>NC_079334.1:55387749-56635160 GCF_029582105.1 Oenanthe melanoleuca
GCAGGCTGGAGGGGGAGGCAGCTCCTGCCCCTTCGTGGTCAGGTGTGACCTCAGGAGGCTGCACTTGGTGCCTGCTGTGCCATCAGCCTGCCCAGCCTTTGCTGTCACCTGTGTCACTCCTCTGAACTCATCCTTTTGCACCTCAGGATACACCCTCCCAAAAATGCACCCTGCCAGGGAGCAGGGCAGGGGCTGGGCAGCCCTGTTGGTGCCACTGATGCCCCTGTTTAGCAGAGGATGCTCCTCTGAGGGTCTGCCACCATGGGCTGCCAGGCACATCACCTGCTCTGCCCCACCCTGGGGACCAGAGCAGCACTGCCTGAGCCAAATTAGGGGTGCCAGAAAGGCAACCTTTGTTAGGAAAACATCTGGCAATTCACTATAAACATTTGTGTGCAAGAAACAGCATTGTTTACTGCTGCAGATCCTTCAGGGGGTCTGTGCTCTGGCTGTGCAGTGGCAGCTCAGTCATGAGCCTGGAAATAATTTGTGGGATTATTTTTGGAAATGTCCAATTGTCTTATTATGCCAAGATAAAATGGGGTAACAGATGTAGTAATTAAAAATGAAAAAGTGACAGTTATTTTTGGCTCAAATTGATACTATTAACTGACAGGGTAGATGGGCCTTTAAAGCCAGAAATACATGCAATAGCAGTCAGAATAGCTGTTATTTCCCTGCTGTTTGTGAAAGGCTTATGAATCATGTTCTACACCCAGCCAATGGCATACCTTTATTTCAGATGCTATTTAAATTACACCTAATTTAAATGAAGAGGTGGAACTAAGGAAATAGCTGAAGGGGTTTTTTCAGGCTTTTTCTGACATCAGAAGTCAGATGACTGCATATCTTGATTTCCAGAAGAACATATATAACTAATTAATAAAATAAACAGGAAATGTACCCCATGATGACCTGTAAAAAGACCATATTGAATTTATAGCTGCAATGTCAGACTGAATTTGTATTCCCATGAGATCAGCATTGAGAATGTACTTCTTTTGCTTTTTAATATTATGTGTGAGAAACCAGTCTCTTCTTACTGAACCATCATTTCCAAAGCATTGTATTAACATCAGTAGTAACCACACCAAAATTTTTTCTCACTTAAAATGAGAACAGTAGGATTTGACTCTGCTTCTTACATACTCCTAGAAGTAAAATATATATATATATATATATATATATATATTCCTAGAAATAAAAATAATTTAAATTCCCCACAACTGTTAAGGCTGACCCTACAACTAGGGACATTCCCTGGCTATAAGGATTTGACTGAGGACTGTGTTTCTCTGAGCTCATTTGCACTAGACTCACTGCAAGCCTTAGATAAGTGCATTAACTTTTAGGAAAGGTAATCATGATACTAATTTATCTCCTTCATCTATAATGCCAGGTAATGCAGTTTGGCAAGCATCACTTATAACTAGAATTATTCCCCCCTGGGAAGCTGTAAATGACTGCTCTTCATCCAAATATGTTTTGCCTCTATGCACAGAGACACACAGGCTATCTTCCAACTTAAATCAATATTGTGATCAGCTCTGAATCCAATTAAAGCATATTTGCCTGGCATTTCAGATGGTGAAGTAATGATCTTCCCCAGCCCCAGCAGGACCCCAGGGAGGTGCAGAGGGTAGCTGGGAGCCTGGACTGCAGATCCAGGGTCACTTCATCAGCACTGGAGCGTGCAGGGCAGAGCCTGTTTTGGCTGGAAGAGAGCCAGGAGCTGGGGATGAAAGCTTTCCTGGCACCAACATCAGAGAGCTGCAGCACTTCAGATTTTCCTTGAGCAGAGACACAAGCAGGCAAAGGGAATTTATTGTGGAGCCTTTGCAGCCTCCACTGGGGGAAATCTGCTGCAGATCAAGCCCTTGACTTTCCTGGCCATTCTCTGCTCTTGCAGCTCCACTGGAGTAGAGATGCTCTGCTCCTGCTCCCCCTGCCCACACTTGGGGTGGCTGCTTGACTTAATTTTAAATATTTATTGGACATTTAGTCTAATGCCCACTACTTGGGAAATGTCTCATGTGATGGGTGTTAAAGTAAAGGTCAATTTTTTTTTGCAAGAGACTGGCCTAAAAAAAGCAAGCTCCAGCTGTTCAATGCTGGGAATACACATTTATGACATTCCCCTCAGAATGACATTTCTGCAGTACAGTACTTCAAGTGAGATGTATCCTTTGGAATTTGCAAGGCAGTCAACTAATTTGCTTTGTAAAGTAGACAGTAAATGAGAATTTATTTTTGATAAACATTTGCAAATTTTCTATCTGGATGGAACACTTGTGATACAAGAACAAATACTTGATGTCTCCTTCAGGATGGATTGGAGAAGCCCAGTTAGAAAGTTTGCATAGAAATCAATCATTTCCAATTCTACATAAACACTCTCACAAATTCTGTGTTCTGCAAAATCAGGGGAGTAAGCACATTTGTTACCATTAGTCACACACACAGCACTCTGCAATATTATCTATGATTCTTTGTGCCAGAGCAATAGCTTCAGCTCAAAATGCAGATAATTTACCACAGACTTTATTTATGGCCTTTATCCCTGCTTCTTGCAAACAGCAGGGCTGGATGGACAAAATGTTAAAAGAAGTATCAGAAATCTCTGGAAGGCTTAGGAGAGCAGCTAGAGTCTTTTTTTTCTGGAAATCCTCTTATGCCTATGTTTCTATGTTGTAATGGGCTTTTTAAAAGTGGTTTAAGTCAAATTTTCAGGGTTAAATGGCTGGAGTAGGTTATTGTACAGCTGTGCTAGCAGCATGAACTGAGCAAGTCCCAGAGTAAGTGAGTAGAGAGGCATTTCAGTGTCATATGCTGAAGGAGTGTCTGGCACCTGACATTTTATCTCATTCAACTATCTGTGCCATGCTCTGCAGCTCACCTTCCATAACCACCTGACAGAGGAAAACAGTGACCCTGAGGATTTAAACAAAACAGTCCAAGTTTGATTTTCTACTGTTTTGTACATCTTGTGATGATCTAAAGCTCTCTAGAAGAAGGGCAAAGTTGCTCTGAAATGTGGCTTTCCTTGAGAAGAGGAACTTGACTCCAATTCTGTTTCCCTGAAGTAGAACATAAATCACTGCTTGGCCTACAAGGTGAGCTCTCCAAGCACACTTGTCCTCTCTTACTGCCATTCTCTTTCAAGCCCCTTTCACAGCTCAAGCTGTGAACTGAATCTAGGGCAGGACTGCTGGAGAAGGTGGATGTCTTGGGGAGCTGAACCACAGCTGTGCTCTGCAGACTGTCCTGAGCTCCTGATGTGCACACAGCACTTTGCCAGGCACTCAAAGGTACATGTTTCAGAGGCTTGCTTCCCAATTTACTCAGAGCAAAAATTATAATGGTGTTTTTTAAAGATATCTGTGTCTCTAGACATTGCTTACATAGCCTTTCTTATAATTATAGATATGTAATTATATACTTAATGATGACACCCCCTCTGTCTGATGATAAATATATTTTTCCGTAATAGCACTTAAGCATTGCATATTTACTAATCAAAAGGAGATTTGCAGTGCAAGTGAAGATTTACAAATTAATTACACCATATCTTCAATTATACCATAAATAATCTGGATCATTTCCCAAGAAATTATATTAGAGCTCTTGTAAAGGCACTTACCCTGGGTGTCTGCAATGGCCCACATCTCGTGCCTGCCCTGACAGAGTAAGAAATCCAAAGTGCTAAGTTTTCATTACTACTGCCTCTGAAGTAACTGCAGTGCACTTAAAATAGATGTACAATTCATGAAAATGAATCATTAAAAGGCATTGAGTTGAATTGTGCCTGGCAGATGTTGTCACAAACATTGCTGAAATACTTGAACACTTCTTCCAGCAAGTGAGGATGGGATGCTTGGCAGCAAAATTAAGCCATAGCCAGAGAAGCAATGCTTGTCATGCTAATGCAAGAAAGGATTCATAAACAGCCTCATGGAGCTCTACAGGAGGGTGCTCCTTCCTCATCTGTTGGATAGCTCTTGGTCAAGGCTACATCATCCTACCCATGGTGGTCCCACACCTCAGCCCTGGAAAAATGAGAAGTTGCAAGCAGAAGGAGGCAGAGGCCAGCCTGGCCTGAGCTGTTCTCCATCCCTGGGTTCTCTGCAGCCCTCCCTGCCCACCCATGGTGCTGGTGCACAGGACTCATCTGCTTCTCTCATCTAGAACCAGCTTGACAGGGTTCAATTTTAGCCTGAGTGGGGCAGAGGAGGAAATCCTGGACAGCAGCAAAGAATGGCTTGCTTTAAGATGGCCAATGCCCTGAAACCAAGGTTCTGAAAAGCATGGTAATTTTAATTTTCTGCATCCTTCCTGCTGAAGAGCTGGGCAACCATAAAAAATGCTTTGGCAAGTATTGTAACTGCATGATATGCAATGGCTTGTTTGCACCATCTTCTTGGGTGCAGACATTTTTTTTAAGAGGACTTGATAATGGGCAAGAGTGCAGGCTCTCCAAGACACAGCTGTAAGCTTGATTGAGCCCCAATTTTGGTGAGTTCATTTCAGTGTTTGAACATGGCAGGTCCACACCAGACTCTTCTTCATGTCCCACATGGTAAATGCCCCAGCTATCTTCCTGTGATCTAGGGAAAGCAGACTGATGGGCAATTCCACTCACATGGCAAAAACATTAATTTTCATTTTCCACCCCTCATTAATGTTTCTCCAAATAAGACTAGTGTGTGTAGGGGTGAGTTCTTACTGGCAGGAAAATATCTTGGCTGGAAGCTTATTTTAACTTCTGGAGGAGAATGGCCTTATCAGATTCCTCAGCAATTGAATAAAGCATGTGGTCTCCCACTTACCTGGGATTTGAATAAGATTTGTGCTAATGCTGATGGCTTAAAAGCACACAGCACCTAAACATTCTTTGACAGGTGATTTTTTTTCTGTGTGTAACTGAAAAAAGTACATCTTGGTAGAGGAGTTTATCAGTTCCAGCCTAGCTAATGAGCTTAGTCTTCTTTTGTACTGCTGAAATTATACAAAAGTCCCTGCCTGAAGGAGGAATATTGATGAAATTTTGCTTCAGCTTACTGAGAAGTTTAATCATGTGGATCTCTGATCCACTGCAGGGTCTGCCCAAAAGCTGGGCTCTGCTGCTCTCAGCTCAGCTCCCAGCACCTGCTGATCTAGGGCAGCCTGGTGGGTCAGCCAGGGAAGCACTGAGTGGTGGGGATACCCAAAATATTGTTCCTTGCATCATGCTGGCCTCCAAACTGACCCTCTCTCCTGTGATGGAGACCCTCTGTGAATCTTGTGAGGTTCTTGACCTCTGGTGCTCTAAGCACCAACTTCAGAGCTCTTGGTTTCTACTTTGTTGGGTCATCTTAAATAAGCAAAGCAGCTAATAGTTGCTTAAAAGGTTATTTATTACAAAGCACATCTTATTGCAAACCACATCAGTCTCAAAAGGCAATGGCAAAAGCAGTAGTACAAAAGCAAATAGCTAGAGCAAATGGCTAAAAGTCCTGGCAAAAGCAAAAGGCTAAAAGCACCAACTCTCCCCAATACATACTCTTATATAGAATTTTTTCATCAAGCTAAGACACAAACTCAGACCACCACTCCTTGACCTATTAGAATTCTAGTTTCTTAGCACACCAGGTTACATATACAACTACTCATACAACCTGTCTTGTTCTATCTGAAAAATGTAAGCAATATTCTTACTATAGCCCTATTATGTCTAAGTCCTGTCTACAACTGTGGGCCTGGAGCCTCTACTGAAAATATCAGTATGTTTACAACCTTCACTAGGACTCACACTGCTACAGTGGAATCTAAACCTTTTACTTACTAAAACTTACTAACTTACTTCTACTTAAACTTACTTCTACTTTATGTGTGAGTGGCTTAATATACTTCAATGCATCCACGGACTTTAATTCAATCCCTGCACTTTGATTTCTCTGAAGAATTCAGAGAGACCCCTGAGTCACTGACTCCAACAGGACCTCACTGTGTTCCTGTGACTCCAAAGTTGCAGTTGTTCTTGCTATGGTATCAGTCATTCCCTCTGCCTCTGGGTTAGTAAGCTTCCTGAGGACTTGGAAACACTCCTCATCTGACATTTTCTATTGTAGCATTCAGAAAGTGGACACCCTACTTTGCAGTATTTTACACTGTTAATTTTGTCCATTTCTGTGCACAAATGGTAAGATATGTTCTGCAGTACATCATCTCTAAGCAGTGTCACCATGCTTCACAGATTCTTTGCACTTTGTTTTTCCTTCTGAAAGGATGAAAGGTCTGCTCTGTTTCCTGGGTTATGAATATCCACAGAGCATCTCTCAGTAACTCCCTAAAGCTTTCTTCCTTCTCAGAGTTATTGCTGCCATGCTCCTTTACATAACACCGTTCAAAAGTGGGTTTATTTCTGCATGAGCACATAGTCCTGTGTCCCACCACCCTCCTCCATGGTGTCACTAATGTCCACCAGCATGACTTTGCTTTTTGAAAGCTCTGTGCACCTGGCAGCTTGTGCCCACAGGAGATGTGTCTGTGGGCTCGTTGCACGTGTGGCTGATTGCCACAGCTGGTGGGTAAAGCCAAATCCCCACAGTAAATCCACATCTAATGGGGCAGCCAAGGCTTGATATCAGCAAAGCTGCACTTGCTTTCTCTCTTCTTACCTATGGGCACATCTTGCCTAAAGTCTCTTCTGACGGTGAGGAGGTGAATTTGTGGCAGCCTGGAAACAATGTTTGAAGAGTAAGAAAATGTGATACCACAAAATGGTTATTTCATTCTATTGCTTGGCACACATTAACCTAATTTTAAAATGCCATACTGCATGTGATATGTATGCTAATGCTGTTTTGCTTTTTACTGAGAGCCCTTCCTGTAAAGCTGACAGTAAGGATATCTGTTGAAGGATTGGTTGGTGTCTTCAGCCTATCAAGACAAGCAACCCATCCATTTATGTTAAAAGATTGAAAAGTTCCACTCATTATTGAAACTCTGTGACTGAGTTCTACAGAGAACAAATGAATTAGAGAGCACTTGGGTTTTCCTGAACATAAAAAACAGTAATGATTTTAAGAGATGGTATTTTCTTTCTTGTTGTTGTTGTTGTTGTTTTGTTTATTTGTTTTTCATGAAAGGACATATATTTTTACCAATTTTAGTCAAGAAAAAACAGGAAGGTGTTAGGGACTTCAAAGTCTCTCCTGAAGGAATAACTAGCTCTGAAGAGGGCTGGAACACAGGGCAGTACCCTGGGAAATGTTCTGGTTTCAGGAAAATTTGCTGGTTGCTGTTACCAGCATAACAAAGAGCCCTAAAACATTGTTCCTGTGCCTTATGCAGTAGCACATCAAGTTTTGCCTTGCAATTCAGAGTCCTCACTAATTGATATAAATTAATAACACCCCAATTTCATTCCTATGTGAGGGTCAGCTTAACATTGTTTATGATTTTGTAAGAAAACTGTCATCCATGTTTTACAGTTGCCCCATTACTCAATATTTGGTGGTGTTCACCGATATGTGAAAGCCCCAGCTCCAAATTCCTGTTCCCTCTTAGCAAACACTTGCAGGTGAAGCATGTTCCTTCTCCCTGTGGAGAGCCAGAGCACACATTTGGCTTGCTCAACATTTGGTTGCTGGTGCCAGGGGAGCAAACCCCTCCAAAGAGAGGAGAAGGAAGGATGCATCAGGGCTGGGGCCAGCCTGGTGGACAGCACATATTAGCCAAGTGTGCAAACAGCTCAGAGCAGGAGCTGTTATTTCATTACTTGCTTTAGGTCTAGAATGTAATTGCCACTGAACAAATACCACTAACAATAACAGTGTACTGCTGTACTCATAGCTTTATGCTTCTCTTTGCATTGTGGTGCACCCCTGGTTTTAAACCACGAACCCTGATTATTAAAGCACATAGAGAGGAATTATATCCTCCCACATCATCTCTGCTGCAAACAGGGTGACTGCCCAGGTGCCTCAGTAACAGCTTTGTGCAACACACAAATGCCTTTAATCATCCCAGCCTGCTCCCACAGTGTCTTGTTTAGACCACTTAAAATAACCTACCCAAATTATGAATCTTTGCATAAGAAATGATATGTGTTTCAAAGCACAATGGGACACATTCTGCACGAAGGTTGGTTGGGAAGTGGGAGTGAGCCTCTGTGCAAGAGGCAATTCAGCAGAGAACTCACATTGTCTTTAACACTGCAATTAACCTAAAACATTGTCCTTGTAAATAAAAAGATTTGCAGTGTGGCCACGGCTGTGGAAAGCTTGTGATGAAACATTTAGGACAGCGCTTTCTGAATGCGACTGATTTTCAGAAGGCATATCAAAGTTTCATGGGGCACTAATTTAATCACAGATGATGAATGATTTTATTTTTATGTTGGGCTTTAACAAGGCTGGATGAATGTGGGGTAGCTTAACAAGTCTGTGCCTGAATCACAGCTTTTGGAGAGCTGCTTCCCTCCAGCTGAGCACATCGTGTCAGTCTTGTGGGGCTCTGAGCCTCACAGCTGAGCCCAAATGCAGGGAAACCTGGCAATTATGGGAGAGCTTCACAACAGCAGCACAGCCTTTGGTTCAGTCCTCATTAACCACCCCTGCCCTGCTCCTGGCCCAGCCTCTCCAGGCACAGACTAAACAGAAAGAAGCAGAGGTGTGTCTCTGTGAGGGGCTGGTTGTACTTTTTGCATTGCAGGTTGTCCTCACACCCCTCAGAAGTGGCTCAGCTGTGGAGGGCAGTGTGGTGGTGGGAGTTTGCAGGGCCAGTCCGAGGTGCAGCTGCTGCTGACACCCCCCACTGCCCCTGGGCTCTCATCATGCTGCTGCACAAGATCTGCCAGCCTGATCTAAAAGCTCAGGAAAGTCACAAAAAGTTTTCATGTAAAATTGCAGGAGAGACAGTGATGTGGGATGATGTACATAGCAAGCCTAAAGACGGTACCATGGATCCCTTTTCTTGGATCACATGAAGATTACAGTTTAAGAAGACAATTTAATCATGACCTGCGGTGAGTGGCTGGATCTCAACACAAGCCTGCCCCCAAGCCTGAGCCCCAGGACTGCCTGGCAGTGTGAGCACAGGCACAGCAGAGCCCCAGCCTTCTCTTTCTGCTGATCCTCTTCAGCAGCTGGAGCACTTTTTTGGCAGCAGAAGTGTTACCTGGGAGCTGCAAGGGCATCAACCAGCTGGTCCCTGCCAGCCTGCCTTGCTCAGGGTCACCCACCATGGCATGGGGTGCAAAGTGGGGCTGCTCCCCAGGGCTGTGCAGGAGAGCATGGGACACATCCTGCTCAGACCACCCGTGCTGAGCACTGGGAAAGGGCACAACACACCAGTATGGTGCTGGGAAGGGAAAGGGGAAGGGGCAAAAACATTGCATCAGCTCTGGAGTCACCAGTTTGCAGAGCAGATGAGTGGTGGCTCTTTTGCATGCTGTGAATTTCCAGCACTGCCTCAGTTGTGCTGGGAACACAAATATTTTTCTGTTGTGCCTGTGCCAAATCAGTTACAGCATCCAGCAGCTGTGCTGGTGTGTTTTGACTGAAGAGACACCACTTGATGTCAGCATAAAGTAACTCATTATCAACACATTCACCCAAGTTCACATTTAGGATCTTCAGAAATTATTACCATTATATTAAGCTATATGTTTAAAGCTTTGCAGCTAATTAATATGCACTGATTAATATGCAGCCCAGACTCAGCCTCAGGTAGTGGGAAAGTTTCTGATATAATAAAGCTACAAGCAGAGTGACAGAGACATATTACCTCACCAGATGGCACAGTTTGTTAAAACAAACCAACGCATTTCTAAGAGTGTTCTAATCTCCACTTGAAACACATTTTAATTTAAAATTGAGGGATATTTACATGAAACAGGTTCTGAGAACACATATTTCACAAGTTAGATAAAGGCAGTTCTGTTTTAAGGCAAGAGAAGGTGGGAAAACATAAACTAATAAAAAACATTCTCAATGATGGAATTTCAAGCCTAACAGTTGTTTGTGAGGAATTTAGATTATTATGGAAAGCTTTCCTCTGGAGGGTGACAGTAGAGTCTGTGTTCAAGACTCATCAGCACAACTGAGGTGCAGAATTGTGTGAATAACAATTAATCTGATTGGAAAAAAACCCATTTTATTTTGGAGTACTGAACCTTTTAGGGTTTTATTAAACTTTAGGTCACCCTGGGAATGGAAACACTGTTCTGTATGTAATGAGATCCTGAATATGCTGGAAAAGAAACAAGGCAAAATGTAATTTTTAAGAATTATAATCTGATTAGGCCAGTTGCTGTCTGTGAAAAGCAATTAGCATGTTTTGATGAATTCACTGTTTGAAGTAGGAAGAATGTTGCTGGATCTCTGGATGTCACAGGTAACACACTCAAAGGTGGATGTGGGCTGTTTCACTTATTCACTCCTGCACAGTTCAATCCAGTCCTTTTTAACCTTTTTTTATTTACTAATCTGAGGCCAGTTTAAAGCAATATGGGTGCCTAAATCTTTGTTGCTCCAAGACCCAGGGAGGATGACCAGACATCAGCATCACACTCAGGCTCTCCACACCTGCCAGGGGGCTCGGGCAGCTGCCCTGCCTGCTCTGGCTCCCCAGGAGGAGCCTCACCAGCTCTGCTGGGCTGGCACCCCAGTCCTGCAGCCCCCAGCAGCCTTTCCCACAGCTCAGGGTCTCTCCAACAGAGAAATGGGGAAGACAAGAGACAATGCCTTTTCTTCCGAAAAGGGGGAATAAGGTGGGGGTGATGGTGCTGGGTGACAGGGTGGGAGATGTGGGGAAGGTCTGTTCTCCAGCCTGCCCAGAGTTTGCTGGGCTGTCACCTCCATTCAGCTCTGGTATTTTGGCTTGCTATGAGTACAAAGTTTGCCTCTGATGTCCTCCCTCTGTTCTCACACAAAAATAAGAAACTTCTTCTTGCCTAATTTCTTTCTGCTGTTTCCCCTCATCTCCCATGTTTCATCCTTCAGCAGCCCATCTCTTAGAGCAAGAGCTATCTTGACTGTTTCTGACAAGTCTTTGACTTTCATGGGAGACCTTTAGCACCTTCATACTAAAGAAAAGAGGAAGAGTAAGTTTTCTATCATTTTGCTAAGAGGCAAACCACATGAGACACAATTAAGAAATATTTTAATGCAGAAACCTTTTTCACTGCAGATAAATTGCAATATTTTATGCTCTCCACAAAGAAACAATGCACAGAGGGTAATTCAGAGAGCTGACATTGCTGTCCTGTTGAATTTCTTGTGGAGACACAGCCCCTAACGAAAAATTGTAGCAACCAGGAGGAGTTAGAAAAGCTTAACCAATCTCTACTTCCATCAATAGAATGTGCAATTGGAAAAGATTAATGTAGAATTTTAACCTCGTTGACAGGGGTCTCACTGAATGAGAGCAGATCCAAGCTTTGCTCTTGATTCCTTGATTAGTTCCTGACATTTTTTAAGACGTGAAATATAAAATACATTAATAATCTTTGACTGGAGTCAGAAACAGTCAGAAATTCAGATATAAATGGTATTTTGGAGACAAGCAAGGTGTTGCCACTTAATGAATAACACAGGTAACGTTTTACTGCAGCTCACCTTTATGACCTCCTCTTCCTCCAGCAACTCAGCATCTTGGCTCTACTAAACCCACTCTGCATTTTTAAAATATTTCTTACATATTTTTATGGTTTTTTTCCTCAAATATTTAGATTCAGAATCATAACATTCTGAACATATGCTGACCACACATTGAAAAGTTGTGTTCAGGTACCATTATTTTTTGACTTGGACAGTAGGCAGATATCCCAAACATCTGCAGTTCATGGGCCTCATAAAACCCATATAATTGGAAAGACAGTGAAAGAAAAAGAAAAGCCAAAACCAAAGCAACTATTAAATGGTGAGTTCAAAGGTAGCTCACCTGCTATCAGCTCAACCCTTCTCTTAATCTGCTCACATCAGTCATACAAGCTGTTTAAATAAAATATGGGAGAGTATTCACAATCTGGTGTATCCAACAAATTCGCTTTCCCATACTCTCAGTAGTTCTTACAAGCATCAAAAGGAAAAAAACCCACCTATTAATTTTGCTTTAAAAGCAGATAGGGATTTAGAAGCCCTTCTTCCTCACTCTCTTCTTTACATCAAAAAAAAAAAACCCAAAAAACCAAGTCACAAAAAACCCCAGAAAATAAATTATCAAAAAGTGAGATAAGGTATTAAGTTTATTCAGGAGCTCAGAATTACTTCAGAGAGCTGCTTTTCACTCCTATCCAATGCATATTTATAAGTTTTAAGTCAATATGTTTTGCTAGCACTTTTAAGGTAGAAAGCTGCCTGCTGTCCCTTGTAGCTAAATGCCAGGTAAATAAACAACCAACTGGTTAAGCAAATAAAGTAAACAGTGTTTGTGGGCAGGTAGTTTTGTTCAGCATGTGGCATATAAATGTTTACTAATTCTGTTAACCTGGAGAAATGCTGAGGTAAAGGAAGAGATTACAGCAAATGTGCAGATTAAAACAGAAACTTTTGTCAAAAATAGTGTTCATAGAAGCAAATAGTAAATAACTACATGAGTTCACTGAAGCCAAATGCTTCCATTTAATAAATGAAACACTTCATTAATCCTCCCTGACAGCAGCAATGCTTGGAATGGAGAACAGATCCAAGAGAAAGTATTTTTCAAAGTCACATCCCACGAGTCCCTGGCAGCCCAGGCAGGACCCACACCTGCTCCCAGGTGAGGAGGAGTACAACAAAGGCAGTTCCTCCCAGCTCTCACTCCTGCAACTCCTGCCTGCTGCCAAAGTATTTGGGGCTCATGACAGGGCAGCTGGAGGAGCTATCAGCTGTGTGGGTTGCTGTGATCAATATCTGCCTTAGAGATGCTCCTGGTCCCTGGCTGCTCTGCACCAGCCAAAATCCATATGCCAAAAATGTGCCATGACAGAGTTGTCCCCATGCTGTGTCCTTCACTAAAATACCCATTTACCACTTGCTTTGAGGGCTGCCCAGAAGCAAAGCACATGGTTGTGGCAAATCCCTGTGCTTCAAGTGAGCCCTCCAGCACTGGGTGCCTTTCTGCAGGAGCACTTGGAGCTCTGTGACCAGCTGCATGTCTCATCTTTACCCTAAACCAGTATCTTTCCATTTGCCAGGATTAGGACGTGGCCCATGCAGTTGGATTCATCCTTTCTAACACCCCAGCACGATGGGGGTGTCAGGTGTAGGACAGCATTTTGACAGAAATCCATCCACATGTGGCAGTGCTGAAGGTGCATCTATCTCATCAGCTGAGCCTCAGCTGTGGCACTGCTCTGGTGTTTGCATGTCCAGCTCTGCAGCAGTGCTAGGAGCAGCACCCTCCTTTCTTTAGCAAACTGCATTACACAGCACTGACTTGGCCCCCATAACTTGGACCTCTGGGCTTGCCCAGAGCATCACATCATCCCTGTGTGAAGCCAAGGCACCCCCTGCACACCAGCTGGCACAGGAGGCTGAGGCATGGCTTGTCTCATCATCACTGTAGTGCCTTCCCATGGAATTGCTCACCAGCTTTCTAGTTGCTGTGCCTCAAGCTGCTTCCTGTCCCCTCACATGAGCTAGAGGACAAAGAGCAGGCAGTCCATGGCACCTGTGAAAGAGCTCCTGGTGTGGCAAACTCTCCCTTCTCTCTTCTGCCTGGCCCTGGTCAGGCATCTTGTCTGCAGAGCTATTGTCCCTTTGTGAAGTTAGATCAAAAGTGAGCAGATGGCCTGGTAGTGTCTGGGGTGGGAAAACAACATGCATGAAGCCTGCATTAGAAAAATCAAGCTTAAAATAGATGGGCTCAAAGCCAAGATACTCCTTTGCACACACTTCTTCCCCAGGGCAGAGGAGGAAAGTGCAGAGATGTGACAGATGCCAGTCACTTTGCTTCATGTATTTCTGGAAACAGATTAGATACTGCAAGGAGAACAACAAAGAACTTGAACTAAATATTGAAGTCTCTACCTTCCTGAGAGATGGGTCAAGGGAGCACCATAAGGAGAGGTCTGGGCTGAGAACAGGCCACACCTTCCCTTTTGGCAGCATGGAAAGCATGGGGTGTTTCTGCACTGAAGGTGCAAGAGGAGTGATGAGTTGTTCTCCTAGCATGGGGATCTGTAGGAGAAAAAATGTCTAAAAATGAGCAGACAAAGGAGTGCTGGCTGAAAAAGGGATCAGAGTAAGTTGTTTCAGACAGCTCAACAGAGGGTCCCAGGGAACAAAAAATTAAAAAATGGGGAAAGAAAGAGTGTTTGAAAGATAGCTGTGATCCAGGTAGTATCTCACTGGGAGAAGCTGGGGAGAGGAGCTGCAGACCCATCCTTAGCCAGCAGCTGGTCAAGCTCCTGCCCACACTGAGGTGTGGGTTAAGGTGTGCCAAAGCACACTGGAAACCTCAGGGGAATGCTCTTCCTTTTGGTTGAAGGAAGTTTTGGTAGATTCTGACTTCTTACACATTTTTTACAGAGGAGTGAGAAGCAATACAGATCCACCAGAAACCTTGGTGCCACTGTTGAATTTGCAGCACATGGGAGCTAATTCTACATGGCAGCTGAGGTTCAGCTTGAGCTTGCAGTGTTTTTGTGCTGAAGACAACACTGAGATGGTCAGCGCTGCAGGAACTGAGTTCCACTGAGTCTCTCTGTCTGGCAGCTACATTTTTTACTTTGTGCTGCAACATGCAAAGAGAATTTGCTTTGCCTTCTGATGTTTATCTTAATTTTACATGTGTTCACAACTCACAGCAGAAAATGACAAATTGAGAAAATATTTGTTTTCACAAAAGCCAAGAGACTGTTGCAGCAGACAGCCAGACAAACACAGTGTAAGTGCCAAAGTCTGAGCTTTTCTATACTGTGTGCCATGTACACAATGAGTTTTACCTGCCTAAAGGGCAGCAGGAAATTCAGTCCATATGCTGCCATAATAAATGCAGTGTCTCTGCACAAGGATTACTTGTTGCATCCCACTGCAGGTTTTTGGAACACCACCCAAAAGGGAGGCTGAAATCATCAGCCACATTTCATTTGGCCATGCCAACTGAATCTAAACAAATTGAAAAATGACCTGCCTGTAACACTTTGAGGCATACAGCAGAAAATAACTCTGAAATAGCTGCTTATGTTCAGTGCAGAAAGATTTATTTCTGATCTCTGAGATTGAACAGCAGAGGTAAATAGAACCACCTGTAAACCATTACCTGTCATGCCCCACTGCCCCCATGTGAAAAAACAAGAACAGGCATTGCTTGGAGTGGAGTTGGTCTGGCAAGTGATGAGGAAAATGTTTTCTCTAAAAAAGCAGCAAATTAAGAGGAGCTGCTACATCTGAAATGGTGTTTGCCTGAAAGGTCCCAGCTTTTGACAAAAGGCCCATGAGTCTAGCATTTGCTTTCTCTCCTGTGGTGCAATATGAGCCACTTCACCCTTTACTTCATACTTCAAGAGGGATTTTGGTGGTGAAACAAACTGACCTATTTTACAAATAGCTTAAAAGGCTCTGCACTGATAGCCAAAATGGAGAAGAGCTCTGTATGTGACTGTCTCTTTACTTAATTGTTATCTATTTATTTAAATTTGGGGGAGGGAGGATATTTTGTTTGTTTTGTATTTAATAATGGATTTTGCTGCCATGATATTATACATTCCATGTAAATTCCTGAAAAAGCAGACCTTAAAAATGCTTTCTTTTATTACCAAATTATTTGGGACCATGGTTTGCTACCAGCAGCTGGCAGTTTGATTTCCAAACATGGACCGTGCCAAGATTCCCTGGTCCATGGCATCCTAGCTCTCCTAGGCAAACACAGCACTGCACATCTTGCCTGAAGCGTTTCTCTAGTTCCACTGTGACTTTAGCCCAGTTTCCAAAGGAAAAAAAAAAACATCTAAACATGACCTTCATCTTTCCTCTTTTCTCTCAACTCCTGAACCCGTTGACTGGCTTAGTCTCCATGAGACAGAGGGCTGGAAGCTCCAAAGATCAATTTTCCCTGTGGATTCTGTGCAAACTGGTGGGAAGGTGTTTACAGAGCCTTTTAAAAAGACAGCTTTTAGTGCTTCTACCAAGGAAAGGGGTCAGAAAACTTTGGTATTTCCCTTTGCACTGTCAGCTTTAAAATATGGCTCTTTAATGTGGTATACAGTGAAATAGTCTTAGTACTGTGTACATTATCTGAAATACCTTCAGATATTTTAAGATGTTTTCCACAATAAACTTGTATTTAGGTGGCACAGCAATGCCCAGTCTGAGTATGCTGAAGATAAGGATGATCTTGACCCTTTTCAGTTCAGACTGTGTGACTGAGCACAGAAAAAAAAAAAGTTAAGAAGGGTTCCAAAATGGGTTTGGGAAAGGTTGTTGTTTTTAGGGTCTCAGATGGATCCTCAGACTCCCTAAAATTGCCTCTGAGCTCCCAAGGCTGCTGAACCACAGCCCAAAAGAGCCACCAAAACAAGACTCCTAATCAGGGTGTCTTTGTTTACTCAGGTATCTCTATGAAACTTTGGAACAAAAAGCATGTACATAATTCATTCCCAAGTGCATTTGGGGTGTCTGGTCCTGTCAAAGCAATATCAGGAACACATGGACTAAACCACCTCCCTGTCTGCTCCTGCAGGAGCAGATTTGATCCCTGACACTGGCAAGCTGGTATGTGAATTTTACAGCTCCAGGAGAATAAATTATCTTAGTCACCTCTCACCAGTTTTCCACCAAACCAAAAGTACTTTAATTATGTGAGTGTCGAGCAGTCAAATGCTGTACCTCAGACACAGCTATTCCAGGAGAAAATTAGAAGCACAGAGGAGCAAACAATATGCCAGGGAAACTATGATTGCAGTGTGATCTGAAGGATAACTTTAGTAATGCAAGTGTTTCTTTGCTGGATGACTCATGGAAGGAAGCAGGGGCTGGAGCTGCTGAAAAAAGAGCCTGCTCCTTGGGAACATGAGCGAAGGGCAAGGATCAACTGTGAAAAACCAACTTTTTGTTTGATGTTAATAATCTTTAGGAAATGGATGGAGTGAGAGCAAATGTCAGCTCCAGTAATGACTATGTAACTTTGGGACTGTACAGAAAAGTGATAGCCCAGCTCACATGTTACTGGTGGAAATAATGGGGAGAGGTGAGCTGAGGATTCAAGCCTTGCTTTAACCCTTCTGAATTTCTCTGTGAATTCTGATTTGTTAAAGGGACAGGCAGCAATTTTAAATATTTAACTCTCTTTATATATAGCATGTAGGCATTTATATACATATATACACACTATATACACCATATAAGCATGTTTTACCATTGTGTTTGTCTGTGCAACAGCTTTCCAAAGCTGCACAAGAAACATCATCTTACTGACTGTCACTTATTGAATTTTAAGAAGAATAAATATCTAATAGTTTTTATGTTAAGATCCAACTGGCATGTTATAATATTTAATTCAAAACATAAACATGTTATAATAATATACATATTGTATAAGAATACATGTTCAATTGTTAGATTTTCCACATACCAATCAGACCCACCTCACACATATTTTTTCAGTGATTATTTTCAGAGCACCTTCTTCCAATAACAGTTTGTCAAAACCTCATTCCTTCTGTCTCTTTCCAAAATAGCACCAAGTTTAATGTTGTTTCTCTCCCAAATTGTGGCACAGCTGGCAGTGAGTAAAACCAACAGACTGCTCTACATTTGTGACTGTGCTCCTTCCTTCCAGACAAGGGGTGCCAGCTCTGTAAATTCAGAGGCCAGATCACATTCTGGCAGAAAGTCAGAGTACTAGGGGAAAAGAATGTAATATGTAATTCTGCTGCCTGTTATTTTGAATTTGGAGGCATTTGTGTTTAAATGGACGCTTGTTGGCTTTTTTTTGGCAGGACCACCAGCTCTGATCCAGCTCTGCTTTGCACTGATGAAAGGACTATTTGTTGCTCAGCCAGTCTGCTCATGGTTTGCAGTCCTGTGTTGGAAAGATTTCCTGATACCAACCTCAAATGCCACTTCCACTGGCAGATCCATGGCTTTTTGTCCCACTCATAGCAAATGTGAACGTCTCAACCGGGAAGTTTCCAAACTGAAAACAACTGGGAGCTGGAGTGCTGGGGGAAAGTATTTTTTATATACTTGCCTTGTTTCCTTGCTTCCCCAGACATTCACTTTGGTGCTGTCAGAGATATGATCCTGGCAGGCAAAATTTTAGTTTGATGCAGTACAGTTATTTTTAAGACACAAAATCCAGTTTATTGCATTCTTCTTCACAGCAGCCTTTTCTGTCCTCGAGGAGTGTTACTGATGCTCCTCTCCTCCTGGCTATACCATTCAAATTTTTTCAATTTTCCTTTCAAGGGCAGAACCTCAGACGTCTCATCTTCATCCTCTTAACTCCTCCTTGCCTGCACCATGTCTTCCTGGGGACACAGTGCTCAAGGATATAGAAGCAAAGTCTGCTTGTGACTCTAGGGAGGAGATGTTTTTGTACTAGTAGCAAGGCATGTCATAAAAGTGAGGAGTTTGGGAGGAAAGGAGTCTCAAAATACTCAAATATTTTTGGTTGAGTCAACCTTGGAAATACTGGAATGGTGGTCCTGTGTTCAGCTTGCACTGTGTGCATTGTTTGAGATGCCTGATTCTGTTTAGGCCAACTAATGTGAGTATTTTTGGGCTCTGTACCACACATGATCTGCTTGACTCTTGCCAAACAGATTAGTGGAGGAATAGGACTGGATACAACAAAATAGATTAAAGGGACTGTGAGCAGCTGGGGTAGAAGTGATTTTCATAAGGACATTTTACAACTGTGCTGTTTCCATTGAATTTAATTGATTTTTTTTTATTCAATTACAAGGTATCCTTTTTCTCTTAAAATCTGCCTTCTTATCTTCTTATAAGTTTTATAAATTTTTCAATAGCTGTTGGACTGATATGAAGTGTAGAACTGCTTCCTTTGGCTCCCTTATTCTAAGGTAAGTGGAACACTATGGATTTCAGGGGTAAACACAGTTCTGCCTAAGACATCAATGTCCCAGACTAAAGAAGTTGATCTCGTAGAGGATGAGACTGTGGAGATCACACTCTGGTGTTCCAGACATGTGGGACAGTGTCAGACTGGGTTGCAGTCATTTGAATTTTGGAACTCTGAGATAAAAGACTTTTTTTTAGTAAGAGGCAAAAGCCTAAAAACCAGCGCAAGGAAGAAGGGGATACATGCCAATTTAACAACTGAATGCAGAGCTTGACCATCAAATAGTTTATACCCAACTGGAAATGAGGCCAGAGGAATCAGTTTAATCTGTTGACTTGACAGAAAAGCTGTATATGATGTAGTAGATTATATAATTCCCATAATTTTTTTCAACAGTTTTAGAGAGTTACAAAGATGTTTACAAAGATGCTGTTTGGTTTCTACTATGTATTCTGTAAGCTTTGAAGCAAACTTCTTTATAAATCTTTTCTTTTATTGTATATTCTCTGAATTGTATTTCTTCCATCATGATTCTTGAAATAAACATGACATGAAAATAAATTTAAATTTTAACCTTCATTCTTGTTCCTACACTTCTGAGAGGTTTTAGGAAGATTTGAAGATAATTTTAAATGTTCTTCAAAAAAGCAGAGCTTTTATTATCTCTGTCTACTGCTAGATGCCATGGAAAATCCTTAGAAATATGAAACATAACACATAAAACCCACTGAGCCACCATCTAATCAAATGAGTAGATTTATAACGACAGAATACCATTAAAATGCAGGCAGAAAACTCAGTACTCCTATTCTGCATTTCTTTTTGTTACTTTAAGTCTTCACTTAGGGAGTAATGGAAGTGAGCTGAATAATGAATACAGTTAATACAGTCTCAAGGAGTCTCAATTTCTTTCCCTTGAGCTGAGCTGAAGGTCAAATAACTTCAGTATAGTAGAAAGCACCAAGATGGTCCTTTTTAGACTCTTTTAATGACTACAATTTAATGGTGACAAGGAATAGAAATGCTGAAGGAGATGAGATATTTTAAAGCTTTAGTTTGCTTTCAGCAAAATTAGAGAATAATGCATTTCAGTTCCTTGGGCAAATGACAATAAAATAATCACTTTGCTAGTTTTAGGTGGTGCAGTGAATAGCTCAAATCAGAAGTACAGACAACTGGTTTTTCCTTAATGAGTTTATCCCACTGATGAATGAAGACAAGTCAAATGATGCAGTTATTTCTCCATTAACTGGGTAATCATGGCTTGTTACTGAATTTAATCAATGGGTATTTCCATATTTCTAGACCCTGCTGTGGAATCCTGCCCTGGGCTGAGCACCTTGTTCCCATGTACAGTACCTGGGGAATGATTTTGCAGAGTATGAGTGCAAGTCAGCAAGAACACTGCCCAGGGACACCTGCAGTGGCAATGTGCACCCAGAAAATAGAGGTGCTTATCTATTCTTTAATATATGTACTCACAAATGTTATGTTATGTTATGTTATGTTATGTTATGTTATGTTATGTTATGTTATGTTATGTTATGTTATGTTATGTATATAACAGTTATAACTAATGACTGTAGCTAGCAGCTGGATCGACAGGGCAAAGGCTGAAGAAGATTACTTTGTTCACAGAATGGGTCAGATTTGAAGGGACCACAGTGGGTGATTTGGTCCAACCTCCCAGCTCAAGCAGGGTCATCCCAGAGCACATTGCACAGGGTTGCACCCAGAGAGGTCTTGAATATCTCCAGTGAGGAAAACTCCAAAACCTCTCAGGGGAGCTTGTTCCAGTACATGGTCACTGCACAGTAAAGTTCTTTCTCATATTCAATTGCAACTTCCTGTGCATCATTTTGTGCCTGTTGCCTCTTGTCACTTGACAGAAGCAAGAAGAGCCTGGCTTCATCCTCTTGGCACCTTCCCTTCCAATTCCCTTACATATATTGATTATTCCTGCTTCATATTTTCCTCTGTGCCTTCAGCTGGGCAGAGAACAAGAATGTCCAAGGAAGGATTCATAAACTGGGGCACATAGGCTTGGTCATGCTCATGAAAGGAGGAGCAGGAGGAGGCTTGCCTGGCCCTGGACGACTGTGAGGAATGGACAGAAGCCATGGAAGACAGCTTAATTTGCAGCCAGCAAAAACAGTATTGCAAATCTGAAGGAAGATAATTCAATATGAATGGTTGTAAGCTGTTTCTGTATCTCCAAATATTACTGCAGTGCCAGGGAACCTTCTATGTGATCAAGAACCAAGGGAATACCATGTGGCATCACCCGCCTGGACATCATTATGTTAAAAATATAATCTTCACAGTTAATACAAATATATGAAATTTTTCACTTCCTTTCTACATATTGACTAAAGCAAGTAATGTGTTACATTTCTCTCTCAAATTGTCCTGTACTTTGTGCCTGATTTGCCCTCATATTGATATGTTCACATTCCACTCTTATCATATGAGCACTGTGCAAGCCTTGGGAAGCTTTTCTCCATTACTCATCCTTCAGCAGATGTTCATGTTTACCACCCTGTTGACCTTGTTAGCATATTTACCACTGTGTAAACAGTTTGTATTCTGCTCAGACTGTGAAGTCTATTTTGGCCAATATTTTGACAAAGGCTTAGTGTGAGTATATGCCTACTAATCAGTATAGCAGAGAAAATCTGCATGTTAAAAAAAAGATGAGAAATAGAAAGCATCATAAAGACAATGAGATTAAATAATGAGCCTTTCAGTGATCTCATATAGATAACATATTGAAAGTATACAGAGCTAGACACCAGTTCACATGCCTAGTGAGCTGCATATAAGAGTAGTGCAGGCATATAAGGGAAAATTAGAAAGTCCATGCATAAAATGTCATACATCTAGCAGGGGATATCAAAGGTAACAAGAAAATACACTAAATTTAGATTAATAGTGAGAGGATTATGAAAGCAAGAGTTGGTCTTCTACTCAGAGGGAGACAAAGCTATTTATAAATGATATTGAGAAGACTGAAGTGCTCTGTTTCTTTTTTTCTTCAGCATTCCCTGGAAGAACAGTGAAAAAGGATGTGAATTCAGGTAGAAATAGAAAATCTGCTGAGAGCTCAAATCAGTAAATTGATTTTTTTCCCAAAAAAATTTCTCTGGAGCTAATGAAATGTCACTGGTAATTTTGAAAACCAGATGAAACACATCTGACAGCAATTAGAGGCCAATCACTGGAAACCAGAGGATGGGTACTGCTGGGAGCCTGCTTATCTTTGTAATGGGGAATAGGGTGAACTGGGGAATTGCAGTCTTGCCAGTTTATCTTCTCCTCCTAAAATGGGAAGAAATAATCCAACCATCAGAAAGCACCCAGAAGATAATGAAGAATAAGTAGCAGCTATCAGAGATTTGTCAGGAGCATGAGATCTTTGACAAAGGCCATTTCCATGTACAGCAGCCAGAGGCACCTGGTGGGCTGTGGGAAGGAGGTCAGCACCACGTTTCAGACAGGCTGAGACCAGAGCTCCTGTGCTGCTCTTTGATGAACTGGCTGCAGAGCCATGATCTGTGCTCCATGGCCAACACTCCAGCCATGGTTTCTATGGGCACCTCTCCTGGGCCCCTTGTGAAAAATATTTTTGCTGATGACTTGCTGATAGACTAAGAACTCCATTTATTCAGTTTTTAAACAGCAGAATGCTAGGAAGGGTAGCAAGTGTACTGGGGGATGGGGTGAGCTGTGAGAATCTTCTGAGTGATCCTGCCAAAAGGAGATGTGTTTTCTGTAGTGCTTTGTAGCTGACTGCCTTTCTGAAAGCCCAAGAGCTGAGTGGTGCTGAAGGCAAAGGTCTCCTGCTGGGTCCTGCCAAAGCCCCGTGGCCTCAGCACAGGATGATGTGATCCCAGCTCATCTTCCCCACTCCTGTCTCGGGGGTACCTGCACTGCCAGCCTGGCTGCCCTGGGGATTTTCACCTCCCAGAGCACAGGCAGAGTGGAACAGGAATGAGCATAGCTCAGACCAAACATGATCTTCGTGCCCTACTGCTCAAAGCTGGCTTTGCTGCACAGGAGGTCCCGTGGATGGGTGTCCTAGGTTACAATGTAAAGATGTGCCCAAAAGTGTGTATTCTGTCTGAATTCTATCTGCTGAAACCAGGTGGGGCAGTGATCCTTATCTCTGTGGGAGATATCTTCTGCTAATGGGCCATCTCTTAAACCAGATGGGGCAATGTTCTTTATCTTTCCCATGACCCATCCTTCCTCCAGGAAGATATCTTCTGTTAATGGGTCATTGAGTCCAACTGTGTGACTGATAAAATTACATCATCCCATTGGGAGATGCTCCACCCAGGGGGAGGAGCCAAGCCTTTCCTACTTGGATAAAAACTGAGATTTGGAACACCAAAGCAGCCCTTACCCACTGGTTTCCAGAGGACAAGAGTTACCAGGATCACTGCCAGGATTTCTACAGAATCACTGCTTCAAGCAGACCACTTCATCTGGACTGCTACCACCATCCTAAGTAGTGGGATGTCAGGTTGTATTCTGACTCTGTCAGTGGTTTTTCTTTTGTACTATTAGAAGTATTTTTTTTTTTTTACCCTATTAAATTGTATTTCTGACTAGGAGTCTCTCACTGGTTTTGTTTTCAAAATATTACAATGGGGTACATCCAGGCAGCCCCTGGAGGGGCTATTAGCCCCACATGTTCCCCAGCCAGCCTGCTGCCATGGGGACAGCCTCAACATTGGGACTCAGAGCCTGAAAATAATTTTAGCATGCAGATTAAAATAGCTTTAATTAGGATTTTCACTTGACTAGAAGTTGCATGTGATCTCTATGTTTTACAGGGACATTTAGCGCTGTCTCCTCTGCTGAGAGGCAGCTTTGTGTGTGGGCAAGCAAGTACCCAGGCTCATAAAGGGAGGGTGCACTCCCAGATCCAGTAAAGCTGCTGCAAAGCTGCTGCTGTCAAGACCTAGAGGAAGGAAAACTGGGCTATTCTCCGCCTGCCAGGCTGCTTCCTGCTCTCACAAAGCCCTTAGAAAAATGAAACCAGTCAAAATTTGCAACCTGCCCTAAAATAAACTTTCTAAATGTGATTCAAACTTTCAAAAGATTTCAATCTTGAGTTGTCTTGAAGTAATTTTTTTATGTTAATTTTCTACTATTGACCTAAAAATCAGTCATTTAGACAACCCTGCTCTGTGCAGAAAGGATAAAGCTTATCACAGAACCAAACACAATTTTTCAGGACCTGTTGGAAAGAGAAAAAGACCATACTGCTTGCCATTATAGATTCAGAGCACATTTCTTTGACCTGTCCTCCTCTCAAGATAAGCATAGTGCATATGCAAATAACTGTAAGAAATGCCATCAACAGGCAAGTGGAAAATAATCAACTCAACAAACTAAACTAACAACTTAAACTGAAGCATCCCTCTCTTCCTGGGAAAAGATAAAGAAACAAGTGCCTGAGAGCATGTTGGGCACCTCACCTTGCTTTTTGAAGGGTAAGTCATGGTTAGAGTCTGGGAGTAGTAATGGCACTTTTGTTGTCCCCCATTAGCACTGCTGCTCCCTGAGGTGGCATCTCACAGCATCCTCTGGTCACAAAGCACAGCAGTGCCAGCACAGCCATGTCCTCTCTGGGGACATGGATGAGGATGACCATGGATCAGCAGCTCATCCCTGCTTTGCTGTGAACCCAGAGAGCCCAGCACCATGGAGTGCCAGGAATGGGCTGCAGCATCACCACATGTGCACAGCCCAGTCTTAGTGTCTCTGAGGGTGGGCATGCCCCATGTCCAGAAGATACTCTCCAATCATTTGTCACTATTTCTGTCTAAAATAAGATTTATTCCCTTCTTCCCTCTAGAGGATGAAACACATAATTTTGAGCACTTGGTTAAAACTCCATGCCTGTGCTTAGTCTGTGCTAGCAGCTGGCTACTAATGATCTCCATCCTTGCTGGAAACACTGCCCCGCAGTGTGTGCTGACAGGGCTGCAGGCATCAAGGGCCTCTTGTACATTATCCTGTAAAAAACTCAGATTTTCCTTTGGGCAAAAATGCTAGCAAGAGGCTATCTAAAATCTCAGAGTTACATGAATATTTGTAATCTCCCCATCTTTTTCATCCCAAATCCCCTAGGCTGGAATTTGATACCAAGAGACTGATGCCTATTCCTGCTTCCCAAAAATAAATCTGTGGGCTAAATATATCCCACAATCTGAAGGAAACTTGTCAAGTTAAAATGAAAATCTGCTATAAGAAAACTAAACACTGTATTAAACACTTCATCAAGATATGTTAAAACAGGAATGTACAGTTTGCTATCAGCTTTTACTGAGTCAGGAGAGACTATTGCTTATGTGGATTTCTGCACGGGGGATTCCAGTTCTGTGAGAAATTTGCCTGTCACCATCTGAGCTCTTGAAAAACATTTTTTTTCTTCCAGACATTTTAAAATGTAATTACAAAAATGAAAATGCTAACAGATTTCAAATCACTTCAGGACATTTTGCCAACTAGAAACATGTTGACTTTTTAAACAAATGGCTTGCTTTCCCTGTAATTAGTTTTAAAACATTCATTTTTGCACTGACAGACATCAAGCAGCTATTCTGCAGCTGTCTCAGACTTTCTGAGCTTGACCTTAATAAATAATACAAGGTTTTCTTAATTTGAAGAGTAACATATGCTTTTCTTCTTCCCTGCTGAAGTGGATCCATTTATGTTTCCTGCAGCCAATGTGTCTGCTAGGGCAGCA
This sequence comes from Oenanthe melanoleuca, assembly GCF_029582105.1. Lineage (NCBI taxonomy): Eukaryota > Metazoa > Chordata > Aves > Passeriformes > Muscicapidae > Oenanthe > Oenanthe melanoleuca. Next base: position 55,413,503 of record NC_079334.1, read on the forward strand.
TATGCCTTTTGCACAATGCAATTACCTTTATGTGGGCAAGTAGGCCACATCATTAACAATTAAATATTTTCAGAACTTTACATTTAACAAGAAAAAAAAATGATTATCAGTCCCCTTTCCCCTTACATGGTGTGGGGTAAGCTGTGAACTCAGAGTCCTCTGGCCATGGGGGTTCTGCCATTAGCTGCTGATGGATTTTACCCAGCATGTGCCCATCCTCATGGGCAGTGCTGGGAGATGCAGCTGGGACACCAGAGAGGCACTGCCAGGTTCTGGGCTGCTTTGGTGGATCCCCCCAGGGAGCCCTTTTCCTCAGCAGGGGTATATGCTGTGGGTTATGTCCACATTAATCATCTGCAGCCTCCTGCAGACCAAGGAACACAGTGAGGCCAGCATGGGCTGATGACTTTGTGTCCTGAATTCTTTGGGTTTGTGGATTCATCTGGTTTGCCAGACTCCAGAACCCAGCAGTCTCTGGGAACACTCCACAGGCTTGCCCTCCTTTGTCCATCTTTACACAGTTGTTTTCTGGTTCCAGTCTGTATAAGAATATTCACAGGTACTTGGAGAGGCCATTCATCCAAACTCTCACAAGGAGATCTTTATACAATCTGGTGCCTTTTTTATATGCCAGTTTGAAGTCAAAGAAGGAGATAGGCCCAAGTCTATCTTGGTGTCTGTGGCAGACACCAAGGAGTGAAAGCAAAGGGGTGCAGCATGTTTTATTTACCTCTCCTGCCATCATTGCTTGGTGCTGCACCTCCTTGTGCCATAGCATCTGCTATCAGTAAGCCCTGCTTTAGTTACATGGCAGACTCACTGGTCTGAAGCTGTACCATGGGATGCATCACAGTCTGCACGTGTCCTGTTGTGAAAAGGTTTTAATGACATGGCAAAACAAAAAAGCCTCCCTCAGGGTCAAATGCTTGAGATTTGCCTTGGACACTGGGGCTGAGTTGGAGGTTTCTCAGCAGGACATACTTGCTGCCATAATCTGCAGTTAAATACCTGTTCTTTGGCCATACAGGTGTGGAATACCTTGAAGGCCCCTTGGTTTTGGATTTTTTAGGTTTCCACTCCCAAAGAGTTTGCTTTGCTCTCTGGAATATTGGAGGATGTTGTCACAGAGGCTCTTGAAGAAGTTTCAAAGGGCAGAGTTCCTAAGAGCAGTGCACATGGTCCTTCTCTCCTTGTGATGGCAAAGATATGGGACACCAGGAGCACAGGAACCCACACCAACATTTAATCACACAAAACTGCATTCAGGTGGCTCCTAATTTTCCTTTCCAGGAAAAAGGATTTGACACCAATGGAAGACATCAACTGATTGGTGAAATGAAAGATCTGCCTTCATTTCTGTCCCCAGTCACCTGCACTGGGCACATTGTGCCTGTCAGCACAGCGGCCTGGATTATACTGTGCTGCCTGTGCCATCTCTGGGAAACACACACTTATGGTATGTAGAGAAACAGCCATGATTTTTTCAGATTAACTTTATATTCTATTTTTCATTCAAGGCAGTATCAGACTATCAGACCCTCCAGAGTTTATTGTTCTTCCAGTGACAAATTTTCTTGGAAAATATTGCTAGGGAAGACTCTGGATTTATTGTAAGCAAAATATTAATCAGCAACAAATACAGAGAATTAGCTTGCTGAACAAATCCTTTATGTCTTTACAGATAAAATTGCTGGTAAAATGACAACCACATAAAAATGCACAAATGACCTAATGGAAAAGAGTAAACACTTTAATAAAGCAGAAGTTTACTGCACTGAGGAATTTCTATTATTAAACATTGATAAAGATGGGCTGCATTGCTTGGTTTAATTCTTCTTCAGCCACCTAGCAGATTACAATCTAGTGCTCTGGCCAGCTAACCTGGAGCATAAACCCAATATTGTGCAGGGGGAAATTATTCTGTGCCTTCAGGTACCTCCTGAGGCTGGCAGCAGCACAATCCCTCTGGGAAGACAGGGTAGGAACAGGTAGTCACTACTGCTTGCACTTATCTGTACTTTCTTGCAACTGAGCTCTTGCCTGCAATTAAGGACTGGTCAATGCAAACCAGTGAGTTAATACATTTTTTCCTACACTGTTACTACTCCTTTTGTCATTAACCTGCAGTATAACTCCCTGGGATCCTCCCTTGGCTCTCTCTGTGACTCCTACTCCACTCCCTTCAGGAACTGGGACCCACAGCTGTGGGGCAGAGATGCTTTTACACAGGTAGTGCCCACTCAAAAGTTTATCCCATGGGATAAAGAGAGCTTGGGTATCTGTGAAAATCTGAAGACAAACTGAAGGTTAGTAGAGAGGGAATAATCCTGGCCTTCCTCTGCTTTCCTTCAGCATCAGAAATCTTATTGTCCTTCTCACCCCTGCAGCTCCAGACTTACAGTGGTTAAATCCTACATGGTGCTGAGGGATACCTTTCACTTTAGGTTATGCACCAATATTCTCAATATTAAAAAAATCCTATTACAATAAATAAACCTATAAACATTCTAGGCCTTCAAAAGTCTGGATATAAATCTTCTGTATGTCTGCAATAACACCAGACCCCAAATATTTGCACCAGGTAAAGCAATTTGCAATGATGAGAACAGCCACCAGCACATAAGGTGTGATTCCAGCACCAGATAAATATTTTCTCTTGCTCATTATGCCCATCAGGCTTTCAAGACAGTTAGCCATAAGGAAAATAAACTGATGCTGTTGTTTTTACAAACTAGGAACAGGAAGCACTGAAGGCAAGAGAGCAAAAGCACTGGGGAATCAGATCCAAACCTGTTTTGTGGGCCAGGTGAGTAGGGCAGGTGTTACCCCACACACCTCTCAGGGTAGCTTTGGCTGCTTCCAGATTACTGTATTTCTTAATTTCTCACATTTCCCTTCCCAACCCAGCTGTGTGACTGTGACCAGGAGCCTGACCTCCCCACCTGCTCCTCATTTGTGTATCTGTGCAAGGATGTGCCTACAGCCCTGCTAGCCCCCCATACATACCTCACTCATCTCCTGTGGTAGGAGAGACTTCATGGCCAGCACAGACTCTCATTTAAGTGGGTTAAAAATCAGCAGTTGACCACGGGATTTGCAGGACAAAGAGGCATTTTGGCAGCACTGGGATTGTTGCCCAGGGAGCAGCTGACTGCTGAGAGGTGGGGAAGGCAGTATTGTCACCTGAATGTCAACTTTCACATCTAAAGTGGTTTGGGGTTTCCCTTAAACCAGCATGATCTGGGTTTGAAGGAAGGATTAGGAAGTGTCATTTTCAATTAAAATAGCAAACTATTTTTGAAAAAGATCTTCTGTAAAGAGTAAATGCAGCCAATGATCTCTGGAGTGGGAGCCAGGAAATATTGACAGGCATAGCTCCAGCAATGAGGATGGAAAGACTCAAACAGCAAACAATTTCCTAGAAAGCTCCTGTATCCCATTTTGTGCTTTAGTAACAGGCACATGTGATTCATGACCTGGCTTTAAACCAGTGATGGCTTAAAGGCTTTATAGATTTCTTTGTTGCTGGTGGCTGCTGTCACAGGAGATGTAGGTGTGACATTCTTCATTAGTCTATACAATGATGATCCTGCATCTCATTTGCAGAATTTGGGCATGGAGCACCTTGACCATGGTTTGTATGAGCTCTGAGACTTGAAGAGCTGCTGTGGATGCTCTTCTTCCATTTTCTCACTTCTACCAAGCTGGAGAATTCAGGTTTGTGTCTCATCACCTGCTCTGTTAATGAATTTCAGTTGCCACTGATAGGAGTGCTTTGGAGGGAAATTGCAGGATGTTGTGAGCACTCAAGCTTTCCTTTCTTTTCTGTCACTCATGCTCCTCAATTTCTCTGTTCTCACACTGTTGTCTGGACAAGGAGGAGATGACAGTGCTAAGAAAATATATCTGTGGTAATGGAGGGGGTTAGAGATTGCAGCAGTGAAGACAAAAACTCCAATTTCGTCTTTTGTCTTGCTTTTGTCTTAAATGCTACCACAATTCACAAGCATGGATTTAACTGCATTTTATCCCTTGTAGGTGTACTTATATCTAGATTTAAGAAATAATGGAGGAATGAAAGACTGAAATACATGCACAAGAAGTTTCCAGTAGAACAAAAATCTAGAAAACTTATTCATACTTTAAATTAAATCTGGACATTTGGTCCACCCCTGCTTTTATTTCCCAAGATAAGCATTATGCAGTACAACTGAGCTATTGCTGGAATCCAGTTTTTAGTCACCATTGACAAGATAATAATTTTCCCAATTTTAGGATCATGCACAGTATGCCTGCCTTTCTCAGCAGCCTCCTCTCCAAGGCTCTGCTGCTGTGTCTGTGTTGGGAGGAGGCACTGCTGCCAGTGAGTCAGTGCACAGCATGCACTCCTCCTGTCAGGCAGAATGGCTCTCCCCCACTCAGTTTTCCTGTTCTCAGTGAAATAAAATGTCTTCAGTGGCAGACTGAAATTAGGCATTTTCTTATCCTGATGAAATAACAGGTGTCTAAGCCCCTGGGTGCGAGTCCCTGAGCTGCCACCACTGCTGGAAAGCAGACAGGAGGGGAGCTGAGGATAAAGCTGGTGAAGGGCTGGAAAAGCAGAGGCAGGAGGAAAGATCCTCAGACACAGAGGGAGGATGAGGAGCCAAGAGACAGACCTTGCCAAGGGTTCTGCATGAGCCACCTAAATGCAAAGAAATCACAACAGATATTTTCTCCTGCATGTCATGGTTGTCCTTGTTTGAAGGAGAAGTGTCTGCCAATAAAGGCAGGAGCTTCTCTTTGAAATGGAGAATGCAAACCCCCTTCCCTCCAAATTATTATAATTTTGAAATTAAGAGGCTCTCAGGCAAAGATATGGGAATTAGGAATAACAGTTCTTTCCTAGGAAAATTAAAATAGAAATACAGTTTTACAAAGAACAATCCCAAAACACTGCCAGAGTCAGAATACAACCTGACACCCCATCAGTCAGGGTGTTGGTAGCAGTCCCATTAAATGGTGGCTGCATCCTCCTGCAGTGACAGATGTGGTTCAGCTGGAGCAGTTTTCCTCTGAACGTCCAGGGATGATGTGGAAAGGTCTGGCTTTCCTCTGGAATCCAGTGGAAAGAAGGTACCTTAGTGTTCAAAAATCTCAGTTTTTATCTAGGTAGGAAAGGCTTGGCTCCTCCCCCTGGGTGGAGCATCTCCCAATGGGATGATGTAATTTTATCAGTCATGCAGTGGGACTCAATGGCCCAGCAGCAGATGATATCTTCCTGGAGGGAGGATGGGTTGTGGAAAAGATAAAGATGATTGCCCCATCTGGTTTAAAAGATGGCCCATTAGCAGATAATATGTGCCACAGAGATAAGGATCACTGCCCCACCTGGCTTCAACAGATGGTGACAGAATACACATTTCTGGTCACATCTTGTATTGCAACCCAAGACAATGGTCTAACCCCAGCCAGCAACCAAGCTCCACTCATTCACACCCCTAAACACAGATTTTATCCAAGTGCACCTCAGAGAGCAGAGGGAAACTGCTTACCATGGAAAGGGGAATGATTGAAATGACCATTCTAAGTGACCAGTCTAAAACCTCCAGAAAATCAATGTGTCTCCTCATGGATTATTAACCACAAGGAGTCTGCCCACAATTTAGAGGAATCCTCCAGGCCTCCAAGGTATGAGTATGCCCAAGGAAACAAATCAGAGCATCACAGCAGGTCACAGTCAAATGCAGCAGATGAGGAGGTGGCTAGAGCCTTGTGAGAAAGGGCACTGAGCAGAGAGTTCAGCAAGGCTCCCTGTCTGTTCACACTTCTGGGGAGCTTTTAAGACTGAGGAGGAAAATTACTGAGAGAACTGACTTCAAAGAGTTTTGCAGCACTATCATTTCAGGTCAAGAGAAAACAGGAAACTAACATTGTCTCTTAAATCTTTAAGATGTCAGTAAATAAATGATGTGGTTTCAGAACTGTAAAGCATCTCATTTATTCTGCTGACTTCAGCTGGTGCCATTGGGTGCTCAGCACTTCTGGAAATAAAATCATTTGTTTGCCAAGCCTCAGAAGGAAAAGCTGAGCAGGCTGACTTGAAGTTCTTGTTCTTGCAAATATGAATATGAAGCAGGAAATAAAAATATGAACCGAATATGAATTGAACCAGAGTATGAAACTTATATCAGTAGTGTTCCCTCAGGAAAATCAATGCTTGGAAGAAGAGAAAAAGTGCACATATAGACAGATTGGTAAACACCATAGGAAAGGAGGAAGAATGGGACTTGTTTGGTATTATTATTATTGTTTGCTGTTTTGGAGCTGGTCTGCCTCTGCCTTTACTTTGCAGTGTTTGTTGTAGCTCTGCATTGAACTAATTGCTTCCAGCCCGGGGGGCTGCAGTGAAAATGTAGGCAAGTGCTAATGCCTTGACTGTTAATTAACATGATGGCAAAGCAATCGAGGAGGGGACTGAAATGTCAAGCAGTGGAAAAAAAAGAATATGAAAAATGCCAGATTCCTGTGCAGTGAGAGAAGCAGGGGCAGGCTGTCAATGCTGCTTTTTGGAAGGGGCTCCTCCATGGAATTCTCCCTGTTCTGGCTCCATGTGGGAGTCTCCACCAGCCTGCTCTGCACAGGAGGGGTTACAAAAGTGTTTCACAGAAAATCGACATTTTCCACATTTTTTTTTCTTCTGTAATATTCCACTGGAAAACAAAATCCCTTGGTTGGTAAATCTCAAATATTCTTGGTCAATTTCCCTTCCACTTCAGTGTCCCAGCAATCAGGAAAAGCTTGAAATGGGACATGAGAGATATAATCTCTTGGTATGATGGTGCCTAAAGGAAGAAAAAAGAGTATGAGATCCCAAAATATGATTTATCTAATATGACGCCCACTGGGAAAGCCAAAGATTAGTGTCTGATGAAGTGAAAACCTTTTGTCCTGGCCAACATAAAATTAAGTTCAGGAATGTTTGATGAATTGATTCCTCAGTTATAATAGAATGGAAAAAAAGTGTCAAAATTACAGGACAATACAAAAATATTAGGACAATTTTTTGGGTCATTTTTGCAAAAGATTAGTGTTTAATTTCTTTTTCTGAGCAGTAACTCATGCATTTTAATTCAAACATCCTCACAGCAAATGTTTATATGGATATCAATTTTAGTAAGAGACTTCAAATTACTAATCTTCTGATAGAGAGAGAATCCCTTTATTATATAGTTTGCCTAGCAAAGCATTTCATCACACAGAAGGGAGAAATACCTTAATACACTGTTGTGAGGAAAAGAGAGAAAAATAAGATTCAGAGGCTGAACCAGGTGTCAAGACTATAGGGGAAAAAAGGCACCTAAAAGCTGCTGAAGCACAATCACAGACAATGCAGTTGAGACTATATTTGATTATATATAGTTTCCTCATTAATGCATTGAAAAAAATCTTCCCAAAGGGAGGCTGATAGCAGTGTCACAGGCAGGGGAGGTGAAGTGGAGGATGATGAGTCTCCATCTCACCCTGTGAGCCGAGAGCAAGCCCAGGTTTGTCAGACACAGGTGAATGCACCTTTTACAAGACTGGGTCCTTTTCTTCTGTGACATGACATGAAGCCCAGAGTGCTTTTCTCTCTGGATGCTGACACAAGACATGAGTCAGAATAATGAAATACAATGAACCATCACGTGGACTTCTCTAAATCAAGCTATGCATTGTGTTAATATTCCTGCAAACCTGTTTGGGAGTGTCTTGTGAAGCCTTGACACGTGCCTAAGAGATAATTCACACAAGCCAGGGGCTCTGTGCTCCCTGTGCTGCAGCACTGTCTGCAGTGATGAACTGTGTGCTGCTGAGTTACCTGTGGGATCACTGGGCTTTAAATTCCAAAATGCCAACACATCCCACCTCTTCCAGCCATTGTCAAGGAAAGAGGGATTTAATGAATTTGAGAACTGGATGCAATAAAACTGAATTTAAGGGAGATGAATTTAAGGGTGATGTAAGTTGATGCAATTTTTAATTGACACAATTTCACTCAGTATAAGCAATGCCTAAAAATAGTCCTCTTGCTCTAACTGATCACCATCAGACCACTGGCTTGCAGCTGAACTGAAGGGCATTTCTGGGACTAAGGCTACTCAAAAATGCCATGCAAATCTATTTCCAGCACTTAATGAACTTTCAGATTTTTGAAACCTTAATATTCTGCCTTATTTAAACTGTGGTTTCTTCTTACCAGCCTCCAGATGAAGATGAGCCTATGAAATACACTTTTATTTCTATTCTCTGTAATATAGCATAAGGTGCCAGCCTAGAATTACATCACATTACACTGCAATAATTTCTAAAAAAAATTATTTATGTGTAACTGTCTATTTTCCCTTTTGGTTATGTATGTAAAATTATGCTTCTAGGATGAAAGTGCTTTCCTGAAAGGTGCCAATGTTTTCCCAGTATGTATACCAGCAGATCAGCTCCTGACTCACACTTTCCCTCTAGGACTTCTTAGATGGCAGCTGCAGCAGCCAGGCTGAGTGCTGGGGTAGTTCCAGACATCTGCCTTGTAAGCAGGGATTTCAACATGCTCCACTTTGCAAAACCTTTGCCTTAGGGTCAGAATTACTTTTTGTTTTTTTAAGCTAGCCATGGTTGTCCTTCTGGGGCATTGCTCACACTTAAACCTCCCACTTAGGAATGCATTTGGTTTTATTTTGGTGAGCATAGAGTTTAGCAAACGTTGTTCATTAACAATGAACTTTCCCATACACCTATGTTTTCTTTTTTCTTATTTCTCAATGCTATTGGATTTCCCATGATGTGTATTTTCATTGGATTAATATCAATGTGATGTTCTATATCCCTAATGTATCTGAGCCCATTAGGTACTTTTGTACTTCATTTTGTGAGAATGTCTTTTGTCCTCTATTCAGAAGATATTTGTGTATCACATTTGTAGGATGTTCTTGACCCCAGAGCATGGAAGAATTCTCCTGCTATTTAAAAACCCCCACAAAAGTAACACCTCTTGTACCTCCATGCTAATACCTCTCTGTTATATGAGCTTGTGGTGTGCCCAATGCACAAAGCAAGCTGAATTCTCTGCCTTGGAATTCGACTGTCATTAATTGTTTTGATATGTGTTTGCTATGATTACATTGCCCTTATTTCCAGTATCTGTTTTGAAACACAATATTAGTTCATTTATTTCCTGTGTCACAAACCAATCTCATGGTGAACATTGCTTTGCAAATGTATTGACATAATGCTTCTCTTGAGAGCTTTGCACTGCTGTTTTCTTTGTGCTATTATTTTTAATGTTAGAAGTGTCACCCTTTCATAAAGTAAACTGCTTTGGTTGCAAATAGGTGAATTTGCCCCTTGTGCTGAATACATTTGGATCTTATTCTGACTGTTGTTATCTTGTTTACGGCTTCTGGACCAAGTTGTTTGTTCACCCTTGACTCTGTTTCTCCTCAGATGCACATCAGTACTGCTGCTGCCTGCTGTGCTTTGTGTTTGGGAATCACATTGTAGCTTTCCTTCTCCAGTGACCCCAGACCTTTCTGATAATACCTTGCTGATTTTTACTACCCATAGTTCTCTCAATTCTAATCAGTCCATATGGTAACATGGCTCAAACTTTGTGCACCCCTTATCAGGCTCAGCCACAGTACTTTGCTTGCTTTGGCTCCCCAGGAGCAGATGTCCTGGGCAAATTTTGGGAATACAGGGACATAAATGGAGTTGTTAAAAATTAACATGAAGAACCTCACTGCTTCTTCAGATGCTTAAATGACTTTTGAAATCTGTCCTCTGATATTAGTTCTTCTTGTTGAATGGTTCAGAGAATGTAATTACTGCACACACAAGGATTTTAATCTGCCAGGTTTCTCTCCTGTCTCTCTCAGAAGCTTTGAAAGCTCACAGCCATCTCATCTGCTCTGCCTGTGGCTTTGGACTGAGCAGCTCAGAGCACATCATTGCTCCTGTTTTATCTGGAGGCCAACCAGACTCCAGAGTACAGAGGAGAAGTGACTCACAATGAGCTCCTTGGACAATGAACTTCATTCCTTCTCTCAAGCACTATCCATCTTGCTCTGCTCAGTTTTTATCTCTTGGTCTCAGCAAAATCTCACCCTTCAAGGCCACAAGGGAGCTTCTTTACCATGTATAATGCATTTCATACACAGCCATGGGGTTTCAATAAGGAGTTCCTGCACCTGCCTTGTGTCCTTCATTGCACTAAAAATATCTAGACAGATACTCACCCTTGATTTAATGCTCTGTGCTGCCAGGGATGTTCTTTTGTTTCTAGGTCCATGCTCCCAATGGCTAATTATTTTCACCTAAAGATTTACACAAGGTGTCTTGCCTGAGGACATGGCAATACTTTAAGGGGAAAGTTTTGGTGCTGAGGACAAGAGCCACTGAGAGAGGTGACTGATCACATTGCTCTAGGGGTGTCACAGGTCCTTGACCCTTTTACTCTGATCGTTGTTGTTGAGCTGGGGAAAATTCCTCTGGTGTCCCAACACCCTCTGTTTGAAGGCTTTCCCTGGGAGCAGGTGGCTGTGCCATCCCCTCAGAGGGTTCCTTGTCTCCTCCAGGGATTTGAACAAAGCCAGTCTTCCCCCTCTCTGCAGATTACAACTATAGGCATGAGGTTATTTCTCTCATCACTTTCAGAAGCTGCTCCAATAGATTTTGCTCAAGGGAAATATAAAGGAGCCAAGCAAATCTGTGGAAGAAATATGGGCTGAGTGTTGCCTTCTTACAATTGTGCAGGTGACAATGAAAGTGCCCCTTGGCAGAGTGTGACCTGTGCAGTCCTTGCTGTAAAACTCAGCATGGGGGTGTCCTGGCAGGTGTCTCAGCTGAGCATCCACCTAAACCTGGGGTAGCTGCTGGCTCTGACACTGCCTGCAACTCTCTGCTTCTGCCTGGGGCTTTCTGACACCAGTGGTCACCTGGCCTGTCCCCCCAGAGCTCAGCAAGAGCTGATGGCATCACCACATGACATGTATCCCCAGGTGGGGATTTGGGATGGAGGCAGCTTCAGCACCACGAGAATGAGTCAGCCTCCCATGTCAGAGAGTGTTTCTTAATTTAGATGTACCAGACTACAGTTCCTCCAGACATTCATCCCTGGGCCCCTGTGCTCACATTTGCTTTACTGTTGGCTCTCTGAAGGTCTCCTGTGACTTTCTGAGGGGGCTGACAGCACCCTCACAGCACAGGGGAGGGAGGAGCTGTGCCATGAAGGGAAAGATTTCCACAAAGTGACCCGGCAAGCAACATCAACTGCTTTAGAAACATCATTGCTGGTATGAGCTCCAGAGCTTGGCCCCTGTGTCGTGCCTGTATCACAGAGAAATTGCCCAAATGATTGTGGAATCAAGCCCTTTGAATGTGTCCCACCTCAATTAATGCACATTAAGGATGAAGCATTCACTCATATTATTGTTAAATTTTGTCTAAGTAATGGGTCTTTGTATTGACTTTTTGCTAGTCATTAAGGCAAGAGGTGATAATTTTCTGTTCAAAGTGAAATTGTGATAGTGTCCCACAAAGGGTGTGGTGGAACTCCTAAAACAAACTCCCTCAACCACTGCTTGCATTGGGAACATGACAGTAGCCAGATGCCCTCCTGTTTGGCTCACCTTGTCTCTGCCTGTTGTTATCTTGCTCAGTTTCAGACAGGTTAATAGCAAACCTACAGGGCAAGCAATGGAGAGGAAGAAATGACATTTTATTATTGTTATTAATTATTTTCACTGTGTTGGCTTCTAGCAGTGGAGGCCCAGAACAGGTCCCTGCTGGGGAAAGCACTCTGCAGATGCAATGGAAAGGCAATCCCTGCCCCAAGCAGCACAAACATTAAACAAAAAGATTATGAGAGACAAGACTAGGTCTCAGTGTCATAAAGCTCTGATTTCCTTCTGCAACAGTGAAAACATGAAAATCAAAGATTATTGCCTGACAGATGTTTCCATAAAGCAATAAAACAAGCAGAGAAAAGAGCAGTCTTCCATGAAGACAATAATTTCCCTTTGGATGCTTGACTGCTGCTTCACTGGGAAGTTTTCCATGTCCTGCTCCATCCTCATGACTAGCAGCCTTTCTTCTCTGTGAGCAATATCTCAAAGCCAATGAGGGAAAGCCTTGGGACAAGAAAACCTCTGGAGTGGGAAACCTCCACAACTCACCTCTCCAGTGCTGTGCATTCTCTGCAACCTCCTGAGGGAAAGTTCTCCCAGGGGCTGTTTCAATGCTCAATAAAAATAACTTTCCTGTGCTCTCTGAAAAGTCATGTGAATTACCCCAGATGTTTTATTAATGGCACAGTGCCCACATGCAGTGTACTGAAGCCACTCTTAGCCTCTCCATACCAGCAGCAATACCTATACCAGGCATATAAGGGTGAGTAATGCCCTAAGCAGCTAAAGCTCTCAGGTGCTATTTTCTCCTCAATACCAGTACATGTCATCTGGTTTTGGAGTTGAAGTTGCTTATTGCATCCCCAGCATTGCTGTGGCCAGTGAGAAAAAGGCATTAATGCAAATTTCTATTTTGTGGTATAATCTGAAGAAAGCTTCATTTAGTAATACCCATGTGTTATTTAAACATTTATCACTTTGCTCTTTCTCAGAACTGGTTCTCATCAATTTATCATGTGCCTTGCATTTTGCTACCTACATTTTCTTACTTTTGGTAAATCTTTTAAAGGCAACCTGAAAAGTTACAGCACCAACCATGAGCCACTTTGCATGTCAGTGGCTGGGTGTCTGAATTACTCTGCTGCTCAGGGTTCAGAAATTTGTGTCTGAAAACCCCAATCCCTCTCTTCTGATGGTAACATCCCACTGCCAGCACCCACCCTCTCCACCAAGACACCCAACCACAGACAAGGCCCTGAAATAAGACCCTTGGGATGTGGAGGAAAAGAGCTTTTGGCATCTCTCTGCCTCCTCTGCCCACCTTGGCAGGCAGGCACTGGGCAGCACTGGCTGGGGCACAGAGCTGTGTCCCTAAGGGCTGGAGCCAGCCAGCACCTGGCTGCAGGGCTGTGGTGAACACAGCAGCAGTGGCACCTCCTGCCTGGACAGGGGCTTGGGGTCTGTGGAAAGTTATGTGAGCTGCTCCTCTGCTCTGGGCTCACAGGCTGGGTGGTCTGCAAAACCTGGCTGAGCCAGAAGAAGCTCCTCAGCCACCCTGCTCCACCCATTGTGGTTAACCAGCTTCCAGACACCATGGGGGCAGTGAACAGCCAGGAAGGCAGTGAGGAAAGGTGGAATCTCTCCCTGATGGAGCAGTGGTGTGGGGCAGCTGAGCCCTCTCTCCCTGCTGGCATGGGGAGAGCTGGGACGGGCATGCTGCCCGTGCCCATCACCCAAAGTGTTTCACAGTGCACCAGATTCCTGCTCTGAACATTTAGGAGTAGGCTGGCTGCTACCCCCCGTTATGAAGGAGTTGCTTCTCTACAATGCATGTTTTATTTATAGATGAACATTAGCATTTGCAAGAGGAATGACTTGAGCTCTGAGTTATCACTTCCTATTAACCTGAAATTATTGAGTGTCTGAAATTCGTGAGGAAACCCAGTGAGCAGAAAGTATGAGGAAAATGTTCCTCTCCTTTCCTTGGAGCACAGTGAATAAACAGCCTCCTCCCTTTGGAGGGTTGTACACAGAAATGTCAAACAAAAGTGACAGCAATTGCCTTTTTAAAGAATCACAAACATTATCCATCTCATATGTGTACAGCTCTTAATATATATTGCATAACATGTACATTATCAGATTCCTATTGGCCATTAATAATAGATTTCAGATTGCACAGAAGGGCAGGTCCTGCAGCCTTCTGTTGTGCTTTACAACCTTTGCTCCTATGAAAATTCTTCCCTCTAGCAACAGTACAGCAGCCTTGGGATGTTTTTGAACAGGATGTGAGAGGCCTGAGGAAAATAAAAACCCTGCACAGGGCTGGGCAAGGGGATGGGGAAGGGCTGAATGGCTCCTTTGCCCCACTGCTGTGGGGCCAGACCCAGTCCCATCCCAACAGTGGATTTCTGTTTTGGCTTGTGGGTGCTTGGGATATAGGGCAAGGTTCATCTTGGCAAGTTTAGATAGCTACAGTTTAGGCATCTTCTTGATCTGATTGCCTGAGTGCCTCCTCCATCCTGCCTGGGGTCCAGCTGCCCCACTCACAGATGGCTGAGCTGCTCTCCCATCCCTCCCAGTGACAGCAGGGAGAACTTCACCACCTAGCTCAGGAGAGATCTTTAATTTCTTTTTAGGTTTATAAGTGATCCAGCATGAAGCTTAGGCTGGGAGGAGGAGGACATTCCTCACACCCCAAGGGTAGACCCTGCAATTTTTCAGAAGGCCCCTTGCTGTCCCTGAGCCCAGATATCAGGGCAAGGCTGGGAAACGAAGATTAGTCTCATCTTTTAATCTCCACATCTGAAAGGCAATATTTTTAGTGCCTCATTTTCAAGCATTCTTCCTCTTCATTCAGCCAAATCACGAATAATCACTTGCATTTATGCAGCAACTTTTAGGCAGAACTCTGAAATGCTTTACAGATCCAAGATGGCTCTTTAAATTTCTTTTTTTTTTTTTTAGTCCTCCTTATGCTCTGGATAGGGACAAGCTGGTACCAATCAATTCTTTCTGCACTTATGAACTTCCATGGTCTGTGACTGACAACTTTAATAATCATCTTTATGAAGCCCAGGCAGCATCCAGAGCAGCACCTAAATGGTCCCCAGGAGCTGTAATTAAAATTAAGCCGCCCATGGGTTGCTTTGATTACAGCGGGGCAGGCCAGCTTAACCTTCAATTTATGCTGACTTAAAAGATGGCTCATACAGAGAACCTGTTTGCCAGACAGAGATTTGAATTAATTATGCTGATTCTCTGGTTTATTTTACTATCTGATTAGGCTCACAAATGAAATCCCATCTTTTGCAGAGGCTTTGGTGTGAACACCACATCCCAGCAGCCTGCTGTGGGGTACCTGTGGGTACCTGTGGGTTTCTGTGTGCTCCCCAGCACAAGGCATGTGTTGAGGCATCTGGAGGAAGTGATGGCCACTCATGCACCCACTGCTGAACTATTCCTGGCCACAGACACAAAGCTTCTCATTTGATCTCATTGGAAATGTGCACTGAGCATAAGCAGCTCTGGTAAACCCCAGCTCAGCCAGATGCACTTCTTCCTCCTGCTTCTCACAAATGGAACAGGTTTTCAGGCATTCCTTGTCTTCCACCTGCAAGGAACAAACTCTTAATTAGCAGCAACAGAATCTGAAAAACTAATCAGAAAATATGATTTCTTAGGTAAGGTTATTTTCTAACTTCTGTGTACCAAAATACAACTTCACATAGGGCATTTTGCATAAATTAGGTTAGATGTCTCTCATATTGTGTAGTTTGAAAAGCCAGAACTGAAAGGTGCTGGATGCATTACATCAAGGCTGTAATTTTTTCATAGTCACTTTTTGAAAATATCAAAATACAAACATGAAACCTCCCCCTCAGCAAATTTACTAAACCCATTGCTAACAGCATGTAGCATTGCTTCTTATCAAAATTTTTGTGTTAAATTAATAATTATATTTTTATTTCCTTTTCTTTCCTAAGAGCCTGTATCAAATCACTAGGTGAGCTACAGTCTCCCTCTGACAGTATTGCTTTCCCATAACTTGACAAAGTGCATGGAGTTAGGGAATTTCTTTTAATGTCTGTTTTCCTGTGTGTCATGGTTTAACCCCAGCCAAAAGCTCAGCCCCACAAAGCCACTCACTCACTCCTCCATGGTGGGATGGAAGAGAAAACCAGAAGGGTAAAAGCAAGAAAGTTTGTAGTTTGAGATAAAGACTGTTTGATAGATAAAGGAAAAGCTGTGCACACAAGCAGAGCAAAGCAATGAATTAATCCATCCCTTCCCATGGGCAGGGAGGTGTTCAGCCATCCCCAGGAGAGCAGGGCTCCATCATGTATAACAATGACTTGGGAAGACAAACCCCTCATTCTGACTGCCTCCATCTCTTCTTTCTTCTTCCTCCAGCTCTATATGCTGAGCATGATGCCACATGGTCTGTAAAATCTCCAGGGTCAGTTGGGGTGACCTGTCCTGGCTGTGTCCCCTCCCAGCCCCTTGTGCACCCCCAGCCTCATTGCTGGTGGGGTGATGGGCAGAAAAGGCCTTGGGTCTGTGCAAGCTCAGCACTGACTGAAAAGATCCCTGAATTGTCTGTTTCCAGCACAAATGCACAACACAGCCCCATAACAGCTACTATGAAGAAAATGAGCTCTACCCCAGCCAAAGCCAGCACACAGACACAATATTATCCTTTTCCAGCAGCAAAGACATTCCATGTACTTTTCCTGCACCTGTGGTAGATCCAGACTGCATTTTTCATTGGCATCTTTTAATGCAGTACAGATAAAATAAAGCTACTGTGTACCTTTGTTGGCAAGAATGGCACAAAACAGGCTTGAACTCCTGTGCTGCCTCTTATTAGTCCATGAACAGATGAAGAAGTTGAGTTAAAAAATTACTAGAATAGATTGACTGCCAGTGCCTAGGAGCATGCAGGTGCTGCTCCTGTCACTGGTGATCTGTAGGTGCCACTGTCCACAGCTGCCCAACCCAGGAGAGCAGCTTTCCATGGCAAAGCTGGCACCCACACCTCCTGGGGCAGCAGCCAGTGTCCTGAGTTGGCTAAATGGGGCAGAAATCTCCCTCCCTCCTTGTATCTGCAGGTGGAGATGGATCCCATCTGAGGATAAGGGCACTGCATGAGCTGAGCACAGCAGCAGCCTGGGCTCTGTGGCACACAGGACTCCAGGAAACACTGGCCAGCCACAGCTTATTTCTCACATGTGATTTTTAAAGTTTCTTCTCAAACTAAAGGCTTCTCAGCACACTGCTTTTGCAAGTTTGGGTGGTAGGTGTGATAATTTCTGCTGCTCTTCTGTTGAGGATGTCTTTATAGAGAATTACTTTCCATCTTCTGTAAAGTTTTTGGCTCAGCACAGAAGCAGCTTCTTCAAGCACCACTGTAAAATGTCTGCTGCAAAGATGGCAGAGTATTGAGTGCTTTGGTAGGAAGGTTTTGGAGAGTTCAAGCCTAAAACTCCTCTCCTCTGTGAGCTTCAGGCACTCAACTCTTGCAGTGAGAGCCACAGTGCTGCAGTTGGAAAAGGTCTTACTCTGAAAAGAGAATCAGCAATTTGCCAGATGTTTGGCTTATCCTGCACTGTGTTCTAGATGTTTTAGAAAGGCTTTAAATATGGGCCCTGAGATTTACTTCTTAATTTACACAAATTATTAAACTGCCAATCTTCATATTGTTGATGAAGCCCTATTAAAATATTTCAAATTATCCTTACAAATTGAATCTTCTCCTGTGTGTCTCATGTACTATGAATCCTATTTTCTTAGCACAGCAATATTTCAAGTCTAGAATTAAAGCCAGAAGGATTGGTACAGTAATTAGCCTTTGAAATAACTTTATCTGCAGTGCTTTGATGCCTTTTAATATTTGGTGGGTAAATGGCAGAGCTCTTCCTAGCAGCATTTTTGTAATGCCATTTGAGATGGGAACTGGCTTCCCTGAGAAAGGGCTGCAGGAGCTGAGAAATCTTTGGATGGTGGCTATAAAGAGAAGGAAAGCAGAAGGACCAGGCTTTGCCTTGCTTTCAGGGACTCTGGGGGACACAGCCTGGCAGGGGTGTAGCTCCTGTGCCCTGCAGCAGCAAGGGAGGAGCCCAGAGCCTGCCTTTGCCTTAGCTTATGTGACCTCCCAAAGAAATGTCTCAGTGACTGGGTACAGTCCTGTGCCTTCTGGGACCACCCTACCTGCATCTGTCACCTCCTGCTAAGTCCTGATCTGGGGCAGCCTGCACCATGTCCCGTTTCCAAGGCAGCTTCCCAAAAAACGTACTGCTGACTCAACCTATGTAAACCTCAGCCACAAAATCACATGCAATCAGCAAACAATAAATTTCAAAGAAAGTTTTAAACAAGCAGGACTGTGCAGTGAGGAGAAAGAACCACAGCCACACACAAATTTTACCCAATTTGGCAAACCCATCTCTAGCAGCTAGCTGCTGGTGTTTCTGGAGTAAGGCAGATTCTAGCCCATCTCTCTGTTTTAATCCCAGTCTTGTGATGGTTCAGAGGATGGGAAACTGATTTAGAAGCTTCACAGGCATGGTGGCTAGAAAGCCCTTGTGGAGACATCCAGCCCATCCTTGAGAAAATGTGGAACACAACACAGTCAGGCATGGCAACTCTTATGTCCACCTGAATCTTGGGTCTCCAAGCAGAGCAGGCTTCCAGCAGCTCTCTGGGCAGCCCCTCTCCCACTGTTCTGGTGAAGGGGGTGCAGCCTTACCATGGCTGGTGTGCCAGGCAGCAAGGCTTGGTGTGTCCTCTCCCAGCAGCCAGGGGTTTGTGCCACTGCCAGGGTGGAGAGAGGGATTACTCCAGAGAGGGATTTTGGTCCTCTGCTTTGAATACAAACTGTTGGGTTTGACTGTTAAAGCTGCTCTGCATCACTACTGGGAGGCAGAACTCTTGGAGCAGAACTGCTGGAGGTTATGTAGAGATATCTGCTTTTTTCCCCCCATGGATGTCAATGGAAAGTAAAGCTGGATTGTGACCAATAAGGACATGAATATATCTCTAGTGAGGTAGGCTAAGTTTTAATTTACCTCCTGCTGTGTCAGTCAAATGTCAGGAAGAGAATGTGCATCATGAAGTACCACAAAGAGCCAAGGTAGATATGGGAGATCAATTAAAGTTCAGGTCCTTTTGAAATCTTTTAGGTTTCTTTTTCACAAATCAAATTAATATGCAGTTTTCATGGCTGCTTTGATTATGTTGCTGCTTCCTTCCTAGAGCTCTTTAAGCATCATGAGTGTGCAGCTGATAGGCTGATATTAACTGCTAAGGGGCAGATTTTAGTGTAACAGCTCTTAGACAAAGATTGTGGGAGAACCAAACCAAACAGAATTAAGTCAGTTGGCTTCAAGAAACAGATTTCAGTAATCAAAGAGAAAAAATAAATAATACTTTGCATAAAAACAATCTAAAAGTAAATAGATCAGGAAAACTGTCCATTCCTTGTGAAAAATGATGTCAAGACACAATTCCAGCAGCATGTAGTCACACTGGAAATTGCAGCAAGAGACCAGTTTGGACAACTTCAGCTCTTTAGTAACTCATACAAGAAAAAGTACAGAAAACATGGGCATGAGGTCAAGTGAGCAAGGATGGAGGTCAAAGAACAGCATGTGCTGGAAGGGAGAAAATCAAATTCAAGAGAAAAAGAAATAAAGAATAGCAAATTCCACAATGTGTGGAGGCTTTGGAAAGAGAAATACCAGATGACACATTGGTTCACTACTCACTGCAGAAGGAAAGCTAATGACAAGAAATACCAAGGAGACAGAATACCTCCTTTGAGTCACTTGTTTCAAGATGCTTTGGTAGTGATTGAATAGCTGCTTTAATAGAGGGGAAATGGTTCAAACTCAGACTAAAAGAACAGAAATGTGAAAGATGTTAGAAGGTGGAATTTGAAAGTTGAATGCTCTCCACGGGTACTTCGAAAAGTACATGCAAAATTTCAGAGTAGAAGTGAAGAACCAAGAAGTTCCTTAAATGAAAATTTTATCTCTTGCTAAGAAGAGGAGAGGCAAAAGGAGACTCTGGTAATGCACATCATTTGGCTTATTTCTGAATCTCAGAAGAGGTATTGAAATAAAACCCATCCAACTTTTAAGTGCTTCAAATGTGTCAAATATACAAATAATAGCCACTGTAGATTTATCATACACTAATAGTGTGTATTGATAGCCTTGGACTGGGATCTTACTGGCATCTCCCAGATGCCTGGGATGTCTCCTGAGACTGGACTGTTGGAATGGAAGGATACAGGCTCTTCAGGAATAACAGGCAGCAGAGATGAGAAGGGGTGTTGCCCTCTAGGTCCATAGGCTGTGGGATGTGCAGCCATCACCTGGGAAGGACAGTGGGACTGGGTCAGACCAACGTCTCACCCTGAAGCACAGCCCAGCCTGTGACAAGCTCCTCTAGGCACCTCTCCTGCCCTGCAGAGTGGGTGTTACCAGGATATCCACAAGGGATATGGCAGCTCTTGATTTCCTCTACTAGGAGTGACTTTGAAGGGGCCAGGGCCATTTCCCTGCTCCAGCATGTTCATCCATGGACATGCAGAGGGGATCCCCCTGCCCCATCCCAGCCATGGCAGGCATGGGAGGATCAGCTTCCCCTCTCTGGTGTGGGGATGAGCAGGACCATTGTTGCAGGTGACCTGACCAGTGCTGCTCCTGGTGACACTAAAGAATTAAAATATAACCAGTTCAATGTGGATGTAGGTGACACTGAGACAAAAGCTGTTGCAGGACATATAGGAATTAATTCAGAGATTGTCAAACACCATCAATAAAATGATGGAGGGAAAAAGGTTTTCTAAACATCCTGCTCTAACAGGTCTTCACACTCTATCCTTTTCTTCCTAGTTGGTTGTTAAGAGACACACAAGGAATTTTAATCCTATCTAGAGAGTACTGAACAGTGTCCTTCAACTGATTTTAATTACCATAAACACTGTCAGTGTTTTTCAAGTTTCAGTATTGAGATGCAGTGAGCAAAGCATGCTCCACAAAAAAAAAAAAAAAAAAAAAAAAAAAAAAAAAAAAAAAAAAAAATCAGACTTCACAATGTGAAGATTAATTCATGGTCGCTGTCAAGGAACTTGGATATAATAAAGGAGAAATAAAGTGTTTCTTGTAAACCTAATATTAAAACATTGTTCCTTTCTGTTCTTCTGCAAAGAACATTTTAATGGGACTCTGTAGGTGAAAACTGCATTAAAAACAATTATCTCTGTAATTGCTATCTTGCAGCTCTTGACCTCAGAACACACAATCCTGCACTCATTGTAAGGAAATTATTCCTGGGATAAATGCCTATGTAAATGGGGTCAAATATGTGAGACATTTAAGATTGATGGATAAGAGGAAAGTAGAGTGATCAGAGGCTACAGGTGAGTTTTTATTTGTAGAGGAATTGTGCAGAGGCTGAGCTCCCAGCATTTCTCACCCCTGCTGCTCCAAGCACTCACACAATCACTGTGTCTCTGGCACTGAACAGCCAATATTGAGGGTGTCTGGTAGCAGCTGTACTCCAAGCTGCTTCCAAACACTGCACTATTTACAACTGCAAATGAGTGCCCATGACCAACTGAGGCCCACATTCCCTCCTACAATGGTACCTGGCACTTAGTCAAGAAAAATCCTGGCAATTGCCTTTGTGTCAGATGATGAGCCTCACCCCAAAAATTTGCTAGGCAGGCTGCAGATTTCCAATGGAAGACGTATTAAAACAACAACAATAAAAGTTTCATCCCACTTTTTTGCATATGATTAGATTGTGGCACTCAGCTGCTGAATTAGGATTCAGGATTCTGGATTCTGGATTCTTTAAACTGTCCTGTGCTGCTGGAGAAGGGCCCCACAGTACTCCTGATGGAAATCATCCAGCTGAGTTAAATGAAAGGAAGTAACAGGACTTAGAAATCTATCCCCTTTCTGCTTTGCACAGAAAGCAGGGAAGGAAGCACCATCATGTTTATTTTATTCCAGTCACTCTGTCAGGATGGTTTTCCATGAGAGGGACTCTTGGCTGAGTGCAGATGGCTGAAAACAGCACGTGAGCCAGGGTTTATCTACAGGTGTGACAGCTACCTGCAAGCAGCTCTGTGCTGGTAAGTGAGTCAGCTTGACGCAGCACAGCTGCAGCAATCTCCTCTGCATGCAGCAAGAGAAACTGTGAAGGAAATGACCTGCCTCTAAACATAACCTTGTTACATCTCTTTACCAGAACTGAGTCCAGGCTCTGCAGAGGAAAATGCCTGCTGGCTGCTCCTCAGGAGGAGAAATTACCTCTCTGCAATGCCAGTGCTGCCTCCAGCTGAATCTGCTGCTCCCAGGCAGGAGGCAATTAGATGGCCAAAGTTAAAATTCCTGGGTCATATCAGCAGTGAAGCTGCTCCTAGATGGAGCCAAGTGAGTTTTTTCAGTGACACAAAATGAGGATTTGAAATCAGTTTTATTGGGTTGGTCTCACTCTTAAAAAGCTCAAAAGGAACTTTCATTTTATTTCTGGTTACACTTTCAATGGCTCTTACATTCAGAAGTGGTTCTTCCTTCTCCCTGCCTGGCAGTGTATTAGTCAGAATCCTTTTCACAGGATCCTTTAGATATTGAAATTGGTTTTAGAAGAGGGCACCTTGCCAGTTATTTTTCTCCCATTTTCTTGGAAAAGGATCAGACATATTTATTGTCCTTGTGTTTGTAACCATGGCAAAGTATCTTATCTTCTCTGATGCTTATGTGGTAACATGGCCATCTTTTCCTGGAAGTGTGTCAAATTGCCTCCCAGAGATTTTAAGTCTATTAACATTTTCATAGATACCTTTCTTACAGATGTATTGAACTATACAATCTCCTCTCCAGATTTTGGGCTTTGTGTTTTGTAATGACATGAGTTCTGTGCTTACATGATCAAGGCTGGAGATCAGTGATTTGGTTTGGTGGATATGGAAGAAAAAGGAGGAGTAACATTCTCCTGCCCAAGAAATGTGAATATCCCCAAGCAATGCCAAATCCCTGGGGCCTGTCTGCTGCAGAGAAAGACACTGTATTTTCTCCAGAAATGCACTAATCAAAAAGCAGAGTTTTTGGGTGGTCAAAAATTGCACCAAAGAATAACAAAATTGGGAAGTACAGATGTGCAGAAATTGTGTGAAAGAATAAAGTTGCATGAGGAAAACTAAGCTAGTAAGATAAAGTGTAAATGTTCTAGATGTATTGAGGCAATGAGGACTAAAACCTATACTGGAGGAATATTGCAAATTGCTTTGTTGTGTTTCAAACAATTATCTTCTATTAAGATCTTCAACACAGCAAATTTTCTTTCTCAGATTTTTGACCACTCTCAAATTCAATTCATTAAACACAACTAAATCAGTTCAGGATATCTTTAAAGATGGCCTGAAAGAGAAAGTAGTACTTATGCTTCATTACCAATGAGCATCTTTTTCTTAATGTCACACACTAAGGGTATAGCACTTCTTGTTGTCTTCAATGTTTTTAGTTTTTCATTGTGCTTTGGGAATTTCTAACTGATTTTCACAAGGCATTTGTGCACTTTTTGTTGTGTGTATATACAATCAGATCATACAATCACTTTTTCTGCAAGACTGGAGACCAAATATGTTGATAATATGAAGAGAAAGACATTTGAACAACTGAGAAGGCAGAAGTTTTTAGTCAAACTATTTTAAAAGATTTGACTTTGTTTTCAGGGTTTGCTGCCTCCAGTTTCCCACAGTGCTGTTTGCATTAGCACAAATGTGGCAGCAGGACTGGGACAGGCTTCATTCCCTGCACTTGGCACTTGTGAGGTTGCACCTTGACTCCCAAGATCAGTTTTCAGCCCATCACTGGAGTGTGTCCAGAGAAGGGCAGTGGGGCTGGTGAAGGGTCTGGAGCACAAGTCCTGTGCAGAGGAGCTGAGGGAGCTGGAGGTGTTTATCCTGGAGAAATAGAGCATCAGGGGAGACCTTGTTTTCTCTGCAGCTACCTGAAAGGAGGCTGTGGCCAGGTGAGTGTTGGTGTCTTCTCCCAGGTAACAAGTGACACAATCAGAGAAAATGGTCTCAAGCTGTGCCCAGGGAGGTTCAGATAGGATATCAGGAAAAATTTCTTGACTGGAAGATTGTCAAGCACTGGAACAGGCTGCTCAGGGAAGTAGTGGAGTCACAGTACATGGAGGCATTTAAAAGATGTGCAGATGTGGTACTTAGGGACATGGTTTAGTGGTGGGTTTGGCAGGACTGGGTTAACAGTTGGACTTGACCATCTTAAGGGTCTTTTCCCATCAGCAGTTCTTTAATTCTGTAATGTTGCTGCCTGCTGGCACAGGTGGAGCCCAGTGAGCTGCACAATGGAAAGATGCAGCACTGTCAGCAAACACAGCATCTCACTTTGCCCTGGGCCCTTCATCCTGCAGCTGAGCTCACACCTTCATGCACCTGCAGAAAAGGTTCAGTCCTCTTACATTATTGGGATGGTTGGTTTAAGAGCCACTATTTTTAAACTAGAATTTAAGAAGAGATGAAAGAGAATGACAGAGTCTGTCTCAACAGGGATAAAAGACCCAGAGGTGTCAGAGGGCAACCATAGTCTGTGTGTGCAAATGGCCACATCTGAGCTGGCCTTCCTTTATAGCCACCAGAGAAAGAGGCACAACCTCTGTGAAAACTCACTTCATTCTAATGAACAGCCCAGCTTAGTCACACCCTGCAAGAGCCCATTTCTCACTCTTCACTAGAAAGGGAGCTCAGGGTGATGGGCTCAGCTACAGACATTTGCACCACAGACTTCTAACATTAAGGCAGATGAATCCTTTGATTCCTTCATAGCTGGCTTCAGTTTCAACACCTCCTGCCTCTATGTGTATTTTTCCTGTCTTCAGAAGTATTATGTGACTTATAAGACAAGCTTCTTTGGGAAAGAACAAACAAAATTGATCAAAAATGAACTATGCCCTCTTGATACAGCAAATAGACTTGGATGGAATGAGACAAGATAAAACCTGTCAATATTTGAAGGCCTAGTAAATGATAATTTTGGCACAGTTGTGCTAATTTGCAGCCTGTCTTCTACTATAGAATCCAGCAGTGGTCCCCTGATGCTGTTATTTGCTGTCTTTGATTATTACAGATGCAGATTTCTTTGCCAAAGAAATTGATCTTTGGAGGTGTGCAGGGTTCAGAAAACCTGTTGGCTGCCCTGAGAACTGAGGCCACTCATGTAAGGGCTAAGGCAAGCCCCATTCCCTCCACAGTCTGCCCCAGCCCCAATGTTCAGAGCTTTCCCAGCAGCTCCCTTTCCCTGGAGGCTTGAGCCAAATGAATACTCAGGCTGGTATTAATGATCTTGTAAAACTGTTCATGCTCCAAATATCCCAGCCAACAATTTCTCTTTAAAAAGGTAGGTAGTAACCCAATACAGCAGAATATTCTATCATACAAGCATTCTTCTAAATTTGGTCTTCTTCCACTGTTGGCTTTCTTCTTTGGCCAGAAGGACATTAGTTTTGGTGGTTCTCCATCAGCCCTGAGCTCATTTATCTCTGGGTGTTGGACTGCAGGTGAGACCAGTTTGACATGATGAAAACTGAGAGAGCAAAATCTGTGATGCATGATCTAAGGTCTTTAGCTAACACCTTCACAGCTGTTTTACTAACAAGTGGCCTGTGCCCCTTGGTACATTACACTCAAAAGGACAGCTCACAGGGCTTTGGGATCCCAGAAAGAGATTAAAGCAGATTCAATCAGCAATTTAAAGCCAGACTTGAAAGGGGAAGGAAAAGCTGTGTTGTCTGTTGACTGTGGCTAACCACAAACATTAAAAAATTGTTCACAATTGACTGGTGGCACAAAGGTAGGACAGGAATAGATTATTTAGTGCAACACTTGGCAAGATCCAGAACCAAAAATTTTGGCCTGAAAGAAAAGGTTTAAGGTTAATGGGTCCTCACAAAAAACCCCATGCTCGTCAGTCAGTGGGACCCTGCTACAGCAGTCTTAGGCTGCTCAAAGAACCACCAGCAGAGGTACTGGCCAAAGCAGGAGCTGTTCCTCAGGGCCAAGGGCTAGGGAGCATTTCTGAGATCACAGCCAGCTCAAGGGCAGGGGTGGCTCTGCCCCCAGAGGCTGCAGGACCATTGCCTGCTCCTGCAGGGCTCTGGGGAAGCAGCACACCCTGCCAGGGACAGTGGGTCAGGCTGCAGCAGAGCCCTGGGGCACTTTGGGAGCAGAGAGCTGCAGAGATTTACCAGCCAGCCTGTAAGGCCTATTTTATGTTATCAGTTTTAATTTGCAAGGGGCTTGCATTATGCTCTTTCACTGTATCACCCTGCTCTTGGGGGAGAAGGCTCACAGAAGTACCTGATTTATCTTCCTTCCAGCACTTATTGCTTTGTGCTTACTGCTGCATCCTCTCCTGTGTCTTAGCTAAAGCCTAATACATCCAACTTTCTTGGTGCCTTCACACAGCAGTCCCAAGGTACTGCTAATGAGGACAAATTATATTTTGGCATTAAAGTTTTTGAGATCCAGAGGAGGCCTAAGGTACAAGAATCTAGAAGATATGTAGCATCAATTTGTGCAATGACATTAAAATGGGACTCTAATGACTGGAAGCTGATCCTGGATAAATTTAAGCTCGCAGGAAAACAAAGACTTTCAAGAGAGTAATTAATCAGTAAATGCTGGGCTGGGATGATGGAATACTCAGTGTAATTGAAGATGAGGTGTCCCTTTCTGGAGGGGTGAATTGCTTGAATATCTTTTCTGGTTTTTAAATCTATGTGGGAATTCTCCTTTACCAGCTTTTTTTTTTTTTTTTTTTTTTTTCCCTGCCAAGGTTTGTATACTTCAGAAATTATTTTGTCTAGTTGAAAAATCAATTATCACAGGAAAGTCCACAGGAAAGTCCTGTCATGCTGGCCATGCTAAAGGGAAGGCCAGATAGTTGTATCTCTCTCACAGACTTGTAGGGCTGGTTTTGAGTTTATGCTCTTGTCTGTAACTGTCCCACTGCTCTGTTTGCATTTCAACCCCTGAGTGTCCCAAGTAAGTTCTCTACTTCACAGCCAGGGTAGTCTAGAGCTGTGTGTTGGATTTCAGCAAGGGCTGCTGTAGACACAAAAGGATTGGGCAGCTGCTGTTGAAGATCCATCTTCATGTCCATAAAAGATATGAGACCCTGCTGCCCTGAGTGCTACCAAAATTCAATTAGTGCTCACCCAGGAGCCACCCAACTCCTTGGGCAGAGGCAGATAAAAGCCCTGAATGGCAGTGGGTTTGTGCCTCGTCTGCTCAGAGGATACGAGTTTGTTGGCACCACCTGGAGAGCTTGATGTGCTTGTGTGGGGAAGCAGGGAGGTGGAGCAGGGATCTGGTACCACATTCTGCCACATCCCCACGTGTACAGAGCAGCAGCATTGCCCTTTTCCAGACTGGGGAAAGGAGCTGCTCCCAAACCTCTTCTCTTCTCTTCTCTTCTCTTCTCTTCTCTTCTCTTCTCTTCTCTTCTCTTCTCTTCTCTTCTCTTCTCTTCTCTTCTCTTCTCTTCTCTTCTCTTCTCTTCTCTTCTCTTCTCTTCTCTTCTCTTCTCTTCTCTTCCCCTTCCCCTTCCCCTTCCCCTTCCCCTTCCCCTTCCCCTTCCCCTTCCCCTTCCCCTTCCCCTTCCCCTTTCCCTTTCCCTTTCCCTTTCCCTTTCCCTTTCCCTTTCCCCTTGGCAGTGTCTCTGGTAGGGAAAGTGGTTTGGAGAAGTCACATGAACTTGCAGCTGATGGGTATTTCTGTGTGCTCCAGTAAAGGACTTCTCCTTGAGACAAAGGACCTGCCTTGTGTGAGGCATCAGAACAGCAAACACCTGCACTCACTGTCAGCATTCAGAAAGCTCTGGCCCTGAGCTGAAACCAGTATCAAGGGTCAGGATTTCAGGAAGGCATGGCTGTACGTGGGAAGAGTGATAGAGCACTTCTTTTTTGTCTAAGGATTTTTAATCTGTCTTCTGAGAAACACAGGACACTTCAGCCTTCACCTGTTGAGATTGTCTTAGGTATTGCTAGGAGAATTTCTCTGATGTATGTTAAATGCAGATCCTTAAGCCTTTTTACTTCAACAGTAATGTCTCCTATAGTAACTCCTGACAGACAGTTATACAGGTGGAAAGAAGACAAGAAAAGGCTCCCTGCTCCAGCTGGAGCTTTGGCAAATATCCTCCAGGACCCACTGTTGGTAGGATCATCATCATCATCTCTGACTGCCACACAGACACTGCTCTTCAAGGCAGCCAAGCACAACAATTTATTCTTTCAGTGTCTAACACCACTGGTGAAGAAAAGATAATTCCTAAGTCCTTCTTAGCTGACAGTGAGATTAAACCTTGCCCAGCCCACAAGGCTTAGAAAATCAGCCAAGAACCAGCTATAAACCTGAAATGTATGGTGAAGGCCAAACCCAGCACAGCAGTGTCTACCTGAAACCTTTCCACTCCTGGGTGACCCCTGACTGTGCAGACAGAGCTGTGGCTCTTGCACCACATTGGAAATTCAACATGGTTTATTACCATCTGCCTATTGTCTCTTACAGCATTTATAAAGAAAGGAAGGCAAATTTTTCTCTGACAGTAAATCTACACCATGGAACAGAAGAAAAAGCTTTGTTTTGACTTGTAATCTAAGCAAACCTGACAAGGAAGGAACAAAAAAGTGAAAGAACAAAAGGCCATTTTTACTAGCATTTTTTTACAAAAGAAAAATCACGAAGCTGAACTAAAACAGCAGAAATGTTTGAAGTATTGCTGCTAGAGCCATTTCCTCTGTTTTTCAAAAGTCACCTTCTAAATAACTAATGCAACTATTACCTCTGTAACCATGTCAAAAACATTTGGCTGCTTGTTTGCAAGTATGAAGGATTTACAAGAAAAGAGGAGTTGTGTACCTGAAATTAATTCTCAAAACAGTTAAAAATAATCTAGCTCAATCTAAGGATTGAAGATTCCCTGTGAAACCAAATGAGCAAGGAAGTAAAGTACAACTGGCTCTGATATATCTGGTTTATGTCATCACCTTCTCCTCAGTATACAAGGGATTATACTTTTCAACATCTGCTCCAAATCATACATGATAATATATGTGAGCTTTCCCATACATGATGGAAAAGTAATACTGAATTTATTCTTTTGCCATTCATTGGATGAAATGCACAGTTTTAGTATAGCAGAGAAGACAGGCATGAGATTTGAATGTGGTCTTTGAAGACAGCAAGCTTCTCCCACTCCAGTGCTCAGGTTACCCAGTGCTTAGTGCATGGCCTCTGACAAGGGCTGCAAGAACCCAGGAGTCACCAGAGGCCCCTGATCCCCAGGTGTGACATAACTAAATAGAACACACCTTGAAACCACTTGGCTGCAGCAAAAGAGACATTCACCACTGAAGGCTGCTCCAAGTCATGACACTGTTATCTCAAACCATCCCCAGCCCAGGGGATACCTGCATATCATAGTGGTGTCAGAGTCACTTTTGGCAGGCTCAACTGCCCTGTGAAGAGCTTCCAGGGGAGGGAATTTGGAGAATGTAGCCCATTAGGGTTTC
The DNA here is from genome assembly GCF_029582105.1 of Oenanthe melanoleuca. Lineage (NCBI taxonomy): Eukaryota > Metazoa > Chordata > Aves > Passeriformes > Muscicapidae > Oenanthe > Oenanthe melanoleuca. Next base: position 55,442,758 of record NC_079334.1, read on the forward strand.
TTATATTTCTTATATTATGCTGATATGCACAGAGCAATCTCCATGTATTAACCTGTTCAGGGCTTCTCCCTGCCTCTTAGATGCTGTCAAGCAGATTTCTCAAATGCACAGAAGAGAGTTTGGGAGCAGATCCTTTCCCCAGCCTGGAAAATGGGATGCTGCTGCTATGGTACATGAAAGGTGTACCACACACCACTGCTCAGCCCTAAATGTGCCTCCTTCAGCAGAACAAGACATCTGAAGTGTTGTAGCACAGAGGGATCCCCAGTAGCTCTGGCTGCCATGCAGCCCACACAGGTGAGAAAACATGTGAGCAGCTGTGGTGCCCAGAGAGATCCATCTCCACAAGCACCCACGACTGCCAGGATGACACTGAAACTATGAAATATCCCTGTTATTTCTTGGAAGTCGATCCAAAGGCCACTCTCAGCAGGACCCATCACTGTGCTTAACCAAATACTCTCCTATCATTCTTGTTCTGCTCTTTCTAAAGTAGCATGGTCCTGTGTATTCAGCAAGGAACACAGAGTTAAATGCACCAGGAGAATGTACATCAAGCCACCTCCTCCTGACACTTCTCACCACAGGCTCCATTTCCTCAGGATCTGTTTTCACAGAGGTGGAAGGGGTCCCTGGATGACAGCTGCTCCAACGTCCTGCTCAGGTTACATCCAAGTTCTCCAGGTAATGCCCAGCTGAGAATGCTGCCAAGGGAGAGGTGACTGCTCAAAGGAGACCTACTCTCCTCTCTGGAAAACATGCAGGGATGCAGGGTGTGAGTTGGCCTGGAGGATGGTTCCTGGTCCGGATGGTTGTGGTCAGGGCAGTGCAGATCTAGAGCTGACTCTGAGTCATCCCAGCAATGCCTGAGCTGCTCTGCATGGCCAGCTCAATTCCCCACACAGCCTGTGAGCCTCTGAAGCCACTCAGATTGTTCCCTTGGCTGAAATACTTTTAACCTGCCTAAACAGCCTTAGAAAGTGAGATTCTGCCTCAGATTTTTTTTTTTTTTTTTTTTTTTTTTTTTTTTTTTTCCTGTGGATGAACATAAAAGAGAACATAAAAGAGAGAGGGATAAAGAGATGGAAGAGCTGTGAGTTGGAAATGGGACATGACTGTACAATGAAGCACAAGAGAGATAGATACAAGAAGTGAAGGCAACATAAAGAGTGAAGGAAGAGAACACTCCTCTAGACAACACTCTTTCCAGTTTCTTTCAACAACTCTCTTACTAGGAATGGAAGTCATTTGGAAAAGACAAACTTCTCTCATACAGAAAAGTCTTACAGCTGCACAGCCTCTGTGGGTGAAAAATCAAACAGAACACACTAAATAGATTACACCAATTAGAGGATGCAATATCCAGAGAAGAACCAGACAGTACTTTCTTTGGGGGTATTAGCTGTTGCCCAGATGAAAAATAAAGTCTTCCCAGCTGATCTGTCCTGGCTAATGTCCTTGCAGATAGGCTTTGGAATAAATTATGCTAAGTCATTGGTTTGGGTTTGTATCTGATCAGTTATCCCACATCCTCTAAGACTTTTGCTCTTGAAGTTCATTCACTGAAAGAATATATAAAAAATATGTTTAGCAATTGAAAGGAAAACCATTGCTGTTTTCCCAGCACTTGGAAACATGCAACACTGTCTTGCACTCAGCGACATGAGAGCCAAGCCTTGTTATGTAACCAGAGTTGGGGGAGGTTTTGTTCTGCACTCTCTGGCCAGGAGGCTGCCTTCAAATTCACCACTGTCCAATGTGATTCAGGGACCAGGATTCAGCCCCTCACAACCCTCTCAGTGCTGCAGCTGCTGACAGCTCTATCAGGACAGCAATTGCTGGTGCCAGTGACATCTGCCACTCTCATGCTTAAAAATGGAACAGCAGGACCTGAAAGCAGAGCAGAGTTGAGTACTGGGGCTTGGGAATGAAACAGAACTATCAGGAATAGGGCAAAGATCTTGCTGATGCATCCAGGCCTATTTAATACACCTGTGAAAGAGGCAATGCAGTGTGCTGTAAGCAGATAAGCACTGCTGACATCTTTGGTTGTAAGGTTTAGTCACATCACACTTGCCACGAATGAATGCTACACCAAGGGACAAATTAGTGAAGGAGGTCTCTTTTCTGACTGAAATCCAAATGATTTTTATGCTGCCACCTGAGCTTCTCCAAATATTTCAAAACCAGTCTTGACCCTAGCAAGTCATCCCTGTGGTAAGGAGTAGAAGGATGCTGCTGGCAGTCCCACAGCTGGGCAGTGAAAATGCTAAGCTCTGCTTTCCCCTCTCCTGCTGCCCAAACTGCAGGCCTGGTGGAGCCCCAGCCCCCTGCCCACACCAGCTGCCCTGGCAGTGCCAGGCTCCTCCAGGCTTGCCCCCACCCCAGCACTGGAGCCACATCCTCAGCCCAAGCCACCTGCCCCAGCTGCATGGCCCTGATGCAGATTGCTGTTTACAGAAAACATGTATTTTCCCCTTTGGCCTCTCTTTTCCCTTGTGCAGAATCTTCCCAATTAGGGATAGTTTTTTGGCTGTTTAGTACATCAGCCCCTTATTTATGTATTAAAATTTTCTTCAGCCTGTTTATTCTGCATCCAAGGGTTTAATCAGCAGTTGTGCTTAAGGGTAGCCTGTGTTTTTTATTATCTACTTAATCAGATGAAATAAGGCTCTTTCGTCTTTTTTTTATTTATTCTTAATTAAGAAAATGATGAGACTTGTTCCATAAGAGGAGTGCAGCCTTGTACCTCCTAGGCAGGAGCAAGAAATGCTGCCAGGGGAAATTCTGTACACAATCTTCCTTTCAGATCTGGTTATAAAATGGTAGGGGCACTGACATGATCAATTTGATAAAAACCAACTGCTGAATTTACTGAACCCTCCACCAACCTTGGACAACTTAAACTTATTAGAACAGCTTATCCCTATTTACTTTTACACATAAATATATGAAGTTTAAATAAAGCAACTAACATATGTGATCAATATACGAACATTTATTTTCTTTGAGGTTAGTATTGCTTCCAGCAAAGCATGATTATGCTGAAAGATAGAAAAAATACAATTAAAAATACAAAATTTTAATCCCCTACAACAGCTCTCTGCTCTTCCCAAACCATCTGCTTCTCAGCCAGGTGTCTCCTGCCCTTGCAGGAAGAATACATACCTGGCTGGAAACCAGGCTGCAGGAGAGCGACCCAATCTTACAGCAGTTAGGTAGGTGAGAACCCATCAGTTTTATCCCGTCAATATTCTCTTCACAGCTTTGCCTTTCCTTTTGGGAACCAGTGCTCAGTTGGTTTCCTTGCCACTGCATAGAATTCCTAATATTTCCATGGGATCTCCTTCAGTGAGCTCCTTGTGGCCACTGGCTCTTCCACAGGCTGGGGTAGCTGGTTGCTGGCATCTCCAGTGCTGTGCAGTGCTGTCACCAGTGCTGTTGTGCCCTGTGGTGGCAGAGCTTACACCCATCCTGTGCTGTTCTTGCTCCTTTACCCATTTCCCACACCCCTGCCATGGTGCCACCATTCTGACCACATCCCCAGCCCCCAGCCCAGCCCTGCTCCAGCAGCCAACGCACTGCCTGTGGGGCAGCTTCTGATCTGGGAAAGACATGACAGGGGTAATTGGGTTCCTTTGGCAGTGTGACTGTTTGCAGACCCCCTTGTCCTCCTCTAAGCCCAGAATGAATGCTCATGCACACACAGCTGCCAGTGATGCCTTAAGTGCCTCACCAGCACCTCTGCTCTGTCCTCCTTCTTCCACTAGAGCCCATGACAATAGATGAAACCCTTCAAGACAACCTTCTCTTGCAACACAGCCAACACTTGACTTGAAAGAGATTTTCATCAGCTTCACAGAGCCCTATCATGGCATTACTTCAAGTGCCAAGTGCTTGAGTTCAAACCTGAGACTTCTGGAGAGGCTCGTGGCAGACCAAGGCACTCTGTGCAATCACTCCTGCATCCTCCAGTGATAATTGGTCATCAGTCGAGGCTGCCAGCTCTGCAGAGAGCTGTATCCTAGGACAGCCTGTACTAGAACAGACTTCCAGCAGAGAACCCACAGAAGGAGGCTCACCACAAGTTATCTCATGGCTGCAATTTCTATATGGTCTCTTAAATGAAAGCACCTATTTGGCAAATGCCTTCTTTTTGTGTTGGTTTTGTTGGTTTTTTTCTCAGTTCCTTGTGAGGGCAAATGCCAGCCTGGAGATTTCTGACAGCAGGTAAGATCCAAGTTGTTGAATTTCACCCATTTAATATCTTTGATCTTTGTGAAATTTGCCTCCCACTCTTGGATGCGACAGGACAGGGGGTTATTCTTGCTTTTCCTGTCAACTCCTGCCAGAAGCTGGGAAAATGGAGATTTCCTTGCAAGAAAAGTGCTTTCCAAAAACCATCAAAGCTGTGATTTTGCCTACATTTTGCTCAGGTTTTGCTAAGGTTTAACTGAAGGTTTGTCAGCAGCTACACAGGTATAAATGAGAAATAGCTCCATGCCTGACTCATCCAGTACTCCACCACATATCCTACCTGGCAAGAGCTCCTGTTCAGCTGCTGCAGCACAGATTTCTTGCTCTTAGGAGGGGGCTGAGAGATCAGAGACCCCTCTCAGGACTGTGTTTAAAATAAAAATCTGTGAGGTCACAGCTTATGCCCTCTTATCTCCCAGGCTGCCTGCACCCACTGCCAGAGCAAGATCTGCCCTGTCCCCCTGGCAAGGGGGATCTGCTGGCACCTGGACCACAGACATCAACTCTTCTGCCTCTGGCAAATGGAAATACTGGGGGAAACAAATGTGTTCCCAAAAATAGTGCCTCCCTCTGTGGCTGTGAACAGCCATGTGTCACTCACACTCCTGCTGAGTCTGACTTTAGGTACAGCTGGCTGCTCTGGGTAAAGAGGGCTATTACTTCTTCCCAGAACAGATTGTCCAGATGATGGACATGCACAAAGATTCAATCTTCAGAAAAGCCCTAAAGCCCAGGAGAAGGGTTGAACCAGCCCAAAGGGGCAGGGCAGAGGCTGCCCAAGGCAGCAGATGGCAGTCCTGGAGGAGGTCACTGCCAGCCCCTCCCTTGCTTCCTCGGGCACTGCCCTGGGGCTCAGGGGGTGCTCATGATGAGCCAGGGGTGGCTGCCACTGCAAAGCTCTCACACTGCAGCCCTGTGTGCAGCAGGAGCTGGACAAGCCATGAGGGTGCAGGGATGGAAAGCACAGCAGTGGGAAGAAGGGGAGCTGAGGGAGGTGCTCCTGCTCTGACTCTCTGCTGAAGCTCAGATTTGAGGATAAACACAGCACACAGATTTAAAACAAGCAGGTGCCTGGGCACAGGCACAAGCCAGCAGGGAAGGCAGAGCAGTGCATGGCTAAACCCCTGCACTCCAACTCCTAATGAAATTCATGCAAATTTTAGAAAGCGATTGAGATGTCTGGAGTTTCCTCCACCTGTCATTGCCTTATTTCTAACAGATGCCATAATGAGGCACCTGGAGGACGAGATCATTTTGTTTTCCTTACAGTAATCACAATTTAGCTGGTCCATAATTTAATAAGAGTGAGAAGGGAACAGCAACTGGAAGAGCTCACTGGCTCCTTGGGCCTGCCCTGTCCTGCCGTGTTAGCAGTACAGCTTTGCAGTCCTAGCTCACAATCAAATCTGCTGCTGTCCTTGGGGACCAAGCATGCTGTGTCCTGGCTGCTCTGCTGCACCTCTGAGAGCTCACAGCAGCCCAGCACGCAGCAAAAGCCAGCAGCTTCTGGAGAGAAAAGCACATATTGCAGCTCCTACCAACTCAGCTGGGCCTGTGGTCACCCACAGATGTACCCAGCACAGCCAGAGCACAGGGGCACATCTGCCTGGGGAGAGCCTGGCTCGAATGGCAGAGGGATGCCTTGGGCAGGGAAACCTTCCCAGAGACCACGCACAGAGCTTGGTGCACCCCTTATGTATTTTAAACACAGGAATAGCCTGTGGCTATTTCTGCAAAACAAACAAAGCTGTGCTGCCCTGGGCTGCATGGTGAGCACACATAGGCTCCCCTTGCATCCAGGCAGGGCTGCTGCTCCTCAGCTGGGCAGGAGCTGCAGCAGCAGAGCTCAGCCAAGCTGCATCCTCACCTCCTGTTCTGAAAAGAAAAAAGTCCCTTTTAATGTCAGTAGGTATTTTCCCCCTCCTTGCCCAAAGCCCTCTGGATTCATTGAAGACCCTGCTTCTCCAGGCTGGCCTTACCGGGAATTTTCCATGGGAAAACTCATGGAAACAAGATCCTGAATGGCTTGTACCTTGTTTGCTGTGATGCTCCTGGGCTGGCAGGTCCCTGCCTCCCATCCAGCCCCTGGGACATTGCTGTGCTGGCCGCTGCCCGAGCTCCTTCGGCACCCGGGATCCACCCCTGCCTGGCAACATCTGGCTCTGCAGCTGCTGCCATCGCTGCGGGGACCGTGGGCAAAGTGACTCCTGCCCCCTGCTCTGGGAATTCTGCAGCACCAAGAACGTTCATTTCATGTGGTCCCTTGCCATCAATCCCAAACCTGGTGCGAGGGGTGCCTCTCCACCTGGCCTGGGGTGAGGGGAAATGCCCACACGGTGCTGGGGGGAAGGAGCTCCCCTCTATGGCACTGCCTTGAGGATGGGAGAGAAGGGGGAAAAGGAGGGGAGCACCTACCCACAAAGTACAGTGATACTTTAAACATTCTCTTTCTCCTATTTCAGTCTAACAGGTTTGAAATAAAGCAACATTTCAGTTGGTTTCACCATTGTGAAAAGGAGTTTTTGGAAGCCTGGTACTTCCTTGCAATGACAGGTAACAGATAAATCTATTGATAATGACTCTGCATGCATGAACGAGCATTTAGAGTCCTTCTGTACCGTGAAAAACCTGACAGTGCCAGGAAAAGAACCCTCACTAGTACAGTGGGGGTGTGCTCACACACATTTCTGTTCTTGCTAATCCTTCCAGGGCAGTGGAAATGTTGCAGTGCAGCTGACAGCGTATCTCCAATAATGAAATGCTGCGATTCAGTGGTTTTTCACACTCACAGTGGTATCACCTTCTTCCTGCCTGATTTCTTCTGAGAGGCTTAGCAAGATGAAATAAGCTACTTCAGAAACAACTGTGAAGTGTCTGCAACTGAGGTGTGGGTTTGGGGTTTTATATGCTGTAAAACCTCTTCCTATGCTGGAAGACACTTAGGTAAATAGCAAATTTAATTAGAAGATGTGATTTTTCCATAGTGTCAGTTCTACTGATTGAATCACTGAGTGAAATGCTAAAATGCAGTTTTATTTTGGTTTTTTTGTAGGGCTAGCACAGTGGCATTTGCTGAGATATGTATAGGTCTGAGTTACAGAATGGAGACAAGTTTTGAGGTCTAGACAGGAGAAAAGGAGGATGACTCATTTAAAACCAGAGGGGTTCTTGTTATCAAATACTTATCATGGTTACAACAAAAGAATGAATGTCTGCAGCTCCAACTGGAAGAGCAAACTATGAGATCAACAGGTTAATGGGAAGAGCAATTACAGCTTGCATTGTAAACTGATTTCCCCTCCACACAAAGAGGGCATTTATTTCTGAATTTTAACATGATAAACATGCAAAGCACAGATTTAAGACCATCTGATAATTTTAGTCTAATGATAGCTTTATTCCAACATCCCTTAAAGTCTTCAATTCTTTTATGCAGAGATTTGCCTATTATCAGGGAGTGAATCAGAGATATAGGCAAATACCTGTTCTTGTTTCTGAAGGAACTGCATGTTTCAGTATAGCCTTGTGTATGAATCTCGAGCCGACAGCATATTGTGTGTTGTTCCTCTTAAAGGAGTCATAGGGAATATAGGAATCATAGGGAAAAAAACCCCAGAAGGGTTTTGCTGGGTTTTGGTTGGTAACAACCATTGACCAAGTACACCAAGCCAAGGTGCCATGACTGTACTTAATTATCAATGGGACAGTTTTACTGCTGTACACACCTTGTTGCAAAACCTCAGGGACTTCCATCTTGCTGTCCATTTGGCATTTCCTGCTCCTCACCTGACCTTCACCACGAGACTGTTCCCTCCTCACAGCCTTTGTCACACACAGGGGCTGCTCACCTCACCTGCCCACTGGATGCAAGTCTCCTGAGTCTCTGTCTTCACGAGCCTCTTGAGTCCATGACTTTGGAAACAGGTGACTGGAAGCATGCATGTATTTCAGACAAGATCTCACCAGGGCTTTCTTCAGCCCTCCTGGTGCTTTCTTAGTCACCCATCCACTCCAGTCCTCCCCCTCTGCATTATCCTTTCCTCTTTCTTAATTAGGCCACCTACCTTTGCAGGACTGACAAAGGTGGCTTCAGGAGGCTATTTAACTATTTAGTGTTATTTCCCTGTTCAGAAGGGGGCTGCACAATTAGGGAATCCCCAGCAACTCTCACCCATCACTGCCGGCCTTTGAGAGCAGCCCCCCTTGCACAGACAGAGTTACCACACTCTTTCTGGTAATCTGCATACAAAACACACCCAAGTGCTTTAATTTTTTCCTCACAGGTCAAAAACCATCTGCTTATTTTCTCTCCTGCACTCTTTCAAAATTATCTGTGTTGTCCCTAAAGTGTGGCCCCATGGACCAGACACAGTGCCAAGCCCAGGCTTCAGCACAGCTTAGCCTGGAGAAATTATTATCTCTTTTGCCATATGAACATAACTGCTGTCAGCATCTTCCAGGGTGATCTTTGCTTTTTATGCAGTGGTATCACAATTTGATTCATATTCTGTTTGCAGCCCAGCTGTAATCCACACATTATTTAGCCCCAAACTGCTGCTTATAATGGTATCTTTTGTTTTCATTCCACTTGTGCTTATTTATCTCCCTCCTGAATGTATAGTTTTCCACCATTTTTTTCCCTGACCTTCCCTCTAACTCACCAAAGCCATTTTTAAATTTTTTCAGGCTTCCCAGCCTGCAGTTCTGGTGAGCTAATACTGTTATTCACTTTATAAATGTAGCCTCTATCTCATTTACCTACTGTATTAATGACAACATTTGCCAGAAATAGTCATGAGAGACTCCTGCTGGCCTCTCTTCCTTCCAGGTTTGACTACCTATTGATATTTTCCATTCCCTCCTGCTCACAGAAAGCCATCCACCAAGGCTGCCTGGTCACTCCAGTACTTCCAGGGCCTTTCTGCCTGTGCCCAGGGAAGGATTTAATCTTCTCCACAGTCTGCAGTAGCCCTTTGCCCATGGAAGAGAGACAATTTTCTTCTCCTTGAATTCCCTCTGGCTGGTGATTGTGTCCTGATGGCCCACTCAGCTTAAAGCACAGCATTCAGTGCTAATCTCTCTAAACATCCAGCCAATTGCTTTGATTTATGATCAGCCTGAAGCAAAGCAAACCACAGAGCAGCCTGTGGCACAGGGACACACAGGCCCCCAGTCGTTATGGCAATCTTGCTCTTCTCAAAGCTGGGCAGAATTTTTGCTCCCTGCGAACAAAGCAGTGCAGGAGTGATGGAATTGCTCGGGCACAGCCACAGCCTGCTGGGGCTTGGGAAGGTTCTCCCACCACTCACTGCCCAGGATCCACACTGCATGATACTGAGCAGGTGTCTCACAGCCCTTGCACACCTTCTGAAGGATGGAAGGATCTGTAAGGACACTCAGTCACGTCAATGCCTTCCATGGTTTGCAAAATAAAATCATCAATAAAAATTCCAATGTTGAAATTTATTACTGTCAAGTGTTTGGCTGTAGGTACGTGCTCCAAACTGAAGCACTCTATACCCTTTCTTTAGATGCCAATTTGAAAATACCAGTCATCTACAGTCACTTGCACACTCGTGGCAATGCATAATGCTGGCTGGAAAGAACACCTGAAATCACACCCTACCAGCTCAGTGGCAAAGAAGCAAAAATCCACCATGGAGTGCTGCAGAAAATGCTTATGAGTGCTATAAGCCCATTGTATGCATTTTCTGCAGCACTGCATGGTGGATTTTTCGAAGTGCTAAAAGCCTGTTTAAGAATAGTTCACATGAAAAAGATGAACAGTATGAAACAGCTAGCCAACAGTGAGAATGGGCATGGTCTGTCCTTCTGAAAACATTTCTGCTGTGATGACATCCACCTGCTTCCCCACACACACCCATTCAGCAGGGCTGGTCCTGGTCTCATGCATCACCCTTGCTCTGGTAGTTGACTCAGAGTTAGAGACAACCTTGGGTGGGGAGAGCAACCCCACAGAAATTGTCTCTGATCATTTGCCCAAATTGTTCTGACAGTCCTCAGTGCCCCAACTCTCCTCTGAGTCTTTCCAGTTTCACACATCTGAAGTCTCAAAACTGGACCTAGTACATGAGCCAAAGCCTTATTATTTTGAGAACATGGATTAACTCAGGGGCCAATATTCAACACTTTTACTTACAACACCTTCTCCTCAATATCTGTTTTGTGATCCACTACAACCTCAGACACTGTTTTAAAGAATTGCTGCACAGCCAGAAAGTGCTGTAACTGCGTGGTAGATTTTGGTTACTCCAGTACTCTTACCTACCTGCCCTGATTGAATTTGCTCCTCTTTTAGGCAATTTTTCGAATTCATAATTTCAAGTTTTAATTCAATTTTTGGAGGTGAATAAATTATCTCCAGTTTATATAATCCAATAATTTAATACCAAAAATACTATATATTGCTTCATCAATGGAAATGACTGGGTAATACCAAAAACAATACATGTCCCTATGGAACAGCAATTATTCTATTTCTTGAATTTGATGATGGAAGACTAATAGCATTTTTCTGAACAATCTAACCAGCCTGATAGCACTTCACAACATTTCAAACAAGGCTGGTATCTTCTGCTTTGCTTATAAAATATCTTCTTGAAGCAGCTGTTTATCTTTTTTATCCTGAAGCTCATTATATTGCTTTTTAAGAAAATTGTTTCAAAACTGTGTAGCAGTAGCAAATTCTTATTGGTAAGGGTAAACCTTAGTCTAGATTTATTATTTTTAATTGACTATTTAATTCAATGATTATCCCTCTTCTGTGAAGCTTGAAGGAAAAAAAAAGAATATTTAGGTTTTCCCTAATGGACTAAATGCTCATCCTTTTGTTAAATAATTGATCTACCTTCCCTTTATAGTAGAGGCTTCATTAGGCTTTAGCAGTCATAAAATTTTTTCTGTTTTTCTGAGTTTTTTCTGTTCTTTTTAGAGTTTTTCTGTTCTTTTTTACACATATCTTGGTTTTACATTTATACACAGCTACATATTCTTTCTATTCTTGTCAATTTTTCTCTTTAAAGAACTTCTGGCACAATTAGAATGACCTCTTACTATGCTCCCAGGTTTTCCATTGCATTGATGTAACTTCTCATTATGTGTCCTTTTATTAGTTCCTAAAGACGATAAATAATCTGTCATTCTGTTTCAGCCATTTTATCCTGGAGTGAATTTCATCTGCTCCTACTCAGGTGAGAATTTCCAGCTTTCCAAAATGCAACTTTTCTGAGACCACCACCCTCCTGAATCCTCTTCATCTCCTACAGACACTTCCCTGTGGCCCACACAACAAACTCTTCTTGTAGACCACTGAGCTGATTTGAAGTCCATGTAAATTCTACTCTATAGCTTTCCATCTTGGCCTAAAATGACAAAATTCTATTTTGTAACCAAGATCAAACCAGTTTCTTCTTCCAGATTAGCAAACAATTCCTCACTAGTCTGAATCAAACCTAGGAGTCACTCTTGAATTAGACTCCATGAGCCAGTGCCCCCCTCATTTGTAGGAACATTTGTGCAGTTTGCCCCACCAGAAAATTTTCTGCATGTGTTAAAAAGAAAACATCTACTTCCAAGATGGATATCAATAGAAGAGAGCTTTTGTCAAGGCCAATAGTTTCTCTCAGGTCAACTCATTTGTCACATAACATATTACATTTTACCTTTCATAAACATAAATACTCTCTGCTACTCTTCAGGCATGGCAAGTCAGCAAGTTTTGATAGCAGCTAGCATTTCTTGGGAAAGAATAAGAATTTTGTGTTCCATTATTCTTGAGAATAAATCCAGGAGTAAAAATGGCTGCAGGTAATCTTTTGGAGAAATTCAAGCTCTGAGCATCAATTCTCATCCCAAAACTGGAATGAGAGTTAATATGTGATTCTATGTAATAAGTCTCATACACTACAGATTCAAGATGTCAAGCATAGAAACAAGGAATCTCACAGGTCTGGAAAGAGCCCTTTTCCATTAGAATTCTCACTCCACTTATCACAACTATTTCTTTCCATTACATATGCTACACTTAGAACCCAATACTGAACAGGAAAAAAAAAAAACCCAACAGTGTGGAAAAGAATAGGCTGGTACTTAGGCTGGACAGACAAAATAACTCTGATGAAGTAACATATTTCCTTAACAGTTCTTTCACTTGTTAAATGAACTACTAGATTAGTTTTGAGACTAATATTTGAACTAATAAAATGTACTGGCCAAATGAGAGCTAATAAATTACTTTCATTACTTGAGTAGTGTGTTTTCTGGCCTTCTAGTGATATGATGAATACATGGCCCATTGGGAACAAATACTAATAACAACATAAAGATTTGTCTAATCAAATGAAACAACACAAACATGTATAACTTCAGTTTTTTCAAAAGTGCCAAGACTGTCCATGCAAAAAATAAAACCAGAAGATGAAAGGAGAACACCACCACCACATAGTAGATTTAAACTTACTCTTTATGATGCACTTTCATCAAAATTTGTAGTTGCCAAGTATCAAATTTCACTCATGCAACATCAATCCACTAAGAAATACAGATTTTGGTGAGAAAATTAAAGTCCATATTTATGTAAAAACTGTTTCAAAATAAAAATTAAGCAAGACTTTTTTTTACAAAAAAGAGATTTTTTTTGTTTTTGTTAACAGAATAATTATTTGGAAAATGTGATTTTCCACATGAAATTGTTAAAGGAAGTTAAATATATTTAAAAATGGAAGATTCTGCATTTACATAGTTATATGTCATTAATATTGAAGATATGCTTTCTGGCAAAAAACTTCTCATGCTTAAAAAATGCACCTTAGTTTTATACTGTACATTACAACATAGGATAGTAAGAAACAATTAGTAAACAGGTTATATGCAAAGAAAAAAGTTACATTTACAAGACAATTACAACTGACACAAAAAAATTTAAAATGTTCAGTTTAAACAGTATTTGAAGGCAATTCACAATCATTTCAGGAGTTTTGTGAAATTTAAGGCCATTAGTTCTAAATAAAATGTATCTGACACAAACTCACAAAACTGTGTATTTTGTACAAAATATACATGCAAAACCATTTTATAATTATATACGAACAGGCATATAATAAACTTTTTGGGTAGCTCTGTACACAAAATTGTGCACAAAGCAACATAGTTGTGCAATTTTTAAACCAGTTAATTAACTTTATTATTCATGCACCCTGAATGGAAATGTGGTTAAATGACAACATTAAACCCAAATATTAAGTCAGCATCCCTTTGAATGGGCAATCTAGACAAAAAAAAGTTAAGATTTTAAATTTTTAAAGTTTAAAATTTTCCACTATAAAACATCTGCTGTAATCACTTCAAAAGACATTTCTGATGCAAGATTTCCAGTGCTTTAAGGAATGCATGATATGATTTAACGAGCTCAGTGAGTCAACTATAACACTGATAGTTCTGGATTGAGGTAATTTTCTTTAATTAATTATAGCAAGTAACTATTCTAATTTGTTTCAGTAGTTAGTTTAAAAAACTGTAAACTTAGATAAACTTAGAAATTGGAGAATCTGTGAAAAAATACACATACCTCCCCCTCAGAGTCTGGAGTATGACATATGCAATTATGCTGTTCACATTTAGGAGTTGAAATTTTCAGTACATGAGATGAATGGTCTGAGCACTGATTGAAGCACTTCAGTTACTTTAAAACACACCAATGTATTTGTCCTTTTCTTAGCTTTGATTTGTATTTGTCTGGACAAACATTCAAAGAGATATTGCTTCTCTTGTTATCTTGTGACAAACTATTGCAAGCTAGAAGACAAGTGAGTCAATATTCCAAACTTTTATTCTTAAGAATAGTTATAAAAGTCCTGAAATTTAAAAATAGTAACATGTAAACATTGATACAGAGTAATAGCATTCCTATACACTTATATACACACAGTATTCAGAGAGGACCCAATCTTCTGAGTTTAAAACCTGACTTGTGCTTTCCCCCCTCCAACAAATACATCAAAAAAGTAGGGTTGGATTAAAAAAAAAAAAAGTCTCAGAACATCAACATCTTGCTCCTAGCATTTAAAAGCTTTACAGTTGCTTATGCAACTATAGGAGAATTTTGGTATGTGAAGAGAACTTTTCTAGCTCCAAGAAGTTGTCAGAAGCTACTGCTGCATCCAGAGATTTGTGAAATTGCTTGAGAGCAGTCATATCTGAGTCTGCAGCACGTGAATCGGGGGCGTGTAGGGTGGTGGTGCAGGTGATGGCTTTATTCCTCTGACTCTCATGTAGGACAGAAACTGCTCTGGGATTTCAGCTAATACATCTTTAGCAAGTCTTGCCATGCTCAACACGTGGTTTCCACTTCTGTCAATGTAATCTCGGAATGGTACAAACTACAAAACAGAAGAGATGTTCACCCAGGCCATCATGCAGACACAGAATATATCTTACAACAGTAAAAATAACAAAGCTTAACCTAGGGAGTTAGAACACATATGTTACCTAACACATGTACATATACACACATTGCATTTTATGTGATATATTTTATAAATACACATTGTATCTCAATTTTTACAGATCTGCCTTCTAATAGAAATAATGTAATGCTTTCACTTGGGTGAACCCCTTCACATGAGCCATGGCTAGCTCACATTGCTGATGACATGGTTCACTGATATATTTGGGTTCTCTCTCAACCCTTCCCATTCAAGAAGGTAATTTTGTCTCAGAAAGCTATTCTCAATTTACATTCCATGCTCCTGGTGCTACCCACCAAACTGCCTCCACTCAGGCACTTGGTGAATAGATTTTTTGACCTCTTAACTGAACAAAACAGAAAGGATGACTTTAAATTTTTTATCATTTTGTGTTATACCTAGTGGAACTATGAACCACCTGAACACTTTTAATATGATACTAACAAAAGCATAAAGAAGCTAAACAAAAAGGATTGGATCAAAAACAAACTTGTTATGTGATATCCAGACGTTCAACACCTAAACCAGTTACTGCTCACCCCTGGCTTGGATTCTGTAATACTTAATGAGAATCTTGTGCTACTGGCATATGAAAAAGAAACAATCCAGGCTCCTTGATTTTTTTTTTCTTGTATGAAAAGTAGGAGCAGTCTGAGTTAAAGAACATGTGTCCCATCCTAAGAGATCACCTCACCCAGTAGCCTGCAGACATGAAATCTCAGACCACTGCTCTGTAGTGAAGTGGGGCTATTTCAACAGTGTAATTGTTGAAATGCAATTATACAACACAGATGGCCTGATTTAGCTCTTCTTCACCTCTCCTCACACTGCAGAGATGTCAGAGGAGCTGGAGAAACTATGGACAGGCAAGCAAACCTAGAGTTGTACAAGGACAGCTAACATGGAGATGGCAGAGGAATAGAATCAAAGGTACAAGAGAAACCAAAGGGAAACTGATGGAAAAACAAGTGCTTTTTCTATCATTTAAGAGTTTAATTTAAAAGTCTAATATGAAAAAATCTCAGGAGAAACAACAGGTGCATCACTACAAGTAAATATTCTCCTACAATGTCTTAAACAACAAAAGGATAGGAAAGGAGCAAAAATTAAACAAAACTGAGGAAGAAGTTGTACACATGTAATACAATATGTACACACACAAACGAGGAGGAAATAGTAAAGAACATGCCTTTACATGGGTTGCAGTCAGTAGTAAATAAAACACATACAGTGACTCACTGTTAACAGACAAACTTTTCCTATACTTATTTAATCAAAATATTTCACAATACTGTCAGAATAGGTGATTCACTAGTTAATTTTAATTAACCTACTACACAAAAAATAGAAAGTTTTTATATTTGAGTAGTTAGTTTTATAAAAGCAAATCAGTTTTAGCCTGCTAGATACAAAATAAAGGTCAAACCAAACTTAGAGGGTTTGACAGAATCTCTATTTATTTAGTTAGTCTATAAAGTAAATATTTGTTAGTGTTTAGACAGAAAAGGAGCACAAAATAATACTGTCTTCAGGTAATTCAATATGGCATGGGACATCATTCTGATTAGAATATATTAATAATAAATACATGCTTTATTACAATTCTGATATGCAATGAATTCCAAAGAAATACAGAACGGTATTCATTGCATTTTTTTTTAACTTTTCAGCATAGGTTAGTAACCCCTGATGCAAAACATTTTCACAAATCTCATTTATAACGTTAAAACTCTATCCATTCAAGCTCTTTGAAGTTTTCTGGGCTGCCGTTATCAGAGAAATTATGTTGCTTATATTTAAATGCATTTAAACATAAGTGTAAAGCATGACAGAGATACCTGAATTAGCTTTAAACAAATTGACACGGCACTCAGGGCTTTGCAGAAATACTAGCTTGGGGTTCACCCCACACACTGCTCTGCTGAAAGCACTGACATTTACAGAACAACAGATTACTGACAGCTCCTCTCCAGCCCAATATGGACACCAAGAACACCGAAGAACAAAGGCTTTGACAAAATGAGAAAAAAATTCTTATCTCCTGTTCAGCTGTCTTACATCATCCCTACTTTTAAAACTATCTGACAACAATGATCAAAGAAGCCAGCATGCTTTACTCTTCTAAGAGTTTTGGTATCTCACTCCCATCAGTTGTTATCTGTGTATGTTGCAGAAATGAAAAAAGTATGTTTCTCAACTATTAGAATTCAGGAATCCATTACATTCTTTAATGTATATCCATAAAGAGTCTGGGGGTAATTTAATTTCTGTCATCTTATGCTCATTCCTGATCCCCATTTAGAAAAAAAAAAATAGAGAGGAAATTTTAATGTAGTATGGAAGAAGACTGAAGAAGACTGAAAAAAAAATCTGATCAGTTTCACTTCCATATATTTATGTAGCTTTCTTTATTTTTGTATTCTAATAAAACTGTAGTATAAAATCAGATGTTAAATACATGTTTTGAACACATCCTTGAATTGAAATATTACATCCACCAGGAGTTATCAATCAAACCTTGAACATTCATGAATCAGTATTTGTGACATTAAACATTTGGAAAAGTTTCAGTTCCTGCAGATATAAATGCAAACAAATAAACATATCCCAAAGTTCCTCAGCTGCTCTCTGACCTTAATTATCATGCAGTATGAGCTATTGATATGGCTCAGTTATTCTCCCTCTATATATATTCTACTAAACAACAATATAAAACTCCAATCTGTCTTGAAGAGAAATAAGTGAAAATAAGTAAGAGGAAAAATAAGTGAACATTATGAAATTTCAAAAATAGGAGGAGGAATAAAGGAAGAAGAAGAAATGGCAGATTCACGGTGGGGTTTGAATCTAAGGATGCCTGTCAGTGTTTAAGAGGCATTTGGACAATGCCCTTACTAACATGCTCTTAACTTTCAATCAGCCTTGGACTTAAGTGCCCTGGCAGGTGTACTAGATGTCTTCTGTAGGTCCCTTCCAACTTAAATACTCTATTTTATAAATGTATTCAGCTATGAGTAGAAAAATATGGCTTCCATATATGATTTACTTCTAGACAGATACCATTTTTTCTAGAAACATTATGTTTCTCAAAATTTTCAATAGCTTCTACATGGCTGTATAACATCAAGACTTTACAACAGTGTCCTGCCAGTTAGGGGTCATTTCCTAACAAATGCAAATCCACTACTATGCGTTATAAAAAGGCTTAGAGCTAACACAGAGAGTTTCTAAGCTTGTTATAAACACCTCAAGATAAAATATGTCATTGCTAAGGTAAAATGAAAGGTAGGAATATAGACAGAAATGAGAATTCAAAACAAAGAGGAACAGTAAAATCTATGAGAATACATTTTCTCTCCCACCTGCACAATGTCTCTTTCTGCAAACCTTCCTCTTGAAGAAATCCTTACTACATCCCCATCCAGCTCTTCCATAGCTTAAAAAAAAAACAAACAACAAAAAAACCTATGAGTTCAAGTACACAACAAAACCATCCTACCGAGAAAAAGTTCAGACAACTTACACTTTTGAGCAATAAAACCAACAATTCTTTAGGTAACTCAGTTAAGAATCATTTGCATCATAAAATACATCATGTTTTGTAGCTGTTTTGCACTTTTTCATGGTGACAATACATACTTCTATCTTTAATGTCACCTTCAGAAAAGAACAAACTATGACAAAGTTTTTATCCTTTCATCTCTCAAAACAGCAAGTATATCTGGTTTTGTAAGGTAATATATATATACTTTCAGAGATGGAGAAGAATTCATCTTCAACAGCTATTGTTACAGAAGGTATCAGAGGATACAGCACAAAGGGATAATAACTCACAATTCACACTGATAAAGCAGTATCTTCTAATGCTAGGGAATGAGGAGTGCATAAAAAATTGTTAAATTTATTGGGCAATTCTTCTTGTGTCTTCTGAGCAGGATACAGCAAAGCTCTGTTGTCCAGATACCTGGAAGCTATTCTAGGTAGAAAGATGTACCTGCTCTCTTGTCAGTGTTGGAATGGATGAATTTGGAATCTCAGATTATTGCTCAGATGCTGGATCTGCAATTCTACAAACCTTGCAGTGTACACTATGAAAATCAAAGCCATGCACCACTGAGCTTCTCAGCAGTTTACAAACTGGGTTGAATTCACTGAAACCAGCTCTTCAAAACCTAGTCCTTCTGAGCATATTTGTTCAAAGAAACAAATCAGTAGGTCTGCAGAACAAGTTGCCTGATGATGCTGTTGCAAAAACACACGTCTTCAAACCAAGAGACTGAAGTATTTTGAAGGGATTTCACTAAAAAATTCCAAAACAGACACAAAGCACATCCTGCCAAAATGAAACTCCAACCTTAAGAATATTCAGGGAAGTACCATATTTGCTTAGTCTGTTCCTAACATTCTCTAGGAAACTACCCATGGTCAGATACAGGATGGCAAAAATCCTCCTGTTGTGACCTATTATAGTCATCCTCAGATCCTTTAAGTAAAGCTCTGCCAAATGTATCATCTACCCAAGCTTCAGACTTTTAAGAACCCCTCTGGTATTCCCCAAGGGCTGGGAGATCTGAAGAGGAGCTGCTTGGTCTCTCTACAGCAGAACTGAAGCTTCAGGGGCATCTGAATGTCCAGACAGTGCCTAAACATCACCCTCCTGCAGACACACTTCTGCTGCATCCACGCAGACATGGAGTCTGTTGTGTATTCCAGGAGGAATCTCTGTAGATGGGAGTAATTTCTCTGTCCTCTTGGGCACTGATGGAACACAGACCTAATGGGTGAATCTCACTGAGGCAGTACACACAGGATTGTGGCTCCACAGGTGGAAAATATAACCTGCAGTCCAAACAGAATCCTGACTTCAGGGAAGGGGGAGGGATGACACCCCAAGAACATATCCTGACTGAGAAAGGGGGCCTGGGCAAATCCAAGGACCAGAAAAACAGCAAGAAAGGGGAAATGCAATGGAGGGATGAGAGAATGGTAAGTAACACACCATTCAGACCATGTTGGAATTCTCAGGAGTAAAAATGAAGTTTACAAATTTCCATCATACACATTTATAAATATAAACTTAAACTGTCTTTTCTCACTGATTGTGGCATACAATCATCTGAAGTGTAAGTGTTCACCTAGACAATTTTTTCATGGAATAAGATATTTAAAATTATGACTAATATACTAATTGCCAAACAGAGTAAGAATGCTTGTAATAAAATAAAATAAATTTTAAATAAAATAATTTTTGTCTTATTTTTTCCCTCTTTTTGTCTACATTTAGAGTATTTGTACAAGAATTAACATGTACAGCCATTAGTCAGCACTAAACATCTGCAGTATAAGTATATTTCATGTACAACAGAAGGTGAACTGTTCTAACCAGACACAGTAGAATTAAAAAAAGGAATTCAGGACTTTAAGGAATAGACACACACACAATGTCTACACTTCATAGTACAGTGATACATACTTACTAAATTAATACAAATAATGGAAGCAGCTTAGTTATTTCAACAGAGAATGGTGTTCCAGAATATCATAGAAAGAATATGCAAACAACCTGGTAATTTCTCTCCTGCTGTATGTAATATTCTGTCAATGCTGCTGCACAGTAGGCTCACTCCTGTTACCAAGTGAAGCCCTGTTCAATCCAGATCACCCCAAATGTATTTATTTTTCTCAAGATTTTATTACTGCAGTAAGATCAATATTTCCAGTCAACTGACACTTCATGAGGCATCTAAATATTTGTGTTGAAGAAATTTAATATTGCTTGAGTATACTTACTTTACTGTAAATGCTGAGCCCCCATATGGCTCTGACTTGAACAGAGAGCCTGAGGGGCTACTCAGCTCCACATGGTAGCTTGTAATCACACTGAGTTATCAATCAATCAATCCAGCTGGAAATGCCAACAGCACTCACTCCTTGCTCCATATAATGTTCTTTTAAAGACCAATATTTGTTTGAAAAGCCACACATTACTAAAATGTAAGCAAATTTAAAAAATAAAATAGACGAAACACTAGAACACTTACCATCAAACTCTGCTGGTCCTACCCCCACTATAATTATGGACATTGGAAGCTTTGAAGCCTTTAAAAGAAGAAGAAAAAGAAGTTTAGTGCATTACATAAGCTCTGCCAGTAATATGAGATCTAAGAACAAAGTGAACAAAAAACAGAACAGAAATTATGTTTTAAAGAACAACTTCCCCCCTAAAAAGTTGAATGGTATATACTCTCTGCTTAAGTAGTACAGAACATCTTGGATGAAGATAGAAAGGCACAGGATTATTTTACTTTTTCAGTACCAAGTCTTTGAATCATACAGGATGCTAATTAAAGACAGCAAACTATGTTAGTGTTTAATACTAATATGGCAACGAAGAGGAAAATTTTCCCTTAGAAACTTTTGTAAATTTACAGTAATTGCAAATATGTACCCAACAGCAGTCTGACATTCATTTAAATGATTTGCTGTTTCTTGATATTACACAGCTGTTCACAACTATTTTGAACTTTGATATTATGTCAATTTTTAAAAGAAAATTAAAAAATCTATTTGAGCAATATGCATATTACATTTATCCCATTAATGAAATTTTAGTCTAGTCAATCATCCATGCCACAGAAAAGCAAGGTATAAGATTGGCCTGTGGTAGGATTTTAAATTTTACTTTATCTTTTTCATTCAAAGATGATATCTGGCTTTTTCTGAATAAACTCTGTAAAATCTTTAACATTACAAAGACACTATTTTAAATACTGGACTCTCCTGCCCTATAGTAGCATCAGTTTATAGAAATAAGGTGAATCTGTTTCTGATGAAGAAGGCATCAACTAAAATCAAAGAACATTCAGCAAATGTCATGGTTGACAACTTACTGAGATAATTCTGACAATTCTGTTGCTTATTGAGATATTCTGATAAAACATAAAATGGCTACAAGTCAATTTAAACATTAAATAGGAGTATACACTGGTCGAAAAAAATCATAGATGTACACCTTCTGATCTCTTAGAACAGAGCCTTTTGTTTTTCAGATATTTTCTAGAATGTTATTTCTTGATTATAAAGAAAGTATCTTTTAAAGAGATTCCTACTCAGACATACACAGAATTATGAGTTACAATGAAATATGAAACAGTAAGTAGCAAGGACAGCATAAAGACAAAGAGTTAAACTTTTGCATATAAACTAAAGTGTTGGCATTTCCTGAATGACAGCATAACCTTTAAACAGTTTGGTAAAACAGAATGTGTCTGACATATATGCTGTAATGAGAAAGATGCCTAAAAGCACAATTAATGTTAAAAATTGAAATTGAAATTCTGAGTTTTATCTGAGATCAAGATGCATTGGACATCACTGCCCTTTTTAGTATTAGGGATATTATTAAGACTGAAAAAAAATGCTGTTGAATAGCATTAATTAGTTCTGTCATGGTATACTCACACTTCAAGAAATATGCAGAAAAATGAAGGCGCCCTCATAAAAGACCAAGACAGCAAATATTGCCAAAGTTACACTTATTTCAAGCTAACAACACATCTGCTGTGTTTCCAGAAAACTGCAGACTAACAGCCATTATCTACTGAAATGAACTATTACTGAAAACAAAATTCTTCTGCATGTCTTAGTGGCAACTGAATTAACCTTACAAGGTATCAGCCAACTGCACTTGCTGGTCTCTTATGCACAGATTTCAAACAGAAGGGTGAGTCAGAATCAAGAACTGCTCTTTTTTTCCTCCACTTTTTGTGAGCCTTTTTATCACCTAAAAGCAGCTCATCTGAAAGAAATTATGTTTGAAACTTCTAGGCTGGGCTGGAGAATGCATTTCCAAGCTTACTAACACACAGATTGTGTGTGTGCTGCAGGCTGGGACTCGGGGGCATCCTGCTCCCCAGTGAGAGGCAGAGCACTGGGGCAGGATTTTCATGGCACCCCACAAACTGCAATACTATCAAATCTCTCAGGAGCTGCTGAAAGTGGGTCTTCAAAACTGTGCCACCTAATTCTACACTTCTCACTTGGACATGATGCTAAATTAATGTAGGCTTTTCAACTCACCACTTTGCTGTTACTCAGATCCACTGTGGTATGTTAAAAACTCTTGGTTTTAAAAGAGATCTTTTCCAACCATGTCCAGGAGTGTTTCTGTGTGTACTTTCATCTGAAATTTCCCATGGGCAAAAGCACAATAGAACCTGCTCATAATACAGAATACTACCTATACACATGACAGTTTTGAAGAGAAAAATACTGAAAATAATGCAGAAACTAGGAAATAAGGAACATACAGAGTTTTAGGGGACTGTTTTGAGGGAAATCATATTATTGGTATAATATGCCAATCAGGATATTCTGCCACTCAGGATTAGAAAGTTGGGGGCAGTTTAAAAAAGTGTGGGGATCAAAGTTGTTTGCAATAATGAGACAGAAAAGAATTTACTATGCAAGATTGCCTGGTGGGATGTGCATGAGGAAGGAGGAGGCAAGAAGTAGAGAGGAAAATCATATAAACATACAGTGTTAGAGAGAAGAGTATCATTTACCACAGAACACTATCTAATTAAGTCAAGTGCAACTTTTGCTTTCTTTTCATCTTTATGCATAAACTTTTCATGTTTGGTAAAAACAGGCACTTATGGAACAAATCTAGTGCCTAAAATATGAATTCCCAGAAACATACTTTCAACACTTTCAGTAAAACTTACATTCACTATGGATTCTTTAGTCTGAGCCATATCAGATATAACTCCATCTGTAACAATGAGAAGAACAAAATACTGGGAGCCATCTTTTACTGAAGCAGCATATCTAAGGGAAGAAAAACCAACACCATAATAGTAAAAAAAACTTTATAAAATGAATTAATATGAAAACAAGCTGTATTTGTCAAATTTTATTACCAAGGACTAAAAAACATAACACAGTGAATTTCAAAAGTAAAGACATTCATAATTAAGCCAGATATTATACTCTTAAATGAGAACTTTGAAAAAACATAACTAATACAATATTGATAATCTGCATGTTGCAGAATACTGATGTGTTGCATCAGTGAAAAATGGGAACTGAACCACTACCAAAAGGAGCATGGACAGAACATGCTTTATAGAATCATGAGACATTAGAAAGACTAAGCTTCTTATGAAAGATACACATGAATACTGAATGGCTGGGTTTATAGCACAAATACAACTTAACAGGAATCAACGTTGCTTTTTTTTTTGTCTGACAAATCTAGGTTACTTACTGTTGACTATGATTGCAGATTTATAGTTCACATTTATGGGCACATTTGTAAAATGGCTGAACATGCACCCTGCAACCCTGGGTTAGATATTCTCTTCTTTGCACCACCCACAGATGACTCAAGCTTCAAGACTCAAGCTTCTCCTTGTGCTGTACAGGAACGCAAGATAAAATACACCCAGTGCCATTCCCACCTCAATCAAAGGACCCAAGAAGCAACTACTCTTTGAAAAAGAGCAGCTTTTGAAGGTTTGCAAAGAGAGTGAGTCCAAGCAACCTCACTAAATTCTATGGTCTGAACAGAAGAACTTTTTTTTGTGACAAGCTGTTTGCTGCTTCACAGCCACTACAGTTCCTACTTCAATAAAGACTCTTGCTGCTGGGTAGAAGTAAAAAAGTAGAACCTTGTGCAGTGAGTTGTATAGGGAGATGTAAAAGAAAAAAAATAGTTGCTACAGGAATACTTTTGAATACATGCCCAAGTACCTAATATGACTGCCAAAGAACTCACAATTTTTTTGGTCACTGAATATGAAAGGCCTGGTTCACTTAACAGAGTATGTTCAATGATGGCCATGATGCTTTTCTATGCTTACAAAAATCTCAGATTTGCCAGTGCATTGGCATGCAAGTACTTCTGATGAGTATAATGCTGAAGCCACAACATTTATAAGAGTTTGGAGAAAGCCACAACTAGCTCACAGAATGTCACCATCTTCCACACCCAAGATACAGATGGGTAAAGAAGCCATACAAGCAGTGAACCTGTTGGACATCACCTATCTGCATGCTGGCAATAGGGAGTGATAGCTTAATACTGAGATTAGCAGGGCCTACCATGGAACACATTTTCATTGCCATGCAGAGACTTCTCTTATCTCACTTTTCTACAACGTTTATAAACTTTTCAATGATGATTGCATTGACAAGGTATGATGACAGAATAAAATAAACATTATTTTCCTATCTGAGCACTTAACACTGTCTACATAACTACACTGAAGAAATGGAACAGAAATTCCGTTACTTCAAAATTTTCACAGACTAAAATGACCCAAAGCAAGAAAGATCTTATATGAGGAGGGGAGGTGAGAGATGACACTAAGTTGAATCTGGTGTAGTTTAGATAACTCTCTAACTGGGGAAAGGATAAAAAAATCATTATCTGCCTAAAGAGTTTCCAAAGGATACCAATATCACAACAGGATAGTAATATCTGACATTGTTTACACAGATTCATCAGAGGCATTCTTTTAAATAGGAGGGATGTTGATAGAAGAAATTGTTTTGAGGCTGAAGGTAGGTTCAAAGAGTAACTGCAGGGCAGTACCATGTCTATGAGAGTCATGAGAATAATCAAGAACTTGAACCTTGAAGGAAAATGTTGTCACTGAGAACTGGACTGATACACAGATTGCTCTAGGGATGATCATGCAGTACAAATCCTTGTGAAGACACTTAGCTTTCCCACTATAACCTAGTATGATTTATTACCAGGAGGAGCTCCCAAAGTTTGTAACAACTTGATGTTTAGACAAAAGTTCAGTGGAAGGACTACTAATACTGGTAAACTGCAAAAGTTGGCAAATATTCCTGAAAAACAGCTGGTGAGAAAAAGAACTAATTTTATGCCAATGCTTTGATAACACTGTATCAAAAATTTCAATTTTTGCAATGAAGAGCAGGCTTGAGATAAATTGCCAAGTTTTGAGTCAGCTGCTATGACCAGTTCTGAAGAAAGAGCCAGAAAAGCTGTCAGGTTAGATTTACAGATAATGTGGCTAATGCAGACATTGAGTACCACACAGATGGAAAACTGCTACTGAAGAGATCATGTCAAAGGAAAGATTAAAGGAGACAGCTACTTTCAGATGACAAGCAATATAATATACATGTACATAATTTTAATGGTATGATCTGAGGACAAAACAACTGACCCTAATGATAAATAGCTGAAATCAACTATCTAGCCATGCCAGGGGGCACAGAAATTTGCAAATTATTTTCTGGTCTGTAGAACTAATGACAGTAAACCAGAGAGTATATAAATATCTCTTGCTATTAAAATTAGCTATTTTGCAAGCTCATAAATAAAACATTACCAGTACAATGACTTATACATCCCTACTTCTTTATTTTGTAACCAGTAGTTCTTTGTGTCTATAAATAAAATAAAATCTGTTCAGCAAATCATCCAAGCCATATCACTTTCCTATATAAATTCATGTAGGTATCATACTGCCAAGGTCTTGAGCTCAAGATTATAAGTCAAGATCTTCTCTGCCAAAATAAGTCAACATTATCCTTCTTAAGAAACTTCTATAAACACAGGAAGGTTTTTACTCTGAGGAGTTGGATGAGACATTGTATAACAGCACCATGGTCCCCAATGGTGACAGTTGTATCACTGCCTTAAAAGTGCCACTACCAGCTGGGAATTGCTGGTACAGAGAGACACGGAAGATTTTGTTGACATTTGGGACATTCCGAGATTAGAGAAGCTACATATACCTAAAAAAATTCAGAGTTTATAAAAATTTTTTATAGATGCATGTATATTCTGTGAAGCAGTAATTCTGTGCTCTAAAGGACAAAAAGGGAACATGACATGACAAAAGAATTTCATTCCTTATGATTTTTTCTAAGATTTTGACTCAGGCTGGTCAATTGGATCACTTGCATTTCTTTTTAACCAGTGATTAAATTCTGCATAACACCAGCCATGTATGTCAGCCTTTTACATGAAGTTGTTGTTCTGAAATGAAGAAGTTTCTGCACAGCACCTATTGTGATGCTTACCTGGCTACATGATTAATTACAGGAGCAAAGTTTGTTGGTCCATAAAGCTGTACACATTTTAGACTCCTGTAATATGCCTCCATTACACCATCAATTCCATGGCAGTATGGATTTTGAGGGTTTCCATTCTAATGAAAACAAAAGATGATTAATCACTATAAGTAATTATGAAGTAAAAATTACATAGGTTAATGAACACTATCCAGTGTACATTTTTAAAAGGCAAAGATCTAAGCATTCTAAGATCTATCCATAGAGTTCACTACAAACACTCAGTGTATGTGCCATGTCTGCTTGTGAGTGTTAACTGCTGAGGTAAGGAGGTTCTACCAGCCTCAGAGTAAGAATCATTAGGACTGGCTCCTAGACATAAAAACCACCTTTAGTGTAATTAAACACTCCTTTGTACATATGACAGGCATTTCTCTGTGTGGATTTAAGGTATGACTTACAGCCTACTTCCAAACTGGAAGCATGTTTAGGAGCACAGTTCAGGCACAATGATTCATTCTTTTAAAAATGTGAAAAAAAAAGAAATGGTAGCCAGATCCTAAGATTCATACACTTATAAGAGTGTAAGGTAAACAATAAACTTTTCATTGTTTTGGCTTTATATTTCTGCATTGAAAAAGTTATTTTTGACCTGGTATAAACAAATGAAGAAAGGAATTTACTCTTTGGGAACCCACAAAATGGCTGGTACTAAATTCTTAGAGTAAGCATTTTATTACCTATCTCTGTAATGACTCTTTAATGAGGATACCTATTTACAGATGGCAATACAAGCATAAAAGCTGAATTCCAGACCAATGTCAGGCCAGGCAATGACCTATGTAAGGCTTCAAAAACCTTTCAAGTCATCCTACTTTTATAGGCCAACACCTCAGTAGCTCAGTGTGCCAGTACCTTGCTCTGAGGTAAAATATACTTGCCTGAGAATCTAGAAAACCAAAGGGGATTTTTGACAGAATTTGTCTAAAACATTAAAACAGAGTGCTGAAAACACTGCTTAGCATTACGTGGGAGACACCTATATATGTTTATATATGGAGGAAGGAAATATACACACACATATGTATGTATGTGGTGTTTCTTCTTCTGTGGCTCAAATTAACTGAATTAATTTGAGACATCCTTAAAACTGAAAGATGTATCAATATATTTGAACTTGCTATACAAAGTCCAAAGTCTGCAATTTAAATGAGTATTTGCAATTGCACCTGTTTTAAATTACTATCTACATGGAAAACCTTTCCCTGAGGTAAGATATGTTGCATTCTTTTCTAGCACAGGCTGACAGAAGAAATATACATCTAGTCACCAATCTTCTGCCATGTCTTTGAAGCTGTCTGATTAGAACTCCCCTGATATAACTACATTTGCTGTAATTCTGACAACTTTATCCTACTCTGAGAAGAACAAAAACCTCAAATAAGCAACTAAGATAAAATAGCAACACTAATCACAAGCGTCACTTTTACCAGATCAACCTTTCTGGCAAATCCTGGTAGATTTTAGGTTTGCAATTGAACTGACCGTGGACCAAACTCAGATTTTTTCTTATCAATTCATCTTTTAGTCCACTTAGATATCTCTATGTCTCTGAATGAGCAGCCTGAAAAGATAGAGATCCCAGAAAATGAGACAGAAAAATAAGAATAATAAAGAAATATTATCTTGCAACGTGATTCGTTTCCTTCTTTAGAGAGATTAGCTTCAATCTGAAGTCTTTAAAGCATCTGTTTCTCAAGCCGCAACAGCTGAGGTTAAAGACTATTACTTTTCTTTATGACAATTTTTGGCCTACAGGGACTTCTTGACTCCAGATTTCTCTCCATAACCTCAAGTGAAGTAACTTCACTATGATGAAAAGTTTTGAAACAGTTATTTAGAGTTAGCACAGAAGACTGTGTACATTCTCTATTCTTTTCTTGTCCAGTAACTGCTTAAGACCACAACCTCAAGTCCAAAATTCTGTGGTAGTAAAGAAATTTTTAAAATACCTATGTATTTACTTACCAGTGCAAATTCATGTGATACTCTTCCATCTGGAGGCAGTCTAGCTCCAAAACCTAGAGCTGGGAACATTTTATCACTATCATAGTCCTGAATTATTTCACCAACAGCTCTCAATGCCATGCCATAAGCATTCAGCTGATAGGGATTCATGTAGTGCAGTGAAGTTGGCTGTGAAGGGTTACCTGTTGAAGCAAGGATCAGATTTACTTTAAAACTGAATCACTTCAAAATTTTCTCTCTTAAAAATAATAAGTTGTATCAGGTAAAAATGCAGTGTTCTGAACAAATTTTACAAGTAGTAGTTTTCTAGCAGTTCTATATACATTTCAGCAGAAGTAGCTGTATTTCAGCATTGAAAGAGCAGCAAGAAACTTGTAAATTTGTGCAATTTATACACTTTTAAGATGAAATTTACCAAAGTATTATGACATTCTAAAAGCAACTTTGTGAAGGATCACCACTTATCTCTGCTTCACCTCACTTCAGCCTCACTCTACCTGGAAGTATTTGGTCCTTCTCAATGGGTTCTTCTAAGTTTTCTCCCAGCAGTTATAAAAAACCAAACAATAATAATAATAGTAACAATTCAAAAACAACACAGATATTTACAAACTGCTTCTGGTTATGAAATTTTATATGTAGATTTCCTAACTATTATCTGTTCTGTTTGTCCAGCTTCCCTAGACAGGAATTGGCCTCTCATCTTCTTGCTCAGCAAAACGGAATGCCAAGTCCAGGCGGTGCCAGCTGCACACTGTTACAAACACACACATATGTACACTTAGAACTGAAGACAGCACAAACACACACAAGATGTTTATTTTTATTCTTACCATTGGAGGCTGTGAAATCAATAGCGACTGTGAAATTGATTTGGGTTCTGCAGAAAAAGTAAACACAAATCTTATTAATTGTTGTACTGCTATGTAGAAAAACAAACAAGAGATGGTAACATAATTTGTGGACAAAGTGTAGGACACTGACTTTCTAATAGAGGAAATAAACACTGAAAATACTCTTATATAAGGTTCAAGCCAAGGGCTACACAACAGTATCTTATTAGCACGCTGAAAACAGTTACTTGACTCCATAATTCTTTTTTCATTGTTTATTAAATATCCTAAATAAATTACTAATAAGAATTTAACATCTATAAATATTGTTAATTCCTTTCAACAGTAATACTGATTTTTCCTTGGACATATTTTAATCCTGGTCATACAAGGTGTCCTCTCCCAACGGAGGTTGAATACCCAAACAGAGAAATGTGCCTCCTAGATTCACTGCTGCACAGATCACTACTACTTTGCCATAATTTAGCTGGTATAGAAATACATGACCTACTTGAAACTGGACAGGTGATTTTACTCTATATTCCTATATACCACAAGAAATGAATAAAGTATCTAAAAAGGAACAGTAATCCTCACCTCACAACCACAGAAAGAGCAAAGTGAAACCTGTCACCTTTTAATGAGATCCATAAGTAATGATATACATAAGGGAACAAATTAAGCCTGAATGTAGTTTTTGACTAGGCTTGATTAGGTTTTTTTAAACAGTACATTGAAAGAATCATGGATTTCCCCCTGTGGCTTCAGAATGACAAGCAGCTGGTCTGTCAGCAAGGGGGAGCAGCTGAAGGTTTGAGGACCACTTCCTGCACAGAACTCTGCAACAGAGCTGTCAGAGTAACTGATTCTACCAAGAGGCTGCATCCTCTCTATGGCACTTATTATTTCCCTTTGCAGATGCTTGTTGAGACAAATGCTGTAGCAACATAAAGATTTTCAGATAAAGTCTCTTCAAGATCTTCCTCTTACATAGTTTTATTACTCCTTGATAGTCTCCAAGGATACAAGAAAAATGGCAAAGCTTCCAAAATATCTAGCTATGGCAGCGCTTGCTTTGTAACTTTCTCATTCCTGTGAACAGCAAATATGCCTCCTATGACAGTGGCTAGTGCACTGCCTGCCTTAAAACAGCTGTCATGAAAGGAGATCTGAATATCCCTTTTGGCCATCAATGATTCAACACAATTCAGTTAAAAATATGTGTCCAAATCCTTTTGAATCCAAAAAATGTGTGGGTGCTCATTTCACAAGACCTGGATGAAGGTAAGGCTTTTAACATGATGGAGGAAAACATTTCCTCTTATCTTTCACTAATCTGGGACAGAAAAGATGACAAGATGTTTCAGTTGCGAAAGGAATCAGCTCCTGAATTTTACTGATTTACAAATAACTAGCTCACTACCTTTCCCAATAAGACAAACAGGCTAGAAAATTCTGCACAGAAGTATCTTTTCTGTCCACTAAGTCTTGGAGCTTTGTGGCTTCTGATCTTTCTCCCAGACAAAAAAAAAGAGTAAACACTAAGCTAGGTTTGACAGTCATTCCCGTCAATACAATTGCATTCATTTCCAAGACTGTATCCCTTACTTGCTTAACTTATTCATATATTTGGAGGCGTTTTGATAGGAATATGTTACTAACTGGGGCTGTATTAAGCAGCAGGAGAAATGATTTTGAAATATACATTACTTTTAGTACAACATACTTACTTTAAATGTGGGAAGGACAGTGGGGCAATATATGTGATTAAGTATCAAGATGCAAGGAAAAGAGAGCTACTAAGATGACACTACTTGATGTAATATTCAGATGCAAAAGAGACATCCTCTTTACTGCCATACTGCTACAAAATCCAGTCTTACGGAATAAAATGAAATCTCAGTTTATGGACAAACTTCTATTTCATTTTCCAAAGCTCTTTAAGAAAACAACTTAATAGATGATACTGGTAATGGAATATCCCAATTAAACAGATGCAGAGTCAAAACTTAAATGAAATCAATACTGTAATCATAATTTGTTAAAGCTGTCAAGATTTCCATGACATCTGCATTAACTCTAAAAACTTCAAATGAATTACAATGAAAGTTTTGAACATGAAATATTTTATAAGTACCCATTTTTGGAAGAGCAAATATGCAGTTGTGCCTATTGCAGAATCAGTGCTTTCTACCTCTTGCTTATCTAAATGGAAGAAAAACAGGGAACTAAAAAAAAAATAATAATTTGGAGGGCATGATGGGAAAACAGACCGATTAATGACAAAATCTCCTCTTCTCCCTTCCTTCAAATATTTGTCAACTGGACTTTAACTGATATGTAGTAATATTAAATGAGACAAACAAAGGAAGGGAGAAGCCAAGAAAATACCTCTGAGTAAGCCTCCTTGTCATGTTTACATAACTGCCTATGCTGCAGAAAGGAAGGTAAGATTTTATACAAGTACTTCTACAGTTTTCACTGGCATATACATAGAAGTAATTGTATGAATCACTAAAAAAGATTCTATATAAAATAATTTAGTAAGTCTTACTGCTCATACTTTTAAACTTGGAGCATTCTACTGTTATATCACTTCTTTGTAAAAAGCAGAAAATATTTAAGTTTAATTTATTAATATCACAAGTCTTCTTTGACTTGCAGTTAATGAGATATATACAAAATATCAGTAAGAACAACATAATATTATTGTAATTTATGTGATTTTTCTAAGGCATGTAGATAATTAGGTTTATTAACTTGTACTGTAACATCTCAGTGAGGAATGTGATAGACCACCCTGAAAAGACTTCATAAGCATCCTCTATATAATTTTCTTTTTAAATTTAGATATAAACCTCAATTCCTCAGTTCCTTATACCTGCTCTTTCTGTAGAGATGAATTTTGAATGAATGGGGAATAGGACGGTCACGGCACATTTGTACAACACACTTCAAAGGAAACACTGCACTCGAGGCAAGACTGTTTCTTCATGCATTTGTGCATATACAGAATTCAATCAATAGAAATTTCTGGTAAACATGGATGGATGGCCATTTTCAACTTCTGTCTAAATTCACAGCAGGAATGTAGGACTGCCACTGCTGGGACCAAAGGCAAAGCCCTTTATAGCAACTGTACTGTGCTACAGCACAGACCTCTTTTTAATTTACACTGAACTCTGGCTGAAGACTACAAAAAAAATACAAAAAACCCCAAAAAACAAGAGCACATTCTAAGGTAAGACATTTGACACTTCTGTCTCTACTTCTCTTTAGAAAAAATGATGATAAATGAAAAATAGAAGGTGTTAAAAATTTTAATTAGTATTGAAAAAAATGCCTTTGAAGGGGAAAAGCTCTAAATAAATGCCAATATTAAATCCACCAAAGCTCAGTATAATCGGAAGAAATAGACAGCGTTTTAATAATTTAATAATATATAGCTAATTCCCTTTTGTTTAATCAAATTTTCTTCGATGGATCAGAGGTCACTCTTTCTCAGTGTTTTAGCATCAACTCCAATTCCAACACTATATGCAAAGTTCCATAACTTAACTTAACTATGTAACTATGTGCATGCCTCATGTAGGAAAGCACAGCCCCTAAAATGAGGATATACATACAGCTCCTTACAGATGCTACTGAGAGCCATAAACAAATGGTGAAAACAAGAAAGGTTTGTTGCTAATCACATACCCGCCTTTAATATAGTCAAGGAATGAAACTTCTGTTTCAATTAGGAAGGAAAGCAATGTTACCTGAAAGCAAATAAAAGAGAGTCAGACATGAATTGTGTTTCCCAGTTGAACAAGTAGAGACATAAGCACAATGTTTTTCGAGCTCTGTCCTTAGGATGTAATTTCCTACAGTATTAAGGGAAAAAAGAAGATTAAAAAAGATATTAAATAATTTCAGTAGGCAGCTCTTGAAAGGGAAGAGACAGATTGAGAAGTCTATAATTGCCTTCTTTTTTTTTTATTAATTTAAGAAGAAGGTAAGGGGCAGAAGACTGCATTCCAGAGCAGGCTACCACATACATGTTTTCTCATTTCTGTGTACTACACCTACAATTGAATATTACAGGATTTATGATAATGCATCTATTCTATGAGCACTTCAACAAAATGAAGTTTTGTTGCTTAAAGAACTCAATTACAATTAAAGTCATTACTCATCTCACTTTAAAAAGCAGTATTGAGTATCGATGCAAAAATCTAGTAAAGTATACATATATAGGAAATACATAATTTTTTTTAAGTAGTATGTGTATATATATGTACACATGCATATATGGGTATATATATATGTACACATACATACATATACATATATATATATATACACACACACATAAATGCAAAGGTAAGAAATTTCAGCAGTCCCAGATTTTATAATTCAGAAATGACAGAGATCCAAAACACAGAGTAATCTAAAGGTGTTATTGACATTTTCAGAAATCAAGTCGCAGAGGTATAAACTCAAGTGGAAAATATCCAGCATTTAAGATCTTCATATACTGTACAATAGTTAGGAAGCAAAGAATTTAAATTATTTTAATTTTATTTACACAAATTCTCTCATTATGTAAGTGCAGCAGGCAGTCAGTGAAAACTGCTAAGTAATTTCTTAGAGCAAATCCACAAATCAAGATACAGTCAATAAAAAGGGAATGGAAGCCTATCACAAAGTTTTGTGTCCACTTGCAGCAAAATACAAAAATTGAAAATACTCCTATCTTGTAAACTTAAGACTCGGAATGAGATTACAGGTAGTAATTCTGTTTTCTATCCAACTTCCTTTGTCACAGTTCTGTGTGACTGAGTGATTAGCTAAACTTAAAATCACCAAATTACTCTTCTAGCTTAGAAGGGAAGACCCTAACAATGTTCTACCAGGCTATCAGTAGCATAGTCTTGCAAAAAGACCAAAATTTCTATGCATTTTCCCATTGGACACAGTAATATTAATGGCT
This sequence comes from Oenanthe melanoleuca, assembly GCF_029582105.1. Lineage (NCBI taxonomy): Eukaryota > Metazoa > Chordata > Aves > Passeriformes > Muscicapidae > Oenanthe > Oenanthe melanoleuca. The sequence continues at coordinate 55,477,392 of NC_079334.1, forward strand.
GATCTGTTCTTACAGCTGGTTATCTTGTTCATAATTAATTTAAGCAAATATTTTCACTGCATCTGATTTTAAAAGTCAAAAAAATGGAAACAAACAACTCCCAAAGTGGCTGAAGTATTTACTTACATAGGCAACAACTATCAATGCTTCAAATTTTAGGCAGTGAATTTTTTATTTCACTACTAGGCTTTGTTTAAAACTAACCATGTAATGACCTCTTAGGTAATAATAAATTGAGATGTGCACTGTATGTACATAGTACTTGAAGGCAGTAGTAAGATAGCAGTCAATGATTTATATCCACTCTAAGTTCTCCAGAACTCTACCTCCTATTAATGAAAATTATGGTCCTGGTGCCTGGCTTGAGAAATTAAAAATTTGCAGGATAAAGAATATCTTGGGTAAATGATGAGGACAAGAAAAACAAAACTGCAGGCAAACACGTAACAAAGTGACCATGTGGAGAAGCAGAAGGGAAGCCTGAAGGACTTCTAGAAGTAAGGGCAAGTGGGGACAGAGGTGACTTGATATCAAAAAGAATATACAAAACCAACAGAAGAGAAGGAAAAAGAAAAGGTAAAGAAGGAAAAAGGAAAGAAAATTACTAACAACTGTTTATTGGTCATTTTGATATAATTGGAAGTAAAGAACAACAAGACACAGATGATTCTGCCTGTTCAAACGTGAGTAAAATGTATTTTTTCAAATGCAGACAGACACCTCACTACTTGTGAAGATGTCAAAGTATTTTAAACCAAAATCAACATGAAAATTGAATGTGACAATACATTTTTATGCCTTTCTGTGCCCTAAGACAGGTTTCATACCTAAAATTTTGAGTACACTTTTAGCACTGGTTGAAAATGACCACTTAAGTTTCTCACTCACTAATTTAATGCAATAGAACTTGAATTTAACATTATAGATTTTAGTAAAAGGAATATGTTAGCAAAGAATAAATTAACCTAATAAATTAGACATTGTATGGTAAATTTTAATAGGCAAGCTGCTTCTGCGAATTTTTCATAAGGTAGAAAAAAAAAATTTTATTTCCTCACTGATAAACAGAGACAGATAAACACTAGACGAGAATGTGAGAATGTCAAAACATTCCTTCAAGGCTACTTTCAGCATGAAAGTAGCCCTACTGACTTCAGTGGAGCTGTTCATGTGGAAAAACCCCACATGGTGGATGTGTTTACAAAAAAAATCTCTTATAACTGATTAGGTTTTCGAATATACCAATCCTCAACCTTTATCTTCACTTTTTTGTAAATGATGTTCTGAGTATCATGGATGCCAGGACATCAAAGCTGAGCAAGTGCTGAAGGGAAACAATTGCATTGCTAGCAAATGGCTCATAAACAGGAGAACAGAAAATGACATGCAAACCAAAATAGAGAAATTCGCATCCCAAACAATAGTAACAGATATTTCAAAATAAATTTACTAAAAGCCTGTTGGTAATAAAAAATGCTGACTCTTTTTGATTTAGCCATGGTAAGCATACTAGCTTTTAATGATGCTATCTCAGCAGATGAATTTAAAAAGAAAATTTATTTGTAGAAGTGCAGGAATGTTTCAGACAAGATTTTTTAAATGTTCAGTCCAATAGTTTCAATTATTTGACTGAAATTTTGGTAGAGTTTATTTTGAAAACCATTGGCAACTTAACAGCACACTTGGACAAATTTTATATCAAATTCTTCAAATTTAAAAAAATCCAAAAATAAACGCTGTGTAAAAGTAAATAGTTTATTGTGGCCTTGACAGAAAGTTCTGTTTTAATCCTGCAAAATTACAAGTCAAGTACACTCTGTTTGGAGCAAGAAGAAAAACATCCAGTAACGTAAAATATATTTACTTACTGTTCCAGAATTAACATATTTTTTCTTTTTTCCTTTTTTCTTTGGATTTATTACCTAGAAACACAGATACAAACATTAAAGCAGTATGATCCAATATAAAGATAAGTGTAAGGTATTTTCAATGCAGAAGGTATTTGACATTCAATGCATTCTAAGTGTACTCAGCATCCTGATGCTGGGATATGTGCATGTTGAAAACCAGTGAATTAATCTTCATGGTAATTGCCAGGTGAGCCAGCGCTGCTACGCATATTCAACAAATAAGGGATGGGGGCAAGAGAGGTGAGAACGTTCATTATATCTGAGAGCTCAGTGAAGCACTTTTTGAATTTTCACAAGATTCTGCATTTTTCTGCATTTCTGATCGCAGTATTTCAGTGTACAGTGTCACTGCTTTGTCACCTCACAATGCATCTCTTCACAACCCAGTTAATCTGTTTCATCTGCTCCTCATAGCACTTGAGAAACATGAGAATTTTCTACTCCCAATTTCTGTACTTGGTGCAATGACAGGATCTGGCTGACAGGAAGATGAAATTTAATGAAATAGGTAATTTCATGAAAATGTTGAAGATCACCACCTGACTGGCATACAGGAGTTTGGGAGTGGGGGGGCCTCAGTGCACTCCCCATACCCAAGAATCTTCCTTAATTAAGCATTAAACAGTTAAAGCATTAAACAGTTTTCTTGAATGTCTGGAACCCACACCTACAAAATTTCTCACTGTAGCCACCAATAATTTTTTCCCCTTCTGAACACCTACAAAAGGCAAGTCTCAGTTAATTTTGTTACATGCACATGAAAATGTACACCTGCTTTTCCACAAATGCACATGGAATTGGAAGCAAAACATTATTTTGGTAATTAGTTCATTCAACAATCTCCTATATATTTAGGAAATTCAATGCCTTATGGCTTACTGCCAAGTTTTACTGTAAACTACTCAGAGATGTTCTGCAAATGTAAGGAATGAAAACATTCCCAATTGAAATCCTAGTCACTCATCTCGTATAAACTATTTAAAGAATTTTGCCTGAAAATGGGCAAACTAGTAATACTTGTCTTCCAAAGATTTTCATCCCCAACCAAAATGAAATTACATTTAAAGATCCTATTCCTTGCACAACACAGAACAGCTGTGAAATGTAAGGCAGGAAGAGGCAACTATGATTTGAGGTCTTCCCAAACACCTAGTGACTCACTCTTTTCCCCCAATTTGCCACACTGATGTTATATAGTAAATATTCTGCAAAGCTTTTACTCCTTTACACACGTATAAGCCTGTTAACATTTTAAAAAATCCCCAAGTAACTCCTGCCCCTCCATTGAACAGTGTCTGATAGCAATAGATAAAGCCTGTGTAATGATGGCAATTAAACAATGCAGTAATTCTTGTTGAATCAAAATCTTAGCCAGAAAGTGACTCCTGCTGACATTTGCCCAGAATAGGAAGATGAAGGTAACAGGCTGCCTGTCTGCCCTGTGGCAGTTCATCCACTGCTCTCCAGAATTCAATGGTCAGGCCTGAATTAGCAGCATATTGCTTGCCAGTAGTCATTAAATGCCAAAGAGAAGATTCATTTGAACTTTCTGCTTCAGGTAACTTGACAATTGGCTTCATAGGAATTGCAAGGAACTGCACTAGAGCTTGGAGGGAAATATGTGAAACAAGGCATCTACTTGGGAGCAAAGATGAATTAAATGATAGCTTTTTTCTCTCCTATAATTAATAGTACTATAATTATTATAATATTTACATGGCATTTTTTTTTCAAATTTCAGGTAACTTTACAAATAAAACAACATTCTTTAGCCTCTGAAAGTTTTACACCCCTGCAAGAACCTAAAAAGCTACATGGATTATAATGAACCTATTAAAAAAAGCTCAATTCCAAAGAGTTGGTTCTAGCAAGGTTCCTAATCTTTAAATATGGGCACTCACTCAAACTTCTCTGCTCACCTTGGGTTAGTTTGTAAAAGCAAAACGTTTAAAAAAGAATTTGCCCAATAAAATCTTTTGTTCTGATACTGTACAGACTAATCAAGTAGAAGCAGTACCCAAGTATGAAGGATTGCAGCATGGGGAGGCAAACATGAGCTGCTCAGGAAATGCATGCTGCTGCTGGGAGTATGATACTGACACTATATTAAAGAAACTGAAAAATTACTTAAAATGTTATGACAGAATATTCCTGGTAGGGTAGGATTCACATCAGTGATACAACAGGAAAGGACATTTTCACTGCACACACTAATCTGTGTTATGACACTATTCACAGGAAACTACTATAACTTTCTGTAACTCTGGGGTTGATCTTGGATCTAAATAAGAAAAAAAATCATGGCTTTCAGGTTATCTTTGTCCTGCTTTGCACAGCAGCACCGTTGCTCATCTTCAAAATGAAAGTACAGCACATAATTGGAGCATCCTCCTCCCCTGTCTTTTTAATACTTACCTAAACCATTATATTTGTTACCACCTATATTAGGACTATGAAAACACTAAAGCTTAATGGCAGTAGTCTGAGACCAATTAAAGGATACCTTAAGGAATAATAAAGATCTGCACACCATACAGAAGCAAAAAAAAAACAAAACCAAGGGTTATAGCCATACAGGCTTGTCCACTCATTAGTAGCAATAATCACTTTTCCATTGTTTTTAGTGTTTTCCATTGTTGTTTTTTCATTTATTTCCTGAGAGTGAGTAAATACTCATAATACTTACCTCATAAACATTGAACTGAGATTGCCCTCTCGACAACTCTCTGTAACTTGTTGTGAATTCTCCAATAAAATCATGGCTGTTTGAAAAGTAAGATTTAAAATCAAATACACAACATTTAGGAATTTAAATATGCATTTTATTTATTAATGCAAAAGAGACACACAGTCACTATGAACTGACACTCAAGAAACAAGTAATGGCAACAGATACAATTTGCTTAAAAATCTTTATTACTCCCTCTGTTTTGTGTTCATGCCATTAGTAATGCAAATTTAGAGTTGGAAGGCATTGGCTTAAATCTTTGACTTTTGCTTAACTCAGCTGCACAATGAGGACTGCGCTGTAAATCAGTGACTGACTTCAATGTAAGTTTACAGAATCTGAAAAAACAGAGCAGGCTACCACAGACTGTCACCATGTCCTCAGTGGAGGACCACTGGCACTACAGACTGAACTGTGTTTGAGACTATGTGAGAGGAAGGGAGGTACTGAAAGCATGAAAGGAGTAACTTAAACCAGAAAAGAGTAGCCCTCCCAATCTAACATGTAACATGACACTGAACTTTTAAGGGGACAACCCAAAGCTTATTTCAGCTCCTCTGTCTTGCCACCTGGGAAGAGAACAGCAATCCCCTGAAGCTGCTCAGCTTATGGTATTATTGGACAGCAGATCCTAACCTAACAGTAACGCAGTGGTTATCAAGCTTCTCCTTTCTAAATTCTATTCCTGCTCCAGGAATACATTTGGCACTCCCTGTGCTGTCATTCACGTTTTAAAAACTGCTTTGTCAGTGCACTACAGGGCTGGCACACTGCCCAGGAGCCACTGTGAGCACAGTGACCAGAGGGAGCTGCAGTGGGGGAAGCACTGCTGAAGAAGGGGTCGGAAAAGAGGGAGACAGAAACCCACAGGGCTGCCAGACTGCAGGTTTGTATCTCAGACAGGTGCCTGGAGTGGAAGGACTGCAGGGGTCAGTGCCCCAACCATCAGATACACAACTCCCAGCACCCACAAGGTCTGTTCCCAGTCTCTGCTCCGCACAGCTGAACTTTGTTGCTCCAAATTTTCCCAGCTGTGCCCTAACAGAGCATTGTATTTCCTCTACACTGCCTCCACATCTCGTGAGCTACGAAGATGTTTTACCTTTCCTCCAATACTACAATAAACTACAATAGAAGTTCAAAGTTTTATGATTTCGTGACTTGCAAAACCTGTTTTTAAGAAATTCAGCACAGTTCTAATTAAGCTATAAATATTAAAAGCAAATTAAAATAAATCTGAATGTTTCAAGATGAAAAATAGAAACAATCCATAGCAACATGAAATTTCTTTCTTGCTTTATTTGTAATAAAATTAAACAAAAAACCCCCTCAAATATAAATTTCATTTTCTGAAATCAGCATGAATTCACAAAATATGTAAATCAAACATCCTAAAGGTTCAGTCATTTTTGTATGCTAATACAAAAAAAGCAAAGCATACTGCAAGAAAGTTTAAGAAATACTACATGTTAAAGATATTCCTCATTTCCCAGATTCAGAAGGGACGACCTTGCATGAAACACTCCCCTTTCAGCCTGAAGATCATCAAATTGCTTCCAAAACAAAGACTTTTCTTAAGAAATGTACTCTGGAGATACATCTCTGCTTAAATGCCCTCCAGACTGCAAGGACTATTCAAGCAGGGAACAGAGGAAGGCATCCACAAGGTGTATTTAACCTTAGGTAACCATGGCACTGGAGAAAACTATGTATTGCTCAAAATGGAACTTTTCCCTTTCTTAACAGTTCTAACTTCTTATTTTCAAATCAGGTTGTACATTTTGAAGGCAGAATTTCAAGCAATAGTTCAATGACTACCTACAAACACACTGCAGAACAGGAAACATGAGCCATTCCAGGCAGGACTGTCTCTGGGGAGCAAAAGAATCTGTATGGCTTAAAAGTAATTGCTCCTCTAATTCTAAGGGACACTGCAAACCTTCCTTTCCCTATGGCTATATACAAACACTGACAAGACCTGAGCTAGAAAGAAATGATTCCTCTGATGAATCATGTTAAAAAGGTGTGGGCATACATAACTAGTCTCAGAACCCTCTGCACTTACAAGAGCATCAACTTGGATCTTTACACTCAGTATTCAGGTGGATGTACATGTACTAGGCTGGCTCTGAAGGCTGAGCACCTGTTGGGCAAAATATGCCTTTGCCAAATGTGTAAGGTACTAAGAAAATATTTCAGTATTAATCATCACACTTCAGCAAATGGATCTGCTTATTAGTCTCTGTATTAAGAATCCAAAGTACTTTTTCTCTTTTCCTACCTAACACCAAATTTTCCTAGACCTACAGACTTTCATCCATGAGTGGCAGATCAGAACACTGAACCAGAGTCTTAGCACACAAAATTATCACTTAAAGCCCATCTCCCTAAGTTTTCCACTTTTAGCCCTATTTTGAAATGCTGAAGATCACTTCCAAAATTGTATTAACTTTGTATTTTTTTATTATCTAAAGGAAAAAACCAATAGAGGAAAGGACAATCCTAATCAGAAACATGTCAATGAATAAGGAGAAAATGCAAGAATTTAAAAATCAACTATCTAGCTGGAGAAGGAAGCTGAGGACAAAAAATAAGGTGGAAGGGCTTAGAATCTGAAATTTAAAATCTCTACTGCTGTATTGATATGCTCAGATGAATGCTTCTGTGGCCTCAGGTTAGCATGACAGTATTTACAGCTTTATAACTCAACACACCCTCCCCCTTCTTCATAAACACCAAAACTGTGAAATGACTTTTGCAACATGTATGCTAAGTGCCATTTTTTCTGAAATTAAATGAAAAAGCTTTTAGAGAGAACTAAAAACATTATAGTATTCCTGATGTGATGGATGATGTGAAGCTGTGCACTATCTTTTTTTCCCCTTCTGTTAGACCTGTCTACAAGTGCTTCACATATAAGGATACCCAATTAAAAAACCTAAAAATGTGACTATGTCAAACAACTTGGCTTGTACCAAGTTAGAAAACCAACTTTTGTGACTTCTTATAGCACCAAATATTTTGGGGTTTGTTACAGCTTTTAGAAGCAATAAAAAGTATCAGAACCAGTTGTTCACATTTTGACAACTGTTGTGCAAAAACAGGTTTGACACAAAGAGATATTTAATAATTAACAGCATCAATGTTACCACAGGCACATATTACCTTTTGTCAAGAAGACGTTTTATGTGATGTTTGTAAATAAATAAGAGCTATTTAATGATAATATGATCATGTTATTACATTACAATTACTCTAACAATGTAATTTAGGAACATGAAGCAAGAAGCTGAACCCAAAGCACCATGGTGCTATTTTTCAAAGCACAGGTAACACAGAATGGGGAAAAGGGAAAAAAACTTCTTAGTTGAAACTCAGGAAGTCAAAATCAAGACAAGTCATGATTCAGAAGTCAAGTACATGCACCATAATTTTGTCCTCCTGATTGCAGAACAGCCTGTAACATTCAGAATAACTTGCTTTGCTATCTAGAGAGCAGGCAATCATTCAAAGACTGCCCAGTCTGCACATCTCTGGAGCAAACAGATTTAGCATGGTGAGGTGTCCAGCTGGTGTAACAACAGCTTATAAAAACTGTGCATCATAAATGGAAATTAATATAAACTGAGGAACAGCAGAGTTGTACAAAAACTTATTAAGGGTAACTCTTGAATGGCATTCATTTCAGATATACTTGGCAATGTGAAAGTTAAATCAGGCACTTAGGTTTTGCTAAGATTGCTATGTAAGTTTATAGGCACCACCAACTGGCAATTTATTCCAGGTAGGATGGATTCAATCAGACCATCTTCCCCAGTAAGCCACTGAAGTAGCTTAAATGATTAGTTCAATCTACTTGTCTGATTTCTGCATTGTCTAAAGTCATATGAGATGAGTGCTGTCTCATCTTCCAGAGGCATTTTACATGTAAGATGTCAGTGCTTGGTGTGCTTCTAAATTCAAAATAGACAGAAAACAAGAAGTTTTAAAAAAATATTACCATTAAAATAAAAAGGAAAACATGTAAATGGTATCCTTCACTTTTGTTTTTTAGATATTAATTTTATAGGTATTCAGATTGTGATGTGACAGACACAGATAATATTTGAAATATTTGAGACTGGAGAGGCTTATGATTGCCTAAAATCCACAGTATGTTCAAGATTTCACCCAGACTGCAGTTAGTGTTATTTTTCAGATTTCTTCCTTTTCTTTTTAATCTTACAGATTTTGGATAAAGTGAGACAGCACATGGGGTTTGACACCTTGATAAAATATAATTCTTATTTTTATTAGCTTGGCAATAAAATGTAACTTTTCATTGCCAGCTTATTTTCAAAAAATGTGGTTTGTACAGATAAATAAAAATTCTAAGGATTTTTGTAAAGTCTCACTGAGGAAAGAATGCCAGTAGAAATTCTAACAGGGATGCAATGATTTTTGCTAGTATGGCTTTTTAAATTTAAATACACTAATCTTAATTGCTCAAATATGCTATTTTGTCTCTCTAGGGGTTATCTGATCAAGAAGGATGAATTTACACGGGCAGGTATTCACAGAGGGAAAACATGGGATAAGAATGCTTATAAATCAACAGGATTCATGATGAAAAACCAAAAAGACAAAATTACAACCTGAGAAAGCTGAATAGGCTTTTGGATCTTGTCAGCAAGGAAATGAACAGTAGAACAGGATAAATTTGCCTATTATGATTACAAGATATGCTGCCACAGAAGCACAATATCATTATCTATAATACTAGAAACAAATTGCATTGGTAGTATTAAAGACACTACTGTAGAATAAATAATATGCTTTTAAAAATCAAAATGCAAGTGCATACCCATATATTTTAAAATATAAATTAGGATTAATAAGAAATAATTAAGACAGACCAACTTAAAGATAAATGGAAATAAACATATTACTATATTACATTTCAGTTCTAGTACCAAGATTTATGAATACAGTTTCTAATTAAAGTATTAGGATATAAGCTCAAACATTTTAAAAAGAACAAGAGGTATCAATCCACTGTGTTAAAAAATAATTCTACCTTGCCTGTCAAAATAAGGGCAATTTGAAAGGCTCATTTCTTCAGAAGAAAATGTCCAGCCAGAACACTGGGGTTCATAGCTCCTAAGAGTAACATATATCTTTCCTGAATTTAGCAACAGAAATTCCACATATATTCCACTTCTCTCTTTCAAGAGGAGTTATACAAAACTCAAGTCTTCCAACTCCAGAGTTTGCAATAATGTTTTGATGAAGACAGACATGGAAATGAACATTCAGATCCTATCTGAAATTAAGGTAATTAATAGATGGCTTCTACATTGCAATATTTAGGCTACCATGAGTAGCCATGGCAGGCATGTGCATTTTATCATGTTCCATGGATGAATACACACACAGCAGGTTTGAAATAGGCTAATGCATCGGTATTTAACACAATTGCAAAACACAGAGCTGAATCACAGCAGAATTCTTCCAGTACCTCTAAATATTGACAAATAACTAACTTTCCCTAATATTATGCTGGACCCTAAATATTAATATGTTTTAAAATGTGTATAAACATGCAGGGATAACCCTTAAGTTTAAGGGAAATAAACACCTTACCTTCCATCTCTATCCCAGTCATATACTTCTACTTTAATTGTCCTAAAATAAAGAATCAAAACAACAACACAATTCTATTAAAATGTTAAACATGTACCCGGATTGCCTTTAAGATTAATAGCATAGGGGTGCATCAACGGTGCCAAATCCAAAAAGCAGAATTTTTCAGTCATTTCTCATGAGGTAGCAAATAGCCTGTCAGGTAACACAACAGATCTTCATAAATCAATAGCTAAATACACCACAAACTAAGGAAACAAACTCATTGGAAGTTTAACCAATATATTTTTACTGGCTGATGTTCTCAGTTTTCTGTAGTTTTTAAAACAAATGATTCTTTAAACCCCGAAGTATTATCAAAGTTTTTAAGAACTGCTTCCTTATGAGTAAAGTGAACTGGGCAGCTCTAACCTTGCTTCAGGGATGACTGGGAAACAGATAAAAAGGAAAAAGCAGACATTCCCCAAGAAAAGATCAATCATATTTCATATACTTCAAAAGTGGATTTCTTAAAATGCAACTACTACAGAGCATATTATTGTCAACATCCTTGATTAAACAGGAAAGATATATGAAGATAGCAACAGTATATAGCTTTATTCATCTCCTTTTATTACAGAAGTGTAAATATGTGAGCAAATTCAACTATCACTAACAGTGAATCCTATGTGGCCTAAAATGAACTGAACATAGGACAGAAAAACCTCCAGTATTTTAACTTACTTTTATTTTTATTCTTTTTATTACTTTTATTCTTAAGAACAGTTTCATATGAAGTCATCAAGGCTTTATATTAATAGATGGGACAGGAATGTAAGCAATTACTTTATCATTTGCTTCAATGGAAGCTGCTCCTCATTCTTCCAATTGCATGGAATCAAATATGTATTGTTTTATTTTCTTTACTAAGAAGGAACTCTTAGAGGATACAGCTGAGCAACAGCTGATATTATATACAATATAATATCAAGGAATTCACACCTGGATGTTTTTCACATTTTTTATGATATTCCAAAACAGGTAAAGAAGGACTTGCTTTGTCTGGATGTACCTCTTTTCAACTCAAAGGTTCCTAAGCACACCATTTGTTATATTTTATAGCTCTTGTATAATTCAGGTTGGATTTAAGTTACCTTACAATGAAAACTGATTAAAGTGAAAGTTGTTCTGCAGAACAAAGTGAAAAACAACTCCAAACCTCTTTTATCCCATCAAGTATTTCAACCTTCAAAGGAAACTACTTTCTCCTTCAGAGGAATTCAGCAAAAGAAGGCAATATCACGTTTTTTCCCTAGACAACCATTATTTTATTAATGTTTCAAAACCTGTTACGACAGGCAGAACACGCCACTAAGTTAAGATTTATGTAAGGTTTAGTGGGATTTAAGTTTTGAATTGTCTTAGAAATCTGTGTTCAAATAGCAAAATCATTTCAGTGAGAAAACTCAGATTATTAAAATAAATTACTAAGAATATCAAGATAAATTCCTGAGAAGGATCTTCAGACAGGTAACTGCAGTAAGAGCAATTCATCCTTGAATAAAGCTCCCCTCTAGTGAAATTTATTTCATATTAAAGGATTAATTACAGATCTTGACTTTTATCTATTTTGCATGATATGCAAGATATTAAAAGACCTTTCCAATCTTCACATACTGAAACTTAACCTTTACCTTAAAGGACACAGTTTAGAGGATGGGTTTCCTATTTTAATATTAAAGAAACCCCTTTCGTTTAAAAATAATCAAGGTTAGAGATCAGTATCTCTGTTTTAAAACTTTTATGCAGAAAGTAACTGAGTGCTTTTTGAGAGCTCATTCTAAGAAAAAGAAAGAACAAAGACATTAGACACTAAGTACTACTGCTGTACTGAAATGCCATTCCTGTGATGCCGGAAAACTCTATAACCACATAATTTGAGAAAAATTAAGAAAATCCCGGTCATTCCATAATGAAAACGTGGACAGAGTTTACTCAGGAGCATGTCCTAGCTGAAGATTTAGTCCTCCTAACACACAATAAACATTTACTGTGACATATTTTTACTAATGACATTATTCCCACTTTTCACATCTACCACAGAACCCAGAGCACACAATTTTATCTCATGTAACTATCTGAAAGAGACTTTGGGGTTTGTGTTTTCATGTATTACCATGTGGATGTTACCTTTAGGAAGAAGGGTTTTCTAATTCAAAAACCCCAAACCTCTAAAGTTTTTTCTGGACTATCACCAGGTCCATTTGAATTAACCTGACAGCTAATGACTACTTCTTAATTTGAAACATGATTGTTGTATGCAGGGATATGAAGTTTCATGGAGCCTTTATCACTGAGCACATTATGTTGAAAGCAGGTCAACAGTAGATAAACAATAATAATTTGAGAAGTGCTATTACACTTTTAAGTTCCCTTAATTTGGAATGCTGGAGTTATTTCAGTATGCCTGCACCACAACATCTTTTCTAATTAATATGAAAACTTTTTCTTTAATATGATAAACAGTACAGCGTCCAGAGACTAGCATAATGAATAATATTTTGCTTATGCATTATGCACATTAACCCAAATACAAGTATAAAATTCTATTTGAATACGTTCATTAAAAAATTGGTTCATTTTTATTGCATCTAAGTGAAAGACTAACCAACATGGCCATTTTTAAGGAGTCTAAAAATAGCCATTTCCACTGACCTAATTTGTTTGTTATTATTATTAGTAGTAAAATGTTGATTTAAAAAATGGTATTATTACCACCTGAAGATAGATCCTTTTGCATGGCACCACTGAAAACTTCAAATTTGAAGATGACTACCTTCTGTATTTCTAATCTACAGATATATGTATTTTAAAGGCTTTAATTTATCAGCATCCTCTGACACTGCATTGTCACCCAAGGAAAATCATCATTGTTTTTCATTGAAACATTAGAAGATACTTGTGTACACTTTTCACAGAGACCATGCTTTAAATCAGTTGTTTCTTTCTGCTTGTAATTCACACCATAGAGTGCAAAGAATTTTTTCCAGAAAACACCACTAACATTTTCTACAGATTTAGCATATTTGCTTTATTTTTCTAAATTCTTTAATTTGATGAACGGTTTTTTAACACCTATTATTCTTTCAAATGTTGATTAAATAACATCAGGGGCTGGACTGCATAGAAAAAGTTACATACAAAAGAACACACAGAGAGTTAGGGAGAAAAAAAAAGTATATGCTAAAAAAGCTTAAGCTACAGCTTACCGGTCATAGTCTCCATTACACAGTGCTCTGACAGAAATCTTGAATGCCTGCCACACTGGATTTAAAGTATTTTTTACAACCTCTGTTTTGTGGCAGATTGTAAAACTGTAATTAAAAAGAAAAATATATGTATTTTGTATTTATTTACTTCTTCTTTTGTGTCAGCAAAGATGAAATTAAAAGAGCTGCAATCATTCATACATACAATGTCTGTACAAAATATAAGGTAAGAAAAAAAGAAATATGGTTAAATCAGAAAGAAGACTGAAGACACTCACTGGAGAGAGATTACAGACTAGAGTGCTAAACAACTCTAAATATAAAATGTTTTTACCCAAAGCTTCAACAGGAACTATAACAATTCAGTATTTCAGGGCTTCCAACCCACTTGTTCAAACAGACCTTGTACAATGCAGGAATTAGTCACAGATTCAGAAAGAAAGTGATGATCTGACTCTTGCTTAGAGATTAAGAAACTGAGCCAAGGGAATGATGGCTTTCAGATTCTTATTCTCCATTTTATGTCCATGATTTTTTAACCAGGACTGTCTCAGGTAAAACATATAAGCCTCTCTGAGATTCCATGATCACCTTATCTCATGAACTATATTAGCACATTCTGTTTCCTCTAAACGATGCAAAATTAAAATACCTCTTTTGAATCCCCACCTTGGAAACTGAATTGTTCAAAAGAAAACAAGAGACAAAGTCCCTGGTGAAATCATTACTGAAATTCCTCATCCAGCTGCAACTGAAGTTATCCTTTGAGGGAATGTCCTCCTTGCACCCCAGACGCCTACACTTTTATCCTGGTTATGATTCGGAAGACACGCATGAAGCCAAGAAAAGGAAGCATCCTCCTGCCACAGGTGAAGAAGTACTGCCCCAACATTCTGTTGGTTTCAGGAGACCCATAAAGCACCACTGGCTCAACATTAGAAGAAAGTGGGGAAGAACAGCACTCAATGCCAAGAAAGGCTTCATGTGCCAGAACTCCCAGTAATACCCAGAGAAATTCCACAAGTGACCCTAATGCCACCCACAGAGGAGCCATAACTCCTCCAGGCTTACAGTTTTACATAGGCAGAGTTTACTCAGGAAACTGTCCCTGCAATCTGCCTCCAAGAGAAAAAGAGGAGGTAACAGACACACACACCCAGAAACAGATTTATGTTAACAACTGTTCCACTTAAGCTACAGAAAACAGTAATATCATATATGTCTGGCCTTTGGTTTGACATGTTAGACATGAGGACTTCCAGTTTCCAAGAAATCTTAACCTGCCAGTAGAGCCCCACAAAGACAAAGGGCTTTAACCTTGACCAATGCATTTCAAGGCTTAGCAGTAGAACAAAAGAGATTAGTCTACTTTAACAAATTAAAGCATGAATGCAGCAAAAAGCCATTTGTAAAAAATATAAATTCTATTTCAGGGATATTTGAATTCCATTTCCTAGAGAAGATATTTCCTAATTTAAATTTGCAGAATAAAATGTTTTTATCTAACACAATTTTCAAGCATTAGCATATTTTGCAGCTACAATTTTCTTTGAGAATTCTATATAATTTAAATACATAATATATCTTAACAAAAGCAACACTATTTATTTATTTTATTACAATTAATTTTCATAGTGCTGTATATTTATGAGACATTTACCTCTTAAAACCCTAAACTGCAGTATCTGATCAATTTGTTGCAATGTTTTTATTCCTATACTGCATAGAATGACAAACTGAAATCCAACAAACATTATAAAAGTATCTTAATCTGAAAAATTAAAAAAAAAATGAAAGATATATTATCTGTAAATAATTAAGTTGCCTACTGATTAACAGCAAAAATACTCAACAGGCACCTACCTGCCATCTTCATTGCTTCGATGAAATACAAGGAAAGGATCAGATTTCCCAAAGAAGTCCTTCTTGTCTAGCTTGTTTGCACAAAATTGCATTAAAACTGAATCCTGAAATGGGTAATAAAGAAAAATTACAGACAGCACACAGTCTACTACACTTAAAGAAAAGAAATAAAATTGACTACTATGCAAATAGAAAACAAAATTTTAAAAAAGATAAATCTTCTAAATGCCCTCTACATATTCACATTCGGGCAATGTCTTCACAGTGCAGTTTGAATGGCTGGAACCAAGAATTCCTTTTTAAGGGCACCAGAAGAAGAACAATTTTCTATGCTAAAATGGCTCAGGATTTTTCAAGGATTTCCTGATATCCAAAACCGCACTCTGAAAGAAGCAGATGCACACACAAGGAAAGTAAATTAGAAATAATTTTAAAAAGTCCAGTCAGGCATGACTCAGCCTCATTCCTTCAGTGACTTAGACCTGTTGATGTCTGCTCCTACTGTCTGTCAAGCAAGTGGCTGCTGGCTCTTAAGAGTCTGGAACCTTCAAGAAAATGAGCCTGAGAGGTACCAAGTACATCTAACCTGACAACAAAAAAGGAGAAAAGTTTCTGTGCTGTTATCTGGCAAACTGAATGTCACACAGGTCATCTCTTTGGGCAGTCAGGAATGAGAAAAGGATTATAAATGCAGAGATAAACGTGCAGACTCAGCAGTTAACTGGGCAGGGGATGCTGGAAGACTGCTCCATAAACAGGTCTAGAGGTACAACAGCAACGAGAGGATGATGACAGAAAATGTGGGCTCACCACTGAGTGGGGCAGGGGACCAGGTGACAAAGGACATTGCAAGGTCTATGATTCTCATGGCTTTCTATGCCTTGGTCTTACTGCTAAGATTAGCCTTCAAGACTGTTGGAAACTTGAGACCCAGACCTGGGAAAGCCTGGGACAAGGATAACTTGTGCTTGGTAGAGGAAGACCAGGAAAGGGAACATTTAAAACAGACCAGAAATACAGAGGTCCACAGGACTTGGTAGGACACACCTGAGAGTGCTGTTATCTCTATAAAGTTATGATGTTCAAGGGAAGTTCTCCTGACTTTAGAAAGGGAAAGAGGATCCAAGCCAGTTTTATCTTAACCCCTGAGATGATGTTAGAGCAAATAATCCTGGAAAACATATGCAAACACATGAAAAATAAGAAGGTGGCTAAGAGACATCAGCAAGGGATTTACAAAGGGGAAATTAATGCCTGATTAAGTGGAACAGTCTAGTGGACATTGTTTATTCTTTGCCTTGCATGGCCTTATACATTGTCTCCCATAAATCCTGGTTCACAAACTAATGAATTATAAACTAGGTAACTGGACAGTGAGACACTGAAAAATGGCTGAAATGCTGGGCTTCAAAAAGTCATATTGAGTGGCACAAAGTCCACCTGGGACCAGCCATTAGCAGTGTACCCCAGGTATCAAAAATGGGCCAAGAATATTGAATATCTTCATTAACAACCCAGATGATGGACAGAGTAGGCCCTCTGCAAACAATACAATACTAGAACTAGCAGTTTATACAACAGATGGTTGTGCTGTCATTCAGAGACATCTGTATAGGCTGGAAAAATGAACCAGTATGAACCTCATAGCGTTCAGCAGAGCAAAATGCCAGGTACTGCACCTGGAGGGGAATAACCCCATGCACCAGTACAGGCTGCAGGCCAAACAGCTGGAAAGCAGCTTGGCAGAAGGGGACTGACTGAAGGGGCTTGCTGGACACCAAGTTGATCAATGTGCCCTTGGCAGCAAAGGCCAACAGCCTGCTGGGCTACATTAGGAAGAGTGCTGACAGAAAGCTGAAGGCAGTGACTGAGCTCTGGAGAGGCCACTCCTGAAGTACTGCTCATTCCTGGAGCACTGTTCCAGGCTTCCCAGTACAAGGAAGTCACAAACATGCTGAAGCAATTCCACCAAAAGTGTCACTAAAATGATTGAGAGATTGGACCATCCCTCATCGAGAAGAGCAGAGAGAGCTGAAATTATTTAGCCTGGAAAACAGAAGGTTTATCAACCGTGTAAGTACATGATACCAGGGAATAAACAGCCCATGGTTAGTGGCATCCAATGGAAGAAAAGGTGGCAATATTCACATACTTGAAATGTGAGAAATTCCACTTAAATAGAAGGAAAAATCTTTTTACTCTGAGTGTGCTGAAAAGCTGTAACAGAAAAATTGTGGACATTGCTTGGGCTCAAAACCCAACTGCACAGAACCCTGAGTAACCTGCCCTAAGAAGAGCAGCAGTATTGGACTAGACAGTTTTCCAAGGTCTTTCCCAAACCCAGGAATTCAGTGATTGCAAAACTCATTGACATTCTGAATATGAGCTGTAAAAATTTGGATAAAGTACAAAAATCCAGAAGATCAAGTATATGACAGCTGCTGAGACATTGCAAGAGACTGTGAGAGAGTGAGGACATGAAGAAGAATTAGAGAGAATGCAAGAGATATTGAGCATTGGCTTCTGCTTCTTTCTGCTTCTTTTCTCTAAAACTAAGAGCAACTTAAAGGAAAACAGTATTCCAACTTCTTACATAAATCACAAAATACAAATTTAAAAGTTATACCATTAACAATCCAGTGCAATCTAAATAATAAAATAATTTCCATGTTATTTTTGAAAAGCAATGAGCACACTTACTCTGCAACACCCTAGTTCCTCTGCTGTTACTATGACTGTTCCACACTTCTTTCCAGGAATTCCTCTGCAAGAAAACACAACCACACCACCTTAGCTCCTTAGTATCACATATGAAAGTTACGACTGACACAGAGAGCACAAGGTAAGTTTTCAAGTCAAGAAGCTGATGGCATGCAATTCAGTTTCCCTTTTCTGCCATTTGTCCTGTGTAAAAAAAAATTGGTTTATCCTAAGTGAATTGGTAAATGAGTTGCATATTTATTCTAACTAGCAAGAAACAAATCAGCTTTGATTTTGAAGGAAACAGAATAATAAAATAGGTTGAAATAGTACCAGAATCCTACCATCCACCCTCCCATTGATGTTTCCTTTAGATACTCCACAACTGATTTGTGAAAACATCCTATTGCAAATTTTACTTAAACAAAATACCTAAAACGTAGTTAAAAGTAAACACCGGCAGTATACACTCACAGAACGCCATGGGCATTATAAAAAAAGAACAATATAAACATGATGGTTGATAAAGAGGTGAAATACTTCAAGATTAGCACAGAATTTCTCTACAGAACAAAAGGTTCTCATTATTCAGGAACTAAAAACTATCGAATGACACTCACACACACAGATAAAAGGATAGGACAAAAACATATAGAAAGTCAATTCAGGTGTTTTTCTCTCAGTTATGTTCACAGCAAGATGACAGGAAAAAGAGCTTCACATAACAGGCCAGCTGGCTCCAGTACTCATTAGCAGGCAACAGCACTCAGATGTGAATAACTAGCATAGAATGCTTATTAAGCTTTGCAATGGCCCTATCTCCTCATCAAAGGGAATCCCTACAGGAATGCACTTAGCAGATCCTGAAAAAACACATTGCTCAGACTTATAAATGTGGCTAGCATCTTCTCTCTAGGAAGACAGAACATGTAAAGATCTAATTCTGGGTAATATCTGAGCAGGTGACACTCCTCTTGAGAGAAAAATGAAACCACACAATTTCTGGAAGTAGATGCATCTGAACATTATCCTTCTGTGCCAATACAGCTGGAATATGCGAAGCCAGACAGAGTAAATCTTACTCATGGAGCTTGTCTTTTGAAGGCATTCCATGAATCTAGTAACCTAACAGATAAAGAGATAAACACTACTGTTAAAATGTCATATTATCCATTTCATTTTCTCTGAATCAGCAGAATTATTTTCCAATAGAAATTACCCAAAACATATGTTCACATATGTACCTGGCCAGTCTGTGCAACACTCAAGTATGTTCTTGAACAAAAATTGCTCACAGTGATAAGGATAACAGGCTACCACACTACAATACTGGGAGTGAGATTCTCCTGTGACAGAGTGCATAAAATTCCGAGTCTTTAATGGTATCAGAAACAGGGAGGGAGGTTCAGGGGACAAGCTCACAACTGCCAAGAAGAAATACTGTCAGGTTCATGCCTCAGAGGTGTAATCCACTGGTACTTATGACACCAATGAAACTGCAAGGCATGCATGCCATGTAGGGAAAGAAAACTGTGAATTGTGTACCTTCACTTTTGTACTTGCCATGAAGATTAAGATTAGTACAAGGTGTGTTCCAGCCTTCCTGCCTGACCACAGCAACAGTGACCCTCTAGGTTTGAGACATTTTACTTTAACTTTGAGGAAGGACAAGACTACCCTTTCATTGTAGACTTCCTAAGGCAACCTTCCCTGATGATACACAATCTGACTTGACGCTGGACAGCTCAAGGCAGCCATGGAATCCTGAACTGTGCAAGACTTTTGTAAATGCTAAAGTAGATAGAGCTGAAGAATAAGCTTCAGTAAAATAAATAAGAATTTACTTTCTAATTTTCATTTTGAAAGAACATCAGAGCTTACTTGAATGCCAATCAGAGAATGGAATTCAAGCTTCTCAAACTGCTTAAGTATAAAAAGTGCTACTCCTGTAGGGTGGGTGATTGGGACTAAAACAGCACCAAGCATTCTCTTCTTTGTACATCCACTGGCAAAGAACTGAACAGGGAAAATGTCAATGAACTTCAGAAAAACAGTGAAAAGATAAAACTCTCTTAACTCATAAAGAGCATTAATGCTATGAAAACACAGACATGACTTCATAAAGAGAACAGTAATTTCAAAGCAGTAAATATCCCTAAGAAGGGAAGACATGCAATATAGTTAATTCAATTCTCCTTGTTTGAATATTAAGAGACATTGAAGGCAAATCTAAAAGCAAACAATCCTGAAAATCCAATGCAACAGTTTGATGAAAAACAAAAATGCCTCCTAGACAGCCAGATTTTCAGACTTCAGAGTCCAGAATGGACAATCAGTCAGGCACAGTTGTCAAGTCACAGCACTGCCAAAAGCACCAATGACAAAATAAAACAGGGACACTATGAAGAAATGATAAAAAGCCAAACACTCTCCCAGTAACATGTCTATCCACATGCTGGGTCCACTTAATAACTATCATACAAGAGAGTATCAAAACCTAGACCTGAGAAATGCTTGCCTACCCAAGAACAAATATATTACAGAGGCCAACACAACTGTGAAGTAAGACCCTTTTTCCACAGAATCTTCACTGATACTTTTTCTTTTCTCATAGATAATTAAAAACTTTAAACTTCTTCTGTTACTCATTTCAGACTTCATTTAACCTGTGCCAAATGCTAAACTGCTAAATAGATGCCTTTTAATCAACATGTTCAAAATAAATTACAGGAATTTTCTCAGTAAAAAAAAAAAATGTGACCTGCACTGAATAATTTCCTAATTGAGGACAGAAACAAATTTGAAGACCTTAAAAAAGTCAGCTAAGATTCATCTCACTAAATACAAGTGTCTTCAAAGTCAGCACTTTTACTGACCACAAGCTTCCAGTAGAATCAAGTGACAATCAGTCAACCCAGTCCATGGGGTTGTGACAGAGCAATTCACTGTGGCAGCCAGCATGAGCTGGCCTAGACAGTGACAAGTCAGTGAGCTGTTGTTTTAGTATAAGTAAACAAAACAGGGCCAACCTCCTGTCCCAACTGACATTTCGGTGCTCAAACTGTGCAGCTGTCAAGAACTAAAAGCCCATCCAGAACAAGCAGTGACTGCATGTTGCCATCCCACAGTGCTGGGCTCTGGCTCTCCTGGGACAGCCCAGGAGCTGGGCAGGGATTGTTTCCTTAATTGTGTAACTGAGCTCCCCTGCCTGTGCCCTGTACCTCTGTGATTCTCTGAGTGTGTGGAGATGGGTTTCCATAAGATGATGACTCTCCTGGGATGGGTCTGAAAGTAGCCAGGGCAAGGTGTTTGGGCTCCCTCAGCCCCCATTGGGACACTCCTCTTGTCTGCTTGCAGACAAACTTTTTAATCAAATAACCTAACACAACTTCTCTATTATGACAAGTACTGTACTGGTCCTCAGAGTTATTTCCCAAACATGTTTTCAAAAGTTTAATATCCAGAATTGGATTAAGGGGAGAATCACAAAACATTGTTGTCTAATAGCCACAATATTTGCTGATGTTAATAATTTTGTGTGATTGTATTAGAAATCTGATAATCTGGTCAGCTGATTTTTCACTGTTTCTTTGTGAAGTTTTTTGCAGGAACTCAAATGCTTGAACAAGAGGTAATAAAAATGTTATGGTGTGCTAATTTGCAAACTAAAACAAAAACATTTTTTTAGAATAATACACTTAAGCTATTTCTAATGCAAGATGTAACAAGGTTTACAAAAATTTTAAATCAGTCAATTTCTTTGCTAGTTGTCCAAAATGAAACCTGAATTTTCATAGCCTATATAAAGATTTCCATTCCATGTACCTATTTACTCTCTCTTAAAAGTCATATTTGTCAATTCTGTATATCAAGATATCTCACAGCAAAAAAGCTCCACAACTCTTGCCTCATGCAACAGTATGCATTCATCCAATATTCCAGAATACTTACACAATTGATTTTTCCAGTCTGCTCCCCTGTGATCCCACTATTTCTCCCAGTGTACAAAACATCTGTCCCAAAAAATCCTGAAAAGCAATAACATGAAAAACGCAGAATTTGTATTTCACACAATTAAATTTGGTTTCCCATTTATCTGAGCTGCTCCCTACCGAAGAACAGATTCTGCTGAACACCACATCTCAGTAATACCTATGCAATAATGAATCATAAACAGACTCACTACCACCTATTTGACATAACATTTACAGATGTAATTCTAAGGCACTACAGGGAGCATGTAATTGGAGATCAATGGCTAAAAGTCTCATCTTTTCACTGTGAAGCACACACACAAGTATTCCTTCTACTATCCTCTTTTCCTTTGTTCCAGGTTCTCAAAGGTTCTCTGCATTTATTAAAAAAAAAAAAATTACTGAAAAGCCTCTGAACTCTATTCTTGCATCTCTAAATTTTAAAATATTATTTCATCACTGCCACTTCAAGAAAACATGAGTATAAAAGGTTTCTTCTAACATTGAGAGACAATCAAAACATGCTTCAATTTTAGGACCCAAGAAAGTATCAACAAACTGCAGCACATTACATATCTGAAAAGGTATATATGCATGCTCAAATATGCCCTTTGCAAGAGAAATGTCCCATTAAAATTATACTCATTAGCATTACAGATTTTCACTCATAGCATAATCACTGTATTTGTCTCTATGTATCTGATATTACTTACAGTCAAAAGAAAATAAACATACTTAAGAAATATAAGAGTTTTAGCACAAGGAATTATAATAGTGAGGAAGAACTTACGTGTTTTGACAGGTTAGGACTCTTTGAGTCAACATCATAGCTTATGAAAAGAAAAAAGAGAAAATTTATATCAGAGTTGCCAGATGATATATCTGAGGACAATTATGTAAAGAAACAAAAAAATCAAACAACCCTTTCACCTATTGCTATGTGTGAAATTTACACAAACAGATTTGTGAATCAAAGTTCCCCAGTAAGGAAGACAAAATGAGTCCTCACATATTATAGGACTATGGTTCACTAGTTATTTGAAATTAAATAATTTTCAATAAAGTGCAAGCTTTAAAGAGATATTCTTCTGATATTCATGTTTGAACAATGGAAGATGACAAAAAGCAGACCAAAAATTAAAAATTAACCCTAGAATACAAATTAACTTGTAAATTAATTTCTGAGGTAATTTTTCAGTCATTTGAATAAGAAAACAGAAATAACTGACAAGAAACTAAACTTTTTTTAGATAGAGTTTGACTTGTTCTTTTGAATTTATCACAATCTTGGTCTTCCTCCAGATAGAAAATGTCAGTTTCCCTTCCATAATCAAGTCAAGAGTTAAAAAAAATTACACTCTGAATTTAAGAGATTAAAAAACTAATGTAAGAAATTCATACAGGATTACTAATCTTTATACTAACAGTCTTCCATCTTTATCAGATAATGCAAGTAATATTTTTATCAAATAATCCGTTCAGATTCAATATCAGTAACTAAACTGAAAACGTTTTTATCTGTTATGTTACTGCCCATCTCAGGCTCCCCTGCATGTTTCTGTTCCCACTGAAAGGAATGCTATCCTCTGGTTGTGGTGCCACAACTGGTTGCTGGTATGCATTATGGAGCAGAGCACAAGCCAGGATGACAGGAATACCATAACATAGCTGGATGTGGTGCAGCACAGTCAAAGCTTCAGAAATATATTTATAAAGAAAAGAAATTCCTATAAACGCCATTAACACGAGTTAAAACCTCCAATTGAAAGCAAACTGGTGAAACTGAATGACCAGAAAAACACAACTTACAATTTGACCTGAGGGATAGCTACAGAAGCAAAACAAAGAATGTCTTCACTGGCAAAATCATTTACTAAGTACCAGCTGTGAGCAGAAAGGGGCCTGTGACATTGGTGGCTGTACATTTTGGGGGGGGGTCATGCTCCAAGACTGGCTATGCAAGATTCACATTTCTAACTCAGATATTTAATTTTTCATCTGGCACTGTTAGAGGGCTCTAGAGTAAATTCACACAGTATGGCTATATGGTCACTTGCAGACAAAGATAGCAGCAGCTATTCTGCTTTTAGCTCAGAACAGACTTGTCTCCAGGTAACCCAGGACAGCAGCAGAAAGCAGTCAGGTCTTTCTGATAAGTACAGAGGACGTGTGGTATTTACAGCTTTTCATAAACAGACAGGAGTCCATTTCTCTGACTACATAAAGAATTAAACAGGAGACTGTGTTTTCCCTTCCAGGTCCAAGTCTTTTCCAGATAGTACTTACCCAGAAGGGCTTTACAGACTCCCTTTTCTTTCCACAGACTGAACTTGGCTTTCTCTTTTCCAGTTCATTTATTTCACTTTTCATTTCTATTGCACTGCCCCCTCCCCATAACCTACATGCATCCTACAAGAAGCAGGAGGCAAACAGATACAGATTTCCACACAGCCCCCACTGTGTGGCTATTATTTCAGAAATGCTTTGTACTTGGAGAAGAATCCTTTATTTCACAACTTGATTGGCTCTTACTTAAAACTCATTTTAAATAACCCACAATATACTCCCCAGATTGAATGAGATTAAACCCAACTTTTAAAACCACAAATAAAGTCTGCATCAGGCTTCCATTGTGAAAGTAAAAGAATTTGTACCTAGCCACCTCAAAGCACCCTGTAATCTTCCTGGATTTAAGTATTTCCTTTAATTCTTTGAAATAGGTGGTATAGAACATCTTACAAAGAAGTGAAAAGAAATAGGAAAAGGGTTCTTCAACTAAAAAAGGACATACAAAGAAAATTTGTGGCCATAATGCATTGTGTGATACAAAACTGCAGCAAAAATTTAATTATCTACGAGGGTTATTCAGAGTCTCTCCTAGGG
The DNA here is from genome assembly GCF_029582105.1 of Oenanthe melanoleuca. NCBI lineage: Eukaryota > Metazoa > Chordata > Aves > Passeriformes > Muscicapidae > Oenanthe > Oenanthe melanoleuca. The sequence continues at coordinate 55,502,320 of NC_079334.1, forward strand.
CAAGGTTAAGAAAGAACTGCTAATAAAAACAGGATGAAAAATTAAAAAAAACAAGACAACCTTGATTATCACAAAGACCGAAATAATCAGAAAGGACTGAAATGTAAGAGACAACATGCAATAGTGACATGACCTGTTGACTGCACTCTCAATTCTATTTTCCAAAGAATAAAGTGAAAGTCAACTCCACCAGTGGAATGAAATGAGCACATCTGGAATAATGTCAAAAGCCATCTATTTCTAGAACAATTGCTGTTGTTTTAAAATGCTAAAATTTAGTATATTTAGATGCATAGTAAAGAGAGTTTTGTCTATAATACTTGTATTTTATTTCTGGACAGTATATCTATACCTGTTTTGCTGTCTATGCTGCAAGAATATTTCAACATTTTGGCATATTTTCCTTTCTATTTTCTGAAAGTAGTAAGTGTAAGCATAATTGTACTTTGGCAAGTTAACATCTGCCAATTTCTTAAAACTCATTATTATGTTACGCATTTATTTCTAAGGAAGCAATGCTAAATCAATCATGTTTATTACATTAATTAATCTTATGTCAATAGATACCATCTCTCTTCAAGTTAATTTTATGCTGGGCAAAACTTTACATGCTTACAGAGGCTACAACATTAGAGTGAAAGATTGTTAACTTACAAATCAAATCGCAGATTTTCTCTTTCTTCAAAGAAGTAGTCCATTATAAATTTTCTTACAAAATCTGGATTTAAAGTATTATCAATTACTTCTGTTCTTCCAAACTGTAAAAGAAAAGTGTAAGTTCAAGCTACATTCTACAAGGAAGCATAATTAGATACCTGCCAATACCAGGAATAGATGAGATATGACAGCCTGTAAAAATTTCTCTTAAATAGATGCCATGAAAGAAAATAACTGCATTCACATGAATAGGTCAGTTATCTGAGGATGAAGACAGAGTGGCAGAAGATCTCATATTTCAATATACAGTGGTACATTTCTTGTGTTGTATGACCTAAACTTCATTAACATCAGCTCCCAAAGCCAATAAAAATCCATAAAAACTTGAATCAATAACAAAAATCCATGTTTCCTGAAAAGGTACCAAACACAACAGCAAGCAATAGCTTGCATATATTGTTTATTTCAGATAGCTTTAAATATTAGGAAACACAGTCCCTCCATTGCAAATGCATCATTTTTGCACTGTCCATCTTCTATTTCACCTCAGTTCGCCTCCCTCTTCATCACTCCTCTCTCTGAGCTCTTGGCAAAATGCCTCTTCTTTCTTGATGTTTATAGGAAGTGCCTTAGCCTCTGTCAAGCTGAAAATATTTTAATTTTAAGAAGTTCAAACCTTAGCTGGGGAAGGCCCACAGCAACCTGGCCTGACTTTGGAGATGGCCTTTCATGGATCAGGAAAATGAATACAGATACAGCAGATGAAGAGGAGGCTAGATAACACATAAGTTCCTTCCACTTAAATTATTTCAGGATTGTCATATTTCATATATCATGGGTTTAAATTTTGTGTAGCTCCATTAGAAATAGAATTATGTATAAATCCAAAGGAAAAGTAACTTCAAAAGAAAAAGAAGTTATAAAATGGCAGCTAAGCATCAGTTTTAATCTCTTAAAATAATGAAACATCATAAATTTGTAAGTATTTTTCATCTCTTCAATTCTGCATTTTTTTCAATAAACAGTATTTAATTTCACACTACAAACATGTAACCCTTGGGAAATCTGTCAGACTTGATTTATAGAAGTGTATCAGTAACCTAAGATAAATATGCAACGTGCTGAAGATCAAAACACAGCAAGACCAGAAAAGGCCTAACTGAATACCCACTACACTGTCACCTTCATCTCTCACTAATTACCCTTAGATTGTTACAAAACTCAAGTGACTGAATTCATAATTTAATTCTTTAAATTATTTTAAATTACTGCTTTGGGTTTAGGTTGAGGCTTCAGCTTTTTTGTCTGTTTACTTTTTTTTTTAACATGGGCTACATAAATGATTCCTTCACATATGTTTGAACTCAATGATCTTAAAGGCCTTTTTCAACCTAAATGGTTCTGTGATTAAACTACTATAACTAATTACTTAACTGACAAATTACTAATAGAATTTACCTTACTTGTGACATTAAAATTATATTCCCTAAAAATTACTAGTCTACACTTTCCAGCTAAGTTAAGCACCTTTTGAAATCTGTCTTCCCAATTACCTATAGCCTTTTTAAGCAGAAGAGGTTACTTCTATAATCCAGTCACTTATGACTAATAACATAGCTACTGATTAGTTAGTTCTCCACATGGCCTATTTTTCCCACTAACAATTGAGTAAAGCTAAAATTTCAACATGGCCAAGAAGCAAAAACCTTCAGAAACACTATTCAGGAGAGTAACAGAATCAATGTAACTATTTAAAGGGACAATTCTTCTACTTACCACCTGAATTTTTTTACTGCTGTATAAATATAACATGCCAGAACATATAAAACACTATCCTAATTAAGACCCTCCACAATGCCAACCTCTAAATTTTGACTGTTGTAACAGATACTGGGAATGGATTCTACTCACTGAATGCTACATCTGACATAGTCAAAAGTTTAGGCTTTTGGTCATCTCTTGGAGGCATTTATATAGAATGATCCATCTGATCTAATGCAGACATCTAACTTAGGTCTGATGAACTGCCCTCAGGATGTTATTTTTTTTCCACTAACTGTAATACAGAAAACTGAGTTGCAAATATTGGTACCTGAATCTCCTGATAGACAAGATGGAGATAATTATCACTTAAAACAAAAAACTCAGATTTTCTAGCAACTGCAATGTCAAATGTCTATTTTAATACCTCTGGAGACTAAACTTCCTCTTTACTTCTATGTACTTCTAGGTAAGATTGTATTATAATCTTACCATCAGGACAATTATAATATTAAAATGGTAAATTGTTTTAACAGCTACACAAGAGAAGTATGAAAATTACACAAAGTTACATATGAACCCTAAACAATAAAAGCCAAAATTTTGACAAAATCATCTTAACACTGGACCAGAAGAGGACCCAAATGCTTAAGTGATGATCTAAGCTTGACAATCAAACTGTACCAAGTCACCTAGGCACCTGAATAACTAAAGAATCTTTTTTCAGTTTGCTATCCAGATGTCTAGAACCCTGTGTATGTCCACTACATCTCCTAATTTAACTACGATTAGGGAACTCCCATTATGAGTCCCTAAACTGACATTCCTTCACTCAAATCATCAGAAGAATGTGATCCAGTAGGTGCTGAGAGGATGTCTAGTATCCACTTAAGAACAACACAGAGCAGCAATTTTCCTACAAACTACAAATTCAATAGGCACGTTGTTTCACATATTGCATATCTACATGAGTTTTTCCCCCAAGTATGAGATAAATTCAATTCTTTCTTCTTGACAATACTGAAACCTACACCCACCATGTTTCAGCAAAGCAGAATATACAATTTTCTGGCCAGCTGGCAAGGACACCAAATATAACAGAAGAGGTCTGGTGTCCCTGGTCACCCCCCACTGGAAACCTTAGGCAGTGTAATCACATAAAATATCAGTTCTGAAAACAACAGTATCAGACCTCCTCTCTCTAACAGGGAAAACCAGGAAGATAGTACATTCCTCTCTTGGCTCTGCTCTTAAAGCCCATGACCACACTTCACCTGTAGTAAAGAACAGTTCCACCAATCCTCTCTGAAGGCAGGGAAATAGTGTATTTCATCAGTAGAAAGATGAGCACCCTTATCCAAACATTATCAGTTCTTTCTGATAACATTAAGAATAACATTGGAGGAAAAAAATTAGATGACTAAATACTGGGACAGAGTTCCAGGCTATAAATGTTGAACTGCTAGGTATCCAATTCTGAGGTACCTGATTTAGTTTCTTAAGGCACATCTCTCCAGAGTGTTTACACTCAAATAGGAAGATAAAGTCCAACCTATGCATAACATCCTCCCTCCCTTGTTGCCTACAGTAGTGTACACTCTATTCAGCTGTATCTAACTTCTCTGAAACACTGCACAGCAAAGGTAGATCTTTACCACAGCTACAGGCTAATTTTGCTGACACTGGCCATCACCACAGCTCAGTCCTGTTTGAATGTCTTCCTCCCTTGAGAGCCACAAACCTTATCCAAATTGACAGCTAAGTCTGGTTTAAATTATCTGAGGGAGACTGTGAAATGGGAAACTCATGCATTTTCTCTATTTTGTTTTCTTTTTTGATGGAAATGTGCGATGCAGATATGGAAATTGAGATCAATATGACTATATTTTAAGTGTTTGATAGTACATAGGAGCCCCATCAGCCTAGCATGGCACTCAAGAGACTGTGACATGCCCTGTTCTGCTAGGACAAATGACCAGCCTCAAATATACCCAAAAGGTTTATACATCTATGAATGTGCATCTTACCTCTCTCCATTCTTTGTTTCCAATTGCTTGTGTGTACAAAACACAGACTGTGGGGAAAAAAAAAAGTTTGGTTATTTTCAAACTTTAACATATCATTAAATTAAGTGAATTAATTTTGTAGTCTCTTGTGCTGTGGAAATTAGTAACTAGAACAATCAAATGGTAATGTTTTCCTTCAGCTGTCAGCAATCCTAATCAGACTGGTGACCATGTGGTGTACTTGTTGCAGAAATCAGCTAATAAATGGAGTGCTTCTAAAATGGGAGGCAGCACTTACGCCTGACCTCCAGCAAAGTACTTGACAATCTTTAAAGGCAAAATTGGATAAAAGCAGGTCTTCTTTAAATGTGGGTGGTCAGGCTATTCAAGATAATCTAATGCACAATTACCCTAAGATATACTTTCTTCAAGAGAGAAGAAAACTGAAGTAAAAAACCACATGAGGGCCCTACTGAAAAGAAACAGGGGAAACAGAACCAGAAAAAAAGGAGAAGAAAAAAAAGACCTCTCAGGTTTTCTTCCTTAATTTTATTTCAAATTATTTATACGCATTTAAGCATCTCACATACACATGCTTTATTTTTTTAACCTAAAGCCTTATAAAAAATGGAATCAATTAAATTTGCTGACCTAACCTGATTTTGAAATATCAAGCAGAACAACCCCACAGGTGTCACTCAGATCTCTATTTCCAGTACAGAACTCACTACACATTAAGCTGCATAACAAGAACTGGTGACAGGGGTGCAGTGATTACAGTCAGATCTTTCAAATACTATTTTAAGCACTGATCATTTGCACTGAAGGAGCACTACAAACCTTATTTTCTCTAGTCTTGAACTAGTTGCAGGTAACAATGATAAAGCAATTTTTACCTGAAACTCCTCTTCAAACCCTTTCTAAACAACAGAAATACAGATATTTCTACGTTCTTTTCCTCAACAAATTCTTTCTTGTACCAATCATTATTTTTCAAAAGAAGGTAAAAATACTGCTTTATGTTGCAGCCTTGAACAACAAAGGTAGAGGTTTGATTTTGTTGTCAGTGAAGTTAGAATCATTAACAGACAAAAGCAAAAATGAAGTCAACCTTCTAACTGCACTTTCTTCTTGCTTGAAATGCATTTGCTCCACACACACACACACACAAAAAATCCCTTAGGCAGTAGCAAATAAGAGGAGAAATAGAAAAAAAGCAATTTCAATATTTGAGCTCACATGCAAGCTAGAAGTTCACACTTTTATTTTTTAAGTAAGATGTCTTGTAGACAAAAAAAAAGCTTTTACAAAAAAAAAATCCAAAGTAATTCTCAGGAGATGTCTTTCTCCATTAACTCTAAATAAACCCTTGGCAATCATGTCCCTATCTTTGGTTACTGTTTATAGTAGAGTGAATCCCAACCAAAAAGCTTATTTTTACAGCACACTCTGAGACGTGAATTTTTACAACATAGGCCGCTGAGTGTATTACATGAAGAATGAAGTGAAATGGGAAAATGTGAGAAAACAGAACGAAATAGAAGCTGTGAATTCAGCTAAAGAAAGTTCTGTAAGTTTCTGAACTTCTGACTACCCATCCAGAACTGCAGAATCATAGAACATCCTGAGCTGGAAGAGACCCAGCTGGAAGGGATCCATCAAGATCCTCCAAGTCCAACTCCTGGCTGCACAGGACACCCCAAGAGTCACCCCATGTGCTGAGAGCATTGCCCAAACACCTCCAGAACTCTGTCAGGTTGGTGCTGTGACCACTGCCCTGGGGAGCCTGTTCCAGGGCCCAAACACCCTCTAGGGAAAAACCTTTTTTTCTAATACCCAACTTAAACCTCCCGTGACACAACTTCAGGCCATTCCCTTGGGCTCTGTCACTGCTCACCACAGAGAAGAGATCAGTGGAAGCTGTAGACTGCACTAAGGTCTCCCTCCCCTAGGGTGCAGATGTGGCCAATATTTTTAATAAAATAAAAATATTGACTAATAAGCAATAACCTCATGCAACATGTTATTTAAGTAAAAGGTGCAAGTCTGACAGGGATACATATACGAGTGCATCTCAGACTGAAATTAAAAAAAAAAAAAGTCAGCCCTAATGAAAGCTATAGAAAAGACATATTTCAGTCTTTCTGATAAATACTTAGAAGAACATTAGATTTTATTCTAAATTTACAATCCTTCCTCTAAAATGTACCCCCAAAAATTTCAGGAAACCAACCATGATACTGGTCTCCATCAGTGTTAAGATTCACTGTCTCGAATGGCTCTTGCAGCAAGTTTTGTAAAGACCTTGATACACTAATTGCAATAATCACTCAAAAATTTTGTCAAATTCATATCCAACTGGAGTAATGCAGATAAGTTTTTCTCTCATAATCTCAAAAACTGAAGGAGCAATGAGAATGTTCACAGCAGCACACTGATGAAGAGTAACTGAGAAATCCTTTTCAAAGGTTTTGCTGTATTGAGTTGTTCCAAGAGAAGATACAGCTACATCTATAGTCAGGAATATTAATATTTGGTAATTTTTAACTCTGGACACTGATACCACAATGTCATATTCAAGGTAAATTTAATTAAACCTTGCAATGAAGAAGAAGGTGGAAATGTCAACACTTATTACTCTGTTGTAGATAGAGTTACAAAAATATTATAAATTATTATAGCCTCCACCTTCCTATTTTCCTAGATAGTCCTTTCCCTTTCAATGCATATATGCTTATTCATTAGTCTGGCAATTATTGTTACCTCAACATTGCCCATCTCAGCTTTCCCAAACACACTTATTCCATTTCAAGGAAGACTCACCCATGATGAAATTGACCTTTTCCCCAAGCTACCTAAACCTTTTCATGGTACCAGTTCTAGCAGGGCTCCCCAATACTCTTCACTGACCAGCTTCTGCACCTTCCAGGCAGAAGTGCCCTGAGGTCCTTTTGTCCCAACTGCCAAGAAATTCTTCTTCTTGTTACTATCCCCCATGGGGAGATTCCCCAGGGAGGAGTTTTTTATTCAGTTTTCAGTCATTCACCCTGGACTCTTTCGATGATTAATACTCAGGAGCCACAGGGTTCCACAGGAGGACATTTCACCCAACTGTGCTGCTGCCAGCACAGCTCTGCAGGGCTCAGCTTGAGTTGTCAGAGCATGGGAGGAAAACAATTCTGCCTGTCATTAGACAGAAGAAACATGCCAAAATCATTAACCTGTTTCTCCTCGCCAGGTCTTATCCCTGCCTCATCAAGGAAGTGCTGCTTTGGCTCAGCTTTCTACAAGAAAAAAACAAACCAACAAAACCCATAGATTTAAAAATATATATCCTTAGAAAAAATGGAAGAGCAGAATGCTCCAAACACTAAAGTAAATCAGTATATATGACTTGCTTTGAGTCCACTGAGCAGAAAGCACTGTCAGTAAGAGGCTTCAGGATTGTTTAAAATACTTCATGAACACTGGCTACCCAAGCCTGTCCCATCTATAGCTACTATCTCTACAGTTACTTCTGTTACAAGACTTTGGGGAGGCAAAGTGACAGATTCCTCTTGGCATGAATATTCTAGATTGCAGGGAAGTGGTCAAACTTGGAATACTGAGCAGCAATTACAGTATTTAAAAAAGGGCAAGCATATCTCCTAAGAGAACCAGGAAAATCACAAGCTCCTTTTTAATTTCAGGAGAAAGATGTTTATATTAACATGGAAGTCAGCTATATTCATGTGTGTCCCACTGAGAAAAAGACCAAGAAAATAAAATTGGATTTTCACCACCAGTAGGATCTTCAGATAAATGCACTGGAGTATGAGAAGCATATTAGAACTGGCCTAGCCAAAAGCAATGAGACCTCAGCATACAGAATAACTCTACATGGCTCTATCTTATGTGAGATATAAAGGCTGCAAATTCAGTGGCTATAAAAGTGGATCTTGTGACAGTGGCAGAATGCAGATTTTGACACCGTTTTAGCTACAGAATAAACTTACTGTATACAGAGCAGCCTAAGAATGGCCTTTGTCCAAGTGAATAGACATTGAGAAAAGCTGTCGTGCTGTACTTCCAAATACAGGAGAACAAGAACCTTTTATGCTACTCACCCCTTTTACTGTAGGACCATATCTCTGTGCCCAACTAAAGGACAGTACAAGTAAACAAACTAAACTGGCTATTAAAAAAACCTGCAGATTACTAAAACTGGATGTACACTCTTTGGAGAGTATCCAAAACCAAAGCTGTTCTGACAAATAATTTCTAGAGTGCAAATACAGTATGAGTACTTCCAGAGTCAACAGTTTCCCTCTTTTCTCTTCACCAAGGACAGTATTACTGTACTCCATGGCTTTATACTGCTAATCTGTGTCAGACAGGCCTGATTGGCAGCATAACTGGCCACTCACAACTGGAGACCAGATCTCTAAAGCACACCACCTGAGTGCTTTAAATAAGCTATTTACATATCGAAAAAGTAGTGTCGCAAACTGATAAACAAGTTTATGATTCTTTTAAAGTATTTCCAGATACTTTGAATCCATCAAAAAATACCCCCAATTTAATTCTCAGAAACATTTTAAAATAGATACTAAGATTTCTTTAGGTTTTCCTGCCGCTTTGCTTCCATGTTTTTCCCAGAAGGGGTCACCCACCAGCCACAATCACTTTGTTTGGCTCACCTGCGTGTCCCTGGGCTGTGCACAGGCTACAGAGCCTTTGAGGAACTCTGTGGAGCATCTCCAGCAGCGTATCTGCACACATGGCTGTGGCAGCACCTTCTGCAGCTCTGTCTCTAGCTCACACCTGCTGACACATTTTCCTGTGATAAGTTTGAGCAGGGCACTGCGTGCTCCCCTGGCAGGCAGGAGTTCTGGCAGGCAAGGGCTGCTCATGTGCTCTCCAGAGCTGACTGGAACCAGCTGTGGCTGTGGCCTCCTCCCACACAGCTCACACTGCAGTCCCCTGCCACTCAAACCCTGCAATTTATGCCTAATACAGTGCCCTATCTGATAAAAACTTGAAGCACTTGTTCTTAATAATTTTTGATATTAAGAACTGTAGACACCATATCACTTTTGCTAATATAAGAGATCTCTTAAATAGGAGCATTCAGAACAGTTGAGCTGAGGGTCTTTTTTAACAGAATCACATAATTTTTAGGGATCTTTGAAGATCATCCAGATCAACCAGAATTAATTTTTACTATTTTTTAATCCAATTAAATTTTTTATTAATATGCAAAGCACTCAGTTTTGTTTCTGTGTGATCTCCCTACACCAGAGGCATGATATTGCCTATATCTTCTGGGTTTTTTTTGTTTTGTTTTGTTTTAAAAAAAAGCTTTACAGGTTAGAAACATCAAAGGTACTCCTAACTTCTTGTAGGGTCTCCCCAGGAAGTAGAAGCTTTCCCCTTCAAAAGCATATTGTGGAATCCCTTTCAAGAAATTTTTGATGCAGAACGGAAACACACTCTAACAAAAGTACTCAAATATTTCATACTGCTACATGACTCAGGATTCAAATATCAAGACACGCTTGCATGTTCAGAGACTTGATACAAATATATGTGTCTTGGGTTATTTCCAATGCCAGTAAGCACAGTATGTGGCATCCTAAAGAAGAAAAGCCCAGGCTTAAAGAAAGAAATTGACCTTATAGATAAAAGCAAATGGAGAGTTGTAGGGGAAACAAGATGACACTACAACCTAAGGACCAGCCTATTAACAGCACAAAACTCTTTCGAGTAACATTATCAGAAAAGAAAGGAAATTGTTTGTGATCTCGGTTCCTTGATTAAAGTTTTCATAAAGCATCCAAGACAGAAAGATAGTAATGGATTTTGAATCAAAAGTCCCATCACAAATTAATAGACATGAGAATTTTGGGTTATAACACAGCTTACGAGGAAAGTGAGTGTCACTAGCTTACAATTTTGAAAAGATTAATTCAAAAACCATCATACCATTTTTTGATCAGGAAATCTCTGTTTCACAGAGATTAATTAAATTTATTTTTCAGCACTTGACTCCAAGGTTAGTAGGCAGTATGCACTAGCAGCAACAAATGCTTCTAGTTTATCTCGTATTTTACCTAACAGCTTCAAAAAATATCTAAAACAACAGATACTAGAAGAGAAACAAGAACTCAACTTTCCAGAATTTATTAATTTTAGGAAACTTTAGGTTAAATACTAAACAAGTGATTATTTAGTTCGGGAAAGCACTATTAAAAACAGTCTTTAAAACTCCAGTTAGCATAACATTAATTATAAGTGTAACTTATTCAAGTGTAACTTAATTGTTCTAAGTAATTGTCACAAAGACAATTTAAACCTGACACTGAAGAAAATCACCCACCTAATTTTATTCCAGTGTTAGCACATTCAGAAAACGTAATAAGAAGAAACAACAAAATACTATATACTCACTTGGATCAGACTTAGAAAATGTATCTCTGTCCAAAAGATTTCTATAGAAAAAAAGAAGAAGAGATAAAAATAATCTTAGGTATAAAAAAAACTGTGAAAGATGCAAACCAGATACCAATGCATATACATTTTTAACAAATCAAGAGTCAACTTAGTCTTCTCCCCTCCTAACACACAAGACTTAGTCAGCACTAACACTGTTACATTTCATTCTATTATCCATTTTGGACTTGAGCAAATGGTGGCTCATATACTCCAATACCAAATCAAAAAACAACCACATGTACATTATATATACATGTAACAGGCATCAGGAAGAGAAATACCTTTAAATCACAAAGGTCTACCAGCGATTAACTTGCCAATTCAACACAAAAACATTAGATTTTACTTAAAAGAAAAGAATAGCTATGAGATTTTAGAGCCATCAGAAAATATCTCTAGGAATCTGTCATGGATAAGTTAGGTAAAGAGAACTAATCCATACATAGGACACACCTAGGAATAAATATTAATTTTGTTATGGAATGCAGTCCCAATATCATAACCACACTTCAGCCAGCTGAGAATCATACACAGATGAAAAGACTTAAATGAACAATTCAAAAGAATCAGAACTGACCAGAAACCATTCTCAGAACAGTTACCAATATTTCACCATTCAAAAAAAAATTAAAAAAAAAATAAAAAAAATACTTTAAATTGTCTCAACAGACTAGAAAAATGTTCTGAAACAGGATGCCATTAAAAAGGGACAAGAAAGAGCTAATAAACTTTGGAAGGTATAAAACTTAACAGCAAAAATGCAGCATAACTATCTGGAGCTGAATATACAGACAGCACTTATGTCAAAAATAGCCCTAGACATCACAGTTGACCACAAATGAATGCAAGTCAGGAGTCTTGTACCTTTGGCAAAGAGGCATATTGGAATACACAAACAAGAATGCCACTTTAGACCAATTGTCTGGTCTTCATAATACCGATAAACACCCAATTCAACCAATAATGTTTTGGACACTCCAATTTCTTGCAATCCAAGACAGACATGGAGCCACTGGATTTCAGTGAAAACAAATAATTGGAAGTATATAAGCTCCATCTATGAGGGAAATACTGCTACAAATTGAAGCTGACCTCAATGTCGACAGAGCAAGTAGGAACAGGTTTAACGATAAATTAAACCGCAGCACAGAAGTTGAAGTTTACATCTTTCACTGTTAAAGGTGGGAGACATGATGTGAAATCCCCATAGTCTTCAAGAACATGTCAGATAGCTGCAATTTCTAGTAAGGTCTTTGATCCTAAGCCAGAGCAAAAGGAAGGATTAAATAACCAGTTTACATCCCTTATCTCTGATTATTTTTAATAACTAGTACAGCCTCTTCAAGGGGCACCATTAACTACTCTCATTCAAATCTAAATCACATTATTTTTGTGCTACTGAACAGGGCTGAAGAGTGTATTAATATTTTGCTCAATACAGGTGTTTTAATGGTCCAATTAAGACTTCAGCAATGAAAAGATACTGTATTTCAAATTTAGGTATTGCCAAGTTCAAACTTCAGAACAAGGAATATGAATCAAAAAAAAAAAAAAATCTTGAAAAGAACACTGGACAGATCTGTTTTATTTAATTAAGCCAAAGCAGTCACTAGCCTTAATATTAGTACTTGTGAATACACCTGAATTCTGCACACACTAATTCTTCTGAACTTCTCTAGTCCATTCAGAAGTGTAATTTTTATGCCTACAATTATACTCAGTGAAACGATATCCTACCGTAATGAAAATGTTGCAAATATAAATTGGAAGTATTACGAAACCCAGGAAAATCTGTGAATCCAAGTCAGTACTTGACAACAACCACTACAAACTGCTTTAAAAGACAGTATAGCAAGTTCTGCAATATTGGAATTGCCAACCCAAAATGAAAATTCTCTCCTACTCCACCTTAATTATACATACCTACATACACTGCTAATTCCTGGTAACTAGAATTGTATTATCCCAGGAAGAACTGCAATACAACCTCAAAATTAGATATGAAAGAAATAGTACATTAGATTTTGGAACATACTCATTATTAGAATTCCAAACAATTTTAATTCCTCTGCATGATGACTACAAAGTGACCTTAAAATTGGTAGGTTAGTGCTTGTCACTGTAGATAAGGATTACGGAATTTTATCATGCTTATACTAAGATAAGGTATTTCAAGTTCTTGAGATATTTCCTACTCTTCTTGTGTTCCCTTTTAAGTTTTGTTCCCCTCTATTTTCCATATACATACTAACGACACATACTCTAAGTGTGGCCTGGTACTGTAAAGCTTAGTCTATCCTGACACTTCCAACAGCTGCAAAAAGCAGCCACCATGGGAACAGCATAAGAAGGAGGGAAGAGTCTGCAGATGAGAATCTACAGGCTCTTAAAGAATCTAAAAATAAAGAATCTTTAATGAGTTAAGAACATTTCTATAGATACAGCAACCCTGAAAGGATTGCAAGGATAGAGACACCCAAGTTTAACATTGTAATTCAGGTCATTTCGTGCAATGAACTTGTGGCTTGAACTAGTACAACTTGCAACACCCTCAGTTCAACCCTTCACACACTTTCCTACAAATAAACAATGTCTTCAGCAAAGTTTGCAGCATGACTGATTGTCCAAATCATAAATAGCCACCAAAATAGTAACAAAAGAACTTCACAAGCTGTTCAAGCAATGCAGCCAATTTCAAAAGGAACTTTAAAGAAAAAGTGCCAACAAAGAAAAAGAAAAAGAAAAAGAAAAAAAGAAAAAGAAAAAGAAAAAAAGAAAGAAAAAGAAAAAGAAAAAGAAAAAGAAAAAGAAAAAGAAAAAGAAAAAGAAAAAGAAAAAGAAAAAGAAAAAGAAAAAGAAAAAGAAAAAGAAAAAGAAAAAGAAAAAGAAAAAGAAAAAGAAAAAGAAAAAGAAAAAGAAAAAGAAAAAGAAAAAGAAAAAGAAAAAGAAAAAGAAAAAGAAAAAGAAAAAGAAAAAGAAAAAGAAAAAGAAAAAGAAAAAGAAAAAGAAAAAGAAAAAGAAAAAGAAAAAGGAGTCTGATTTGGACACTAAATAAGGTAACACCTTATTAGGCTGCTCAACTTCATTTGTTTTCATTTCAGGGGGATAACAATCAAAGTGCTCCTTTAAATACAAGAAAGCTACACAGTACCTATACATAGAACAATCTACAACCACAAGAAATGGTAACACAGAATAGAAAGCAAACAATGTATTTCTAGTACTTTAGGTAATCTTTGCACTCTTAATTTTCAGTTGCACTTTCTGCACATGCTAAGAAAGACAGAATGTATTTTCCCTTTTTCCTGAGAAATGAATTCTCTTTGGTAGCAAACTGTTGTCTCAGGAAAGCTCACAAAGCTTTCAGAAACTAGAAATATCTAAAACTTCTTCTTTCTCCTAATCAAAGCATCAAGAGAAACAGACTTGTATTTTAACCAAACTTGGTGAGTATATTTTTGTCTATGTCCATTAAGCCTTTCAGATAAAAAAATGCAAAAAGAAAAACAATTTCTATCAATTATGAGAGAAGTGTAAAAACCAAATTTTTTCTTGAGAAACATGTATATCAAACACCTACAGCAAAGAAGTCTAGGAACATCTGTGCAGAAAGCACTATTCTACTAGTACAGATCTTGAAGGAATTAATTCTTCACCTGCCCATTCTGGTGTGGACCTTCCAAAACAGTTGCAACAACATAGATGTCTAAGGAAAAAAGAATTAATAGGAGCCATGGCAGTAACACTGGAAATGCTGGGGTAAATTTTCTTCTGTATAATGAGAGCAATTTCCCCAGGGTAGGAGAGAAAGTGATCAGTAAATAAGATAAAACATTTTTAGCCATGCCTCACAGAATCACTGTGTTCACATAGTTTCATAAACTCCATAAAAAATTATCAAAATAACAGTCCAGTGCTCAAGAAGTTTTTTAGCATAGAATGTTTCAGTTGACAGAACCTACAATGATCAGCCAGTCCAAAGGCCCAACCACCTCAGGGTTGACCAAAAGTCAAGACATGTAATTAAGGGCATTGTCCAAATGCTTCTTAAACTCTGCCAGGCTTGGGGCATTGACCTCTCTAGGAAGCCTGTTCCAGCATTTGACCACTCTCCCAGTAAAAAAGTGCTTCCTAATGCCAAGTGTTTTATACTGTTTAATCTAAACCAAGTCATATCTATAAATCAGATGCCTCCAGATTCACTGATCTAGCTAGCAGTGGTAGCTAACCAGAAACCATCACAGCCTACACTGCTTCCTACAACCTCATCCACCATGCACTGTGTATGTTGTCAGATGTACACTAAAACGTAGCACTTACTCACCTTGTCCACATATACCTTCCTTCAAATTTCACTTTTAGTTATCAATATCTGAACTTCCTTCTCTGTAAGTTTTTTTTTAAGCCTTTGTTACACTAAGCTGCTAAGCAGAAGTGAATCCAATTCCCCCGTCAGAAATTACAGAATTCTGGCCTTGAAGAAAGACCACAGTAAATACAGAACTGAGCAGTTAAAAACCTGCTTCTCTAGTTTCAAAATTAAAAAAAAAAAAAAAAAAAAAATCTTTATTGACTGAAAAAAGGCTTACTTATACATTGCTTTCAACAGCTCTGAAATTTTTAATGATAAATATGTTGTTCACCTAGATTAATTTGTCAAAACTTCTCTGGGTGCTATGGCTTTATGTTTCTCTTCATCTTTGGACTACATTTAAATGCATGCAAAGATTTCTTGGTTGTGAAATAATAAATAACTGCACTCAGCAGTTTGCAAACACAGAAGTTGGTTACTCACACAAAATAATTTTTATAAAGTACACATTTTCAGTATATCATACATGTATTATATATTATAAGCACACACTATTTTCTCACACTTTTATCAATCCATGGGAGAAGAAATTGTTCCTAGTTCATTAAATAAATGCATTTCGGTTTCCCTCACTTAATGATGTGTCCACATCACATTTTCACAGAAGATCCTGATAAAGAAAGAAGCATCTTAATCACTTTTTAATGTGCAGAATGGTACCCATAATACTACTAATTGCAACATAACTGTTTTAACCTAGCAGGCAGTGCACCTCAGCCTTAATGGTGCCACTGAACCAGCAAGTATCAGTCTAAGATGACATATTATCCATAGAGTCCACTCGAGTGAAGAGCCCACTTGACCTACCTGCAGAGTCATTTCACAAACTGCAGTGGCAGCTTAAGCAGTCACCCTTCCACAGCTGTTTACTCTCTCCTCTATTCAGTACAGCAAAGCCAGCTATTAGCCTCCAGATCACTAGATTCAAAATGCCCCGGACCTAACAGCAGATCAGACAATCTCTCAGAATTTTACATTCTTGTAAAATAACTAGTTCTCTAAGAATAGGCTCACAGGTGAGACAACAGTGACTCTACTGACTAACAAGTAGTTAGGATGACCTGTTCCTTTCTGTTCAAACCATCTCCACTCTTCGGGGCACTAGAAGAAACAGAAAGAAAACAAATATAGCTCTGATGTGCAAGATTAAGAAAACATTCACAATCCCTTTTCATAACCTTTGGAAAAGTAATTCACTCTTCTCGTTCACCAGAAAACAAATAATTTTCAGCCTCATGGTAACTCTCATTGTCAAGCTAAGAATATATTGATTCAGAAGCCATAAGGGAAAAAAGAAAAGGAGAAGCAATGAGTAATGGGTAAGATCAGCAGTGCTTCCAGGAGTTTTAAGCCAACCCACAGAAAGGCATCTCTGGCTAGATGTGCGCAAACAATTTCAGGATGAAACCTCTACTAAAACTGTTGATTACTCTAGAGGGTTAAAAAAACCCCAAAGGAAATGCCAAGTTTATTTACTCTAACACAGCAAAAGTTTTACAGGAATTGAAACAGACAGGAAGTACTAGGTTATAAAAATACACTTGTGCAGATGAAAGAGACCTGAACACAATCTTAGACTCCAGTTTAAATTTTAAAAAAGAGTTCATTTAGTACTATGACAAACTAGTAGAACTCTGCTTCAGCACCAGGAAATATATACCATCACCCTAATATTCATCCTTTCTCTGCCAGGGCATGACTGTTGGTGGGCAAGCCACTGCTCAGATGGGCAGAGGAAAAAATGACGAAAATAACACTACCACAGAAAGTCTTCATAAAAATACTCAAAGTCAGTGCACATTTCCTAGTAGCTAGATTGTTTCCTGCTGCCAGGCTTCCCTGTATGCCACCTTTCTGAGGCCTAGGACTGGGAGGGTGTTACAGTGAGCCACCTGTCAGTGTCCCACCTCTGGTCTGAGGAGAGCCATGAAGTTCACAGAGGTGGAAGAGGTGCTCTTGGAAGGAGTATGATGTTGGTGACTTCTTCTTCCCCACTCCAAGGACCCCTAGCTAAGTTAACATTCTCTGACTTCATTCATCTGCAACTCCATTCTTCATCCACATTTACTGCACACATATACAGCCTGTATCACATCTGCTCGAGACCTGCTCTTCCATCACTTTCGGTTTTGCCCAGCTCTAAACTGCACTTCTTTACCAATCACTGGTGACCTCTTGACAGCACTGGAGTCCCCAGTAAGGGGGACATCCCAAGTACCCTCTTTTCACTCCCTGCTGCCACACTCCCATCCTGTGCCCCCACTTGCAAAGTCTTTGCTATCACACCGTGATGATGCTCCTCTGCACTACACCATTCTGTGAGGGTCACAAATGCATCATTATACACATAACAACTACTTGCTACTACTATCTGCTGAAAGAAATGTGGTTATACCACACAATTATACAAGAAGAAGCCAAAAGGAAACTAAGCAGCAGCCACCCAGTAACTAAAAAAAACATACCGGGTTTGGATTTACAGCTAAATAAAGCCAAACAAAGCTCCATGTAGGCAAAGGCACGTTCAGACAAAACCTGACAAGCCCTGAGACTTGCAAGGTTCTGTGAAACCTGAAGCCTGCGTGAGAACTGACATGTTAAAGACTCAAAAATCAGATTTGCAAAGGCAATAGGTGCTTTGCTGAGGCCAGATTTGCATCCCCTAAACAACGGGGAGGAGAAGAATTTTTTGGGTGTGTGGTGAAACCTCTGATCTTCCAAAGAACAGCCCAGGTGCAGAGGACATGCACATCCACCAACTAGAAGATGATCACAACTAACTGAGCTTTGCTTAACAACAATCTTCTTTGTTGAGGGAGAAGGCCAGTAAGAAGCAGATCCTGCAAGGTGAAATAAATGCTTTTTATCATGCCAATGTCCTCTCCTGATGAGACTGAGGGGTAAAACCACCCCCTGGGGGAGGTATTGGGATGTTCACAGGTAAGCCTGAAGGTTTTCATTCTTTCTGGTAAGTCACAACTGACTTAACCTGTTGTGTTGGGTTAATGTGGCCAAAAATGTGTATTCTACCACCAGCTCTTGAAGCCGGGTGGGGTAGTGATTCCTTATCTCTGTGGCACATTCTATCTGCTCACAGGCCACCTTTAAGACTAAGTGAAGCAATCATATTTATCTTTTCCACAACCTATCCTCCCTCCAAGAAAATATCATCTGCTGCTAATGGGCCATTAAGTCCCACTGTATAACTGATAAAATTACATCATCCCATTAGAAAATGCTCCAGTCAAAAAAAAAAAAAAAAAAAAAAAAAAAAAAAAAGAGCCAAGTCTTTCCTACCTAAATAAAAAACTGAAATTTTAGACATCAAAATACTGTCTTTCCAATAAATTCCAGAAGAAAACCAAACCTTTTCCACATCATCCCTAAACCTTCAAAAAAACCACTACACCCTTTTACAAAACCACTGTTTCAGCTAAGCCACATCTGCCACTGCAGGAAAATTGCAGCCACCATTTAATTAAACTACTACCAACACCCTGACTGACAGGGTGTCAAGTTGTATTCTAATTCTGTCAGAGTTAAGATTGTTCTTTGTAATACTACATTTCTATTTTAATTTTCCTAGTAAAAAACTGTTATTCCTAATTCACATATCTTTGCCTAAAAGCCCCCCAATTTCAAAATTATACTAATAATTTAGAAAAAGAGGGTTTACATTCTCCATTTCCAAAAAAAAAAAGAAAAAAGCTTCTACCTTAATTAGCAAACACCTGTCCTTCAAACCAAGACACCTGTGCAGTCATGAAAAACAGTGGCCATGTTTTAGAAAGGGCTACAAATCTTCAAAGACCCCCCAAAGCACCTCCAGACTGTGCATGATCCACAGTATTTCATAGTGTAAAACTCCACTCCCAGGAGAAGCACCTGGGCCTTCCCACCTGAACATATATCAACCCACTGAATCTTTTTTTAGAGGAATTCTCCAACCCTCGATGGATAAAAACTGTGACCACAACTCTGATCAACTGACATTGAAATTGCAACAATTGAGTCTCAGGGCTGGATCCACGGGTAGTGGTACCTTTCCTCTCCTTTTGCATTCTTACCCTTTCTTCATTTTCCTGCTAAGTTTTCCTAATAACCAAAGCACATACATATCTCAGTTCCACTGTAACCACACTGTTCTGAAATAAACGTTCCATGTGTATACACACTGGTCATTCAGTCTCCTTTCACTTCAATCCACCTCAAGGGATCCAGTAAGAACTTTGAGTTACTCATCTAACCCTGGGTGTGTTAAAACAGCCTGTCCCTAGTGTGTAGAAAATCCACTATGAAAAGCCACTGTCCATGAAGGAGACAGAGGAGTCCTACAGCTTTATTCAAATAAAGGGAGAGTCCATTTGGCCATACACCCGTGGGGTTTTTCTTGAGGTTTCAGAGGATGCAGCCTCCTTTTATCCCAAAATCCCAGCCGCATCGCCCTCTTCCTTTTCCCAGCAGCTGTGGTACTAGGAGGGTACAGCCTTCCCGAACCATTTAGCACATTTTCCCCTTCAACAGGTCATTTTCCTCCAGAGTTTAGAAATTCGAGCTATGTGGGCTCTGCAGAAGACTGTGTGCTGACCCATTTGTCTATTACCCTTAAATTCAGGAGCCAAACTGTCTGGGCTCTGTAGCTTGAGGTTGGCAGAGGTACTAAGACCAATTCAAAAGACATTAATGTCCATTTCTCCTTAAGACACTCATTGTTTGTAAAGACATCCGTCCATTTCTCCTTAAGACACTCACCCATAGAACTGTTTGTAAAGACACCCATCTTTCTCAATCACAACTATAAGACCGAACTTACAGTGCAACTGATCTGCTCTAAATTCTATTAGTCATGTGTCTGCATGTTTAAATTTCAAACAATGGAGACACACAGCTTTAAACTAAACCATGCACTCTATCAGGAATGCATCTCCATGACTAAGGACACTGTAAACCATTTATATTTCTTCCCATCTGAAACCAGCTGGTTGTCTAGGCCATATCATTTCAAAGGACATAAACATGTAAGATCAACCTTCTGTTGCCAGTCACAAATCACCACTCCATGGACTTTTATTCCAACCTAGAAACACATACACATACACAAAGGAAGCAGGAAAATAAAAACCGTATTTACAATCAAAATTAATTTTATATTCTGCATTTTGTACTATACAATAAAGGGTTACAAGCTCAAATAATTAAGTATCTCTTTTTATATTGTATCTTTCTGTGACAGGGACTTCAAACAAATAATTAATATTTTAAAAAACCCAGAAGGTAAGTCTGATGGCTGGAGAGACATGGTCTTGCCAGAAATCAATGCCTAGAACAATCAAAGATATAATTGAACATACTTTTAGGTATTGCAAGCACTTGGAAGTGGCTTGTTAAGACTGTCAGACTGCCAAAGAAAAGGAAAAATTCTGAAGTGGCATGCTTTGTTCCTCTGTGCATGAAACTTGAATTATTTCAATTACTGAGAATAGGTGTTGCTTAATTCCATTCAGCTCATTCATTAATGTTAAGACTTCTGTACAAGTTGTGAAGTGGCATAGGACTGATCCAAAACAGGCATGGGCAACCATTTCTGTTGAATTAGCTATGACAAGGCATTTATGATGCCTTTACACACATAGTGCCTGTTGTGGGTACACAATAGTATACAGTATATCCAACATAGATCCAGACCAATACAGACACACTGCCTGACTGAGCATAAAGCCTTGCAAAGCAGTATTATCATAACAAACGTTCTGAATTAGCAAAGTGACCCTGCACTGTGCCAATATTTTGCAATTCTACTGTCTTCCAATAACCATGTCATCTAGACAGTCATAAAATTATAAAACTACAGCTTTAGTTTCCTATAGATATTAAAAACATTCTCAAGAAGATAATTCTGATTGACAAGTCCATAAATAAACATTAACATGAGATATAATGAAACTCTTGACCATTTTATTCACATAATAAGATTGCAGAATGGCTGCAGAATTATCAGGTACTACAGGGAAAAAACCTAGGCCTGTTCACACAGTAACCATGATAAACAGATATAATCATTACACAGATGACAACAAAAAAATTAAAAACTTGAACCCATTAAACTACACTGAACTTGCTCACACAGAGCATAACTTCAAGACACGTAATAACCACAATCTTGCAGTCCTCAGCATTAGATCAACTACTTCAGTCAACACATAGTAACAGCACTAACAGGGAAGATGGGAACAGAATATGAAGGTTTTCCGAAACTTAACTAGATTGGAATCAGTGGAGAACATCAGTAGAGGAAAAACAGGATGACAGATACATGGCCTGAAGCTCACCTGAAGCTTACATAAGACCACAAGCTTATACACACAGCTGGTAAGAGAAGAGTCGTGTCTAGACACAGGCCTACAACCAGCATGCAGTGCCAACACCCCTGTAGAGGAAGAGGAACTTTTGGGCTCAAAAACAGTAGTGAATAAAAGGATTGAGTGCAGCCTATTTCCACTCTTTCACACAGACTGCAGGGACAAGGTCTTTGTCCTTCACCACATGACAATTGTGCAAGATTATGCCAGGCAGCAACAAATAAAGATGGCAAGGCAAGTGAAAGCAACATTTTCATCGGACCATGACCTTCAGTACATGTGATGAAGGGAGAGACAGGGTGCCGAGGGAGATGGCTACTAGAACAAGTGATCCAGACAATAGCAGACAACTACCAATATCAGAGGATCCTCTGGGATACACATAAAAGTTCTTCTGCCATATTAGAGCTGGCTTCAGTCAAAGACTTCTGCTTCCTGATAAACTATGTCTTATACAGTCAGAAAAGAATTGTGAAGTTTTTATTTGATAGGAACTGAGTAGTAATAACTAAATTAATTTCTTGCTTTTCTAGCATTTTTAAAATTACAGCTAATGCTGACATTCAAAAGCCATGGAAATGATATAAAAAGCTTTTAGTCATAAAGAAATCACAGAAAGAGCATTGCCTGACAACCAAAACGTTTCTGGATTTTACAATTTTCACAGAATTTCTCATCCCATCCCATTAGATGCATATCTCCTAAAGGCTACCTGATGTGACCCTGAAGCTGAACCAGGGTGGCTTGGAAAATACCAAGTAGTGCAATGCCATCTGCATAGTGCTGATTCTGGATACTTTGATAACACTGGCAGTATGAGCATGCAAGCAAATTGGGAAATGCGGACAGAGAAACCACATGGAATTGAAAACTAAAGGAATAGAAATTGTATCCTTACTGAATAAGACAGACAAAAATACAGAACAAAGGGAAGAAGAGTCACAGATTTACTTTATGGCACAAGCAGTTTGCACTGCTTCACTGACCACCAAGTTGCACCACCTGTACAAACTGGAAGAACTTCCCTCATGTCCTACAAGGAAAACAAGTAAAAATCCACAACAAACAAACAACACCCCCCCAAAAAAACCTCAAACAACAAAACAATCAACAACCCAAAACAAACCACAAAACACCACAACAACAACAAAAAAACTCAAACCCAAGGAAAATAAATCTAGGAAGAAATAACAGTTGTCAACTAACAATTGTTGGTGTAAGTTAGTGACCACATTGGTCCTACAACTCTTCAGGTATCAAGGAAAAAAGTATCATGACCCAAACTGTTGCTAAAAGCATTTCTCTCCATGTATTAAGGAATACACAACTGCTAATTATTAAAGAACTTTCAGCATTCTCTGAATTTTGCAGTTTGCTCTTGCAGTCTTTCACAATTTAACACCGTATTTCACAAGCTTTAGCCAATGGATGTGTTTACAGATGAATCACAAATGTGTTAATCATTAATCTCTGCCCTAGTGTCATTCATTTTATACTCCACTTTGAAGCATAATTTTGTAATCAAAAATTGTCATCCAGCACATAGAGAAGAGAGGAATCTCCATGGAAATTCCCATCCTTCTGCACTTGACATCTAGACAAATGAAAGAGTTTGAACAAAACTGACACGGCTTTTAACATCTACAGAGAAACTGTCTCTGTAAACTATTTACTGAAATATACTGAAATTAATTACAAGTAAGGTCAGAATCCATTGACTGTGTACTATACCTGCATTTCTTTGTAACTATCTGATGGATTCTTAAACCACTGTGAAACATGGCAGGTATACACAAACGATATCTGGAATTAAAGGAATTCTCATAGTAAGTGAGTTGGGTCAAATTCAGCATAAATGCTCTGACATCTGGAACTGTGACAGGCTATTTGAAGAACTTACAAGTAATACTAAAGGTCCTGGATTGCTTTTACACATTACAGCACACCCTTCCTCGGACAGCAGTCAGCGCTTGTGAACTTTGCAGAGACAGCCAGCAAGTACAACGGGGTATTTATGTCAGCCTGGTGACTGTTCCAGTATTACAAATTTAAACTTACTCTATTTCTCACTGCTTCAGCCTTCTTTTAAAAACAACACCTGATAAAACATCAAATCATACTTTATTTACTAACGAAAGAGAGGGAGTGGTCTGACAATTTAAGTTTAGAGCACTGCCGTTCTGTCCTGGTAGTAATACCGGTAAACAGTAACAGCTCTGGGAAACTACATTATAAAATGAGCAAAGGATTGCAGAGTAAACTCTGTCTCATTTCCCATCAGGAAACACTGACAGTTCAAATTTTCCGCTAGAAGCTGCCAACTCTGCTAGCGAAAGGCGTCACCGATTTGCAACTAATGGGAAATACTTAAGGAAGTTGCGGAACGTGAACGAAGACATGAATAAAAAAGAGCACAACTAAAAGTATTTTTAGACCTCTAAGAAGAAAATCTCTGCATCACAGGAAGAAAACACGATTTTTGAAATACCGAAGAACAAGCGTCAAAGGAACAAAACCACGGATAAAATTGGTATTTTGGGTTAGCACTCCCTCAATGTCTCGGCAGCAGCGTTACGATAAAACATGACGAGGCCACACAACACGACCGTACACGTAAGTTTTACAAGGAGCTTTAAAGAACCCAAGACGGGAACACTCCGGACGGAAGGTGTCCGTCCCCACACGGCACTTGGGACCGCCGCAGAAGTGAAATCCCTGCCGGGTACCGCGCCCCGGGCGCTCACCGCCGCGGCTCCCGCTCCCGGGCAGGATGCGGGGCGGCGGCAGCCGCGGCCGGTCTCGGCAGAGCCCGCGGGCACCAGCGCTTCGGCCCGGGGTCCGGCGGCAGCAGCCTGCGGCGGCACGCCCGGGGCGCGGCAGCGGGCTGCAGTGGGCTGGCAGCCGGCCCCGGCTGCGCCCGCTCCGCCCGAGGATGCGCGGGCAGCTCCCCGCGCCCGGACCGCTCCGAGGGCAGCGGCGGCTGCTGCGCCTCGCACGGCGCCGGGCGAGCGGAGCGCGTCCCGCGCTGCCCTTCCCCTCCCCGCTCCGCCGACGGCCCCGGGACGCGGGGCCCCCGCCCGTCCGCCCCCTCCGACGCCGCGGGGCGAGCGGGTGCCGCGGCCGTGAGCCGCCACCGTACCTGCAGGACACGGAGAGCTCCACCTTGGTGGCCGGGATGCTGGAGCTGAGCACGTTAAAATCCCCCACGGACGCCATCTTCGGAAGCCCACCGCTCCTGCCCGGCTCCTGCCGCCCCGCCGGCTGCTCCAGCCCGAACATGGGACAGAGCGGCGCGGGTGGGAACGAGGGAGGGAGGCAGGGAGGAGGCGGCGCCTATTGGCCTCCACAGAGCGCCGCCGCTGCCGCCCGTGGCGCGGACCCGGCGAGCCGCGCTCAGCCCCGCTCCGCGCCCGCGGGACTCGCCCGCCGGCCGGAGCCGCGCGTGCCCGCCCCGCGCGGGGAGCGGGACGGCCCGAGCGGGGCGCGCGCCGCAGCCCTCAGGGGAAATGCGGCACCGGGGCCGCGGCGACCCCACAGCGTGCGGGGCGGGGAAGTGCCCCGGTGGAGGCGTGCCCGGGGTGCGGTCCCGAGAGATGCCGCTCCCGCGCCTCCCCGGTCACTGCCCCGCTAGCTCCTGCACGGAAACTCCCGTCCCGTCCCGTCGGGTGTCCGGGCAGTCTCCTCTCTGTGAGGAACCTCCCCGGTGTCTTCCCCTTGGCTCTTGCACGGGAAGTCCCGCTCCGCTCTGTCCCGTTCCGCAGGCTGTGCAGGGAATCCCCTCCTTCCGCGCTACTGCGTTTGCGGTCCCCGAGCAGCCGCAGCTGCGCCCGGGGACAGCGTGTGAGGGCCACACTGCGAGGGCTCATTAATTCTCCCGGGGCCGGCACCACAAAAGCCCCGGGCGGCGAACGCGGGGTTTGCGGGAGCGGCGGGGCAGGGCCCGGGCCAGGGCCGGGGCGGCGGGGCCGGTGCCGCCAGGGGGCGCGGCAGAGCGGCCCGGAGGGTGCGCGCTCCTCGGGGCGGTCGCCAGCGCTGGGAAGACCTCGGTGATCCGAGCCTTTGGAATTCCAACAGCCTTTCCAGTTGCGCAAGAGTCGAGGGAAAAGAGGTGAATTTACACTGGATACTGTGTGCATTGACACGCTGAAAAACGGGGGTTTCACTCACTCACACGTGCGCAGACACATTTCTTTTTTTTTCCCCAAGAGTACCAACCCAGTTGCCCTGAATCTGTTCATAATAGTTCACAATAATCACAACAGCTCCGTCATCTTATATGTAATGTGTATAATTTGTATCCATTATTACAATGGAATCTAAGAGGACTCCAAAGTTTATTTTTCATCATGGTAGTTTGAAAAGAGATGGAAGTGCTACCATTCCCATGTCACAGGTGGGAAGTTAGGGCAAAGGCAAATTAAATACCATGTCTGTAGCCATAATATGTAGGACAGGTCGAAGATACCAACCCGAAATTATGTACTGAACTTCTCTACTCCTCTATCAATAGTTTTACATGCAGCAATAAAGAAGCTTAATGTTTTTATTTGTTAAAAAAACAACCAAACAAAAAACAACAACAACAACAACAACAACAACAACAACAACAAAAAAAAAAAAAAAAAAAAGACAAAAAAAAACTCCAAAGCCACAAACATCAAGATACATTAATTTTGAATTTAATTTATAGATTCTTGTTGCTGCAATTCAAGTTCAGTGCTTGATCTCAGGCAGTATATCAAAATAGTGGTAAGAGAACCTGAATGTCAACACCTGGTTAGCTCATAGCAAACAGAAAGAACAGCAGTGGGAATGCAGAGAACAGGAATATGTTCTTATGAACAGGAGATATCCTCCCTGTGCACAGCATGCATATGAAACATTGCTCCAGTGGCAGAAACTCAAGGAAGATATTATGGATATTTTATTCAGAAACTTTATTCAGACCACATTCCAGTTCTAATCTTCTGGCTCTTTGTTTTCAGGAGATTTTCACCTGAAGTCTCATTTCTTTATTTTCATTCTCTTGTCCAGAGCAATTTGTTAAGCACAGAGCAATTTCTCATCAGATATCTCTAAAGTACTTCCTCTTAAACCAATCTGTCTAAAGTTGTCAGTGCAGCCTGAGGAACCACATACCTTCACAAGTATTCAAGGTATGTCTGCAGGCAGCCAAACCAGTAAGCCTACAGCTGAAATTGCTTTAAAAAGCCAAACCACAAAACTCAAACAGAAAAACAAGAAGAAATTTAGTTCACTTCTGTCTTTGTCTATACAGTAGTGTGAAGGGATGGATGAAGGCCCAGTGGTGTCTTGAAAGGCTAATGCCGAGTACAAATAAGATACTAGATGACTAAAAGCTAAAGAACAGTTTTTGAGAAAAAAAGAAACTGTTTTCCAGCTTTGTAATATACTTCCTCCCTCTTTTATAGTCCACTATAAGGATCTAAACATGATCAGTGTTTCCCACAGGGCGTGGCATGAATAACCAGAAATGTATGAAGAGTTATTATAGTAAGGATAGTACATCACTATAAATGATGTAACTGTTAAAATAATATAGGTGTGAGTAACCTAAAAGTATATCATGTGACATGATTTTACATTATTCTCTACTAATCCACTTTACTTTTGGTTACGTGGGGGTTTGTTTTGATCCTTTTTTATATTACCTGATCTTAATATTTTATTCCACTTAGAAAAATGAAAATTTTTGGCAATTGCTGATTCCATAAATAGAGCACCCTATGAAAATAATGGAGGAGTTAAGTAAATTCAAGTCTTCAGTGTTGCTGGGGAGATATCCATCTTCTCTCATCACGTTTATAAGGGCATAACTATTTTTTCTTTTAATGTTTCAGCTTAGAGTAAGTACATAGTTCTCATGAACTGAAAGTGATTTATATGGGAAAGAGAAACTGAAAAGTAAACCAAGGGGTAGCTGAAAGATACGCACCAATGAGACTAAATATACATTATTATCATTCCAGAGAGGCACCTTGTACTTTCTCATGCTTAAATGGCACTAAGGTGTGGGGACTGGAATAATGCCCAAGTATTAGGTCTGAGGCAGTTTTAGTATCTGAAATTTATGTGCAAAATACCTATCAGATTACAGTGCAAAAAAGAAACGTAAGAGTTGTGTGTGGTATATGGTAAGCTGACATATGAATGACATCAGTGACTCTCAGAAAATTTTGCAACGGAAAACAGAGCATATTTTCCTTGCTTTCTTTTGTGATTGTTACTTTATTATTACTAGCTGTTGCTAATTATCAGATACCTACATAACTCGTTTCAATTCCCACTACCTAATTTAAGGAATGAGGGATATATTTGCAGTAATTATAGCATAACTATGAACAAACTAGAGATTCCAGAATAGCTGTAATGCGTAACACTGGATGATTGCTTTAAAACATCACAGCTTCCACGTTTCAGCAGTATAATTGAAGCCGAATGCCACAGGATGCAAACATTGATTACTCCCCTCCACCCCCTCAGCTTTCTGCCTTGTAGATCATTATTAAACATCTCAAAAAAGAAGTTTAATGATTAAATCTTTGCACTACTAAAAAAAATAAACCACACGCAAAACCAACACATTCTAATCTGTAGGAAGTTAAGGAACTGGAAATGGCATCTATTCTAGTTATGTGGTAGAATAGGTGGATGATTATAGGAGTGAACTTAGAAATGAGCTACTGCATTATTGGAACAGAACAATGCGACTACAATGCATTTTCATGACAATGACATGCCTACTCAGTCTGTATTTGTGATGAACATCCCATATTCCCTTGTTCTTCTTCAGGTATCTGTTCAATAGTTTGCTCAAGTAACAGTAATCAAATGACATAATTTTATCCTGGCTGCCACCAAACTGTTTCCTTCAAAAACCTGAAGATGAGAGTGAACTTAGCCATAACTTGGTCCTTTCTGATAACTGAACATAGCACTGAAAAAAATCCAATATCCTAATGTACACTACAGTTTGATGATTGTTTTATCTTTCTCTCCTGCCTTTAAATAATATGGTTAATTTCTTTCTTCTTTTCTAGTGCTGGTTGTTTCAATTTTCATTGAACAAAGACAAGGAATTTAGCGTTTGCTGGGACAAGTGGAACCATTAGTGCCACCCTCTCTACTGGAACCATCAGCAAGAACTGTGGCTGAATACAGACCATAGGCTTTTAAAAAAACATCAGTAATAGAACATGCTGATGGATACATTCAGTCTCTTTAGTCTTCCAGGATGAAATATCTCCTATAACTCCATGATTTTGTGATCTGCTTTCAAAACACACAAATACTGATGCTCTATTTTTGTGAAAGTAAAGTCTAAAGATGTCAGACTCAGGTTTGACGTAAAGAAATCTCTCCACTTCTTTAAGGTTTTCACTTTAAACAGTAGTTTTTCAAGGGCTAGTGTCTACAGTCTCACAGGTGTCAAGGAGAATACATTCTTCTATAAAAAGTATCTAGGCCTTCTGTGTTTAAAAGCCTTTGAAACCTATCTTCAACTGTCTGCATAAGAGCACCTCTGTTGTGAGGACCCAGAAAACCTTGTCACCATGGCATAAGCTGAGGAAGGTTAGTGAGTCATCAGTGCAGGGACAGCTGATAATTTCACCCTTTTTGTACCATGATGAAATTAGTAATGCATTTATTTGTATACCTCTCTACTATTTCCTTGCAGAATAAAATCACAAAGTATAAATACCACTTCCTCTCTTCAAACACAAAAAGGACACCTATCCAACAAATACTCGTCTCACTATTTATTTGTTTACACTAGAACTACATTATGTAGCAAAGTACCTTTATTTACATAATTTTCCTGTACTATTTCAAATTTTCTTCCAGTTTGATCCAGCCCAGAAGAGAGAGATCAGCAGTACAACCATAAGGTTCCTTCCTGCCACAGCCTAAGGAAAGTGTTCTTCCATAGAATCAGGTTAAGTAGTGTCAGTTCCTGACACAGTTTTCAGTTAGTTCAAGAGCTCTTCAAAATGGCAAAGCATTTTCAGAGTCATCCAGGAGATGTAATGGAATCCATTTCACATCTTACACTTAAGACTGCATGGTAAGGTCTCTACATCTACAAACAGAGGAATTTTAAATCTACTGAGCACTTTTTCTGGCTCTCAGAGTGAAGCAAGTAGAGTGGAACTCAAGTTCTAAAAATTTGACTTGGGAGTATTTTTAGTACAGATTTTAACTGTTAACGAAGTCAGATTAAAGTTCAGGTTCCGTTTTAAAGGACAAGGAAAACTTACTAGGAGTTTTTGGGTGGAAAAGTATTATTCATGAACCTTCAACTGAGCATTGGCCATCCAGATTTCATTTGTGGACAGGCTGCCAGAAAAATGTAAGGGTGCATTTAAAATAATTTTTCTAGAAAGACAATTTATGACTGGCTCATGGCAGCAGATAATTCTAGGTTCTGCTAAACTAAGTGTTTAGTATGGCAGAAAGGATGGTAACAAGAAGATTGTCTGCATACAATTTATCTCAAAAATTCTAAATAATTATGTTATTTTTAATGGACATAAGATAAGATAGCCCCTGTAATGGTTTTGAAAGCAAAACCAGTGAGAGACTCCTAGTCAGAAATACAATTTAATAGGGAAAAAAAGAAAAAAATATAACGCATGCAATAGTACAAAAGAAAAACCACTGACAGAGTCAGAATACAACCTCATTCTCCACTAGTTAGCGTGGTGATAGCAGTCCAGATGAACTGGTCTGCTTGGAGCAGTGATCCTGTAGAAAGGCCTGGTAGCTCTTGTCCTCTGGAAACCAGTGGGTAAGGGCTGCTCTGGTGCTCCAAATCTCAGTTTTTATCCAAGTAGGAAAGGCTTGGCTCCTCCCCCTGGGTGGAGCATCTCCCAATGGGATGATGTAATTTTATCAGTCATACAGTGGGACTCAATGGCCCATTAACAGAAGATATCTTCCTGGAGGAAGGATGGGTCATGGGAAAGATAAAGAACAATGCCCCATCTGGTTTAACAGATAGCCCATTAGCAGAGGATATCTCCCACAGAGATAAGAATCACTGTCCCACCTGGTTTTAGCAGATGATGATAGAATACATACTTTTGGGCTACTTTATGTTGTAACCTAGGACAGCCCCAAAATGAAACCTCAAGATGTTTGTCACCAGATCAGCTGAACAATTCAGTAAAGTATTTTAGTCTCAGAAGAGGTAGAGGAGAATCTACTTCTTGCTCTTCAATTACTTCTTATATTCTTGGACTACTCTTGATGATTAGAATTATTTTTTCCTTCCCTTCCCTGCCCAATCAGTTCTAGGCCTTCTAAGAAATATCAGCTGATTTGCAGAAAATATTTGCTTGCTACAAATCTTTTAGGAATAATATATTTCACAGTTTCTTTCTCTGCCTAATCTCAACCCACATCTTTTCCCTCAGCATGCTTCCAGAATATTCGTAAAATAAATGCCACCATTAGCAATACATCTTGGGAGGCCAAGTCTTCATATGTAATAGTTGCTTAGTGAACACAGAAGAAATTAGCACATAGCCTATACAATTTAAAGGTATGTTATCCAGTTATTTTCTTCATGGCAACTAAAGTCAAACTCAGTTCTTTTAGGAAAAAATCATTACATCATTTCTGAACCCAACAGCGGCAATGCCCAAACTGCTACATCCTCCTCCATCACCCAGGTGGTGGCTTCAGTACTCATGCACGTGACTTCATGTATTTCCTTCTGAAGGAGATATTGGGTCTCAGCAATCTGGGCATGGAAGAAATCAGTAACTCTTCCAAAACAGACATAGATTTGATCTTTGCGAGTAGACTATAACACAGATTTCATAAGGCAGCACCAATTGCTTTTCTATTACCTACCTGTAAATATTCAGACAGATGTGTACACAGTGAGGGGGTGACCTGGACTAATCTGGTTAAGTGTTGGATCCACTGCTTGTGAATAGTCACACACTTGAACTCACATAAATAAATACTCTGGATGATATATCAGGTTATCTTATAATTTCATCTTCTCAGAAGGATCCCTGTGGAGTCAGGGTAACACTACATATTCTAATTAGCCAGCAAGAAGCAAACCCAAATTTTTCAGTCAATTGCTTTTTAACACTTTCTTTCACAAATTTCTCAGTGTAAGTCAAGATAGTGGAATATCAAAAAAATTATCATCATATGTCCCCTACCATTTCTATGGTTTCCTCATTTTGAAAAAAAATTGTTGGGTGTTTCTGTATTCTTTCAAAGACCAATAAAATCCCAGCATGTTGTCAGATCCCTCCATGTACTACTTTTCATGCAGTCAGCTTACAGTGAAGCTCTGTCCCAAATTAATTTTGAAGGCTGCATGTGATTTACTTTATTGGCTTCTTGATTATTTTTTTCCCAAGATTATACTTGTTTTGTGGAAGAAACTGACAAATGCCCTTTGGACAAAATGAGAACGTTTCTATTTTCAGAGAGGAAAATCTTTATGGCTCCTTAAGACTCTCCGTCATATTTGATAACTCACTGTTAAACACAGAACCAGAAAGCATAAACCTCTCCCACAAAATGGGTTCCTATGCTCTGGGTTTGAGATAGAGGAGGAATTGTGTCTGGAAAGATTTGTGAAATCATGTGAGGATATAAAAGATTCTGTTTCCCAGCTGAAAGACTTTCTGAGTAGGTAACAGATCTTACCAGTACTATCAATGATTTGGCTTCCGCTGTTGATTTTATGCCTCCACCTACAGGGATATAAGCTGCAATAACTGAAACAACTGGAATATCATTAAACACCTCCACTCCCATAATTATCAATTATTAGTGCTTGATAGGAGCTTGAAAGTCATATGCTCAGTCTGACAAAGCAGACTCTAATCCATTAAATCACTTCAGCTTTCACCTCCAGGAAGGGCCTCTAGCAGTAGAGGCTTTTTCTTCAGCTGTTCAAATAAAGTTTATCCTTCTAAAGTGCAATTTTCTGAGCTACTGAGTATAGTTGGGTTCTAAAGAGCCCATAGTTTTCTTCCAGGGTGCAGACACCAGGTTTCTCTCAGGGAAGGAGCTGTGCAATGGTCTGGGTTGCTCTGCCCCTCAGTGAGCCTGGCTCTTTGCTACACAGCTGGGAGATCTCTGCAGCAAAAGAGGTCCTTGTATACAACATATATTGAAGAAATATAATTACTGCAGGACATTGTCTTCTTTTTTTTCCAATTTACCAGCAGCAAGCTCCAAAGTGACTATACAAACTCTCAGAGAAGCTGATTTTAATCACTCATGACTCATTTATAACTATGAATTAAATTTTCCAACTTTACAGCATTTATTTTGATTGCGTTTTATAATGACAGTTGCCATCCTAGTTACCAAACACTAATTTATGATATAGGTTAATTTTGCGTTATTAATGAACTATCAAAAAGGCAGTGTGACTTATAGTACTGACATTTAGCAAGTCACTAAAATATCTAGAGGAGAACTTCAGAGAGTTGCTTCTTTTTCGTTCATGAAAACAGAAAAGAATCGCAGATAGAAAAGTGAATTTTGAATATGTCTTCTTTTTTCATCCTCATTAATGAATTTTAATGTTATTTTATTTTCTGTTCAAGTAAAATACCTTAAACAAACAGTTAACAGCATGTGGATTGTCTTTCGGGAACACTGTCCATCAGATTTTTCTCATTTCATGGCAACATTTAAGCAATTAAGGTTTTAATGAGGCTGAAAATTTCCAGCCCAAATAATGTAATGAGTTTGACTATCTTCCAGAACAACTGTGGCACTAATGCAGGAATGCATTTAACCATATGCTTGAATTCATAACTGTGTTGTTGGGCAGCAGCTGTCTGCCTCTTAAGTGAGGTGTAAAGCTCACACTTAACGTTTGCTGAGCTTGAGGGTTCCTTGCACCATTGTTTTGCCTGTGTGAGAAGTACGAGTACAAAATTGCCATTTTCTCTTGTCACATTCTGCTCTCTCAATGTACTTATATCCACAAATTATTCGAATGATACCTGATCCATTACCTATTTGCAGCTTTAAAATACCACTAAAGATTCCACAGTATTTCTCAAATGGGAGGTAAGTAAGACTCTGTTACTTAACAGAATATGAAAAATTAAACTGTCTTGGCACCATGGACTGAGCTGTACTGATGAGTGTCAGGACTTCTAATTCTGTATCTGTGGTTAGTGAGAACCTTTCATTTCCTCTTCTTTTCAGAAGGGTTTTGATTCCCAATAAAAACAGTATTTGTTTTCCTAAAATGACTTCATACACAGTATTTATTTGACTGTGAAATAAATATTCATCTTCAAAAATAAAGAACTAATTAGTTTGGGGCAATTGCCAGATACCAGCAGCATACTTTCCAGAGCCACAGTAGCAAGAATTCTATGAAAATTATTCTACTATTTAGGTAACCATAGTACAGTTGTCTTCAAGTTATTTTGCAAAAGAGATGCTGACTTGCTGCCAGCACAACTAGCATTTCTACCAGCTGAGAAAGTAACTTCATGAACACTTAATTTTTTTTTTTTCTGGTGGTAAAAAATAAGTAAAAAGGAAACAAACCACTAGATAATTATTTAAATAATTCTAAAACAAGTTTAAAGAAAAAGTAAATGGCCAATTTTAGAACTGTCACATGGACTGCAATTCTGAATGTGCTTCAGAAATATACACAAAACTCCTTAAAATAAGAAAAAAAATTTTTGAATAGTGATTCCCTATTTCTGTATTTCCCTGTACTTATATGTTTGATTTAAAATTTAACTATAAACACACACAAAAAAATAAATTATTTAGTTCAGTAGCTTTTAAAATGATAACTTAACCTTACTTTGCATAATTGAGAAAAGGATTAGAATGATTCTTAAACTTATTGTATTTTAAACAACCTAGGCCAAATTTATCCTTATAGCAACTTAACAGAACTGAAATGATCAATGAACTAATTAACCCTCTTGAATTTAACAGATAATTCAGTACAAATTAATATTACACTTTAAGTATTAACTTCAGGTCCTTAATTATTTACAGTTTTGGTGTATCTTTTCCATAGTGATATAATTAGCATAGCTATGTGGGGATATATAGTAATTTTAGAAGGAGTTTGATGGCGAGATATGTTTTGAGTCCAGTTTGTGTGTCTCCCAAGCATTATAAACTTTTGAAAGGGAAGGGTGCTAAAAAATCTTTACTGTTGAATGTTTCTACTTTTAAAAAGCCTTTTGGGAAAATATTATACATTCGTCAGCATTAATCTATATAAAGAACAAACTTGGCTTCTAACACAGGGATAAACTCCCCATATATAATTGCTAATTCTACATAATACTACACTATATTATTGCTACACATAACACTAATCCTAACACTCAGTCCAGTTTTAGTCTTGCAGGGTACCTAAATCCATGAACCAGTCCTCATTCAATATGGAATAAAATCCTCTGCTACCTGGTCCCTGGTAGAAGCAGACTCCCAACATAAGCATTCTCCGTAAGCGCCACTTAGATCCCAAGAATTGTATCATGCACTGTATGTCAGAAAGGGTTACTCTCAGCTATAGTGAGAACTCAGCTTCTTTTTGCAGCTTCATCAGTAATCTTGAGTTTACCTTCTGCAAGACTAACCTTTGCTTTGACTTAGCATTGGCTGAGAAGCCACCCATTTCATGAGCTTGGTATGGCAAGGAAAGTTTAGGAGTCATGCTTCCAAACCTATTTTATCATTCCTTTTCAAATTAAAACCATTCCTTTTCAAATTAAAACTCCTAGTATTCTATGATTCTAACATCTCTAGATTTAACAGTCCTTCCAGGTAGAAAATCTTAGTTATGAAAATTAGTTACTCTTCATTATAATCTAAATATTACTTTTTATCCAGCTTTTTTTTTTTTACTCACTAGTTTTCATTTTACTTATTGCTGTAGATGTTTGTCAAACTATAAATTAAACATGACCCTTAAGACATCGTGAGGCCATCTTGGCATGGCACCTTACTTAGCAGGGAAAGCTGTTGGATAATGCTGGATAATGTTTCTCATTACCCAAAGCATGGAAACCTGCTGGTTTTTATCAAAGAATGAAGGGATCACTGAAGTTGAAAGTTGCCTTCATGTTTCACCTAGTCCTCCTGCTCTGAGCATGGTCATTGTCAAAGCTCTGAGCGTGGCTATTGCCAAAGGATGGACAAGTTACTCAGGGTTGTGTTCAGCTGAGATTTAAAACTCCCTAAGGCTGGCCAGGTGCCACTTTCCAACATCTAAACACTTACAAAAATTTGCCCTATGTCCAGTTAGGTTTCCCTATGCTGCAGCTTGTGACTGTTGCCTTTTGTCCTTTCTGTTGTGCACCTCCAAGGCAGCACTCCCAGGTATCATCAGAGAGCTGCACTAAGGTAACAGACAGCAGCAGTTACATTCCTCATCCTTGTCATCTCCAGGCTGCACAGGGAGAGTTCCCTCTGCTCTTCTTGCTCATTATGATCTAATCATCAGCTCCCTAATCATCCTAATGATCTTGCACTTACGTGTCTCTGCAGTTTAATGCCTTTATAGCAGGGGTCCCAATGCAGTTCAAAGATGTGACCTGGGGGAAAAATCCCTGCTGGCTCTGCTACCACAGCCCAGAGTGTTGTGGTGCCTGGGGTAATCTTTGCTCATTCATGTTCAGTTTGTTTTCTGCCCAGGGCTTTGCTGCAGAGCTGCTGTCCAGCCCTCAGACCCCCTCCTTTACCCATGTCTGGGTGCACCCACACCAAGTGCAGGCTTGTGCTTTGGTCTGCATTGAAACCCACAATGCTCCTGTTGACCTGACCCAGGGGCCTTTCTCGACACAGCAAATCAGTGTAATAAAAGTCTTTATTGCTTATTGTCTCAAACTTGATCATGGTTTTTTTTTTGGTGCCTGATGATAGCTTTTTACAGCACAACGTAATGTGGTAAAGCAATAAACATCAGTTTACAAAAATTAGCTCAATTTGGTTTTTTTAAATAAAACATGAATCTTTGTTTCTTTCAGAAGTCCAAATCATAGGCAAAATGTAGTGTAAGTTTTAATATCATCCTTGGCACAGCTTCCCAAATAGTCTGTGAACTTGACATGGTAAAAGAGTCTCTCAGGTTGCAGAAGCCAAGCCATAACCACCACTGTCTCATGTCCTCCTCACAGCCCTTGATGTTCTTAAAAGGCAGATACAACACAAGAATCTATTTGGCATTAGTCTCCAAAACTTATATATTTCACTATACAATGAATCTTTGCACTTTACATTTACCTCATTCTTTATATTGTCTGAAACTGATTTTCTAATATTACCATTTTAGTTTTTCTTTATAAAGCTCTCTTAAAATATGCTGTTTCTTTTATAGTTGCTTTCCAAAATAAGCTTCTTACACACATTTACTATCTAAATCAAATTAATTAAATTGAATCTTCTTTTGTAGTAAAGGAGGACAAATAGGGTGAGAAATGCAAATACTAACATATATCACTTCTCCATCAAAGGCTTTTTCTCCCAGTATGCTTTCTGGAAAATTGCTTCTGCAAATGCAAATGAAAAATAGTTGTTATACAAACAAATAGATTATATACAGCTTTATTTAACTCTCATTTTTTGATGTTTAAAACATTTCTGAATGCCACTTCCTCTTTGCAGAGAAAGTCCTATGAAACATAAATATTTTAGAGCTGCAGAATTGTTCAGATTTTAACTGCTCATGTCCTCTTTCATTTTTTATGTCAGTGGAATGCATTACTTTATTTACAGTCACAGAGAAATAAATACTTTCATGATCTGTTTGTCATATTGAGGAATAGATCAGATATGTAAAAAAGATCTTACAAGGAAAAAGGACAGCTTCAATTGTATGAGCAACGTTATTGCTGCAGATTTTAGAATTGCAGAAATTATTTATCTAAACATATGGAACTATGACTACAGAAAAAAATCTATCTTTTAAAAACTACTTGCTTAGAATAAAATAAACTTAAAAATTAATGCGGTTAAACTATGATGTAATGATTTTTTTATGTTGCCACTCTTCCATACCAGTGTTATTACATAAAAGGGAATTCTGAGACCAATGTTGCATTCAAAGTCACCTTCAAATTCAAAAAAGAAACACCTTATATGGAAAGAATTTATTATTAGTCTAATGAAAATCTCAACACTAATTACAATACAATAGACAGTTACTAAGATTAATCACAATAATACTTCCTGGTTCAGTACAAATTATCTGATCAATTCAGAAGAACATTAATAATGGAGTTGAAACTGTTGTACAAACCCTTCCTGGTACTAGCTCTGCTCTTGGGCTCTGCTGTTGGGCTCTCCCATGGGCTTTCATGTTTGGTCCTGTATTTGATAGCATCAGTGCTGCTTGAGAAAAAGAGGGCTGCAGCAAGCCATCAGCACCTTGTGCCCCTTGCAAGGACAAGTGTGGTGTTCATGATGGAGTTCCTTCTTTGCTGGAAGGAGGTGTATGATGTTGATGGTTTCTTGCTCCCTACTATGAGAACCCTCACTTGGGTCAGGTTTTCAAGACTGATTCTGTGAGCTCCTGCCTGATTGCCCTGCAACTCAATTTTATATTTAAATTTACTGTATATGGTGAGCTTTGCTCTTTCAGCCCTTTTGGCTTTGTCCAGCTCCCAAACTGCTCTTTCTTACCAACCACTGGTGACTTCTTTACAGCACTGGGGTCTCCAGCAGGAGGAGATCCCAAGCACTCACTTTTCACCCTCTGCTCTCACAATTGTCATCATTTACTCCCATTTGCAACTATCACACCATGACGATGCTCCTCTGCACTGCACCATTCTGAGGGTCACAAATACATCATTATACACATAGTAACTACTTGCTACTACTATCTGTAGAAAAATTCTAATTATCTCTCTTTTCCAGGTGTTGGTGAGTATATATGGTCTATTTAAGAGATGTGAACTTCTAGCATAGGCTTTAAAATTCTTCTTAAAGGAAATATCGGATCATTTGGACACTTCAAGATGTAGCTTGTAGGGACTTTGGTACTTCTGGACTTGGTACTTCAAATTCTGTTCTGACCAAAGTAATGCAATAAATGTGAAACAACTAAATCACAACAGAGAGCTGAAGAATGGTTGGTACAGAGTTATTATTAATAGTTCTCTGAATTCCAGTGCTCTGCACTGTCCTAACACTGGAATTGTTCCTGCCTCAAACAGATTAAATTAGGCTAAGGTTCAACTTTTGGATTTTAAAGATAACTGCAGAGGATGGGTAACAGAGAGAACACAGAAAACAAATAATGCTGGATAATTACTTCTATTGATAAAATCTGTGAATGGAGACAATGCAATATAATGCATCTAGATTTTACTAAAGGATTTGATATAATTTCTCACCAAATGATGTGTTGATTAAAAATTAGCACTATACAAAATGAATGCTGCACATGCTAAAAAGAATATGATTCAGAAAGTAATTCTAGAGAGCATCTATAATGGAGTGTTTCAGGATCAGTTCTATTCAATGTATTTATCCTTTACTGGGAAACTTCAAAGATAAAACATAATGGAGGCCATTATAAGGAAAAGAAGTAGGTTGATCAAGTGATTGGAGTTTCATGGTAATCTGGGTTCCCTGGAATAATGGTGCAGTGCAGTTCAATGCAAATACATGTCTATAAGATGCAAAGATATGGATCTTTCACTTAATATACAAAGCCCTGTTTTAGAGAGCAAGTTGAACCAAAATTGAAGACAAGGTGGATAGCAGCTTTAAACAGTTTATAGTGCTGTAGAACAGGAGATGAGTTATAGCCCTGTCCCCAAGCACATACTGGCCACAAGCAGCAGATACTGTTTTCAAGAGGCCTTAGG
Organism: Oenanthe melanoleuca; assembly: GCF_029582105.1. Taxonomy (NCBI): domain Eukaryota; kingdom Metazoa; phylum Chordata; class Aves; order Passeriformes; family Muscicapidae; genus Oenanthe; species Oenanthe melanoleuca. Next base: position 55,541,819 of record NC_079334.1, read on the forward strand.
AAATATGGAACAGGAGTGTCTCAGGAGAATTAAATCAATGCACCTAAACCAGGAAAATTTTTCCCCATTGACAAACAATATTTTGTACACATGAGTTTAAATAATAAAAACTTTTAAGGGAATGGCTACAAGAAAATGTCCAGCAAGGAAAACTACCCTTCCTCAGAACATACTGCCTGTACTCCACTCCTCTTTAATCGTCCCCCTTTTCATCATCTAATCCACCTAGTCAGGAATCGAGTTGCTGTCCCAAAAGCCAGAACTTGGCTGGTGCTGCATGGGTTTACCATGTCACTCTGCTGGCAGGAGAAGCCAGAAAGGCCCTGTGCTCTAAGCTGAGGTTTGCAGCTGCACTGGGCCCCTGGGCTGGCTCGCAGCTGCTCCTGCCAGCTGTGCTCCCTGCAGGTGTTCCCTCAGCTGTGTTTGCTGCCTGCAGGCAGAGCGGCTGCTCGGCACTCCCAGCTGCAGGCTGCTCCCTCGCTGTGCTGCATTATTGCACTTGGGGTGTTTCAGCTCTTAGGGAAGGTTCAGTGGTGTGCAGGAACGTGGTAAAGTCATTGCCACAGAAAGAGGAGTCCCCAAATACTATCTCTTTAAGATAAATTCAGTCACTCCTTGGGATCACTTTTGTCAACTCTTCCTACTTCAGCAATTTACTGTAGATTTGTTGGATTGTCCAGGCTTTTCCAATCCCTATACCTTAGCTGATTTTAACAGAAATGTTGTCAATATTACAAAATACCTATGAAATGTAAATATGTTAAAACCTGACATGTTGTCTGTTGAAGTCAATACTTCTCACTGTTCCACAGATGCCCAGAGTGGCTGTGCCCTACAACTGCAACTCGAGCAACTCCCAAGGAAGGCCCACTGATCCCTGAACAGCTTACCTGAAACCTAGAAGGTAAAGCAATGCAGTACTGGCATATAACAGAAAAACCAGCAAAAACATGCTTGTAAAAATAATGCCTCAGACTGTGGTGGGGTTTTGAGGGTTTTTGGGGGTTTTTTTTGTTGAACTTCCTCTCCACAAGAAATTGTTTTCATTCCTTGTTTTTCTTACAGCTTCGGCTACACAGTGAACATCCTACTTTTCCTGTCTGTAGCATTTGCACTGAAGCAACTGGAAAAAAGCAAACTTGTTAGGCGATATCAGTAAGACTGATCACTTGCCTATTTTTGGCTGGTTGTCAGAGGAAGATTAAGGAACCAGTTATCCCACAAGCTAATCTTTAATGGCACCCTGCAGTGCTACTATAGATGACTTAACTGAGGCACCAGTTAGATGGTCATTACTGTACATGTCATACATACAGGATGTAAATATTTCCCAAATTTAATGCTTAAACTATTAGCCTTGCTCTTCACTTCTTCTTCAGATAAATTTTATTTTAAAACTCCATTTCAAAGAAATCTTAAAAAACAGAGATGGATCTAAAACTAGTCTAAGGGATTGTGTGGTAGGTTTCCCCAATAAGTCCAGGCTGAAATGGGACACAGCTTGAATGGGAAGGAGGAAAAGCTCTAAAACTACTGCTCTGTGACCAGCTGTGCTATTCTGAACAGTGCTAATAGTAAAACCATAGCCCATTTTCATGTCTCGTAAGTCCAAACTCACACATAGTTGTTGTGTCCATTCCTATCTGTCAATAAAACCTTTATAGGTTATAGTGTGAGTAGCATAAACTACTTCATCCTTGTGATTGTTTTTGCAGTGTTTTAGTTAACTTTATTTTTCTGCAGCATGATACATTTCATGCTGAAGGACAGTTTTTGGAAAATGTGGGCCACTCACCTGCAGTACACACTGGTTTGCCTGGGGCTTCAAGGCATCAATGCCTGGAAGCTGAAGGACCATCTCAAGAAGGAGCCCTCCCTCCTACACTTTCTTGGGGATTCACCTAGGGGAAAAAAATTCACAATGAGATTTGCTATTCAGTTCCAATATGCTGCCTGATGACCTGAATAGCTGCAATTTAGAATCAGTTGAAGCTCCTTGGATTGAAGTCTTCTCATCTGATATTAAAGTCTACAGAGTATGTGTGCATGTGGGGATAGGTGCCTAGGCTCCTTCTGTGACCAGGGAGACCTAGCAAATGCCAGCAGTGGAATCCAGGCTGGGGTAAAGCCTGCTTCAGTGTGGGTGATGCACTCTGGAGGTCTGCACTGATAGCAAGGAGCCCCGAGGCTCATGTCCAAGTCTGGGCTGCAGATACTACATTTAAACAGGAAGAATCTCATTCCTCCTCTTTTATTTCCTGTGTTCAGTAAGACCAAAGAAAACAGAGCACATAGCAATAATCCTGTAGCAATTTATAGTCACAAATAGCATTAAGAAAAGGAACTGTAATAGGCCTGACTTGTTAAACATATGCAAGCACTGGTTGCATAGGAACTAACACATAAAACTCATGGTAATTTTGTCAGTTATAATAGCAACTACAGGGAATATAAATTTCATACTCTCTCTAAATTAGCATCTCCTGTTTTCTAGAGGTGAAAAAGAAGCAACTATGAAGAAAACATTTGCAGTTTAGGGTGGATTGTGAGATCTACTTGTAATAAGATAATTATTGCTTTTTAAGATTCAGCAGAAGATATGCTTATTAAGCTTAATAATGGCTCTATTAAAATACAAAGCCAAATAATCAAGAGTTGTCCTGCCTCACAAGAGTAACAATTAAAGGGTGTGATCTGGAGCAGAAAAAGAAATAACAGCAAAGTAGACAAAAGTGAGAGAGAAACCACTCTGCTTGGAAAATGAGTATTGCAGAACAAAAGGCTATTAAAGAATATCTGAAGTAACCATGATGCTTACAGTAGAGAATATTTGCCAAGTCATTAAGTATCATTAAACAAAAACTTAAGTCACATTTAAAAGCATATTTTTTTTCATAAAGCAACTTTTCAGTAATTGCTGATCTGACCTCTGCCACTTCAAAACAAAATAACAAACAGTATTATAGATGTAACATTAGGAATTTGAGAGTTGATTCATTGTCCCATAAAAATTAGCAGCTGCAGGCTAAACTGATAATGCAGAAAGAAAAGCACTGGGAGTATTTTAACATTCTGCTGAAAGTACTGGAGTCTCACTGTCCCTCCAGATGTTAGACTGAAAGTTTTTTAAATTTCTGTTAGGAATGAGGTTTTGCAGGGGAAAAATATACATTATGTGTCCTCCCTGATGTGTAAGGATTAACTCAAACAGAAATAAAAAGCCCAAATTTCTCTAATATTTTTTTCTGATTTCTTTCTGTCCTTTCACAAGTTCTTTTAATCTTTAGGAGATGCTTCAAACCATTTTCAGACTATTTAGCTAAACTGCTGGGCTAAATTTGACCTGTCTAACTTAGAAGTCAGTAGGAATTCTATGCACCACCCAAAATATGAAATTGAGTCAGACAAATTAAAAACAATAATGTGTACAAATACTTTATACAACAGTAATTTCATAATCTCCTATAAAATCTTTAATAAAACATCCTGTTATTCTGTATTTATTGCCAGCTTGACATGAACATTTAAAGTGCAAGTCTATTTTATGAATATATAAATAGCTACTTTTTCAAAACAGAATTCCAATGGGTGAAAGAAAGAAAGAAAGAAAGAAAGAAAGAAAGAAAGAAAGAAAGAAAGAAAGAAAGAAAGAAAAATATTTATAACACACATAAAACCATTGTTGTCCGATAAATTTACACAGAAGCTTCATCCACATACAAAAGAACTCTTGAAGATGTAACAGGCATCTTTAGATTGTTACTTCATGGTTTGAAACTTCCCTTAGGAGATGAAAGGCAGGAAGTGTCTGTGTCAGGTAGACAAACATACTCTTGGCATTTCACTGGAAACACTGTGTTAACTTCCATTGCTTTGCAGCTGCCTATAAATTCCAGACATTTTAAGTTAGAGCTTCTCAAACACATTCTCCTTTTCTAGCCTCTAAACCTCTATGATCCCATGAAACAAATTAAGAAATAATGAAATGCTGCATAGTTTGTGCACTATATTATTTTCTTTTATGTGTTACTAAAAGAATTGTTTCTTTTCTGCCATTAAGTACAGTACTTCCAGCTGCTTGATCTGAAAACACATCAGTGTTATGGAACTGTTCTTTTGTCTTTTTCTACTTGGCAATGGCTCAGAACAGCTTTCCCATCAGACTTTGCCTGTGGAAGGAAAAAGAGAGGAACATTGCTTGTATCTTCAAAATTATTGTGTGAAGTTTTATATATATATATATGTATGTACATATGCATATATATAGATCCCATAATTGCCATGCTTTTTATCTCAGCTTTCTCAGATTTATTCTGCAGAAAACATAATCAGGTGGTGAAAAAAACTGATTAACACCCTTTCAAAAAGCAAAGAAAAGTGTTTCTTTCCTTTTTGCTTCCTCTGAATTAATATTGAAATTTCTATATTTTATCTGGGCCTATTTTTTTTTTTCCTTTTTTTTTTTTTAACTAGGAGTTTAGATGGATGATTGAAAAGCAATTGTGGCATCATGGTCTACCAAAGAAGTATTACAAACCTATAATCTCGACTCTTGATACAGGGGTAAAATGCTCCAAAATGGCATTATTACTGCTTGGAAAAAATATTAGACAAACCTTTAAAGGAAAATGTTCAGAGAGATCTGGAATGGGAAACCATGGCATAACTGAGAACATCCACCATCATCTATTGATAAAGAGAGGATCTGGAGAAGGCAACTAGCAACTGAGAGAGTATTTCTCACCACAGTTTTAGTAATGGTTATTCAATGGCCACAGATGTCCTGTTGGCACACACAGTGCAGTCTAATCATTCCTGACCATGAAAGATCAACTACACGTGATATCCGTGGGGACAGCATAAAGTAAAAGCAGAACAGAAAGGGCAACATTTTGAGCAGCTTGCCTGATGTGAGCAACCTTCCAGGTGTGAGTTTCAGCCGTATCCCAAAACACCAAGCTCTGCCTTGCTTTGCACTCTCATTTGGTAAGTGAAAAATAGATTGTATTTCACAGCACTTTTGCAGCTGAGGGCGGTCCTTTGTTCTCCAAATAATCGCTGTATCTGCAGGAGTTTGAGATCAGCAATTTAATTTCTACACAGCCCCATTTTCTCTCCTCCATACCTGTGTTTATGTGGGGGAGAGGGAGGGAAAAGGCAGGAAGAAGAGCATAGTCCTAAGCTATCAGCAAGAGTCTGGAAAGATTTTATCGTATCCCACAAGCGCTGGACTTTGGTTTCACCAAAACAGGAGGTGGGGCTGCTGTCAAGTGCTTGTGAAATTGCCTGAACCAAGAAGGAGTGGATAGAGCAGAAAACTTAGAAGGAAACTTTGCTTTACAAATAATACCCCAAAATATTTTTGGTACATCCCTGAAGCTGCATTATATTTGAGTACAAGCTACAACTGCAACGACCTCCTAATCAAAGTTCAGTGAACAGAAAGGACACACAACTCTCATTATTTTTGGATATTTTTCCATTTGGGTCTCTCTGTGGTGAAACTACAGTTTAGAGAGTGTCTACACAATCCCTTCTGGGTCACTAGGAAAAGCCTCACCATCTGTCTCAGGCCTGGAAGTGCTCAGAACAGCTCCAAGGCTCTGCTCCTGCTATCCATGCACCTTTCTCTGCCTCTGCACTCTCAGGGTTTCTCCAGTTTACTGCATTGCTCCCAGGAAGAGCGTTTTTCTGTCTCTCCTCCTTCATGGCTTTCACTGTGCCCTGGGTGTTGCAGTCAGGACAGTGCACAGGAGTCTCTGCTGTGGGAGACTTGCCTACCTCATGCACACTCCAGACTCAGTGATATTTTTCATCTTTGTTGCAGACCTGTTGGCAATATGAGTGGCAAATATTCCCTGCATGAGAATGGCAGTGAATTGCTTTGATTTTCAGGGAGATTCGGGTTCCATTTGGTGACAGGAAAAAGTAGCTACCAAAACCTTCACAAGAAGTTATTAAAATATTTTCAAAATATATTGCATATATATTGCACCAATATTTACCAAAAAATCCAATCATAGCAATGATATTTTGCAATCTTTGCAGCTATGTGGAGACCTCCAAAAGCACTGACGTGTCACAGAAATCTCCATATGTTTTGCAATAAACCTACAAAATGTCCTTTCATTATTCATGATCGTGAACCCGAGAGAGATTGTTGTGATCACTTGGCATGACACAGGTTAGGGATGCAGTTCCAAAAATCTCATTAATTACTGAGCAAGAGCATTTCGTTTAAAAAAGCATCCACTTTTCTTATAAAAAATTCTACTGCAGGAGAATTCACCATAGTTCTTGGAAAGCTGTTCAACAATTAAAATATCAGGTTTGGATTTATGTAATTTCTTTAACAGACACCAAATCTTACCTTTGCTAATTTAAAGAGCTTCTGCCATTACATTTCTGCCCCCATAGGACTCTCACGGGCCTGAGCCTTTTCTTGGCTATTAGAGACAGGTTGAGCTCCTCAGTGTATTCACCAGAAAATGTGTTTTTTGCAGCCTTTCAAACTTTGTTGTGGCTTTACTTTGTGGCAAGCTGATTTATTTCAGTATAATCCACATATCCCTTACTCCAGAATGGGATGGAGTATTCCAACAAGATGGTACCAGAATGACAATCAGATGAGTTATAGCATCTCTGCCTTTACTTGTCTGTATCTCTGAGGTTGCTCTAACTCCTTTTGATTAAATCTTTCATTGGGAGCTCCTCCAGTGTCTCCTTTGCTCTAGCAGAGTCACATCTTCGTCTCTTCCCCATTCCAAGACACGCAATACTTCATCGGGCCTAGCAGATATTTTGAGTTTGGCTTCCTGAGCACAGCAGCTCCTTCTATGCATGTCCCCTTCATTTAATTTCTTCTACTTCAGCTAGTGTAGCTGATTCAGGCTACCACCATCTTTTCATGTTACACAAAATCAACATAAGCCTTTTGCAAGAATGAGCAGTGAGATCCTTTGAGATTAAACTTAAAATCATCCATTTTTGATGAAAAAAATGAAGAATGGAGAATGTTTGTTTTTCCTTTCTCTGCAGAAGAGAAGCCTAATGACGTATTCTCAGGGGTCACTGTACCTTGGCTGGTGAATTTCTGTGTTCTCTTTATGGCTTTGTAAGGCAGAGGCATAGAATCACCAGGGTTTTGAAATGCAAAGTATGATTTTTCCCTTTACATTTCAACTCCTTCAGATTGTGAGGGACTCAGCTGGTGGGTTTTATGGCTAACAAAGGCAGGATGGAGAAAGCAGCTGGCTACCAATGCTTTAAAATCCCAGCCGGAGAAGTTCTCACTCCACTGAAAATCTGTATCTGTAATAAATATAATCCACACCAACACTCGGGGGAAGTTAATTATTTTATCGAATCTAACATTTAAAGACAGTAAAATACTTGTCTGTAGATTCTTAGTTTTGCCTCATAACACTTTTAACAGGTGATCAGTATTTTTTGTTGAAGTTGTTATCCTTTGCACAAAAAGAAAATTGTTGGAATGGGAACGAATAAGCAGTGTAACCAGAACTTCAAAAAGTGTAAATGATCTAAAAGTACACCTGCATCTCAATACTCAAAGAGGATAAATAGCCAGATACACACACGGCCACACAAACTCCATTTTGCTTTGATGTCCCTATTACAAATGCTGACCAAGGGCTGTCTTGCTTAGATTTACTGAAATAAATATGTGAAATCAGAGCCCAAGGCAGACATATTACTGACTGGTGATTTCCTGTTGTGTTCACTGAAGCTACAAGGCACAAAATAACAAGAAAGGAATAAAATCCAGGTTGTAATACAAGCTTGAACAGCATATTGATGCTGGTAAGAGTGTATTTTTCTGCTCTCGTTTTATTAAGATATATGTGCAAGTGCCGGCTTAAGTCACTGATTTCACAAAAAAACTTGTGAACTGGCTGATTCCACATGCTTATCCAGCAAAGAGCTCTTTACAGAGGTGACATCTCCAACATCTCCATTGCTCTCCAGCCACATCTCTGCTCCAGTTTCCACACCAGTCTCCTTTTTCACCTTTTGTCAGCAAATTCACCACCTTCTCCTCTCCCAATCCTGCTTTTACCCACACTGTAAGGCAGATTTAGAGAGAAACCCACTGAGCCAAAAAAAAGCCCCGCTCACAAACCAACCAAATTCTGTTCCCTAGTCCAGGCCAGGGTGTCTACAAATTTGCTTTCTCTAATACACTGGTTTCTTGCTCTCTTTGCTCTTTTGCCACGGTGAGGAACTAACATCCTCCTATTTGGAGAAAAACTGAGAGCAGGTACCTCTTTGATGCTATTGCTGCAAAGACACATGAAAGGGACTGAATTCTGCACAGTACTGGTCTGTTTCATTGGTCTCCATTCATCCCACATTGTCAAGCCATGCAGCAGTTTTCTCTCTTTGTGTCTGCAGCATGCTGGGGGTGAGCAGGCACAGGGGCTCTCACAGGCAGCACAGGAGGATGAGTGGCAGTGTGGCCAAGCCCAGGACAATGTCTGCCCAGCAGCCTCTGGACCAACACCTCCTGTGCTGCTGGAGCCCCTGCTGGCTGCCCTGCTCTGGGGCCTCTGGTGCAGAGCCATGGCACACAGTGCAGACAGGCCTCTGCTGTTCCTCAGGTTTGTGCAGCAAGCACTGCTCTGTCTGGCTGCCTGCTGCTGATGGTGTCTGCCCCAACAGAGCTCTCCTCCTTTCCTCTGTCCCACTACACAGCTCTCACTAACCCTGCTAACATCACTCCTCTGCACAGGGACCTTCATTTGCACTGTCCATAGACTCAGACTGGCACACTTTTCAAGTGATTATTTCACCAAGGACTGTAGTTACATGCTGTATGCTACAGCAATGAACATAGTTCATCTGTCACCTTGAATCCTCCTTGACCTCACTGCTCATATTCTGCTCTTCCTCAGCCCTTTCTTGCCATCTTCAGCTACACCTTTTTGAAGTATCTTATTTTCTCCAGCTTCTTTCCACAATATAGCTGAAGTGCAAGTTGCTTTCTCTGCATTGTGCAGAGAAAATGTGTCTCACATCAGACCTTACAGCAAAGACTCTGGAGAGACCCAAGTCTTAAAGTTCCTCCACAAGACCCAGCTCACTTTGAGAAAGACATGCCCGGGCTGCAATCACATTTCAGGATTGAGACAAAAGTGAGTAATCACTACAGCTGTAGATCTTGTAGTCTGGGACAATGGGCTGATTTTTTAGACATGATTATATAATACTTCATATAATATTATATTAATATTTATTAGATTATATATTATATGTATTGCATATTATATTAATTGGGCTATGGAAATTAATTGGGTTCTTTTAAATTAATTTAGCTTTTTTCCCCTGCTATAACTTTGAAATACACCCAAATAGTGTATGCTTTGTAGAATATGGTCCCATTGAGAACATTTCCAAATATTATCTCCATCTGTCGTGAGACAGAATTTTCAGGATAATTTCTTTTATGGTATTTTGAACACACTTCAGTTCATGTTCATATTCATTAACTACTATTGAAAATTTTAATTGAGGAATACTGAGTTACAAATACCACATAAGAAAAGATCAGTCATTAGGTTCATTTGAAATGTTTTAATGACTTTTTTTTCCACATTAAAATCAAAGTGAGATCAATATCTGAGGGTCAAAGGTGCTAAATTAAGTCAGTGTGCTCTGACCATTCTAGTAGAACTTAATGTTCAGTTCCTGGGTAAGTGGAGCAGAAATCCGCAACACCAGTTTCTGTGAAAAAAAGAGACACAAAATAATGAATTATTTTAATGTAAAAAAACAACAACAACAACAAAAAGCCTCAACAAAGAACAGTTCAAAACAGAGATTAAGAATTAAAACTTGAGTTTAGACCTTCATGATTTCTTTAACATATTTGGTAGGGTGAGATTAAGTTCATGGCAGTAGGCATCTTTCTACTGCTGAATCCAATTCAATATCCCTTTTAGAAATTCAGGAATGGTTTAAAATTAATTAATTACATGAATTAAATATTAAATTATAAATACAATATCTGTCCTGCTCTTCCTCCCTCCCTGTTCAATGTTAAATTTAATGCATTTTGTGCCACTCACGTAATTTCCATTTTCAGCACTTCACCAGTTTATCTTAAGTTTCAGAATTAATAATCTCTTAAAATGCACAATATCCATTCACTTTGCCAGTCCACAAATTCATGTTAACATTACTATAACAGTTTGTGCTTACTTAGATAACTTCTTCAAAATATCTAATATTTTCATCTTTCATCAGAAACAGTTCTCTGCCACTACTTAGTGAGTTGGAATTCCACTTCTTGAATAATTTGCCTTTTCTTCAAATACAGGGAAAAATCCAGACAAAAGTACTGCAAAACCATCCAAAGACTAACCTGAAAATTGTCAGGCAGCCAGAGAGGCTACTCCAGACTTCAATACTGCATGGACATTGGGAGCTATGGATTTTGGGAACCTCTGTACTTCCCAGAGGATGCTAAGTGTGATAAAAAGAACTTTCCCTATGCACACTGTCAGCACAAGCCTGGCCAACAGATGTACCCTTCCAGCATCCCTGCTGCAGTCACTGTACAGCTCCTTAAGGCATGAGAATCCAGAGGAAAAAAAAGATAACAGATTCCTAATAATAGGAAGATTCTATGATATTGCAAATGTCAGATCAGGGTAGCGCTGCATGAATCAGAAAGAAGTGGCTTATTGCTAAGCAACCTGTTTCTATTTATAGACAAATAAATATGGCTCAATAAGTACTTAAGCAGTGCTATTAGGTGAATTTACTTTCTGTGAAACAAAACCAATATGGTAGAAGTTACTGTCTACTGTAGCTCTTTAAACAGTGGCGTCTCTGCTTGTAAAACTATTATACAAAATGTAATCCCACTAAGACTGTAAGAACGTGGCAGATTTGCCCTTTGCATTTTATTTTTTTTAATTACATGAATAAGTTTTCAAGATCTGAACCCAAGCTGCTGCTAGTGCTCTTTTAAATTTTTTTTAATTTTTAGATTTTTTTATTAGAGGGTCAAACATGGGAGGAATATAGGTAGTGACATTGAAACATCTGTTCAGGGATGATGGGAGAGGTTTGACTGAATCTCTTAGAATTGTAAGAGAAATATATTTAGTGTAGAAAATTTAACTTTTTTGCAGTTTTGGATCCCTACAACATCAGCTTGGTGGGTTTTTTGCTCCAGCATTTGAAGCAGATCTTAATTCACCAAGATAATATTTTGCTCTTACATCAAATTTTAAATTATATTTTTGAGACAAGCTTATTAGTCTTTTTAAATCGTCTTTGTATGTGAGGCTGTTAGTCTGCAGTTATCTTCTGGATTTCTGTGATTGGTACCTTCAAGCACATCTCAATGGAATGTTTTCTTTAACCTGCCACATTTATGTTGCTTTCAGATTGCTTAGAGGCTGTTAAACAATTTCATCCCTTGAGGCAATACTGATTACGTTACTTATGACACTGCCTCGGAAAGTGAGATTTTTACAATTCTCCAAGGCAGAAATTTATTTTCAGCAATCTTCTTCTTTTGCAGATTCCTTCAATAAAATAAATGGCAGTACCAGGTATTTATAATGGGGATCACTCTTTGGTTACAAATGAAACTAAATCATTAAGCCAAGCGGGTAGGGTAACATAAGATATGACATCAGTTATCTATCACTGCATGATGGCTTAGTGGCATTTTGCAGTGTTAACATCAGGAGTTCCCTAGATGCAGACCAGTGCTGAGATGTGAGTACATATCTCATACAGAGTGTGAATGGCCACTTCAGCTTGGTGGCTGGTGACAGATATGGGAAAGTGGCCAGAGGAAAGGAAGAAAAAAGTTTTGCTTCTTTTGTCTCTACTTCCTGTGCAAAAGAAAACTGGGACCACAGATGCTGTTGCCACTTATTAGGGGTGTTCAGTCCATCCCCTCTGCAATGTCCCCATGTTGGTACCAGAGGAGTACTGCACAAGCAAATCATGAATTTTGCTCTGGAACACTGAGGCTTGGCACTTTAAGATGATGAAATTATACCTCTTTGGATGATAGGGAGATGCTCCTTAAAGCCAATTACACTGGAATAATTTTTGGACACCAAGTAATTGTGAGAGAAAATCCACAACACTTCAGCAGCAGATTAAAATCTTGGACAAGTTTTGTCATTTTATCAGAATGATAAGAATGCTCATAAAACTGCTAACTGCACTCTCAGCTCAGGGACCTGTATCTTCTTTCCACTATTTCAGTAGCTTAAAAATTTGTGTAAGTGGCAGACATTAAGTAAAAGAGAGTGCATATGCAATAGCAAGAATTAAAGTTTCCTAAAAGAGCACTTGCTTTTGCTTTTTTTTTTCCTTTCCTAAATTTCAAACTGTTGTATTAAGAATTGGTGTCTGAAATTACTTGAAAATGTAAAGGGGTGTGGATGAGAAACAGTTCTTGTCCTTCAGTGACTTCATCTCTCCTCCCTGTTCTTCACCCTCCTTTCCCTACGTTTGTTCTTAGTCGCAATTCAAGTCTTACCCCACTCATCTCATAAGACACAGCATCTCCACGGATGGATCTTCCATTCAGAGACACAGCCTGAGGTCTCAGTTTCAGGCCAAGAATGGTAATTTTGTTGTACTTCAGAGTGTCAGCTCCACGGTAGCCATTTTTAACTATTTCTGTCTTCAGGCTTCCCTGGAAAAAGCCACAGAGAAAACTTTAGGACTATAACAGCTCTTTAAGAAGTGACTTGCTCCAGTTACAAGATTTCATCCTTGTCAATGAACATACAGAATGTCTTCCAATGTACACACTGAAGGCATATGGGAAAAAACAACAGTCAATTAATTTATACATAAGAAAGGTTTCATGTATGATTATAAACTAAGAAAGTAAATTGTATTTACAGTATTCATTGGATTACAAATAGAAAAAAATGTCCAAGAAGACATTTTTCTACTTTTAATCAATGTAAATTTTGTTCTTGTACCCATTACGGAGTACAGTGGCATATGCAAAACCAAAATCCAGATACAGAGATTCAATTAGTGACCTCAAGACAGATTTAATTAACATCCAGAAGTAACTGCTTTAAAACACTAGTATCTTCCACAAACATCAGCTGCTAGATGTTTTGCCCCTATTTTATGTACCACATCTCCTGCTAGAAATCCCTGTTATATATGTCCCAGCTTTAAGGAGACTAAAGGAATATTGTATGACCACAGAGCTTTGTTTGTTGTACTTTTTATTTACTATACATCCAATATTTAGGGGTGTACCAAAAGGACATACAAAGTCATTAAACTAATTCATTTGGATCACCAATGACAGCAATTTCCCATACATGCAATGAAGAGGAATCATCACATTTGTTATGTGATCAAAGTTGTTGAGGAAATAAAGATTAATTACACTTCTCAGGAAATGATGGACTGCTATGCTATCATGACTTTTTAAAAATATGCCAAGGAGAAACCCATGATGTAACCTTTTGCATAAATTAGCTTATGTTATTTCAGTAGTGCCTTGTAGGAGGGAAGCAGGAGCTAGATCACAGTATGTGTAACTTCGGGCTGTGCTTAGACTGCTTATTTCAGGCATCCCCACTAAAAATAAGTGCTAAGCCCCAGTACACTGATTTAAACTGCCTAAATAAGGAATGTTGGCTATTATTTAGCAAATGAGGAGAGGCCTGCAAAAACCTCAGGAGAATTTTTAGGGTACCTATTGCATGTGGTGACTTATCCCCTCTGGCAGAACTCCAGCACAGAGGGAGGCTAAGTTTAGAGAGAGCACTTCCCTATGGTGCTTTACTGCTGTCTCAGGTGTGGCTAAGCAGGACAGCCAGCTCAGGTGGCCACACAGACCCAGGAAGCACAATGTAATATTGAACTCAGCTCTCAAGCTCAAAGACCCAAGACAGGACTCTTCAGCAGACACCATTTTCCCTGACCAAGGTCTAGAACTGGAGGTCCTGGGGAAACAATCACAGAATATGATGGCTTTGAAAGAGCTCATAAGGATCATGGAGCCCAACTCCCTGTCCTGCACAGGACAACAGGATGGTTCAGGTGGATGTGACCTTCTCCTCCTCAGGCATATAATGGTTAAAGCTATTGCACAGGAAGGTCCTGATTTCTTGTTTGAAGGAGTTATGGATATCACTCAACACCCCATAAATGCAAAGCAACATGAAGCCTTTGATCTGATGTCAGCAATCAGGATTTCTGTACTTTAAACAAAAAGGGTCATTCTTACCACGTAGCTCTGATCCCGTCAACTTCAGCTTTTTTCTTCCTACATTTTCACCCTGAATATTGGACCAGTTTTAGGAGAAACTTCTTTTCAGGCTATCCAGTCACTTAGTGCCTAATGCACCCTTTCAGAAGCTCCCATTTTATTGGACAACCCTACCATTGCCATTCCTTTAGTAAAGTGTGGATGCACCTGGTACAGGCTGGCACACCTGCCTTGTCTACCACCCCTGGGGATCAGGACCTCCCTGCTCATCCCTGAAGCACAGTGGATCTTATACATGTGGATCAAGTATTTTTCTAGCCTTATGGGCTTCATGAAGGGGGAATTTTGACTTAGGTCACTTAGTTACTATGCATGTTGGAAGGGACATGTCAAGGGAATTAAAATGCCCACTGCAGTGAGACAGCACCACAGAGCAGGAGCTTGAATCATTCTCTGAGACTTAAGTACCTGCCCTAGTCTTGGATTCTTCTTTACACTTCTGAGTTGCTTAAATGAAAATATAAATTAAAAGGTCTAATCCTGTACCTGTTGCTTTTGTAACACCCCATGCTGGGTTGAGAATAAATACTGTGATGTCAGACCTTACCAGCAAATCTCTCAGGGAACAAAACTTGTGTGTTCTCCTAAAACTAGGTATGATTAAATTATTCTCCCACATTTTTTAAAGAATATAGAAATGTGCAACAAATACTAAGACATTCATACATTTCTCATACCTCAAATTTGCTATTTGAGATGGACGGTTTTCTTTATAAACACATAATAAAAACTCGACATTAAAGATTATTGGAACGCAGATAGGGAATTCAGTCATGGATTTAGAGGCAGAAGTCAAATATGAGCAATGAGAAATGGAAGTGCCAGAGAAGCAACAATCTAATTTGCACAGTTCAAAATTTAATATGAAACTGGATATTGTTTTTCTGTAGCCTTCCTGCAATAAATTACTATACAGAGACTATAGAAAACCAAAGTGATGTTTCTTCCTTTTTGCTGTTGAAATACCCTTTTTTCTCTGAAGAAGAAGGATTTTTTTTTCCTGGTAAATGGAGAACAAAATAAGTTAAAATTAAATTTAAAGTTAATGGCATTAAACTAATACCACGTGGTATTAGTTCCAGGAAAATATCTCATTAATATACCAGGCTACATAACAAAGCCCATTGGCTCACCCTAGATTCTCTTGCTCTTGCTCCTGAAAGACAGATCTTCTGAGAGCAATATTGCAATAGGGATTAACATGATTTTATTGTTTTGACTATTTTCTGTAGATTACTTTGGGGCTTTTAGGAATACATGGCATGAAAATAATGAAATAATTTATGTTGGAAAATACCTTTAAGGTTATCAAGTTCAACTATTAACCCAGCACTGCCAAGTCCACCACTAATCCATGACCCTAAGGGCCATAGCTACATGCCTTTTAAATACATCCAGGGATGATGACTTCACCACTTCTCTGAGCAGGCTGCTCCAGGGCTTGGCAACCCTTTCAGTGACAAAATTTTTCCTAATATCAAATTTAATCATCCCCTGGTGCAACCTGAGGCCTCTGGTCCCATCACTTGTTACTTGGAAGAGACTGACCTCCACCTGGCTCACCCTCCTTTCATGCAGTTGTGGATAGCAATAAGGTTTCCCTGTAAGCCTCCTTTTCTCCAGGCCAAACAACCCCAGCTCCCTCAGCTGCTCCTCATATGATTTGTGCTCCAGACCCTCCACCAGCTTCACTGCCCTTCTCTGAACACAGGATCTGAGGTGTGGCCTCACCAGTGACAAGTACAGAGATGCAGTCATTGCCCCAGTCCTGTATATTTCTGATACCAGCCAGGATGCCCTTGGCTTTCTTGGCCATTTGGGCACATGCTGGCTCATGTTCAGAAGGCTGGGGACCAAACCATGCCATAGTTTATATGCAATATCCTATTTCTTACCAAATGCTAGAACTGCAGATGAAATACGATTTATAGAGATAGGCTATTGAAGTAGGGTAAGGTTTTGTTACAATAACTCCAACAATTTACTATCATATACTTAATGAGCTTATGGTAGATATATTTTATAGTTTTTTACTCGATTGAAGCCTTGACTGTTGGGCTTTTCTATAGGTCTTTCTCAAGACAAATCTGCACAGAACTGAGTGCTGTGTGAAAGGCATCAGTGCACTGACCCTGAGCCAATCTATTCCTGTGCTGCACAGAGCATCTGATCAGCACAGCAGGGGCCAGAAGCATGCTGGATCTCTCCACAGGACACCCACCATGGGAGCAGTGTCTGTGCTGTCAGATGAGGAAACGTGAGCTAAAGAATTGAGACTACTGTAATTCTCTGCATCCACAAAACAAAAATGTCAAGTGATTGAAGTTAAAAGGTTGCTGGAATATCCTGAAGAGAGGAATCTAGCTTTCTGCCACCTGTCAGACTGAAAGTACTCACTAGGAAGAACACAAGAAAAAGGTCCCTTGTCCCCTGAAGCTGCAACTAAGGCAAAAAAAGTTGAAAAAGTGGCGCTTTTTTCAGATTTGTATTGCAGCAGGGATATTAATGATATGTGTGGCTGCAAACACAAAACTGTAGGATCATGGTTGGACTATTTTGTAGCTACAAGTAATTGAAAGCATTAGGTGTCTTACCTGATTTAGAGACTGAGCTAGAAGATAAAAAGCTTTCCAGAGAAAAGTTAGACATCAGGACCTTACACTGGCTACATTAAAATACAGCTACCTATATGTAAGTAGGTATCTTGTATGTTGCCACTTACTTTACTGAATGTGTATTTGGCCAAGAAGTAGTTCTCTTTTTCAATAGTATCTGTCAAAACACAAAGGAGGATTTATATCAAAACAGGCAGCAAAATCCATAAGCAGTTCACATTATTGTAGCAAGTGGCTAAGGTCAGGCTAAGATGACTTGTGGGCTATTTAATCTCTTTCTCCAGTCTTAGGCTGATCTCAGGAGAACACAATGTGAGAGATTGCCCTCTAGCAGATCAGCTGCTCCCAGTGTTACATGTTTCTCATAACAAAACACTGACTTCAACAGCAATCAGCTTTTCACCTTCACAGAATCACAGAATAAGATGACTTAGAAAGGACCCTCAAGGATCATCAAGTCCAACTCCTGGCCCTGCACAGCACCATCCCCAAGATTCACACCATTTGCCTGAAAGCATTGCCCAAATGCTTCTAGAACTCTGTCAGGTTGGTTCTGTGGCTGCTTCCCTGGTGAGCCTCTTCCAGTGCCCACCACTCTCTTTGGTGAAGAACCTTTTTCTAATATCCAGCCTAAAACTCCCCTGACACAACTTCAGGCCATGCCCTCAGGTCCTGTCACTGTCACCACAGAGCAGAGATCCTCTTCCCCCCATGAGGCAGCTGTAACTGCAGTGAGGTCTCCCCTCAGTCTCCTCCAGGCTGAACAGACCAAGTGCCCTCAGCCACTCCTCACACAGCTTCTCCTCAAGGCTCTTCACCATCCTTGTTGCCCTCCTTTAGATGCTCTCGAATACTTATTTTTTATATTGTGGTGCCCAAAACTGCCCCCAGCACTCAAGCTGAGGCTGCTCCAGCTCAGAGCAGAGAGGAAAATCCCCTCCCTTGGCTGGTGATGCTGTGCCTGATGCCCTCAGGACACAGGAGGCCCTCTTGGCTGCCAGGGCACTGCTGGCTCACGTTCAACTTGCCATTGACCTTTCTACCATCAGTCTGGGGTCAGCTCTCCAGCTATTTCTAGCAGGAGCCAGTGCCATTATGCTGCTGAAAATGTGGCCTGAGGGGAGCCCTGTATGCAGGTACTGCTTCACAGCAGGGGACCAGGCTTACCAATGGAATCACCATCATCCCAGAAGAGAGACCCAGAAGCTTGTCCTTGTTCATCCAGGGCAATGAGCAGTCCAAATGGGTTCAGGCGGCTGTGGACAAACACGTCAAGAAGTGTCACTACAAACTTCTGGGCACTGCCCCTTCCAAGTAACTTAACTAAAACTGTGGAACAAAACTCCCATGCCATGACAGAAGAATGACAGCAGTGTTCACCAAAAGGACTCTTGAAGTGATGGCAAAATCTTTGCCTTGACTTGTCCCACTGAAGTCTAGACTTCCCACATTTTGACTGCTCATGTGGACAAGCTCCCCCTTCTCTTGTGGCCTTAGTGGATAACTGGATAACTGGATGATCTGGGACTCACCTGGTAACCAGTACTATCTTACTATGGCTGCTGCACAGTGCTGTCTCCTCTCTTTCCTACTCAAATTAGCTTCTGAACATGGTATATTATCCATTGTCATGGGGAAATATTTTTCCTGAGGAAAGATTTGAGCTTTTCTATCTCGTTTATTGCATTTGGTAAATTCACCCAAGAAGAATTTTGCATTTCCTCTTGCATACATTCAATTTGAATGACTGACAGCAGGTCAGTGTGGCAGTAAGAGGTGCAAAAGATTTTCTGAGCATAATCACAGAGCCAACAGTAGGAGTCAGCTGTGCTAACAGTGATGTGGGTCATCTCTGAGGTGATTTTTCCTAATGAAATGGAGTAAATAGTGGTATAAAAATACTGTACTTGTCACTTGGGATGGCAGCTGGGAGCTGCAGATAGTCTCTCTTCTGTACTTTCTTTTGATTGCTTTTTTGACTCTCTGTGGGTCTCACCCACACTGTGGCTGTTTGGTGACAAACACAGCTGACATTACCTCTCAGTGGTGGTTGTGGCTGGTTCCTGTTGTGGCAGAATGTACCCTCCACGGATGTACAGAGGGATCTTGTTCAGTGGGGCAGACACAGTAGCATAATTCTTCCTCCAGGCACTTGGCACTTTAAGACCCTACCACAAAAGTTAGTGCAGTTAAAAAAATGCCAATCCAGGCACTATACATATAGACCACTGAAAAAGAGAGCAAGGGGTAAATTTTCATTTCATCATCATCATTTACATCAGTGAAAAAACAAACTAAAATACGGATTTCAGGAGTATTATTCTAGTTTTCTTTTTAACATGAAAGAGGATCTAGCCCCTGCAGTTATGCATATGCCTGAGATAGAAATATCATAACTGAAAGACAGCAATTGGTCTTTAAAAATGGTATCATTATTCCCTACACTGTGAAAAAAAAAACCCACTCATCAAGACACTGAGCAAAAAGGAAAAGAAACTTTTGCTTCTTCTTTTTATACATATGGAGGCTGTCACAATTCAGTTTAAGGTAAGTGATTCATAGTCATTTGGGAATGTAAACTATAGATTTTCTTCTCTTCTAAGAACAATTCTTCCCCTTTCAGAAAGTAATTACAGCATTCAGTGAATGAAATTTGTGTGTGTGTAGACAACCAGCATCAAGTTCTCTCATCCTTTTCTGATTTAATGCCTCAAAACCAGCTGTAGGCATGACATGTACAGAGTAAATAACAGGAAGGCTTTGCTCTTGCCCTCTGTAAATTATAATTATGATTTATGGCAAGTACCCAACTTTGGTTTGGATAAGCACCATGTGCATGACAAGTAATGCCAAATACTGGGAGTTGAGCAACACCAGGTGCCATAAGCAGGGCAAGAGACACAGGCCACTCTCCCCATGCCCAGCCCAGCAAGGGGGCTCAGAGGGAACCACAAGGAGAGTGGAATTAAATCAGTTAAATTAAGCATCACAGTCTTATGAAAAGAGAAAAAAGGAAAGGGTTGGATGAACATACATCTGAGGACACCAGCCAAATGCTGAAAATGACCAAACTTATTTAAAAATAAGTCTGCATTGTCTCTGAGAGCAGTTCTGTTCTGCCTGCTTCTCTGCCAGGCACTCAGGAGAGTTAACAGCCTGATGATCCTGGGCTCACATTTCTGAAAGCTCTTAGCATCAGCTTAACTGCTCCTGTTGAAGCCAGCGCTGGGTTTGGCCTGCAGATTGCAGCAGAGCATTTTTGGAAATGCAGTCCTGGGGATGGTGTTGGAGAGGTCAAGACTCGGGCCCTGAAGAGAAGGTGCTGGCATGTCCCACAGAGCAGATTGTTGGAGCATCTTCACCTTGCACTCCCAATATGCCTTCTGTCTAAAGTGATGTGTGTGCAAAAGCACACGCACAGGAGGGTTTGTGGCATGTTCTCAGGAGTGTGTCTTGGGTTTCTGCCTCTGTGCATAGAAGTGTATCAGAACAAGAATTAAAAGTAGGGGGCAAAGAAAGAAATCCTGGATCTTCATGCATGTCTAGGCTGCTCTTGAAAATTCTGTGTCTCAGAGCTTTACATGGCAAAAATAGAAAATAAAATGTTACTGTAAGCTATGTCATTTACTCTCCCCATCAGCTAGGCTGATGTAGACTTTTCCTCTAGTTTTCTTAAATACAGATGCTGAGGTAAAAATACTGCAGAAGATTGCTAAAAGTTATTTTGCTGGAATTATACCATTTTAAATTATTTTTTTTAAAGTAAGAAAATTAATCTTAAAAATACATACGGTATAGTAGTCGAACCACTGTGCATCAGGGAAGTATACAGTCACAGATCTTGCTCCCTGTAATTGTTATAAAGATTAAAGAGATTAAAGTCCTTTTTCTTTTTGCATTTCTGATATTACATTAGCTTTATTATATTTGTGCATGGAGAGATGTATGCTGAATATGCTAATAACATCAAATTTTGGATATTATGGCTGAGTTATTGTCATAGCAGTGGACTAGTGCTGGATACTAAACAGACAAGCCTATCCTCTTTGGGGGGGGTTTTACTGCCAGAGTCTGGGATGAGTCAAGGTTACATGATTATTTTATTCTAGTACATAGCTCTATGTCTTGCAAATGCAACTGGCACTGAGGTGCACATCCTCCAACATCTGAGCAGCCCCACCAAGAGCTATGGCAGACTTTGCAAGACAGGGCTTCACATCTGAAGAGGGAGGATACCACTGCTCAGTGCCCATTGCACCATTCCTGTCCCAGAAACAGGCAGAGAGGATACAGATCCTTCTCTTCTTGTAAACAATTTAAAGTTGCAGATAAGTAATAATAAATAATAAATGCTTTGCTAATTGCACAATTACTGCACTTCATTTTGCAGCATGTGTTGTGTCAGATCAGCTGCAGGGATGAAATGATGCTAAAGGCACTTTGCATTAATAACTCCAGGAACAGTTGGAATCAAAGCATACTTCCATTTTTGTCTCAAATTGCTTATTCTCACAAACAGATTAATTTTTACTCTCAGTGTAGATATCTGCCCATTTGCAGAATTACAGGTTAGCCCCAAGGACTACCCCAGGAATCTTGTGGAGCAAGAAAAGTAAAAGTGGAAGAGAAGACTTAAGGCAAAAGTTACCATTTGACATTGTAGAGATTTTAGATATATGAAAAACCCTATAAAGGCAAGATGCTCCCCTCTCTATCTTTTCTCTGTGGTATTATGACAACCCTGGATATTCTGGTCTACAGAAAAGTGTGTAACCATCACCTGAGTTGTGATGATTTCAGAGCCAGGTTGGATGGGGCTTTGGGCAACTTGGCCTAGTGGGAAGTGTCCCTGCCCATGGCAGGGAGGTTGGAACTAGATGATCTTTAAGGTCCCTTCCAACACACAATGTTCAACAACTATGATTCCATGAGCTTCACCATTATGACTCCCTAAATAACAAACCAGTGTGCAAGGCAGTTCTCTGTTCTAATTTTTTTTTTTTTTTTTTTTTTGTTTGGTTTTTTTTTGTTTCTCACTTGCTCTCATCCTAGGGCTCAAAGAGTGAAGGTCAAGTCATCCCTTACTCACCTTCTCTTCATAAGCAGATGCCAAGCTGCAGTTTGACAGTCACTGCTGGCCTGCACTGCCACAGTGAGGGGCTCACAGCTCACCTCTGCCCCTGCCCTGCCAACTGGCACAGCCCTGGCTGCCAGCTGTCACACTGCAAGATCCAGCAATGTGCTGCCTTCAAAGTTCTGCTTCCCTCATCAGGCCACAGGCATGTAGCCTTCCTTTTGTGCTGCAGTTCTTCAAAAAACATCAGGAACTCCTTATCTAGACCCCCTAACATTTTATATATCCTTATAATGTCCCTTTTTGTTCAATTCTTTGCAGCAAGCCTCCCCTGGCTTGTCCCTCCCCCTTCATGGGAAGGTTTTTGTCCCTATCCTTCATCATCTTGCTGGTCTGAGACCCTATGAAATCTTCTTTCTACTCATTAGCTACTAGAAACCTGTGGGAGTCTGAAGATAAAGGACTGATGAATTAAGTGCCTCAGTGGGGTCAGAATGGTCTTAGAATTTAATTTATATACAATTCACAGAGACAAAAGGGTTGGTTAAAAAACAAGGTGAGTAACAGTGTCCAGTTCATGTGTTTGACCACCAGCAACATCTAGAAATACATCAGATATTCTGGCAGCATGCTGATTGCAAACAGTACTAGGATACATTACATGCAAATACTGAGATCTGCTCAGACATACCTCTCTTTTGCTGCCAGCAGTCAGTGGTGGGCAAGGAGAGAAACACACCCTCGCTCCAGCCAAGCAGCGAGAGCCATGACCCCAGCACTGTGCCCAGCAGAGCAGAGGAAAATGCTGCTTTTCAAAACCTGTGCTGTTAGCAGCTTACATTATCATTATTGTTTCCATAATGACTGCCTTTGCCTGTGATGCTGGGAAACTCCTACCATACCCTTGAGACGCTGCAGTTCCAAAACCCTGTGGGTGAGCAGTAATATGGATACCAGTTTGCTTTCATATCTGTGTGTTTTCTCCTAGCTCGACAATTACTGCTCAGTGTGTGTCCTTGGAGACTGCTGCCAGCACAATAACAGGAGCATGTGAGAGGCAGCATCCAGCCTCTCTACATCCATTCCTTACTTGGAGTAAAAGGGAAAGGCTGTGCCCTCACTTTCATCCTCCCACTTCAAGTACTGAGAATCTCTGTAGTGCCTGTGCTGCTCAGAAATGCGTTCTGCAAACTTTGACAGTGGAAAGTAGAAAGGGATGGATATGAGCAAACATGCTCTGAATGTCAGCAAATGCCCTAAGCACCATTCATTTCTTTTATCCCAGTGTGATGGCATTTTTAATTACAGTACTTGCCTCTTCAAGAACAGGAGCAATCATAAAGGCAGATCCCCAAAGGAAGGCAGTATCTATTCCATGAGTCTCCTGATCAGAGGTAAATCTATTTTGAAAGCAAAATACACAATTTTAGTTCCTAGTTGTTAGAATTTGACAAATATTTTGATACTACTCACTGTGACATGAAGTCTGCTTCCTCAAAGTATCCTTCAACACAGCCAAATATTTTTCCTGATTGAGGGAATATCAAAAGCTGGATAGAGATTCAGATATTTCAGTAGTACCTACCATCCCAGAGCAGACCAGAACTCTCACAAAATTATGAAGCTGATTTCTTTTCAGAACAGCAACAGTGGGAAAACAGCTCACTTCTGTTCAGTGGGCTGAGACTTCATTTTGGGAGCCAATGAGCAGGATAGGGGCCAGGCCCAGGAGAGAGAACACAAAGGAAAAAACACTATGCTTTAGGATCTAAAGCATTTGTGAAAATCCTTGGATTTGGCCTCCCACACCTTTCATAGATTTACATTTGAAATTGTTTGCAAGACAAACACTCATAAATATTGTACGGAACGGATGGAAAACCTGTGGAATTCAGTCAATTTTATTCAATGCACTAAAATTGTTTTGGATGCTGATCATGTTCTTCAGAATGCTCACAGTCCTATTTGCCTGGCATCACCTACCTTCTCTTGGGAAGAGATCTCTATTCCACCATGCATCAGCTAATGAAAATATTGAATTGCACCTGGCAAAGAAGAGAGATCCTTCCCAACTCAGGAACCTTCCTGTCATACAGCATAAAATCCTTGAGAATTTAAATAGGTTTTCAATCATCTCTGAGTCTCCCTGAGGAAATAATTAATGGATCCTAGTTCTTATAAGAATGTCACATGGACAAAAAAATTCATGTCAAATCCTCCTAAAACCAAGGTACCTTATACCTCCTGACTTCTGCTACTCCTCTGCACTTCTGCCCCTCCAACAGCCCTGCTGCCTTGTCAGAGATGGCAACTGGTCTGGTTTTCATGCATTTTTGAAAAATTCACACTGGCCATTGCATATTTACATATTGTCCTCTAAGGATGTACAAACTCCTTGTTTAGACATCCCTTTACTGTGTCTGTTTGATGGACTTTGTGGCTGCCCCTGTCTGAAGCCAGGTCTCTGTTGAGCACTGGCTGAAGCAGAGTGGCCCAGTGTCAGTGCTCTGCTCTGCCACCCTGCCTGCCTGGGGCGAAGGCCCACTCTGCACCCAGCCCAGGTCACAGAAATTTCCCCAAATCAGTAAAAATAACTTGACAATAAGAAGATCCCTATTGAGCCTGGAATTCTAAAATATTGCAAACTTAGGGGAGTACATAGAACTGAAGAAAAAATGTTCTTAAAAGCATGACTTGGGCTCTGCTTGAAAAAAATTTCAATTTGTTCAGGATTTTTTTTTCTGTCCAGAACAGTAGCTCTTTTGGACACCTTAATCTTGGTCATTATTGCATTTTGACATAATACTTTATAAATGTTTAAAGCAGATTATAGTTTTTGATGAATTACCTTGTCCTAAAGTTTTTGAAATATAAAACATGAGTTTTTCCTGTCATCTCAATAGGTTCTCTGTATTTTCAATTTCACTGTAATAAAATTGTAATAGTAATAAAGTATATTTTGTTGTGGGAGATCACAGGACAAAAAGCTGATCAAGAAATTATGAAAAAAGAAGAATCAATCATATTTGTACATGGAAACAAGCTTCTCACTCTTTAACTCAGCACAATTTTCTCTTGCAATTATAGCAACCACTAGCATAAACTCAGAAAACAAATGAACTTTCCTGTTTTGAAAATACAAGCCATTAAAGCATGCTGTCATCCATGAAAGGTCTTTAATTCCATCTACTGCTTCTTCTGTTTAGATGCTGGCCTGTTTTCTGTAATATTTCCCCCTTGGTTAGCCATTAAACACAGCCTTCCCTTCCACTAATGGATTACCACCTCACAGTCTTTTTTGGACACCTGAGATATTGACACCTCTGCTTTATGGAGTGAAAGTCTCCAAGGCACCAAATACACTTAACAAAAATCTACTGGGTTGTTGTTCTTGTTTGTTACTTAAAACGAGCCCCTAAATGTTCAAAATGGAATGAAATGTTTACAAGAAATAGTTATGACTTGGAGACGCCCTGCCTGGGTACACTTGTTTTCATGGTGAGGACACTGAACCTGTAAGAACTTCATCTGAAAAACTAATGCAGGAGTTTTTTAGTCTTCCTTTGTATTTTTTACAATCAAGAGGTAAGGTTGATGTAAACTTCCATCATCCATACACTGAAAATTCTGTTTCAGTTCTCCTTCTCACAACCCCACATTTCTCTTCCTGTTAGCACCTGGGGTCAGTTTCTCTACTTGGGCAGACCCACTACTAAATTAATGTTAATTAGAAATAGTAAGAAATACACATTAAGTAATGACAGTGAATAATAGTAACCAGAATTAACTACTAGTAGTAAGAAACACTTCTAAGTCATTTTAGGATATAGCTAAGGCAACATTAGCAAGTGGTGGGACTAGGATGCCAGCAGGGGCACTGGGGAGGGAAACAGTTTGATCAACAGTGTTGATCTCCTGATGCCTACCCTACTTACATGCATTTGAGAGGTTTTATTTCCTAATAACCCCACTCAGTTCCTACTGACTAAGCTCCCATCAGTGTGTAGTGAGCCTCTTAGCTCAGTTTCATCCTCCTCTGCTGGTACATCTGAGACTGTTCTATAACTCTAATCAAAGCAAATTTGAAAATTCGCCCATGTAGATATGGTCCACATAGAGTACAGGTATGCTGGTATTGGTCAGAAAGGCAGCTTTAATGACTCTAAAGTAATTCTGTATTAGCAGAGATTAGCTAATATTAATGCCAAAATTAACTTGGGCATTTCCAGTATTAACACAAATCACCTTAAGCAAAAATAGACATAAAATAAATATGTGAAATAGCATATAGCCAATTGTAAGTTATGAGTAGCTATAAAATTCTCCCTAATTTTATCATGTAAAATGTCATTGCCGAGTAGAAAGAGGAAAGATACTGCTTTTAAAATTT
Source organism: Oenanthe melanoleuca (assembly GCF_029582105.1). Classification (NCBI taxonomy): domain Eukaryota; kingdom Metazoa; phylum Chordata; class Aves; order Passeriformes; family Muscicapidae; genus Oenanthe; species Oenanthe melanoleuca. The sequence continues at coordinate 55,568,194 of NC_079334.1, forward strand.
ATCAGTTAACCATTATGCTGAGTAAGAAAAACAGATTTTGTGCATAACCTTTCCATACTTAGAGTAACCTCAGTTTAATTTTCAAAAAATGCCTTACCCTTTAACCAGAAGGTTTTAACCTAAAGAGAAAATAGTCTATGACATAGCCTGCACCAATGAAATGAAATTGTGGCAGAGCTTCAGGCTTTCATGTGTATTGTTTGCACTCCTTTTTCTCAAGTCTTCACATAAAGCATTCTGAAGTAGAAAATTAACCAAAAGCAGGTAAAAAACCTAATTAAAAGATGAGGACAGGGAAACTAAACCTCAGCTGGATTCCTGCTTCTTCCAAAAAGAAAAAATTAGTTGTTCCAAAAATCTGATTTTCAAAGGGGCTTTTCAGTCTGCATTTATTAATCTCAGTTTTGCACCTGCTTCTCAACTGAAATATCTCTGTTTTCTCTGTGCAATTTGTGGACACAGATGTGGATTTCATAGATAGCATGCAGATGCTAGTGCTAAATTGGAAAAAAACCCAAATGCCATAGATCATTGGACTCTCTGTATGAGGCCTTTTAGCATTCTGGTTCAGAATACAGATTTCATTGATTTCATTCCAATACAGAAAATACAGGTATGTGACTCTCATTTTTGAAACAAAAAAGAACTGTATATTTGCCTAAGATTAAAAATTTTCAGAATTCTTCTTTCTTAAGTTTGTCTTTTTCCTCCCACTGGAAATGAATACAGGTTATATATTAATGTAAATTAATTGCATATATTAAGAGTTATCTTTGTGCACATAATTTGATTAATTGTTCAACTGTTCTTTTAAGAGAGAGCATACAATGTATAAATAAAACTGTAACTATTCTCCTGAGGATATTAGCCAGTATATACATAAGAGATCAACTATTTTGTGAACAAATTATGATAAAAAGAGACTCCAAACTCACTCGTGCATCAGTGACCGCAGCACCGTGCCTCCGTAAACGTGAGACTCGTAGAACAGGGTGTATAAGTATGGCAGCAGGGAGTATCTGATCCGAAGAGTAGCACGAGAGATCTTGGCAAAAGCATCTCCAAAGACAGCTGGGTCTTGTTCCTGTTCAGGAAAAGCTTAGATTTGTACTGAGCTTTGACACAAACTCAGTAGAGAAGCTGTGTGCAATGTAAGGAGAGCTGTGGCTAGCATGATGCTATGGAAGTGACTGTTTAAATAAGAAAAAGTACTTATTTCAAGCTGCAAGATATATTAGGAATAATATCCATTATTCTCAAACTAACTTGAAAAATACCAGTGAGTAAAAAGATCAGGCCCCACCACAATGTATGTGAGCCCTCTGCAACCACCCCTAACCTTGGGAAGAGAAGGAAGCTGGGCTCCATGCCTGTGCTCAGGAACAGACACCTTGCATCTAGAAATTAATTTGTCTTGGGGATGTAAGCCCTCTGAGACAGAGGAGATGAAACAAAGGAAAAAGGGAACACTGATAATCTGCAGATCAAAGTCAAAAGCATAATTACGTTGGCCATGAATATAAAGGCAAGTCTACTTAAAAGAGTAAACTCACAACCCTGCTGAAGCCCACAGGCATGACCAAAGTCACTGTGTGTGGTACAGAAAACATTGATTTCTCCTCCCGTGTGCCCTGTTTTAGGATGCCCTACAGACAGTCCACCCACCCCCCAGCAGTGCCCCTCAGCTCCTGGCTGCAGCAGTGCTCTCCTGTGGGACAGGGCATGCTCTGTGTCCCCCATCAGGAGGGCAGGCTGGAGCAGCCTGGCTCTGTTCATCAGCTGGTTTGGTCTCACTCCAGCACAGCCCTGACTCTCTGTGGGATGGCAGAGAGCATGCAGCCAAGGGCAGTGCTGATTTGGGAAAATCACAACTCCTTTAATTCCTCCTGTCAGCCTCTGCAGTGCTGAACAGCCATCTTACGAATCACATGGCTCCCTTTCTCCTCCATGAAATCTTTCCAGAGTACTCAATTTTCTCATTAAAGCTGAAGGCTATATGATGAATTCCAAGGATAATGAAACACAAAAGTAACAGAAGTAACAAGCTTTTTATATTATCTAGTGCTTTTCAGACAAGAAAAATATTAATTAGACTGTTTGAAATACCCAATGAATTAGGCAAAGTGGGTATTTAAGATTTTATTTTAACTCTAACCTAATGTTAATTAAATTCAATATTTAAGTTAAATTTCACCATTATTATGTTTATGTCAGAATTACTCACTAAGAATACTCCCTGCTGACTCTGAGCTCCAAAGCATCCATCTATTATTTCAAAAATTGCACTATATTTTTACCAGTGTTCTGACATTGTACAAACACTGCTTAACTCCACAAAAAAAAGTCAGACTTTTTTGCTGATCTGAGTCACCCAAAATGCCTGTTCATTTCTTTCCATGAACACAATATTTTAAATTAAGTAATCCAACAAAACCCCAAATATATCTCTGACCTCCAGCACTCATCATATAGACCATTGCTCTCTGATTGTTTATTAAATTGTACATATGAGATTGGTATCCACACACCCATGTCAGACTCTGTTTGCATGGTCAAAGGGCCAAGCAACCACATATATATATACCTAACTTTAGTGGAGAGGCAAATAGAAAATAAATATTTCACAACAGCAACAGCTAATACCTCACAGATATTTGGTCTCCTACAAAGAAATACCTCAGGGATCTCCAGGATAATTTCTGGCCCTCTTAATGATAGCACTATAGTTTATTATTCCTGCATTTGCTCAATTGCTGAGCATCTATCATACTTTCATGCAGGAACAAAGGTCTTCCTGGGAGTGTAAATGTAGCAGCATTTGATGATGCAACTTCAAAAAAACTGAAGGCTAGCAAATAACCTGAGCTGTGAGCATTGCACAGACACATCAGAAGGAAAAAACCCCAAACATTTCTTGAAGAAGCAGAACCATTTCATCACGTTTGCAGATAAACACAGAATAATTAAAAAGGCTACAAGACCTTCAAACTTCATAGCTAGAAATAACCTGATACTTCTTGCTGTTTGCAACAAGTCTTTAAAGGACTTTCATGATGTTGAAAGCAGTGCATGGATTTGGACTAGGGCTGCACTTTTTTATTCATCTCATGGGCTCATTAGCCTTTTCTGGTCTTGGTTGCCTCTTGGCTGATAATGATGTCATTATTGGTGCCTTTCCTTGGAATTCTCACATTTTTGTAACCTTCTTTTAAACAGCAAGCATGGTGTATAATGATCTCTCTCCCCTCCCTGCAAAACTTGCTATAATTACAGAAGTATTGAAACAAAAGTTGGAGCAATCAAAGAAGTAGGAAGATACGCTGACACTCACTGGCTCTTAAATAAAAATTGGGCTTCAGTAGGTAAATGATGAAACAGATGAAGTGTGAGAAGACCAAAGTTTCTATGTTATCTTTACACTATGGATGGGAAAAATTTACATTGTGTAATTCCTGCTCTTGGTGCAAGAACTCCTTTTCACCCACTGCTCCAGTTTACCCACGAATGGCAGGTTAATTTTGGAGAAAGTAACACAAATCACTGTCCACATAACTGTAATCATAGGCTACAGCTTTATGTAACTTTGTTTACTTACGCTGTTTCCCTCTGCATTGTGATTTCTGGAAAATGGATAGAAAGAGCCAAGCTGCATCCAGCGCAGGCAGAGTTCATAGGTAGTGTTGTAGTTAAACCCACAGATATCAGCACCAATCTAAGGAAAAATAAAATTGTGTTTGTGATTGTGACTGAGGCCCAAAAATGAGGCACTACAGAATTCTACTGACAAAAATAATTTTTGGAAAGAAATCCCTGTTTCTAATTACTTTATAAGAATGCTCTATAATGATACAATTTTTTCTGCGACTGAGGCTGTACTGTCTCCTAAAGCACTAAGTTCACTGTGAAGATCTGACTGTATTTCAATGATTCTACAAATTCTCCATCCCAGCTTGCAAACCCAGAAATATATGAAGTAGCCCTAATCATAGCATACATAATACAAAGAGATGTGTTTTGGATGGCATACATTAAGTCAGCCTGAATCTCACAGTGCTGTTTTTGTTTCCCTTCAGCAGCCAAGACTGACATTTAGCCTTTTAATCTGCAGTTCCTTGGGCTGTGGCTTACTGCTGGCCACCTCAAGCAGCTGGTTTCAGAAAACATTTGAGTTAATTTGAAGTGATCTTGTGTATGAGCCAGCACCTGCCTGGAGGAAGCCAGACTTACATAGGGAATGCCAAAGAGGTTGAACTCCAGGATGCCGACGATGGAGCGGCGCAGGTCCTTCCACTGGGAGAAGTTGTCACCGAGCCAGTGCCCACCGTGCTTCCCACTGCCCACAAACGTGGAGCGGCTCAGCACAAACGCCCTCTTGCCAGTTGCCTGCTGGACAGCACTGCAAAGAAATGCAACAAGATCATCAAAAACAAGAATGGTAACCAGAACATCTCATAATCAACCTGAGCACTCAGGCACAACTTTATCTGAAAATTCATGAAACAATTATTATTGTGGTCGCTACTCACATGGAAATGTGGCTGCAAGTCTGCAAATAAAAGGAAGATTTACACAGTGGCCAAAACAAAACAAGCAAACAAACAAAAATAAATCTATCTGATTCTAACTAAACAATTTGTCTCAGGTATTTATAATCTTCCTAAATAATAATTTCTGTTTAATTTATTCTCAGCAGTGTCTCAAAATAAAAATTCAAATCATGTTTTTCTTTCTATATTTAATTAAGTGTCTGATGAGTTCCTAAAACACAATATAATATGTACCTTTTTCAACACATGATTTATTTAGACATTTGTATTGGTAAATAAAGTTCCAATAGGCAGGATTTAAAAGGATAAAAAACCCCAACAAAACGCAAAAACCAAAAAACCAAAACCACACCAAAATATTAAATTATACCTAAATATCTTATAAAAAATAAATAATCAATATAGAAAGCAAACTTGTAATCATTCAAAATGCCACCCCATCTTTGTAGTATTCTCTCTGGTTTCCTGCCTATTTTGATATATGAGGTTTCATTCCAGAATTAGTGGTACAATGAATTTGTCTTTGCTTTTTGAAAATAATTTTGCTGCATCGCCAGAAAATCAAGAAATATGCCTTACTAACAAATAAATTACAAAATTCCTTAGAAGAGCTTTCTCTTCATAGATAATTATAAATTGCACAATTTTATACTGCAGGAACTCAAATTCAACTCTGCTTTAATTTGATATGGGCAACACAATTTAGAACCTCTGGGAAATTCTAGCATGAAATATTAATCATGTTGTCCACCATCTACTCCTCTCTCTCTCTTTTCTTAATGATATTTCATCAGGAGTTCTTTCACTCATATTCATAATGGCCTAGTGTTTGCTCTTGGGTGTGTAATAGCACAGAGACTTTAAAGTGCTTCAACACTTGCAAAAGCCCAACAGCTTTCATGGAAGACTGAATGTATTAACCTTAGGGGCCATATGCACCAAGAGGTGCAATTCTTGAACCTTGAGGGACCTGCTGCTTCTGATTTGCAGGTGCACTGTTGGGCCAATAGCTGCACAATACTCCATGTGCTTTGCATAAATGTTATTTTGGAGCCTTTCATGGGTGTCTTGAGCAGAAGTGTTCTGGCTGTCTTTGGCTCCATTTGCAAGGTGCATTTACAGGTGCTAATGAGGGCAATATCAGATCAACTCAACTATGATACAGAGCTGCATAAACAATTTGTAACAAGTAATTTATTGAATAATTTCAGTCTTTCACGAACCATTACAGAACAGGTCCTAATGTTGTCAAATGCATTTGTTGATATAAATTATTTACAGAATATCATGTGCAAATAACTCTTGGCATTAAGCTATGCACAAACTGATTGCTGCTAGTTTATGTATTCAAATTCAAACCATTTGACATAGGCCAGATGACACATTTCCTCTTCTCTGTCTGCCTTAGAATAATTCTTAGAATTGTTTTTTTATATGATTATGAAGTTGTCATTCATTTTCATCCAATATCCTGCAATTGATGCTGGGTGCTAAATATTTCTGTCAGTAATTTCATTTAATATATTCTTTGTGAAGAGTGACTGCAGAAAGGATATACAACCAGCCTTGAAAATAAATATTTTTGAGAAACCCAAATGAGTATTTATGAAAAATACTTCACCAAAATTTCCCAGCTTTGCAGCAAAATCAACCTCTGCATATACTTTTAGTTGTCTTCTCCACATTTGGCCAAGCAAAATAAGTTTGTTGGGAGGATCTCTTCAATAACTGGGGAATAGAGGCCCAAAAAATATGGTAAGAAGTCCAGGGTTCAAGAGCTTCCTGTTCTTTCTCTCAAAAGCAGAACTGTGCTTCAGCCTGGCACATAAGAGCTGGCCAACTACTGGTTTTTCCCAGGGCTTCCCTTGCCCTGGAATTGGCATATAAAATACAAATGCATCAACACCAGAATTAGCTCACTTAACCATGTCCTCTGGATGCTATCAGAATCCAGCTTCTGAAAATGAGTGCTAAATGCTGAAACAAGACACAGATGGACCCCTGCTTTGGCTCTTCCATTGTGGTATTAAATATCCCCGTGTTTTAGCTCAATCCCTGCTGGAAAAGGCATGATTTGCCCATTTCATTTAATCCAACAGCCAGCTTTCCACGGCAACAGTCTGCCTGTGTAAGCTGGTTCTGAGTGCTTCCCAGCTGCAAAATGAGCTTTACAGTAGCTGACAGCAGCTGTGCTGCAGTGCAGCTCTAACCTCCTGAACCAACTGAGCCCCAAGCCAATTTGCAAAACATAGCCTGCCAGGAACCAGAGGCAGCTCCAGAAGCAGCCAGGGGACCTGTACAGTTTGGATTCTCCACTGATAGTGATAGAAACTCCTCTAGTGAAGGGACAGATAAATACCCCTGACACCACACAAGGCTGCTTCTGCTGCAAACACTCATGAGAAGCCCTAACAGAGCACTGGAGCATCTTGCTCTAGATAAACAAAAGCAGCAACTGAAAACTTAGACCCCACACATACATCCTGATCTAGCTGAGAAAAGTAAAATTAGAAAGGATTCCAATCCTTGTTCCTAGGTTCTATTTCCTTGAAACTTCTTACTAAAGAGCAAACAATAAAATGAAACACGGGTCTGTTTCATATTAAATACTATTACAGATTTTTCCAGGTAACATCAGTAGCTTTTAAAATGCATTTTAATCACCTGGAATTTGGATTAGAAATATTTAGAAAACTTACTTGAAAGTTGGTTCTGTCTGTGACCAGCCAAAGAGAGAGTGTGTGTTGTAATGGTCTCCAAGGTAAGTCTTGGAGTCAGGACACAGTGTCTTTTCCGCCAGGGAACGATCAGAGATGCCTGAGAATGATAAAATCATTCTGTAAAATCATATACATCACAATTCAAATTTATTCACATTTCTACACATTTAGGATGAAAACACCAAAAGGTTTGGGAAGAAGAAAAGCTGAAGTGCTGGACCTGCACTGATTTGAGGTTAGCACATAGCCACAAATACTTGCTGGCAGACAGGCACGTGTCCTTGGAGAGGGGAAAGGACTGAGTAAACACTGATAATTAATTTTAAAGTTCTATGCCAAATAATTAAAAAAATCTGTTCAGGTGCCTTGTATTTACTAAGTAACAATCAAAAAAGAAAATTTCTGCTTTGCTGAATTAAGAATATATTATTTTACACAATGAAAAGTTTAAGTTAACAGCAAAAATATTGCATAGATGCTGCCTGGTCTTTGATCCCATATCAAAGAGATGCTGGCAAAGGCCATTTGGTGCAAAAAATTTCCATCCTCTTCAGGTAATCATCATGAAAATGCCACACATTCAGCAGGAATTGGGCAGGGCGGGTGTTTATATATATATTGGGGGTTAGTTGGTTTCTTTCCTTTTGTTCCATTTTGCTTAGGGAATTTTTTCCCATAAGTTGCTAGAAAGCACTAACAACTGCGTACTTAAGAAAACAAAAGAAGCAGCCAAGCTCAGAGGAGGAGGGCATCTGGTTGCACTTCTCTTATCTGAGGGTTTTTCTCTAAGGAGCAGAGATACATCAGAACTGGGCAGATAAAGGATGGGCTGGGGCAGCTGCTCCATCTTTCTGTGTCTCAAAATAAAAAAGAAAGTGAATTCTCAAAAATACTTTGTTTTCATGCTTAATTAGGTGCATGCACTATTGTAAATATTTCTCCATGAACAAGCAATCTCTCTGCCTAATCACACCTCCTGTATGGTTGCAGTTCATTATCACAATTTCTTTGTACCTGGAAACTCCATTAGCCTCTCAATTCTGCTGTACCACTACAGCTACAATCCTTGTGTTTGGATCTTTGGACACTCCAATGTGTGTGATTTACATCAGAAATAATTTATAGGCAATTTCCAAGTAACTTTGACCCATATGTCTTTGAAGAAGACTTTGAAAACTTTGAAGTTTCTGAGGAAAGTCATACTTAATGTCCCAGTGGCTCTTGATTATTAGCCCCATAAATTTAAGGTGGGATAGGAGAGAAAATGCTACGACATGAATCATAGATTCATGCTTCATTCTCATTCTGAATATTTTGTATTCTGCCTCAGTAATACTGATTATTTTACAATTGCATATTAATCTTCAGTACAAAGTGTTTTATAGAAAAGTGATTTGAAGGACATCTGGCTTTAGAAGTTCAAACCACAGGTTATGTGTAATCATGGTTATAAAACTTAGATAAGGAGGTTGAAGGCTACACTGGCAAAAAGTCTAAGGGTCTGACACTGGGACTTGCACAGGTGAAATCATCTAAGACAAGAGTGAGCTCCCAAAGCTCTGCTAACCCCAGGAAGGTCCTAATGTCTTACTGGACTAAACAGCTTAGGTCACCTCTCACACCTGCATAAGTCAAGGGCTTGGACAGCTAAGAACATGCACCTATTCTATAAAGTGAAATAGAAAAGAAAGCCCTTAAACACTGGTTCCAAATAGATTCCCTACATGTTGAGATGTAATGCCTAGGGATCCTGGCTGCAGAAAGGAGACCAATGCCAGGGAAGTATCTGGGAAAACCTTAGATCAGCCTGATCTGGTGTTCCTGCCTGTGGTAGGGGGGCTGGAACAAGATGGTTTGGAAGGTCCCTTGTAACACAAACCCAGCTACTATTCCATAATATCATTCTAATACGGTGAGCCACAAGCAAAAGCAAGGGCATATGTGCATGAGTCAAGTCAGAGAAACACACCTGTCTTCAGTATCTCTCAGAGTCCTTACATGTCACGTAGATCTGAGTCCCTTCTAGTGGCTCAGACTTCAATGCTAATCTGCACAAAGCTCAGCTGCATGGCGCAGAAGCCACTGCATGAGTTCACTCTCAGTCCTTTATTTGTGAAGGGTTCTGCTCTTCTGGCCAGTTTACCCAATGTCTCACATCTTTTCTGCAGCTCTGATGACTAACAAAAAATGAAGGTAGTTTAAGGCAAAGGTGGAGATTCTCATCAGTTCCTGGGGTTCCCTTGAACCCCACAGGGTCAGTATGCAGTGGTTACCTCACAAAGAGAGCAAACACCAAAATCATCATTAAAAGCTCTGCTTCTGCTTTCAAAAATTTACAATCTCTTTCTAATATTTTGTCATGATTTTGTTATGCCTATATTTCTCTTATATTCAAAGTAAAAAAAAAAAAATTGCAATTTAATAACGAAAATTTAGAATTCTCATGAGACTACAAGAGCCTGAAGGGAAAAAGGGAATATTTCCAATACTCCAATGCCAATACTCCAACTCTCATGCATTATCTTCCTGCTGCATATAAACATTGCTCAGGCAGCTGGGCTGTCCTGGGGAAATGTTGGCTGGATTAACTGCCACACCACTGGCAATAATCATAGGTACTCATGGCTTCCTGGGAAGAATGAGCATATCATTAACTCAGCTACTGGAAGAGATTTTCCCATTCCTGTAAGTCTCCCATAGGCTCAGACATTTTAAAACTTATTTTTATCCCATTTCTAGTAACACAGTGAAAATTTCTTTCCTAAGAGAAATGAAATGTATTGAACTAAGGCACCAGGGAGAGACCATCTCCCTTGTCATAGTTTGTGAGAAGGCATGAAACTGCCTATCTCTGAGACTAGCAGTGGCAAGGCAGAAGGGTTGCTCCATAAGTCTGTAGATGAGTTACAGAATTTTATCTTGTCCTTTTTTCTGATGTGGACCACTTGCTCAGAGAATGGCAGGAAAGGTCCTTTTAGAAGGAAGGTCCTGTTAGAAGCAGAACCTTGGACAGAGGAAAGTGACTGCTTTTGATACTCCACCAAAGCTGAGCCACTGGAGTCTTGAACAAATGTGTAACTGAACCTCCAGAACAGGCAGGGAAAGATGGAAACTGAGAGAATGGATTTTTTCCCCCTAAAATATAGCCTATCCAGGTTTAAAACAAAACAAACAAGAATACCAAAGAAACAAACAAAAAAAACCCCAAAGAAATTATATTATTAATATTGCTATTATAAAATATAATATTATATAAAATATAAATAAATTATAATATTAATAAATAATTAATGGCAATGAAATTATACTATTATACTTACTAGGAGTGTAAGGAGGGTAATTTATTTCATTATCAGCACATCCAGGCATCTGGCCTCTCATGAAATTGGATGGTTCGTTCATATCCTTTAATAAAGAGAGTAAGACATGTGAAAAACTTCATTTTCTTTTTTTTAAAGAAGGGAGGACAGATATAATGAGGACATACAATCCAGATCCCATCGTAGTCAAGGACATCCTTAAGCTCCAGACACAGCTGGGTCCACCATTCCACTGTCCTGGGGTTGGTGTAGTCAGGAAACACAGAATCAGCCAGAAGGCCAGGCCTAGGGGTTACATATGGAAATCCTGGTTATTTTCTCATTTCTATTGCACTGCTGCTTTATTGTTTTGAAGCAGAGCCGGACAAAATGCATCACAAAATTAAAAAACCTACCCGCCCAACAGCAGGAGTCACACCATCAGAGTTGTTCACCCACACTCCCATCTCCTGGCCGAGTTCATAAGCTCTGTACGTGCCTGGCTCCTCATCCTTGGTTATGAAAGGGTCCTAAAACAGAAATTACACCTCCTTTATTGAAATCCCAGAGGTAACAATTACTCTTCTATTTGTATATTTTAGAAAAAATTGGATTATGTTCTTAATGCTGATTGCAAAAATATTGGAAGAAAACAGCATTAAAATTTAATAAGAGTTGAGAGCACACAATAATTTAGAAAAAGTCATTAAAGATATGTCACAAGTATTTCTTGTGTAAAGCAAAAGCAATGTGAAATTACTAAATACCTTCATGTTTATTTTTTATGAGACTTTCTATGCTCAAATTATTTCAGAGAGGCACTAGATTTTACTCCCCCCCACCAAGGTCTCTGTTGTGGCTGGGTGCTAAGCTGGGCGCTCCCACACTTGAGCACTTCTGGGTTTCCTCCAAGGCAATCCTTATTCCAGCTGCCTCAGTATCAACAGCTCAATGCTGGAATAACTAAAACTTTTCAAGGGGCTTGAAGTTGGAGATATCCAGTCTCAAAAGGGCCCTGTTAGCTCTCCATTCCAAACCAACTGTTGGACAAGGATGTTTTATGCCAGTCTGATGCAGAGTAACCCAACTCACACTTGCCTGTGAGACCTTACACCTCTGTTCTCCCCAGACTCCAAGACCACAGCATTTCACACCCTTCCTGCCCCTTTCCACTGCTTGGGGCAGTCACCACCAACAACTGACACCAATAATTTCTCTGCCTCAGGATGACCACCAGTAACCACCAAGCTGATTCAAAGCCAGTCTGATCAGCTCCTGGGGATGATAGAGACCCACCCTCCATGCTGGAAAGTAAGTTAGGAATACTTTGAGATGCCAGTGAATCAGGAGGTTCTCTGCAACTCTGCCCAGCAGTCAGCTGCAACCAAAAGGAGGTAAGTGCACTTTGCAATACATCCCTAGTTGGAAGCAACTATCTGCTTTGTGCTTTTAGAACAGATAAAGACTGCAGCCATTTTAGAAGGGAATTCTATACTTTCTCCTTAGAAAATCTTACTTCCTCACGTTCTGCTTTAGGCAAAACCTTTCAATTATGAAACACAATGGAGAAAAAAACATTGAAACAATTCTTCCACTCAGTTATAGCCTGTACAATAATTTAAGTGAATTTTAATCAAAATGTGATAGCAATCTAACTAATAAATGTCTTAAGAAGCAAAAAATATCAGACCCCAAATGGCAAGTTGCTTTAAAGGCTTGTTTTAAATCTCATTTAAATACCTGAATTAATTGCCTGATTTACTTGTGAGCCCTCTCATAAGTGGTGAGGGAAGTATATTTTTCCATGCCTCAACAAGAGCTAGAGCTAAATCCCTACTTTAGGTAGAATTAGGGAATTAGGAGAAATTCTGTTTAACTTCATCAAGCTCTGGTGTCACCTCCATAAGGACTGTAACAGTCCTATTACATTTTTAACTTCTACCATAGTCCAACTTTGCAAAAGAGAAAACTGTCCATCTGCAATAATTATCCTATAATTGTGGTAAAGACATCTCTCAAGGGACTTGAAGGCTGGAAGAAGTCAGCTTAATTAGCTACTCCTAATCCAAACGTATAGTTTCCTTCAGCTGAAAGGTTGTTCCAGTGCATGAATCTAATACATTATGCAGGTTTAGTACTGCCCTAAAGAAAACAAAACCTCTCTGTGCATGCAGGGCTTGTCTGTGGGGAAGGAGTTTCATGCCTGTTAAATCTTCACTCATCTTCTAAGCATTTTGGGGAAGAAGTGCTGACTGCCAGCTGACTGCCTAAAGACCTGGGAACAGCCAGCATTGTACCCAGACTGATGCACCTCCACCTATGGCCCCACCCCAAGCATATAGTTTATGCACACCCATAAAAACTCATCTCTGGAAATTTTTACCTCTACAGCTCACAAAATTTGACTTAAAAATGTTAAAGATATCGAGCATCATTTTGAATCATGAGCATGTTGCTCTTGACTTTTAAGTATTTAGTCACTTACATCATTTCTAGCTATTTCTATTTTTAGTATGATTTAATAGATGGTATACAAGGTCTTTCATTAAAGATTCTCTTTTGTAAAAAAGTTCATAATTTTTCAATGTAGTCGTTACTTTAGAACTTCTTTGTTTCTAAAGAATATATTTGTTCTAGGCAGAGCAGAAAGGACAGACTGGGTCAGCTTTTGTTCTTTTTTCACAAGCTTGGTTAAAGAACTAGAGCAGAAGACAGGCCTCTAGTTACAGGTTAGTGGAAGGATGAAAGAAAGGCTTCCTACCTGGATTCCCATTAGCTCACTGTATGAATTAAGAGTTGCTATGTTCCTTGCATCTGTCTAACAGCTGAATTTATATAGCAACACCTCCCTGCACTGCTGCAGAATGTGCCATCAGAGAAAAGGGCTTTAAAAACGTTGTTGAAGTTAAACTCATAAGGAAGAAGATAATGTAGCTCACCCACTAGACCATGACTGCTTGCCTGTAGCTTCACACCCAGTAGCAAGTGCTAAACAACTGGAGACATCCCAACATTGATGAAAAAGAGATGACTACCATGTATTTACTGAAAAGCAGGAGTGCATAGGAAGAGCTATCCCAAACTCCTGGTATTTTGCTCCTACATTAATGTTTTGCAAACTATTTTGAGATAAACGAATAAATAGGCATATGGTATTTGATGTTACAGCTCCAAGAGATTGGATCAGTTTTAGAGCAGTGTTGAGGTTACAGAGAACCTAAACTGCCCAAAAAGATCAATCAGTCCTGACAGTACATATGCTCACTACTGCTTAGTTATTTACAATGATGTATCCAGTAAATTTGGGTCTATTTTTGTCTTAAAGTTTCTCTCCATCAAAGTGACTTAGTAATCTGTTGCTATTTAAATGCTGTGCCTTGAACATTCACTGATGGAAACTGATTTCACTGCTGCAACCCTGAGCTTCTCAGAATGGAACCTTCAGGGCAAGATATCTTTAGGGACAAATTGCTAGCAAGCAGCATTCACTGTATAGACTGCTGCTTCCATTATCAATATGTAATTGATCACTTGGGTGCCTGGTTTTGTTTGAGATTCCTAGTAGCAAATTGAATGATAGTACACCAAAGCAAAGATTAGGCAAATAATAAAAGGTACTTTTAAAGAAACTATCAGAAAACTCCCAACTAAAAAGAAAACACTGATATAGTTAGTTATCTGTGGTGCTGACGAGTCCACCATCCTCTGTCATATTTTAAATTTCACAACAAACTGTGAGGGAAAAATAAGGATGGGGGGAGGCACTTCTGCCTTTATCTATTTAACAACATAATGTGATTTTTAGATGAGGAAACTGCAGTAGCTCTTGCTTATCTTGACTCCAGATACACCAGCACAAGGGAAAGAGGAACTGTACCACAATTTAGGACTCTGCTGTTCAGTCTCTCTCTCCACAGGCCTTTGACAAGGCCCCCAGGGCAAGAAGAGGAACATGGCCCTTATTTTAAATAGGACTGCATCGACTTAGGGTCCAAATATTGGTGACCTGTCCATCATGATTCAGTGGATTAACTGAACCCTGTTCTCCTTAGAAGTCAGGGCTGTCAATATAGGTAAATGTATTTGTTTAGCCTAGCAGAGAAAGGCTGAGGGAGAATACACTTATTTGAATCAGTGTATTAAGAAAGAAAATAAATGGTGAGAGACTGGTAATTGGAGGTAAGGACAGTAGTACCCTAATGAATAATATAAACTCACCATTTAGGTAGAAAACAGATGACAAAACTGTAGTTACAGCAAAAAATCCTGAGAGGAGCTCTGTGGGATTGTCTCCTCCTCCTTCCCCTGTGGCTGCTGGGCCAGCTCAGCCTGAACTATGCCTGATACATCTGTTGGGCCAGCTTCACAGCACCCATATGGGAGGGACCCTGGCCCCAGCAGCTGTCTGTTGTCCAGCCCATCTTGCAGACAGCCAGATTTACCCTAATGTTTGCCTTGAATCTGTCCTGCTGCAATTTAAAATGCTTTTCTTCTTATGCTGTCCCCAGTGGTTATGGAGAGCAAATTGCAGCCTGCTCTGGGGAGTGCAGCCCTCCTACTGCTAACCTGCTGGGGGACCCTGGAGAACAAGATCTTGTGAATTTATCAATGGATTTCACTTAATTTCTTAATTTTTTTTTCATCTTTACTTAAATTTCAATTAAATTGGTCCTCCAGTTTCCTTGCCACCATTGGTGCTTACTTAGCTATGTGACAGAGTCATTTTGGCACAAGGACATGTATGAGGAAGTGCTGAAGAGAAACAGCAAATTTTGTTGGAAACATTCACTAGGGAAGATCAAAAACTCCAATTTTCACTTGTATCCAAATGAATTCATTTGACCATGTGCCAATTTTGGTTAGAGGTTCAACATAAATTTTCCACAAATTTGCATACAGGTAATCATCTCTAACATTAACTTAAGCTAAAAAGTAAGAAAACTTGTATTGTAGTTAGTAGCTTCCAGAGTGATTAGGAATAGGGTTTTTTTTCCACTATTCAGCTATTTTTATATGTGCATTAAATTAATTTCTTCATTTCAGGGAAAGAATTGCAGGGAAAGAAAGCAATCCTATGTCAATCAGACAAAATTTCTCATAACTGAGTGAGGAAAAAGTGATACAGAATTAATGTTTTGGTATAGAGATGATACTGTTACAGAGATATCAAATAAAGACAACACTTTTAAAAATCAAATCTGTGAGAAATTGTTCTTCAGCTCTTCTCAGCATATGAGAAAATGGAAAATCTGCTACATTAGTATACATGTGTTAGCACCTAGGTACTGCTATGAAGACTATGCTGTGAATAGTTCTTATAAATGGAGAAATAGTTAGCAACATTGTTAGTTTACCAGAATCACAACATTGTGCTTTCCATCCTTCTTCAACTCCTTCATGAACTCTGGCAGACCAGCAAAATTCACTTTATCATAGGTAAAGTCCAGGCGACGTTCCATGTAGTCGATATCATAATGTTGGACATCCTAAACATTTTTAAAGTAAAAAATTACATTAATACTTCTCAGGCAGGGAAGACATGAATCTGTTGGAATAAGTCTAGAAGAGGGCCACAAAAATGATCAGAAGGGCTGGAGCACCTCTGCTATGAGGACAGGCTGAGACAGACAGGGCTATTCAGTCTAGAGAAGAGAAGGCTCCAGGGAGAACATCTTGAAGCCTTTAAATACCTAGAGGGGGCTTGTAAGAAAGTTGGAGTCAGACTTTTTGGTATGGACTATAATAGGACAAGGGGTGATGGTTGTAAGCTAAAGGAGGGTAGATTCAGACTAGATATATAAGGAAGGAATTTTTTACAATTGTTGCACAGGTAGATGGTGAATGCCCTATCCCTAGAAACATTCAAGATTAAGTTGGATGGGACTCTGAGCAACCTGATTTAGTTGAAGATGCTCCTGCTCATTGCAGGAGAGTTAGATTAGGTGGCCTTTAATCGTTTCTTTCAACTCCAAGTATTCTATGATTCTATGACTGAAGTATTCAATACAGAAATCAGAATGTAAGCAACTGTATTTCTAAAAGGCAACTAATATATGTAATGAAACCCAAGAGATTGTAATTGTAATTCTAGCAGTGGAATACAAGAAAATATAGAAGCAGTGATCTGCATCAGAAGTTTGCTTTTCATTATTTGTTTTTAAAATGCTAGCACCTCATACTGCATAACAACAAATCCACACCAGAATTGCTTGCTATGCAGCCAAGAGCAGCACTTTAAAATCTTGTTCACTTTAAAAGAACACTTTAAATGTTCTTTTAAGCACTATGAAAATATTCTATGCAAATCCACTACATAAGATTATGAATGTCCTTTTATTCTACAATTCTCTTTGTAAGATAATTCTTTTTCCTCCATTATAATTTTATTCAGCTCACTTCAGAGTGAAAGTGAAAAATTGATACTTACATATGGGATGTCGTAGTGCTTCATGCGAGCAACAGTTTCCTTTAGGACATCAAGGCTGCCGTAGCCCCAGCGGGAGAGCTGGAACCCCAGAGACCAGTAGGCTGGCATGTGTGGGCGTCCAATGGCCTGCAGCAGGAATGAGGAACACAGAAACACAAGGGGGGACAGGAAAAGGAGTTATTCTGAAACACCAGTTATTCTGAAACAACTTCCAGATCGTTTAATGCACAAAGCCCAGGGCACAGGAACCACACCCCTATTAAATACTAATTCCTGTCGCCAGGTGGCTCTCAGCACAGCATGGCTGGCACTTCTCCTGGTGGATCCCTGCCCTTCACAGACTCTAACAGCACCAACACTGAGCATCACTTCTAAGAACACCCCGGTGGAAGTCACGGTGTATAAAAGCTAGGCTAATGTTAAATGTGGTCTCAGCCTCTGCACAGCAGCACTTCCCCTCACTTACAGGGCACATGGCAGCAGAAATCCAGCATGGATGGATCCTCATGCCCCTTGATCCACAAACCCCTTGGTCAACAGAAGGAAAATCTCCAACGACACACAGCAACACAATCTTTACAAATTTCTCCAGCTGAAGTAACTTTTCAAGAGTCTGATGTTTATTTGAGCTCTCTGAAGTTTTAATCATATTTACACACCAATCTGATGAAAATCAGTTTCTTATGGCTGACTACTGTTATTGCTGGCCACAGCCTTGTGTTGCCAGGCACCGACAACCCTCTTCAAGGCCAGAGTTACTGTTTGGTCCCAAAATTATCAACTGAAACACAAGGATAATGAGTTAAATATGATTTTATAAATATTTGATTTCCACTGTCTGAATGTAATCCATCTGTAAATGGCATGAGGAAACTCAATTGAGAGCACAGGGAAGCAAGGCATCCTGCTCTGCTTCCCCTGGTGAGAGCTGCTGTGGTAACCTGGGTGAGCAGTGGGCAATCACGATGTGTCTGTTCTACAAATAAGCTGAAATCTGGCTTTGTCTCATTAGTAAACACCAGTGTTTTCTGGGGGACATCTCCTGAAATCTTTACTTCAGTTAAATCCAATGAAACTAACCTTTGATTTGTATTTCTAACACCTTTGCAGGCAATACATGAAAATCTAGTTGCTAGTAAGCACCCATGACTTATTAATCAGCTGCAGCTACTATCCCCCTTTGACTAAATAATGGTTCCTCCCTTATTTCCTTGTGGATCTCCATAGTTAGGAGTTATAATTATGCTAAGAAGTGAAAAACAACAAAACTTGCATATTGGCAGCTAAACCTCATCTACTTTAAATAAATAAAACAAGACACTTCTGGCACTCTCCGTCTGTTGCATTGCTAAGCTCTCTGGAGATGCATTTTACAAAGGCACACCTTCCTATGGGATTTTCTCTAGGAAGAGCCTGGCCTGAGAAAGCAAGGCTGAACTTGAAATTGCTCTAGAAGACATCACACACTAAAGCATCAGTACACAGATGTACAAACTGCATCAGACAGAAAACCACATGTGGGAGAGAGGCAGAGAACAGCTGAGGATGTTTTTAATGCCCCTGAGCTGGGAAACACACTGGGTAAATTGCTTCCAAACAAGAAAGGCTTGGGAACACACAGTCAAACATTACAAATTTGGCTACAGTGTGCTTTCACTTGCTGGGATGCTGCTGTTTCACATAAGCAAAACCATAAGGAGGCCATAACCCCTGGTGAAGTTAATGCCTTGGGTGTCTCCAGGAGCAACACTGGCTGATCAGCACAGCTGCCCTGTACATCTGCTGCTTGTCCTGTCCCGCCACGCTGAACTTTCCTGATCCTCCTCAACACCTACTTCTCCTCCAGTTCACCTGGAGGCTGGGCTCTTCAGAAGAAGCAAGAGCAGCTCTCAGCAGCATGTCCCAGCCACAGAGGCACTCAGCTTCCCCTGCACACTGCTGTGCCCTTGCCAGGGCAGGCCCTGAACAGACAATGCAGGGGGAGGCTGATGGGCAGACACATGCCATAACTACCCTGGTGCTATCCCATCTCCTCGTGCATGTCATCAGTTTTTTTCCAGTATGTATGGACACACCTGACCACACAGACCACCTTTCAAGCTCTGCTGGGGTTTTCCCTGGAGTAGCTGAATGGGGTGTGATGGCTCAGGACAATCTGCCAGACAACTTGTGAGCCAGCACCAAGGTGTCCAACACAGCAAGCATCAGGGCAAGAAGACTTCTTTTCTGTCACATCCACACTCACCATGTCAGATAAATTCATCTGAGGAGGCAGCAGAGCTTGTTTTAGACCAGCAAAGGCTGCAGGATGAGCTTTGTGAACCCACCATTTTGTGCTCCTAAAGCAGATGCATATAAAGCCCTTGCTTTCTGTACTGTAAACAGAGAATGACCTCTAGAAACAAGGTTAAAAAAACAGACCAAAACAAAAGAACTCCCTAATGAAATAAAACGCTTTGTGCACAGGCTTCTGATCTTGGACAAAAGAAATAGAGAAAACTGGCTGATAAATATTAATCCTGCAGCTAAATGCAGAGCCCTGTGCCCTGGCAGGATGTCTGCATGGCATCTGCTGCCTCTTCCCAAGCAGGCTGGGAAATAGGAAAGGGATAACCAGCCTGGGCAGAGGTAGTGGGAACTGCTGGGCAGCTCTGCTCCAGGTCCTGTGACACCCTGGGTCACTCCTGGCTGGAGGACAGTCGGTCTGGGACATTGCCAATGCAATGCATTTCAAGAGCTGGATGGGGATTGGCTTCTTCCACCTATCAAGCATCCAGGTGGAGAGCAGTGGGGCTGCAGGTGAAGCTGTGGCCACTGGTGTGAGTCAGAGCGCTTCAAAAAGAGCATGTGTCTTTTGGGTTTGCTGAGATTCACCTGCTCACCTTATGGAATGGTGCTGTGTCACTGTGGACCACAGAGTGAGACAGTATTTTGTAACAGCATCCCTTGAGGAGCTTGGGATTACAGCTGAACCAACAGAAAAATATCTACATTGCAAGGAAGATATTAAGTTTTTAAAGCAATTAGTTCTCTAGGTTCACCAGGCTGGTGCATCTATGGTGAGCTTAATTGAAACCAGCAGAACATTTGAAGAGGAAGGATGAAAACAGGGCAGCTGGGAAAACAAATGTTCTTTTTTCTAATTATGCTGTGGACTCTCTCTAATGGATCCCCCTGAAGCTTCCTGATAAAGTAACTGACATATGGTACCCACTCACAGATGGATCAGCAGAGGCAGGAATGTAATTCTGCAAACCTGAAAACCCAAGTTGGATTTGATATATATTTAGGATCTAGTTAATTCATATAGTTGCATTCTGCATACAAATGATCAGAAAGTGCAGCAGCCAGAGAAAGCCTGCTTGGCAAAATTGACTCCTATAGAATCAGAAGAGGTAGATGAGGTATGGCAGGGGAACTGAGGGAGCAAAATGCAGAAACAGCAAACATATGGGGTATCCAAAATGAGGGGGGGAGGGGGGAAAGCGCAAAGATATGGTAGTGCAGAAACAGTAAAAAAAAAAAAAAAAATCCTATTTTCTGTTCCAGAATTCTTCCTGCGCTTGCTTCTTAAGTAACTCCTGATGTTTAATAAATTCACTGTTAATTTTTCCATGTTCACCTAACTTGGCAGTATGGGGGTTTTTTTCAGTTTTTTTTCAGAGGCACCTTAGAGCTGATGCATCGAGGAGGTACCCTGGAAGCATTTTGTGATAAGATTAAAGTTCAGTGGAAACAAGTATATCTAATAGATATAATCTGTATCTAGAGAGCAGGTGATTTGTATTCATTTTCCCTGTGTTGGATTATTGGACAAATAATGTTATTAATATGAGCATCAACGATATGAACTAGGTTATAAATTATATAGAGTAAATCAGGATCCTATTCTGTTAACACTATGACCAAAGACTTTGATGAGAGAGACTCAGCTGCAGAGTTTTGCCTATATATCACAGGGGCTGAAGAGAGCTACTTTTTTCTGTGCTCACAAAAGGAGTGGAGATGTCCAGCAATGCAGATTGCTAATCTTACATCCTAATTATCCCAAATCATGAAATTATTTCTGAAGTTTGATATTTGCTCCAACTCCCTTTCTTCAAAGAAGAGATATAGGAGGAAACCATAAAACTCAAGTGGGCTAAGGCACTGGGTTTGGTGTTTCTGTATAGTTATACAGTGGCTAAATTCCACAGGTGCTCCTATGGCCCATGGATCTGTACCCAGCTCATCTATGACTACGGCAAACAGCTGAGTGCTGTGGGCACCTAGTCTGTTAGAGGGTAACCTTCACTCACAGTCTATTAACAGAAGCTAGGATTTGATTTATGAGAGCAAAAAGAAAGGCCCTGCAGCTGCTGAACCATAAAGAAGATGCTCACAACCTCAGGAATATAAAGAAAATCAAGGATTTTCAATGCCAAGGTCTTCAAATCTTGTTTTTTTCTGCACAAAACAATTATCAGCTGTTTATTCCTTCTTGGGGAATTCAGCTGCGAGACTCTCATTGAATCATCTGTGATAAAATCTGTGTGCAAGCAGGTTCCCCATGCTACCTCTCCAGTAGGAGAGTGGACTAGAGACCTCTGAGGTCCCTTGTACCTGTAACTCACCCACACTTCTGTAAGGAAGAAACAAACCAGCAATTTTCTCTCCAAAGAGAATTAGGAGACTTACAGTGTGCTCACTTACAGCTTGGATAATTGCTCACTTACAACTGGATAATTTGTGATAAAATAACAAATCCATGGTCTTTACCCAAGAGTTATTAAATATCTGGTTTTTCAACCCTAACATTCCTGAGTGTCATGTTATGGAGCTCATACACTACTGCTATGCACTGTTGGTCTGTTCTGGAAGGCCACCAGTGGTCTTGGCAATGTTGGCCTGGTATTGGGTGTGACTGCAGAGCCTCACCAGTCTCAGGTCAGTGCCTGAACTCTTTAGCTTGTTACTGCTTTTTCTCACCCTCCTGCAAGCTGAGATGTTTGCTGTTAAAAGTGAGATTTGTGTTACATAACTCTTCTGCACACCAGACCTCCTCTGCAGTAGGAGAAAAATGTGATCACTGTCATATGTAGAGAGCTGTACAGGACAATCTTAGATGTCTTAGCTGTGACAGGAGTAATGCCCCACACAGCTGGGCTCAGGGACAGAAGGGAGCAGAAGAATTGGGCTGGAGGCTCCTCCTTCCCATAGAACCATGCCCAGCACATCCCCTCTAGCTGCTGCCCCTGCTGTAGCACTCTGGTGCCACTGGCAGGATGCATTCTACAGCTCACCTCTGCTCCATGCAGCACACAGCAGAGGGACAGAGGTACCAGCATGTACATCTGCTCCCTCCTCACACCTTGCCTCACTCTTGGAACCCATTTAAAGCAGATTATCCTTGGCCAGGCTGGCATCCAGGGCCACCACAGCTTTTGCTGTTACCTGTCCTCACTCCAAGGATGCAGAGAGGCTGGTGGCTCTTGGCAGGGCAGATGCCATCAGCCCTGATCACCACACAGAGAGCCAAGAGCCCTGCTCTTGGCACAGCCTGGACCCAGCAGCTTGGCCAAGAGTCCATGGCCCACCCTGGGTGCTGGTGACAACCTGGAGAGGTGTGTGGGAAACCTTGCTCCAGAGGCCAAATAAAGAGCTTTGTAACAAAGCTGTCCTAACTCACTGGTTTGGGGGGAGCCACGTGAAAGCACAGAGCAGAGCTAAGTTCCTAAACCTCTCAGAAACAAAACATAAACAAGTATGGCAGGGGCAGAGAGGTGGCTCAGATACTGAAGTGGCACTGAGGGCAATGGCTGAAAACATTTGAGAAAGGTGTAAAGCCCTTTCCTCTGGAAACAGCTCCCTTGTTAGCTGTGCACCTGCTGGCACCTGGCCATCCTGCCACACCAGTGGGGCCATCCTGGAGACATAAAATGAGTGGTCCCTGCAGAAAGCAGTGACTGGGGCAGATGCTTGCTAGGAGGGATGCAGGCTCTGTTCCACCCAGCTCTGCAGCAGTGCAACCTGGTCCCACCAGGGCCCCTGCAGCCAGGGGCTCCCAAAACACTGATTCCCAGAGGAGACCCCACAAACAGCTGAGAGAGCCCAGCCATGCAGCTGAGCAGCACCCTGCAGACATCAGTCACACTTCTCTCTATCCCTTCTCTTTCCCCACAGCATGACAATGACTGCACAGGGAAAATCCTCTCAGTGTGACAGAAAAGACAATTGAAAAATAAAATCTTTTCTGTCTCCTTCACCTTCCCACATATCTTGTACATAAAAGCCAAATTATTACCCTAGAGAATAATAATATGGTAATTGTAACATTTTTGACCTTGGAATTTCAGGATGTTTACTGAAGAAGTTTTTATTTCACATTGAAATTACTAACATGCATTCTCTTTAAGATTCCCTAGAGGGTTGAGCACAAGCTCAAAGAATACAGAACAGGGTTTTTTTGTCCTGGCATGTGACATGTCTCATTAGGAGACGCCCACTGCTCTCCTTTGCCTTGTTTTCTTTGCTCCAGCTCCATTTCCAGAGACAGGGGTGGAAAGTGAGCTGCCACTACCCATCAGCTAGGGAGTGAGAACTCTCTCGTTTTATTTTCAGATGCTGACCACCTGCTAAGCCACAGAAAGGCTGCCTTCAAACATCAGTAAAAGACTTTGAAAAGGAACAGGCGTGGCTTTAATTTCTATCATACTGCTGCACTAACTTCCTTGAAATGGGGATCAAAGCTCCAGCCTGGGGGCAAGATGCTGCACTTTTTGCCCCCCTAGTTTTATTACCCATGTGTAAGTTAAAAGCCCAGTTTGCTTGCTGGTCTGTGGCACTGGCATCAGAGAAGGTGTGTGCTGGTTTTGGCTGGGATACAGTTAATTTTCTTTATAGTAGCTGGTATGGGCTGTATTTTGTATTTGTGCTGAAAATAGTGATGATAATTCAGGGATGTATTTGATTTTGCTAAGAGAGCTTACATAGAGTCAAGGCCTTCTTTGCCCCTTACTCCACAACACCAGTGAGAAGGCTGGGGGTAAACAAGGAGTTTGGGAGAGGACACAGCCAGGAGAGCTGAGCCTAGCTGACCCAAGGGATGCCCCATATCAAATGCTTCATACTTGGCACATAAATCTGGGGGAAGAGGAAGGGGAGAGCAGGATATTTGGAGTGATGTCATTTGTCTTCCTCAATAACTGTCACATGTTCAGCCATTCCCCCGATTCCTGGGGGTGGCTAAACACCCTCCTGCTCCTGAGAACTGGTGAATGAATTCCTTGTTTTGCCTTGCTTGCATGCACAGCTTTGCTTTACCCATTAAACTGTCTATCTCAACCCACGAATTTTCTCACTTTTACCCTTTGGATTCTCTCCCCCATCCCACTGAGTGAGTTGCTATTTGGGGCTGAGTTGCCAGCTGGAGTTAAACCATGACAGACAGCTGGTGGGGTTGATATACAGAGGGAGCTGGAAACCTCCAAGCAACAGAGCAGTTGCTCCTGCTCCAGGACATGGAGGAGCACCATCAGCCTCTCACTTGTCTGGGAGGTAGCACCTGAACCTCTCCTTGGAAAAGAAAGATCTAGCAGAGCCCACCACCCCAGAGAAGGTCCAGCCTTCTCAAAACAGCATCATGAACAAGTCTTATCCCTTCCTTCACCAAACCAGAACCCAGAAATACCTTCCTTCTGGGCTAAATCATCTTTTTCCCTCACTCTAAACCACAGTATTTTTGTTCTTACAGGCACCTTAAAAGAAGGCAAATAGTATAGGGAGGCTTTAAAAAAGCCAAGAAAGACAAGATGTTTGCTAAAGATCAGAGCTCAGGCCCACTGTGAGCTCTGAGTGCCTGGCTCTGGGATGCCCTACCGTGTTCAGCCTTCCAGCTGCAGCCTAATTCTCAGGGTACAGTGACCCCCTTCTCACAGTAACATGCTTAATCCAGCTTTACTCCACACTCTAGGTTTGACACTGATTTCTTTATGTATACAGCTTGGGTCTCAGGTGGCAGCTGAAGCACCATTTGGTGACCAGGAAAAACATACTATCTGTTTTGTCTGCACAGTCCTCACTAGATAAGAATTGCATGTACACTTCCAAAACAGCCATCTGCATGTGTACTCTCAATTCTCTAGAAAATATTGGGCAATTGGATAGCAAGTAGTTACACTCTGTGAGATAGCAATAAATGCATTTTTATACAATGCATTTATATGGATTTATACTCCAATGCAATTATATGGGTTTCATTAGTGAAAAACAGCCTGATGGCTTCAAAATCAGCAAGAGATTTCACTTTCAAGCCAAATAAAGGCTTGAAGACTTTAAAGTCCATTCAATATCTCTGAAATCCAGCATATGTGAAGTTCCCAAACATTCCCATCTGTGCTCTCCCTAGTTTTTTTTCTCGGCCTGCAGTATCAAAATGCAGTCATGTCATACAGCAAAGACTATAAAACTGTGATGGCCCAGAGAGGAGTAAGCTTAGACAGATTTCTTTCTAATCATCTCTTTAGTGGACTCCTGCATCCCATCCTGGCATATTGCAGGAAAGGCTGGAGATGTGCACTGAACAGCCTGTGACACTCAGACAGACTGTTCACAGATGCTTGAGCATACTCCAGTTTTCCCATGGATCTGAAGATGCAGCTTTGTACGAATGGCTCAGGACAAAGCTCTGGCTGCACAACCCTGTGATAGCACCAGATACTGGCAGGACCCTGCTACAAGGCACTGCTCCATGTGCACTTTTCTACTAACCTCAGTGTATTGCTGAACCACGCTTTCAGGAGTCGGTCCCATGAAGAGATAGAAGTCGAGGATCCCTCCAATGGTGCGGAAAGTTAAGGATGGGTTTGGAGACAAAGTAACATCTAAAAGGGGGAAAAAAATGGTCCTCAGTACAAACCAGCTCTGCACTATACTATATATGAGTCTGAGACTCAACATTAGGATGGATTTCTTTACTGAGGGTGGGTAAATGCTGGAACAGGCTTCCTAGAGATGTTGTTGATGCCCCAAGCCTGCCATTGTTTAAGAGGCATTTGGACAATGCCTTAACAACATGTTTAGCTTTTGGTCAGCCTTGAAGTGTTCAGGCAGTTGTTTTACAAATATGTTTTATGCCCCTTCCAACTGAAATATTCTATTCTATCCTATCCATTCCTAGGTGCATGCACACTGGGCTCTGCTGTGCACCTTGTGGGCATGATTGGATGAGCAAGCAGGGCCTGAAGGTAGGCAGGCCACTACTCATTGTTTCTGTAATCTCTGCTTTCAGACTGGCATGCAACAGCAATAAATCACAGAAACCCACACAGAGTACATTGCATAGATCCATTTGTCTCAGTTTCACCTACATAAAAAGGATCAACAAGTTTGTGTTTAGGGTTCCTCTATGCTATTTTAATCTTATGGAAAACCATTGTCTGCCAGGGAAAACTGATTTTATAGACTAAGTGAAGATTCCCCTTTTCTGAAATTATACCACTAGATTAATGCAGTAAGGTGACCATGGCAACATACAAAACTATTCTCCAAAGACAGAATATAGGACTAACCTAAACTGATTTGATTTCGTTATGCCAATCTCAGGGGAAATTTCTTCCACCTTCTTTTTTTCCCCTCTATTTGCATCTATTTTCATTAAAATGTTGAGAATGTATTTTCCCTGAAAATGCCTAAAAATGTCCAGATTCCTTGTTAAAAATTCATTCTGCTGAAATCCCTTTGAAAAATCTTTTAAAAATCTATTAGTCCAGTAAGCTTAGTTAGAGCACAGTCACTCATATTTGTATCCCATTGAAAAATCAATCAGTAAAACAGTATTTCATACTTACTAATCCATCATATTTCTATATGCAGTCTATATAGGAAATCTATGTATTTTTACCTTGTGCATTGGAGTTCAGAAGGAGAACACCAGTGAGCATTGGAGTCTGGTTCCACGCACATATAGAAAGGGTGAACTCCATAGAGGTTGGCAAATGACTGAAACATAAACAACATATGAGGTAGGACTTTACTGCTATTTTTCATAGCTTTTGTCAGGTAGATACATATTCACAGAGAAGGAAATAAATTTATTCATAGTTAGACACTTATTTTGAAAGGTTGGGGATTTTTTCATCTAAATTGGTGTGAAGTCAAATTGACAGAAAAGAGTTATTTTTCTCTGCCTTATCACAATGGAATGTTTTTAGTCTTTCCAAGTTAAACTTTTGATATTCTGCCAAACCCTTCAAAATGGCATGAGTAAGAATCTACTTTTCTAGTTTAAACAGACTCATTAACCACTGACTCCAGTTCAGCCAAATATCTAATGAGTCCTGCTGGAGTCCAGCTTGTTTGGATGACCAGGGATACATCCTAGCATGAAATGCAAAGCTCTCCTGAATCAGGATCTTGGCACACAATATAATTTTTTTCTGAAAACTGCACTCTGAGAAAGGTTCTGATAAAAGGTTTCAAAGTTCCCTCAAAACAATTCATGGCTTTGTCTTTAATTAAAACTGATGACACCTGCAAAGCTTGTGACATTCCATGTTTGCCGCCTCTTTTTGGTGATACAAGCTAGGATAATATGTTGAATAGAGTGAATTACCGTTGGTGCCTGGTCCCTGGAGAACATGCCATAGGTAACAAAGTCCATGTTGTGCTTGAAGGTAGGGTGCTCATGTTCACCAAACCCATACACAGAAGTAGATGGCACAGTGGTGGTGATCTGAAGGAACTGGTTGGAGAAGAACAGATCAATCAGGGGACTGTCCCAGCTGTGAAAAACAGAGGGAGACAGGATTAGTTTGCTTCTCTTTGGAAGATTTAAGTTTAGGTTTCATTTAAGGTTTCATTTAAGGTTTCATTTTAAGTTTATGTCTGGCTATTTATTTTATTTATTTATACTTTTTATGTATTTTGGAGAATAACAGTATTAAAAATCCATTAAATTCTATGCATGCATCTAACGCACTTAACCTAACACATTAAATTAATCTTGCAATGGTTGAAGATATCTCATCTACTTAAGCAAAAAAAAATGCATCAATATAATTTTTGAAAAGAGCAACTAAAACAACAGAAGACAGACTATAAATCTATTATCAGAATAAGTAGTTGCTTGTGGTATTTCTATGACAACCAACATGAAAGGCTAAAAATTGTTATTACACAGTGGAGTTCAGAATACTTAATGAGAACAACAGACATTTTATCAGTTTTTTTAAAATGTTTTGTTGTATCAGGACCTGAATACCTCCAACTTCATGCAGGTGCCTAAAATAGAGGTACAGCTTTCTCCAGACTCTGCTTGAACAAGATGTTTTTATTGTGATGACTCTCTCCTGCTTCTCTCACCAGCTTAATGCATTTATTTCTATTGAATCATTTGTAGACACAGGCTTACATTTTAATTAGGTGCTACATTCTGTTTCCTATCTCTAGAGCTATAATGAGCTGCAAGTTAGATGGGGGAGAACATAGTCAAGCTGTGGAGAAGTGGTTTGTTAATGGTCCTGTGTATGCCATGAGTAGCTCATTTAGATAGCACCCTCTCGAGCCTTGTTTAACCATGAATTTGTTACAGCTAATTAAAATAAATGAGCCCAAGCCATAGAGCACAGAAGTGGCATAACTCTCTTTTTAATGTTCTTCTGTCAATGATTTTGACAAAATTAAATGGTTGATCAAATTGACTGGTAAATCAGAGAAATGGGAGATGGGTAGTGTTGGTGGGGAGCAGCTCTACCCCCATGAGGGGAGTGCTCTGGTGAGTGGCCTGCCACCTGTGCCACCAGCAGCCCTGCATGGGGACAAGTCCCTGCTGCTGGGAGGCCTGGGAGGGCACCACTGCTCCCACCACACTGGCAGGCTCTCCCAATGAGGCTGCAGGGACAGCCACTCATGGGGATGCTTAAAGCACTCCCTTGCCTCTCCGTGCAAAACACACGAACAAACTGTCCCTAAATTTTCCTAGACAAATCCAAAGTCACACACAGATACTAAACGGTCTGTGTATTTTTTAAAAAGTCTATTTGTCCTTCCTTACAAGCAGGAAAAGTAAGAATTTGCATATAACTCTTGATATGTTTTTTTTTCTTGCCAGCAGGAACCACTCCCTCCTTCCTTTCCATCATCTCCACCTACACACAGTACTGAATAAAATTATTTTCTTTCAGGAGGGTTTTGCATGCAAAACATCCCTCAGAATCAGATCCAGTCCTTGATAAATAGAGGCCTTTCTGCAAGAAGCAGTTACTGTGTAGGAATAGGGATGGGCTCTGGAGCTATATTCCTACCCAAAGGAGATCTGTCACACAGCTCTGCTCTGTGTCAAGACAGGAAGGGTCACTGCTCTAAGCAGACCACAGGGTTATGAAAAACTCAAAACTATGCCAGAGGGGAAATGCTTTGGGAAGAGTTTAAATATCTGTCCTAAGTCATTGAGCTCTCCCCATGATATCTGTTCAGAGGACATGAAGCTTTGTACATCTGTGGTACCCACATTATAGCATGGACATTTCCTATCATGAGAACACTTAGTGTTACCATGGCATTAAAGCATTCCTTCAGCTCAGCACGACCCCTCCCTGACCAGGAGGGTGACTGGGGTGGTGCAAATGACAACCCTAGGAACAAGCCCTCTGCCCCATCATATCTTTACCTGTTGTGGAGAAACTGGTTTATGACTCCTGCATTCCTTCAAGCAGCTGTCATGCACTCGACCTCTGCATGACATTGCCATAACAGTGCCCTGCTCTGCACCCCTCCATGGCTCAGCTCCCTGGTCTGCCACCCCCACCAGCACTGCTCCCCATCAGCCTTGTCTTTCCCTAGACCTCCACATGCCAGCACAGCTATGTGCTAAATATAGCATTAACCATGACATAAAAAGGCTGGCAATGACTCTCTTTTTTTCCAGGCATCATTATGTCATTTCTATCTGAAGGAAAGTATGGACAGGTTTTCTGTTTTCCCCTGGCACTACACTCTGCCTTCCCTCTCAAGCAGCTTCCAGAGTCCTTGTGATCTCCAGCACACTATGATAGGCTGTTGTGCTACTTTATGTCTTTGCTCGTGTGGTGCTGGCAAAGAGCAATTATTTAAATGAAAAAAAAAATTATGTCTGCCATTCATTAAACCCTTGGATACAATAAATGAAAATGTCATATGTCTCCCACCTTCCCTCCTGCTAGTTTAAAGCTAATAGAAGGAAGAAAACAGGAGGGAGCATAAAATGACATCATGTCTGCAGGAATTAGCATGGTTATCCTCCAAGAGTCCTATGAACCATAACAGTAGCATGATGGACTACAGAAAGGGTCTAAAAAAGTCTAAAACCACAGCTGAATAGCTGCTGTCAAAAATTCAACCCCTGGAAGTTAGACAAGGCAAAGGACAAGAGGACAAGAACACTTCTTTTTGCACGAGAGGTAATAGCTGCAGTCACATTTACTGCTGAAGGTCTTAACCTGTTAGTGTGTCTGTGGTAGGAACATTCCTGCCTGTGGAAATACAAACCAGCCTCCCCACACATCTGCCTGGCCCATTGTCTGTGAACAGTCAGCTGTTGCTTGCCCAAGGAGCCTGACTGATAAAAGCTACTCTTCCATACACAGTGCACTATACTGAAGAGTAAGCCTCTCAAGTTTTTAACCTCTTATCAGGAAAAAAATTAATGATTCAGACTGAAAATGTCTCTGTAAAAATTAACATTTTTGGCCAGCAAGGAAACTAGTCTCACATGCAGCAGTCAAGCCCCTGGCTAAAAGGATGAAATATAACTGGAGTGGACCAAGGAAGTAGTATTAAAGGAAGATGAGTAGGCAGACAGATAAAACATCCTGTTCGTGTTGAAGGTGTAGTTCATGACTAACATTGTCACAATGTTTGAGGGGGTGACTAAAAGGCTGTACAAGATGGTTTTCAGGAGTGCAATCATCAGTCCTTTGTAATACAAACTGGACATGACAATTTACCTCTCTGAAGAACAGCTCTGGTGAGGTTTACTGAAAACCAATGACTGCAGTGTGTGCAATGGCTCAAAGCACTGATGCACCTGCTGTGAGCAACCAGCTGGTGGCACTTCTAAAGGTGCTCTCACAAAACCTCCAGAATTAGGAGACTTGGGACACATATAGAGTACATCATTCAGGCAGGCATCATGCATTATCTGGACATTCGAAAAGAATTTTAAGCTGGGAGAGATTTGGTCTTTTTTTTTTTCTTCCTGTTGCAATGAATCCTGGAGAACTGAGCTCATTATCTTAAGCTGTAAATAACTGGTCCACTCAGTCACTTGGAGAAAAATGTCCTCTAAAACATCTGCTTTGCTTGGTCTCCAGACCACCCTGCATATTATCTCTATGCAAATTTAGTTGTAACTTCACATGGCTATCCAAAAAGGGTGTCTAAGCCTCCTGGCAAAGATTGGGCTCACCCTTCCAGAGGGCCTGGGCTACCACAGTATGCACAGGCTGCCCATAGAGTGCTAAAGCACCTTAGGGAGTAAGGAGCACACATCCTATTTTCAAATCAACTTCAAATATTGACTCAACACACTTGAGCTCCTGAGGAGCATCACCTTAGGAGCCCAGATCTCCATGGTTTTCCACTAAACTCAGATTGCTAAAAATATTTCCACTGACTGCTGGTTTTGCCTGGAGTTAACCTTCTTCACAGTAGCTGGTATGGGGGTGATGTTTTGGATTTCTGCTGGAAGCTGTTGATAACTCAGGGATGTTTTAGTTGCTGCTGAGCAGCTCTTAACAGAGCAAAACAGGACTTTGCTGCCCTTTACACTGCCCAGCAGCAAGGAGGCTGGGAGTGCACGAGTAGCAGGGAGGGGACACAGCTGGGATAGCTGGCCTCAGCTGACCCATGGGATATTCCATACCATATGGCTTCAGGCTGAGCACTAAAACTAGCAGGAAAGTTGGCTGGCAGACTGCTGAGACTGCTGCTCAGGGACTGCTAGGCATCAGTCAGATGGTGGTGAGTAATTGTTGTCATTCGCATCACTTTTCTTTCTTGGGTTGTATTTTTCTCTCTGTTATTTTCCTTTTAATGACATTATTATTATTATTATTATTATTATTATTATTATTATTATTATTATTGTTATTGTTATTATTGTTATTGTTACTGCTACTACTACAACTTTTTTTTTCCTTTTATTAAACTGTTCTTGTCTCAACCATGAGTTTTCTCATTTTTACCCTTCCAATTCTCTCAATCTTTCAGGCAGGAGTGAGCAAGCAGCTGTGTGGTGCTTGGTTACTGGATGAGGTTAGACCATAACACTGTTTCAGCTGTATTCCTTTTTGGCTGTAAGTCTTAGGACACCACTGGACTGCAGAAGGCCCACCAAGACTGAATTTTTATATGTTTATCTTACTTTAAAGGTGATTTCTCAAGTAGGTGGAAAAAATCGGCAGGAGTAATCAACAGATTTTCCACAAACATGACATTTATAAAAAACATAAGTGCAGAGTATATTTATTGACATAGTTCTGCTCTACTTCTACTGTATTCATTGTTGTGATATTAGGAAATGTCCTATAACTCACTGGATATACAATGCTTAATTTTTGCTCCGAAAAACGCTTGGCTGAGTGATATACCTACAATATTTCCTGCCTAGGTAATGATTAGAAGACTAAAATAATGGCAAACTAGGAATTCTACCCATGGTGCATAGAATTTTCTCCCCTTGCTTTCAGCAAAACTGCATTTATGACAATAACGTTATAAATCATTCTAATAGCCTTGCCTATGTAAAATCATCTTCATGGTAAGGGGTGTCTGTGCTAACTACCACAAACAATAAAAAAGGCAGCTGAACTGCAGCAGCCTTTTTGAAAATTAGGGAAAATCTTGATTAGGTTTTGGTTATTTGTGCAGTATATTCCCAAGTGCAATAGCAAACAAGGTATTCCAAACGCTTAACAGAAAGTAGTCCCTGTCTGGCTTGTAAAAAAATGCTCTGCCTTCCATTATTTGTGTGACATCATGAAGGAAAAGTCATGATATTAAAGTGGAGAATCAAATCAGTAGTCCATCCCTCTGCAGCCTGTCTCCAGCAATGGCCCAGGCCAGATATCCCAAAGGAAGACATAAGATATCACTCAGAGCCAGTCTTGCAATAATCTGCTTATGCAGGAAGTTTCTGGCTCTTTTCATAGAATTAACTGATGTTGTGAAGCATGGAGACAAAAGTATTTGGGGGTTTTATTTTCCTACAGATGATTTTTTTATTATGCCTGAATGTGTATCCTGCTAGGCCTCCTGTTCCAGTGCTGCCCTGGGGAAATGAGTGCCACAGAGTAATCACACACTGCAAAATGAGCATGTGTTTGTTATTTATCACAAACAGTTCCCAGCCTTTTACTCTCTGTTCTTGAGAAAATCTGTGCGTTCTTGGAGCCTTCATGCTCCCAGTTGTCCAGTGATTGCTGTTGTTAGTGTGGCAGGAGCAGGAAGGAGAATAGCACTTAACCTGAGTGTATGTGCACAAAACAACTCACAGGCTGTTTAGCTTCCTCACCTGCCTTATTACAACACAGTATTTTCTCTCTGGTTTTACTAATGTAGGGCCCCTGCCAACAATAGGACAACTTCCCATTGCAAGATCAACCAGGATATCCGAAGCAAGGACTTACTAAACTAAAGCCAATCTCTTGACAAAACATTTTTCCCCTGACTACACCAATTGTGCCAAAACAGTTATTTTCCAGTTATGATGGGAGTGAAAAGAGTCTCCTTGCAGTCTCCACTGCCCAACAAAGATGGCAGTTAGGGAGCTTCACCTCTGGGGCAGGAGATCCATGCATCAGTCCCTGTCCCTCATGGTTCAGAACTGTGACTTGCAGCCTTAAATCAGATGCAGGTTTCTAGTTTTTCATGGAAAGCACAAAACACCTGATGAGCAGAAGCTTTGCTGGGTCTCATCTGATCCCCTTGGCACCTCCCTAGTGGATGTGGACATGGCACCTTTTTACCCCCTTGGCTTTGGATAGCTAGTGGCACAGAAAAGGACCTTGCCTGCTAGTGGTGAAACAGCAGGAGCATTGGATAGGGTGAAAAGCAGAGCAGAAGGGAACAGGATGGGATGGAACAGAGAACAGGACAGCAGTGGATGAGAAGGAGAAAAGAAAGAGGGAGCAGGACAAGAGGCATTACTGGGAGGAGAAAGGGAGGCAGCTCAAGAGCTCCTGGTCCCAGCAGCCCCCAGCAGTGCCTGGATCATCTCCCTACACGACTCTGTCTAATTTTCACCCCATGCAGGCAAAGCAGCAGCTGTCAACTGATTACCTTGGAGCATGCTGAAAATGGAGCAAGACTTGGCCTTTTATTCTTGCTGCTGGCTCTGCATGAGGTTTGCAATCAGCTGTTAATGTCTCTCCCCTCACATAGTTTATTCCTCTCCCCTGTTATTGTGATTACACGGAGCCCTGAGTTTGTCCTGCCCTCCTGGGGTAGCTCAGCTACGTCTCCCTGCATCCAGCAAGCGTGAGAAATGCCCGTAAAGCACACTCAAAGCCTCCTCTGCCTCTCCCCTGCAGCATTTCCAATGCAGAATGAAATCATTCCTCACAAGGAGGAGGCTCTGTGCACATGAGTGGCAGAGCAGGGATGGGGTTTTCTGTCAAGCAGACAGACAGGAGCCTGACACACCATTGCTTACAGCCTACAGCACAAAGACACAGATGACAGGACACTGCAGCTCAGAAAGGAGGGTAAGGAAATACAGGTGTGGACTATGAAAGAGCAACCCAAATCTACACTGTGTTTCTGCTTGGGACAAGCTGCTCCCTTTCCAGGTGGACTGTCAGCTGTGTCAGATCATGTTGGGCATCACGAGGGAATTTGGGTTTTTTTGGGGAGTAGATCATCCAGCAGCATGGCTCTGCTAGCAAGGGATAAGAAGCATGGAAAGCAGATTTCTGAGGATCTGGGATTGCTTTACTATGGGAAACTTTCCTCAGAGATATTGAAAAGGTCCAGCAGAGACCTGGTTTGGTCTCTTGGCAGATAAAAGTTATCTACCCACACCTGAGGAGTGCAACTGCAGCACCTGTTGGACAGGCTTTATTTGCCCACATTGACTGTTCTGAGCAGTGTTTGTGTGCATATGGAAATCAATGATTGATTCAGCTGTTCATTGAGACAGTAAGGCCATGGCTGTTCTCATCTTAAAGCAGGAGGCAAAGTCCCTCCAGGTGTCAGGCACTTGCCTTTATCTCAGGGACAGCCTCCCCCACAGCCTGCCCTAACCTGGCCCAGGCACAGAGGCCACCAGCTGTGCAGCTTGGTGCCTGGGTGCCCTGGAGCAGCTGCTCCCACTTCTGGAGGGAGCCCAAAGGAAAAGATTTGGGTTTTAGCATTCAAACCTGCCTTTGGGCAGGTTGAACTAACATGAAAATCTACTTAGCATGCCAGATGCCACCATTGCACCCGGACCCAGGCAGTCAAGTGCAGCCCCTGATGGGGATGTTCCTGTAATGCTGATTGCTGAGGGCTCATCCTTCCCAGTAAAGTAAATGCAGCCACACATAGCTTTTAGGCCAGGATATATAACCTGCTTTCCTGTTTTGAAAGATTCCATCTGCACAGCTCTTTTGATGGCTAAGGAGATTGCAAATCACTCTAAGACAGGCTGTGGAGCGATCTCTGAGCACCTGCATTTCCTCACTCTGACAGGATGGGCAGGCAAACAAATGAAGGGGAAGCATTTTTGCTCCTTACACGGGGAATATAACTAAACTAAATATCATTCAACTGTGAGAGGAATGGCTTCCTGACAGGATCCTTCAGTCTACAGTACTGGCTGTGCCATTTCACATGAAATAAGAATTCCCAGGAACACGACTTCCCTTTCTGTACATAAAATCCTGTGTAAGAATATTTTGGGAGCAGCTTTGCCATTGCTCGTAGGATAAGAGTCCATTATCTGTGCATTATATTCACCCACAATCTCCTCTTTTTGGGTTTGGCTGGGTTTCTCCTTTACCTGCCTGGAGGCAGTGTACAATTTCTCACGGGGATGCTGGAGAGTAGAGCATCACTGCTGCTGCTGTGCCAGTGCTGCAAACCAAGGCTGCCCTCTGCCTCCCTGGGCTGTGCAGCACAGCACTGCTGCAGCCCACACCTCTGCTGCCGCTGGGCACGGGCCTTGGGGCACAAGGAGATGGAGGAGAATGGAGGAGGCTTCCCCAGGCCCATAACAGGCACTGAATGTGCCCTCCTGGAAACCTGCTTGGTGGGGACCAACTTGTGCTCCTCTGCCTGTCACTGGAGCTGTGCCTCTTGCAGACCCTGCATCTGCTCCATGGCAGGCCCCTTCCCTTAGTTGGGACATCTCAAGTTTCATCAACCCAGGCTAAACCCTCAGCATCTAGTGAAGATGAGGAGGGCTGAGTGGGAATGTGCCATGAGCTAGCCACTTGTTATGCATTCACCCCTTGCATCAGCATTCCAATCAATGAGCCTTTACAAGAAGAAGAAGAAAATTGGGCCTTTAACAAAAGCCCACTGTTTACACAGAACTGTTAAGTCTAATGAGAAACTTAATTATTTTTGTTATCAGAGTAATACATAATAGATTCATTTAAAATAGACTGCATGAATAAAACTTTACAGAATTGATTGTGGTGTATAAAGAGAAGCCATGAGACTAGTTCAAAAGGATGGTCAGCTCATTAAAAAGCCAGCATAATTGTTCCATCTGGAGACCATTCTAGAGGCTGTATTGTCTTATTTGCATCACTCATGTTAAGCCATCCTTAAATTGCTCACTGCTGCATTCCCAAAAGCAGCTGGCAGGAATGCACCTTGATTGAGACTCTCTTTCTAAGTAGCATTATGCCCTAGAGATGTATTGATGGAAGACAATCAATGTATTGATGGAAGAAAAGGGGAAATTATGATACCTGGTGACAATTGTTAGTGAGGGGAGCTTTTGCTGAAGTTAAACTTACAGTACTAGCTTGAGAAAACAAATGGTATTTTTGCAGAGGGACAAACTGGAGCCAGTGCCATTCACTGACATCAGTGGAAATTAGAGGCATAAATCTGCATTTACGTCTCCCTTGTCACACAGACCCAAGCAACAGGTGCAAGGAAACAGCGCTCAGCCCATCACACCTACTTTTTACAAAAAGCAATGTGAATCACATGTAGTACTCACAGCACGGTGCCAGTGCTTTTCCTCTTGATGGTGAAGTGTGTGGAGTCCTCTGAGAACTCCACCTCATAGTTGGCTTCTTCAGCAGTAACCCCAGGGCCATTGATCTTCAGTGGGACTTCAAACCGCTCCTTATTGGGGTCGTAGAGCTAAAGCAAGGCAAGCAGGGGCAGGTCAGCTCACTCCTCAGCACATGTTGCTTTGGTTAAATGATTCCAACCCCCGAGTGCTCACCCTGAACCGGAGCCTGTCCTTTGTCTGGAACTCCACTTCCAGGACGATCGGGGAAATGTCATTTCCGAAGAGAGTCAGGGCCTGGCGCTTGTTCAGCGTGACTCTGCAGTGGAAACACACACGTGTTGGTGCCCATCACCATCTATCACTGGGGCAGGGCAAGGGAACCACCCAGCCACTCTGAACCAGCTCTCAAAGAGAAGAAATAATCCCTGAGGTCAGTTTAGGCCCTCCTTGATGTTAATGGATAAAATAGGGGCCACCAAAGAAAGGAGACCTCACTGTTCCCTGGGACACAGCTCTGTGCCTGCGCCTGGCTTCCTCACCTGTGGTGTGGTGAGAGCACAAGCCCCAGTTCTATGGCATGTGCCCAGGGAAAGGTGTCCAGGTGTCCCTTACCCTCCTTGTCACACAGCTGGGGGAATTTTCCAGAGCCAGGCCCGGGGCACCAGGCCGCGGGGCCCGAGGAGCCCCAGGCCCTCACTCACCTCCAGCCCTTGTCCGTCTTCTCGGCGCTCCCGCTGCGGGCGTAGCCGTAGGGGCTGTCCTCAGGGAAGAAGCACCAGGGAGCGTTGGGCACGTCGGTGGAGCACCACGTGCAGCCTCGTGCCTCGCAGGCCTCCTGCGAAGCGCCAGGCTGCGGGTGGCAGTCGATGCGCTTCTGCACGGCCACGCCGCCGGGGCACTGCGCATCCTGCTCCTCGCCCCGGCACACGGCGAGGGCTGCACAGGGAACAGAGCAGCGAGAGCCGCGTTAAAACCCCCAACTTCCATGATTCCTGCTTGGGATGTGCTTTCTCCCCATCTCAGGGCTCACACCCACGATCCCTGGCACTAAGATGATGGCAGAGCAGCTGTCTGCTCATCACGGAGCAAGAGCATCCACCACTTTTACAAGCCGAGGCAGTGGCTCTGTGTTCTTCAGCACTCAGAGCTGCCTGTGCTTCAGCTGAAGCACGACTTGCTTTGAAGAGCTCATAGAAAGTTAAATCGCAGCGTAATGAAGCTGCTGGTGAGGCATGAAAGCAACACTGCAGGCTGGTGGAACAGGAGGGGTTCTTCAATAAGGACTGCTATCAATATTAAAATGTTAAGTTTTTTGTATACTAATGCACAGAGGTTTTCTATCTATAGAGACACAAATATGTCATAAGCAGTATGCACTTGTATGATAGAAATATAGTGAGTATATGTTCATACCTGGTTTCTGCATCATATGACTACTACCTACATAGTATTAGGAGTTAGTGTTAATATAGGTATAGTTATGAGTAAAGGGAATATGCCAGCAGTAAAAGAAAAGGCATATATTAGTCACTCCCAAAATCATAATGAAAAAAACTTGCTAGTAAGGTGCTAAATTTTCCCTTTTTTACAGCTGCAGGTCAAGATCTCTGGTTGAGAGCCTCCTAAGAGCAGGGGGACCACAACACCACCTCCCTGCTGTGCTGACAAACTGCTGTTAGCAAATATTCTCAGAGAGAGCAGGCATATCACAGGCAGCATACTTATTTTGAAGTTAATTTATGTCATTTTAGTCATTACAGCAATATTCAAAGATTAAATCTACTTGAACGATAATTGCCCTTTTCTACAAAATGACTAATACCTCTGCTTTAATTTTTTTTCCCATGTGGACTGTTGTGTGTTTGAAAGCATAAAACATGATTGCTGATGCAGTCTGGGCTTCTCCACAGAAAGAATTCTACAAGCAGATGTGCACAAGCAGTAATTATGTATACTGGAAAAATTTACAGAATGAAACAGTAGATTTTTGCTAGAGAATGCCATCATGCTGCAATGCCAGAGTTGATTTCCAAGTGAAGGATATGAACACAGAAAAGCAGGAGTGCCATCTACTTTTTTTTTTTTTTTGAGTAAGCTCTCATGCCCCTTTTATACAGGAACATCTGGCTCTCAGGTCTGATGCTCCCAGGCTGCTCAGCAGAGCTCACTGCTCGCAGCTACAGTGCCTCATTATCATCTTCTAGAGGCTGGAATTAACAGGAATTATCTGGCTGTTAACCTTTGCCAGCTGCTGGGCAGGCAGGATTGGTTTCCACCTCTGTTTTCGGGGGCAGAGAGTCAGGTCCCACAGGCTGACTGTTCTCTCTCCAGCATTCACCCCTCATGACCTGCCACATAGAAAAGCTCTCAGTTCTTATCCTCTTTCTCATCTAAAACATGATAGGAATATGATCTTTCTGCAATCCCTCCACTACTTCTTCTTGGAGCACAAAATAAACTAAACCCATCACATTTAATTTTGGTTTGGGGTGTGTTTTCTAATGGGAGTCAAATGAAGCATTAGTGTTTTCATTGCTGAAACCAGAGTATGACTGAACAGACTACAGCAGATTACTAAGTTGGAGACATTTTACACAGCACAGGCTTCTGTGAGACTTTTATGAACTAATTTGGATTGTAAAATACTTTAAAAATACTTCTTATGAATGATATTGTGAATGAAAAAGCTAGTTCAAGGGAAAAAACATTGCCCCAGCAGAAGCCAAGAAATTTCTTCAATTTTTTCTCCCATTAATGGAAAGCTTACATTTCCCAGCAAATTTAAAAAAAAATACTTGCAGGTGTGAGCAGCTGAATAGGGCTGCAACCTTGTTCATCCCTTGTTCCTGGATTTACTTCTATTGTAGTAAAAACATGATAGAAGCAAGTGGGAAGATATAATCTTCCTTCCCTACTGTTAAAAATAATTTAAAAACTATCATTTTCACTGTATTTACGGCCCATATCTGTAAATGTACAAATAAGACAAAATCCAAACAAGCAGCTGAATATATAGCAACAGCTATGGCTACTTGCTGCTTTTCCATGATAATTTCCATGGGAACAGAAGCTAAAGCAAGGCATTTGGAAAGATATACATGAAAAATAATCCTCATTGATTTTTAAAAACCTTGACTTTAGTTTCAAAAACTTAGATTAAAATTAAGGCATAAGGAATTAAAGCATTACCATACAGATTTTAATTTAATAGTAATAATCCTTGAATTTTGGGTTCATCCATACATTTCAAAGGCATTTGCTGCAGAGGTTCCCTCCTCCAGCAGCAAAATCATATGTATTCTCCCTTTACTATGCTATGGACCAAATTAACCTCTGGTATGCTGGGGTAAAAATTACAGAAAAAAAAAGCTAACAAAGCACTAGATGACTTTCAGGAGCTGAATGTTCCCACTGATCCCCTTTTCCCTGTGCTGGTGCCAAAGTGCTGAATACACTGTAGGACTGGGGCATATTTCTAAATAAGTCAGCTCTGTTGTCCTCCCACAGTCACCTCAGGTGGAGTCAGTGCCATGCCTGTTCTCTCCTTCTACATGGAAAGCAATCATCTCTTTTAACAGCTTTTCTATCTTTATCACATTTATACTTTGCTTTTGAACCGTACAACAAAATACAAATGTGGTGTATTTACCTGCAAGCACAACAGCCAAGAAACACAGGCTCCTCATCCCTGCCATGGTTGAAGGAGGACTTCCACAGGCAGTCTGAAGGCTTTTATACAAGGCAGGTGCACGATAAGCATTTGTTCTAATACACAATCAGAAGCACTGCAAATATTTTCTCAGCATTCATATCTTTGATGAGATTAATTGCAACATATGACCTTGTCTGTATCTAAGTAGATAAGACCAGTTACAGTCCTAATTTTTCCACACACTTTGCTCAACTTTTGAATTCCAACTTTGAGATGAAAA
This sequence comes from Oenanthe melanoleuca, assembly GCF_029582105.1. Classification (NCBI taxonomy): domain Eukaryota; kingdom Metazoa; phylum Chordata; class Aves; order Passeriformes; family Muscicapidae; genus Oenanthe; species Oenanthe melanoleuca. The sequence continues at coordinate 55,609,307 of NC_079334.1, forward strand.
CATGACTTCCTCATGACTTCTTAGAAAATTAATTTTTCAGAGACCACCTTTCTTTTTCCTTTTTGACACAAACATGTTCAGAGAGTGGGAGTCCAGTGTTTACCTTTTTCTGATTTCATATCTTCTTTTGTCATGTATGTGGGTTTACAACATGGATGAAGTTTGGAGAAAAATAAATAGTCAAACAATTCTCCATTAAAACAAAATACTGATACTGTGACCTTTACAAAATGACATTTTTCTTCCAGTTACTTGATAGCAAGTACTTTCAGAGCAAAGGCGTGAAAGCTTTGCTCTATGGTAAGACCTGGTTTAGGCGCAATACTTTTCTGGAAGAAAAAAAAATTAAAACGAGATATTTTTATGAATACATTACGTAACATTGGTGCCTATCAGGAGATAAGTGAAACAAAATATGTGCACTGCCAGGCATCACTGGAGAGGAACATCTGCAGCTCAGGCCACAGCCACACAGTTGGACAGAGGGAGGCTTTTCCCAGGTCTGCAAGGGCTTTTGTCCTGCAGTTGCAAAACACAATATTCACATGCAACTTACACACACAGAGCCATGAGTGTTCAGCCCCAGAACCAGGGGTCACCAAGCTGTTGGTATCATTTGTGCAGCTTGGCACAACACCTACTGAACCAAGGGGAACAGGGACCCTCCACCAGGCACACAAAGCCTCTCGTGAGTCTTCCACGTAAATCCATTCTCCACTGGGAATTTGCTCAAGGTTGTGATATAGTCCCAAATAATTTGTGTACACCCTTTCAGTAGCTAAAAAGCATGATATTCAAACACTAAATGGTAGTACTGCTGCTTATTTTAACTAATTTATACATTGTTTTTTAACAATATATATCATTCTTCAGCTGTTTCTATCAAAACTTGGAATACATTGGTAACCTCAAATTGCAAGCAGTATTTTCATCTCCTTTCAAGCTGAGCAGAGAAGGAGGTAATTCCACCAAGATCAGTAAGAGGCATCAGAACTTTTCCTTGTTTGACAGCCCATATGTAATAAGGTAACAGAAGTGTCACCTCATAGGAACAGGAGTTACCTGCTTCATTTTATGTCTGTACTGTACTAAGTGTAAGGGAATCCCCCTAGGGTACTGTGAAAATACAAGTAAAGGCCAAGGAGAACAGAGACATGGGATATGAGAACAACGTACAGGCTATGCTACTCACCAAGCTGCACTACTGCACTGTGTAGAATTGTGGGGTTTATATTCAACACCATTGCAAGAGAAGTGAATTTTTTATATGGAAGTATGATGAACAAGGCAAAAAAGCAATTCACATTCACATTTTTATTTGTTAACTACACAAGCTATAATTTACAGACTGATATTTTCTGAAAAATAAAAACAAAACAACAAAAAAATCTCAATATCCAAACATCGCTTCGGAATCTACATAAAATTTTAAAATTTGCAGAATTTACAAATTAATTTTCAGAGCAGCTGGGTAAATTATACATCCTCCCTCAATATCCAGGTTCCAAGAGCTTTAAAAGTCATACAGGCACAAGATAAGATATTTTCTTTATACAACCATCTATTTACATAGCTTTTTCCAATATACGTGGTTCAGTTCTCAAAGTAACTGCCAAGGTTTGCAAAACAGTGTATTTAAAATACATTTAGCAGCATATAAAATTAGATAAAAAGGAAAGACAATTTGCTTAAAAAAAGAAAATGTGAGATGACAGAAACAAATCTGTAAGAAAAATAGATTAAGATACATTTGTCCTGACATTAAGAACACCTAGTCATTGCAGAATATAGGCAAAACAAACAAAACATAGCCATTTGTGGGCATTTGAATTCTAGTCCTGAGCACAGAGTATACACAGCTGCACAACTTTGGTCAACACAGATTATATGCTATCAACACACAAATCATATGGCATTTGCTGTTAGCAGGATACAGCCATGTCAGGTAGATGTATCGTTAACAGCTTCTTCCCATCTATTATTCATTTCACTTTCCTAACAACAGTGTAAGTAACCTTTAAAATCTTCAAACTACCTCTCATAATCAAAGGCTTATTCCTGGGACACATTCCTTCCCCTGTTACCCTAAAATGCAAAACAGCTGATCATACTTGTGAGTGAAATACAGCAGAGCACTTTTGTTATATATTTCAGGTTATAATTTTGAGATGGTCTTTAGAGAAGACTGAATTCCAGTTAATTTAAACTGCAAGTATTACATATGCACACAAATTCAGCCATAATATATAGAGATACACATGACTGTTGAGACTCAAGCATGTTACCAAGAGGTTATTAAATACAGTACATATTTTAAGGACAGCAGGTCTAGTGGAAGAGTTCACGCATTTTCAGTCCATTCCAGTCATCAGTGTTTAACTAATAAACATGCAGCAAATAGAGTGCACCTCAAACAGATCAATGTATTCATTTATCTCCCATAATTTCAATTACTGGCAAGATCTTCACTTGCATCTCCTGTATCTGAGATCTGTCCATCCATTATATTTCGAGCTTTCCAGATCCTCACAGTGCGATCACTGAAAACCAAAACAAAGCAGTATTAGAGCACTGTAATGACACTGGGAAGGAGGGAAGGTGAAGAGGGAGCAGAAGTTTCCTTAAAAGTTTGAGTGTCTTATTCAGAAAGATATTTTTGGCTAAATAACAGTTCTTTAATGGACATGCAAGGGTTATTCCACCTCCACAAGACTTTGTAATCTAACACGAACAACACTGAAGATTCCCTAACCTTATCACACTGACTATACCCTTTAACCATATAAGAAAGTACAAAGACTTTATGCCTAAAGGAAAGGAAAGAAGTGTCGGTCTATTGTAAGAAAAAGTAAAAAAAACAACAGAACCACAAGACAATATGAAGTCTTAACTCTCCAACAAAAAATACCCAACAAGCCCAAACCCATTTGCAAGCTGCTAGATAGCATACACCAGTGAGGTGGCACTTAGAAGCCCAGACTGTAGTTCTGTACTTTGGAAAAAAATCACTGTTTATACAATTTTAAAGTATGTGTAAATAAAATATCACATAGAATGTGTTCAAAACTCTATTATAAATTAGAATTAAAATAAAAAGAAAAAAAATAAATTAGTCTTGTTAAATAGCAATTTATTCCACGAAAGGGAAGTTATGAATTTCTCATAAGCATTAACTTGACTGACTAGCCAACATTGATTCATATATTCCTCACAACCCCCTCCAAAGAAAGCAGCAGGCAGAGCTGACTTTGTGACAATTAGAAGCATTTTCTGACTTGTGCTTTCATTTCACTGCAAATTATTAGAAACACTCCAAATTTTTTAAACTTTAAGCCCACTGCTAGAAATATCAAAAGGCTGAAATTTTTTTTTATGACAAACAACAAATGAATTTCAGATGTATGTATGCTCTAAATGGATTAATAATTTTTAGGCAGAGACATTAGCTTTGACACGACCACCAAATATGAAAACTTGGCAACTTGGAAATCCTGCTCTGACTCAAAGACCTGCTTTTAATCCATAAGCTTCCACAACTGGCACAAGAATGTAACACGTCACCTTTCACAGCTCCTGTGCTCAGACTACACTACAAAGAGGCTCTGTTGCTGCTTCTTGCACATTCTCCCTAACAAGGTATTTTTCTTGGTCAATTCCCCTGAGGTTTCAGGTCCTCAATTTGCTCACTTGTACTGAGGAAAGAAACATTCAAATCAAGGTGTTTACAGTATAGTAGGATGGCTTGCAAAGCTTCTGCTGCATGCCAGCACTTAAAACCAAACCAACAGCCATGTGTCATGGCTTTAAAGAAAATTTGCACAGGTCAGGAATTCGTCTTGTCAGAAAATTGTCCAACTGTAGAGACAAGCTTATAAAGTTCTCAAGTACTGCCAAATTTTCCCTGCCATCTTTTAGATCAGTGGTCTCCAAACGTTTTTTGATCATGCACTCCTACCACTAAAAATTTTTTAAGCACACACTGCCATGTATATTTATATAATGAAATACACATACCACTGAATCCTAATAATTTATTCCAGCACCCCAATGGGTTATGTTGTGCATCCCCTGGGGTGCAAGCACGCCACTTTGGAGACGGTTGTGATAGATTTAGCACTGAGAGGCACAGACTAGACAAGTCTCCTGATGCTTTCTATGAAGTGACTCACACATGTCCTAAACGCTCGTGCATGAACAGAATTCTAGCAGGGGACACAGAAAAGATTGATTCATGGAGAAGAACTCACTCTGCTGCTGTAAAAATCTGGCTGGAGTTGGTGCAGATGGCATTTATAGGGCTGTCATGTCCCTTCATCTCCCCAATGGGTGCGAAGGTATCCACGTTCCAGAGCTTGAGGGTGCCTCCCCTGCAGCCGCTGAGCAGAACCGGCGCGCCGGGCACCAGGCCAAGAGCACAAACCCAGTCCTTATGAGCATTAGGAACTTGCTGAAACAGAGAAGGCAGACAAGTCTCACAGGGCTGCAAAAACTTCCAGAGGAACAAGCACAGAAGTGGAAAAATCCCAAGCTGTAAGCCTGACTCCTGTCCTGCAGCAGTTTTGCTACATGGCAGCTCTGGTGGCTTCTGCAAGGAAGCAGAAGCAAGGAGAGTGCTAACTTCCAAGAGTGCTTCTTTTTGTGAAATAGTACTGCAAAACAAGAAGAAAATCTAATATGCACAATTGACCTAATATGGAACAGAAAACATTTTAGGATAATGCAAAGTCTGCATGTTTTCAAATGCATATTTAAATGCATTTTTGAACATATGGTATGTTTCAAGTCTGTAAAACTGTTATAAAACACATAAAAAGAAAATCCAAAATATTGCACCAAAATACACCAGGAAGACAGAAACTGTTTCTGTATTTGCATTCTTTCTTTCTTCTTTTCCCACTACACATTATAAATTGATTTTGTGATGTTGCACTTCACAGAAACACATTAATTCTTTATTGAGTAAGGGCAATAGCATTTTAGCTGTAATTCAGAAAGCAAAATGCTGCACAGACCAGCTGAGAACAGCATTCTTTTGTTGTTCTCAAATCTATTTGAACAAATTTATTTGAAATAAACACATGGGGAAAAATAAAAATAGGGGAAAAAGAAAAATAGGGGGGAAAAACAGCCCAAATTTGCTATCTTTTGAGGATACCAAAAGTGGCTTTTCTCCAGTTTGGTAAGAATTGTTTTGCTTTCTGCATTGCTCATAATGGAGTACATTCAGCTTTCTAGGATCCCCTTGGTGTTTCATCTATAGTACCCCCAGTTACCACAGCACTGGTAGTCTGGTTCTGCAGCACTTCATGAAACTGGGGAGGCAGAGTGGTTGTGACTCTTATAAATCCTAATTTTGCCACAGCAGGTTTTTGTGACTTGGGATGTGTAACACCAAGTAAAGTAGATGATTTCCAAACTCTTTTGAATAGCATGCTTGTTAAGGGATATCTGGTTTTTGTTGCTGGGTAGATTAAGATTTACTGCTGTTCAATCTGTGACCTTGGAGGTTTTGAAAATAGAGCTGGGCAAGGCCTTGAGAAACCAGACCTAACTACAAAGTTGGCCTTGCTTGGACCAGCAGGACAACTTCACATTGTGTAACCTCCAGTGGGCCCTTCCACTCTGAATTATCTCATGATTAGCAGAGTAACAGCATTTCTCACTCCCTAAAAAAGACAGTGAATAAAAATTGTTGCTATTCTGTCAAATGCTTCAGTCTCACCTCCTTGAAAAACATACAGCATTTTATAGAAATAAAAAGAAAGAAGGGAGTGTGGAATTATTCTTATCAAGTTCTACTTTTAAAACCAACAAACAGGGGAAGGCAAAGTAGAGAAATTATGAAATGCACATATACCAAGAGGAAAACAAGAAAAGTGATATAACTAGTCCAAGTGACATACTTCTTCACCCCGATCCTGTATTCTTTCTGACGTTAAATTAATTGCAATAGCAAAAATGCATATTGCATAATATTTTAATGAGCCTAAAATGCAGGAGTGAAGACACTTCTTACAACTTTAATGAAGTCATTCTGAGAATACAAAATCTTTCCAGTGCCTGTGATTTTGGTACAAGTTGCTTAGTGCATTTTTCTGGAGAGACAGATGAGAGGGCCGATATCTCAATATGGCCAAGTGAAGATATTCTGTAAGAAGCTAAATTTATGAGTCCTTATTTTAACTGTGAAGTCTTCGTAGTATTCTGAAAAGGAAATGGCACTGAATTGAACAATTTTGAACGAAGGTCAAGAAAGTTTATGTATTTAAGAATACTAAGTATGCCCATATAAAAATTTTCTTTTTAAAGTAGCCAGTCTATTATTTTCTCATGTCCCAATACTTCCTTGCTATCAGTCTGCATATTAAATGCATGCTCCTCCTTTTCCATAAAGTTATTGCACTCTCTTCTGGTATTTGTTTTTCTTCTTTCCAGTTCTCACTCAGTCGCAAGTTAAATAACCACAACCGCACCCAAAGAACCTCTCATAAGACCTAGAAGAACAGATCAGCTTATAGCAGGTAGGCAAAAATCAAAGTTCTTTACGCCTAACAAATTGCAAATTCCCTGGACTCAAGGTTCTTTTTCCTTTTACATAAGCAAAAATATACAGCAAATATGTTCTGACAGCAAGCACTATTATGAGTGTGTTCTATACATTACATAACACATGCACTGCATAAGGAGATTAATTTAAACTCTGAGACTGGGTGGAGTGAGATAGGCTGTAAAACCTCTTCACAAGAAAATATTCTGTAGCCTGATCTAAAGTATTGTTTCTTATTAATGAGTTCCCAATCCAAAATGTACTAACTTATCAAAGACAAGTATCCAATGATTCCAGTCACAGATGAGGCAAGTGCTGCTTTTATTCTGAATCAGAAAAACAAACCCCACATACTCAGAGCTAAAACAGGATAACCGCCTCATCACAATCTCCTGACACTACATGCACAGAAGAAAAAAGCAACTGCATGTAAAGATCAAGTACATTATTGATTTCTCTTAGTCAGTGCTCTATGCTTTTTTCCTATTAAAAGCATCAGTGTCTACGTGAATAGTCATTGTGTGAGCCTGAACATTTGTACAGCCCCAAAACAGTTCTACAGTATGACTGTCATAGCAGCTCATTATTTTTTTTCATTACCTGAAGAAGGTCTTTTTGAGACAAATCCCATTTCTTAATTCCATTGTCCCTTGATCCACTAAAAAGGTTATCTCCCATAATAGCAAGTGCTTCAATGCCATCATAATGAGGAGGTTCAAAATTGTGTGTAGGACTTACGCTTCCAAGAGCCCCTTCAGTCACATCAAACATCTAAAATAAATAAAAAAATATATGTTATTTAAAAATTTCTGCCATCTAACTTGCTTGAAAGTCATGCAGCAAATACCAAGTTTTTTTCCCCCTAAAGTTAAGTCTTATGACAGGCCACTGCATCATGATGTATATTTATGTAGAATGTATGTAGAATTTATCTACTTTCTCCTCTTCCACTCTTGTCTGAACTGGGAATACTCCAGTGACTTCAGATAAGATTGCTCTGGGAAGAAGTACTACTACTTGAATATCACTTACACAGCAGCTTCTCAGGAAGGATCCATATGTACCCTGTGTGGTGGGCTAGAGAAACAAAGCTCATGACTGAGTTTGGGAAACATAACTCTCACTGGGAGAATTGCATGGATAAGTAGCTTCAGAAAGAGGCATTAATATATTTTCCTGGACAAGTTGTTTCAGTAAGGGTTATATACTATTACATACTGATGCTTTTCATGGACTAGACACATCTCTCTCCTTGCCTGTGCTCCAAGAACTGGGTGTTAAAACAGACTCTTTAAATAAGGTTGTTTTAACAATTTAAGCCATAATCAATCCTATCAGGTCTTTGTTGCTAGAGCTGCAGTGTAAGCAATCCTGATTCATTTTGCATTGTAGGGAGTCAGAACTCACCCAGGGAGACTGAGCTGAAAGAACAGATGAGCTGTAACTTTTTAAACCACCAGCTCTGTTTCACAAGCAAATGTCAAACTTCATCCTCTATTATTTACTCTTTATTGGCCTTTTAGAATGAATAAGCTTGGCAGTAGAAAAGGGAGAGCTTGGTAGCATAAAATTAAACTTTGTGAGCTAAAGGTACTTTAAAAATTACTGCATTCAATTAACATGCCTCAGTTCCAGTTGTAACAAAAAATTCAATGATAAATCAGAAAAATCAGGTACCTAGAGATGAGTAATATTACTGACTCAGTAGACAAGACAGTAGTTTCCTGTGGCATGACAGTGTCTGTCACCAGACCTGGCAGTCCAACAGACTTACCCATGCAGAGAACCATGGATTGTTAAGGGGTTAAAATGGACCTTAAAGATCATCTTGCCCCAACCCCTCTTAAGTAATAGGGACACCTCCCACTATACCAGGCTGCTCAAGGCCTTATCCATCCTGGCTTTGAATATTGCCAGCACTGGGGCATCGACAACCTCACTGAGCAACCTGTTTCAGTGTCTCACCACCTTTGCAGCAAAAATTTTCATGCTAATATCATAACTTAAATTTCCCCTTTTTCAATCTGTACCCTTGTTCTGGCTTCCCTGTAAGCCCCCTCTAATACTGGAAAGTTATGAGGTCTCCACATGACATTCTCTTTTCCAGGCTGAACAGAAACATTGAGAATTCATAGACAGCTGCACTATGCACATACAGATCATTTATACTATCCAAAGTGACTTGACAGTTCTGGAGGCATTCACTTTGGAGAACACTACTACTGAAGCACATAGAAATGGTTGAAATATCCCTGGACATTCTAGTGGTGTAAGTCAAGAGGGAGGCAGGCAGGCTTAGAAGGATTTATGTAGCCTGGCCACGGAAAAGGAACACACAGGGACAGATAAACTTCTCTGACTGTTGACAACTTTGTTTTCCAAAAGCCCTCCCACCTCCTTGCTTGTCACACCAGTTCACAGCATGACAAACTTGCATTACATCATCACACTCTGTTGTTCCCACTGAGGTCCTTCACTCATTGCTGTACCAGGGAGGCAGCTCATAACTAATCCAATAATCTGAACTGTGCAGAGAAGTAATTCTCAGAGTGTCTGCCTCTGTCTCCCCATTGCCTAAGAATCCCCTGGCCTCTAACCACTGCTTGAAAGGATTCAAATCCACAGCCCAACCAGTCAAACTATGCACCAGCTTCTCAGGCAGCTTTTTGCATCTGGCACTGTGCACAGCCAAGCATCTAAGAATTGTAGAATAATATAAAAAACAGAAAGCCCAGCTCAGTGAGAAAGCTCATAAATGTTCAGCTGTGTTCATGCACTTTTTCCAGCATGTAAGAAGAACAGAACAAAGGGCATCCCCTCATAAGAAGCTAGGGTTTCTTGCTCATTCTCTCTTTGGCCTCATGCATCACACATTCTTCACAGTGTGAGGGTCAGATTTACGGATGATCTAAAATTCCCTGAATCTGATGAGCTGAGTGTAGTCCTGAGAAAAAGGAGCTTGTAGGTTCACTGGCTGAGGTGAAGGGGAAAAAAACCAAAAAATCAAAAAACCAAAAAAACAACAAAAAAACCAAAAGAAAACAAAACAAAACAAAAAACAACAACAAAAAAAAAAAAAAAAAAAAAAAAAAAAAAAAAAAAAAAAAACCAAAAAAAAACCCAAAAAAAAAACAAAAAAAAAAACAAAAAAAAACAAAACCCAAAAAACCCAACTCCCTCCTCCCAAAAAACAGATTCCATATCCTTGAGTGAATTAATCATAGTTCCAGGAAGCAGAAAAGTATATTTTGGCCATCTTGGCCGAAAGTGCTGAACTTGCTGTCTTCCCCACTTCAGAACACAGGTAATACATCAGAAAAGCCTGGGCTAAACCCTGGACTCTCTTATGTGAGGAACACACAGGGTGTCTCTGTTGAAACAATTAGGTCTGCCCTCCAAAACAGTGGCACTGACTTAAGATACTCTAAAGAGCTAAATGTTACCTAAAAGTAGGTGTTATGAATATTTCTTCAAGACTTTGTATACCTAACATTCAATTTAATGGGGATTGGAAAAACTTAACTAGAGACAGCCATGCATCCATCTTCCTTGGCGAAACAAAAAAGGCACTGAAGCAGTAAGTGGTTATTATGACTGAATACTATTCATGATCCATGGTGGGTGAAATAATTTTCATCTTGGCTATGACATTCTAAATGTGCAGATGTAAGCCACTTCTGCTGCAGTCTGCATCCCATGCTGATGTGCCAAGTCAAAATAAGCAAATACTAGTGGCTTACCTTTATATAATGATCCTTTGAACCAGTGACAATAAGATCTTGTCCATTGGAAATTTGATCAACAGTAAGGCACATAACAGGACCTTGGTGACCAGTTAGCTTTCCTGTAGACTGAAATCTTTAAGGATAAGAGAAGAAATGAGGATTTTTTAATTTTTCATATATCCAGTACAGTCCATAGCACAGTTTCTGACAGAATGGATCTTTTTATTTTCCTTATGTTTTCAGTACTCATCCTCTGGTTTACCTATACTCTATTGTTCATGTCTATGGATAAATATTAAATTTATGTTAAATACAACAAAACCCTTCTATTTAGGCAAAATAAGAATTAAAACATTTTAAAGTAAAGATTAATCAGTCCCCTCGTAAGTATTTTCTGTATTTTGAATGCAGCCTTTGGGAGCAGGTTCTGTTTGGAAAAGCGTAATTATAGTGCAGCTATCATGATCCCATATTATATTACATTACTTCTATTTGATTCCATCATTTCATCAACAATTACTAGTCAGGATTCCCATACTCACAAGAGTGTGTTTTGTAGCACCTGTCAAACAAAACCTTGTGTTTTTCCAGTCATTTTTACTGAAATGATTCACCACAACCTTAACACGTGAGAAAATCATTATCTCAGTAATCATCTCAGATGGATTAGCTAATCTGTAACTGATACCGTATTTTGCCCAGGTAAGGACACTACAATATAGAAGAAACACTTCACTGACAGTTTCATGTGCACAGCTTTGCTGCCTAGGTACATGTAACCACCTACAGAACATTCTCTTTGGTGTTCAGTACCTTTTCAGGTCCCACATCCTCACGGCGTTTCCAGCAGCTGCATAGAGGAATGTGCCAGTTGGATTTAGTGCAATTTGATTGATCTGGTTCTCTCCAGCTGGGATAGCAACTGTCCTGTTAGTACTTCCTGAACACACATCAGCAGGCATAGCTTGGCCTGAAGACCTGAATACACAGAAGGAAGAGAAAAAAGAAAAAACAAGAAAAAAAACAAATTCTGTTGTTTATTCACCATACTTTGCAAAACTGTCTAAAAACAAACCTATTCCACTGAGCCAAAAAGGCTATCAACCAATTATGAATACTGAACATCTGATAAAACTCTAAACGCAAATTGTTTTGTGTTCCCATGTTACTGGTGCCCCATGTTGACTTACATGTCTGAACATGTAAAGAAAGCTTACATTCCCAACAGCATTCTTATATTAGACTATACTGTATTACACAACACTGAATTAAATATAATAAAATGTATCTAAAACTAAGATTCAGTTGAATGATCGGCATCTGAGGGTCAGCATACTCACGTCAGTGTCCGAATACACTTTGCAGAATCTCTGATATCCCACACCTTGATATAGGAGGTTGAAACTGTGAAGACCAGGCTAGTGTAGTTGCAATATTTAATAGAAACTACATTATTTGGATGACCCCCTAAAGACATGATCTCTTGTCCAGTTACCAGATTCCAGACTTTACAGGTACGATCTAAATAAAGACAAACAAAAAGGGGAAAAATATTAACAATAATTTAAAAAAACCTGAAAAATCTCATGGTTTTACTAAATTCAGTAAATTTAAAAAAAAAATACGCATTCATTTGCACTCATACATTTTCCTCCATTTCTGTAGACACTGCAAAAAAAAGGCTAAATTAAGTAGGTCTTAAAAAATACACACAGCCATCCATCTATCACCATCAAAACTAAGCAAGGTTAATCATTAAATGTGCATTCAAGATCTACATATTATCTCCCGAAGCATTTTAAAAGGATTAAAATCTCTTGGGAGGTGAAAATACAGACAATTTAGAGGCTATAAAGTGTGGATGATGATAGATAAAGAGAAGAATCCAATTTTTAATTCAAAAATTTGTTATCAAAAACCTCGCTCAGGATGAGTTTTGAGTTTTAGTATGGCCACATTCTGACTGCCACAACAAAACTACAAAGGTAAGAAGGGATCCAAACTCTTCAGTGTATTGGAGGCCTCTGAAAATCCCAGCAGAGAGTGTTTTAGTCACTGTTTTGATTCTGTGGCAAAGGAATTTAAATACCGCAACGTTTTATGTGTTAAAATCCTAAATGGATAGAAGTTTTAAAGAAATCTGTAACACTACTGGCAAGTACAGGAAACTCTCCTTGCTACACCATGTCTGTATCATTCCATGTATTTTAGACATACATTTATACCAAAATAAGTACTGGAAGGATGAAGAGAAAGCTTCATGTATAGACTCCAGTTATGACAGCTTGAAGGTAAGTACAGCAAGACCTGTCTGCCACTTTAAAACACTAAATGCCAAGATCAAAGATCTGCAATGCACATGAGAACTTACTGGCATATCTGAATTTATCTGCAAATATTATCTGGTGTCAGTGAGCCGAGACTTTCTGCTTCAGCAACAATTTCCAGAAGATTTAACTTTAATTAAACAACTGTCTACACACTTGAGTAAAAGCATACTTGGTAAACTCCCCTCAAAAATATATATACAGGAAAACTTCTCCCATAAGTTTAAGAAGCTCAAATATATTACCTCAAAAAAGTAAATACTTGCAACATCTGCAAACATTTGTTAAAAAAAAATTACCAAACCTTTAGAATGCAAATCTAGATGTAAAATAAAATTTTAAAACATGCCCTTTTTTACTCACATAACCACTAAATTCAAAATCTCAACGGAAATCAACTAAGTATTATTTACAAAATCTAAATCAATGTCCTTTTTTGCAACTGTATATGCTTACACAAATGTTAAAAAGTTGGCTTAAAACTTGCAAGATCAAAGGTTTGCCAACTCAAAGTGTGTGATTTGGTATTTTTAACAGCCAGTTAGTAGAATAGCCACAGAAACTATAACTGAATATTAGCAGTGGAAGACCTGCATCTGATGGGGTTGTCAACTATGCTAATATGGGGATAAAAGGGATGTCCTGAAATTTCAATGTTCATTCATTAAATGAACTAGTGAAAAGGAGAGTCTCCCTGTCAACAGGTGTTAACTTCTCTGCCACTCTAGCTCATCTTAGCTTTGATACTTTCAGAAAAAACAGTCTGCCATAATTTCAGCTGCACAACTAAGAAAATATAAAAAGTCCTTTTCCATAACTGCTTTATGTGAAAAGGCCCAGAGAAAAAGCACAACAAATAAAAATCACTTTTTGAGCAATATTAAAATAGGTGTTTGTGAAAAGTAAATATTGAGCTCTGGTGGCCTCTGGTGGTATCTTCAAGTCAAACTGAGCAATGACAATGGAAATTCACTACAGACAGGAGGAAAATGTTTTCTTCAAAACAGTGTACTGTCAGTTTGAGAAGTTTATAGAGTGACTGCACCATCCAGTATGCAACTTAGAGACTACAAAAATTCCAGGCCCTCCCACAACTGCCATGCAGTTTATAGCAACAAAGGACAGGCAACAAGATGCACAGAGGAAGCAGAAGACACCCTCAGATGAAGACAGCTCAAAGAACCAACTATGGCATGAAGGGTATTCAAACTCTGTGCAGTGGAGCCAAACATGTGCAAATTCACATCTCCACCCTCACCCTGAAGCTATTACTTTGCATTGCATATCATCTGTGTACATGCTACCATGACTACTTCCATCATATCACTCAGCAAATGTCAGTGTTACTGCTTTTTGTGGTTTTCTACTACAAATAAGCAGCCAAATACTACACACTGGAGTTAGAAATCTGTAGATAATTACTGTAAATCCTTCTTCAGCTTATGTAGAGAAACAAACCTTTACAATTTTCCACCGTGTTTACAGCACTAAGCACAAATTGAGAATTTCACAACACCTCAAGTTGTCAAAGCAGCCTCTGTAGGCAGCAGAGGTGCCAGAGCTTGCCCAACCTTTAGATCCAGTGAAGAGAAGATCATCAGTTGCATCAACACAAAGCACAGCCTTGGTATGTCCCTCAGCTGTATAGATACATTGAAGTGGGGATGACCGGATGCATTTTGAAGCAGGAAATGGGTTAATTATCCCCCTAAAGAAAAAAAAGGAATGTGAGTTTGGCATAGTAATACACACAGATAAAATTAGTTTACTTGCAAGTAGGGAAAAAAAAATTAACCTAGCATTCTTAGGTGTGAAGGCAGAACAGCTGAATGCCTTTGATAAACTATGTAAGGATTTTTACTATTTAGCCTCAACACATGTCAATTCTGGACTATCAGTTAAAGGAAATCACACACAAAAACAAACAAATGAAAAGACAACAAGGTGCTAAATGCTGGGGACATGGCAAAATCTGCCTAACGCTGAACAAACCAGGACACTTAAACCTTCTGTATGCCCAAGATCAACCAAGGCATCTTAGTCTAAAAAGCACAATGTGAAAAATGGAGCAAATGCAACATCCACTGCCAGTTCCAAACTCGGCATGCATTTCACATCATCTGCATTCTATGGGCAAACACACAGACCTGCTGTTAACTTCTGTGCCTGAAGAAGGTTCCCACTGCACCCTGACCCCATCAGCAAACTCATACTCAAATGGCCAAAAGGGAGGATGATTGGAATGCTGACACCCCAGAGGAATTTTCCTGGGCACTTTCAGCTAATTCTGTGGTGATGCCAAAAGACTAACCCATCTGTACAAAAGGCCTCACAAGTCATTACCAAACAAAAATCATCAGCAGTCTAAAATCCCATGCATACAAGTGCACACACACAGACCCTTTTATTTCTGTGAAGTGGAGAAAAGCCTCAATGTAATGCCCAAAACATGCAACACAGCTGTGACCTGGCCAGCTTGCAGTAAAGACTCAGTCATGCTCGTTTGGGAATCACACGCAAAACAGTGAGGAAAAGGAACTAAACCATAGCCCTCTCTCATCAAAACAAAACAAAAACAAAAAATAAGTATCAAATGCTTTAGGAAAATGTAAAAAATTTTTAATATTGCCCAGAAGTTTGCTATAGAAAGGAAAAAGTCCTTTATGATACAAGCTAACTTTGTGACAACTGGTTGGTTTCTCTCATACACTAAAATTATGATTTAAAACATTTTTACAGCTCAGGCCATCTTCACTCATATAATTCATTACTTCTCAGCAATCCTTCTACAGATTTTACTAATATTAACAGCACCTTAAATTGTGCAACATTATCTTCCTCATTTTGGAAAGGCATTCACCTTTCATCTGCACTGTTCTATGTTTTCAATTAATTTAAGTCTTTACACTTCTGTTTTCTAGCATCACACTAAACTAACACAATTTTCTCTGTAGTATTCCCTAGTGGATCATGCTGCCTGTGAACTGAGTTATTCCTCCTGCTGTTCTCGCCCACTCACTTCTGTGACAAGCCATGTAAAATACATGTCCTGGAGCTATTTAGCTACCTATGTGCAGTGTTCTAAAATCTACAGACAAAAAAACACTACAGCTGCTTCAATGACCAGACAAAGCCACCACCATATCATTAGCAGTTCTTTGACTGCCTTTCTCTAGATAAACTAATTTTTCACTGACTACCAAGGTCCTAACCAACAGGGACACCAGTGGTGACATTTCTTTCATCTCTTAAGCCACTGTGCATTCTCTCAGGAGGACATAAGAAAAAACTACTCATTTTTGTTTACTCTAGGACTTCATTTTTAGCGATCAAAGCATAAAATGAAAAAAGAAAAACAGAAAGAGAGAAGCAGATAAAACATAAGAAAATGTCTTCTTTTTTTTTTTTTTTTTGTTTTTTGAAGACAACAGAAACAATACGTATAAAGTAATGTTTAAACCATACTTCAGTTATAATTAAAATCCTGACATGCTCAACAATGATTAAAAAAAACCTAAAAAAGGAGAGGGGGAGACATGCTTGATCAAAATCTCAGATATTTAATGTTCTGACAGAAGCAAGAGAAACAATGCATGGGTATCAGGAAAAATCATGCAGCAAAATGAAATGTCTTAAGAACTGGAGTAACTTTGGTGAGAGATGCCAAGAAAACAGAAAAGAGAAAGAGAGAGTACCTTTGTACCTCCGACAGAGAGGAATCACTTTCATCAGACCTACAATCAACAGTGGTGGAATTGTGAGGAGAAAGAATATAGGTATCAGCAAAGGAACACCTCCATATGAGAAGAACAAACAACAGCATGGCCAACTCAGAAAAGCAATGCAAATCCACATTCGTTATGCAGCATTGCTCAAGGTATAAATCAAACCCACGATGTTATGGGGGGTAAGGGGAAAGAAAAGTTATCTTAAAATATCACTCTCAGCAGTAAGTTACACTAGACTGTTTCCACTCCAGAAGATGAGTAACAGTGGCTGAGTCACTTCTTATTTCCCCAACAGTTTCTTAGAGAAGCAAAGGCAAAAAATTAAAAGATAGATGCACAAGTTAATCTCCATAAGATAGGGCTTCTTGAGAATATAAAAAGAAAATAAATATTCTGAACATCAATGCCTGCTAAATGTAGAAGAGACATGCAATATATTAATCATAGAGATAGAAATGTTAAATATGATAACCCAATCAAATAAATATAGCAATTTTCAAACCATCCTAAGTTCAAAATCCTTCACCCCTCATTTTGAAAAAAAATGTTTAAAATAAAAAACATATAAGACAATATTTCCCCAAGACGTGATGATTTTCAGTACGTCTTAAGATGTCCTTCATTTTCAACTCAAAAGAGAATCAGCAGTGTCTATTTTACTTCAAAGTCAGTTCAGAGAAAATGAAAAGGGTTTGGTGAGAGTTAGTAATAAGAAAGGTAAGTGAAGATAAAGAAGTCACAAGCACAGTTACTGAAAGCCTTGCAAGCCACTGCTTGGTATGTGGTGGCTATAGATCTCTGAAAAAAACATTTTATTAAAAAAAATAGTGGAAACAGACAACAATTTCTTATCTTGATCGTTAGGAAAAAAGGTTTAAATCTGAGTTGCAGTTCATAAGCACTGCATGGCATTTGTATCAGTACTGAAACCTGTAATAGAGATTCTAGTCAAGTAAAGTCCACTGCCATTTGGAGTAAGGCTCCTAAACAGATGCCTAATGTGAGAAAAATGTGCTCTACTTCTTCTAAACAAGATACGAATATCATCTACTCCTGCAGATCACCTCCTGAAGTCAGTCTGTTCAATAATTTGGATAACCTCTAAACAACTCTGTTCTAGCCATTTCAGGGTCCTATCCTCTGAGGTTGTGAGAGCACTCTGAGCAACACTGGAGCAACTGAGTAACTGTCAAAAGCGCTATTTTCTAAATTATCACCTAAAATCTACTTCTGAGTGTAAACACACACACAAATACACAAACATCTAAGAATTCTACCATTCTTTTCTATTTTGGGTTTAAAACTACAAATACTAGACATGGCCTAGAAAACAGGAAACAAGGTTCAGCAGGAAATTTCTTCTCAAATTTTTACAGTGGTTCCATGGTAGTTTAAAATATTTCCTGTATTTTTGAAAACTACACAAAACACATAAGAAATATTTCCTCTTATCTTGCAGACACTACACTGAACACTTGAGCACACTTTGCATTTCCCTGGTTGGGGGCTGAGGCTTCCCTTTGTGACTTACTTATCCTGCTGAACTGATGTGTTTCCCTGAGAAACAGTAAGACGACTAAAAACATTCATTTCATTACGGGGCCGGCTTGGTGGGGAAGTAGGAGGAGACAGACTAGCCTCTGGGGCTCCAGAATCTGAGCTACAAAAAAAAAAGAACATCTTCTTTAACAGGTTATGAATGGTTAGAAAAGTTAAATGCAACATGCCTCAAAAGTTAGGTGCTCTTTTCTTAAGCAAATAATTAAGATTAAGCAATATTAGCTACAGATATTTCTGTAGAAGGCAAAAAGCTTAAGGCTGCAGAGTGCAAGATGGCACAACATTCAAAGATTAAGTGGTAAAAGTGAAAGCTACAGGCATGTAAAATGAAGAAATTCTTATAAAACTGAAGGCTCTTAGAGATATTGCTGACTTTAAAAAAAAATTAATTTGCAAATGCTCTAAAGGACATTTTCTCAGGACTCTGTTCCTGAGTTATTCTGCACAGAAAATCCACCTGGAAAAAACTCCCAAACAGTCACACATAAGCTGAGAAATGAACATCAGCATTGACAACAATACTAACTGTCCTGAAAGAAATAGAAAAATACAGATTTTTCAAGAAAATTCAAAATTCAAATTATGTCAGAGGAAATAAATTTAAAATAATCTTACAGCTTTTGTTCTTTTGTCTTTGTCTTTTCTATTGTTTTCTCATAGGCTTTTCTCTTTGCTAAAGGTGAAGGCTCAGGTATCTTCTTCTCTGGAAGAGATGGTTGTCTCGAGCTAAAACAGGAACAATCATTATCTCACTCTAGGGCCCTTCACAGAACTTGATTTTCTTACAATACCTGTCATTCTCTCAGTGTGATTTCAAATTTTAGAATGTACTTAATCTATTATTGCTGTCTTGAATTTAAGAATTATAAACTTGTTCTCACGCTTGAATATAAAAACATACCAGGTTAGTTAAAGGAGATTTACTAATTCAGTCATAAAAGAGACTCACAAAAAAAATATAGTGGAGTATGCATCCCAAATTAAGATCATGGAAATTCTGAAATTTGAGATTCCACACAATAGACCTTTTACAGACATGAAGAACAGGGAAATCACAATGATTCTTATACACAAATGAAACTTTGCAGTAACAAATTCATGTTAATTAGAAAGTGAGAAAAGGTACTTCCCATTGACAACCTGACTATTATAACACGGCTTCTCTTTGTCCCCCACTTCCCTTCTCCTGCTTCTCCTGCTTTCCATCCCTCATTTGTCTCTCCAGTTCTTGCTCTGAAACAATTCCAATTCACAGCCACTGTAGTCTTTCTCCCAACGTTTTACTCCCCATTAAAATTAGCAAAAATATCAAGAGGACAATACTAAAGCTGACACTCAAATGTTATAATTCCACCACAGTCAGATAAAAGAAAAAAGAAAAGAATCTGAGTGGTCTCCATTTTTCTGAATTTCCATTTCTCACTAGTTGAGCTATCACAAAAGCAATATTTGTTTCTTCATATTTCTTTGTATTTAGAAGGATCTTTTCTATGAATATGAAAAACTCATTAAAAGCAAGAAAGCAGATTCTAAAAGTGTTTTTGCTCCACACAACTCCACTAAGCAGATAAAGTTCATTTGGCAGGCCACCTGCCTGGCATGGTTACTGCCATAAATCCCAGAGCTCTACAGGCTCTGAATATGCATAGCTCCAACTTCTATCCATGTTTCCATTGAGAGGAAGTCTGTGCTATATAAAATCCACCTGGAGACTGGAATGCAGAATGCCATGATTTAACATGGACAGCACAACCACAAACAGCTACCTGACTTAAGCAGATGAGACAGTCTCAAGTGATCACAAACCCTAACTGGAAAGTGCAGGACCTGTAGGACCTAGTGCCAAGAACTGCACGTCAACCCTAGAGCTCCCCGGGGTCTTCAGGAGACAGGAGAAGGAGAACAAGCAATAACCTGCCTGGTTTTGCTCAGAAGCCTAGCAGTTAAGTCATTAAAAAAGGGGAGAAAGTGGGTCCAATTCCCTCAAAGCCAGAGCACTTGTTTCTATGTTGGGCTCCTTTACTTCTAGATATACTGTGCAAAGGACACCAAAAAAGGTGGAGCAAGACACCCTTTCCTCCTTTTCCTCTCTTTATGCTGGACCAGTATGCATTTAGGAATGCAAAAATCCTGAAGTCACAGGCAAATTCTATGACTCAGGCTGACAGGTCTTCCAGCAATAATGACAAAGAGGCTATAGTGTCTACTGCCAGCATTGCTTACATGTCTACTGAGCATCTGCTTGATTAAATAAACCAAACCAGGAACTGGAGCCCAAGCTCCTCTGCCTCACACTGGCATCCTGCATACTCAGACACAGAGGCAACTTTTGCTTGTTTGCCCTCTACCTGCCCTTGAGTCTTCCATCTTTGACTCCACATGGAGTGGAACATCCTCAGAAGAGGGTCACCATTTTCTGAGCATCACCATTTTCTGAATTCTTTTGACAAGCCTGGGAATGCAGGTATTATAAAAATACAGCTGTCTTGCTGGAATGAACTTCCTAAGCACAGGTGTAAAAACCAGATGCATGATGTCAATGACCTAACAGAAAAGGAGCAGGACACATACTACTTCCAGCTTTCCAGAGCCCTTTTACATTTGTCATAACATCAGACATCTGAACAGAGCTGACACAAGTCCTACAGAAGACAATTATACTCTGAAAAAGCTGCTGTAAATGAGTTGAGCATATCAAAGCATATCATACTAACCAACTCTGTAAGCAGAATTCCAATTTAAATTAACTGTTGGTCATATGCATTTAGGTGCCCCCCTAACAACAGTCTGGATTGGAAAGGACTTACCACGTAGTTCCAACCCCCTTCCTTAGGCAGGAACACATTCCACTAGACCAGGCTGCTCTAAGCCCCACCCAACCTGCCTTGAACACTTCCAGGAATGGAGCATCCACAGCTCCTCTAGGTAACCTGTTCCAGTGTTTGACTCTCACAGTAAAGAATTTCTTCCATTATCTTATGTACACCTACAATCTTTCAATTTGATGCCATTACCCCTTTTCCTACCAACACATGCCCTTGAAAAAAGTCCCTCTCCAAGGACCACGGAATTGCCACAGACCTAAAAAAACTGAGGGAGTTCCAGAGTGGAGCAGTTTGTACATATGCAGACCCCTAAATCTGCACCTAAACATATAATTAATTTCTGTCACTTTGAGAACCCATACTTTGGATTATTGTTACAGCCTCTACATCTCTGAATGTCACTTAAGTAAGTGGCACAAGGGAGAAAATATTTATTGAAGGTAAGATCACATCTGCTCTTGAATAATATATTTTATTATGAGAGATATGCTGGCACCACAGGCCATAAGGGAAGGCTAGGTGGCTCATAAAGACAAGCTTTCTTCAACTATAACCAGATAAACCAGCAAGAGTTCCAGTTTTGAAGAAATATATACACTTGCAGTGAGAAAGTCACTGCAGATTGATTGTGGGAATTTTTGATCACTTATCTACTAAAACATGATCAATAACAATTCAATATGTGAGGCCTACTGCTGACTGAATTGAATTTTTGACAGTATGTAACTCTCAAATGCTTGGAGAACAGAGTTTAGGGAAAACCCTGTTTTGCCTTTTTGCTGGGCCACTTTCATAAACGAATTTTAGAAGATGGAGCTAGGCAAAAGTTGGTATTACCTGAGTCTGGGATGTCAGGTCATAATACACTTGATGTTTTAGATCTTGAAGCTTCAAAAGTCTCTACTCATCTCACACTAACTGCTGAAACAAGTGGGTTTTCTCCACCTAGGCTCACCCTCAAGAGCATTCTTTCCAAGCAGATTCTATTTGCACTGAAGCCATCAGCATGGGTTAATAATTGCTGTCAGCAGTGTTTTACTGTTTGTGATTGCCACCTCAAGCACATGCCAGAAATACATGGTAAAAAATATAAATTGCAAATGTACATTAGGTAGAGACTGCTGTAAAAATATTATGCAAATAGGACAGATGAATATTAAAAGATGCTTAACTCTAGAGCCTGTAGAATGAAGATAGCTATGGGACACTGATTTCCACATCACTGAATGTGGGAAGTGCATTCCATTTACACATGAGCTTGTTCAATATAGCAGCTAGTACCTAAAAAGCCAAGAAAAGGGTCTCTAATAGTGAATGGCTAATAACCAGCAGTGGTATTGGTAGATATAAGAAGAACAGCAAGAGCAAATGAATAGAAAAAAAGAGTGTGTGTGTGAGACATCTGCTGGTCCCAAAGTAAAAAAACAAAAATATTTTTACTTCTGCTTAGAATCAAGAGATACTTTCAATTAGTAAAACTGTTCTGCAGGTAAATGCAACCTGCAAACAGAAAGGATTTTTGAGGATTCATATCTAACATTTTCCTTTCAGCTTTTTACTTGCATACTGTATTGTTGCAGAGACTTCTTCATTTTAAGCATGGTCCATATAAGACAACTCACAGAAAGACTTTTCCTAATAATTAGGACCATATACAAATACCATGTTATATGAAGTTTTTGGGTTCTTTTTGTTGTTTTTTTTTTAAATCTCTCTGCTGTTCTAAGCAGATTCTCAGTACCTCCCTAGAATGTGCATTTTCCATAGTACTAATACAGCAAATTCAAGGTATTAGAGGGGTTTTTCCCTCTACACGGTTAAAGTAACTTTACTATAACAAAGCAACCTAACAGAACTTGTATCTTTAGTAAGAACCACAGTACTTACAACACTGCATTTACACTTTCTAGAGTGGTGATGGTAGTAAGGAAGGAGCTTTGTCAGTATTATTTAGTAAGCTTCAAGTATATCAACCTCATCTGTAAAGTTAAAATAGCAGATTACAAGAAACTGGCAACATGCATTTTTTTAAAAGCAAAGGATAATTAGTACAGCATGGCCAAACTTACATGCTGCCTATCTTAGAAGGTAAGCCAGATGGTGGGGGTATAAACTCTCTGTCCCTAGCAGAAGTATCATGTGTGTCAGCAGCCACCCCACTTTCTTGGGTTTCTGCAATTGATGCGATAGGGCCAGAGGCAGAGTCTGCAGCACTGCTCTCAGAGACCAGGTCACTGCTGGCTGCATACAGCAACTCCATCTGGGTGGTGGTCCTCCGGCGGGCCTGGGGACAGATAAAAACCAGACTGCCATTGAAACATGCAATGGTATGTGCCAAGAGTCCTACATCAAGCTTATCATTAGCTGGCAATTAGCATCTCCCTCAAACACCTGGCAACTGCCTTTGAAACTAAGTCAAGAGGCTCACCTCTGCTTTTGGGCAATTATTTCAGAGGAGGCAATTCAAATTCAATGGCATGAAACACTGATTTGACAAGTGGTTTCCAAGGATATCCTTTCAACCAGCTGCCTGTCAATACTACATGAGTACAAGATTACACACTACAGTTTATCCAAATGAAATGTTATAAAGCAGGGAGGAATAAAGCAAAGTGTAAATTTAAACAGCTACAATTATATTGGTGTGACTTCTAACATCAATGCTTCTTCCCATATACAAACTCTGCTTCTCACACAGTTTAAGTCACCTCAAAAGTCCACATGAATTAAGATTCATTCAGCATTTCAATTATTTGAAAACAACAGAAAAACTCACAAAGGAGCTAAGCATTGTGCAACACAGCGATTTGTAAAAAACGGATCATACATGTTAGGTGTGATTTTACTGTGAAATTAAGATCTATTCCTCAGGGAAAGAAAGACCAATGGGGAAGACAAAGATACAGTCTGAAAAGAGCCATTACAAAAATGACGTTTATTTAATGGCGTTTTCAGACTAAACTCATTTAGTTAAACTGCCTAAATAGCTGCACACCAAGGAATGTTATCAAATAATTCAACAGCCAACAGTGATGTTCTCTTCCAAGGCCAATTGCACTTGAAAAAGTGGAGGCTAAGCTTCTATTTACTTTGCAAACTTGGTTTATGCTCCTGTGGGCACAGAAGCAAAACTGCCATCAGTGCACATGTCCAGTTCCCACTGCCATTAATATTAATCGATAACCTATATATATTCCTCCAATGTCAACTGCAATTAAGACCCTGGAGGTCAAACTTCTATTTGTTTCATAAACTTCCTGAAGATTTCTGTGACAAATTGTAAACAATAAACTTGTTCACAATTCCCACTGGCAATAGCACTGAACTGTAGCCTTACTAATACTAATCTGCCAAACGACACCAGTTTGGAGTGCAAGTAACTGGAAGAACACATCTTCTACAAGAATTCTAATAACCTCAAAATACTGAATAAATTATTTTTACAATTGCCTCTTAGGTGTGTCAAACAAAAATCATATTGCACAGAAATCACACAAAAAGCACATCAGCTCACCTTTTGCACATCTTCATTCATTAAAGTCTCTTGGGCAAAGCAAGAGCATTCTCCAGAAGGTATCATTAAATTATGAATTATTATAGAATCACTCAAAAGACATGTAAAAGAATTATCATCATCATCATCCATCCTACCTTGCTTTTGGGTTTGACTTCACCACAAAGCTTCAAGAGATCTGAAGATAATGAACTAAAAGAAAAAATGCATCACAGTTAGAAAGTCAAACTTTTTGCAGATGTGTATTTTTATTTTATGATTTTGCATTACAAAAGGAGGAAAAACAGTAATTTTTCTACAATCAGTAGTAACAAAGACTTGCTCACCTTCCTTCTGTTCCAGGACTATGCAATGGGGCATCCTCATCAGTACTATCTTCCAAATTTTCTAGAAAATTTCCAAAAGAATAACATTAGTCTGTCCCTCTACAACAGGATGTAAAGACTTTAAGTGCTACACAAAACAACTCAGACAATGTTGAATGTAGATGAACACAGTACAAAAGACAGGGATTTTCAAAATATCTTGACTATTTTCTATCCAGCCCCCACCAACACCTAAACTATTTTTTTCATACAATCTAAATACATCATATATCTAGGCATACTAGATGGCTAAATGTGGTCCTCTATCTACTGTAGCAGAGCAACAGAGATGATAGAAAACCAGAAATTCTAGAAGGAAATCTGTAAGAAAGGAGATAAAGCAAAGAAAATTATCTGCAAGACATGGAAGACATGGGATGTAAATCAATTGACAGTAAGAATGTCTCTTTCTCCTCTTTTTTTTATCTTCCTGCTCTAAGACAGAATCAGCCTGGCTATAATGAAAAGGAAAATCATATTTTTAACTAGCTAATGAGCTGAGTCTCAGCCTCCTCTGATACAGAATGCCACCATTTGAGTTGACAAGAAACAAGCACTTTCTTAGTATATAAGGATTCATTTCAAAAGAGGATGTTGCTATCACTTAATACTATAGAACAGCTTCCTAAAAAGCGAATAATTTCTAAAGGAAGCTGTTCAGTAGAAATGTTCCTGAAGCAAAAATGGGTACACAAACCTGTCCACAGAAGACAAAACCAGCATGCATGCCACACACTAACACTGTCAAACATCCAGTTAACACGTCTGCATGCAAACGGTGCAAAACATCAAGCCGAGACAATGAGTCAAGGGCACATGTACAATCAGTTCCAAACTGCTGGGAAAGCAGATCCACCAACTTTTACATTATTCTAATAACACATTTTAGGCAAGATCAAGGACATAAGCAACACATTTTTGCAAGTCCCTTATTTTTGAACATTCTCATAAAATATTAAGGATTAAATAACTTTGCAATGACATTCCATTACATCTCTTCTTTATTAGTAGACACACTGAACTTCTTTACTTAATTTCTGTCAAAAGGCAGATACCATTTGCACTGCATAGAACCAATGTATTCATAAGCCATATTAAAACAGGTTTGTCCATGTATATGTTTTAAGTGCAAATTCATGCTTTGGAGAACGGGAGGAAAGATATGCAGCTTTCAGCTGAATTTTGAGAAGGAATGGAAAAAAGCAAAGGAAAATACTGCCTTTTGTGTATGGTGCACCTAAACATGTTTCCTGAAAAAGTTAAAATCATCAACCTAGAACCAACACCAACTATGCATTTCAGAGTTACTAAGCTGCCGTATTAATCTTAACAGAGAGATCTTAATTATCAGAAATACAGCAATATTATAAAGAAAGCAAGGTCACAGGAATAGCACTCTGAATTTTTGGGGTTTTTTTGTTCCATTCTGAATTTGAGGCCAGATTAAAACTTTTCAATAATAATAATAATAAAAATTATTATTATTATTACTGTTGTTGTTATTATTGCTATTATTATTATATGTCTTCTGCAAAAGTGGGGATTTAAAGTATTGCTCCTTTCAGTAAGACAAAAGTGGCATCCCTAAAATAAACACATTTTAAAAAAATGTAGGATTCCTATCAGAATTATGTTACTTCATCTCCTTCTGATAAAGAACTTGTGATCTCTTTTTACAGGTAACTAAGCTGAAAATGTGGAATGACCACAAAAGATGGGATTTTATTTTTAGGCTCATTTTCATGTGACGATGAGTTTCTTCAGTTTGCCTGCAATTTAACACAGGAAGATTGCCCAAAGCCCCAAGATAGAAACCAGTGAACAGTATCAACAAAAAGGTAGAAAGAGCAAGATTCTGCAAGACTAAGAAGAGATGAAAGGAGAAATAAAGTTAGTAAAGACAGTAATGTTTGCAGGGAGAGCTGCTAGTAAACCAGTGACTGCAGAACAGGTAGAGATTTTCTGATATTCGTCTTCATCCTCATGCAGTAGCAACTGGATGGTACCAGAACAATGCCATACACCAGACAATTCACCCAGAGGAAATGACATTTGAGCAACCCTCTCAAAATCTGCACATAGATGGTTGTGATTCACATCCATGAACGTCCATATGTCACAGGTGGAAAGGAAAAGCAGCTCCCACAACTCCTCAAAGAGGAGTCGCTTCAGCAACATTCAAAACTCCATTTCATGGTCATTTTAACTCTTCACAAGAGCAGATGGATAATGAAGGGCAGCTAGTTCATCCACCAAGGCTGATGTGCACTGAAAATCCATTCAAGGCAAAACCTAAGCCTGTGATGTACTCTTCTGCAGGCTGAAACTTCTTTGCACTTGAATGCAAGTGCACAACTACACTGGGGAATGTTCAAGCTTTTCCGAGCCAAGAGTATTCAAATGGCTAAGAACTTTTGAAGGTATTGGATCTGAAAGCAGGCATCAAGAGGGAGAATAACACACACCCTGGAAGTGCAATCCCTTTGCTTGGGATAGGGGTCACTGTGCTCTACCACCGAGATGTCAGGCATCCTGGTGAGAGTGATCTCAGAATCTGCTGCCACACACACTTCTACCTACAGGAACTGTGTCAGGCCCTGCACAAACAGTCCATGCAAACCAGCTGGCAATCCCAGCATCAAAGCCTCACTACAGTGGTGTCTGAACTCCCTGCAGCTCAGTTTGGTCACTAGAAACCCACAAAACACAGACTATCAACAGTTGGGATTTTAACTTGGACCTAAGTTAGTACAGCATATTCAACTGCATTTCCTTCCCATAAAGTGTTAGCAGAGTCTTGAGTTGTTTATACACTCTAAAAGCCTCAGGTCATGCTTGCAAAGTGTTAAAAAGCTTCTTTGAGATAACACTTTATGAATAATTTGATGACAGAGCTACTGTTTCAATACAGTTAGCAAGTGGCTTTTCATTGCTTCAAATGTTCTTAATAAGTAAAACTGTCCAGAACTAAAGAACATGCAATGCTGTCAGCAGAAACAATGCTCCAATGGGTGAACATGCACACACATTAAAGGCCTGTTCTAGAGACACTATGATACTACAAACCACTGAGGCTCCTGAATAAGTAACTGGCTGCATGCAGCAAGATCCTCTGACAGAGATATTCACCTGACAGGAAGCTGGCAAAGTTCTCACCACCTCTAGACTATGATCTATACACTTCCATTTACTTTTGTGCTTTTGAAATGCTGCACAAACTAGCACAGGAAAGCATAATGTGATTAGAAACAGCACAAGACAACACAAAAGGAATTATCACTGGTAACAGGAATATTTTTCTCAAGTTCCAAATACAGCCAATTTTTTTGGAGGGAAGAAAACAAGCTTAATTCATTTGGAAATAACTTTAAAGCATCAGCAACAAGAGACTTGTCTCAAAATCAGTGAAGTCAGTAACTTAAACCCAATTGAAAAAGTGAGAGATAATCCTGCATTGTGTACAATGTTTACCTTATAAAATGAGCTATTTGCAAAAGCTTAAAAATGACCTGCAAGTTTTGCCCTTTTTTCAAACGTAAAAGATGAGCACAATTTGTCACAACAGTAGTATATCACAAAATAGTTTTGTAGTCTGAACATACTGTGGGTTCTTAAGTAATAAATCAGAAATACAGCTCTGCTTACTGTCTTCACTTTTAACTACCACAAGGGCTACTACCACAAGAGCTAGGGGTAGTTTCAGAAAGGAAGAAATGCTCTTTAAGCTCATGATAACAAGTAAATTTACAGAACAGTTCATGCAAACTTCACACACTCACAAATTCTAAGATGCATCAGTTAGTGAACATGAATGAATTAGTAACTCATGCAGCTGTACAGTACACAGAAAGCTAAACATACTTACCCAGTGGTATGCTATCTAGGTCTGTGTAAATACAGCAACAAGGAAAAAAAAGCAACATTCCAATCAAAACATATCCATTTATAAAAAGAAATAAAACAAAAGTACCCAAATGTATTCTAAATTTTTCTTAGTATCATCATCTCATGAGTAGAATAGATGCCGTAATGACATAAAATCCAAAATCCCTAGTGTATGATGACTGAATGGGAGTAAATTTTTGAATTTCACATTCAGAAGTTAAAATAATTCCAAATTGTAAAAGTAGCAAGCAGACTATTTGGATTTTAAAAAATCTTAATAATAAAAATATGTTTGTTTCCTACATTTCACTGCTGAAAGTCTACTTAAAAATCTCATACATGCTTGTCAACTGTGAAGCATAAGATGTTATAATACAGCATCTATTCAGAAAAGAAATAGTCTAGAATGCCCAGTACAGCATGCACAAAAGGCAAACATAACATGCAGCTGACTATTCAGAAAACAAGATGAAAAAATTACCTTGCAAAGCATGACCCAGAAAAGCATCAAGTTCAGGATTTAACTCAGCTTTTTCTTTCAGCATATGAAACAGCAGTTGGTTTTGAGTAGCACTAGTAATTTCTGTCTGCTTAAGGCGTCCCTCAAGAACTTTGATCTGAGCTTCTTTCTGAGCTGCTTGGAGACCCTAGGAGAAAAAAAAGATGACAAATGTTTTATCACAACCCTTGTTTAACAAAACGAAAATTGTCAAAAATTTTAAAACAAAGCAAATTTTAAAAAAATTTAAAACAAACACAAGCAATGTGTACATTGCAGCTGCCTTCTCAGATCCTGAAGATCAGGTGTCAACAAAGGGTCTTGTGCTTTTCTTCACCTTTTAAAGAGACTCATTAAGCATTCCTTTAACTTGCATTGCTCAGACTGCCTTGCAAATATGCATCTAGTGGCTAGGTGGACAAGTCTCCCAATTCAGAGTCTTAGCATTTTTTAAGAGTAGCAAACATCCAAAAGATCAACACCTCCACCTTTCACAAATAACTGCTTTTTAAAAAATTATTACCTATGATACTCTATGACAAAGAGCAGGGGGGAAGTGGGACAGACTGGGACTCAGAACTGTAATCTTTCCTGCACAATCACTCAGTGAATGTTCAACTTTTAATGAGAAATCATATAGCCTAACTTATGACAGAATTCATTCTACGGGAACTTCCCTAGATGCACAGATTGGTGGGAATTTTTTAGTTGTAGAAAACACAGCCAAATAAATTTACAGGAAAAGGTTTCCAAAAAGATTTCTAAATTCCAAAAGAAACAGTATGGAAAAATTACTTGTAGGGCAACACCAGACTTTGAGTGCTAGTGCTTGAGTAACAAGTGAGCCCTATGAATTTATACACTACACTCTGATTGAACTAAAGCTAGATATCAACAGACACATTTTGCAGGTGAAAACAAACAATAGAATACACAATAGGCATAACCAATTTGGCAAAAAAAAAAAATCCTTTTATTTTTTTCTATGTGATAATTACTAAACAAAAAGATGATAGAAACCTTCACTTAATGGAGCTTTTTGTCATCATAAAGAGAAATAGTTAACAGACTGAGTCAGAGGCACTTTTCTCACATTAACTCTGTTGCAAGATGCATTCACACACATCCAAGGGCTGAAAAAATACTAAAAGATTGACTTTTCCAGAAGCCAGTGTGATTGTGGGAACTTTCTTTACCCTTTTTTTTTTTTCCCTCCACAAACTTATTGGATTACCTGCATAGTGACGAATCAAGAGTGCAAAAGAAACCCAAGAGAACTGGTCAGGGGGGCCGACCCAAAGTCAGTTTCAGTATCATTGAAATCTTTCATTTGACTCAATGAGACTGACCACCATCCTCCAGACAGAAAGGAAAGCAGCAGCAAGTGCACATGATATATGTGTGCACAGCATTATAAGCTGCCAAATACTTATTTAGAAAATGTGAAAGAAAACATATATCCCCAAGACTTTCAGAAGAATCCCTGTGGCTCTACTCAGACTGAACTATATAATGCATCAACATATAACTTAAAATAAATTTTTTGAGGTTCATATTTGTACAAAGGTGGCTGAGCCAGTCTTTTAAAAAAAGATCTTGAGCTCTCTTTAAGGAGTTTGTTGAAAAACATAGTTATTTATTTGATTACAAAAAGCTAGTGCTCTTGTAAGAACAACATGAGCTAATTAATCCAGTGAAGTAGGCTCTACTGGGGTTTGAAAAACAGTTGAAGAGGATGACAGATCTCAAGGGCCTTCACACTGAGAATCAGCATGACTCAGTAATATTGAACAGCATTGTTTTGTTAACACACATTAGTCCTGTCTTCATGTCAGCACAACATATGTGCTCCTGACACATGCCATAGTCCTGGCAGACACACACTTCACTTAACACATTACCTTATTGATACCCATCATGAGGAAGTGATCAAGCAAATATCGAGCTTCTGTCAAAGTGCAAGCATTAATCACTGCTGTTACATCCAAGGTCTCTCCTTCTTCCTATGTGTGCAAGAATAAGCCCAGTCAGATTGTGAAAAGGTCCCAGGAATTATATCAATTTATTGCCAGCATACTAGAAAGCATCAGCTTTGACATTTAAATACTTTGTAATCTTAACTTGCATTACACTCTTGACACTGAAACTCAGGTATCAATTGTATAAGTCTTCATCTCAAACTTCACATAAGTTTTCACCAATTTTCACTTCCTGGCTCAATAATTACACAAAAATTAATTTCTAAATGAGAACATATTCAAGACTAACACAGTTGTGTTTTCTTGTCCCCATTTTATCATTTTTGCAATAATATTTGACCTACCTTTGCTTCTTCCATTTGCATAATGTTTGCTTGGCAGTCAGAAATGCTGTCATTAATGTAGTCTATATTTGCAGTTACTGATTCCATCTCCTCATTTATATTCTGGACATTTCTATCTGCTTCACTGCCACCCCCACCCTTGATGAGCTTCTCCCTTTTCTTTGAAAGCTTATCTCTTCTTTTGGTGAGTTCTTCACGTTGCTATTTTCCACAAAGACATAATATTACAGGAAAAGGAATTAGTAAGCCCTTAGAACATTGAAGTGCCTTTTTGTTTACGTTCATTTGTTATAATTTAACTAATAACTAAACTTCCCATGATTTCCATAGGAAGAAGTTACACAGGTGAATACAGTAATTATTAACACATCATGCTATTAATGTGCTTCTTAGTTCTTACTAAGCACAGCAATCCCATGGCTCAAATGCTTACTGGAATCAAAAGTGTCTTCACTGACTGCAGTAGATTCCACCCACTTTGCCAAAGCTGCCATAATAGTGATTAATTCACTGCAAACATACTGTCAGTGCTCCCTATTTAATACAATAATACAGCCAACAGTGCACAGCAGATCACCCACCGTAAGCAGCCTGTTCATGTCTGCCTCCATGTTGGAAATAGTCATCCTCTGCATAATAATATCTGTCACTCTGCGTTCCAGTAACTGCCACTTCATCCTGGCTGCCCTTGAGGAGTAAACTCTGCTTGTCACTGCTTTCCGCTGGTACTTCTTTCTGTGATACATTCAAGAGAAATACACAGCTAAGTCTAAAGTAGTCCAGTTACAAATTTCAATGTAGAAATGATCAGGCTGGAATAATTTTCACAAACAACTTAAAAATTTCATTGCTCTTCTAGGTTTTCACTGCACTGGACAGCTGCCTTTACTCAGCCTTGAACTCTACTGCCCTCTAATATGTTGCACTTGAAAAACAGGTATCAAACATCTTTCATGATGCACTATTGAGTTCAAATGTCATACAGGTTCTCTATTCAACAAGGAGATCTGCTTCAAAACAAAGTGAAAAACTTGTTACTGCATTTTCCAGCAATCTTTTCTGGGAACTTAACACTGCTGGCATGGGACCACCAACGTAATTTCTCTTGAAGAGCAGATTTTAAAACCCTCAAGATTTCAAAATCCAGTTTATGTGACTTGCCCTTTAATGCCATTTTATATTATTATATTATTGCCTTAAACCCAGAAAACTGAAATTGCATTTGATAATGGTAAAATGCCCATTTTATGAGCATTGCATTATAACAGTTTGACAAATAACAGCTCCTACAACATGCACCATCACAACAATATCTGCTAGAAAGTCCACATAAATTTCAGTTCTTGTAGAGCATCCTAAAAAGTTTCAGCCCTTACCCTGTTCCATTTGTTGCAGTTACAGATAATGCTTGAACCCTTGCAACAGGAATTCTCATCTTCTGCTGTGCTGCTGTTCTGGAGCCATCATGCTCGCCTGACAAACTAGAACTTGCTTCCTGCATGGAGTGCTCTGGCAGACTCAGCTTTCGATTCACTTTTCCTGCCACTTTGTCAGACAGAGGCCTTACTTGCCGACGAAGGGCTGTGACCTGAAACAGTGCAGACACAATTAACTCTCCCAAAACTGAGTTCTAAGTTACAGCAATACAACATCATTCTGTTTGCAAAAATGCATTGCTGTTTTATCACAGTACCTCTTCAGTTTTGCGACGTAAGATAACTTCTTGGTTTCTTTTCTGAGCTTCCAGAAGTTTGAGCTGATGCTGTGAAAAATAGAGAAATAGCAAATGATATTTTTTCCATTATCTCTCACAAGGATTACATTGTATAAACAAAAAGACCTCTACACATTAATACAAATCTGCAAAATTGCTGTGACGTGAAGATTCAAGTCATGATTGTTTCTTTATCTTCCTAGTGCAGAACAAAAATAAGTGTTTCACTGTATCAATTCTATCAAAAATAATAATTCCATGCAAGCAAGGTGTTAGCAACAACTTGGTGTGCAGAACAAAAATAAGTGTTTCACTGTATCAATTCTATCAAAAATAATAATTCCATGCAAGCAAGGTGGTAGCAACAACTTGGTGAAGATTCGCTAATAACCAGTTCACGGATAACACTGATATACATACTCAATAAGCACAACAGGAAATAGAAGACTTATCACCTGAGGCTAGGAGCTGCGTTTGCATGGAAGTGAAACCAAATTTTGTGCATTTTCACTGATGAAAATACACAGGTACATGCCTGCCTCAGTGAATGCATATACACAGTGTGTGCCTGCAAGGAGAGGCACATCATAATGACAGGTGCTTATTCCAAACTTAAGTTCTTTATCTGTCAAATCACCTCTCGTTTGCGTTGCTCCTTTTTAAGCTGTGCAATCTCTCTATTTCTTCTAGATTCAGTCATTCTAGCTTTCTCTTGCTCTTCTTTCATTTGTTTCATCAAGCGAACCTGTAAAGAGGTCAGCACTTAGAAAGGTTGTTCACACTGAAGTGCTGCTCCTTGCCCCCAACCATATAGAGTTTTCTCTTCAAATTGCCATTTCCCAGTATATTACATGCTTTTAGCCATTTACCTCTTCCATCTAATGTCTTCTGCACTCAGTGCTGAATACCAGCTAATAGTCTGTGCAAAGCTTATGCATGTTTGATACCATAATCTCTGTTCATTAAACCTAAAAGCTACCCTTCTCCCCCAGGAATAGCCTGGTGCTCACATCTCTTCTATTTTCAGACTTTCAAGGAGATAACAAGAACAGAGCTATAAGGTAAATAGACACACAGGAGATTTCAACCCAATTTTCAGTAAACATTCATTGTGCAACATTTCCATTTACTGAAATATACCTTGGTTTTCTTCATCTCTGTCACCTCCTGCTGCAGTTTCTTCAGCTGCTTTTCATACTGAGACTGATTTTTAAGCAATCGTGCATGTTCCTTTTGCGCTGTTTGAAGTCTCTGCAGTTCTTTATTCATGGCTTGGAGTTTCTTTTCATATTCTGACTTGATTTTTTTTGCCTTTTCTTCTGAATAGGTCTCTACAGAACCTAGAGCAAAAGAGAATTCTTTATCTGCTTTTGTTCAGGGTACTTTCACTTTGCTAGCCACAGCAGATAACTACTTCCTCTGCTCTAGCATTATCTGCAATACCTTTAAAACATCCTAATTTGTCTCTAGTTCCTGCCACCTGCACTGCTTTGAACTTTCCACTTCGTATGTATTTTGGGATAAGAGATCAAGTATTAACACTTTCCTCTGACTGCTTTGCAACAAATCTGAGCACCTGAAAGCACAAATACACACATTCACACACATACACAGGAGGATAGCAACACTCCTAAAAGCCATCAAGCCTAGTATTCCTCTTCTGACATGGAACAACGGGGAAGGTCTAAGG
Organism: Oenanthe melanoleuca; assembly: GCF_029582105.1. Lineage (NCBI taxonomy): Eukaryota > Metazoa > Chordata > Aves > Passeriformes > Muscicapidae > Oenanthe > Oenanthe melanoleuca. The sequence continues at coordinate 55,644,009 of NC_079334.1, forward strand.
AATAACAGGGAACAGCAAAAGCTTAGACAGTCTATAACCATAAAGGATTTATAGTATATGTATAAAAAAGAAAAACAATCAAAATGTTATCCACAGCACTCCCAAAGTGCAGTTATTTATGGCTTGTAACTTCTGAGTCATAGGTGGTTTATCATCTCAATACTGATATTCATATTCAAAAGGTCTGGTCAGTAAACATTTCTGAAAGGTCACGGATCCTTATTCTTATTTTTATGCAAATAAAAAGAAAGTGGGGAGGGAAAAAACCTTTTAATTCAGGAACTATCTCCAGGATTATGAGAGCTCTTAGAAAACTGAAAGTACTTATTCACCCAAATCAAGTACCTGTCAGTTGCAACACATTTCAAAAAATTTTACTCTTAATTCTGATAGAAACTAGAGTGAGTAAAGAATGATTCACTGGCATTATGCGTACAAACCATATTTCTGTTTTCTGCAAATTCTTATCAAATTTGAAAAAGAAAATTAGAGAGTAGAAAACAGTTCAACTTGAACAGCTTATACAAGATCAGTGATTCTGTACTTCTTACCCAAGTTTTGAAGGACCTGATCTCTTTCAAGCTGAGTGTCTCGAATTTTATGTTGCAGCATCATTAGTTTCTCTTCATACTGTTTTTTCAGTGTTTGCAATCTTCGCTGGCTGTTTTCTAGCTCATCTATCAGTTTCTGCTTAATGGCTATTTCACAGGTGATATTTGCTAAGTCAGCTTGATAATTTTCTAAAATAGAAAGATTTCTGTTAAAGTAAGGGCAAGGACCACTTGAATACACATGCAATCTTAAGATCACTGGAAATACATTTTGTGTACAGGAGGATTCCATGCAAATCACAATGCATCATGCAACCCTCTTATCTGCAATTCATGTTAAAATCTCCTTAAACACTCAATCCTAGAACTGGGAAAGAGGTAGGGAAAGATGTCACTCTGGATCACAGTTGCCTCCATGCTGTAACAACTCACACTTAAATTGCAGTATCAGCAATATGACCTTCCCCATCCAAAAGGCTTCAAGATTTCAGTCACATTTCAGGGCTGAAGAATAATTGTCATTCATAAACCCAGCAAGTTATAATAGGAAAAACTGACTGCTGGCAGACTCGAAATGGAGACTTTTCCTTCTCTAACTCTTAGACACAGTCAGAATTCTCAGAAGAGAGGTGCCATCTCACTTATGGAAGTGGAATGGTCAAGGGAAAAAGTAGGAGGAAAAAGCAAGGAAAAAGTACTAACCCACATGATAAATTCATGAAAGTTAAATTAACTTCTTTAGCCAATTAGGTCCTTTTTTGTTTTAGGACTTTGTGCTTCAGAATGAAGATATTAGTTGAGGATTATTATTTTTCAGGCTTCTGCTAAAGGTTTGTGTGACTCTTAAACAAGAAGAAACCAAGAGACTTGGTTTGCTCATTTGGCCCAACTCGCATGAGAGAATTGCTGGTGATGGTGTTTCTGACTCTTGCCATATAAAAATGAGGAAGGCTGATAGACCTACAGCCTTTCAAAATTAAATTCTGCCATTTCCAAATGAGCTGATAGGAACTATCACCTTGGTATTAGACATAAAAATAAACCAGTACTTGAACCTTACACTTTGGATGTCTTAATAAAGGAAGAAACACATTATCAAACACCGGATGGCCTCTGGTCAATTTCAAAACCCATACAGGGACACTTAATCAGCTGTCTATTGCAGGTTTTAGCACCATAATCAAAAAAATAATTCACTGGACATACTCTTCACAGAGAATTACAGACAGATGGTTGACAACACACTTTCTTGCCTACCAAGACCTGAGGTTTGGCAGATATTATTTGCAAAGCTCTGCAGAATATTGCACTGACATCACCTTTTTCATCAGAGTCAGAATCTGATTCATCTGAGCTTTCAACAACTTCCATATCATCTTCATCCTCATCATCTTCCTCTTCTTCATCATCATGATCACTGGTTTCCTGAATTTCCTCCTACAAAACATACAGACATTAAAGGAACCCCACACTTTTCCATGCCTCAATCATTAGTGACTATCATTGTGACGCTGCATTATTCACCTAGTCCACTCCTAATTTTCTCTCTATAACCTTGTAAACCTTTAAACAGACAATGAACAAATAAAACAAACACTTAAAAATACTTACTCCCTCCAATTCATTATTCTCTCTCTCTGAAGTGCCTTTTTCATCTCTCTTCTCCTGCTCATTGTCTGTGTTATCCTCTTTAACACTAGTAGAACAGGCAAACACAAATTATTCACAATTTGAAATGGCAGGTGTTTCCCATCCCCCCAAACCACTGAGTTGTAATTCCAAATAAAGATAAAAAACAAAGTGTAGTTAGAAAAACATACAAGTGTTGAGCATGGGTAAAACACAACTTCTGCAGATAAAAAAATAATGCCTAATTACTCTTATTCTTGGTCTGCAAGGTAATGGTAACAATCAGCATGTTGTTCTAGCATACTGCACAATTGGGACAATTAGAATACACATTTCCATATACTACAGCAGTACTCATTTTGCATGGAAGTTGCAGTTTACCCAGAGTAGTTTTAAAAAACAATAAAAGAACATTGTGTGCAAGTACAACGTAAATTACAGGTATTCCTACACTTTCAAGCTATAACAGAGCCTACTGTACTTAGGATAGTCTTAAAATTTATGTATAAACCTTAAACAATATCCTAATTTATCATACTATAATCACACTTTTGATTACTTATCTACTTTGACATAAAGGGAAAGCTCAAAATAGGCATTGATACAACAATAAAAAGGGTTTACAGCAGGGTTTTTTTTGTTTTGTTCTAAAGGTTTGGTTTATTACCCATTAGGTCAAGTTTTAAAGTTTTTAAGTGTACATTTAGGACATCACATGCAAATAGATAACAAAAAATCAATGGCACTCTGCAAATTGCCACGGACAGGTATCAGTCCCTCTAGTGCTACATGTACAAAACCCAAAGCTCCAACGGATGGGAAACTGTGACAGAATAGAGCTAGACACCATAGGAGGTATAATGAAAAAAATGTCATTAGGATTGCATAATGTGGAATCCAACTCAACTAAGTTCAGCTGCATAGAAGTTTGGCAAGCTGTGCTGTCACTGATCAGGCACAGAAACTAGAAATGCACATCCTCCTCCACTTACACCAAGAGAAGCTCAGATTCAAGATCAAACTCTTGAGCAAATCCAATACTCAGAGCAGTGACAAGAAACATACAGTAGATCTGAGACATTGTAATTTGGTGACACCTTTAAAACAGAGCTCAAATCTGTTGAGTAACACAGTGCTTCTGTGTTCACATGATTTTCTGTTGTATTACTTTTTAATCTGCTCAATGCTAACTGGTTCCCTTCCGCCCCACTCATTCACAGTTATTAGCTGACCATGCACAAGGCAGAAAGCTTTTGCTTGGACCATCTGAATCCATGCAGCAGCTGGAGATGATGGAATTCAAAAGTCTAACCAGACTTGTACACAAAAAAATGCCTAACAGGGAACACTATGTCATACAATCTCATTTCCACAGATTCTCATCTCCCTCAAACCAGAACATGTTTTACGTTGGCTATTAAGCCCAAAAGATAATGCATCTTGGCTGCAATCCTCAAGCAGATTGAGGCAAACCCCCAGTTTCCCTTCCAGCTGCAGTCAGTACAGAACTAACCACTACAGAGAATTTGTGTTCTGCCTAAGAAATGGAAGAGACAGGAGGAAGGAGAGCCAGCAGCTCTCCCAGGCAGAACTCTACTGCTTAATGTGTATGCTGCTGGTCTGTGGATTCACACCATCTGCATCAATTCAGTGTGTGGGTTTTTTGGATCAAAGTAGACAGGAGAAAAATAAAAATTCCTTCAGCTTCACTTTTAATCACAATATAGCTCTCTTTTTAGAGCCCTCAACTTAACTGCTCCCTGTGAATGACTAATCATCTACAGGTTTGACTGAAACAGAATAGGAGGAATGATCAAAGCTTCAGTCACACACTTTCAGAAACCAAAGCTGCAGACTCGACTGAGACGTGGATGGTCCAAGACACCCTTGATCTCATATGCCAAAATTATTATTGTCATATACTGCCTGCTAGACATTTCATACCATATGTGCTACTGCACCTTCCTCCTGGCTTTCATTTCACTTAGGCCATGCAAGAAAGAAAAGAATTAATTCAACAGGAATTCCCAAAGGTGCCATCTCCCCACAAAAGCTTGCTCAACGCTGTGTAACTCTAGAGTCAGCCTCAATTCCACAACAGAGGTATTTTCCAGCTAAAACACCGATTGAAAGTGAAAACCCAGGAAAGAATTCTGAAAATTAACTACTCCTGAAGTACCTATGAATCTGCCCAACTTCTTTCCATGTATGACAACCAGTTAATTGAAATGACAGGTAATTAAAAACCTGGGAAATATTCCAACCTTCTTTCTTCTTGATTGCTTTCCTCAAGTTTCTGTAGCCTTCAAAAGCACGAGGTACAGTATTGGAAGGCCAAGCCAATGAAGGACAAACCAGACAGTGAAAAGCAAAAGTGATAAGAAGGTAAAAAAATGATATATATGAGCTTGCAGAGTTTAAAATGAAATTTTAAAAGATACCATCAAGAGACAACAAGTAGTAAAAAGGCAATACATCGTGGACAGTTGGAAAGTAAATAGAAAACAAAGAAGAAGCATATGTAGGTTAACTAATCTGCCACTGATAACAAGTGTAAATTCAAGTTAGACTACAGAAGAAATTTTAGACAATATATTTAACTTTGCGAATTATTTCTAATAATGGGTTAAGAAAATATCTCAATTCTAGAAAAAGCTTTCTCCTCTTTCTCCACTTAAAAATGGCAGCTAAAATACTGAAAAATGCAACTACTGCCACTGACCCAAAATTACATATTCTCAGGAACATATCAGGAAAAAAAGCAATGCGCTAGTTTTATATATGCTGATAACATATTGTAATATAAAGTAGGAATAAGAAAATTTTAGTATTAATATTCTAAACAATATATTCTGAATATAATTAATACAAAAAATCTTCAACCTGCATTCATGATTCTGTTTGGGTTTTGTTTGTTTTTAAATAAAAAGCAGAAAGCTGTGGCTTATTTTTCTGGGATTCATAAAGAACATGTCAATCATTTCTTGTTATTTTTTATTAAATTAACAAAAAGCATGCACAAGAAGCAATGAGATGGACAAAAAGTTAGTATTTCTGCCTCGATTTTTTCCTCTTGAATAAATGTGGATTTATCAGTAAAAAAAGTCTGCACAACATGTATGCATAGAGATGGCTTAAAATTCATCAACTACTGAAATTCCTCATTTCCCATTATGACAAAGTTTCAAGTAAGAGATTTTGCTGCCTTTTCACCTTATAGTGCCTACCATCTTTGGTATCAGCTAGGAGCTGGCATGCTGAACCCTGTGTAATTTTCATCACTAATTCAGTTTAATAAAGATTAGGGGAGTAAAAAGTAAACAGTCAGAAATGGTTACCAGGTATATAAGGCTGACTAAACAACTGAAAGGAATGTGTAAGATTTGCTTGGGGGTTTCTAGTGGGTAAGTAACACTGTGGGATATCCCAATCAGGTCAGGTTTTCAGTAGGCAAAATATTTCTGCTGTGTAAACTGTTTCCAATAAACTTTATGACAGATGCTTATTAAAGGCTACAAATACATAGCAGTATATACCTGCTGCTGAGAACCTTGGTCTTAGACCTTCAGCCTACCTCAAAACAATTTAAATAAATAGTATAGATTTAAAATTGTGCACCTTTTGTTGTACTGACCCATAACCAGGAAACAAAAGACCAAGAAATGCAGATGGGGCAGAACTAGTAGCTAAGCTTACCAATCCCATTTTAGTAGAAAAACTCTAGTTAGACAACTTTAAAAGAAATAGTAGAGTAAATGTAACTAAATGCCTGTAAAAGACAGAATTAAAACAAAGAATCCCCATCAAACTGCATGGCAAAGTGTCTGTGCATTACATGTACACACAACCAATTCCTGAAATTTAAATAGAATAAAAATTCACAGTGATGTAACACAGACTTTTCACTAATTGGATAGAAGCACTCAGCAGATAACAAGCATGCCAATGTACAATCCCTAAAATTCTGGCATTTCTTAGCATCTAAGGAATTTTACTCACAATACACGTACCTCAGAAATTTATAAATATTTATTACAAAGCAGTCTGCAGATAGGCCAGTAGATAGATTCAAACCAACTTAGCAGCACTTTGAAGAGTATGACCCCATTTTATAGAACACAAGGCCCACTTTAAGATGGAGCCATGAAGATGTCTTTTCCAAATTTAATTTTTCTATAGCTCTGTAATTCTATAATGCTACGATTCAAAACTGATCTCAAAAATAATTTAAGCTGAGTAGTCCCTACTTTCAGATCAGATTACTTGGCCATCCCATCACAATATAATTTTCTTGGTGTGAGAAAGTATGACTGATTTTTGGGAAAAAAACAAACCACAAAAACACAACCTAACAACTGAGGCTCTATCTAAGCATGTAGTTAAATGCATGCTCGATATCAAAATGTGTTAAAAAATACAAAATCAAATCTCTTTGCTCCTGCATTTACAGTTAAAGGACATGTCGAAGTGCTTGGATGAACATTCTGCTGATTTTATTTAATACTTCCATTAAGTATGAGACAAAAAAATTAGACAAAATCTATCAAAATCCCCATAAAAGTCTTGAGCTTCCTGAAAAATGGCATGCAAAGAATCTAGTTGTTCTTAAAACCAGTGTTCTCTAAGTATCAGACATTTGTGTAGTGAACAGATTTACAGGTACAGGACCTAAAATTAAAGATACGACTGACCCTCATCTACTTTATACTTTGACTATTTCAGGCTTAAACTGTTAGAGTTTTACTGTGATCTGAGTAGAAGTCTGAGGGACCATTATTAAAAAGAGTAAGAAATGAGAAGTATGGAAAATTTCAACCAGAACTGAGAGATTTCTAATGTATGCAGTGTCCTAGTACATAAAGCCTTGCTGCTATCTAAATAGGCATTTATGTCAATGTCTATGAGGATTTTAGTAGATGAGAAGTTGGACAGCAAAAAAACCAGCAAAGCATGATGTTGCAGAGAATCAAGAAACCTCAAATTAAAAAACATTCATAGAAGCAAAAGACAAAACAAAAGAAGCCATTCCAACAGCTACCAAAGAATCCCCAGCTATTCAGAATATCTTTTCTTCAGAAAGCTTATTCAGTTTTGACATAGAGTTGAAAAAAATTTATAATTTTTTCAAACTTCTGTTAAATTTCAGTTGCATTTTAGAATAAATTTTTAAAAGTATCAAAATTTAGAGAGAGCATCTCTGCTTTTATCACTGCACATTAATTACATTAATAGAGAAGTTCATTAAGAAGGAGACATTTATTCTACAAACACTGCACACTTCACTGGAAGAAAAGATACAAAAGAAAAACTGTAATTTCAACATGTAAAAGGGTTTGAAGGAACAACAGTTTAGGGTCCACACACACAACAAGCCTTTTTAAGTCTCAGTAGTTAAAAATAGGCTTTTTTACTACGAAAGAAACAAAGAGCATTATAATTCATACACCACCTCTTTTTCTTTTTCCTTTCTTTTTTTTTCAGCTTTTCTAGATCTTTCTTGGCTATATCTAGAATTTCCATTGTCTCCTTCTCTGAGGAAAGCATAGAAGCAGAAAATGCTGATGGTCCACCAAAGAACGTGGCTCTCGATGAAGCTCTTGACAAGTTGCGTCGAAGATTTTCATTCACTGCTTCACTTTCTAATAATTTTGCTCTTGATAAAAAAAAAAAAAAAAAAAAAAAAAAAAGGAAGAATTGTAGACCATGAATTACAAGTATTGCCAGTACATGAGATGTACAGTCTTTTGCCTCTAACTTCAATGCATTACATTCAGTCTAAAAAGAAACTACAAACCAAGGTGAAGTCTAAAAAAATACAATGTACTAAATTCCTTTAAGATACCATTTTACACAATGGTTATATATATATAGTACATAAATCATATAACCTAGACAAAACACATGAAAATATGTCTGTGTGAACATACACACAGATACAGATACATACATATATATATATATATATATATATATATATATATATATATATATATATATATATATATATATATATACATATATATATATATACACACACACACACAGATACAGACCTGAATATGCTTTATGAATATACATCAAATATGAAAGCTACACAAAAGCTCTAACATGAACTGAGGATAGGCTGGATAATTTTTTGCATGGTATATGTCCAAGACACAGATAAATAAAAATATCTAAAATATTCAGGAGTTTTTGAATTTTAAAAGGAAGTATTTTTTTAAAAACATATTTTTAAGCAACTAATTTTTCAGTCCTATCATTTTGATATAAGCTTATAAAATTATTAAAGAACCTAAGTTTTACTGTGCCTGGCACAACAATATTAAGTTACCATCATATTTTAGGTGACATCTTCCTCTTATTTCTGATGTCAGTTTGATCTCTACCATTTTACATTTTTGTGTCCAAGAGCAACACCAAATGGTCTTAGAAGCTGACGGACCACTCTCCTAAAGTAATCCCCACACAGGAAAACAGCTGAAGTATTGCTAACACTTCTATTATTTTTTTAAAATAAAAATTGTCCAAATACATATTATGCAAATACCTGAGATCTTCAATTTCCTTGATATAATTATGAATCATGTTGCTAATTTCTTCATTTCCTTCCCCTTTGAAGGACAGAGAGAAAAGGGGAATGAGGGGAGAGAAAAATTAAGAAAGGGTGGTAATAGTATAAATATCTGAATATAGCTACTAGGCACAAGGTACCAGCAAAGGGAAACAGTCACATGGTCTACATATGTAAATCTTGAATTATTTGTAAAATAGCTTTCCTTCTTAAACTGAGTTACATTTTTTGTTCCTCTCTCATGTGATCACCATATGACTACCAGTAATTTGTTTTCCATATTAGCACATTTTAACAATGCTTAAATCAAAACTACTTACCTGGAGTTAATTTGGAGTCAAATTTATTAGGTTTGGTTTGGTTGTTAAACTACCACAGGGGCTAAACATACAAATAGTTCCTATACAAAAATATTATTTAATGTTTCCAGTGATTCATATTTCTAAATGGATGGTCAAATCAGGTTATCAAAAGACAAACATATGAAGCCTATCTCTGCTAAGGAAGGTCCTACATTGCTAATAAAAAGGCATCACTTCATTCCAAGGGATCAATGAAGCAAATACATAAAAATAATTGAAGCTCATGAACTTATGAAGCAGTTTATGCACATTCACAGCATACCTGTCCTGGCTAGCACTTGGTTGGCCTGATCACTCATAAGCTGCGTTATTCTGGCTCTAAGAGCATCAATAGTCTCTTGCATTGCTTTAATCCTAACACGCAGGTTGTTGTTTTCTGTTTGCAGCATTGCATTTTCATGGAACATGTCATTGATGCTTTCAACACCTTCTTCATCTATAATCCTTTTACCCTTTAAGAAAATAAAAATATTTTATTACTCATCAAGGCTGAAATACACTTTAAAAAAAAAAAAAAAAAAAAAAGATTCTGACTTTCTAAATGCAATCCACAAATGACTTAGAATTCCAAGCAGACACTCGCAGCACAAGACAATCTCTCAGAGTTTAAAACAATGATAAAGGATAGTTTTTAAAAGACTAATATCTGGGCCAACACCTTAGCATCTGGGTTTTATCTAATTCAATTTTAGTCTGAAATACAAGTTCTTGAAGAGGTTAAAAATGAGAAGATAACTCTTTATCAAATCAGAATACTATCTCAAGAAGAGCAAAATGTGATCCTGTTTGGCAAAGACATTTATTGCTGAAAACACTTATAAACTTCAGGAAGAAATGAGCATGAGTATTTGCCTTATATACTTGAAACTGTGTTTTTAAAACAGAAACAGTTTTAGCTATCTAGTAAGTTTTCAAAAGCAATACACAGTAACTGTACATATTCGCTTACGCATCAAAATTGTGGTTTGGCTCTAGATCTTCTAAAAATATCTGGTAATCACTGGAATTAAGTGTTGCTTATGTCAGGGTTGCTTTTCCAAAGTTTGTAGTGTGTGAAGTGGAAATAGTCAACAGGGAAAAAAAAAAACCAGCTGTGCAATTATAAGCATTTTAAAGCAGAAGAAATCCTAAGAGGATAAACTTACGGTTTTGTATTCCATGAGTTCCATCTGCAGCCGTGCAATCTCACTGCGCAAAGCATTTATTTGTTGACTGGCCCTATCCTGATTAACCATCACCTTGTTCTTGATGTTCCGGGCCCGATTGGCGTACTTTAATGTGTTCAAAGTTTCCATGAAGTCTCGATCTGAAGGGCTCACACACGCTATCATGAGCGTTTGACTGGAAGTCAGAAACACAGGTCAGCATTACACACCAAGAACAAAAAGAGCAGAGAGAAGCTAACAGGTCCTCAGGCAGAAGGTGAAACAAGAATAGCAACTTCACAGTATTTGTGAAAGTATTTCTGCATCTAGCTCATTGCAAACTGTGAATCCCAAAAGTCAGCAGAGGCTATGTCTTATATCTCCCTAGGGTAGCATAGGAGATACTAGATTATTACTTGTTCCACACATGAAATTGTAAAAGCAATTAATGGGTGTTTCCAGAAATGTTTCTCAAATTACATTCAATTTGCCTAATCATAAATAAACTAAGATTAAGGAATTTTTAGTCAACCTAAATTCCTAGACAGTGATTTGGATCATGCAGTCGTGAGGACTACTTACTTCAACTGAATGATTCCCAAATGCTCATCTTACCTGTCCATACATGCCTAAGGTGCCTGCTCTCTACCTCAGGTTCCAAACTGGCTGAATTCTCTACTGCAAATTACCTCCTGCTCTCCAACAGAAGCCCAAAATTAGGACTTACCCTTAGCAGTCTATGTCTGTGTTTATACCACATTTCATAACACCACTGCTTAGAGCAACTTTCTGCAACAAAAAGCAGTACGACCTGAGCTCTTGGCCCAAGAGGCATATGAACAACCATCCTCCTTTTAGTTTCCTACAACATCCCCTAGCCATCCTATCATGGGATATTAGTGCAGAATGAGAAGATATTTCATGCTCCAAATAAAAGATCAAGGAGACAGACCAGTAGGAACCAGTATGACAAAAGAAGAAAAAAAAAAAATCAAAACAATTTTCACTCCACCCGAGTGCTTTCATGATTCAGCAGGTTCCTTCCCTCACTCCCTGGAGCATACTCATTTCACATCAGATAAGAACACCCTAGAGGGTCAGAACCAGAATTCCAGCTGCAGATCACTCTGAAGGTGTGCACACATGGCCTAAATTCTCAACAGAAAGGGCAAAACATCCGCATTTGATGGACTGACTCCTCCAAGTTTTAAAGGAATTTGCTTCATGGGATGAAACTGTACATCGCAGCTTGGGTAGTGACATTAGGAAGAGTGAACTGTCTCTGGGACAAAGAAGCAATACGTGCATTAGGCAGGCTGGATTCTGGTCTTCATTTTCTATAATTTCAGACTGAAACAAACACATGAATCCCTCTAACACTCTGTGAGGCAAACAATTATATTCACCATACACACTGGGAAATGAAGGTAGAAAGAGTAACTAGCCTGGGGCTACAAAAAACATTCACTTTCAGTAACTCTTCCTCAGCTCTCACCCGTATCTTTGTGTCAGTTCTCTAGACTCTTAGTCCTCAAGATAAGGCCATGCAACAAATAGGAACAAATTCTTTTATTCTGGCATTGAGAATGTGCTTATTTTTATAAATCTCAGAGAACTGGTTCTGCTTTGTGTCCATCTTGAAAACTGAACAACTTGAACTCTGGTTTCCTATCTGAATTGTAACATGGACATGGGGGTTTTGACACTGTTCTTCTTCCTTTATGTCACCATTTCTTTAAATTGCTCTCCCTGATCCTGAAGTTACACAGGTTTTCATTTTTCATATTACACATTATAACATTCCTTTTAAAACACTAATGCTCCATATTTTCCTTTGAATAATTCAAGAAACATTAAGTGCTGATTCAAAACTCTTACAGCATTACTCTTCAAATAAGGATTATTGTGAGAATAGTATGGTGATGCAATGTCTTCATCACTGTTAACTCAAGATTTACTACAATTTAACCCAAATCAAAATTTTTGTATTTGTTAAGAGAGAAACAATAATGTGGACATTATACCTAGGGTGGAAGTTGGAAGGCTACAGAACAGGCTTAAAGAAATCTAAATCTGATTCTCCAGAAGAAAAAACTGCATATTTGTTAAAATAGCTTTTTCACGCATTTTGATTGCCAGAGCCCAGATAAGAAATCATTAAAAAATGTGAGGGTTTTATATATAAATGTATATTTAAAAATCTTCCTTAACAGCAAAGTGCTGATTTGAGATGTCTCAGCATGTATGTCACATACAAAAAAATGAGGAGAACAAAGGCGTCCACAATTCTCATCAATCAGAAAAGGACAGAAAGAATACATACAAGTATCATTAGAAACATTCTGGGCAGCATTTGCTATCTGCATTTCTGCTGGTTTTGGCTGGCAAAGAGTTGATTTTCTTCACAGCACCCATTCTGGGCTGTTTTGGATTTGTGCTGGAAACACATAATGCAGGTATGTTTGAGCTGCTGCTGAGCAGGGTTTACAGAGTCGGGGCCTTTTCTACTCCTCTGACTGCTCCACCAGTGGGATGCACAAGGAGCTGGGAGGGGATGCAGCTGGGACAGCTGAGCCCAACTGGCCCAAGGGATATTCCATCCCATATGGAATCATGCTCAGCATATAAAGCTGGGGATATTCAGAGTGACAGCATTTATCTTCCCAAGTCACTATAAGGCATGATGCAGCCCTGCTTTCCTGGGAATGGCTGAACACCTGCCTGCCCATGGGAAGTGAATGATTTCCTTTGCTTTGCTTGCATATGCAACTTTTGCTTTACCTAATAAAGTGTCCTCATGTCAAACCCTGACTTTTCTCCCTTCTACCCTTGTGATTCTCTCTGGGGGGCAGGGAGGGAGTGTCCCTGACTCCATGGCACACTAAACTCTGTGATTGCTCCTGAAGAACACAGCAGGGAGACACAGAGCTTTGAGACACAGAAATAATTCAGAGTCGAAGCAGTATTTCTACAAAAGGCTAATTTTAGAAGAGTTTGAAAAAAAACCCATGCTCACTAGCTGGTGTATTTGATTAAAAAAAAAAAAAAAAAAAATGTAGTGCTTTTTGCATTTATTTACAGAAGGAGCTTAGAAAAGGTATGCTGTTTGATTTTTGCTGATGTTTTTGTACTTCTGGAGTTTTTTTTCTCCCTTTTGCACTCTTGAAAGTTCCTAGCCCTTATTTTACTTGTTTTTTCTGGCTCCCCTTTCCCCTCACGCTGCAGCACTTCAACTTGTTAATTAAGTTATCTCTCTGAAGAGCACAGCAACAGTTTGAGAATTTTCTTCCACTTCTCCCTACTCATTTGTGAAAAAACTTCCTACTCTCCTAAACGCAGGAGCCAGGCATATTTGATAACATAAAAAACAAGAGTACTACCTTACCTACTTACTCAGCTGTAATCCCTCTTATATTTCTACATGTTAGCATTACAAATACAAAATCTGTATTATTTTAACAAATTTGTTAATGCTTCCTTATATAAAACCTTCAGAGTTCAAAGCTTCCCTTCCTGTATGTGCAGAATGTACACAAATAGATTCATACGAACAACCCTGGTGAAAGACTACTTTGTTTTTATTAGGCTGTGATCCAACATCAGGTAACTGAACAGATGCACCATAGGCTGAGATATATAATCTCTAAAAAGATGGATGTGACTATGGTAAACTGGCTGCAAGTTCCTGTGCATGGCAGTCAGACTAAACAACTCACTGACATTTAAAAAACAAAGCAACAAAACCAAAGCAAAACCAACCAACCAAACAAAAACAAAACAAAAAACCATAAAACCAAACAACCTCTACAGGAGAAACTCATCACATCTTCACAGCTTTAAAATATGCTGTAAACAAAATCTACCATTTGTACTACCTACAATCTACAGATATTTTCATAGGAAAAACTTGCCTGAAAATGGTAACTTCTAAGTAACCTGAAGCTTCATGTCTAGTAAAATAACAATAGCACTGAAAATAACAAAGAAAAATCCTATTCAAAATCTTTTCCTTCCATTGACAGCATTATTTTCACAGCAATTTATCTCCACAACCTTCCTCCAACAAGATTTTTATTGTCATTTAATGTTCATTTTACTTTTTGCAGATTATACTCTCATTTGTGCTCATTGACAATGAAATATATAAAATGTTCCAATTTTCATACCTGTTTCCCCCAAGAGAGTCTTGAAGTAGCCTTGTAAGCTTTGAATCTCTGTATGGTACATGAGTTGCCTTCTTACTTTTATCTCCCAGTGCACTTATTACATTGCCAAGTGCCAGCTATAAAACACCAAATCATGTAACAAGTCAGAATTAGCTCCTGTGTAGTTTTATTTTAAAACACCTATGAACTGGAGTCAGCATATTGTGAGAAAATTAATATACTCATGAAAGTTACAATAAAAGTATTTCTGAAGATTTCTGTATTTTACATTTAGAAATGTTTGTGTTATCAACAGTGCATGGATGACTTACAGTCTGGTACCTGGAAGTGCTAAAGTGCTTAGCACAATTCATATGCACTGTCCATTAGGATCTCATGTCAGTCACAAACTAAAGTTGGTACTACTTAATCTAACAAACATTTGCTTTGGATGATAATTAGAGTTGATCTCTAACAGTAGCTAGAAGTACTTTCAAATGAATTTTATCAATCTGCTTCATGCTACATTTAGAATAAAATATGGGGCATTTATATGAAGAAAAAAACCTCTGAATTTAGTACCTCTACAGTTATAAAGCAAAAAGTGTCTGATAATGATTTGTGCACTTAAGACTGGAAATTAGTAGTCCATGGTTATCCTGTTTCATTACTAAAATGTCTAATGCATGTTTATAAACAATCAAACTTTTGGCTGTGAAATTATTTTTGTGTGGAACTGCACACACTTCAGTCCAACTGAAGGATTTTGCTTGAGGTGGCGCCCTGTACTGCAAGTTCTTGCTTTGGAAATGGTGCAGCTGCCACCAGCAGATGGAGAACTGCACACATCCCATGCTGTGCCTGCTCGCTTTGAAGGATTTAAAGCACTTTCAATCTGTTTCACAAAACTGAGAGCTGGACTTCACTGTAAATAAAAGTTTTGTGATCTTATATTAGTTACATCACACTGATTTTCACCTTCGTGCACTTTATGTGCTCTCTGTTAAGGACACAGCTATGTCATCTAGATCCCCCAAATCCTGCTGGCTTCGTGCTTATGGCAATGATGAAATGGAACTGAATATTCCTTCTTTTCCAAATGATATAACCAGAAGAACTAAAGAAAATAACCAATGTCATGATGGCAAGAGAATCACTGAGAAAACTATAATTGCACAGTAGCCCAGAAAAAACAAGACATGTTTTCACATATAGGACAGACACATTCTTTTGTGTCTTATTTACAAGGGTTGCACATAGCCATGTAGCACAAAACAAAGACATGAAACTACAATCTCCACTGGTAATCACCAGCTCTACTTTTCAGTGCAGTTTAGTGTAAAGTAAAACATTTAATAGCTAATTTAAAAATTACATAGCAAACCAGTACAAAGACAAAAAAAGAGCTACAAGTTATAAATATCATTTCTAAGTGTTTTGCCTGGAGTTGTTTTATAGTATATTGCATAGTTGTATAGTCTTACTAGTCCACAGTTGATGGAAATGCCTTCTTTTGCCCTTTCTCCTGTAGCTCCTGTTCGCTTTAATCTTTCAGATCCCGCCAGATCAACAAAATGAAACTTGGCAGTAAGAGTTTCATATTCATTCATCTCAGAAGATTCAGATATTATCCTGTTATCAGTGGCATTATCCTGAAGCAAAGAAGAACCCACAAGGCTTGGTGAGATCTTTCACATTAACATTTGGGAAGTTCAATCAACAATTGTTTACAAAACCACCTCTTTACCATGACCATGTCCTTATTCATTCTTTTATAACAGTATTTTGAAACATCCTATCTCCATTTTAATCATATGTACTAACATCTTGTTGAAGACCCAGTTCTAGATGCAAGTGAATACAAATTATTTTAAGTACGAGCTACCATTGCTTATTGATGAAGAAATCAGCAGACACAGCTATTAGAATATACAAGTCTCCAGCAACGACAGCAACAAATTTGTATCCTAGAATGGACTCTTGAATTGATTATCAAAGGAAAATTATTTAAAAAGAAAACTTTAATTATATTATTACCCAAAAAAATCACCACAACCACCTAGTTCATAAACTGGCCAAGTAGCTGAAAGTTATTTTGATTTTATACCTCTCTAAACTCCATCACTAGCCTCCCTGTGGGATGATTCTTCAACCTAATGATTCTTCAACCTACTTCAGGAATTATTGTTGGAAGCCATTTCTCCTAGCAGCCAGTATTCCACTAGCACTTCTGACTTCCCCAGAAAATAAGAAGAGTAGAGGGAACAAGGGAAAATGAAGTGGCTCCTTTCTCCCTTTCATCTTCCTTCCCCAGGCAATGACTGGCACTTGCTGCAAGCCTCTATCAGTGCAGGGAGTCTGCCCAGGAACACACTGCACTGGGGCAGGTACCACAGCCTCAGCCTCTTTCCACTTCACATCCCAAAGCACAGCAGGAAAATCATCCGTTTCCATTAGACAATCTCAAACTTTTTTCTGTTGATTAGTTAAGTTCTACTATTCACTGCAGACTTTTATTTTACTCCAAGTGCGGTTAGATTTATTGTTAGGAAAGTAATACAATGAGAAAAATCTTTAAATCACTCACTTCTTGGCTTTACTGGTAAGATACCAATTGCAGGGCAATTTCTACTAACTTGGCATGGTGTCAGATAACAAGCATATACTGAGTGTATACTGGATTCATAAACTCTCACAGCCCAAACTACAAACTTTATTAGGAACTTCTAATCACATTAAGCATAGAAAATCCAGAAAAATCTAAAAAGAAAATAATAAAGCAAGCAATCAAAAAGCCAAACACAGACCCTCAGGTATTCTGCAGTGACCTTCATGTCCTTGGCCAGCTAGCCTAGAGCTCCTTTCATTACTGCAAGGGGTAATGCAGGTCTCTGCAGACTAAACCATTCTCATGGTAGTTAAATATTTCATGCATCCTTTTGTAGCAGTAACAGAAGAGAACGGGAACTGTGCCACTTCCACAAGACCAGGAATCATTATTTCTATTATTCTGATGTTTACACTCTGGGGGCCAGGCTCTCATTCCCAGCCCTCGAAGTCATGATTAATGCATCCTTTCACTCTCCTTCATTTAGCAAGTGAAGGGTACATCCAGAAGCTTCCAAGAAGCATGGATGGTGTGAAGAGCCCCAGGAGCAGGTCTGTGCACTGCAGCCCTGGCTGCCTGCCAGCCCTGGGCACGGGCCACTGCACAGAGGGGCACGGCCAAGGTTGTCATCCGAGAAGGACAAACTGCGTTGCCCTAGTAACAAAGGTCTACCAAAACTCTTGTCTACAGAAACTTGAGCTACATGTCTCCTGGCCACCCAATAATAGCTTGTATTAATTTAGATTCCAGGAGCGTTCAGAGGACAATGTCAGGTCTATCCTCTACTCTCTTGAACGCCACAGGGAAAGAAGAGGGTGTTGTCTAAACAAATTAAGGATTTAGAAATGCCCAGCTCCACAGTCAGATTATCTTGTGTGTATCTCCCAAGAAAAGCAGCAGCAGAACATTTGACATAAGGCAGAAGATGGCCACCTCTTCCTCTAAGACAAGCCTCTGTAAAAGCACAGGCAGAGCCAGGCAAGTGTCCCCTGGGGCAGCTCAGCTGGCAGGGAAGGCTGCACAGGGAAGGGCACCAGCACAGCGGGACTGCTGTGCCAGCAACCTGCAGGAAACAGGCTCCCAGGCGACTTCTCACTCTTCAGTAGACAGTTTGCAACAAAAATTTTCATGCAGTGTCACCACACAGTGACTGAGGTGCCCTGTGTGGGCTTGGAGCGTGATGCCAATCCCTCCCAAGCCGACCTCCAGTTTCAGCATGGAAAGCAGAAAGAAGTGTTTTTAGCAGGTGTATAAAGCAGGTTTACATAGCACAAAGGACCAAGAAGAAGCACTCATTTTGCCCATAAATGATTCTTTGTAGTACTAAAAAAAAAAAAAAAAAAAAAAAAAAAAGCAACCTCCCAGAAAGCACTGCAAATCCAATTCACTGTTCCATATGCTTTAAAATGTGATATCTGTGGGTAGGATGCTATCCAGATAGCATTTATATTTAAAAATTATATGCAGAAGACCTGTAGAATATTCAAGTTAAATCCCCCCTGAAGGTACTGTAGTTTTCAATAATGGGGATTTATTCAAAACTCTCCCCTTCACAAGATACACCCAACAGCAACTAATAACTGTTAACACCTGTTCATAGTTTGAATTTCAGGTGCATAGATCTAGCAAAAAACCTGCACCCCAAATATATAGCTGTTTAAAATAAATACACTGAGCCTCAGAATTTAACGCTTTTCTACTTGCACCTTATTGGATATCAACAATTAATTTGAAATATCCAAGCAGTTTCAGTTAGCTGACTGCAAGTTTAAAGTCACTAACTGCTAAGACACTTAAACATGCTTTCCCAATTAAAGACAAATTATATTTTAACTTTCTCACTTGTGTATGTCGCAACGAAATACTGAAGAAAATGCTAGAGGAGAATAGGTAGGTTCCTGTAAGAGTCTGCAATTTATGGTTGCCTCTGGCTAGAGGATAGTTACATATGCAGAGATTAAATCACATTATTATAATGCTTAGCAAATTCATCAAGCATTATGATGACTACAGCATCCTTACTAAGTACAATTCAAATAGCAGTGGCTGCCAAAACTATCCCCATTTTGCAAAGTGGCTATTAGAGAGAAGTTTACCAACAGCAAAAATACGTACAGCGTTAAATGCGGGACAGACTCTGGTCTGACACAAGTGTATAGTGAAGATGGCGTGTGACCGTGAGCTCTGAACGTTCATCTGAGTGCTGGCAGTGGTTCGAGACAGAGCTCCCAGCTTCAAGCACTGCATCATCTAGAAAACAGCCAAAAAGTACATTGCATCCCCTGCTGGTTAAAGAAAAAATGCTCCTACAACACTTACTGTTTTGGATATATGACTAAAATTTCTCTCTGCTATGAATTCAGTTTCTAGATGCAAAAAACAAAACAAAAACAAAACAAAACAAATCGTTAAATAAACAAACTAAAAACACTTTTTGTGAATCCTGTAAGAAAATACTTAAATCTTCATATTCCTCTCTCTACTATACCCTAGTAGCAACATCATTTATCTGTGGCAAAAAAACCCATTATTTTTGTACTTTTTGTACAAAATAACATTTTGTACAATAACATTTCTACTCAGATTTGCAGTGCACATGAATAGCAGTTTATTTCACATCAGCCATAATGCAAAGTTTTCCTCTCAAAGAAAAAAATAACATGTATAACACTTATCACATATATGCCAAAATTCTCCTAGAGCTATATTATGAACAAAAGCCTGTTCCTAGCTTTAAATGAAAGTGACATGCACTTAGTATCAAACAGTATTTAAAGCTACAGAGAATTAAGAACATAAAAATTTTAGCTAGCTTTTACACTTAAATTGCCCAGAAGATAGGTATTGGCTAGCATGACCTCTATTTTTAACCATTCATCAAAGCATACAGATATTTTTAGACACTAATTGGCAAGTTACAGTGTAATTTATTTCCAATTATCACCTCAGATTCTCCATTCACAGTTCGAGTTGTAACGCCCACTGTATAAATTCCTCCTGCTGAATCTTCATGTATTTTAATATTTGATTTTTTATTCTTTGCATCAATATCACGTGTGGTATCAAACAGATCAAGAATTTCTTCATTGTAAAGCTGAGGAGAAGACAAAAAACATATCATTTTTGGAAGGAACAAATCTGTGCATGGCACATGCCAAAAGTTTTAAAATTCCAAACATCTCAGCTCCCGAAAGATATTAAACATCCAAAGTTACAAGGACAACTGGTGACAGAGCAGCTGCAAATTAAGTGACCTGCACAACTCCCTATGCCACCCAAAGATGCAATAAGTTCCTCCATATCACCACATCTGAGATAAAATTCTTTAGTGGGACCAGAGAAGAGGAGGAATATGGTGCCAGCAGAACAAGAGCAGTTTCTGTGGCAGGCACCTGCTGTCTTCAGATTTAACCTTGGGCTTCTCTTTTGTGGATTCAGTTTGCTGCACCCTGCTCCAAACACTTCTAACTCACTCCACTTGCTCTCCCTGCCATTACACCTTTCCTCATCTCCTCTCTCACACCTTCATAATTCTATGGCTCTCATTTAGATAAATCCTTCCTGTCCAGAAAGGAATTTGATATATAATAACAGTTTTTGTGCAAGCTGCTTCTTAAAGACACCAAGCATCAGTCCAAAAATACTATGGCATGGCTTCTTGAGCAGGGCTTTTGTACTCCATAAGAATGTTCTGAGCTTTATGCAAAGTGTTTATATCCAACTGAAGGTACCAGGGGGAAAAAAACCAGACAACCCCCCCAGAAAAAACACTATCCCACTGACAATCTCATGGCTCAAGTCTCTGCCTGTGCACCCTGGAACATATCAAGTGTCTTTAATTTAGTTATACTAATTCACATCAGCAAAACTCAGCCCAGACTAATTCAATTCTTGATCAAAATCCCTAGGCAACAGTCAAAGAACCACCATAACAGATCTGTATTCACACAAGGTACTTTCTCATAATACAAAGTAAGTGACTTTCTCCTCTCAAAAGCAAAAACTCATCCTTGAGAAGAAAAAGCTCAGCATTCGTGAATGTGATGTTTTTAATCCTTTACATATTAAAAAGAGGATGATATTTAATTATTAGGCATAGATATTCTATGTAGGAATCTTCTTACTAATATTTTACCTTCATAAGTTCAAACAAACTGATGCCACAATTTAGAGCAGATCCTGATAATGCACCTGCAATTGGATGGGGCTGCATATGCCTGTCTTTTGAAAAAGCAGGAAAGCAAGGAGTTAAGGAAGGCAGACTGCAGCCCACTAAAGAAAGGCTGAAAGTAGCAAACAGAAGTCACTGTTCCCAACAGTTATCCAGCTGTAAGACTTCAAAGTTATTCCAAAAATACAATCTTGCTTCAACTTGTTCAACGACTAAATTATTGTTTATGCAATCCAGCTCTAATGATAGATAGGATGGAAGAAGATACTTTTTGATATAAGAATAGTGTATAATAAAACTAATCAGAAAAAGCTCCTTCTGGGAAAGCCTCAGTAAAAAATAAACAAAACAAAACAAAACAAAACAAAAAAAAAAAACAAAAAACCTATCAACTAAAACGACATTTTGTTAAGGGAAATACGATCATATATATCATTTAACCTTTATCTAAATTAGATAAACAAGACAGGTTTCAGTGCATACAGTTCAGCTGAAATACATTGTAATGGCTGCAATTTTTCATAGCATAATCACTGCCCTGTGTTTTGGGACTCAGTCATATTTGTAGTGTTATGTCAAAAAATACAATAAATTCAGAAACCACACTGGTTACTGCTCCTTATGCTAGTTATGTTGCAGCTGCCCAAGCAAAGCTGCAGCTCCGTGGTGCACAGTAGAGCATTCCCACAGCACATGCTCAAGCCAACTCTCTCTAGGCAAATATTAGCCAGAGCAACAAAATGTTCTGCATAAGTGTAGCAGTGACAAACCTAGACCAATACAAAACTAATGCCAGCCTGTTAATCTTTAAAAACAGTTATAGGAATCTATGAATAAAGGACTTAGTTTACTTCATCAGTAATAAAACCAACACCTTTTCTCATGGGTAATATAAAAGTGGGATAGTATATAAGTAGATAAAATTTTACATACTAAAGTAAGCAAAACAAATTTACACCTACTCTTCCTAAAATTGATTCTGCCTCTCTGTGTGCCTGAAGTATCAGATTTTGCAGGTTGGTAGTAAATGTAAATACATTACATCCAAATCAATCAATTTAAAAAGCAGTTCCACAGCCACAGTATAAAACCTACGAGGCATAAAGCAACAGCTGCTGCAGGTCAGAAAGATCACAGATGTTATGGCCCCTTTACCAGTAACTTTGTCTACAAGAAAACATGAGGAGCAGTTTTGCCTCCGTATTGACCGGGGTTTTTTTTTTTCTCTGGTTCTATGAAAGAAGGGAACAGTGACACTGAAGTCCAATCCTAAACCAGAAAGAAGAATTTTCAAGCTAGGTCTCTTCTTTGGTGAAAGAAAGTCTTCTGAATAGATTTTGAAAGCTAAAGAAATCTATGGCAAAATGACAAAAGCAGGCAAAGCATGGTCACGATTCAAAGCCACAAAGTACAATTAGGGGTTTTTTTATAATTTCTTGTTTTTAAGTTTTGTCAAGAATTACCAACAGGCCCTATAAACAGAAAGGGATAAATTATGATGAACATAACTATTTCTATATTTCAAAACAACACTACAAAGGGAAGTACTAAAATAATTGGAATAAAATAAAAAGACTTTTCCATAGATTGAAGAGCTGAAACAAATCCCATAAATGTTCTTTTGAAATCTTGAAGATTAATTCAAAACATCTATGCAGAAAAGAAAATTTAAAAGAAGCAACCAGAAAAATATTTAACTGGTTTTCTTAAAAAACAAACAAACAAAACAAAAAAAAAAAAAAACCACTCCACCAAAAACGCACATAAAGTTATACCCAGAAATGTGGATCATATTTACCTCTAAGAACTGTGCATTCACTTTAAAATCTGGAGGTGGAAGTCCTTGTTTTATAGCACCTTGTTTCTTTTCTTCAATACATCTGAAAAGATGCTTAACAGCACGTGATATAATGCCTTGTTCCTCTTCTGTTATGTTGACATCAAATCCAGTGCCCATGGTGTATGTTTTGCCAGCACCTGTCTAATTTGAAAGAGGAGTAGTCACTAGAACATGTTAGTAGTACCAAATCATCATAGAAATACAGTTTGTGACACTCGTGTTCACACCAATCTGCCATCTTTACCATATTAACATACACAACAACAGGTAGCTTTGAAAAATGGATAAACAGCAGAATTTGGACAAACTCTACTGTTTATCCAGAGATCACATACAGAAAGGCAGAGAGAAGTTCAATCTTCCATAACCCTTCCCCTAGAAACTTTCCCTAACCAGCTTGCATCAGCCTTGAGCGATTGCCTCTAGGTCAAAACATGAGTTTATGTTTCCAACCAAGGCTCTTAATTAAAGCATGTATTTTGGAGGTAAAAAACAGCATTTCCAATTCTTTACTGAAGTAGATCAAATTACTCTCTTAATTAAGATGTCTGAATACCTCAAGTATTATATTCCCATTGTTCTCACTTTATACTAAAGAATACAAGCTCTACCTTCACTAGGAAGATAATCTAATTAAATGTGAAGTCCAATACAAAACAAGGTAGTGTAGTGTTTTCACTTAATTAGTGGGTCAAGTCTAAGACAAAGATAGGATCACACAGCTGAACATAATCTGCTAAACTGGATCTGCAAACTGCTTTGTTTGACTAGGAATAGACTTCACCTGGCTAACTTGAGGTGCAACACCTAAGAGTGGTGAAATTCAGCATCCAAGGCCACATTCCATGCAATCAACTCATAAGGGAATATTCAGAAGACAACACCACATTCTCAGCTTTGTGCTCAGCTTTGAGTGTGCCCAGTGTACTAAGAGGGTGTGTTGTCTATGAAAAGTCCTCTGACTTTGGAATCTGATCTCTACATTTTGCCCACAACCAAACAATGTGGCCTGAAATTCTCCAGGATCTATTTTAAAAAAGCTCCTATTCCAAGACGTCTCTAAAAATGCAGTGGGTTGAAAAGTTGCTCAGAAAAGAATCATCTCTATAATTTCCAGTGATTAAGTCAATAATTTGTATTGCTGCATTGAGGTGAACTCAGGAATTATACGGACTGATACTATTTTCAGTACTACTATTAAATTCAAATATGTGGCCTATATTTATTCTGTGTTTCAACTGTCAGTCTAAACAGAATCTATATTAACTCAACACTCTCCTACAGGGTAACTCATTCAAAATAAACCCAAGATGCTAAAAACCAGATTAATGCATCTGAAAATTTAAGAGAAAAATCAGTTGCAAAAGACTGTTTATTCCAAAATTAACACTTTAAAATAAAATTGTGATGCTTACCTGGCCATAAGCAAAGACAGTGGCATTATAGCCTTCAAAGCAACCTTCAATCAGCTTTTCTATGCACTGTACATAGATCTCTTCTTGCTGTGAGTCAATGTTAAACACATAATCAAAAGTGAAGGCCTTATCTTTTCCCAAGAACACTTGAGGTTCACCAGGTGTGACAGATGTACAAATATGGCATCCTTCAATCTTCTCTTTGGCTAACTGTGGTCTAATTCTGTTTTGGAAGAGATGAAAAGAACCATTAGAAATTCTCACTATCAAAAAGAGGAGGAGTATACAATATAAATAAGGGATCTGAGAATTCCTTAATGACTGAGAAGTCAGAATTTTTCTTCACCAAGCCAGAAGGTTTTCGGCTTTCTGAGCCTCAGTACTGACTGTATCAGAACCCCAGCCATAAAACTGCTCATGCAAATGACACCATCTTCTCTGAAGGTTCACCTACTTCACGCTGATGACCAGCCTAAAACGGAATGTTTCTGTATGTATATTATGCATTACTAAAGAGTCAGTTTTACATGTTGTTTCAGACTTGGAAATCAAGTTCTCCAGTTTTATCAAACTTCTGCATGCTTTCATTGTAAAAACAGTAATTTTAAGTAGTTTTTTTTTTTTTTTGCAAGCAAGTTAAATGTGAAAAAAAATACATGACAGTTTAAATAGCAGTTTGGGAGCAAGGACCCACCCACACCAAGCTCAGTTGGTTAGAGCCTGGTGCTAGCAGTGCCAAGATTGTAGGTTCAGTTCCTGTATGGGCCATTCACTTAAGAGTTGGACTTGAAGATCCTTATGGGTCCCTCCTAACTCAATATTCTGTGATACCATCTTAAATGAAAGCCTCCTAGCTGTGAGATCAATGACAGCAAGGAAAAGGCTCACATTTCTTCTTTCCTTTTGTCAGAAAAGAAACTTTGTACAGCCAGAACACATCAGTGAAATGTTTGGTTTCAGAGAAGAAGTATACCTTCAGACAACAGGAAAGGGACAATATTTAACAAGTTCTAGAGGTAAGAGTGTCTCATTCCTCGTTATTTCCCCTCTAAGACAAATTTCAGCTTTTATTTCAGTGTGTTCAGTTTCTTATTTTACAAAATAACTTGAACTTCTTATATTCTATCATTTTATCAATTCCTCTGCATTCTTAACACTCTTGCAACCTCATCAAAATTGAATTAATGTACTGGCCTCACGACTAAAAATGACTGCAGAAGCTTGTGATTCAACTGGTTTAATGATTAACTATCAAGAGGAAAAACTCTGGCCCACTTAAAACACTGTTCTAGCTATAAGTAACTAATAATTTGCTTACAAAGCTACCTTTTTAAAAAAATATTTCCAAGTTCCCGAAGCAGCACCAGAAAAAACAACCCAAACCAAACCCAAACAAACAAAACTCACACCAAAATATGTGCAGTATATCTTAAAAGATGTGACAAGAAAGGCTAATAAGAATGATAAAAAAGCAGCAGTACAGCTACATACAAACAGAATAATGGAATATTTTATATAGGCCCTCCAATTATATAAAGCTTCAGTGCGGCTACTTTCAGTTACACAGGGTCAAAGATCAGCATGCACAGATCTTAAATACTTAAAGGCACATATTCATCTCATATTCCACTCTTTAAGGGCCACATGCACATTAACGCTCTCTTTAGAGTAGCTGTGCTGCCTTGCAGCAAATTCCCCAACATCTTCAGATATCACATGTTGGTTTGGATCACAGAGCAGTTTCAGTGTGCACAATTTACAGCCCCTTCAGAGCAAACTAAGCCAAAATGCTCGACTCCAAACACACAAAACTTGTTCCAAAATCTAATGGGAGCATAAGGGCCCAAAGCTACCTGCTGATCTGCTGTGACTGTGCCAACACCTGCTGATACAGAGAGAGCTTGTCTCCAACAACTGAGTGGACTGCTGCAGACCAATTATGTACACATTAGATGAAGTTAGAAATATGCTACTCAAAAAAAAAAAAGACAAAAAAATCTCACAGAGCATGATGTATCTACTTTTTACTGCAGATTCCGATTTTTTTCAAGCAGGGATGTACATTACTCTCATGAATGTATTTCAGATTTTTCATTCTGAGGGTTTCATTATGTCTCATGTGTGACACTAGAGATTAACCTTAATTTATCTGTAAGGTTTTCTGCACATTAATTCCAGTATGGAAACTTCATTAATGATCAGGAAGTACCACCCTTGTCAGCTTACCCTCTAGTGTAAAGCGAAAATTAAGAAACCTTTGAAAAATATCATTAAAGAAAAGATTATATGATGTGCAAAACAGGCATAAATATTCTACAACGAGTATTTGCATTTAAGGACACAAAGTATGTAATATAGGTCACATTTTCTCTCTAACAACCTCATAAGGAGTTTTCTTTTTTTTTAATTAAATAAGAACACTAAAAGTAATACAGGATTTACCTAACTCCTTCAATAAGAACAAACCTGATCCTCTTGTACCTGTGTTGACTAAACACAGAATCTGATAAATATGTACAGAAGCTTGTAATACATTTACTTGCTTCTAAATTAAAGAAAATTTTGGTAATAAAATAGCTTTTATTTCTCGGTAGAGAAAGTCTTCAAAGAAAAATTAATCATATGCCTTTTCTAAAAGCACTCTACACAACTGGAAGGTAGAGCAAATAAAGCACTGCAGCTTGCTGTGCAAAACAATATTTAGAAAATGCCTACTCAGTGGGTTATTCTGCTGCCTTCTTTTACTGCTGTGAAGTCAGTCAGAGGGCAAGCTCCTTTTTCAGACTAAGCACTCTTATTCTTTCACTAACCCAGTGCACAGACCATCAATTGTCCTTACAAGACGGAACTCTGAGGGTTTGTAAAGCTCCAGAGGTATGTTTCATTGCCTTCCAGAGCAAAAAGGAAGATCACTTCCAGAAATCTATATAGAAAATACATTTTCAATATCAAGCAAGCTTAAGTGCAATCCCAACTCCTCTCCAGTTCCAAACGGCTTTCAGCATCAACTTAAAGAATGAAGTTGAGAAGTTTTGTTTTAGAAGCTTTTCTTCATATGTCTTTATGCTTAAAAAAAATTAATTTTCTACATTGATGAACTGATGCAATTATGACAGGTGCCAAATAAATTTCTCCTTTCTACTACTAAGTAAAGGCAGAGTGACCATGAAAAGCATGCCTAAAACATCAATGATTTGCATGATAATTATTACAGTGATGACAGGACTGTGAAGTGAGCAGTTTCTATGTCGCCTGGCAGACACTTCCCATGGGAATCCTCCCGGTCAGGTCCTGCCTTGCAGCCAGAAGCACCTCCCAGAGCTGAGCTGCACAACTGCCAGCCTGTCCATATAGCCCAGCACAACCAGCCCACAGCAAGACACCACACCACAGACCAGCTGGGCTGAGGGCTATCTGTGTCACTGCTAGCAGCTTCTTACCAGCTCAGTCACTTCCCCAGGCTGAAATACAACATTCAGAGATCCAGCAGTGATGATGTCCTTCCTCCCCAACTTAACAATAAATCTGAAGGCAGTACTAGAAGAAAAAGCAGCATTTCACCAGCACTAGTGCAACACAAAGGAGAAACAAAGCAAGACTCGCCACAACAGGGAAGCTTCATGCCAAAGACAGATTCCTTCTCATTCTGTCACTGATCTTCAACAATGTCCCTCTCTGCTATGGAGTTGAGAGGTAGAGAGACAGATCATGACTGCATCAGGTTTGAATGACATCTTCCCTCAAAAAGAGATGTGCAGACAAGCAACCCTCATTACCCAGCCTGAGGTGGTCTCAAGGAATACTTCACACTCTGAAATCTATACAGCTGTCTTGGTAAGTTTGCCATGAAGCTAAGGTGATGTCTCCATGAGTAAGCAAGAGATTCTTCCCCTTCAATCTGATTTCTGGCCACTTACAAACAGTATGAGTGTATCACCCAAACTCAAGACTCTCAGTCTTGCTACTTGCACTGAATGTGTGATCTGTCAATGAAAAGTCCTCATGTAAGTCACATTCTGTTCCAGCACTGCCTATAGGAACATCTCCTTCTCCATCCCACACACAAATTGGGAAAGTGATTCTTTCCTTTCTGCTTACAGCCAAACATTTTCCACTCTCACATCTTAATGTGGTCACTTCTGTCAGAAAAGCAGGCGGCACCCACACTTTAAAAAGTGAAAGAGTTCATTCTGGTCATCTCTTCTTGCCCAGCCTGTGGTCTGGCAGTCTGCCATTTAGATTTTTGCCCAGGACTAATTTGACTTCACCCATTTTGTCTTCTCCATGGCCCCACCCCACCTGTTTTTCAGGCTACTCTCTTAATTGCAGACAATCTGGTGTTTTCTGCCTATTTCCAATCATATCTCCTTAGATGTGGCAACTTCCCAAACAACATTTTGCTTTACATCCTTCCCTCTTCTCCTCTCCAAAGCATGAACACACCCAATTCTTGTTTACGTGTACTTCGCAGCACCTCCAGGCCACACACATGAAACTTAATCCCCTAAATCTCTCCTGCCTCAGCACACTGGGACAAGTTGTCAAATTAGGGAGTGCTAAACCAGCCAGTGGTTGCACAGTAATGCACTGTATTGTACTGGAACTAATCCCTCAGTAGAACAGGGGCACAATGTCTCTGCTAAAAGTATTGTCAGCTAGAACAGGCTCAGATAATACAGTCCAGGGACTAGAGTCGTCATCATCAGGCCAATACTCTGTGTTATCAAAGACATCAGACTTTACAGAATTGATTCCTGTTTAAACTAGATAATAGCATAATATCTCTTTGAAAAGTATTCTAAGTTTACTTCTAGGGATGAAAAATTGTCCCAGTGATCTAAATATATATTATACAAATAACTACAGACATATATAAGGATGTATATATACATACACACACATCCTTTTTCAGCTACTAAACAGTTCTACCTCTATGCCTGTTTATTTTAAAACCTCTCCATTATTTAATTTTACCCTAGCAATCTCTAACCATCTATGATCACATCACCCCTTAATCTCGTTTCATATACTAAACAAGACCAGTGATTTTTTAAATCCTCCTTCTCATGGAGATGCAAACTCTAACAAAGGGTAATAATCAAAGTGTTTACCATATGCCTTCTCAGCACCTCTACAGAATAGCACTAAGCACACAAAAACTTCTATGAGTGATCTAAAAAGGACAAAGAATCAAATTATTCTTGTTTTACAGAAATCACAGCAGAAAAAAATAATCACAGGTTAATCTTTCAGACAGCAATGACTATCCAGAAGCTGTGTGTTGGAACAAAAAGATTACTCTGAAGCCCCATGTAAAGTTCTTTTTCATTAAAAAGGCTCAGTGGGGAAAGGGCTGTTTTTACCTTGCTTAGAAAAGCATAAATTCAAATCATGTGCTATGCTGAGCAGGAAACAAGTTAACCTATAAACCCAAGGCTCTCCAATACTTATCTTACTACACTAAGCCTATTAAATTTCACACAATTAAGTTTCACATGTGTATATGAAATATTAAATCCAGAAATACCTAATAAAATACTTAGCAAAGCATAGCAGGCAATATGAATTGGGAAACGGACAAAAAAAAATGCCCAAAACCAGAAGAAAAACAGCTTCCAACTCTTACTTAAGCATCAGAATTCCCTCACCTTACTACTCTCTTAAATTTACATTCAAATCACTTCCATTAAAACACTCTTCAGAGCAAGCAGGGAATAAAGAAAGCTAAGCAGGTTTCATTCAAAGATACCTGATACTTAGGCTTGCATAAACTACAAGACCACAACTATAATGTCTGAATGCATTCATCTGAACTACACCTCTCAAGGAGCTTTAAGGATACAAAAAGATCTGGCATATGAGAAACTCCAGGTTTATCTCCTGTTAACACAACATAAAGGCTGCAGGAACAAATGTGTAGGCTCATACCAGCAACCACCACCTACAGAGAGTTTCTGAATAGTGGCATCACTAATGGTATAACTCCATATTAATGGTATCAATCACCAGTATTACATGTACTGGTATCAAGATGGAAAAATGGACATGCAATTACAGACATACAAGTTACAGTGACCACATGAGACATGGCTCAGCAGCTGGCCAAGTCTTTCCCCTTGGTATTAGTATCCCTT
Source organism: Oenanthe melanoleuca (assembly GCF_029582105.1). NCBI lineage: Eukaryota > Metazoa > Chordata > Aves > Passeriformes > Muscicapidae > Oenanthe > Oenanthe melanoleuca. The sequence goes on from NC_079334.1 coordinate 55,674,583, forward strand.
CAAGCCATGTGTAGCCATTAAATATGACCATTAAGCCTTAACTTAAAACATGCAGCAAAATCAGCCAGTAAATTACCAAATGGGCTCTGAGGTAGTACATTTTCATGCTAACTTACTGTAATGCAAACAAAAAAAAAAACCTATTCAAAAACAGACACAGAAAATATTTTGTTCCACTGCTGCAGACTGTCACTTCCAGTTTGCATTTAATGAGAAAACAACAAATGGAAAACTAGAATGAAATTAAATTGAGGAAATATACCACTGCCATAATTAGATTTGTCCAGTTCTCCCATACACTCAAACTACCCCTCTTCAATAATTTTTTTCTTTTTTTTTACACACAAATTTAATTTCATGTAACAATTACCCTTTTCAGTAGCCTGGCTCTGGTCAGCTCCCAGACCCATTAGCTGCTCGTGCTGGAGATGACATTGGCAGTGCCAGGCTGAGGCAGTTTCCACAGGCTGCTGCTCTGCCCTGGCTCCTGAAGAGCTGTACAATAGCTGTATCTCCAGGCAGCCACCAAGGCCAGGACACAGCTCAGCAGTGTGATTTCAGATTAATTCTTGTGCAATTCTGTAACAGCCTAGCAGGCTGTGCAACGCAGATGGCATCCTCACACTGGCAGGCACAGCCCCACACTTTTGCTAAGAAAAGAAAATGCAGAGGGGAAGCACCCAGGCCTGCTCTCACATAATTCCTAGTGCTCCGCATGCCTCCTTCCTAACACCACGCCCACAGGAGGGCTAGCAGATCCTCCAGAAGATCTAGAAGACCTCCAACATCTTTCTTGATAATATAAATGAATGCACTTACACAAGACTCCTTCATGTGGTTTTATTATGAAATAATTTACTCTCTAGTGAGCAAAGAAATCCACAACTTTTGAGAAAAATTTGACTTTTGAGAGAGAGAGAGAAGGGAGAACTGTATTGCAGGGTTTGTACTGGCCTTGGTAATTTCTAGCTCAAGACAAGGTCATCTCTAATGGAAAAGCTGAACTACCGTAAGTTTCCACATGCTTGCCAAGCACAAGACTGGCACACCTCCAGATCCAAGTGCAGTTCGAGTAGAACTAAACAGAAGTGCCTTTTCCAAAGGCAAACAGACTTTTTTTTCAAGTGTTCTACTGGGCTACTTGCCTTGGTTTTCTTAACATCTATTGTTATATGTGTCACCTCTCTCAAAAAGGTAGAAGAGAGATAATAACACAATATCTTAATATAAGATAAAATGAGAGCAAAGCAAATGTAGCAAAATATAACTTCTGAAGTAAGACTTTGAAGTACTTAGGGTTTATATGCAAGAAATGAAAGACACAGTGAGTTAGACCTTCCTGAAAGCAAAACTCCAAATTAATTTCATACCATATAGGAAAGCAGGCATACCTGTATTGTGCAATGAAGTGGCAGAATAGGGACCTCAGACACAGCAATCAGGGGTTAATCATGCCTCGGTGCTGAAAGGGTGAAATGCACTCTGGTGCTGAAAGAGACTACAGTCACCTGATCTCCACTGCTGATTAGCCCGAAGCAACTGCCTCTCCCCATCAGGGAGCACGAACAAGTCATTCTGAGAGTAAGAAGCTAAAATACGTATTTCTGCAGCATAATGAAGCACAGCACTCAACTGCACTACAGTGTGATTGGCATTAGCTCAAGGTCTGGACACCATGCTGAATGCAACATGTGGACACACACTGAAATAAACAGGTCACTAGCTACCTCTCCTTTAAGGATTAACTCTGAAAATACAATCCCTGAGAATCTTTAACACCTTTAAAATAAGAGGAAAAAAAGGAACTCCAGAAGGTGCTAGGTCATTTCAGTTTTTATTTGAGTGGTAGCTTCCAGTCTTAGAAAGCCCTGTGTACACTTTCAGCTTTTTGTCTGCTTACACAGCACTTGTGGATATCACCCCACAGCTGGCAGAGCAGCAGAGACATCCCAAATACTTGGTTCAGACATGAACAACAGGTTTCTTCCCAGGTGGTCTGGGAACCTAACATTTCCAAAAGGCCAATCAGAAATGAAAGAAAGGTCTTCTGAACCAACATTAGAAATACACAATAAAGGGAAACTGCAAAAAAACACTCCAGGGAAGCAGAACCATCTGTGGCTATGGGTTTGGATAGCTGCTCCATATCACTAAAACTGTAATTTACCAGAGGGTTCAACCAGTCTGCAAATTGATGGCTGTGCTCCACATATATTTAAATACCAAGTCCAATATCCACAAAAGCAAATTACGGACAGTAATGTTGCCTTTAAACTGCATAGTAAATCTGTTCCTCTCACAATGGCTGAACTTGATTCTTTTAAGTTAAAGTTTTCTATTGAAAAATATATTTTAGCTTTTATGACTATTAAGCTCATGCATAGAAGTATGAAACATCTTCATTTGACTGGTGGTGTTTCACATCAATCACTAAGCACAACAATAATGAAGACTAGTATAGACTACTATTATGAAAAATTTATGGCAATAGTACCTGATGATTACAACACTTAAAGAAAAAAGAGGTCACAAATTCAAGAGAAAAGGCAAGAGATCCTTTGCTGTGCCCCCAGATCTGGATACAAAGAGGCCAGTTAAGCCAGCAAGAGGGTAAGGATTCATGAACAAAGCAACTCTCCATACAAAAGAAAGAATTACACCCTGTATTTCTTTTGCAAATTATGGAGGGGTTTTTCCTCCAAAATACATCTTTAGCACAAAATGCAGCAGCCTTCCTCATTCCTGCTCTGGGTTTCACAGCTGTAAGGAGTGGCTGAGTCACACTGCTGGGGTGAAGCTTACCAGAGCCTGGTACTAATTATGTAACAAGAGCAGAATCAGAAAAAGGAATACACTTCCCGTAGCAACTTTCTGCAGTATGACTGAATGCTTAACAGAGCTTACATGTGCTAAACAAATACCACTATAAGTAAATTCAGATGAAAAACATTTAAAAAAAAGAGTTTAAGGAAGCCTTTTTGAAGAGTGCACAGCCCAGCAGCCTAGTATCCCTGAGCCAGGATAACAAGTGCTGCCAGTATCTTAGAGACAGTTTGCTTCCAAAAATTTTAGCTTCAGAATTCAGCTGACAAAGTAATGTACTGTCAAAATTAATGTAGTGAATATAGGCTATCCAACCACCCAAACCACTGTAGTCACTGCTGCTTCATCAAGCTACAGAATAACATTTATTTAGGTCCAAGGGGGAAAAGGGGAAATAATTAAAAACAAACAAAAACCTAAACAAAGCCAAAAAATTCAACAGCAAACATCCTCAACACCAAACCACTAAACAACTGTCTGAGTACCTCCAAACCTAAATTCAGTCATATTTACAGCTTGGGGATTTTGAGATAATTTGATATCTCCTGTATGCCAGCAACCAATCAGCCCTACATACCCAAATATACTAGGCCTGCAGAAAGTACATTGGTCAACAAAAATGTGGTGGGTGTCCACTTTTTTAGAAAGCATACTTGTAACTAATGTTTAGCTACCAGAGTCAAGCTTTACTAAAAGCAAAATTTCGTGAGACAGCTGGTTTCAAAAACATTGCCAGCTGCATCATTGCATCAACAAATGGCACAATAATGCCCACATAAAGGCTGTGGATTTCTGCTTCAAAAGTTGAAAACTCCTTCTTGCAGAGCAATAATGTTATTTTTGCACACCTTCATACGAAAAGATTTATCTGCAAATTTAAATGAGTAACTTAAACATATAATTATTTAATGCAACTAAGTGAAATATTTTAATAAGTACATGCACTGTGGAACTTCCTCACATTACAACTTATCCTTAATTTCTTTAAGGCATTGATAAGTACCACAAATATATTCACAAATAAGCAAGAAAAAAATAAGTGTTTCTTCACTATAGAAAACCAATTTTTTTTAATAAAGCAAGGAACTGATGTCACGCAAGGCTATCCAGATGACCAAAAAATTGTCAGTCATGACAACACTAGGCTTCATTTTTCTTCCTCTTCAATTAAATGTATGTCTGTTCTAGAAGTTCACTACTTCTCCCAAGCAGCCTAGCTTTTAAAAATAGGTACTCTGTTATTTTTAAACAAAGTTAAAAGTGTTTGCTACGTCTGCAGCAAAAAACTCTTAATTGCCTCTTTTACCCATATTTTCCCTTCCTTTCCTTTTTAAACACCCACACATATTCACTCATGCTCCTGGCTCTTATAGCTATAGTACACAAATCACTACAAGTTCATGGAAAGATTACTGTAGCTCTAATTATTATTTTTTTTTTCATTTCTTTCCCCTCCATACAGAAACACTGTCTTTCCAGTTGTATATTCTCAAGTTTCGGGCACTTGGTTGCTTTACTCCTCTGAGCCAGGAGTTCAATAATTACACTTCACCATCTCAAAACAAACACACAGTTATCAACATACACACAGGTAAAGCTACAAGCCACTTCATAAGTAATTACAGTTAAATAATAAAACAAAAGAACAGGAGGATCAGGTCAGTTTAAAAAAAAAATTACAAGTTGTCATCATTCATTATTGAAATGACTGCCAACACTACTAAAATAACCAGAAATTTCACAATGGGACAAGACACCTAAAAACAGTGTTTCAATAATCTGTGCTGAATAGTGCCTTCACTCTGTTAACTTTCAAACCAACATTCTTGGAACAAAAACCACTGTATGACTTTTCTGCCACGCCTTCAAAAAAAAAAAAAAAAAAAAAAAAAAAAGAAAAAAAATCAACACAAAAAACCACGTTGTATCCATAACACCCGATACACCAAGTTCCAAAGCAAACTGCAGAAAATTTCTTCATATTTATTGTTGACTGTTTCTAATGAACAGAAGTTGCTCTGTTTCAAAACAGAAGGTAGACTGTTCAAGCAGTGACTGAAAGCTCTGAGCTTGTAAAATCCTAACTCTGGAGTAAGGAAAAATACCTCACTTGCTTTTTTTAGTACTGTCTGTTTTCAAACTTGCAAAACAGAAAGAAACAATGTTATCCACCTTCTCCAGTCACACTGTTTCAGCTGCATGTTATGTTTGAATGACAATCCTCAAATTTAATTATTTTCTTCATGTCTCTTCATTCTATTTGCAAGGCTGCAAAATCATTCACATCAGCAGCAACAGCATCAAATAGTTTTTCCATCCTTCCATTCCTATGCGTGACATTGTATTAAGCTACATTGTAAATTTGACTACCTTGCTGCTCTTTCTTGGCATGAAAAATTTAGTTAAAAACAAGACAATACAGGAAACTATGCTAAAAATTCAGTAGGTAGAATTTTTCCCACACTGAGCCATGCTTCAAACAGATTGCTCAGTACAATGCTGGATGCTCTTTTTCTGAAAGCATTTCAGGCAAATATAAAATGTCAATCCTCAAACTCTACCCCACCCTTTCTCCATTCCTCAATCCCCACCAAAGCTGGAGAAGTCTGCAAGTCTCTTGGTACTGATTTTAAAAACAACACCCTCCATGAAGTTTCAACCAGGTGCAAAACTTGGGTTATCTACAGGCCATAATCTTTTGTTCAGCTAAATGCAGGCTGACTTTCAGATGTGGTAGATATGTGGAAAATTGTTAACAAGAGAGTATTTAGCATTTTTATGGAATAACAGTGGAAAGTTGAAATAATTGGAGCTTAAGTAACACAAGAAGTCAAAAAGAATGGGATTTATCACAGTTGACTGGTGAAATAAGTTTGGAGTTGGTACTGCTCGATCACGGCCTCATTCAACATCATCTGTGCAAGAAATCCATTGGAATCTGGAACCTCACAGGAAAGCCAGTTTCCACACAAAAATTCACACCTCAAAGCTAGAAAAAAGAGAGCTCTTCTCTGCACCAACACTTGTGCTGAGCTGCTGCCAATTCACATGCTCAGTCTTTCATTGAGTCCAAAAGGGCTTATATGACATTATATAAATAGTGACTACAATATCCAATATATCACTGGAGATTTTAACCTAAGAGAAAGTGAAAGAGAATGTTTTGCTGCCTCACCAGGAAAGCATGGCCTTCTACACTAGGGGAGGTAGAAGCTCATTGTTGCCTAGGCTAAACAAATTCAGTGTGGAAATCATTGTGGAAATACAGTCATTCTCCTGTTTTAATTGCTTCTGGCATCAGACCTTGCTGCATTAGCAAGCTGACAGTTTGGAATTACCACTAGTAGTAATACTGGCACATTTCACCAAAATATTAGCTCCAGGACAGAGCACATCCATGAAAAAAGTGCACCCTGGTCATGCACCATGATGTAAACTGACAGCAGCACAGGACTCATGGCATACACTCTGAAAAAGTTTATAAAGAACCAACAACTTCCTTGCTACTGATAGCTGCTTTAGACAACCATTATCTATGCTGGCCTAACAGCCAGCACTTTCTGCTTCATGTCCTAGCTATAGGCTTAATTTTTCATTACAGCTCAGGTTCCCTGATAAGATTACAAATTCAACCAGAAATCCAAAACTATTAATGCAAATTCACTCCACAAAAACAAACAAAACAAACAACCACAAAAAAAAAAATGCAGCAGGGTAGCTCACACAAATTGAAAGCAACTATCTCCGTTTTCACAGGTCTGGGAGGCTCTGACTCCATTTCTGGAACAGTTCTCTGCTGTGTGCAGCTGCTGGCCTGGGCATTGCCCTTGCCAGTCCCCCTCAGCTCCAGTGCACACAAAGCAGCAACACCTGATCCTGGGATCATTTCTGTCTGCTGAATGTTTGCCCACAGCTCCTTGGGGACATAAGGTAAAGTCTGTCCTGACAAGCTGCTTCAAGGTCAAAACCCATTTCTTTTGCCTTGACTCAATTAAATCAGCTCTTCTTGGCAACTAATACTTCTAAATCGGGCGTTTCCCAGCTGCTCTCAGAAATCACCAATGCAAATCACTTGTGGTTTATCTGCATTAGAGTTCATAGTCCCTTACACGCTGGAGGTAGCACAGATGCTTTCAAATTAAGTATTCATGTATTAACTGTTTCAAATTGCCTTAGAAATTTAAGTTTATGGTAATTGTCTTCTGTAGTCCTGATTTGTAAACCAACTGAGATGGTTACAGACCTGCCACAAAATTTATGACCAAGCATCTCATTTCTCCAAGCATTAGCATCAGACAACAGAAGAGCTTCTTTGGCTCAAATGAGACCTAAGAGGACAGTGCATGAAGGGAGTCCTCACAAGGTTCTCCAGGAGCTAAGAAGCTATGGAGCTATGAGTTCATACAAAATAGTGTGTTAATGCCATATAATGGTAGTGTCTCAAGGCCAGGGAAGGTATTACACTAACGCTTATATAAAGCTTTCATAATGGGTCACACATTCATTAAAAGCCACAGACAGATATATCTCTATAATAATCCATAACTTTACAGCTCTTTCAGATAGTTTTCCTCACCAGCCCCATGAAGCCAGAAGACTGGCTATTAGCACAAGCTACAAACTCCATTGCCAACTGCTATGAATCAGGCAGCTGCCCCCTACACCTTTGACTTCCACTCCATGGCTACACTCAGCTTCAACCACTCACTACGCCCGTTTTTACAGGGAAAAGGGGGAGAAAGGGGGAGAAAAGGGAGGAATAGAAAAGGTCATTCCACAATAACAAAGCTCTAGCATTTTGGCAACCTTGTTTCCACTAAAAAGAATTTTTCTTAGTTCTACAAACAACATTTGAGGGATGGGGAAAAGAGGTAAAAGGCTTTTTACTCCAGCATATGCCATGGTACCAGATATTTAGAAAGAAAAATGGAATATTTAGACAAAACTTGTTACGGTAACTAGTGTTCTACAGAAATTGTTAACAAGTATTTAAAAAGTCTTCAGAGGGTGTCAATAGACCAATACTTTTCTCCCTGGAATGTACAGATTTCTCCAAAACAGGTCCTTAACATTTTTTCTAAGACAGTTTGCTTTTACAATTTGTGTCAGAGAAAACCCTGTGCTGTTTAAAATTTTAATATTTTGCTACATCATGCTATCCAAACTGTTAATTGTGTTTTAAGGGATTTCACCACTGAATCTGAAGAAAGGCTAAGGCAAGAAAGACAGCAAAGAAGGTTTCTCCAGCTTTTTAGAAGTTTTTTAAATTAAAAAGTCAGGATTGGGTTTTTATGGAGGTTTTTTTTTATTGTTTGTGGGGTTTTATTTTTTAGAAACATGACAGCTAAGCAGATAGTATGACCTCAAGATCCTCCCAGGAAAGTTTGTTTTCTCCCTGGTTTCAACTATAGACTTTGACTGCCCATGCCTTATCACTCGACTTTTGTTTACACAGAAATACAGAACTCTGTCATCAAATGAAGTGCAACTGTAAAGCAGCCCTTACGTAAGCTCTATCACATGAATAATTAGCAAGGCATAGAAAACTACAAATAGCTTATTTCCCAACTTATCATTAGAGTTAACCATTTCTAGACCACTGAACTAAGGATCAGTGGCTGAAGAATGGGAACAAGATAAACTGAAACTGGAGAAAGATTCAGGACAGGAAGCAGGATTACCTAGCACAAATGAAAGGAGAGGATTTCTTTGACTCAGCATTTAAGGTCAGGTCTGGTTTTACTTCAAATACAGTCATGTTTTTAACAGAAGACAGAATTACATTATCAATCAAATCCAGTTGACTGGTGTTACACAATGTGTTATTAAGTGTCAGAATTGACAAAAAATTTACACAATCTTTTGTGTCTTTCCTATACAACCATCCTAATCTCGACATATCAGAGTTTTCAGTTCAGAGAAACAAGACTCTGTTCCCTGGCAGCCATTGCAATGCATCAAGCTGTTTGTCTCTGATCTGCAGCAGCAGTGTTGGCAGAGGAGTGTCGGCAGAGGGGTCTTGCTACAGCACCAAAAATGGAGCAACACAAAGATCCAGCAGCTGAAAAATAGTCCAACAGTGACACTCCACCTAAAACTTGCTGACAAAGTAGAAACTACTTCAGTACCTCTAGAAATTATTGCTGGGACTTTAAAAAAAGGACAAAAAAAAAAAAAAAAAAAAAAAAAAAAACCCAAAAAAAACCACCCACACCACAACAAAATGTGATATGCGTAGTCCTTTGTTACCCACCTTAGCTAACAATTTAAACTAGACCAGGACTCAAGTACAGAAAAGTAGGCCAAAAAATAACTTTTCCTTTTTAAAAGAAAAAGCCCTACACACCCCACAAGGGAGCTCCTTGTGTAATCTGTAGTTCTCCTCTAATTTTTGCATCAGTCACAAGCACACTGAACTAAGCAAGTCAAGTATGCAATGGCACATAGCAAGGATGTCCACAAAGACTCATGCACTAGATGGAACAATTTCTGGCTGTCTTTGAACCTTTCAGACTCCACAATGAAACTGGAAAGTCCACAGCTCTACACCATCTTGGCATCCCTGTCTAGCTGTGGAGGACTAAAGGGAGAGCTTTGAATGTCCATTTCTTTAGGAAACAAAACTTCTCAGCTATTTCCAAAGTAACTGAAGATATACCATGCCTCCATGCTCCAATCATACCTAGATCAATAGGCAACAGGAGTCTCCTCAGCACCAAATGAATACTCAGAAATTGGGCTCATTGCTACTTTAACACCAGAGCTGACCCTATAAACAGCAGTGGACCTCCAACTCTGTGTAACTATACTGGAGATAAAACAAGTGGCACAGATTATTTATTATTTCCAGTCTTGGAAGTGAAGTGGCCAATGTCCCCTAACCACTCATCAGCTCAGCCTGACACACAGAAGCAAGGACCCATGAAAGGTCTACAGCATCATCCACCCTGACACACAGTAGTATATCCAGAGGATTCCCAGTAACAGCTGCAGCAGAGAGACTCCTTGAACACAAAAGTATCTCCTACATTTTATTTTTTATTATCAGAATGGAAAAATAACATGATGCCAATTCCAGTTACTTGTGAGCAAAGGAGAGGACCTCACACACATCTGCTGTGCTGGAGTGACCATCCCCCTCTACACCAAGGAGCTGCCAAAGCAGGAGAGCAATTATCATTACAGCAGTACAGTACATGACAAGCATTCTGCCCCACTGGATATTCCCAGGACAGTCATACAGACTTGAACAAAGGAAGTTTTCTTAACGTGAAAACTGTATGTATGAATTATAGAATACACATAAAAGGAGCAGTTAGTTGCCCAGGTAGACTATAATTAGTCATGTTTCCTTGACATATTCAACAAAATTTAGAAGTCAGTAGCATTTCCTAGCTACAATCTGAGAAATCAAAAGCATATAAATTTGAGACAGATATGAGCTTTGAAGCACTTTATTCAGTCTACCAATACATTCCTGTTTTAAACAGATTGAATTTCAACCAGACAACTCTTACACATACTAGGCAGATATCCAACAATACAAACCAAACTGAATGTGAACTTTGCTCAGTGTACCACATGCATTTTTTCAATACAGAAATCTAAATAAACAAATCAAGTTAAAAAATCCATTTTTCATTCACAAGATAAAAACTGATAATGCACAAATTATAATTAATTTCCAAAGAGTCATAAGAAACCACTCCAAGGTAATCAATGCTTTGGGTTGTATTCATAAGAACATCACATGCTTTATGTGATAAACTACTGACTATTGTACACATTTCCTTCTGCCTCAGTATCAGAAGATACTGCCTGAAGAATCCAAAAGAACTGAAAGAATGAAACATGAACTGTCACAGCACAGAACAGGGAAAGAGATTATTCTATGAGATGGCTGAAAAGAGCACATCTGAAAAGCAAAGAAACACTAAATAGTGATGGAGGGTAATTATTCCCATCAGTCAGCTCAGTCAAAATAATGAGTAAGCTTAAACTGTGGCAGAGAAAATGCAGGCAGGAGAGCACCACATATTCCTGCTGGGAAAAAAAGATGGACAGTAAGCCCAAACTGAATCACACTCCAAATGCTTTTACAGCTGCTATATCATATCTACCATGAAATAGTCCTCAAAACAGGTAGGAGTGGGTCATATGAGGAGAATGAATAGACTTTACATAGAAAAAGTATAGAAACCATGTAAACAAATAACAAAAGCCTCCAGTATTTCACCCTATTTGCTTACAACACAGTATCTCCTAACAGCAGCCCTATCACCAGCACCACTGGATGACTGTCAGTCCCCCAAGAATCTGCTTTACCATTTTCAGGACTGGAGAAGAGGCTGCACCCCCTTTGCTGAAGGTGTGCCCCCACACCTCACCTTTCCAACAGACCATAGGCACAGAGCTCTTCAGTACCTGCTTGGCTTCCAGGGCTTGTCTCCTCTCTTTCAGTGCAGAAGAGAAGACTAGAAAGACAAAAGGCCTGAGCTCCTTTCTGATGTTCTCATTGGGAAGACAAGAGGCACTGGTCATAAAACACATCAAGAGATTCCCCAACTTGGCGTAAGGAAGAAATCTGACTATCAAAAATTGGAACAGACAAGTACTGGCTGCCCAGAGACAGAGATTAATCTCTATCTCATAGGATTTTCCTAGACCTAACTTCAGACAGAGCCTTGAAAAACCTCACCTGAATTTAGGTTTGACACTGCTTTGAGGGAGAGGCTGGATCAGATGACCTCTTGAGATCCCTTCAAACTTGGATTAATCTCAGCTTACCCTTCCAAATCAGTAAGGCTTTACTGTTCATGTGGACATTGTCACACCTCTGTGAACACATTCTGACATTTGAATGGGATCATTCAATTGTGCTGAATTCAGGTCCTGGCACCCTACATGCAGCTCCACAGAACTACAGACAACTGGGGTGGAAAAAAACCTGAGAATGTCAGAATGTATTCACCCACTCTAGCTTTCTGGTCCAAAAGTACCATCAATTAATCCAAAATCTTCCTGGCAGCTACCAGTCTAAACTGTTTTGAAGAGTTTCCTGTATGGACAATCTCACATCTCCATAGACAAAGCACAGCTTTATTTCCCTCCCTAGTCTGGTAATTCCACAATATCCATCCTTATAATGGAAAAATATTTTCTCCTCTCTTTTACTGTTCTTACTGAAATTTAAATCTACTACATTTTATCGACTTCACCTTGAGCATGAAGAACTTTTATTCCCTTCCACTCTGTACTTGACTCTTGGTGTTTTAGGATGCGTTTCTTATAAATCTTCACTCCTCATATCTCACATGGAACTGGTCCTGTTTTCTAGACAAGGAGCCCTTTCCCCCCTCTTTTCAATTCCTCTTAGTCCACATTTTTCCTGAGCAGCAGGACCCAAAACCTACCACTAGATATCAGAAGTACTGAACAAAAAATGGATTTCATGGTGCCTTAGTAAGGACTCCAGTTTCTAACAGAGTTTCTTCTTTTGCTACAATATAACACTGACATTCTATGCTTATGAATAAAGTGCATATTACTTGAATATTTGCCTACAGCAGCAGCAGAGTGCATCAGCCCCTTGTTTTTAATCAAGTATCTTCCAAGATATAGGTCAACAACACTCTGTGCAAGTTCCCTCTTCCCAAAGAGGCATTTCCACACCCAGCAGTCGTGAGAGCTGGAAATCAGCACAAGCATGGGCCAGCTGGAATGGGCCAGCAAGGACAGAACAAAGCACTTCCATCTGAAGCTCTCAGCTGTACAATGTTTCTTGGAGGTCGTTTCCTTGACAAGCCTATGATTCCTCTTCAGGGCCTACCAGGACCGCTCTTGTTGACATTTAGAGAACAATGAAGAGTCCATCTGTTGCTACAAGCTTTGCTAACAACAATAATGAAACAGATCGACAGCTACATTTTAAAATGCTGAGCAAAAACAGTGGGTTGACCAGACAACTAGATCACTTTGAAGACTGGTGAGGAATACAAAGAAAGAAAGAGAGCAAACAGGAAAAAAAAAAAAAAACTAAAACAAAAAAACCAACATGCACAAAACAAAAAACTGAAACAATGAATCAAACAAACAAATATTTAAAAACCCCACAGACACAGCCCCCAACAGCAAATTCAATTCAACCCCAATTCAAACAAAACCCTTTTGGGAGTACAAAAAGAAAAAAGAACATTTAATTACACCAATGTTTAACTGCAAAATAGTTTAGTTGCAGATGCAGTCCTAGCTCTCATTTTTAGAGCTTAGTGAACATCAATCCACTTTTGCTGAACTCAGAGTTTTGCTTGTGAAGATCAGAATGGCAATTTTATTGTTCGTGAGTGATGGGCTGACTGATCAGATTAGACAGAAGCATAAGCTGCACTCTAAGTGATATAGATTGAACAGGTGGCCTTCCCTCTGATCTACAGCCTCTCCAAAACACAAGTAGAATCCTTCTCACTTCGACCACCTCTAGAAAATATGCACTCAGATACTTAGTCATCCTTAACCTGACATAAAAACATTTTTCAGGTCTTTAATGCATTTCAAACAGGTTGCTTAAACACATCAGTCTTTCCCAAATATACCAGTAATCCACATGCATGATATAATTTTAACTAAAAAAAGAAAATACAGATGTTTAGATGGTATCAACATCTATAGTCTGCAATGTAATATGTACAGATAACAATTTTAAGGAAAAATTCAAAGGCTTCACATTACAGAGACAGAGTCTAAAAATTATTTGTCATGTACTTAAAATCAAAGATTAGACTTCAAAAAGAATGCGTTTAAGACTAGGGAGTGAAATAAACCTTACCTGGACAACTTATGCAGAGTGACAACTAAAACAATGTACAGTTTGCTTAGCAGGTTAAAAAAAAAAAAAAAGTAGTCAGCTATTTCCTCCAGATCAAAGTGTCTGGTACAGGCATATATTTTTTTACTCTTCACAGAAATGAAAGAAGAGGAGAGGGAGAAACAAAGCCATATATAGAATTTTTAATTGTAAGACTTTTCATAGAAGGTAATGACTAACTCAGGTCTTTTAACAGAGCTGATTTTCTCATGATATTACATCATGTATTATTTATATCGTGTCTACTTTGAAGCTACATCTTTGGCCTGAGGATCTTATGACATAATTCTAAGATGACAGTAAAGTGCCAGGGGAGCATGGGGAAGGAAAAGCAGGAAAATAATATTTAAAAAAAGACAAAAGCTTACTACCTACATTCATACCTCTCTCTTATTCTCATGCAGGCAGAGATGGGTACACAGGGATAGTGTCCTATGACAGACTCAAGCACAAACTAAGACAGAGGCACTGCTGCAGCTGGTAAATCAATACTGCTAAGAGAGTGATTAGCAACTCTAAGACTTGGGATAATGAGCTACTCAAAATGACACAAAAGGCCTCTGGACTCATCTCCCAGTTGGTGCCATGCTTAAGGGAAAAAATGTCCAACCAAATGAATGCTAAGGATTAGTGACTTTGAAAAACAAAGTTAATTAGGTAAGTATTTTGAATAAAATACAGGCACACACATCTTAAGTCAGTCTACCTTTCTTTCACTTTATTCCAAGAAGTCTTACACACAACGTGGTACCAAATACTTAAAGGAACCCAGATAGGCTGCTTTCTACATTTAATGCGATATTAAAGGTTTTACTATACATGAGAAATTTTCCAGCAAACCTACTAGTGACCCCAAAATTATACAAGACTGTTTTTCATCATTTGCAATATATTTCCAGAGGATAAACTCTTCTTTTGTACTTTAGCCTATTACCGATGATCTGCATAACTTCTTAAACAACATTGCTAACAAGTCCTGTATTTAATATAATTTCTTGACTGACATTAGTACTTCACAGCTATGCAGCTTTCCAGCTTAATGTCACCTTAAATTTGTTTTAGCAATATTAAGCAAAGGAGAACTAACATAATTAGAAATGGAAGGAAAAAAAACAGCTTATTGAAAAGATACACAGCTTAAAGACAATAAGCAAGAGCTTGGAGAATTGACTCAAGATCAGGAATATCTTTTTTCAAGGCCCCAGATGAGATCAGACCCAGTAAACACAGAAGCCTGTTTAATCAAACTCTTCCATTATCAAAAGAGAACACAGCAGAAAAGATAGTGTCAGACTTTGAGATGTCTCACAAAAGGGAAACATTTTCTGTCTAACCCTATTATCCATAACATTCCATGTGTTCAGCTCTGGTAGTTGAACTGGTAATGCTATAGCATGCTACAGTCCTTTAACTCTTACCTTGAAAATACTGCTTTACTCATGCTTTTACAGGATCAATTATGCTGAACATAAAGGAAAAGGAAAATAAGTATCCTTCAAAGCTACAGTATCCAAAAGGAAGCATTTCAAGAAACGTGGAGTACTTCAGTGCTATTATGGAAAGATTACATTAAATCTAACATGTCCTGCAAAGACACAGTTATTTGCTAACCAACTGAACTACACAGAGTTCCTACAGCAGCATAAATGCGAGGGCCAACGGTGAGACACTAAATTACCTAGACAACAAATCCTTTAGTCCTTTTTAAAATTCAACAATGGAAGTGCACTATTCAATTCGAACACATATAAATTGCTGTGTATGGTAGAACAATCACAACCTTTCACCAAGGTTTTGTTGCTCTCAGCTATCTGTGTGGAAGCTCCAGAGCAAACAGGCTCAAGGGATAAGTCATCCATTTTTGTTAGGTAGACTTAAAGGAAAGCGTGCACTGCCCCAACCAGCACTTGCCAGCTGATTTAAAGGGGAAAAAAAAAATTCTTTACACAGAGAAATAATTATTCCAGCAGAGGTCAACTCTACCAAATCTGCTGAGGATACCACTAGAATAAAAGAACAGATGGTACTCGCTTCTCACTCTTTATTTCCATTCAGATTATATTCAGGAAATATTTTATGCTAATCAATCATAAGCTCTGAATCAGCAGGTTTTCACATTTTAGAATACATTTTGATTGTTTTGTTTCTCTTTGAATTAAATTCACTATGACACTAACCTTATCTTTTCAATATTTTCCATTTTTATTTTGTTGCTATAATAAACACATCAAACAAGACCATTTTTGAAAAATAAGGCAGCATTTCTCCCCTTACACTGGAGCAGATATATTTCACTAGGGAAAATCAGAAATTAACACAACTAAAAAAAAAAAAAAAGAAAACAAAAACAAAACTAACAAAAATACCACAAGGATGAATAGGAAGAAAATGAACAAAGATTTAAAACTCTTTAAAAGAAGAGAAAGAGAGCACAATAAGGCACAGCTCATGTAGTTACTCTTGCTAGACTTGCTCAGATCTGGTTTGATTTCTAATTAGACTTTCTTGTTCACCAGTTCAAATGACACTTCTGGAAAAAGTTTTACATGGATATCATATTAGCCTAACAAAAAATTCTCTAGCCACCACAGATATTTAGAATTCTGCTGTATTTTCCTTAAAATAAAAAAAACACCTAAAGTTGCTTGATTTCACCAAGCAGTAGTCAGGCAACAGAACATGAAAGCAAGAATTCCAACAGCCATCTCTGAGTGGGCAGCAAGGACAATCTATAAAAGGCTTAAAGCAAATCAAGGGAAAGCAGAGGGAGGGAGCAGAACTCTCTTGATCCCATGCACAAGGGTCATTCAACTACAGAAGAATTTACAGATGTCGCACAGTAAACCTGAAAATGTGAAGCCCTGAGTTCAGTAACAAAGGAATGTCTAGGCCAACAGATCACAAGTAGTAAAGGAAACACCATTAAATGGAAATCAGTGACTAACTCAATGGTTTTTTAAAGCAAAGTAAACTCCCAAGTCTTCTACAAACTTTTGGAAGTGACAAATTAAAGATATAATTCATCCAAAAGCATGAGCAGACTGCCGAGGTACACCACTCATTGCTTTTTCTTCTTCCTAAATTCAAGATACTCATCTTTTGGCAAGGAATACATGGCATTAAGGGAAAGGTCCAAGTAGGATTTCTTTCCCCTCCCTCCAAGAATGAGTTTGTCTTTACAGCACGAGTGGTGAGAAGGGAAGTTTATTTCCTAGAAAGCAAGATTACAGATTTCAGCCTGCCCCAAGCAATATCAGTAACGGATGATCAAGTCAGATATTATGAAACCAGAATTAACTCAGCAGCAGATGGTGCCGTGTCTTTTCTTCAGCTAAAATGCAAAACATACCAACGGGGTAAAGTTTCAGAGAAGGACAAGGGGATGTTTGTTTAAGTCAGAGAGCAAAGAAACACATAAAAACTAACAAAAAGATATGCAACAGGAGCTTTCCAAAACAAGATTTCTTTTGTAGCTTTCCAGTAACAGACTCCAAGCAGAAGAGTTATTTCCCATCACCTTGCTATTTAATGCTGTTGATAATTTCTCTTTTATTATTCTGGGGCATTCTGGTGTACTTACAGACTGCTGACCTTCATTAACAAAGTTACATATTTTCCCAAAAAACACTTTTATAGCTGATTGCTGATGGGTAATAACTACTGTCTATTAAAATAAAAAGTTTGGTTTATTTTAAGAAACCGACTGATAGTACTGTAGTCTATTGCTGCTGCTTATCTAGTTACAGAATGATTTATGAGAATGCTTAGCACTGTATGGGAAGCATGAAATTAGTATCTCTAGAGCTTATAATATATACCACAGCATACATGTCCATTCATCTGGCATCTGAGGATCTATTCATGGTGGGAAGCTTAAACACATCTGTAACTGTTCACACAACAGCAGCCCAAGAAAGAAAAATCAATCAAAAAAAAAAAAAAAAAGGTTCCTTTCACTCAGTTTCTTCTTTCCTAGTGTATCTAACAGTAGCTGGATCTAGCACAGAGGAAAGCAACCTCACTATAAAAGCTTAAAAAGAAAATGCTTAAAAAGAAGGATGCAAAAATGTGAAAAAGTAGAGGGAGGCATGACCACAAACAGCAGATTACATATAAGGAGAAAAAAAAAAAAAAAAACCCAAAAAAAAAAAAAAAAAAAAAAAAAAAAAACCAAAAAAAAAAAAAAAAAAAACAACAAACAAACAAACAAAACAAAACAAAAAAAAAACAAAAAAAAAACCCACAGAAACTAGTGAAATAGAAAAAACCCCTACATAAAACAACCAACTGATCACACAGCTCAAGAACTGGGGTATGAATAGAATTCCATAGCAAAGCTTTGAAATGGGAAGCTAAAGTTGCAATGGATGAACATACCCCACTTGCCTAATCAAAAAATCAACACTGTAACCTATCACCATGCCACGCTAAGCTTTAGTTGTAAAAATCTCTAATCTCCACTAAACTGAATTAGTAACCAGCATACTTCATCTCCCTTTTGGAAAACCAGAAACAGGAGCCGTGTGGTTTTAATTCATCAGTTGTACTTATTACTTCTACTGTTACTAAAAATGTTTACCAGTAGATCCATTACATTTTGGACACAGTTTCTATACTTGGCAAACATCAACATTTCACTTTTGTGAAGCAGCCTCACAACATATTGCAGACACCCAGGGTGGGTATGAAAAGGAAATTTTTTAGACATCTCAAGGCAGAACTGGGTGCCCAGATTCCAGAGCCTCTCAACACACATGAGGAGGAGAGCAGCAACACTCATGTTCTTCACTTGAGGGATGAAACAAAGCAGATGTCAATCCTAGCAGATGAAACAGTACCAGTGAGGCACTTCTGCCAAAGCAGGGAAGAAAGCATATAGACACAGACATACCTAGGATGATGAAAAGTGGAAACTTTCACTACTCGGGTCTTTACAGATATTAAACATGCCTGATTATAAAACATCATCCCCTGAAGCCTCTTTGTGTTCTGCCCATTAACACAGTTTCAACTGGGCTCCATCTTTCATGAGAACACGCCCAATGCCAAAGCTCTACAGCTTCACCAACTCGTACTTCATGCTCTTTTAGTATCCACTCCACCTGAGGTGTCCCCCAAGCATGTCAGTGACCATCTTCTCTTGACTACTGGTCAGCTTGTACAGCAATTCCTCTTTTCACATTGTACTTATTTCTTCTTCTGTTTTAACACAGCATCTCTAACAAATCAACACTGAAGCTTTTCATCTATGCATCCAGGGCCTCCACTGACTCAGAGTGGATCAAGGCCACCTTTCACCCTTGAAGGGCTAGAAGACAGACATCTCCTTCAATGTGCTACATTGTTATTTGGATCCTGTCACGGAGAAGACATAACAGATACCCCTGCGTGCTTTATCAGGTACAGTCCTCCATACTTCTGGTTAGAGCTATCCAAACATTATTGCTCTCCAAAAGTTCCTTTGTTTAACATGTATCCAAAAGTGCAAAAGGACTGAAATGCAACTTTGTCTTCTTAGATCACCACTGCTAGAACATCCTAAGGGCGTGGCCCCAAGCCACATGGAGCAAGGATAGGCACTAACAGCTGGAACCATTTCAATTCTGCAACCCAGATCAGGTCTGGTTGGTAAAATGATAAAAGTAACAGCACAATTCTGAATGCAGTGACCCCATCCAGTCCCCTCCATGGGTCATACAAGAGTTCTAAAGTACAGTAACAGACCTAGACCACTGGCTGTTGAGGATCTAAATCTTAGGTTAAAACTTGATCTACCCAACATGCCAAAAGTCTAGACCCTGTATTTTGCCGGTGGACACCACTAAACTGGCAAGAGACAAGAATTAGAAACTATAATCTACATTCTTTTCTGAACTTGAAACAGTTGCCTGTGATGTTGATAACATTTCATAGCCTTCTTGTCAAATGTGCTGAAAAGACAAAGCAAGAGTTATAAAAATGATTGTTTTTCACATTTAAAAGAAAGTTCTCTAATCAGATGACTGTCTTCTATCATGGGGGCTCTCTGACTTTATCTGAAAACAGACACTGTACAGAGTCACACAGACAGCAAAGCTCTTGCCAAAGTTGCACATCATCCTCCACAAAGTCCACAAGTCTTTCAGTGGTGGGTGACTAGAGAAATATGTTTTCTTAATTGGAAAATTTAACATTAGTTACTGGATTATCTGCCAAACTACTTTCAGCTTTCATGCTTCACTAAATCTGAGCTCATCAGTCACAAACCCATTATTACACTGAAGAAAATGGGGAGCAATTAGCATACAAGATGATAGCTTAAAGCTGGTGCTAATTGGAAAGAATGAAGTATTTTTCATTCCTGTTGGATACAATTAGGTGAGACAACCAGGTTCTGGAAAAACAATTTGCTAAACAATTTTAGTGATGTCTATTCTGTAACCTATGTTTAAATTCATGCCTTTGCAGTATATCTTGCAAGCATGGAGGTTGCAAACTAAAGCTGGTCCAGCTGTAGAGTGAGCCTTGTTCAGAAACATACATACAAAACACGAGTAATTCATCACAACTGTGGAGATTCTCACTGAACTAAGCTCAAGTTGCCAAAAAGAGCTGAAGAGCAAAACCAACAAGGAAACAGAATGCAATACTCATAAGACACAGTACAGCATGGCACCAATACACACTGAGATACAAAATCAGTTGAATTATAGGACTTCACAAAATACACAATCAGAAAGAAAAGAACACCATCTACAAAGAGCTACTGATGCAAAAATAATTATTGTGCATGCTTTTGTTCACGAATGCTAAACAGAGAGGGGAAAATCTTGTACCTTAATAGTTAATTTACCAAAAGAAAGCAGACAGGAGGAAAAATGCAATCCTTTATTATTAGTGAACTGCACTCAAGCACAAAATGTTAGCTAGACAATTATACTGCAGAAATATACCTTACAACATTAGGGATTTGTTGTCAAGAAGTATAGCTGGGTGACTTTAATATACTTCTACAAATTCTTTACCATATATTACTGCTAATCTATTCATCACACACCTACAATTATAAATGTGTTTCTACTAGTAGGGGTTTTTTTATTTAATTCCAAGCTGCAACAAACCTCTATATTTGTAAATGAACTTCTACATCACTATTTCTTCTGGCTCAGAACATATTTAATATTTTCCTCAAATGAGACAGCAGTCTGTAAACCTGGTAACACACCCCATTTTTAGGATCACACCTATCTCATATTTTCCTTTTACAAAATACGGCCTCATTATGCTTTAGAATAGAACCTCCCTGAACATTATGTGAAAAATGCTTCAACAGATTGCACCCACAAAAGCATCTCTCCCAACAGAAAATACTGCTGCAATCAGACATTAATGAACAACTGCAGCATACACCCCATGTTATCATGCAGGGGTGGTGCTTCTCTGTTTACTGAAAATGTTATTGCACCGTTCCCCCTACACCGTGTACCAACAATAGCACACAGCAACATCGCTTATTTCTACATCCTTCAGAAAAAACAAAACAACCCTAAGAAATCACCCTCTTCATCTTCCTGAACAACCTTTGAATTCTCTAATTCAAGATTAGAGATTCTCCAAGGACCCACTGAGACAAACAGACCTTTCCCTCAGGTCTGATTTCTTGTGGTATAATACTCCAAGTGTGCCAGCATAAAGAAACTTCTTTAAAGTAAAGAAATAAAACAACAGACAGTATCACAAACCCCAAATATTGACGTACATATACATAAACAGGCATAGATATATGCACACATACATGCATTTCTCCTCATGCTTCAATCATGTAAAGACATTTTGAAAACTGAAGCATCCACGAGCTAAATTGGAAGCTCTTCAAACAATAAAATAGTATTTTCACACAGAAAACGGAGAAGAGCCAAGAGCTCACTGATGAACAGCAGATTTTTATCTCTGATTAAAGAGCAATTTGAATTAACTGATGTTTTAAAATTATTTAAGCTCCCTCCCATCATGACTTCTACATACACCTAATTCCTACGTGCTGTGAGCAGCCTTATGGGAGTGCATCCCTCTGGTATGTGAGGTTACAGAGCCTCCGCGGGATAAATCCTTTATCCTTCTAAAAATATCGCCGTGCCGGGATCCACTCCCGTGGAGCTCCGTGATGCAAACGGCACCGCCACAGTCCCGGGCTGCTCTGCTCCCATGAGTAAGCACTAGCAGCACCGGGCTATAATTAGGTGGGGTATTTTTAGGGTCACTGCTCAAAATTGGAGAGAAATGACTGAGAAAGATCTCAGAATGGTGGGGTTTTCCCCTCTCCCTTTTCCTACTGCTCTGAGGAAAAAGAGGCTCAGCAGGCGCCGAGGGGAGGAACCCCGCCTGTGCAGGGAAGATGCGCCCGGCCGCTGCCCCCGGGCGCTGGGAGCACGGCTGGAGCACGGCTGGAGCACGGCCCGCAGGAGCCCCGCTTACCTGACCGCCACCCGCACCGAGCTCTCGTCCGGGCCGGCCGACATGGTGCGGAGGGCGAGGGGCGGCCGCGGCCCCGCCGGGAGCTCTGCCGGGCCGGGAGGAGCTGCGGGCACCGCTGCGGCTCCCCTCACCTCCGCCGCCGGCTCCGCCACCTCCTCTCTCCAGCCATCTTAGGCGACTGAATGAATAGGTACGAGCCGCGGCAGCGCAGGGCGGTTCGCACCGCTCCTCCTGCTCCTCCTCCCGCCCGGCCCGGCCCTTCCAGCGCCTGGGCGGGGAGCGCTGTCAGTCAGCCCCCGGCGGGCCGAGGCTCGGCCCCGGTCAGCGCCCCCGCCCCGCCGGGCCCGGCGCCTCCGCCCGCTGCAGCCGCAGTGCGTCACGGCCCCGCCCCGGCACCGCCGGCGCGGGCAGGGGCGGCGGGGCGGGCACGGGGCTCTCCGAAAACACAGACACACAGACAGATACACGGACAGACACAGGGACAGCGCCTCCTGTCCCCATAGCCCCTTCTCCACACACCCCTTTCATACACACACACACCCTGACGCGCCGTCTCTCCACGCACACCTGTTCGCTCTGTGGACACACCCTGCTCGCCTTTGCCTTTGCCCATGCACACACTCGGTGCGTGCCCCGTGCACACACTGCTCTCCTCACGCCCGCTCGCCCATGAGGGCCCAGCACACTCGCCCTGCCCGCGCACTGCGCTGGCCGCTGTGGCGCTCCGCGATTCCCCCGGCCCACACGTGCGTGTTCCCCAGGCTCACACAGGCTCACGCGTGTCTGCTCCCGTGTCTCACATGTGTCTGTTCCATGTCTCACACGTGTCTGTTCCCTGTCTCGCCCGTGTCTGTTCCCTGTCTCACACACGTGTCTCATACGTGTCCTGGACACTCTGGGCCCCACAATCACAGCTGTCCCCACGCACCTCTCTGCTCACGCTCTCCACATGCACAAGGCTCTGCTCGCTGCTTCCAAGGCCTCCCTCCTGGGAAAGAGGGGCTTATCCCGCTGTCTGGGCTGGCTCGTTGCCCTTGCTCATATTGCCCTTCCCCAGGCAGGAGTGAGGTGTCCTCATTCCTCTTGTGGCCCTGTGTGGTTCTCGTGCCCCTGGTGCACGCAGCTCTCCCACCTTTCTGGCAGTACTGGCAGGCTTGTTTGCCGAAGCTGCTCCAGCCAGGCATCTCTGTTCTCACTTCGTAATGAAATGCCTGGCTTTGAGCTGGAAACTGAGTGGGTGGATGACACTAATTTTTGATGCAAATAGTATCCCTGCCAGGAAAGAAGCCTGATTATTTTGCACAAAACAATTCACATTCCTAAGGAAGATTTTCCATCAGAATAGGCCCGGGTTTGAATTTGTAATGATATGCTAAAAACCTTGCAGTTCTAGTTGTTTTGCTTCTGATAGTGAAGGTTGATCACACCCAGGCCCCAACCTCTGTCAAAGATGGGCAGGTGAGGTCTCCTGCCGGATGGGGCCTCTAGCCATAGCCCTGAATCTTTCAAAAGTCTCTCCTTCTCAGCAAGAATCCACTGTGTTATTGTTACTCTCCGTGTTTCTCATAGTTATTTTCTATAACTTTTCTATTTCTCTTAACTTACTTAGAAATTATATCGTTTCTGGAAAATGGCCCACTTGGAAGTTGCTATACAAAATTATAATCTCCTTTCTTCTGAGTTACACAGCACTAGTATTAGAATCCCCAACAGCATTTGATAATATGGGGAACTTAAGCTACATACCATATTGCTGAGGTAAACTGAGATAATATTTATCCAAAAGAGAGAAAAATGGAGACACAGACAGATCAGTATGAAGTCATTGAGGGAATCTGGTACAGGCAGAGCAAAGACTACATTTCCCTGAGCTTCTCAACTCACTATTCTGTATTTGGTGTCATAGCCAGATGCCTTGTTTCTCCTTTTGCCATGATATTTTGTGGGATAGGCAAGATAGCAGATAAAGAAAAGCTCCTGCAGGTGAATTGTGTTGGCATTCATAAGCAAACAGCCTCAAAATGAAACGGATAGGAGTTTCATAGTTCAGGGCATTTCCTTCTAGAGGGGACTGAACACTTGTGGCTGTGTCATGCATCTGTGGGTATTGTACTGAGCTCTTTAAAAATACCTGCAGCCCACCCACAGTGAGTGGAATCCTATGGCATAATTAGGTTCTGACAATTTATGTGCACCAGATTTACAAAGCCAAATCTTATCCAAAAGTATCCAATAAATTTTTTTCAGCTGGCACGGTTACAAGGTTAATGTAATAAGCCTACTCCAGCCAAATTTATACCTTGGCAGTATCTTCCTGCATTTGTTTCACACAGCATCTTTTGCTGGTCGGCCCCAGTCCAGCAAAGCTCATCCACATCACATTGCCCGTAAAATCCTGCTAAGTCAGTGTCTCCAGTTCACCATGTGAGCTGTGCTGAAAACCCAGCATGGAGTAGAAGCTGCAGGATGCTCAGACTTAGAATCACATTCTAGACCTTTCCAGGGCCATTTCTTTTCTGGCTGTTGTGTGGCTATTAGACATGGGCTTCAGCTTGACTTCATCCAGCCCTCTTTCTTCCATACTGAAAAAAAAAAGTTAGCAGATCAAAAAGTCTGGCAGAAGTTCTCCTGAGCTTAATGTCATGTATATAAATGAGCTGGTATCCACAGATTTCAGATCTTAGTGACAAAGATTTTTTTTTTCCATGTTGGTATTAAACAATTTTGATGCTATAGTAAAATTATTATATTCTAAGTTATGGTTATTTCAGTCCTGCAGTATTACCCACATATTTTCTATCTTGGATATTTCACTCCAATGCCAGACTCTTCTGAAATTGATATAGCAAATGACAATTAGCTTCTTACCATGTTTCATGCAAATTGCCTGATATGTATCCATTCAGATGTAAAGCAGGAAAAATACATAGGTCCTGTTTCTATGCAGGATTTTTCTCTGTGTTCCCCATTTCCAGAAAGCATACAACCCTTCTGTCAAAATAAGCTTTTATTTTGGTTTATTTTTGTTTGGTTTTTCCCAACTTGTAAACAAGGAGAGTATTATACTGGTAACTTGGCTGCACCAGGACACTTAAATCAAATCTGCTTTTCATTTCTTATAGTGTGAATGACCCATGCCCTCCAGCATGCTATTCATCTCCTTGAAGGATTAACTTGAATAATTAAGGGCATAGTATTTCCTTTTTTTTTCATTGTCTAAGTACATAGCTAAATTGCCAACGTCTTCTTTATCTTTATATAAAGCTATTTAAATAGATGGTAGTGTTTGTCAGATTGTCCAATGTTGGACAGATTTCTCCAATCTGACAGCTTATGAATGAGGCTTTCCTAAAGGTCCCCTCTCCTCATGGCTACAACAGCACAGGTACCAGTCTCCTCTGGTCACTCCCTGATCAGCTGCAGACAGAAGGGCGACAAACTGCAAGGCTGGGGAGCAGGAAGGTGTTGTAGACAGGGAAAAGATGTTATAAAAGAAAGGCCTTATGAAATCAGGCCTTGCTCTGCAGAATGACCAAGCTAGCCTGTCACTTCTTCTAGGTGCAACTTGCAAGTTCCTATGCAAAACAGTCTTAGGTATGAAAAGTTCATTCACACAACAACCCATTCTTGGCGAGGAAAACAAGTGCACCTGTATAAACATTAGATATATCCCCTGAGAATCCACAATGGAAAAATGTAAACACCTGAATCTTGGCATACACACAAATCACCTTCTGACCAATGGATGAAGTAGTAAGAAAAGCACTAGCCAATTGGTGTTGCACACGACATCTGTGAAAACTGTATAAAATGAGTTATGTGAATAAAGAATGGGCTTTTCCTGCATGAGAAATTGAGTCCCGGCTGAATTATTACAACAGGGAGGGAGTTTTCAGCCCTGGTCCCTGCTCGGGGCTTAGAGCAGGACTGCTGGGAACACCCTCATCCCTCCCTGGCAGCTGTCCCGGTGACTGCTGTCACACTTTCACTGCCTCCATTCTCCTGCCATATGACTCAGCACCATGAGCTTCATTCACTGGGCAACCAAACAGAAACCTGTTTGGAAGGGTGAGTGCTCTGCCTGACACACACATACACAGCACACTCTGCACAGATGGTCAAGCTGCCCCTGTAAACCTCAAAAGCTGCCTAAAATCACTGAGCTGCACACAACCTGAGTGGGCCAAGCAGACCCCACTTAGGAGTCAGAGCCCTGTGCTTTGACCTATGTATGTTTGTATCAGCTGTGCCTATGCTGTACCAGTTGGTTTTGAAATTATCTAATTGATAATAAACTACTTAAAATGGAAGAGATCCCACTTCAAAATTTTTAACTGTTAACTTACCAATGCTAAATAAGCCAATTTAATCAAGGATTTGACTTCTTAGTTGCTTATTTCTTTGATCTGTTGAACATTTCATTTAATTTGAAGAAGAGATTCTGTTGAGCAATGGAAGTGACTTGGTTTAATTGAGACAGGCAATACTACATAAATCACTGATTTCTGATTAATCTGTGTCAGATTAATTGCACCATGACTGGTAAAAGGCTCCAAGAAAAATCCTTAGATTTTGTCAAGTGAAACCATTAGGTTTTGTCAAGTCAAGTACCTGACCTGGGCATCTGCCCACCATTATGGAAGGCAGAGATTTTTTCAGATACTGACAATAGAACATGAAATATTCAAGTGTATGAAAGAACAATACTGGAGGACATTATGTCGCATCATCTGCATAGTTCATGCAGATCAAATTCACACACACAAATAATCAGCTAGTATATCATCTCATTAGTTACTATTGTTTTCTTGAATGTATATACTAAATAAACTCTTCTTTGACACATAGAAGCCACAATTTAGTCCATGATTTTTGACACACCATGAAGCCTAAACATTAGGCAAATAAAATATAATAACAAATTATAATGAGCAAAATTTATATCATATTCATTCATACCATAGTTTGTAAAATGGGGATATTTTAGCTCGTATAAGTGTCCATGTATTTTCTCTATAGCTTTTTACTTGTCCATGTCTGTCTATGAACTGTGTGACCCAATAACTCCCTGTATTTCCAGTATCTTCTAATACAGGAAAGGTAACTGGACTCCTATGCAACTGGGTTTCACAAGCTGTTGCTGATGGAAATTATGTCAGCAACATTCATGCATCAGCAATAATCACTCCATTTTCTCTCACAAACACTAAACTCTTCAGCATTAATGAATACAGTGCTTCCAGCTTTCTACTTGGCAAAGTGAAACTTCTGTTTGTATTTTCTGCGTGATGCCTTGGGCTTACATGAACCTTAGGCTTTTCCATAGTCGTTTTTTGAAAGATCTTCACTACAAACAAAACTAAACTTCTAAAAACTCTTACATCTTGATTTTTAAGAACTTTCTGACAGCTTTTTCTTCTCTGATTGGCTTCTCATCTTAAACTGCAGGTCATGGAGAGCAGTCAAGCCTATAAAAGACATTTAAAATACCTTCCATTTTCTTCCCATCACTTACTAAGGCTTTTGGTTTAATAACAACGAGTAAAGAAAAGTTTTAAGCCACTCTTAACTGGCAGGCTAAAATACACAACAGAGGAGTCTTTGCTTCCAATGACTGTGGAGAAGAAAGCAAGCTGCTGAAGGAAATTATCACTTGGCTCATGACAGGATGGGGGGAAGTAATCTCAAAGTTGAGAAGGAAAAAAGGAGTGCAAGGTGATGTTTATGTAATTAGAATAACACCAGATAAGGAAAGGAAACAGACTGGTTTAGTATAGATGTCTGTGGAGAGAAGGTAGAGAAACCAGAAAGGACTGGGTGGAGAAGGAAGAGGGATTTCTGGAATCAAAGCCAAGTAATGGCTCTGCAGGGTTATTTCTGGAGCTGATCAGCATAAGAGGAAAAGCAGCATGAGGCACCTCTGAAGTGAGAAGAAAAGAGGTTGGTGTTTTCCATCTACCTTACAGAAAATGAATTAACTCTACAGGACAAAATACAATGAAAAAAGACATATTATAAAAGGATCACATCTGGAGCTGAGCAGAGGATTCAGTAGGAATAGAACCACTACACTTGATAAAGAAAGAAAGAATTTCATTATGTGCTAATGCTTTTTACTCATAAAAAATTTACTGTGTTAACTATATTGTTGTTAACAAAGCAGTATCATTTTCTCTGTTCCTGGCAGGTCAGCGTGGTTGTGTTATATAACAAAAATGTGCTTTTACCCATACGCTTATTTACCTTTCTTCTGGGCCTAAGGAATGCTGTAATTTGTACTACTATTACTGCTGTCTATACTATGATCATATCAGGGTCATATATATTTTGATATAAACATGCTTATTGTATTATGTCCCATGTAGCACAAATACACATTAGATCCCCACTGAACCAGTACTATTAGACCAGAAGAAAATACATGAAAAAAAACAGGGATAAAACTTATGTCTGGGGAAAACCTCCATTATGTGATATTTACAGATTCATTATTCAAATCAGTTGATATAACTAAGAATGAATATGCCTTTTTTGTCACTGTGTTTTGAGGATTTGTTGGTTAACTGAAAGTTGGGTTCACCTGTTTTGCAGTAAAATCCTGCAAGTTCACCCTGGCAACTGGAAGTCCCTTCAGGTATTAAAGGAAGAATCTAAGTAATGGAGATGAGAAGAAAAACAACTAGAAAGTAGTCTTTACAATAATGTAATTTAGTTCAATCATTTATGATAATACTATTAAAATCTAGCACAGTATGAAGAATAAAATAAGTCTTAGCAGGACAAGACCTTACTGGGTCTTGTGGTTGTTAAATATCTCCCAAAGTTAGCCAGGTCCTATAGTTTTCTGCAAGGGACTTAGTCCTGTGGATCAGAATCTTGTGCATCTAAACCTGACCCTTGGGCCTGATTCACTAATGCTTTGGAAAAAACTCAACATGATCAGGACAGCTGAATGTTATGCTGTCTTCATGTTATTGGAAAAGACTGCAGAGCAATAACAGTGTAGTAGACAGCTATTTTACAGGTCTTGACCAAAGCTTGTACAGCTCTTTCCCTTTCTTGGACAGAGAAATTGAGGCAAGAAGGACACATGAATCACAGATGCCTGTAGAAGAGATGGTTGTCAAAAACAATATTAGGTCTGACTCCTGGGCCTGTGCAAACACTATTAGACCACACCTTAACAAGATGCATTATTAATACAAAAGCTACACGGGAAATTAATTTCTGCTGCCTCTCACCAAAACCAGCTGCTCAGACTTGAATGTGTCACAGTTGCACAACATAAATTTTGCCTTAAGGATACAGTTACCCAACACGATGGATTTTTCATGATGTCCTTCCTAATAGTATCATCATCCTTCCTCTGTCCTTCCCATTTACCTCTGCACCACCATGATTTCAATTTTTGGTTCAGCCTTCTGGAAGGTCCTGAATGATGGGAGTTCTGTATTAGTATGGTGAGCACAGCATTACCAGTCACAGAGCAGACTCCTCTGGGCAGCATCCTCTGGCAGCCTTGTCAATCTGCCCAGAGGATGCTTATCTGGATAAGATAGAAAAAAATTACTTTACATATTTAAATGACAAGCATCTAACCCTAGCACATTCCAGATGAAATCAATGTTAAGTTGCTTGTCTCTGGTAAAATATGCAAATGAAAGTAGTTCCAATGAGACTGGGAAACTTTCTGTTCCCCTACAGAACCTGCTGATGACTACTAGCAGAGGTTACTTGCTGGCTAATTGTATTATTACACATCTATAAGATGTGTAAACTTCTTATCCTGCTGTACTGTGTTCCCAGATTCCCTCCCACTTCTCTATTCACCCATGCCTAAGACCTGAT
This sequence comes from Oenanthe melanoleuca, assembly GCF_029582105.1. Classification (NCBI taxonomy): domain Eukaryota; kingdom Metazoa; phylum Chordata; class Aves; order Passeriformes; family Muscicapidae; genus Oenanthe; species Oenanthe melanoleuca. The sequence goes on from NC_079334.1 coordinate 55,704,572, forward strand.
GGTGAGTTCTTCAGTTTAGAATTTGTATAATTTTTTACAAAATCCCGTTTCCTAATTGACATCCTTAGGCATTACCACAATAAAACCAATAAATAGTAATAACAAAAAAAGAAGGATGGAAGGTGGGTGAAGACATGACTAATTACCTAAACAATACTTGGACCACAAGCCACAGGCAAGAGAGGAGCTTGGAGAAGAGCAAGTGGGTGGAGAGTTGCCTGAACAACAGAGGGTTGGGCAGGTAAGGAGTAGAAATTGCAAGACAAAACTGAGAGTCTTTATTTTGATAGCATCATGGAATTTATAAATTAAGGGATGACAGCTGTAGATTAAGCATGGCACAGGTTGCTTTACTCTCTCTCTCTGCGCAGCCTGGCTTGGCACTGTCACACAGACTCATGAGAAGAAAGGTTAGTTGAAATGGTGGTATAACAAGCTGGGAGATGTGAGAAGCAGAAGTTCCCAAACAAGGTTGGCAGAAGGACCACGTGTTGCACCATGGCAGCTGCAGCACCAAGCCTCCCCTCTCCCTCCCTTGAGGAAGGATGTGCTCCCATCTCAGGGCTGGGCTTACACTTAGGTAGAGAAGAGGGATGCACTTATCCAGGTAGTAGCAATGGTTAAACAATAACTCCTCACCTTCCCCTGGAAAAAGGCAAGAAACTGAGCCTTGTTTGCCTTCATATTTATTTTAATTCATTTTCATAGCACTCACTGTGTGTATATCACTTGGAAACACTTAGGCCAAAAAATGATACTCACAACAGTGACAGACTGAATTTTATTTAAACTTCTATTTATGGACTGGGAGCATAGATATAGTTGCTCCTGAAATGAAAGAGCATTTCTTTGTGCAGTGGGTAATGAACTTCCGGAATTCGTTGCCACAGGAGGTTGGGAAAGCAGGCTATTAGCAGGCATAAAAAGGGATTAGACAAGATTTGTGAACAATGCTTCTATTAACAGATAATAAAAGGAACAGGCAGTTCCAGTGTCTGTGAGCTTAGGAGACTGGACCAGAGGAAGAGGCATGGTACTCGTGCTTTCCCTGAAAGCATCTCCTATGTTCTCAGGCTTTGCTATCTGGCTCTGCCTGCCCCATCTCTGTTAATGTTGTGCTGGGAGCGTGGGGCACTTTCTGGCCCTGCTGGAGCCTTCAAAACCTGTGGCTCAGCCAGGGCAGATGGCCAGCACCCATGCAGCTACCCCAGTGCCATCACAGGCATTGGGCAGCAATAGCACCTGCAGAGCATTAAGCACAAAGTGGTGCTCCTCTCAAAGAGGGCAAGAAACCAGCATGGTGGAGTTGAAAAGGAGTTATCAAGAACAAAAAGGAACTGGATTTAGCAAAACATTCACTGAGAATCAGGAAAATATAGATGGAGTGAGACAGAAAATTCTGTCAATACAGTATGATTTTGATAATTGTTTGGGATAGCACTGATGGGGCTCACTCTCCAAGAAGTGAATAAAAGCAGGGATTCCTTTATTTCAGGGGAGCCACTAAAAGGAAGAGTGAGCATCAAACTAGACATGACTTTTCAGCTGTCTCTTTTTCCAGCTCTAAATCCATTTGATTGTGCTCATACCATTTCTGAGTACTCTACTGCCCTTTTCTGCATTCTTCCAATTCTGTTACATCCTGCCTGAAATCAGGAGACTGGACTGGAACTATACTCCATGTTAGGCTGTACCATGGATTCTTACCCTAGCAAAGCGTGTTCTCCGTTTTTCCCATTTCGTTTGCAAGTCCTGAGGCTGTATTTGTCTGTTTGACCAGCACTAAGCTGGTATTTGTTATTCACCATCTGATATCTTCTTCCTGTATGGTAATAGCAACATCTTTTTTTGTTTTGTTTTCCTTGTAAAATGAAAGATCGTTTTCTCCTCTGTCTTTGTGCTCTGAATTTAATTTACCACTTCTTATGACTGAGTCATTCTGTATTAGGAGATTCTTCTAGATATTTTTACAACAATTAAAGTTATTATCTCATTGTCTGGCTTTTCATGGATAATGTAGATCTTGGCAAATATTCTTCTGAGGCTCAGATAATCAAAGCATTGGCAAAATTAAGGCTGTTTGTAGAAAAATGCAAGGAATGAGGAAGACCTGTGATATGTGATGGACTGGTACAAGGGAAAAGACTTAAATTAGAGACTGTGTGTGTGTGTGTGTGTGTGTGTGTGTGTGTGTGTGTGTGTGTGTGTGTGTATCCCTGGTTACATAATGGCCACAGAGCACATAACTAAAGAACAGAAATACCTGGAGGGAATGAACAAAATGACTTAGAGAGGAACAGACTCTGATTGAGAATACAGAAGGGAACACAGAGGATCTCAGGAATGAAATTCATTACAGTGATCTATGTACATATCCAAGAAAATCTCTTTAGGAAAGTAAGGCACTGTGAATACCACTGGCAGGAAAGGACCAGGAGCAGCAGCAGTGTCCATTCAGAAATGTACTGTGACCTTATTTGTATCTCTGGTCCCATGGACAATGACTAATCAACACAAGAAAGAATTCTGGTTTGCTTTATGCTTTTTCTTCTGCATTTTCTGTTCTCTGAGTGAAGTCCTACTGTAACAAATGTGGCACGAGAGTAATGAAAAAAGATTCCTCACAACCATGGAATAGTAATATAGTTAGAGAAAAGAGCACCACCTAGTGCTAAGTGCTGTTTCTTGATACTGAGATGTCTCCATATGCTCTTATCTTCTTGATGTCTTGATGTTAGGGTTTTCCTACCATTTACCCATCCAGGGAGGATTTAATCCTTAGCATCAAGGAGTATCCAGGCTCCTGATAAGAGTAGCTGGTTCATCAAGAGCTCAACATCTCTTAGAGTTTTGTGCACACTAAGGTAATGCCCTAGGCACCTAGTTAACATAATTGTGGTTATTTGTCTGATTCATTCGGGCTGGATTCTGCCCTTACTCTCACCCAATGGAGTTTTGTGCTCCACAGATAAGTCTCTCTGCTTTCACTCTAGTGAAAATTAACCTTATGGAACAGGCTTAAGATACCAGAAGACCAGTCTTCTAATTCTTGCACTCAGAAAGACAAGGATTCAATTGCAGTCTGATCCTACATTCACATAAAATTTCCAAGCTTTTCTTGAATATGTGAAAGTTGTACTTTTCGTTTGTTTGTTTGCCTGTTGTGTTTTCCTGCTGATTTGGGATTGTTTGTTTGTTTGTTTGTTTTTGCTTAAAATAGACAGGAGATCTTCAGAAAAACCATTGTTTTACATGAGAGTTGCCTTCATTACCATGATGATAAATGATATGCAACCTTAATTATTTTTAAGCATTTATAGTTAAAATGTATTATTGTTTGTTTTTGTCTGATTATCAATCCACATTATGTTAGTGTTCTTACTTGTGGTCTTCAAAGCCTTCCACTTTGTATCACAGCACTGAGTTTTCTATCATAATGTAATTAAAATTTCAAAAGAAGGTGAGAAGCAGGTAAATCAACTTAGAATGATTCTGCATCAGCTATCATTATGTATTATTTAAATAGCTCCAGACTTGAAGATACATGTAGCATTGGTTATGTGAGTTAATTTGCATGTGGGTGTCTATAGTAAAATGCCATTTAAATGTCTCATTCCATTAAAATTTGTGATCTTCAGTGACACCTGTGGCAAGATTAAATTTCTCTAATAATAGAGTTATTTATTCTTCCCTTGAAATTATTCAGCATTCACCACCATTTTAACAGGAAGATGATGAAACTTAGCTATTCAAATTCCTTCCACATCCTCTGATTTACAAAGAAGAGTTTAGCCCATAGAGCTTTTTATTTCTGTCCTTTATAGTCCTACATTTCTATTCTATCAGGCAAACTTCACCAAGTGTAGTCTTCACCTGAAAAGAAATGCTCTGTGACACCTAGAGCTCTTTCTGCCATATTGTGTCTATAGTCTCACTGTTGCAAATATTGCCACCCATTAATGATCATTTCTTATTTTCATTTCTAAAATACCAGGTGATTGGTTCAAATGTTTTTTTATAGGCTTGTTTTATGGTTTTGTGAGGTTTTTTATAGGATCTTGGTTTATTCTTACATATTTTTGCCATCTACCAAGAAAAAACAGCAGCATTTGTCTGTATGAGTGTGTGTGTATATATATACATATATATAAAATACTTTAGAAAGGGCTGGAATTTTGCATCTTTTCTGTAGTAATAACTGTGGGGAGCATGGGAGAGACTGTGGGGAGTATCTCATTGCACGTGGGTTTAATTCTGTCATCACATTCAGCAGTAGTACTTAACATCTATTCATAGCTACACTACTGGCACAGTAGTTAACTAATTAGCAGGGACTAATTGGTAAAAATATGGTATTGCAACTGCAGTGAATTAAATAGCCTGTGCATTTCTAACTGATAGAGTTAAGAGTTCATACTTTTTCTCCTCAAGAAGCAAACAAACTCCTGAGGAATGAAACCAAACTCAGCAGTTCAAAGCAAAATTGTATTTTGCTATGAGTAAAGCAGGAGCAATAAGAGACTGGCAGCTGCATAAATTTCAGGTTTATGGCCCCATGCAAGGAGAGTATGTAGCCCTACATTAATGACACCAGTAGCAGTTCAGATCCCTGCTGTCACCAAGGGCCTGCTGCTCTGCCCTCCCCAGTCTGGCACCTTGGCTTTTGTTTCAGAGGAAGCAGAGTCACCAGTCCTACCCTTCAAACTGAGTGGTGCTGGACTGTACCCCAGTGCAAGGAGAGGGCAAGCCCTGCTCCACTGCCCCAGGCAGCTGCTCAAGCCTCCTCCCTGTTTGTTCCATGGGGTCTGGGGAAGGAAAAAAGTATTAATGCCAGCTGTGTTAATGCCAGCTTGGGAGAGTTGGTTATTCCCTGGGGACCTCTTTCTGTTCCCACACAGCATGCCCACTGTCAGGAAAGTTTGGCAAGGGTGAGGCCAGTTGCAAGCAAGAAGCCAGTCCTGCTCTGCTGTGATGATAGCTTTTGCAGGAGCAAGAAAATGGCACCTGTTTAAAAATTGTTACAGACCAAAGATTTTTTTTTTCCCAGACTGTCTATTTGTTCCCAGTTCTGGTTTTGTTCTGTGTTTTCATAGAGCATATAATTACCATGAATTATATAGCAGAACAGGGTGTGTATAAGGCACACCTTGAGCAAGCAGGTTCTCATTGGCTTGAGCAATGGCTTGAGAGGTGTTGTTTCCCAAGCACAGCTTGCAAACCCACGGTCTGGGAGGCCTCTGCTGAAAACTGTTTTGTTTTAAAACTTTAAAAAGTGACATTGTACCTCCTGCAACAACAGGGCATTCTATAGCTCTTGGATTAACTAACCATAGCCTCTCCTTATAGCAAATATGGAAACATTCAAGATCTCAGACTAAAATTATATTAAAGCAGATACAGACACTGACTATCAATCATTTTTAGCAGATGTCTAATAAATCCTTCTTTTTATGTTTGGGCAGGGTAAAGTAACCATCTTGCAGATTTCATCATCATAATTCAATTTAGTCCTAAGATTATTCATAGAATGGTTTGGTTTTGAAAGGACCTTACAGACCATTTTGTTCCAACCCTCCTGCCATGGGCAGGGACACTTTCCATTAGATCAGGTTTCTCAGGGCCCCATCCAACCTGGCCTTGAACACTCAGGGCACCAAGATCTGTAGTTCTGAATTCTTTCTTCTTTCCCTTTTTAAAAATGCAGGTTATGTTTCCCCTTTTTTAGTCAGTGGTAACTTCACTGGACCACCACAACTATATTGGCTTACCCACTTCCTCCATCTCAGGACCCCACAGATGGATCTCATCAGGTTTCATGGACCTGTGCACCTTCAGGTTCCTTAGATGGTGTGAAACCTGATCTTCTCCAACAGTGGGCAGCTCTTCATTCTCCCAGTCCTGCTGACTTCTTCTTTGCATCACTTCTGAGTTTGGGGGAAGTGACCTTTGAATATTAACCACCTTTCTCAGGCTTCTCTTCCCTCCAGAGCTTTCTCCCATGGCACTCAATCAAGCAGATTCTTGATTAAGCCAAAATCTGCTCTGTTGAAGTCCAGGGTATTGAGCTTGCTGTGCACCCTAATCACCACCCTGAGGATCTCAAACTCCACCACTCCATGGTCACTGCAGCCCAGGCTGCCCTGGAGATTCACATTCCCCACCACATCCTACTTGTGGGTGAAAATAAAGTCCAGCAAAGAACCTCTCCTTGCTGGCTCCCCTCTCTCTTGGAGAAGTTAACCAATGCATTCCAGGGATCTCCTGGATTGTTTCTGCTCTCTTGTGTTGTCCTTCCAACAGATACTGGGATGGATGAAGCCCCCCAAGGACACCAGGACTGCTGAATGTGAGAACCCCCAGAGAGGATCCCTGTGTTTCCTGGCCTGGCAGCTGTGCAGATCCCCCACAATGTCACCTCTCCCTGCCTCCCTTTAACCCTGACCCAGGCCCTGGGCTGGCTGCTCTTCCCCCAGACTTTGCTCCATGCACTGCAGCTGTCACAGAGGGTGACATCTCCCCTCATCCCTCCTGCCTGTCCTTCCCCAAGAGCCACGTCCTTCCATTCCAACCCTGCTGTCACAGCAGCCATCCCAGGACAGAGATCACAGCCCTGCAGGGTGTGCAGGTCTGTGCCTGCTCCTGCTCATCCCCCGTGCACAGGGGCAGGGAAGGGTCCCCACTGAAACCAACTCTGGCTGCAGTGTCTGGAGTTCCACTGTGCTGCCCTTCAGCTGCTCTGCTGCTGACCTGTGATTCCATTTCAGTGTCTGGGCATCTCTTGCTTTCCCTGGCTTCAAACTGGTAGGTCTGGAAAGGACTGAGGTTTCCCTCCCCTGGAACCTTTGCTCTCTTCACCAGCTGGGCAAGCCCTTGACCAAAGATCCTCTTCCCTTTCTCTGGCAGATGGGCCCCATCAGTAGTCCAGGTTTTTCAGTGGGACCCATGGTCTAAGCAGCCAACCCCTGGCTGTGGCCCCAGTTCTGTAACCATTTGTTGAGTCACCAGGTTTGACTGGCCCTTTCAAACCCCTTCCCTTTGACAAGAAGAATGGATGAAAAAATAACTGCTCCCCAGAATCCCTCAGTCTCCCAGCTCTGCAGTCCTTCTCGTTACAGCAGTACCTTGATACCCCTGATACTCATTCTGCTACAGAAGCCTTTCATGAAGGCATCCTGAAGGCTTCAATATGCGAGGTGATTTAAAAAAACTATCAAAAACTAAAGAGAAGAGCAAATAATTGTCAGACAAGCACATGGATAGATGGAGCTCACTTGCCTGAAAATCAGTGCTGCTGCTCCAGTCAAAAGAAGAGGGAACTGATTATCATTATAGGCACAGGACAAATATATAGGGAATATTTGTTGATATTTATTCTTCCTATTTACATTTTCCTGCTCAGTCTAATTCCTCAGTTAGGTCGATATAACAGCAATTCAGAATTTTTTTCTGGGAGCTTATTTTGGGTACCTTCCATGTTCCTCATTGACAAAGTAAAATGCAATAAACCCAGCTGCTACCTGAATGGTGACTAGCTCAGGTGCTAGATGGGGGCAGGACACAAAGAAGCCCTCAGAGTATTACAGAGAATTTTAACACCAGTCCCTTTTACAGAGTTAAGGTTTTTAGACTGAAGACCCAAAAACAGTCTTTGTGCTCTGAATTTCTCTATTTACCTGGTAAAACAGTGACCACGTTTTGCTGCTTGACAAACTGTGGGACAAAGTTCTAACTCACTTCCTTCTTGCTCAAGCATGAAGTGCATGATGTCATGCAGGCCTGTGACATGTGTACATGACACCCCTGTCACAAGATACCCTCAGAGCAAAACCCCCAGTGTCACTCAGAAGAGAGAGAAGTTTTCCTGTGTCCTTGGTGAGGTGCTCCTTGCTTGTACATTGTACAGCAGATGAGTGGTGCTGGTAGCCTGTACTTTGCCATGTGATTACCAATGATAATTACCAATAAATAGTTATTTACATACCAAAGTCCAAGCCACATTGTGAATAACTGGGGTTACAGTAAGCTACCCCTATGGGCAGTCTTTTATATAATTGTCCACTATGGGTACATGTTCACACAGCTTCCAAACTGTCTTTCAAACTAAGCTGAACCACTCAGACATGTGGCAGCTTGTTGACCTGGCAAACTCTCCTGAGTCCCACAGAAAGTTTGTTTAGAATTTGAGTTAAAACCAAAGGAACTGGTGTAATGCTGCTTTTGAGAGGCAATTCCTGCCTCCCCTTGGCTAGGCAGTGATGTGTGCAGCCATGTCCTTAGAAAGACAGAATTTGCCATTACAGTCTTTGTGCTGCCTTTTCCCTCTAAACACTAAGTTAGGGGGCAGCAAGAATAATCAATTAGTTGTGCTTAAGGCCCAATAGCCCAGAATCCTTCTACATAATAACTCAATATTCATCACTATCTAATTTGCCATTCAGTCTTTAGGGTAACTGAATGTGTTTCTCCAGAATGCTCAATAAAACATTCTTAATTATACAGACATTCCTGTATATTTTCTAACGGAACTACTACTTACAGTATTTCTTTTTTAACCTGTGGGTCATGTTCTTTGAAATGAATCTGAACTTTACCCTGTTACTGTCATCAACCATCAGCCAGCCACCTGCTGAGCTATCTTCTATTACCCAACAAGTTTTTGAGTAGAAAACACTGTGATTTATGTACTGTAATACAACCCTCGATTTAGTTATACATAAAATCTTGTGAAATCTTTTCTGGGAAGACTAAAATTTCCCCTTGACTGAGTTTAAAGGTATACACATAAAATAAAAAATAAAATAACCTTTTCTTAATGTTTTGTTTTGTTATATGGCATAAAGACAGAGTTATTTTTAAAATTTTGTAGTTGGGCTAAATCTTGTCGTGTTATCTTGTTGTGAAAAGTTTCAAAGATGTGATGTTTTTCATAAAGGCCAAACTCCTGCAGACCCATAGATATGCAAGAGTAAAATCTTTCCAGATTAATAGGAAAGTATCCAGCACTCATATTGACAAAGAAAGTATGAAAACTCAGATTAACCACATATTGAAGGCTTGTAAACCAGAAATATTAAGATAACAACAATCCAGTATTTGTTGTTTTGTTAAAATATCATTATTTTTACGAAAAATTGCTCAAGGTGTGGCATTAGCAAACATGAAATCTTGCTCTATTTTTCTTCATTAAGCTATCAGAAGTGTTTGAACTCTGCATTGGAAACATTGTGCAAGCCACCCCCAGCACGTAGAACCTAGTTTTGAAGCATGAAGAAACAGGTTAGGAATCACCTAACAGGTTAGGTAAATGGTACTGAAATAACTCTAGGTGAGAACAGGCAGGGAATCATTTCATCATGTTCTGTAACTCGCAGGTCCAGCTGTTTGTGGCACGTGCAGCAGCACCTGTAGGAAAACCTATTTTCCACAGTCATTTACACAATACATGTGGCATGCCATGAGAGCCATATCAAGGCAGCATCTACTGCAGAGGAAGAACTATGCAGAAGAGGCAAAAGCACCATAAAGCTTTGCCCACATATTTCCCAGGCTGCAGCAAGCAGCAGGGTAGAAACATTCCAATCTTGCCATCGTGTTCAGGACACAATTGATAATCTCCAGGAAACAAATCTAAAGGTATGCATGGGTGTCAGTCTGTGCTGGCAACATTGAGGGTGCTGCATCCACACATTGATAGCTCTCATAAATCTTGATTACAGTGGAAATAAAGAATAATTTCACATCCATGTGGGCTGATTGGCAATCCACCAAGAGCCCTCGTGCACTGCTTTCTGTCCCAGCCACTCAACAGTCACCAGTTCAGCTGTTCTCCTACTCTGGAGTGATGAGGAGCTGGCTGTTGTGGGTACTCATGTCAGCACATGCCACACACAAAGCACTGGGTGGCCTTTGCAGTCTGTCCCTGTGCCCCACACACTCATCATGTTTATCACTGGTGGGTTTATCAGTGGGTGGCCTGGGATGAGTGTCTTCCAGCACAACAGGAGGATGCTGGACATGCTGGTGTTCAGACAGAGAAACCATAGCATGTCAGAAAGGCATTGCTGTGGTCATGGCTGGATGTGGACAGAGGTTCCCAAAGGCATCCAGGTGTCCCATAAGGACCAGGGGTTCAAAGAAGTTCTACAAATGGGTTGAAAAAGAAGCATTAAGATTTTATTGGCCCATACAATACTGGCTGAAGGGGTTGAAGGGAGACTGGCTCTAATGATTCACTAAAGGTGGGCAGCAGCTCCCCTGGCTGGGGCTGGCTATTCTGGAGTGGGAATGAGGGCTCCCTGCCATGGAAAGAGTGGTTTTCTAGCTGCCCCACCTGCCCTATCAGATGGTGAGGGATGGGTCCTTGGCTGGCAGTCCCACCCCACTGCTCTGCCTGGGGAGCAGCTCCTCCAGCTCATCCTTGGTTGACTTCATGGCAGCCCTTGCACAACCCCTGGAACTACTGCCAGGCATCTGTGTTATGTGAACACCCTCAGAGCTCTTATGTACTCAGTTGGAAACAGACTTCAAAGATGCACTGCTTCTAGTCTTCAAAAGAAAGTTCTACTGCCCCCAGAGGGGAAGCATTCCCTGGCTTCCCTCTTCCCCAGCTTTCCCTTTCCTCCACCACACTCTGGCTTTTGGCTCCACTGAGGTGCAGCTGCCCTTGCAGCCTCCCAGCCTTGAACCTCACCCCATCAGCATGAGAAAGGAGTGGTGTTTCCTCTTCCCCACTCACTTCCCCAGTGCAGGCTGGCAGAGCAGCAGGGTGCACTGGGAGGTGTCCTTGTCCAGGAGCCCTGCAGGACACCAGGACTGCTGCTGGCTCAGCCCCACTCCTTCACTGGGGCCAGGACATGGTGTTTGGGGGAGCCAGCTCTGCTTCCAAAACAGCACAAATGCTTCAGCTGGAACAGATCAGAGCAACTAACCTATTTTCTCAACAAAGCCAATTCTCACCCTTTGTATCACAAATCTCTTAAGAGCTGGATTTTACCCTGCCCTGGGAATTCCAGTTCTATGGAGGCAAGTAAAGGGAAAATATACTCAGATTTTTAAAAAAAGAAAATAAATAAAAAGGAACTTATTTTTAGTTTCACAACCAGGGAATAAATCCTGAAAATATAAAGCACAGGCAAGGCCAAATGCACAGCAGTGCTGTGGGTGTGTGTGCTGGGGAGGTGCTGCCTGTGCTGTGTGCCAGCTCCCTGTTCTGGACCTTCACCAGCACCTCCTCTTGAGAAAGACTACCAGGTTGTAAACAGCTGTGCTCAAAACTCAGTGAATAAATAGAAGCACAAGCAGAAAAAACCTGAAATTCCAAAATTTCCATTTCCTCCCCTTATTTCACCTTGGAATGACAGTGTCAGGAGCATGTCCCATTGTCTCTTGTCTTCAAACTCTATGGTCTGTCGGCAGACAGACAGTGTCAGTGATCTCTGACAGTCTCAGATCTGCTCTCTGGAAGCTTTTCTGGGCTAACCTCTTCAAAGAGCAGGAGGGACACACCATCTGCCTGCTGGATCAGAGGAAGAGTGTATGAGATTTAATTAAGATGATTTTGCCCTCCAGTCAGGCTGTCTAAAAATTAGTTTTAGTTCTCCTACCTCTTCCACAGAACTCATAAGCTAGAGGGAGCAATGCACCCTGAAATATCGATTCTGCCTCTCATTTGGCAGTGACCTACATTCATGGGTGCTCAGCCCACGAGCTGATGCCCAGGACTGTTGCTGTCCCACCACTCTGCAGACTGGAGGAATGATCAAGGTGCTGGTTTGGATTAGAGGCAGAGTTTGACATTAATCCTTTACTTTCTTTTAAATGCACTATGATTCATTATCTCAGGCAGGATCCCATATCAGGTGCATTAGGAAAGCTTTGTGAGAGACAAGCTGAGGCTGTTTGATCAAAGCTATGCCCTAGGCAGCATGAGAGCTCTTCCCAGCCTACTACAGCTGGTTTCTGTAAGGGCAGACAGCACTGGTTTGAGTGCTGGAACTGACTGGAAGGAAACTTTAATGTGTTTCATTTTTTTCCCAATTTTTTCCCCCCTTAGCTTATCAGTCATGTCAGTCCTAAACTAACTAAACAAAGAATAACTAAAGGCCAAATTCAATTAATCTTTGATTTGCACCTGCAAAGCTTACATCATCCTCACTGCAGGCTTCCTAAGTGTAGCAGATGAGTATTCAGCTAGGAAAATGTCAGCCTGGAAGAGATAAAGTCATGAAACTCTTGGGAAATGCCGTGGTTACTGAGCCTTGCCCACAGCAGTGCTGCTCCAACTTAGTAATGTAGTGTGTAAACAGTGGGGAAAATAATTTGGGAAGGAATTTAGGATTTGTGAATAATTTTGCCTTCACAACTCACCAATTAAATATGCAGTATATTGCATAGTCAGTCACACCAAGACCAACTAAGCACCTTAAAATTATGTTAATATAAAACAAAACTGTTAAGTGCCTTCATAATGTTAAGGATCATGAATACAGTCACTATTTTATATGTTATGCCTGAAAATAATGACCATTTCTTAGCCCACTAATGGCAAGAGGAGTTGCACATGTCATCATTGGAACTCACTCACTATCAATAATCTTTACAGGAAATTACTGTAAAGGAAGCAAGCCTGGATTGGGAGCAAACCTTGGCAATGCTATGCTGATAGGAGTCTGCCAACTCAGCAGTAATGTGGGTTCTTTCAAGTTCCTCTCTAATAATCTAATCAGTGTCATTAAGGAAACCTTTTCAGAACAGCTGAGTGACTGCTGACTGGTGACTCTAAGCTTTATGGTTCAAACATTTGCTTTGTTTATTTTCCCTCACATGCTCTGTGTTTCATCAGCAACAATTTGGCTCCACTGCTCAGTATGGTCTTCAACTCAGCATCACTTTTCACTCCTGCCAGAAGCCCACAAGACTGGAGTTCTAGCAGCACCTTCCAAACAGCATTCCTGAGGCTTAGCATTACATGTGGAACAGGAATGATAAGCCTCTCAGACAAAAGAGACAATACACAAAAGCTTGTGTATATGTGCCTGAATCTGGTCAGCTGCAGGACCTTCTGACTGAGTTAAAGGAGCAAGACAGAAGATGAAGAACTCTCCCAGGACTGGAGTATTCCTGAATGCTCATGGAGTGCATTTCTGGTGAAACTCTCAGCCTGAAAGCTCTTCATGGCACACAGCAGAGTTCTTACCTGAGCCACTGTGGGTGAGGACTCATCTTCAAGGGCAACAAAGGAAATAGTTTCTGCTCACACACGCCTCGTTCTGCAGGAGAGCGTGTAGCCATGCCTCTTCTGCCTCTACCCACAAGAAATCAAAAAAGCCCTTTAAAAGATAGTGACAGCCAGATAGGATTAAAGCACAGGCCCAGGTAGATTATACCAGCCTAAGACCTGTCTGGGCAGGCAGGTGCAGACAGCAGAGGTCTGCTGGCCATGCTCTGGGCTGGTGTGGCAGGAGCCTGCTCTGACCTGAGGCAGCCCAGCACTGCATTTCATACAGCCCAGCATCATGTTCTGCCTGGCACTGGGTAATGCAGGGCAGCTCCTGAGAGAAGTGAGTGCATTTCAGAGTAGGCAACACTGACTAAATGTCCTTTCATGGGTGCTGGGGCAGGGCAGCTCAGGTCTGCCTGTACTTGCTTCCAACAAATGCAGAAGAGCCAGAGAGACTCGTCCTTCATGGCTCCAGGTCTCCAGTCCTTTCCTCCCAAGCCCACTGTAGCTCTCCTGTGCAGAGAGCTCAGCAGGGTGGCTATGAATGCACAGGGTGCTGCAGTCCTTGACTCCAGCAGCACAGGAGCTCCCACTTTCCTGCTGGCCAGGAGGGACTGGTTTGGCACCACTTAACACAATCCATAGATGCCATCAAACAGCACCCTGTGCCAAACAGGCACTTTCTGCTGGGGTACCCCAGCACCCATCAGAAGTAGAACCTGTCCTGGCTTCATTACAGTCTGAATTTGTCTACTTCCAGCTTCTCCATCTCATTTATGTCTCTTGCAGGAGCATAAGCTGCTCTGAATAAGCAAAGTAAACACTCATCTTCAAGCACAGCTTTAAATAAACTGACCTAAAATGCTGTGAACATGGCCTTACAGTTAGAGCAGATGAGGCAGGTATTTAGTGATACAGCCCTAAACTATGTCCTAGGTAAGAACATGATTTGCGTCCATCTGATTTGTCTCTAAGGTGACCCTGAGAACTCCAAACTCCCCTGGAAATTTGGACAGGCAAAATAGGAGTGAAAGTCAAGAGAGTGAGAGATTTTTTAGGAAATAATCCTTTTTTGGAGGGGAAGAGGTTGGGGAGGTTGGGGCCTATGCCAGTGCACTGATTTCCCAGAGGCACTCACAGGGGCAGAGGAACACCTTGATGGTGGCCCACCTCTCACAGGTCAGCTCCATCCTTGCCCAGTGTCAGAGCAGGGGAGAGGATCTCAGGAAATTGACAGATCAGATCAATTAAGGGAACATCTATCAGGCTCATCAAGAAACAGAGACTTTAAAAAACCTTTAAAACTGATGTTGCCACTGGTTTTTTTTTGTTTGTTTGTTTGTTTTTTTCCCCCCTGGTTGTTAATTAAATCCTCTGCCAGACAGAAGCAGTTTTCAGCCTATGACTTGAAAGAGGAATTGAAGCTCCCTTCAGAAGTCCCTGGGAAGAAGTCCTTACAAAGGAAGTGCATTTGTTCTCCCAGGCTGGATTACCTTGCCTCCACTTTCATCTTGGCATGAAATACATTAATCACTCTTTTTTTACCCAGAATTATTTAAGCAAGAGTCTAATAAACAAGAGTCCTCATCCTCTGATGCTCAGCAATGAGCCACATGGCACATACATAAGGGAACATTAGTGATTAGACAGGAGTTGAATTCTCTGTAACATGATTAAAAATAAAAATAGGCCAGCAAGAGACTGCAACAGCACCTCTTTGTATGCTCATTTTGTACTAGCAAGGATATGGGGATTTTCAGAATTTTGCTTCTGTGGCTGCCATTTCACACTGCTTATAAAGGGATTTTGGTTGAATAGCAGAGCTCAGACAAAGCATGTTGTTATTTAAGAACAGATTATACATATGGGTTACCTAGAAATACTCCAAAGGGTACTATAAAGGCAACTGTGTGCTTCTGATGAAAATTGTGAACTAGGATTAAAAGAGTATTTGTTTTTCACAAGTATGAGCTGTGTAAGTTTTAAATCAACCTGGCCTTGCATGTGTATAATGATGCTGGGAAGTGTTTGCTCAGTTCCTGTCACTGTAAATGCACATCCAACCCAGCTTTATCACTACCAGCTGCTGCACCTTACTACTCATTATTACCTTGCCAGCTGCTACATTTTAGTTGTGCAGACATTACTCCTTAGGAATTTTCCTCCAAGTGTTTGGATCTATCAAAAAAAGCAGATGTATTAGACAGGACCCACCATCTCCCTCCCTCTCTTCCAGCACTTGCCATCAAAGGCACCAGCCCCAGATGTCTCAGTGCTGCCTCCATCCCAGCAGGACAAAAGGGTGGGAAGGAAGACTGGGTGACACCCACGTAATAAAGATTGAGATCTCCAAACACACCAGCACAGTAAACACCAGCTGATAAAGAAGTACCTCATAAACTTGATGTATTTATGGCACACTGTATCTACAATTGAAGAGAAGAACATTTTAACTGAGAACAAGATCATTGGAATTACTGAATGCCATTTTTTAGGTTGCTTTAAATATAAATAGATTTGGCTTCATTATTGTATTATTTAAGATAAAAATAATTTCTAATTCCCAAAGACTCAAGTCTTTTTGAAAAGCATCGTGAATCTGATATATTTGAAATGAAACTCTAAAATCCAACAAATATGAGCTCTCTTTCAAAGATGTTTCAATATAAATAACTTTTATGACAACTTTTTTTTCATGCTAGAGTTGATCAATAAATGAGTGGTTTTGGGGTTTTGGTTGTGTTATCCTAGAAGTGCTGTGTCAGGCATAGCTTGTCTTTGTATGTTTGATGACAAGAAAAGAAAACTAATGTACTATTGCACAATTACTTTATTTCCAAGACAGGTTTCATTATTCTCTTTTTCTAACATCGGGCTCCTCCCATGGGCTCTCCTAAACTATTTTTTCCCAGAGCTCATCCCAGCCTGGTGTCTCACTGGGAGCTCAGCCCCAGGACCCAGCTGGCTCCTCAGCCCTGCATCAGCCACCATCACAATCTCTTTTTCCCTTTGTTAATTACCTGTTTAAAACCAGATTGTTCAGACACATCAGACTTGCATTGAGTCAGTGCAGCATTTTTGAAAAGTCACTGTTACCCTCTCAGAGATGGTATCACATTAGTTAAAGACACTAATTTAAAAAACACAAAGCAGGTACAGCAGAATGAGCTATAATCAAAAATAAGCCATACAGAGAGAGCATTAAGATGTTCTTCCAGATATTCCCCACCTAATAGAAAATTTAATTTGTGGGAAGTCTTTGAACACCTTTGCTCTGAATATTTCCTGAGTCCTTTTAGCTCCCATGATGTAAGTCTTGCTGTTCCCTCTCTTCTGGGAATACCTAACCCTTGAGCAGAGGCTCAGGACTTTGGCACTTCACATCAAACCCATGGTATCAGTGGTATGCTCTCCAAGGAGTAGACACCAAAGTATTTGTCAAAAAAGGTAAAACTGAAGTGCAACCTCAGCTTTCTGCTCACCCTCTCCACTACCATGATGCATGAGCCCCAGCCTGGTCCTACAGCCTGCTCAGAGACCCCCAAAGATGAATTTCTCATTGCTCATGTCCTGGACTTCACTCTCTGCCACTGCTCTCCCTCTGAGTGGGTGCAGTGGCTGCAAGGGAGGCACAGGGGACTGGACTCCAGTAATCCATAAGAATCTAGTTCTCAAGATCACCACCTCCACTGGCTCCCCAGCTGCATAATCCAGTCCTGTACCACACAGTACCTCACCATCCTCTGCCACACAGCTGGAAAGGGGCTGGACACAAGCCAGCTCTGTGTCAAGGCTGCTAAGGAGCCAACCATTGCCCTCATACTCCCTAAGAAAAAACTACCTCCTCTGCTAGGCCATCAACAAGCTCTTGCTTGTTGATTATTTGTGGCCCTGATGCTTTATGCATTAACTGTATCTTACAAAAACCCTAACAACAGCCTTTGGGAGTGATGCTGCTGAGGCACCCGATGTTGCACTGCTGACAGTCCCTTGGCAGAAAGCCCCAGCAAGGGGTGGCAGCTCTTCCTGTCATCAATCAGGTACACACTGAAGTGGGTGGCACCAAAGATGAGAAACCTCAGAGCAGCCTTTGACGCCAGCCTGACCTAGGAATGAAATACTTGTTTTAACTTGAAAATGCACAGCATCCACCCCGAGCTCTCCTGCTCCATCACAGAGTACATGCAGGCAGGTCCTGACTGCTTTGTGAATGACTCATAAGGAATACTGCAAACTGAAAGTAAATGCAACATGTTTTATTTGAGGCTGGAATAAATTACAACTGTAAAGCACATTTTATTGCTTTATAAATTGTCTGCTCTTAAAAGGCATTAATATCAAACATAAACAAAACAAAGACACCTTTGATTAAGAGTTCAATTCTCCTAAGCTTCATGAACAGCTCAGTAGGGGGATTTCTTTATATGATTGGCTCAGAAATTTGACTTTGACATGCATTATCACCATCCATAAGTTTGAGTAGACTGCAGATGTGTTCATTTGCTTTAAGATACAATTTTCTCTAAAATATCCCATTCTACTCATACAAATCCCACTGCTTTTGAAAAGTTAATTTGAAACGTATATGGGGTTTTCTGTCCCTGCAGAAGGAGGACTTCCAAGTCCAAATCAGGAATGAGTCTGACCCCAAAGCTAAGTGAAAAACAAACTCTTCCCAGGTTAAGAGTGAAATCCCATGCACAAAAAATGTGGCCTTTCATACTGAAGATTCTTGCAAAAACACTTTGCATTATCTGAACACATTGATGTGGAGAATTCATATTTTTATTGTACAGATACTACCTGCCTGAGGCAGGTATGAGTGTTGCTCATCACCTGCACCTCCTCTAGGTGCAAACAGACCCAGGTAATCCAGTTTGCCCTAAGCCTGGGGGGATGAGAGGGTGCTCACCGAGCTGGGTGTGCTCAGCACTGGGCAGTACCCAGCCCTGAATGCACAGACACCTTGATGGGGTTTGGCTAGCTCCAGATAGACATGACAGGCAGAAAGGAGGCCAAAAAGTCACTTCTTCAGCCTCCTGGGGAGCCACAGCTCCTGAACACCAAAAAGGACATGAATATTCATAAGCAGCTCTCATTGAACCACAAAAAAAAACTTCTGCCAAGGTATCCTGTCCCGTTTGGTCACTCTTGCACTGCTAGGGCCGTGTGCTCCCCATGCCCTGTCTCCAGAACAGTGTTTCCCTGAGCCACTCCTGACCAGGGAGCATGCACCTCTGCTAGGCTGGGCCCAAAGCAGCACAAAATGAGCCGGACTATGCCCTGTAAAACTCTCCCGAAACAGAAATGGAGACTCTGGTCTCAACTAGCCTTTGGAACAATACAGAAAGATTGCAGAAAACACCCTCAGGGCAGCTTCTCTTCCTGCCACAAAACTAACTTGAAAAATAACGAGCCACTAGTACAGAAATTCCTTCTAAAACCAGCTTGGTATCACTCAGAAACTTGTTTAGAGAAGTGTTTCTTCTCATAGCAGCTTCTACTGCTCTTGCCATGCCTACAGGAACACGAATAGCTGAGTGAGATGCTAGAGAATTTTACAGCTAAATGGGAATGGTTGTCTATTACTGGATCCAAGAAATGTATGTCAAATTTTAAAGAAAATACTACAAGATTGATCCTGGTGTGATTTCAATTTTCATTAACATTTCATCAGTAACATATACAAATTTCTTATGTTTTATGAATAATCTCATTAAAAAAGACAGCAAACAAACTTTCTTGTACTAAACATGGCTTCCTCAGAAGATATCTGTTTTGTGCCATGAGGAATATCCAGCTTGATGCTGTAAGGCACACAGCAGATTTCAGGTGCTGCACTTGCCCATAATGGCTCCCAGCAAGTCAAAGTACAGGGGCAGAGCTTTGGTGGGATATCTGGAGCTGTGCCAAACTGGGCCAATTCTTCAGCACTTTTCAGTATCCCACTCATTCAGGGATGGGAGAAGCCTGACTTAGTTCCCAGCCACATGTTAAAGTGCTTAATGGAGAGGTGGGGAGCAGCAATGCCCCTTCCTCCACCTCAGGTCCCGGCCTGGGAAAGGCTTGTGGAAAGGTGGCTTTGTGGCTGCCTTGTGCTAGCAGGGTGCACTGCAGTGGGGACAAGGGTATGTGCATGGTGTGCCCTGATTCCTCTCATCTTAGAGAAACATCAATCAGAAACCTGCAAGCTTTTACACTCATCAGTCATCTCGCTTACGCTCACTGAGAACAAATTCTTGGCTGACTCTTTTTTTCTTTAGCAGTTACGAATTTTGCTTTGAAGATGAGAAGGGGGAAAGCTCACCTTCAGGGAGAGGGACAAGCACAGACATTTACAAATTAAAATGCATACATGTCAGCCATCCCAGCAGTGACCTCCATCTGCGCTTTATAACACAACATCTTATTATCTTGAACCTTAATTTTCCAGCCCTTTCAAAGGTTCATAGGAGCATTCCTTTTATATCACTGAGATGTCTCAGGGGGCTCTACAGAAAAAACTAAGGAAATGAGCCAACTGTTGTCACCAGGGTAAGTTACAGGGTAACATTCAAGCCACAGACTCTGGAGGGAACAGACTTGCAAATGCCATACCAAGCAGCAAGCTGAGCACACTGAGAAGGAATATGAGCTGATGGTTAGTGCACTGGACTGGGATATGGCAGATGGGAGTTAATTCACCTTTGTCTTGTTCTTGAAGCAATCAGAAAAAAGAAACAGTTTATATTAACTTCAGGATGCTAAAACATTTCCAGCTCAGCAAATGCCCCTAAAATATTTCTCCTCTCCAAATTGCTCTTAGCAGTTTATGCACTGCCTCTCTCAGACTAAGAACACAGACAGAAATCTTCTAAGAAATCACACTTCT
Organism: Oenanthe melanoleuca; assembly: GCF_029582105.1. NCBI lineage: Eukaryota > Metazoa > Chordata > Aves > Passeriformes > Muscicapidae > Oenanthe > Oenanthe melanoleuca. The sequence continues at coordinate 55,724,662 of NC_079334.1, forward strand.
GGGGAAAAAAAAAGAACCAACAAACTTCAGGATTGCTACATCTGGCTAAGGCTCATTTACGCATCTGCAAAGCCTCTCACTCCTCCAGATCTTCACTCCTGAGCTGCCCATTCATCACGCACTTGCAGTCAGAGAGAACAGGAGCTCTTAAATACATTCACATCTTTATTTCTAATTCTCCAGCTTTTGCATTCAGCAAGGCACTCAGGCCAGCACTGTCTCAGGCAGCTCTGTTAAAAGCACCTTCTGACTGATTGGGGACCTGAACTGAAAAGCTGATGGGACAATCAGTGAGTGCATCTGAAAGCAAGGCTGTTAACCAGTGCATTTGCTCATGGGGAGGACAATGTTCAGCCACTCCACCAAAACATGGCATTAGTGGTTACCAAATGCTCCAACTTTTCACAGACCTTTGTAAGTGCTGAGCATTTCATTTGGCAGGACAGCCATGTCTGAGAATTCAGTGTATTGTTAGAAACTGCCATTTCCTTCTCCTACAGTCATTCCCATCACAAAGTGTCTCATGGAACAAACAAGTGTCTATACTGTGATTATGCCAAAGGAGGAACTGGGTCAGACATGGATGCCAGCTGGATCAGACCCATGGAGCAGATGAATGATTTAGTCAAGCGAAAACTAAATCACTTGATGCCAGGCCCAGTGCTCCATCCACACCACCAGAGGTTACTGAGTAAGGGACATAAATAATCCCCTGAAGGAACTGATATATCATGAAGGGCAAAGAGCCTCTGAAGCTATGTGCAATGGCAAAAAGTACAAGTGTATTACACTTGTATTACAGCTTCTCTGTCATGAGGGCAGTGGGTTGCTCAGACACGTTGTCTTCTGGTCAGCCTATTACATTATTTCCTATGGAAATGCAGGTAAAGGCAAGTATACTATTCAGTAGTAGAACAGAAGTCTTGTTTTACACGGGCTGAGAGAATGTTCCTTATACCCAAATGAGATTTTTGCATGCATCTGCATACTCACCCAGGTAGTGCCCCTGCTGTGCTCCATGCCTGAGTGTCATGCCCGGTTGCTCTGCGTAGCAGGCATGTCATACGCACACAGTGACCCGGTACAAGAGCACATTCTGCAGGCCGAGGCTCAGGCAAAAATTCACCTACAACCTAAGTGTGTTGGTCGTTTCTTGCAGTGAATCGGGCTTTCACTAGGAATTAACGTAAGCTGTAATGACTAATCTTATACTCTGTGCACCTGCTTATTTTCACAGTTCAACCACTTTCCTCCTTAATACTAAAACACTAAAGTCTTACATAGCGTTCAGAGCATTATTTTCTGCTGGCTGTGTTTTGCTATGCTCTAAGCCTCTGTCACAATGCATGCAAAGGATAATGGCTGAATTTGTAATGCTTTTAACTAAAAAAATACTTTTAAAAACATAAACCATAAATTATTTATTCCTCTTTGTCCATTGTTTTAAGCACTGAATCTTCTCCCAGGATTTTACACAGTTCATTCAGTCTCTGCTGCATTTTAGGAATTCCTGCAAGCTGGGATTCCAGTCTCTGTTTTTCCTCACTCAAGGATAGGCGGATAGCAGTGTCCAACTGCTCGAACCGCCAGCCGCCTTGTCCGTCAAACTGCAGCAAGTGAGTGTGGTACTTCCTGCAGCAGAAATGAAAACATTAGTCATGGCTCAGGGAACAGATGGTGTGCTTTTGCATGCAAATTTAGATGTATGTGTCTCTTTTCAAAGGTGCCTCTCAGGAATTTGAGTTGTCACCCAGTTCTGGATCACTGGATAAGACTTTTTTTTCAATGACTCCTCATCCTAGGACACTCTTTCATAAGGGATTTGGGTATTTCAAAGACTGTCACCAGGACTGCCCCAGGCCAATAGTGAAATTCGGTGGGTGCCAGCTGGAAGTAACAGCACTGGTGTGGGCTCCCAGCTAGGGCAGTCATTGCCTCTGCAGCCCATATGGGGCTCTGAGCTCCTCCTCACCTGCAGGGATGCTGGCAGCAGTGGGCAGCAGGACCATGGAAGGTCCACTCATCACCTGCTGTCTCTGGCCAATATGGTGGCCCCCTCTCACTGCCTCCATCTTAGAAACACTGTGGCTACAGTTGCCTTCACTACAACTCCATCAGATGCCTTTTTCCCCAGGAGCTAGACCAGCAGCATCAGACAAGGTTCATTTCTCCCTCAGGAGTTCTAGTCCCAGTTTATTTTATTTACTTCCCTTTCTGATAGATGTCTTACCTCCTTAGCAGCAAATACAGTGAGGCAGGCATGATGCACCTGATCCTAATGATAAAACTCAAGTTTGTTCAATTACACCTCCGTTTGCTCCCCTGTGTCTTACAAGGTTGGCTACAGGTAACTTTACTCCTAAAACATGGTTCAGTTTGCAAGGGGACAAAATAAAAGTCTGTGTAGGAGTCATAGATCTTTCAGTAAGTATCAGGGTGTGTGCATTGAAAATATTCAAAGGTGTACATGTGGAGTTTGTCAAGACCTGACAAAACATTTTTCAGGAGGTGCCAGAGGAAGAGCAGAGAGTTCCCTCAGAGCTGCTGGTATGACTGTGGAATTTATCACTATAAATTACAGAAGGTAAAATGCATCATAAAAACTGATTATAAATCCCATCCAAGAAATGTGACAGTTTTAATAAACTCAATGGCTTATGACATTGGACTGAAAAGAGACTCATCTCCAGACTCATATTCATGACTTCTTGCATATCATCCTTTGTAATACCAAAAGCTTAACCTATCCTTTTATTTCTCTCCCCCTAAACTCTGAAAAAATCAAGAAGCTAAATGCTGCAGATAGAGGACACAACTGTTAAAAAAGCAGACATAGTATTCCTATGGAAAAACAAAGTATACTTTAACCACTTGCCATGTTTCCCATCTTTTCCCTGCACTGGGAAACTTGCCCAGGACACCTCAGGTATCTTGTCACCTCTACAGAATAACCTGGTGATATCTGTTGTGGCTGCGGTATAGACTAATTAATTACCTCTTAGACATCTGCATATTAATAACTTAAACATGTTAAAAAAATAAGAGGGATGAATAAATATCTTTCCAAGAATGAAAAAAATCCATGCAAAATTAATTTACACCACTACTGTTGTAGACAACTTATCTTAGAAACTGCAGTAGATATTGACTAAACAACTGTCCCAGTAAAAAGAATAAAGGCCACTCCACTGCTTGTCAGAGAGCTAAAAGCAAGGACCATGATAAAGCCCTGAATATACTTACCAAAGAGAAGGTCTGTGTGTTATAGAAAGCAGGGATATCCCAGCAGCTTTTGCAGCTTGGAATATCTTTCCTTCCACATCAATGCTTACAGCACTTGTACATTCATCCAGCAATGCATATTTTGGCCTTTTAAAAGCAGATAAAAAACATTACTCTTCTAGGTTATGGACAGTATTCCCATGTACAAGGTTTAATTGAAAGAACAACAGGAAGCAGAGAGCTGTTTTTGCCAGACAGCTGTCTCTCTCTCAACTGGAAGCTGGCTAGAAACAACATGAAGTTTCCAAGCATTATTCAGGTGAAAAGACAACTTCCAGGAAAAATGGGCTTTATTTCCTGGCCCATTTGAGTACACAGTGACCTAACTTCTATGTCCTAGTGTGACCTAGTATTATTTTGTCCTCTCATCAAGTAATTGCAGTAGCTAAAGCCAACTCAAAGCTTCCTGTCCACTGCTATGTAAGGACTGGGTTGCCTTTGTGTGCCTGGTTAAGGAGCTTGACTTTCAAACTCCCAGAGCTCCTTGCAACAGTACATCACACTTCTGCAACATTTGTAGGAGGGAAGATGTTTGTGCTTGAGATGTTAAAGAAAGAAATATCTGAAAAAGATAATGCTATGTTGCCAAAAGCAAAGCTTAAAAAGAATTATCCCAACCAAAGGCAGAGCTTGTACAAATAAACAACAAGATTTATGCAGGTCCTATGCTAGACAGTGTAGCATACTGCATGCAGATTATAGTCTACTACTGCTCAAACTGTAACAGGAAATCTGCAAAGCTCTTTCTCATTTTCAAATGCTTCTTAAAGAGAACCATAATACTTACTTGTGGTAAAACATCCGGGCCATGCCCATCCTTTGTTTTTCTCCTCCTGATAAGACATCTTTCCAATCCATGATTGCATCCCAGCCTTTTAAAAAAATGCAAACAAAATTAGTCAGGACAATATAAGTTTATGAAGGAAACGCAGCTTTACTTGCAACACCTGTGAAATCTGTAACCAAAATCATAAAGAGTATTTCAGCTGCAGAAGAGACAGCTCAGGCTACTGAATCACATCTTCTGAAATACTTAAATGCCTATCCATTGGCAAACAACTGGAAAAATGTCCCTTATATTGTGACAATTTTGAAAGTGGAATTTAGACTTTCTGGTCATACAGATATTGTCAAAAAACTTATCTTACCATCTCTCTGAAAAAAAAACTCTTTGACCAGTATATAACTAGTGATTTTATTCTGTCATATTTGTTTCATGGAACAATTATCTATGTTTTCTTGAAAGGCATGAGTAGAAATTTAAAAGCGAAGTAAAAAAAATAAAGTGTAAAAAATAAAGACCAGTGTCAGACTGCACTCACCACTGTAGGCCAAGAAAACTTCTAGCAAACCCAACAGAAACCCAACAGAAACACAGGGATGTATCTTTGCCTTAAACCAGGACAAACAGAGTATTCTTATTTAATATTCTGCATGGTCTCTAACTGATTTATTTCTGAGACAAGCAGCTGAAGCAGGGCTGAGAGGAAGAGAACATTTTTTCAGATCAGTCCCAGAAATACTGTAACTTAAAAGTTAATAACACAGCCAAATCCCATTTTCTGCCACTGTCAAACTTAAAATAAATATTTGCCAGAAAAAACTATAAATAAGATAAAACAAGGAAGGTGGGCTGTGTTATTTCTGATACCTGAACAAATGTGAGAGAATGGGGCTTGTAAAGGTGGAGGAGGTTTGGTACTGCTCTGCCTGTGCTTGGTACTATACCAGGGCTTGGCAGGACTGAACAAAACATCAATGAAACATCTGATGAGGGGCAGTGTGACCAAAACCAGTAATTAATAATGACAGAGACGAAATGTCAAGATCTTGCTCTACATAAAATTAGAAAATATAATGTAATGATTTTTTAACAAATATTTATAAAGTTAGATATAAAACCCAGACATATGCAAGAAAGACATCACCTTTTAGTGATCCTACAGTTTTTCCCTATTTTCCTTCTATTCTTGTTTAAGGATGCCAGTGGGTACCCTCCCAGGAGCACATACAGTGCTTTCTATGAGCAGGCTCTCAACAAAGATGGAGTTGTGTACTGATCAACTGAATCACCATTTGGATACACTCTGGTAAAGGGAACAGATACACACAGGCTGCTATTGCTGAGCAGTCCTAGTGCTGGGAACTTACAGAGAGCTGGAGTGCTGTTCCACCAGCACCCTGAGCTTCCAAAAAGCTGTTCCACCTTGAGCTTCAAAAAGCACTGTAAAACATCTGGAGCACTTCCTTTTGGCAAAAGGCTCTAGCAAAGGATGGGAACCGTTCTTCACAAAAGCCACAGAAACAACTATGCTTCTGAAGACAACATTCAAGCTGCTGTTTATGTTCTGTTATTTTTAAGTTGAGAATACAGATGAGCTTCAGGACCTGAATCTGAGCTAGGGTGTGGGTGGGTGTGCATGTGCGCACATGTGCCTGGGGAAGCAGTGCCTGTGTTCAGTTTCTTCCTGATCAGCTAGTTTATAAAGGCTTATTAAGAGACAAAAAGGGAATGAAGTTCAAAAAGAAGCATCCTCTTGTCAGCAAAATAATTCTATTATTTACTCTAAATGTGTATCCTTTTAGCAGGATAGAATGGTCATCTCTGTGGTTACTTCAACTTATGTTCTAATTGAATATGACGTGCATCTTGTCTCTTCCTGCCTAGCACCCTATATTATCCCTTTAAAAAACCCCTTTCTAATGTCTAAATAATTTCATCTGAACACTTAAGCATTGTAACTCACATTAAACTGACTCCCCCCTGTCTGTGAACAATAGTGCACCTACGTGTCTCCTGTTTCTTCCTGCTGACATGGCAAAGGTCAGTGAAGGTTCTTAAGTGTTCTGAAAATATCAGCCAAGTCAGTGCCTTAGGTCACCCTCAACTACAACCACTTCAGAAATGAAATGGCTCGCCCATGAACGCAGCACAAATCTCTCTGTAAGTGCAAACACAATAAGCACTGCAGCAGAAATACATACAGCTGCCAGCAAAAACTAGTGATAGCTTCAGGATAGAAGCATTTCATTTTCTTGCATGGCTTCTTTTATAATGCCTTTAATCTCCATTTTCTAAAGGAAAATGCAAGCTGTATCTGGCAAAATCCAAAATGGTTACTCTTGGGATCCAAAGCCCTCTGTATCCTTCATCCTTGTGAATCCTTGCATTTTCATGCAAGACTGAGCACTCAGCTGCCATGAAAAGATAAGCTTAAAAGTTTGTTTTTCAGATCTACATTCCAATGGACCTTATCAGACAGGGGCTCAAGGACAGAAGAAAGGCTAGCACAGCAGATCACAGCCAGAATGTCCACCTGTGTCGAGTTTTTGGGCATGGAAGCTTCTTTCACAGCTTATGTAAAGAAAGCCCAGTGCTGTGCAGGAGGAATATGCAAAGGACATCCTGGAGCTGAGCAAGGAACAAAGAGACCATGGATTGCATGAGCCCCAACTCAGCATGACACTGCCGGGATTTGTGTCTCTGGATTTCAGAGGCACTGGAAAAGCTGGCAGAGCTCTCCAGAGTTCCTGCTGGTACCAGTAACAAAAGCAAATCCAGGGCTAAAGTGATCAGATGAAATAATCTCAGAGAGAGGAAATGGGTTTGTCCATCTGTTTATATGTGGCCTAGCACAAAGGCTCCCTGGACAACACCCAAATATATGACAAATGCTCAAAATAATGAGGAACAATTATAATCTGGGGTGCTGAGAAACCATAAACAGGTTGAACTTGCTCAATAATGTCATCAGCCCCAAGCAGACAGGCCCAGTCATGCGTGGAGGCAGCTCCACGGCCCTGTGGCTCCTCTGGTGTGACAGGCTGCTGGCAGCCCAGGGCTGCATCTCCACTGACACTTGCCAAATATGCACAGATTTGCAGTATATGCACTGCATATCTCCATGATTTTAGCCCCCATTTCTGGACATGCCTTTTCACCACACACGCTGAATACAACCTTCATTTTGTATGAAATTATGGTTCTGGTAGAGCTAACAACTTTGCAGATGTTGATGAGGGCATCTTACCGATAATAAAAAGGTAAGTGATAAAACAGCATTTGTCTAATACCCAGGTGGTGAGAAGAACATTATTTTGGGCCTCAGTGGAAAGGGAGCTCTGCCCCAGCAGAGCTACTGCCAACAGCCACTGCACTGTGTTCTTCAAGGGCTTGGGCTCAGGAACATCCAGAACAGTGGTGCTGGGAAGGGATTGTTGTTTTGGTGGATTTTATGTATTCTGTTGATACCAACTGAAAAATGTTTCATGAGGGTAACACGAAAGCTAAATGCCAATGGGCTATTTATTTTACTTACTTCAAACCTTAATGCAAGAAAAAGAAAGGAGTTTCTGTCATTGGCAGCAGCAGAAATAACATCAGATGTAATACTTGGAATGTGGTGATCCTTGTACTGTTGCAATGTGGAAGTAATTCAGCTAAAAACAATAACGTCATACTAGAACAAATAATTTGAGTTGTGACCTCTGGCTTCATCTGGCTTTTTCATAACTGCCCACAAGGAGCAGAGCACAAAACTGCAAAGCATTAGATTATACACATTACATTCATGATTAATTAAAGCACAAGAGGTTTATATGAGATTTTTCATTATTTCAGAAAGAAAAGAGTTCCATTTTTAATAAAAATATTTTTATTTTTAAAATATTATTTTAAGCAAAACAATAAAATAAAAATTGAAATTAAAAAGTATTAGTCTATGTATAAACATAAAATGTCAACTGTTTACTTTCAGCAAGTATTTCTCTGTCTTGCTCTTTCAAAAAACCCAGAACACGAATCTTTATCCCAGACCAGGGCAGCTTTAGAAATATCTAAGCATATGAAATCCATGTAACGTGTCAAATCATATGTCACGGATTTCCTCTCTGCTCCTACCTTGGCACTTGTCTCCTGTAAATGCCCAAGAAGAAAAGGGAACAAGTAAGTATATTATGGTCCTAAGAACTTCCTGGTATGTGGTAAATCTCTCTCCCTGCTTTCCGGCTTTGCCCACTTCTGTCACTTTAGATCACAAAGCACCTAAGATACATTTTTTCCCAACATTTGTTTGTGCAACTTTTGCACAGTGTGTCCTTATCCTGAGCTTCAATATAGCACCAGTGAACATTAACTGTGTCCTCTAGACTTTGTAATAGACTGTGTTTGTTGTGCATGTGCAATCAGAAAGGCAGAAGAGCAAGAACAGGGTCAGCAATAAATACTTTCTTTGGCACAGAAAGCAACATGAGACTGATCCAGACCTGGGGTTTCAGTGACTGTAGCCAAGGCATCTTGGGCATGGGGCACAGTGACTGCCCCATCAGCAGTTCCACACTCCAACTGCAGGGTCAGAAACCACAACCACATGCACTCAGAGACTGCTGGGGGGTGGCTTTGGCCACCAAGAATCATGTGATGTGCAGTCCAACCACAAGTATCAGTACAAAGTGAATGCCCACACTCCACAGTGACTTCTTGCCACTGAAAATTTAACTGCTCCTCCTTTTCCAGCTGCCCATTCCAGCATTCCTGCTTGCTCTTCTGCAATCTGGGCACCTCACTTACTGAAGTGAGTGACTCAGGAATACCAACAGGAATAGTTGTAGTGTCAGTGTAGGAAGGAGAGGCCTTCTCTGCAATTGTTCTGGTCACTGAGCTTAGCTCAGCCTACTTTTTCTTGTGTTACAGGATCAGATTTGAGTAATAACATGAATCAGAATGATGGCAGATTCTTATTTTCTATTGCAACTGTCACTATTACTTTTTTAACAAAGAAGCATTAACCCATGATGGAGAAGTATCTTTAGGTACACAATTGCTGTTTTAAATGATTACTACTTTCCACTCTAAAATGTGCAGAAAAGAATCTGAAGTATCCACACATACTTAAAAAAAAAAAAAAGACAGCTCCTGCCTCTTTAACAGAACAACAGGTTGCCATCCAAGAATGGGAATTTAGACATTGTCTTGGGATTCCCAGTGGTTGAAGCACTACTCTGTGTTATCAGAACAATCCTGTGACTCACCAAGCACACACAAGGCAAAGTACCTGACCAAAACCAGCACTGACAGCTGGCAAAGAAAGGCAGGGTACATTCAGCACATCCCTTGAAGGGGTCTGAAGATCCTTTTGCTTCTCTCTAGATGTTACCAACTCTGTCCTATGTCTGTTTTAAAAGCATTATAATGGGGAGGAAATTGAAACTAGAGATTGGTGCCTGATAGAAACAAAAGGATTAAAATTATTGTGCTTGGGGAAAAAAGCCATGAACTTCGAACACATGGCAACTTAAACAGCAAGCAGTAGATGGCAACATTCTACTGCCAGCCAGTGTCGCTTGGTTATTTTAACTTGCTTGCTCCAAGTGCGTGGTCTCAGACATTCCTTCTCATGGCACATAGTCCTGCTGATCCCACAAATTAGGGAGGTGAAAGCAGATCTGACTCTTCCTTCACATACTTTCAAGTTGATGTAGTCAGTGACATTACAATTTTTTAAGACAGGTTACAGTTTTTGTGAAAATCAAGGACAGTAAACACCACCAGGAAAAGACTGGCCATCACAAGGTAGTGAGGATGTTCAGCTTGGGCATGGATTTACTGAGGAGGGGAAGAGCCCTTAGCTCTTCTCCCTCTGTTAGAATCAGAAGCAAGAACCATGTCTCCCACAGCCATAAAGGGCTGAATCCAATTCTGCCAGTTTGGTTAGTAAAGTTCAGTCACACTAAGACACACATGCAAGGAATGGATTTTGTCAAGTTTTAAACAAAAATACAATTTACCTCCTTCTCTTTGAACTATGTGGTACAGATGAACCATATGCAGAATAGACTCCAGATCTTGATCTTGGTAGCCTTTCTCATGCATGTCTTCCACTGAGTCTGGATAGATAACTTGATCTCGTAGAGTTCCAATGGACATGTAGGGCCTGAGAAATAATACAAGGAAACTGGTAATCTGAGGATGGCTTCAAGCGAGCACATTTTGCTGATGCTCTGTGAACAGAGTATAAGGCTTTAAACACTATGTTGCTAAAACTGGATTTATCCAGTGGGTGCATTGTGGTTCAATATTTTTCTAAACTTACCTTACCTTATAGTTCCTATAACAGTTGATTACATGGCAACAACAAGGGTAGTGTTAGCATGGAAACACAATGACAGGCAGAATAAATATCCATTTCACAGCCCATTTTGAATGCTTTCACTTGGAATCAGCAGAGCTATCCTGTATTCAAGGTTTGGTACTCTAAAGAGGTTTAGAAACTGATGCAAACACACACATTAAAATCAAGTCGTAACAAAAACAGTGCAGCTTAAACTGGCAAAGAATTCCATGGTGCAGCAGGAGACACACAAGTCAGACAAGAGAGCACTGAAAACCTTCTTTGCACTGAAAACCTTCTTTCTCTACTATTCTGGAGTGCACAATTCAGACTGTGCATGACTTAGCTGACTCTGGAAGCCAGTGCACCACCTCTGAATTGCAAAGTAGCACACATTAAAGGGGCTGGTCACCTTCAACTTCCCAGCACCAGCCTTCCTTTGCCAAATACAAGGCTGTGCTGTATGTGAAGCAGCTTCTTAGTCACCATTCCAGACCAGGTAATACCACATGTCTTAACTAAAACAAGCTGTCTCCAATTTGGAGCCAGAGTTCCCAGTCATGGTTGGGGAATGGCTATGGCAAATTGCCACAATGTCATGAGCTGTGCCCAGCCTCTGGAACAGCCCAGGACCCCAAAATCCTCCTAGTCTCAAAACAAAGAAAACTGAAAGAATAATTTCATAGCTCTCTAAAAGGCATCAGGCCATTCTGGTTAAGACAGCAAAGGCAGCCTAAAACACATCTACTTGACCATTTCCTTTGCTGGTCTAAGGATTTACTGTGAAGGACATATATCCATCTTGTCTCACAGACACTGGTGGTAGCTCTAGGAAACTGGAAACACCACAGGAACAGTCTGTGGGATTTTGAGTTTGGAAGGGAAGTCAGAGCCAAAGAACAGTCAGGCTCCAGACTCTGTCCTGCTTTCTGTGCCAAGTGTTCCACAACTCCCTCTGGGTTTATCTGCTAAAACAATACCAGTCTTATTAAAGCTGTAGTGCCAGGGGATGATGATAGAGAGAAGTAGTCAAAACTGGGCCAGCAACAAGGAGGATTCCAGGCAGCTTGCTCTTGCCACCAAGAACTGCTTCCAACAACTTCACAGTGTTAAAAAGCCATCAGTTTTCTTCCCCAAAAAGCTCTGTACCTGGATGGTGGGAAGGTCTCAGCCATGCAGAGGCTTTGCCTGGCAGAGATGTATTAATACCTCAGCAGATTACTTCCCTTCCCTCAGAGGTGTCTGCAGAAGGGTGGACATTGTTATTCTGAGTCCCTAAAATACACCACAGAGTAAAGTGAAGGAACTCACAGTGAAATAAATGAAGAATTACAGAACTAAAGCCGCCACATAAACTAAAATTTACATGCAAGCTGGCATCATCTGCATAGGTTTTAGTGCTGCAAACATCCACGGTGAACTGTCTGTACCCGTCCGTGGTTAAACTACTTTCACCACCGACTGGGTGAGGATGGGAAGGGCAGGGGATGTGAACTCTTTGCAAATATTTGGTCATCTCTGTGTTATGCCAAGCACCCAGATGGAGCAAAACCAGAACCACAAGTCAAATACAAGCACTGCTTGCTCCTCGTTGCTTATTGTGGCAATAGTACCGCTCTGGGCCGCTGCATCACCAAGTGCAGTGAAACACTTACATTAATTGTGATATTGCAAAATGTCAACTCTAAACATTAAGTAACTTCATGAAGTAATGAACTGTTACATATCTACAATGTTCTCCATCTAAAATCCCAAAGAGCTTGACTTCTTGCATGTGTAGAAATCACTTCACTTGCTCCAGACTGCTGCCACCTCTGGGACAGAAGAGCAACTCCACCAGGCTCAGAAAGGTTTAAATCAGCAGGTCAGACTGTGTAATTTAGGTGAAGCTGCAGGTAAGGGCAAGGAGGACAAAGTTACCTATCATATAATTTGTCTGGGGTTTAATACCTTACTCTTGTGAAGTATGATCCTGTAATGACTAGCAGCTCTGAGATTTAACCTATGGCAAAACAGGGAAAGCAATGCTCAAATGCCCTGTGCCAGGACACTTGGTGCCATGCAGTTTACTGAGTCACCAGCACTGATTCCTGACACAGCTGGATTTTCCCTCTGGTCTCCCAGCTAAACACACCAGTACTACCAAGCATGCCTTTCCCCATCTAGTTTGTAAAAGTTACAGAAAACCCCATCAATTACTAACAAGCAGAAAATAGGAATGGCTTACAAGGAAACTACTGTTAAGAGGCAGAAACCATGTGTCCAAAGAGAGAGATACTGGAAAGAGCATAATTATATACACTACCAGTCAGAGTCCTCAACTGGAAGGAGGGAGACTTTAGTACCAGTCTTTTTTCTCCAGCACTCTCTAAGATAAAATCCAGTAACTATCCTAACCCTTCAGCAGCATTGTAAAAACATTTAAAGGGGGTTCTAATCTTATTTAGGTGGCTGCCCTCAGGAGAGATAAATGGGTTTAACATTTAGCTCTCAGTTTGGCACCTAAGCTGCAGTAAGTAGCAGAAGATCAGACATACATTTATAGAGATTCCTATAGGTTAACTCTAGGTGGCTCCCTTTACCTACTACATAGATATTTTGGACCATTTGCCAAAAACTCAAAATCTCTGCCTGATCATCTAGGGGATCCCCCCATATTTGAATTTTCTATCACCTTGCTTGCCAAGATCATAATTTTATGAGCTGCTACACTTCATCTGGAATCACCTCAGCAAAACTCCAGTTATTGCAATGCTCCTGGTTTAGACTAATAGTAAAAACTCCAGTTTTCACCAACAGCAAATCCTGATCAACAAGATCAAGTGATCAACAAGAAACAACAGCCTTCACTAATTAAAACAACTGAATTCTTAATAATTCTTTTATAATAATTCTGTCTATTAATGACATTAATAAAATAAACAGGAAAAAAAGATGGCACCACTACTACAAATTTGAGAAAATAAAATGTCTTGAATGAATGTGAATTAAGTTCTTTTTAAGTAGTGTTGTATGCACTGCTCTCAAACAGAAGGTGCTATCATCAATAGTTAAATAATAAATATTATTTATCAAAATTTAAAAAACTGTAACAGGCTGTTTCGTTATCACACTGTATCCAGTTCAAGGGATTTTAGGGCCAGCTAAAGTTTCAGTAACTGTTCTAAATAAATAAATAATTGATCTGTCTTTAAACTATCCTACACTGAACTTTGCTCTCCACTCATACAGAACTGCCCACAAACATCTTCTAAATATTTCAGATAGATCAGTTACCTAGTGGAAAATCCTACCAGAGCCAAAGACCATAATGCCAAGGAATATAGTTAACAGGCAATTAAATGCACAGTATGAAAGGTTGAATTCTCAATGCATATAAGTAGAATCTTGTATCAAAGGCTGAAAAAATCACATTAATCACTCTCTGTGTTTTTTGGTTTGGTTTGGTTTGGTTTGGTTTTTTTTGCAAAAAAGCTATGCACATTTCTACAAGAAAACACAGCAAATAATAACCTAAAAGTAAAAGAAGCCTTTAAAGTGCTATTCATGCTCAGGTTTCATCTCACCTCATGATTTTGCACTATTACCAAGATCATAGACAGAATATTATAGAACTGGTCAGATAGCAAAAAAATGTTTTAGGTGAGCAATTCACCCAATTATACAGTTCAGTCTGTTAGTATCTTATGACAGGCAGAGAAAACACACAAAAACGCATGTTTAATTAAAATCAAACCTAAACAATTTCTACAGAATTTTAGCAGCTAATGCATTCTGAAATAACTATACCACCTGCAATGAATCAATCAAATGAAAATACTCTCCTTTTCTTAAACTACCTCTGGCATTACTATTGATAAAAGAATTATCTGAATGGATGATCATGAAGATCAAGGAAGTGAAGAAGGAACAATGAGCTGTTCTGGACAAGATTCTAGCCTGTCAGCCCCACCAGGCATACTCCAGCCTAAAAGGTGTTTCTGAGTTTTATCACAGCAGTGTAATACAATGAGCAAGGTAGTTTCCTTCTTCTAGAATGATCCCAAATTATTCACAGTTTTGTAGATGAGAAGTGACACCTTATTTCACAGAGAAGAGGAAGTGTAGACAACAAAGCCTCTGAAACAAAGGCTGGTTTTGCTCTGGATTTCTACAGTACTTAGTTGTCCATGGCATAACTTTTTCCATGCACTGTGATATGAATACACAAGTATTTATAGAGCAGTAGTGTGTCTGCAGTGAAACACCTGCCAACAAGTGAGAAGCCACACACTGCACTATCTTCTGTCTCTTATCTGCTGTGTAACACTGCATTACACTGGACAGAAGATGACAGACAGAATAGAGACACACCATGTATATGGATATATGGAACATTATTACAGACATTTTATAAGCATTATTGGTATGTGACATGGCTGTTCAAGGGAGCTGCAGTAATAAGCAGAAACTGAGATTGAGAGGGTATAATTAATACAAGATGTTAGGCAAATAATCAAGCCAGGAAGTGTTTCCTCTTGAGAAAGCCACACTCCCATCTAAGCTAGGTAACTGCACATATGATGAATTGAAGAAAAAATCCCACCTGCCACATTCTCCCATGAGACCGTGACATAATTAATGGCTAAAGAACAATGAAGTGAAAACCCAGTGTTGTTGCAACTACTCTGGATTGTCAGCAAAAGAGACTCAGCTCACCTAGAAGTTACATAAGTCTGAGCTAGTTACCCCTGGCCCTGTTTGTAGTCAATGGTGTCCTCTAGTGAACTGGTGCTAGGGCACAGGCCAAGCAGCTGCAGTGACCCCAGCTGCAAGACTGTGTGCATTATGGAGTTGGTGATCTGTGAACAGCTGCCTCGAGTGACCACAGGCTTGTGGTACACTTTGGTGCACTGTGTAGGGCTGTGCTGCATATACAGCTTGGCCTTCAGACCTGTGCTGCACTGCACTTATCTCCTGGGTGCAGGATAAACTTTGTCAGCTAATCTCCACAGAGGAGCCTGCAAGCAGCTCCCGCTTGGCACCAGCAATTACACAGCCAGCTTGTCCTTGTCTTTATCTTGAAGTGAAGCAGCATGTTCTCATGGTAACATCCTTTGGTCGGACAGTAAAGTGACAAATGGCATTGTTTACTCCTAAGAAAATCCTACCAGAGTGCTCAAGACCACAGTGCCAAGGTATCTTAGCACAGATAGGCCCAAGCATATCATATGCTGTGCTGTGACTGGCATCGCATGGGATTCAAGTACCACAGAACTGGTGAATGGACTGGAACAGCCCTCCTATGAGGAAAGAGACCTGGGAGTGTTTAGCCTGGAAAGTCTCAAGGGAACCTTATCAACATATATAAATACCTGAAGGGAGGGTGCAAAGAGGACAGAGCTGGGCTCTTCTCACTGGTGTCAAGTGACAGGATCATAGCTAATGGGCACAAACTGAAACAAGAGATGCCATATGAGCATCTGGAAACAATTTTTTACTGTGAGGGTGATCAAGCACTGAAGCAGATTTCCCAGAGAGGCTAGGGAGTCTCCATCCTTGGAGATATTCAAAAACCATCAGGACATGGTCTTGGGCCAACAGATTTAGTCTGCAGGCAGTTGAACACAGAACTAGAATCTAAGAAATGTGTCAGAGTGAGCAGACCATGGAGAATTTGGGAGAAGTCTGAATTACCTTGGAAACGGGACACAGTTCTGGAATTTTGGAGTCCAGGACACAGGGGCAGGCAAATGGCAAAGCCTAAAGGGCATGGAAATAACTACTACCTTCTCCTCAAGAAGGAGGTGTTGGCTATGTCTACCACCTGGATTTTTAAAAGCGTAAGACACCGTAATGGAGTTTCTGATTAAAAACTATAGAAGGAAGGAGGAGAAAGGACTTATTCCCAGGGAAGTTGATACCAGTTGTTATTAGAGCTTTCAGCTGTCCTTCCCTTACAAAAGCCAGCGTCCTTTTAGTCATTTCATATCAAGCTTTCTCTGTCAGGCCGATTACATAGTTGATGCTTCCCAGTGCTTCCCATTGTTATGTAACCAAATTGTTTTTCATTATTTGATATGCATAAGGCATTTGAAGCGTGTTTTATGATGCTCCTAGGTAAAATATTACTGAAATAGCAAACAGTTGCCATTCTGTTCATCTGTCAAAGATCCTTTGTTGCACAGTTGCAGGGCAGGTGCATTAAGCTGGACGTAACTGCTCAAGCTGGACGGAGTAATGGGAGCTTAGTGCAGAAACCAGGTCACGTAAACGCAAGCACCAGATTACTCTCTAACATGCAACTTTGTCTGTACCACTGCTAGGCTACACAGAGTTCTCAGTTAACCTCTAGGTGAATTGGTTCCCCTGGTACTGCTATCAAAACTAAATTTTAAAGGCAAAAGAAGTTGTGGATACCCCATTTCTCTAAATGTTCAAGGCCAGGCTGGACAGGCCTTTGTGCAACCCGATTTAGTGGAAGGTGTTCCTGCTCATGGCAGGGGGTTGATGGTCTTAATGGCTCCTTTTAAACCAGGCATGCTATGATGCTATGAGCTGCCTGCATCAGCAAAATTAACCTAACACAGATTAAACAGATTGTCATTGTTTTGCAGAACAGATCCTATAAATATCAGTCATGTATTCAGTTCTTACAATCTATTAATGAATTTGTAATTATAAAATGTTTGTCAAACTTAACCTATGTACTTTTAAAAAGTTCAAAGCTTATTTTTCCTAGCTTTTAAATGAAGTTTCATAAACAGTCTGGCACATACATAGACAACTGGAGTAAAAGTTGAGTAGGTATCAACACCTCTCAATTCCTCACCCACATTTAGTCCTCTTGGTATCTCCCATAGCCATAGCTTGCTGTAGACACGCACCAGTCTGAAGCACTAGGGATCAAAACCCCAGAGAATGCTGAAGTCCTTCACAAACATCAGTTTAGCAGTAGTCCTTAAATGTTGGATTTATGCAAATACTTTTTAAACCGAAGGTAAACCCCAATGCAGCAAGTTGACTATATACTTCAATCTGGAATTTATGCAACATTTTCCTTAATAACAGTAAATACCTGTAAACTGTGCTTTAATCAGCTGAGCCTTGTGTCTGGCCAGTAGAGAAGACACCTGCCATGGTTTGAGGGGGAGTAGCAGCTAATCCACAAAACCATTTCCCACATCTGACTATCAGTGTTGGTGAATTTTGTACACAGTGTCCTACCAAGAAGTACTGCCATTAACTGTGAGCAGTCAGCACATGGATCTAATAATAAACATTGAAACTTTACAGCTCTGAGTGAGCCTCCAGTGGAAATGGAAAGGTTTCACAGAGCTCCTGGCAGGCAACACCTCAGCCAGCCTACAGACCAGCAAGGCAAGAACTCTTCTGTTCTAGATGAGGCAAGATGGAACTTTCATCAATCAGGAAGGATAAGTGCAAGCATTTCTACAGGAATGCCAAAAAAGATGAAATGAAGAAGCTGTGCCCTGGCCAAGGGGAGAGCCTGACAGCCCTCTCAGATGCCAGGCCACAGCTTCTAACAACCAGCAGAACTGAAGTAAGCTATCTGGAACTGATTAATCTCAAAAGAGGAAAAATAAGGTACAAATAACTGGTAATATTCAAGGCATATCTATAACAAAATAGTATGCAAACTATTGCACACAGTATGAAGTGTGTTGTGCTAAGCTTTTTGTTAATGCTTATCTACCAAAGACCTTTTTCTCATCTGTCAGGTAAGTGGTGAACTTTGGAAATAAACAAATCGAATAGGAGCATCATGAACTTGATAACAGCAAGTCCAACAGACAGATCCAGTGTGCCAGGGAGCAGGTACAGCATGACATGAACTGATGGCAAAGTATTGAAGGAACAAGTCCATGTGGTGATGCACTCTCAGCAAAATGCAGTGACAATCATTGGTGCAGTGTTGGCATGGGCAGAGTACAGCTTAACTCCACCTGACTCAACTAAAAAGATCATTG
Source organism: Oenanthe melanoleuca (assembly GCF_029582105.1). NCBI lineage: Eukaryota > Metazoa > Chordata > Aves > Passeriformes > Muscicapidae > Oenanthe > Oenanthe melanoleuca. The sequence goes on from NC_079334.1 coordinate 55,743,023, forward strand.
TTAAAGACAGAGCAATATTAGCTGGCAACAAACTAGGATGTGCAAAATACAACACAGGACAGGGACATCTGAGCCAATCTAAATGAGATGAGGGAACAGAAATCATACTGGGGTATTTACACAGCACTTCATCCAGGCTACTTCTCCAGCAGACCACACACTAACAAGAAAGTAGTCTGATACAGAAGAGTCATACAGATACATACTCCATTTGAACAAACTTCCATAAGTCATATAGGGTAGCTGAGAGTAAAACACAGCAATTTTGCAAGATTAAATTGTTTACTAATCAAGAACTGTTTCAGGATGAGAGTGGTCACTACTATTTCAATCTTAAAACAACATTTGAGTTGCACTATAATCTTCAAATTTTCATGTGCTTATAATGTAAAATTTATTTTATCACTTTATTATTTATATCACTTAGAAATGAAACATTCTTGCTTCATTCATCCACATGATGAATATCTTTGGACTACCTGAGGCAAATCACATCAGACATTTGGATTACTCAGTAGAGCTAAGAAGAGGAAAAATATTTCTGTGACTGATGTAATTTTGGTTTGTATCCAAGGATATTTTTAGGATACAGACAGGAAAAGACTTGTAAATGAACACAAATGAAATACCAGAAAATAGAGCAGATATATGCAAAACCAAAAGCTTTGGAGGGCCAAATAAACCTTTAAACTGTTCTATTCCATACTGCCCTAGCATTAGTAAGAAGGCAGCAAGATATAGGTATATAAATTTTAAATGACAAAGAACAAACAACATTTGATACTAGTTTATCTTTGGTTGCCTCGCTTTTAGCATTTGATAAGCCTGGTGTTGAAAGAAAGAAATGTTAAGAGATCTAATTGAATGAGCAATAGCAAGAGAGAGAATACAGAACTGGGCCATTGCTGTGACTGCTGAGAAAGTGGGTAGGTCTTCTACTAGAATGGCACACAGAATAATAAAGAAACTATGCATGTTACTGGAGAAACACATCTCTCACAAAAATACCCAAATTACAGTAAAAGCAAGCTGGAGAGAAAGAACACTGACAATGGATGAGGAGAAAGAAATACAATGTATTACTCCAGGCTCTATGGAAATCAGGCCTCAAGAAAAACAGAGAAAATGCTGATGGACACTTTAGATATGTGCTGTGCTAGGAAGACTTGAGAGTCACGATCAAAGTTTATGGAACTAATAGAGGTGCATGAAACATTCCTCCATGCAAATAAGCCAATATGACACAGCAGGCAGAAAATTATTAACAATTTATATCAACAACCCAGCAGTAATTAGAGCTTTACTGCAACTTACAGTGCAAAGATATTGAGGACTACTCCTGTGCTGTTGTCAAGGTAACTTGCAAGTATGTAGGTGTGCAATTCTGCTGGCATTTATATCAAACTAAGGAAATGAGAGCCAACATGTGCAGAATCTGTTTCCTTACATATTAAAAAACTGAGACTTTTAGTTGGAGAGCGAGAAAAGCTGGAGTAAATGCTAGGAACAATGGCATGCCAGAGCTCTCTCATTCCATGGAGTCACCTCCAAAGACCAACAGAGTAAAAACAGGGTGCAGTCTGGAGAAATAGGCTACTCTCAGATAGGCTGTGAAAGGCTAATTCCTGAAGTGCTTCAGATACATCTGGTGTCACTCTCTACAACTCCCTGAAAGGTGGTTGTAGTCAGGGGGGTTGTCTCCATCTCCAAGCAACAACTGACAGAACGAGAGGACACAGTCTCAAGTTGCGCCAAGGGAAATACAGGTTGGATATTAGGAAAATGCTCTTTACAGAAAGAGTGATTAAGTACTGGAATTGCCTGGGAGCTGGTGGAGTCATCCACCATCCCTGGATGTGTTTAAAAAACAGACTGGATGTGGCACTGGTTTAGTTGAGGGGTTATGGCATGGGTTGGACTTGGTGATCTTGAAGGTCTCTTCCAACCTAGTGATTCTGTGATTTTGTGTGTGGTATATCTTCAGCATCAGCACTCATGTTACCCACCACATACTTTTGTTAATTATTTACTATTTAAAATGATATTTCTGGATTTTGATTTGAACCATGATTCCTTACCAACTAGAGCTCCACAAGTGCATATTTTTTCATTCATGTTACATTCTTGGCCAGTTGATTCAAAGAAGATTGCAAAGAGGTGGTTAACACAAGTGAATTTTACTTTGCAAAAGAGGGACAGAGAGAAGTAGAAGAAGGGGTAAGAAAACACACTCTGCCAGTTACTGAGTCTCCAATGAGATTTGACAACTTTGTTGGTTGCCCTCACAATGATTCACAGCAAAAGACTAAAAAAGCAGTATAATTATGCTAAGAAATCTAAATATCTAAAAAGACAGGAATTCTTAAGGCTCTGTTTTAAAGCCTACAAACCACTAAGTAATGCTAACTACAAAATGCCTGCAATATGGATGAAATTTGGAGTATATAATTTGGACCTAATTCATATTTTAATAAATCATAGTTTTGTATGTAGCTTTTGAACTTGACAAAGACATGATTTCCCACACATTTCTGGAATACTATGCTGGAACATTAAAAAACAGAAATGAAAAATAAATCTTTTCAGTGAGCTCCTTTTTACTGTGGAGCATTCTGTTACTCAGTAGTCACTATTCTCCACCATTCATATGTGCAGATGAGGTTTCTCACACTTGACTCAAAATGGGCTGATGCAGAATGAAACTCAGCCACAGGAATGCAGATGCTTCAATTGTAACTGTGTCCACTAATGAAAAGCCATCTGCTGTGTCAGACCAGAGATGTAATGTATATACATAAATACAGGGATGTCATCCTAACTTGCTGCTCTGACAGACATCCGCCAATTCAAGAGCTTTCTGCTGTACCACAGTTTCACAGTGAGGTAGGCTGATGCCAGGTTGATCCATCCTACCACCTCCCAGATCCTGTCAGTCTGAAATATCTCCTAGAACACTTTCCAGATTGACAGGAACAATTTTCCCTAAAGTTATGATGAAATACAAACATGATGAAATGTAGGCAGGGCACTCTATTCTTCAGTCTAGAATTCATAGAATTATACCTAACAAAAATAAACAAACAGAAGGTAATCTTAATAAAGCAGCAATTTCCACAGGGTTAATAAGGAAAATGGTTGCATGAGCAGGACTTTACAAAACAAAACTTTTTAATTTGGGGATTTCAGGAAAGTTTAGAAACCAGTACAAAAATTCTAAATGTATACTAGAGCCAGGGACATCCAAAAAACCCCAAGTAAATGTGTGATTTATTTAGGCTACAAATAAAAGAACTATTACAATGCTCACTAGTAGATTACAGGCAAAAAAACAAAAACAAAAAACAAAAAACAAACCAACAAAAAAAACCAAAAAAACGAAAAGCCTGGACCACGTAAGGCAATCCACACAAAAGCCCTAAAACTCCTGCAGATCTGTTGCAAATCTTGTCCTGAATGTACAAACTTCAATGTAAAACTGGATACTCTTCAAGTAATTCTTAGTATCTCAGATATTCATTAGACTCTGTATGCTCAAAGAACAAATACACTAGCAAAAAAGCAATTTGAGATCCTGAAGGACAGCCAAACAAACTGCTGTCTTTTACCAACCCCTTCAGCCATATTCAGCCAGAAATCCCTACTCAGTCCCTGTCCAAATAGGAGACACTTATGAGCGCCAGGTCACATAGTTCTGAGTGTACAAAACACACTCTGACACAGCTGAATTGTCCTCCAGAGTAGACTTCAGAATCTTCAGCCACAGTCAAGGTGTAGCACCTTTAGAGAAGAGCCCTCTCTGTCACTCACTGTTGCCCCATCTACCCAGACACTGCTCTGCCCCTTGGGAAGTGAAGCACAGGGCTCACGAAGAGCCACGGAGCTGAGCTAAGGCAGTATCCCTTGGATGCTGTAAGGACAGTGCAGCAGGATCCTTCCTGCTGGGGATCCTACTAAATGGACTGCATATGCCAATCCCTACAAGGCTTTGGTCACAAAAGGCTGCAAAGACATTGGGTGAATTCTGCCTAAAACTTTTTGAAATGTTTCATAGAAGAGGTTTGCTGGACAAACTCTTCAGCACTGCAAAGTTTGGGGAAGCAGTTAACAAAGAACCATGTTTATGGAAATGAAAACTCAGTAGATGTGATGTAATCCCCTCAACCAGCACCTTGGCAAATCTGCCTGAATTCAAGTTGAGTCTGCTTACTTTCACAGAATAAAGGGAATGTAAGTAAAGGGCTGTAAGCAAGCCAGCCACAGATGTTGATCTGAGTAGGGGCTAGGATCAGACAAAGGAAGGAAGTGGCTGAAACTTAAGATTTTCTCCAAGAAAAAATTCAGATTAGCTTTTGCTCTGAGTAAACCAGTTTTAAGAATGTTCCACACAATGGGTATTCTGAAATGTTTTAAAAACATTTAATAAAGCATTTTGCTCCAAACTTCTGAATAAAAGTCTTGAGTGAATCAGAAAAATGACAATGGCTAGCAATAAATTATACAGATATTTTAAAAAATCATAGAGCAGTGTTCTTTGCTACCTTCACCTGCAGCAAGGAAAATCTGCTGATCAGTTCAGTAGATTCCATTCATCTTAATATCTGGTACTTTTTAAACAAGGCTACAAACTGTTATCATGAATACTTCTTTTGCCCATGGGAAGAAATGTACTAACAGGAAGCAAAGATTCAGTGTTTGACTTTGCTTTTGCAAAACAACATAGTTAGAGGTCTCTAAGGAGATACTCTAGAACCAATTGCGTAAGTGCATGTACTGAGAGTCCAACAGCATGTCAGAGTACAAAGAAAGCACAACAAACCAAGCTTCCATTAGTGAAATGAGAACATATTATTAAAAAGGTAATCTGCAGTTAATGTTGGATTGGATTGTGGTCTTGCAGTGTGAAAGTGTCAAAGTTTTGGTTACTTTGACACTTAAGAATCAAACCACTCTCACTTGTTTCAATCCTTAGTTTTAAAAGAAATCAGATTTGAGATATACCAGGTCTACTTCAAATTTCTTTCAGACTTGCCATTCCCATGATCCCAATTATCCAGGATTTTAGCCATCTGAGGAACACAGGTTCCAACACAAGTGTATGTGAGCCCTTTCCAATGACTAATGATGTCGCATCACCAATGAGAAAAGATGCCTTTTCATAAACACACTTCACACACCTGAGGTTGTGCTTAGCACCTTTCAGCTTGGATGTACACATCACAGATTAGAAATATGAGAAGAAGGGTCAAAATTAATTTAACCAGATAAGAAGCATCACCTTCAGCAAGACACATACCTTTGTGGTATATAAAACATGTGTTGTGGAGGGGGCTTGTAGAGAACTCCTCCATACACAGGCCACAAACCACTTAAAATTCTGAAGAGTGAACTCTTTCCACAGCCATTGGGTCCAGTGATTAAAAGATTCATGCCCTCCTCGACCTGCAAAGGGGATGAAAATGCAAAGATGTTACTACACACTGTTTGTGGCACAAGAGAATCTAAGACCCCTAAAAGGGGTTACATAACATCCATATAAAGTTATCATTTCAAAATTATTATTTCATTGATAAGCTGCATGCATTCATACAACTATTTTGGAAACAGTGATATTAGATAAAATATGTGGGCTGAGATAATGAAATTAATTTCTATTATATATGAGTATCTCTATAATCAATGTTTACAGTAGTAAATAGTAATATTTACAGTAATATATTAAATTATTATATTCAGGTAATGCAATATGTAATATGATTATATTACAGTGTCAATACATCACAGTCAGAATCAATTGTTCTAATGCAGATTAGGTCCAAGGGTGTTAATAGTGTTAAAAGCAGTATTGTGCCTATCTGTGATAACTGCAGGCATGGGAGGTCAATCAAGTGATTTGGAAAATTTATTTCACATTGTCATTTCCCATTTAATTACCTATGTTAACTTAGCTGTGATGCCAAGAAATTTTTTTAACTCATTTGACTATTTTCCTGCGTATATATGAGTGTATATTTATGTTTAATCACAGTGTCATTATCTGTTTTACAGAAATATACCGACTTCTAGATTTTCTTTGTTTCTGTCTCTTGAGACAAATGAATAAATAGAATTATCTGCCTGATCATAAGGTTGTAATTCTACAATTCTGAAATTCCTACACTGAAGTTGTTGCAAGTTTTGCCATAGCTAAGACCCTTTCCTACTAGATCCTAATTCAGAGGAAAAGGATCATCCTGCTTTAGCTAAATTAAAAAATCTGCCAGCATTGTCAAATTTATTTCTGAAAACTTCAACTCTTTTTAAAAAGAACAACATCTGCACTGGAACATCAGATCAGGATACATATGGGAGTAAATCAGTAAAGGTCACTCATTAAAATGTTGAGCAGGTACCCAGAGGTGTCCGGAATAGGTTTTTAAAAACAATACGAGTTTCTACTGAGTAAATGCTCCCCAACTGGACTTGTGAACTATACCATCACAGCTATTAGTCAGCACTGCTCTTTGTGGTGATTGAGAAAAACTATGGGTTTGATTTCTTCTCTGTTGCTGTGGCCTCAGACTTTTAAAGGAGCCTCTGTGAGTAAAGCATCCCAATTTGATTGAAATTGACTAAAGATGGATGCATGCTCCCATAGACACCTTTGAAAATCTCAGGTCAGTTCTTCACCTGGCAACAGCAACAGAAATCCTCCCTTTTCTTTCTCTGAGCAGGACAAACTACATATGTCTGCCTCTATTGAGCTACTATGCCTACCTTTCTGGACTTCCCCTTTTATCCATATGCTCCTCCAAGTACTTAACATAAGGTATATGAATTCTGTGCTGTTTATGTTAATGTGATGGCAACAATCAGAAGATTCTTGCATATCATCTTACTTTGAAGTTTAGTCTGGAAACCACCACATCGCCATTCGGAGTAATTATAGGAACATTTTCACAAATAATTCCTTGATCAACATCAATTACTTTCCCTAGAAAGAAAAAAAACCCCAAAAATTAGAGTTTGTGAAGCCCTCCATTAAGCAATCACTTGTGACAGCTTCTGTGTGCAACTGAGTATATTTTCAAGTAAGGACTGCTGTTTGAAACAGCTCTTGAATGTGCTCCAGGTTCCCCTAGTGGAAAATCTGGATAATAAATCTTAGCTAGTCCAAAAGACATTGCCAACAGTAGCCAAAAATGTGCAACGAAACCTAAATTTGATCCTACACACAATGCACAGTATGCATCATAAATATATGATACACTATAAAGATGTGTTCATCCAAATTCTACTTTTATTTTCTGTATCCTGTTTTAAACAGCTGTTTAATATCAAGCAGTAAAAAAGCTCATGGACAGCCTTAGCCACAGGCAAACCAGTTAACCTTTTTTTTCAGGATTTAATTAGGAATCACTACCAGCTCTGAACATGGGACTACCTTTCAGTCTCCTCCAGCAACGAAAGCAAAGCAGAAAAAATTTAATGGCTTGCTTCCATCTTTTTTTGATGACACAGACACTGTAAACATGTCTTGTAAGTATTTGCAGAAACTCATATAACATTTCAGTCAGGTAGATACACTTGGCATTTGGATTTCTGGCAAATTAAATATACAATCTCTACTGGATGTCTGGATACTCTGTAATACAAGGACTTTGATATTAACTGTCCTGGAAACAGTAAAAGGATGAAACTAACTTCTCAGTCACCTGTTAATGGTCTTGTCTAACAGAACCTAACCAGCTTGATTCCTGGAAAAATATTTTAAAAATTACCTTTATAGACAAGATGCAAGGGAAAGACATTTCTCTTTGTATTAGAAAGCTGTTTATTTAAAACTTCCACTAATCTGAACAAAGAAAAATGTAACAAAAATCACGTTAGTTAGTTAATTTTAAAAGGCTCTGGTGGCATTTCCTTCACTAAGTTTAGTCTAACATTTTTCATTTAGAGGCTCTTTGTTCAATTGCTTTCAACTTTGCCAAACTATAACAACCTAGGCAGAAATTTTTATGCCATGTATCAGTTCAAGTGTTCTTCTTTCATAAAGTAGGTTTTACTTAAAACAGCATGAGATTATGGGGAAAAAAGTGGTTTTCTGTAAAAAAGAAATTACTTTGATACACTGGAGACATTGTAGTTAAAATAAATCTATGATAAAATATAGTCAACTAGTAAGAATTAAGTAAACTTAATTCTCATTTCCTAATCCGGATTTTTCAGCATTTGATTGCAACTTTAGCATGCTTCTAAAGTATATTTATGTGTAATCAGGCATAAAATTTGACAGTATTTGTACAAGATGTACAAAATTCTGTTTAATTTTAAAAATCCTAAATTATTAAACATGTTATAAGGCAACATTATTATCTGTAAAATATTATTATTATTTTCATATTTTCACACTCTTACAGTAAATGCAAGGCACAAAACAGACATTGCTTAGTTACAAAGACTTATACTGGATGATTCAAAAGGAAATAATTATTATGTGTTCAAAGAGCCATTGGGGAAACTGAGTATTAAGAGTTTTTCTTCTCTAACAATGCAAACACATACAGGCATGTGAGCACATTTACTTTTACCCACACATAATCCACTCTTCAGGGATTTCTAAGTATCACGACCAAAAGCAAGGAGCAAAACCAGTATTACAATAGCACTTGTCATAAAAAATGTGGAGCCTGTGGCCTAGATTCATCTGGCCTAAATTCTTCTTAAATCCCTGTGCACAATGCTTGGTCTTGGCTAGCTGCCTCTGAGAGCTACAACTACACAGGAGCAAATGCTAGTCATCATGGCTTAGGAGGAATTCAGACTGGACAAAAAGTAACTGTAGTGGAATGAAATATTGGGAAAAGGTTGCACAGAAAAGAGGAGTGGGGTTTAGATATAGTAGACCTAAAGGGAACATGGAGAGCACACTTACATATCTGAACTGTATCTGGTTTTGTTTTAAACAAAAGAAGAGCCCCCAAATTACTTCGTTGGTCCAGAAACTACAGACCTTTTCTCACGTACATGACAAAATGCAACAGTTATAAAATGCCATTTCTTTTAACATCAGCCCAGTATTAACAAGATCTACAAGATTAAGACATCAGCTATTTCCATACCTATCCATCACACTTTATTATGATGAACCTTGTCAGAGGATCTTTGAGAAATATGAGCTGAAGGGCAGCACTGTCGAAATAGCTGCAAGAGTTATTTCACAAAGAGCCCTCTGGGGCCTATAACTCTACTAAGGATTAACTTTTCAAAAGCTAAAGGCAGAGAATGAGGCTTTTCAACACCACAGAGGGCAGCAGCAGAAATGGTATGATGGGAAAATGAGGAAAAAAACATTGCCTTTGAGTACTCAGAGAGAAGCTGAATGCAACAGGCAGAAAGAAGTGGCACATAATACAGCATAACAAGAAATGGGTGTACACAGAAAATGCTCCAGTGAGGGTGGAGGCAGAAAGACAGTGACCTCAGAAAGACACAGGATGGGATCAGGAGGGAAAAAGTATATATTGAACAGATCATTTGGGAGGTGAGGAGAAGGTTAAAGTTGCCATTTTCAATTTAAGATTCCCACTAAATTATGAAAAAAATGAGCACAGGCTAATCTTAAATCATGGGAAACATAGTATTTTGGGGAAAAACTACTGAACCAAACTGTCTTTTTTCCTCCTACCTCAAACAAAATAATGTGATGGTTGAAGATGAAAATGTTACAGTCTTCACTTTCTGAAGAAAATGAATGGTCTGAGGAAAACAGGCACTGTAAGAGTACTAACATCACCATCACATATAATAGTATAGTTGAAATGCCTTTTCACTGAAAGTTTTTACAGAAAACATTTGAGCCACGTGTATCAGAAAAGCACACCATAAGGACAGTCATAAGGTAGCAGGGGGTTAAAATGAAAGGCAACATGGTCTCTGGGGCATTAAGGCTGAGAGGCTGATTAGTTACAGAAAAAAAACCCTCTTTCACCTCCTGTCCCACAGCTCCATGCCTCCCCCACTGCCCCTGGGAAATTCATACAAATATGAATTAATTACCTTTGATTTCTAAGGGCCCATCACTGTGTAACTCTGCTTTATCTTCACTCCTGCTGTTGTTTGCAGACCCTTGAATAACAGCAGTTCTTTTGTAGATGCCTCTCTTCACCTCATCAAAGACTGAAAACATGTTGTAGACACGGGCGGTGTAGCCTGCCAGCTCAGTGACCTGAGAAACAACAAACACCTCGTTTCAGTTGTACTTACAAATTCTACAAATTAAATGTGTGGCCAAAGATCAACATGAGCAACAATGTTCATCAACATCTATTGATTTTCATTCCTTGAAATTCTAACCATATGAGTGCTAACCCATATGCCGCCTGTAGCTCCTACCAATCAGCAGAAAGGACAGTTTGAGTTAAGCCCAGGTAAGCTATGATAACTCCAATAAATGACAAGTCATTTCTGTAGTCTTCAATGAACAGAGAACAGCTACTAACATATCTGAAAACACGTACACAAGAAAAAAAAAATCTCTGCATTTTCCAGAAAAACAGAAGTCCACAGAAGTGAGAAAAAATAGCATCTGTAATTACTTATATTTACTTATATTTGTATTACTTATATTTATGAAATCTGCTGTGGGAGAAGTGTGTTTTTCTGTGTAAAAGAGGCAGCATCAGGGCATCCTAACCTAAAATACAGTACAAACCAGAAATGAGTCTTCTATCAACTGCATGCTAAATCTGACACCTTAGAATAAGACTGGGCATTTTTAAGATGGTGAGGTGTTTTAAAGGTTTTTTCCATTTTTTCTTTTTGGTTCATTTGCCACAATTTTCACCTGGTGAAGACAGAAACAGCAGATCTCTGGACCTTGTAACTTCATATTCATGGGCTATTTAAGAGCTCCCAAAGAACTGCCTCCATCTGCTGGTAGTAAAGAATTAAGCCAAGGTCTTTTATTTTAAATGTACTATTAGATGGTTTTAAAAGGATACATTTTTGCACAAAATGTAGAGAAGACAAGAATAGCAACAAAATTAGATTAAGCTTATACAATCCTTGGCTTGCTGTGTTAAATAGGTACACCCCATGACTGAGTTCACCCTCTACAGTGTACATAATTCCAAGATTATTTGAAATAACTGGAAATAATTCCATAATTCTTCTGTAAGTTTCACTATTTGTGCCAGACTCAGAAGTGAGCACTAATTCTGGCCACATGGCCATCACTTCACTGGAGGACAATGGAAAGAATCCTGCATGTGATAAATGAAACTTGTACCAGTGTCCCAGGAGACACCATAAGGTGTAGTGAGCTTCTATACCATGACTGTAGAAACTCACTTTGTTCAAACACTAAATAACTAAATACTAGCGCCTAAACTATTGACTGCAAAGAAAAGTTGAGCCCACCTCATCTGCACAGTAAATTACACTGACTTGAAGAAGGCTGTGTTGGTGGAGGAGATGGGCAAGAACTGGAACTGCACTACCACTTGATGTGTGTTGAAGTACACTGTCCTTTGAAACTGCCTGAATCACAAAACGGGAATGACAATGTGGTTGAAGTACTGCAGTGTCTCTTCCAGAGTTGTAATTGTAAAATTAAGATGGAAATTCACAGAACTGCCCTGTGGTCTCATGCTGTCTGGATTAGTATCTTACCATGTTACAAAGTGAGTTTGTTCAGTTCTTCCTCTACTGTTTTGTGGGTACTTTTTTTTTTACCAAAAAATAAAACCACATTTTTTCTAAGTCCTCATGCACATTATATAAACGACTTAAATGCTGAAAACAAAACAGATATTACAGTGTATAACAGGTTATCTGGCAGTATCTTGAGAGCAGAGATCAAGCAGGGGAACAGCTCTAAGAGAACAGGTCAAAAACCACAGCCCATTAGAAGGACTCTGGCTTTGTCAAAGTCTATATTTGAAGGTGCCAAACTATCCTCCTCTGACAATTTACAAAGCTGTAGCTGTCATGGCTGGGCTCCAAACAACAGAATCCATGGTCTTTGATTAGCTGCCTAGCTAATGCATCCCTCCTCACACTGCACTGGGAAAAGGGGCTCCCACCAAAGGGACAAGCAAACACCAATTAAAATACGAAGAACAAACATTCAGAAGGAAACGTTGAGATTAACAGCGCTGCCTCATATTTCTTTGGCTTAACAGCTGGCATTTAAAGAAATCCACAAAAGAGACAACAGATCTAAGCCCAGCTCTACTGGAATTTGGGTAAGGACCTGAAACAGTATCTCTACTCTTCTAGATGAATATTCTGTACTTCTAGACTACTTGTACTGCCAAGACGAATTCTCTCCCACTAAAATTCCTCTATTTTGAAAAATTACTTACAATTTAACAGGTTCACAAGATACTGAAAACAGCCTTACAGCTTAAGTGGCTCAGAAATAAGTATTCAAATTCTCCTTGTTTTTCATACAGAAACAGGTTGCCCCATCTCTGGAAACATTCAAGGTCAGTTTGGATGGGCAATCCAATAATAGTTGAAGATGTTCCTGCTCATGGTGGGGGGATTGGACTAGAAGACCTTTAAAGACTCTCACAATTAAACTATTATATGCTCTTATGACACTTCAAACAGAAGAATCCCAGTACACTGAAGGAAGACAGCCTGAATTCAGGTCTGTGCTCCAAACAGAAGAGGAATCTGAACCTTTATCACTGACATTCCAGGAACTTCTGTTGCTCTCTGATGACACCTAAACACAAGTATTAAAAATGAGATCTGCTTGTTGCACCATGCAGGCAACTGTGCACTTTAGACTCTGTCAACTTAACCCTAAAGGTCAAACCAGCAGTTCAAAGACCTCCATTGATTTCGTTGCAATAGAACTTGCCTTTAAGAACTGCACTACATTTTAAAATATTTTATATTAAATTCAAATTGTTTTTTCCTTTTCTGTTTCATGAATGCAGGATATGCAGTACCTCTTTGTATGAAGACATAATCCTTTCAATAGCATCTGCTCCAGAGATCAGCAAGTTTCGTGATGTAGTAAAAGCTTCTGTTCTTTCACTAACCATTGCCTGTTTCTGGCCATCTTCCAACTCTAAATTAAAAAAAAAAAAAGTTTTGTTAAAATATGCTGCTGAAAATTATCTCTACAAAATAAATTATTATTGCAATGTGATATATTACAGAGAAGACCTTTTCTTTTTTTAAGAAAAAGTTAACTCTAAAGACAACCTTTCAAAAAGAACTGGTGAATGTAACTACCATAGCTTGGTCAAAAAGAGTAAGTGGGAGCATATGGAATTCTTCTTGTTAGGCAAAATATCATATTATTTTCACTATTTATCTAAATGGATCAATTTCCTTTTAATATATCATCATACAACATAAATTTTTCAAAATATGAAAAAAGTGAAACCTAAGCAATGATCTGAAACAGATTTTTAACATAATTGTTAGTATTTTTTCAATTAGTAATTTTCAGCCTTACTTATTTACTGACTTCATGTAGAAGGAACCCTTCACATTTGTGTAAATCTAGCAACACAATTATATTTCTGTAAGAAAGCAATAAACTCTTTTGGTATCAAAGGCGTGGTTTCAGTAGTATAACTCTCCTTCGCAATGAAGTTTCTCTCTTCATTTGACCTCAGAACAAAACTGTGAGGCTTTATTTATGACACTGCATCCTGTTAACAAGAGTACTCTAGCTCCAAAGAAAGGACTTGTCTCATAAGAATGTCAGCAGCATTAGGCAAGGAGAAAACAGCAGCAGAATTTATAGAAGATACATAAGAAGTAAGTATATTTAACATATCTACATATACCATCTTGCTACCATGGGTCCCATAGATTCAACTTGCAAGGTTTGTTTCCTGAAGGAAACAAGATTTAAAAAGAAGTGGCTGACTATTTTGAGGCTAAATGTTGTTCCAGTGTTTATAAGTGCAACTACAAATCACTGGTGTAGCAAACCAGTGGTGTAGTAAACCACTCCTAAAGATTTTCCACATAAGAGATTTACAATGAAAAATCTAAAGGGTTTTCTGCATCACATAAATTTATATGTATATCCATATAGTGCTTAAATCTTTTCCAGAATGGAATCTGGATATTAATTTTCCCCCTCAAGTTTGTAAAGTTTTTTTTTTGTTTTTTTTTTTAAGCTGAGTTGATGCTAGGAATCATGCTAGGCAGGGTAATAGGTGTATCCACTGTGGCAACTCCTGTACTAGCAATTGTAACTAACATCCGGGTTTCCACAGGGCTCATGATCAAGAAAATCTAGGAGGAATTCCCTGCAGGTGTAATGCAATCATAAATTTCATGGGCTAAGTCAAGCAATACGAGAGTAGAGCAAACAGCATTTGCTTACTCTCACTTCCCTGACAGACCAAATTCTACAAATCTGGTGTCTGAGAATCTACAGGCAGTACCAAAGCCAGATATATATTTCTGTCTTTATTAGTTAAATCTAAATGTTATTCTGTTTTCATTCACACATCCATAAAACTATTCCTACATAACTGGATCAATAAATACACTGTATTACAGTGAAATACACTGGAACAATAATTTTATATATAATTATATGTTAATTAATATATGAATTATATGTTATTTTATTATTATTATTATTACAGTGACATACACAGAAATAATTATTTAATATAATATTATTTACACTGAATTAATTATTTCACTGAAATAGAGTGAAATAATTAATGAGAAACTTTTAAAAATTGCTACATCACAACTTTTCATATATATGTATGTATATGTATATGACACAGAAAATCTATGTTATTTTTCCTGGTTTTAATTATGATTTTTTTTCCTTCAGTTCTACATCAGCACACTGTCAACTAGTTGTATGCAATCTTCCTAAGACATAATGAGAGACATGCTTTTAAAAAAATAAAGAAAAGCTCTTGCAAAGGAGAGATTACAAAAGTCTCACTGATGTGGCTCTCACTTTAAAAAGTTATTTCCACTCCAAGAAGAACAAATCTAGTAAGCAGGGAGAAATCAGTCAATTCATTAGTAAAAGAGGATTTGATATTTGTTTACTTCTGACACAACCAATCTTCGCTGATTTTCTTGGGATTATAGGACATGCACATAGCACATTCTACATAGCCTATGCTATGTAGAACCACAATTAAATAATCTAGGAATCAGGTATGTTTTAACCACACTGATGCAGCATTCCTCCTTAATGTAAATGCAGTATTTACTGATGGCTTCTTCCAGCACCCAGGCCAGCTCATCTAGCAAGAGTTTAAGGATCACTACAGGCCACTGCATCAGTCAATTTAGGAGTACTTAAAAAATTGAAATTATATAGAATTTATGAGCATTTCACAGCTCAAAAAGACAAGCTCTTCTATTATAGAATCCACCATATAATTTTTCTTGAACATTTTGTCCAAAGCATTTTTCGTATGGGTGGCCCCCTGTGTTTGAAATTGTCACATTTTAACAGTCTGTTTCACAGAAACTAAATTCTCTTTTTTTCTCTTCACTTATTTAGTTTATAGTCACACTTATTTTATAAACAAAAATAAATGTTCATTGTGTCTAGAGTAATCGAACTCTTGCTTCAAAAATAGTTACCTTTCATAAACCAAGACAAAACATTTGGAATGTGAATGGTTTAACACAAAAAGAATGAGAAATGGTATCAAACAGAAATCCTGTCTTTGTCACCTAAATTCTTCACTGAAATATATATAAAAAAATCTTAAAATTACAGTCAGAAATGTCATTGTCAAAGAACATTATTTTTCTTTTATTACTGAAGAATTCTTTTTTTACTTTTTCTTTCTCCTTCCTGAAGAAGCGTACAAAATCCATGGCTTTACATCTGTAGTCTCAAGCCTGGCCATGGTACCAGTTTTGTACAATTCCCTGACTCTTTTGATTCATCCTAAAGCAATAAATCAATGCCTCTTCCTTCAGATATAAGGAAACAAACAGATATAAGTGAACAAACTTCTATCTGATCTGCTGAGGCAAAAAGCACTGTTTCCCCAAGCAGGTCAATGGTATTTTCAGGTGTACTTGATTCTGTACTGTAATAGCTCAAACTGGTCCTGACAGGGCTGCCAGTATTATGTTTGTGAACCACCATTATGGTAAGTCCCAGGACTCAATAATAAACCTCATGTTTTAATAGTTTAGGCTGCTGGTAGCAAACATATGCAAGCAACTGCTGCATCTGTGTTTTCTCTCGCATTTGAAATGTATTTAACAAAAGAACAATCATGAGTAACAGGAATGTTATTTATTTTAGCAGGAATATGAGTCCTTTTTTATTCATGCTCTAATACCAAAGAGATATTTACAACATGTGGTTAAATGCTCCTTTTCTTGACTGTACCCATTCCCATCCTAGCAGAAAGACTCTTATCACTCTTTCTGTTGTGCTGATAACCTTCACTGTGAGGTGAAATGCCTTTGTACAACCTCTTCAGTTTGGAACAAGACATCTTGATATTTTTGAAGCTGTTCCCAGGATGCCAGCCAGGGTGCTGATGTAGTGGCCTCCTAAGCCACGTGATGGGCAGCAGCTCAGGGAGCTGAGCACCCAGACATGCACCAGCACAACTTTTTAGTGAGACAGCTCAACCACGTGGGTAACTGCATGAAGCCATCCTACAGCTCATACCAAGCTTGTCCACTTGGACAGTCCTGATTTGGAATTTAACTTCCAAGAAAGAAACAAAACTACTGCACAGAAAAGAATTCACTCATTCCCAATTCAAAGTACACAATTTAGAACTGATCCTTCTAAAGACTTTATAGGATTCATGTTATAGGAATACTAGGAAATTTGTAATATATTAAGTTCTAATTGTGCATGAGAAAACCTGTTAAGCCAAATTAATCAACAGCTCTCCTTAATACATTTCTTTTTGCTATCTCTTGTTTTGTTTTGTTTTGTATTTAATAGTATCTGCAGTAACAACACTGTTTGAGTCTCATCTCACTTCTAGGAAAGCTGTCATAGGATGTCAAAAATTATACCATCCTAACCTGGAATCTGAATTTTACCTTCTCCCAGGCAGTTGGGAAAATCAGCGGTTTCCAACAGGTCAACAATAAGAGAAAAATTGCCTATAATTACCAGTAATTACACTATGGTTTACAGAAGGATAAGATAAGCACTCTAGGAAAGTTCATAGTATCATTTTGCAAAAGGAGATACTGCAAAAATTAGCCTGCCATTCCAAGAGTGACTAGTGAAAAAGGAGACTGCAATGATTATTACAATCTCGTGTGATACAAGGATCCTCTAAGTCCTGACTTCATACTATTTATCACACACTCCAAACTGGATCTTTGCTCAGCTGACTTGCTATGCTTGCAAGTTATACAGAAGACACAGATGTTGTAAGAAAGTCTGTGAAAAATAAACCAATGTGAACAGCACTCTAGGGAACTAGAGTCTTTTGAGGACATAACTTTAAAGAAGCATTTAGAAATGAGGCAAAAGATGGTATTACCGCCATCTGCAAATCCCGTTGCAGTGATGATGGGCACAGCGACCATGATCATACCACAGCTGCTCCAGACATACTTCATCAGGAACTGCTCTATCATGATGTACCATAAACGTTTGGACAAAATCAGATTCATCTGATCTGTCAAATCCTTGTAGCTTTTTTGCAGTTGTTTCAATTCTACCTACAGTTAAAATAAAAAAATCATGTATACAATGAAATAAAGATGCACATGCAGTAGAATATATGTTCACATGTGTACATGAAATAATCAGGCACCCAAAGTAGTCACTTCTGAATCACATCTGCCATGTGGCACTATATGCTCACTGTGCTGCAGTCTCACAGCAAAACTGCACAGCTTTATGGTAGCCAGTGGACCTGGCTCTTATTTACACCATTGTCCCTCGATGTAACACTGGCAGGTTTTCAACTCTTTTGAGATCTCTAATATATACAAGAACAACATAGCAGTAACAAGAGTTGATTCTATCAAAATAAGATTGATTTCACATTCTTTTAATAAAGCTGCAGCTGTAGAGTTTCACAGCAACTGAAAATTATCTTCAGTGACTTAAAGCTGCAGAGTTGATTCCTGAAATGCTGCTTATTTTTGCAAGCAGTCTGGGGAAAGAGAGAATTATCCCAGGAGGTTTAACAAGTCAAAGACAGTTGCAAGTCAATACAGTATGTATGTAGGAATAGAGAAAACGTTTAGTTTAGTTGCACTTAAGACATTATTATAGGCAGCTTTTGAGAATGATTGTGTCTACAAAAATAAATCATTAATGTTATATAATCATTGCTTGAACTGAAAGAGTAATACCTCAGGCTGGTTTCTAGCTCTCATTTTCACCTTACATGAAACAACTTTTTTCCCCAACTGTGTTCAAAAGGTATTACAGCCAAAAATCACTTCTAATAAAAATATGAAGAGTCCCTTAATAAGGTGGCTTTAAAACAAGCTTTTAGTTTATGTAACTGTGATTGCAGAAGTACAGTACTTATGCTATTTTAAGACTGGTGACTATATCTTTGCTTGGCTATGTGAAAGAGTGTCAAAGGTTCTAGTGTGCTCTGAGCCATTACAGAGTTTCCCCCCAGACTTTCTGGTGTGCCGTGGTTCTACTTCTGTGGAATTAATTATGGTGGTTCATACACATAGTTAGAAAAACAAAAGTCTGGAAAAGTTATTCAGAACAAACTGGGTGGGGGGAAAGCAGTGATGCAGATTACTTTTCTAGATAAGCATAAGATTCATCTGCAAAACCAGAACATTGCCAAAGTTCAAGGGAACTGTGATCTGCTTCCCCCAGACACTGCTTGTGAGATGGCATTTCCTAAGAAATGGGAAGTGCCAAGCTGTAAACAAGTTTAAATGTCAGAGGGACCCAAGTGCTCAAGAAGGGCATCGGGGGGAAGCAAGGGTCCACTCCGGCTGCACAGGAGCGACCACAGTGCTTCAAATTTCTCTCCTCCTTACCTTGTGCCCTCGGTAAAAGGCAATCTCTTCCACATTGGCAATGATACGTGAATGTATGAAGCGCAGATAGCCCTTCTTGTGAGCCTCCTCAGCCACCAGTTTGCCAAACTTGGGCGAGCAGGCTTTGAGCACGCGGGCCGTGGCATAGACGACGAGGCCAGCCAGGACTGTGGGCCCGATGGGGTTGGCCCCCCGCGACCGTGCCGTGCGGATGAGGGTGTAGGAGGTGAGCACAACATCCAGGATGGGCTTGGTGAGGTTGGAGTAGAGATGCGCCACGGACTGCGAGAACATCATGATGTCCTCGGTGAGGGACTGGTCCGGGTTGGCCAGCCGCCCGTCCATGCTGATCACTTTGTAGTAAGTTTGGTTGGCAAAGTAGGTCTCATAGGCGTGATCCACCAGGCGAGTGCGGAAGGCGAGGGCCAGCTTGCACTCCAGGTACCGTATGGTGCTGTTCACGAAAGTGGCTGGGATTGCAATCATCAGCCACTTGATTAATTTGAAGACAAAGCTCCTGGGCTTTTTCTCCACAATGCTCTTCACAATTTTTCCATCCAGGGCGGCCACATAGATGGAGAGGAAGGTCCTGGATACCAGAGCAAACGAGTGGAGGCAGAGCAAGCCCAG
Source organism: Oenanthe melanoleuca (assembly GCF_029582105.1). Taxonomy (NCBI): domain Eukaryota; kingdom Metazoa; phylum Chordata; class Aves; order Passeriformes; family Muscicapidae; genus Oenanthe; species Oenanthe melanoleuca. Next base: position 55,762,607 of record NC_079334.1, read on the forward strand.
CTCGGCACTCACCAGCTTCGGGAAGAACAGTTTGCGGAGTTCCAGCAGCTGCTTGAAGAATTCCGCGTCCACGGCCGGGGAGGCTCTGCCGCGGCCGCCGGCGCCGTGCGGGACCGCCCGGCTCCCCTCATCCTGCGCGCCGCCTCTGCCGCCCGCCCGCTTCGCCCGCCCGCGGATGATGGGGTAGAGGATTTTGAGCCCGTACGCCGCGGCCAGCAGGCACGCAGCCCTCTTCGCGGCGCCCGCCCTGCTCCACTGCACCCGCCGGGCTGCCGCATGCAGCATGTGGGCCATCCTGCCCGCCGGGGCACCGCTACGAGCCGCTCCTAGCGCGGGTGGCTCATGCCCGCTGGGAAGGCCGGTCCCGCCGGGTCTTCATCGGGGCGCTGGGCCCGGCCCGCCGCCGGCCGCCCTGCCGTGACAGATGCCGAGTGAGCGCTGCCTCCCAGGGGTGATGGTGCCTTCAAAGCGCGGCGCGTTGCACAACGCAGCCCCGCGCGGCGCAGCCCGCCCCGCCGACCACCATTGGCTGCGCCGCGCGGGGCGGCACCGGCACCGGCAGCGGCCCGGCCGCTCAGCGCCGCCGCCCCGGCCACAACCGCTATAGCTCGGGGCGCGGCCGCGGCGGCGGCAGCAGCAGCAGCACCGCTCTCCCGGCGCTCGGCTCCCGGCTCACGGCGGGTCCCCCGGCGTTCGGCTCCGGCCGCCCAGCTGATCCCCCGGCGGTCAGTGGGTCCGCGACGCCCGGCCCTGCAGCGCGCCGGCTCGCCCCAGGCTGCGGCCGGCCCTTTCCTTCCGCCTGCCCTGCGGAGCAGGCTCCGCCTCCGGCCCCGGCCTCGCCAGCGGCGCGGGGGGAGCGGGACGGGGGCGGCAGTGCCGGGGGGAGCTCGGCAGCCCCGGGAGGATGGGCAGCGCGTCACCCCCGGCACCCCCGAGGCTCCCCGGGGCTTGGGCCGTAGCCCGGCACGGGGGCCCGGGCAGAGCGGCGCGGCGGAGGGCGGCGCAGCCCGGCCGGTGGCCTCGGGTAGCCCCGGTTCGGAAACCGGCCGGGCGGCCGCGGGAGGGAGCCGGGCAGCTCGGCGTCTCCCGGGCAGCGCCTGCACACTGCTGGTAATTTATTTCCTGTCCTCTCGGCGAAAGGAAACCGGTATTGTGTGCTGGCAGCGTTACTGGCCCAAAATAACCCCGACCGAGTCGCACGGCCTCTGCAGTAAAACCCGGCTAATTTCACACAGAGGAATCTACAGTAAAGGCAGCAGTCTTGCTGCTTTATTTTTCTGGTTTTTTAATTACTTATTTCTGTTGCTTCACCTTTTTGGAAAAGGTACTGAAATTGCAGGAGGAGAATCAGAGTACTTACATCCTCTGGTCCTTTTACACTTTGAAAATATAGTACTAAGGTAGCTGTGTAAGACAGTATATTATAAAGCATATACTTTAGAATGTGTATATAAAAGTATGTTTTTAATATATGATACTAGGCGTTTATGGCAGTGGTGAGGAGCCCAGTTTTTCCCTAAAAATGGAGAGTGAAGCCTCCTGCCTCAAAGTAACTCAACAAATGCTGTGTTAAATAAGTCACATTACTGTAACAACCCCCCAGTTGAACAGCATGCAGTGATGTTTAGACAGCAACACAAGCGTCAGGCTGAAGGAATAATATAATTGATTTGAGAACAAGTGAGGTTTGCTTTTAAAAGTCAGACCCCACTTCCCAAAATATCAGATGCCTTCTAAAAAGTAAGCCAAGACCGGCAGGACAAGAAGGAAGTAAGGAAGATCTATTTCTCATTTCTTCCTAGGAGGTTGCAAAAATTCTGCCCACAGTGGTCTGGACAGTTAGGTAGAGAGGATACGGGGTAGTCTTTAAGTGTATTCTTGCCAGTGAGCACAAGCCAGAGATCTGGATAGAGGTCTTTTTTATTTTCCTAAATTCATAGCTCAAAGCTTGGAAAATGTCAAAATCTGACTAGTGCAGTACAGAAGACATGTAGTAGGTAAGCCTGATTTCACTGCAGATTATTTTGTCAGTAAAATAGGTTTTTCAGTGCAGAAAGATACAAGGTACACTGGCTAAGAATTGCTTTGCTTCTGACTTGTTATTTTTTTCATCATGCTCTCCACTGGATGCTTGTGTGTAGCACAGCATATTCTTAGTTTTTGCCAAACCACAGCTATTTGCAATATTGCATTACTCTAGCATTTTCTTACCAAGGGGAAAGTTCACAGATCTCTTTCGGTTCTGCGTATCTGCTGACCTTTCACTTCACAGGATCCTGGATGACCGAAACTTCTGGTGATTTGGTGGTTAGTGCAGATGTATACCCCACAGTCAGATCTGTGGGAACATTTAAGTGAAGCTAATCTAACTGCACAGGGTTTCAGTCGATAAAAGGAATGTATTTCCTTCTTTTGAAAGGATGAAGAAAAGACTGAACTGTTGTTTTAAATACCCCCTTTCTTCTGTTCTTGCTGTCTCAAGAGTTTTGCTCTGCCACAATCCTGCTCAGTAATCCATGCACAAACTCCTCTTTGTGGAGCATGGCCTTAGGTATTAGATTTTTTTTTTTTACTGCTGAAGGCAGGAATTTTACTACATTTAGTCATAGTAACGCTTCTCAATATTACTGGAAAAATAAGAGCCAAAACTGCAGTAACATTGGTTCAGTGCCCTGTTGCCTTCACATTTTCTACTGACTTTATAATAATATTCTGGAAATCAAGTAAGTTCGAGTAGCTGAAACTTGTTTTTTACTGTCAAATGATTGGTTTTAGTCATATGGTTAGTTTTCATCAAATGCATTAAAATGTGTGCATTTTTAAAATATAGTAACCAATAGCTGAGGAGGAAGAATAATATATGGCAGCAATGCGCATCAGGGTGACTAAAGTCCATGAATGTTTGTATATGCAGGAATAGGGTGTAATCGTGACAGCTGATGCCTCTTTATCTTATTTTGTGCCCACTGTCTTCCACACCAGCACTTCATCCTTGCACAACTTGTGGTTGTGAAAAAGGTAGTGGGATTGGAACATGCAGGCTATTACACAAGAGATAATCTTAATCAATCATTACTCATTGATCTTTTTTTTATTCTACCATTTGATTTAGTGTTTGAAAAAATAATGTGCAATTTTTTAAGCATTTATCTGATGTCTTATATGATCCTAACAGAGGGTACAGTAGCTGTAACATCAGCCTGCAGTAAACTGAAATTTGTTTGCTGCTTATGGAATTATCCACTGTGTCATAAGGACAACAAAATAAAAAAATAAAAGCATTGGAAAATAGATATAAATTCTGTGTTTTGAATAATTGCTATTTAGGACCTTTAAGATTTAGAGGTGTGTAGGTCATGCGTATAGTACATAGTGGTTTCCATGTGGATGAATGTATGTGAAACACGTAGCATCAATCAGTGGTTGTTTTCAGTTACTAATACTGAACTGTAAATAATGTCCAAAATATGATGTACTGTAATATGGTAAGCTGGGTACATCTGTTTTTTTCTTTAATTTTGAGCTGTATGTTTGCATAGTGGTGTGGGAATAGAAGGATTTCCTTTGAGTCACATTCAACAGAGTATGAACATGGAAGCCATTATTCAGTAAATACCTTTCTCTGAAGTACTTCCAAACTTTTTATTTACTTTAATGTCATCACTTACATAAGTAAAGAAATACACCCACAGAATTAGTTTGCAACATCAAGGCACACCAATGGCAAATTTGATGTTTTTATCAGAAAAGGGTGATAAGATATCCTGACCTTTGATTTCAAATTTGTGTCAGCAGAAATTATCTGTTTATTTAGAGAAGCTATTGGCCATATTCATATACCTCAGCAGAATATTCAGGCACTGTAAATCCTTTATAATCTGGAGATCTCAGAAGCTTCAATTTTGATGTCACGGATGTGGAAGCCTGTTGAAGTGTCAGTGTGAGACTGGCCTGATCCTACCAAGCAGTTGATTCCAACTCTTTTGGTTCTAATGAGACTGTAGGGGTACCCAGACTAGGCAGAGCTATGTTATCACAAGAGAAGAGAGGGGAAACAGGAAGATCCTATTCTGGCTTGGCTCCTGAGTGTAAGCATCACAGGGATGGTGTAAATGTGGTGCATTCCTGCACCAGAAGTCCTTTTTCACTTACTCTGTCTTTAGGAAGATATACATGTGCTGCTGTAAATTTGAAGCCTGCATGACTTGTAGGTTCTAATAATTTATAAGGGGTTTGAGTAATCTCTCTTGACAGGACAGTCAATAGCAGACTGAGCACTAACAGTTCTGACTTCTGAGAACAGTAGTATTCTAGAGAGAATACAGATCTAGAAAAAAGTATAAACAAATTGTTTTTCCTTTACAAAGTGAGAGGGAGAGGGAAATAGGCAAGGGTAGAGGTCAATGTCAGCTACTCCAGGCATGGTAAACTGTCAAGTGATGTTCTCAGATAAGGAATTTCACTTTTAATATTTAGGATTTAATTCCTAAACCTTTAATATCTAGATTTCTCTTTCTTGTTAAACTTATTCCATACATATAATTCAGCTGAACCAGGAAGTCTGTCTTTTATGCCTTCAGTACAAATACATTATGTATATTTTTCAGATTTTGCTTTAAATGTGTAAAGGTTTCTATTCTCAGATCATCTGAAGAAAATTCTAATGCTATTAAACCTTTTCTCAAGTGCATAGTAAACTCTTTAAACAAGCTGCATGCCAAGTACAAGAGTACAGGTATAAGTGGTGAAATCATGTAGCTTGTGTCACTTAACAATGGTGATACTGGCACTGCCCACAGCAGAGTGTTCTATCTGTAAAAGTGCAGGCAGGAATAAATCCAGAAAAAACATCTCTTTTACTCCTGCACCCCCAACATGGGATTTGTTGCCATCCTTTTGTTATGCCTCAAGAATTTATTTGAGGTTTGCAGCTGGTATGACACCAAAAAGATCATCTACTGCAGTTTACTTATTAACTCTTACTTGGGAAACTTCTAAATATTAAAAAGCAAATAGGCCAGTGCTTTACCAAGTACAGTGTTCTGTCTCTAACAGTAGCTCTAAGCAGTCACCCAAGACAGAAAAAAATTGCAATTTAATGTGATGCTCCAGCTTCATACTCTCCCAGCCTCTGGCTATTTTAAGCTGTGAGAATTTTGTGAGACTGGGAGGTTTTTCTTTTAAACATTCCTTACAATTACTCTTACAATTACTTGTTCAGTCTCTTGAAATCCTGTAAACTCTTACATAAATAGAAACATCTGACAAGCTATTTCTCATTTCTTATGTGAAGAAACACTCCTTTCTACTTAATTTAACCCTGGCTCCCACAAGCTCTACTTTATGTCCATCTATGACTGTTCTGGAAGAGACATTTGACAGCAGAGCTCACTTTTGCTCACTCTCATCCCCTCTCCCCTCACCCGCCAACTTTCCCATAACACTTAAGAGTTTGTCAGCCTCTATTCCATATCAGTTCCCAGTGGCTGAATGCATGAAAACAAGGACTAAATAGTCTCTTCTCTCCCCTTTTCAATTTATTCAATGGCAGGACCTTCCATATTATTTCACAACTTCTTAATTTTCTTAAAACCTTCAGTAACAAATATAGTTAGCATCCTTAATTAAATCCATCAAGACAGCAGAAATCACTCTTTTCTACATGTGTTCTACAGCAACTTCCATCTATAGAAGTTCCACTGGCTTTTCACATGCTGGCCTACTATATAATTCCCGTTATTTTTTTGTGCAGAATTGAGCTTTCTGGATTGCCACAAAATTCTTACTTTTTAAATTGTGTCTCATTTACTACCCTCTAGTCTCCAAGATTACTCCAAATTCAGGTGGTCCTTTCCACAGTGCTGCTTTATAGAACTCTTCGTTGAATACCATTTAGTCCTGGTGCTTCGCTAGTCTTCATTCTGCCTTGATATTATCATTTTGACCTCATCTGCTGTTATTTTCTCTTTGGACAGATCCTCACTGAGTTCCTCAGGAAGGATTCCTGCATGAAGTTCTCCCCAGTTTCCTCATCAATGAATACTGATGCAAAAAGCCTAACTTTTCTTTTCCATAACATCCGTGTCTCTTCTGAGCGCCCCTGTTGTTCCTTGGCCATCAGTTGTCCCTTTAGCCTTTCTAGCAAGCTTTTGCCCCTAGTTGATGTGAAGAAAAATTATTTAGTAGTTTGGTTACTTTGCCTAGTTGTTTCCCATTTTTTTTCTGGCCTGTTGTAATTGTTAATTGTATTTTTCTCTAAGTTTGTGTTCCCCTCTGTTATCTTGTTTTTGCTATGATTCAGACTGTCTCTTTACTTCATGTCTGGTATCCTTCAGCTTTTTCCTAACCCCTTGTAAGGATTTAATTCTCTTAGCTCTTTCTTCTGATTTCCTTTTGACTCTGTTCCTAGCTGGAGTTTGGCACATCTACAGACGATTTTTTTGTCTTTGTTAATCTTTGTAGAAATACTGTTTTTATAAAGTGAGGTTTTCAGTGCAAGTCTGTAACAGATCTCGTGCACTGTTCTCCATCAAGCCAGGGACGGCACTTTGTCTTGAGGGTCCATTCTATAAAAAAAATATTCCATCTAAATAATACCTTCTAAGAATGGCATCTGCTTCATATAGCAGTATCAACCTACTGTTGTCAGTGGTACTGTTCTGGCTGGTGGTTTGTCATGTGGATCCAATCCCCTGTTCTTCCCAGCTGGGCATTGAATTTTGACCCAGGTAGATTAGGTACTTCTCTCTGAGCTGGCCAGTTTGCTGTGTTTGGAAACTATTTAGCCTCTCTACAATCTTCTCTCTCTCCACCCTTTAAAAGTGAACAGGACTTTTCATCCAATTAATTGAAAGACGTCTGTCTTTCAAGAGGAACTACTTTTAAAAGGGGAAACTTTGTTCTTAAATCAAGCTTTGTCTTCTGTTTTGAACTTCCTCAGACTCTGTCAAGATTTTGCAATATCACAGTCATCTTTTGAAAAGTACTCTTTAGGGCAAAACCATCATCCAGATTACTATAAAGCACCACAAGGTCAGTGTTGCTTTATTTCTCTATAAGCTGATCTCTCAAGGAAGGGATTGGCATTGGAAGAAGGCCATGCAACTCTGTAAACAGAGTTTAAACACTGCGTTTGCCAAAGAAGATCTTCCACTTGGAACAGAGTCAGGCTTTTTTTAGTCATGCATTCCTAGCCTTAGATAATTAGGTCAATATTTAGGGATCTAAATAAGTGTATCCTGGTATTTAAAAGTGCCAGAAATTCTCACCCTGAATAGAGATGGGAAAGCATTTTCGTTTCCCTGCATCTTTTATTCAGTTTTCTACAGATGAATTTCATTATCTAATGCTAGATATCAGGATCAAACAAAAAAATCAAAGTATGTTAAATTAACATTTAAAAAGTCAGTAATGTTGTAAAATATTTAAAGCTAACTGTGAGATTCACCAGTTTGGGTTTCTTAGGGTTTTTAGCTTAATATTCATCTCTTTAGTAATTCCTTCTTTTATAATGAGCACTAGAGTAGGACACTTGCTGGAAAGGGGAAGATTAATTAAGAAATATGAGAACTATTTGCAGTTAGTTCTAAGAAATTTCTTGGAAACACATCTTCTCTCTGTTTCTCACTGTCTCTGGTGAGTATGATTTTATGTAAGCAGTGTCTTCACTCAAGGGAACATGTTTGGGGAAAGAAGCATCTTCAAACTTTCAGGGTACAATAATGCTGCAGACAGAGCTGGCACACACTTTGAATTCACAATTTCATTGTCTAAATTAGCTGCTTCCTCTCTGGGTGTGTTGGAACATAGAGTAGGGACCTAACTTAAGTGCTCGAGTCACCCATCAGAAGACCTCCCTCTCTCTTATTTGATTGTACAGTAGTTACAAATAATGGCTAACTACCAGATAAAATAAGTCAAAGAGAAAGAAAATCCCACTTTTTCCTTTTAAATCTAGACAATACAGTAAAAATGTAAGAGTACGGGTGATATAGGAAATATAATATATTAAAAAAACAAATGTAAAAGGGATTTGATTATGTTATACATGAAACTACATCTTAGACATAGTACTAGCAAGTTCAACATGTACATGAGATAGAGTTGAAAATAAAAATTAATATTTGAAGTGATGAAATTAAATAAATTTTCAGTCTGTCATCTGTCATATTAGCTGTAGAGACACATAAACTTAAAATACAGATATAATTTATCATGAAGATTTTAATCTAGTGTTGTTACAGGAAGCAATTATGCATACTTATCAGATTCTATAAACACCCTAGCCGAATTAGTAATATTAGAAAGAAAAACATCTTGACTAATTTTTAATTTTAGACTCCTAATACATACTCTGAACACTCTTCAAATGGCTGTACTAATGCTAATCAAACTTTAGTACACTGAAAAACATTAGACTAAAGATAACTTGGGAAAAGAAACACCATGGGGAAAGATTCATATAGAATATGTTTTGTAAATGGGTGCCTTCACTTGCTGAGATGATGGAAGTGAGTTATAGGGAAGGGAAGGGAAGGAGTGCAGTTGTGCTGCTGCCAAGATTCCCTGAGTGGTTCTGCATCCCTCCTCATGCGTTTGTCACTTTTACACACAACAGCTCATCAGGCAGGGCCAAGGGCAACAACAGCGCTCCCCCTCTTGCCCCTAAAATACCTGAGAGAGAGCAGGATGGAGAGGAAAGTGCTCTCTTGTCCTAAAATTCACACACAAGCTGGACCTGAAAGACAAATCAATTCACTTGGGACAAGACACTCATGACTCCCTTGGGAAAGGGCGATGGCTTTGGCAGCAGCCTGTATGGAAACACCAGCCGTGGAAGAAGGGCAGCAGCAAGCAGAGCATTGCCTCTTCCCAATCAGCTGCCTCACTTGGCTTCCTGCATCCTTCCCCTTTGTCTGTCAATTGCTGTTGCACCCTTTCCTTCTCTGGGGGCAGTTACCCTGCTGCTCCCAGGGAGGAGGAGGCCCCGCCGAAGGGCCCTGTGGTGCTGCTGGGAGGCTGCAAACCATCCCTGGGGCAGCCATTGCCTCTGCCCACACTGCCAGCAGCGCACAGGGCAGCCCTGCCCTCCCTGCCTGCCTCCTCAGCAGCACAACATGAACTGGGTCGGTGGCAGTCGGTGAGTGAAGCTCTTCAAAGCTGACAGAAACATCTCCATGCTGTGTCAGTGTCCCTCACAGACAGGGCACTGCCACGGTGTGTTTAACCACCCTGATGCCCCCTCATAAACCAGGCACTGCCACATTGTGTGTGGCAGCCATGGTGTCCCCTCACAAACTGACACACACAGCCGTGGTGTGTGTTCCAGGCCTCATTTCCCCTCACAAACTGGGCACAGCGTGGTGTTTGTGAAGGAATGAGTGTCTCTGTGCCCAGAGCAGCAGTGGAACAGTGTGTGTATTCCAGGCCTGCTGTGCCCTCAGGAACCAGCAGGCCATGGTGTGGGACAGCCCCGGGTTCCCTCCTGAGCCAGACTGTGTGAAGGGGCAGGTGCCTCCGATCCCGGGAGGGAGCCGTGTTTGGGCTCAGTGTCTCTCCACAGACAGGGGCTGCACAAGGCCTTCCTCACGCCCTCACAAAACGCAGTGCTTACCATTTGGGGAGAAGGATGTACAGGTATTGAGATTCACTGAAATAGTAGACCATCACACACTGAGTTGTAATGATAGAATTAAAAAAAAAATAATGTTCTGTTTCTTTGAGTGCTGTGCCCTCTGTCAATATACTAGAAATGTAAAGCCCACGGATTTTGTCAGCCATTGGGAAGCAGCATTGCTGAACACAGCTTTGTAATCATTCTGACTCTATGCAGAATCAAACTGAAAGAACACCCAACCAATCTGTAAGTCTTCCCAGCAAACTGGGTTTTCTGAATGTTGCCTCTGTGAAGCAGGAGGAAGGACAGTTTCAACTGGAAAAAACCCCAAAACACCAACCCAAACTTTGTCCTAATAGCCTGTCTGCCATACCCTCTGTAAGAAAACTCAGTGTGTAGGAGTATTGCACACATTTAGCAAATACAAATCAATCTGCTGCTTGCTGATGCTGGTAGTATCTGCCAGGGTTCCTTAAGTGAATCTGGGGTTTATATTTTAGATGTCAGAAAAGCTACACATCACTGGGGTTCTTCCCCACTGCAAGGGTGAATATTACACACATATGTTTGGAAAGTGTGCTCAAGCTTTAAGCAAAAGGTAATTCCAAGGGAATGCTCCATATTCCTAAGCCTCACAAAAAGTCCTAATCTTACTGACCTAAGGACTGCAGCCATGCTCACTGCTCATGGAACAGCAGCCCAGACTTCCAATTTTATGCACCAAGTTCTATAGGCATTTCATCATAGGTGAGATGAGTAGTTGGAGGTATAACTATACCCTATATTGCACAAACAACAGCAACTTGTACTGTCAATCTATTTTGCTTTCCTGTTTTATAAAAGGTCACCAGTATTCTGGAAAGTCCCAAAAGTTAAAAGCTCATATAGTGCTCCTTTTGTTTGTTTGCTTATATAGTTTTGTAGCTATGTTGCAGCATGACAAAGAAAATTAGGGCAAAATAATATATTGTCAAAGAATTCTTAAGTTTTAAGAAATTACAAATTGATGAAATATGCCTTGCAAGTCAAATGACTAAAAGCTTTTTCTGTTTTCTTTATTCATGTTAAAAAAATGTGTTTGGCAGCCTAATATTGAATGTGGTCATACCTTTACTAAACTGGGATTTTACTTCAAAATTACTGCAACAGAGATATGTTGACTTTACTATCTTTGATCCATTGTAACATATAACATAACATAACATAACATAACATAACATAACATAACATAACATAACATAACATAACATAACATAACACATTAACGAGTTTGTGTCCTAAAACCTTGGAACCATTGATGAGAAATTCAAGCCATGACTCAAGAATTTACTTTTGCTATTAAAATCATACTTATTTGCATTTTTCAGAAGCCGAATCATATTAAAGCAAGAAAGGAGAAAACAAAAGGTAAACAGTTTCAGCCATATTGTATTTTATATTGTTATATAAAAGCTTTGGTGGGTTCATTTACGTAAAACTTCCAAGGCATTTGGATTGAGATTCAAAACAGTAGCTAAACAGTTATAATGTTTCCCTGACTTTTAGGGGAAAAGTCTTATTCTAGATTTACTAAACTGAACTGCAACAAGAAGAGGAGGGAGACAGAGAAGGTGTGAATGAATGAATGAATGAATGAATGAATGAATGAATGAATGAATGCCTGTCCCCAGTTTTGGTTTTCCTGGATTACTTCTGTTGCCATGTTGTGCTGGTATGTGGGGACACAAGGCATTGCTTGAAGTGTTGTGTGATAACCAGCTGGCCTAACACACACATACACAGCCATTCTTTTGGGCCAGGTAAAAGGATGTTAGGCTCATTAAAGTCATTTGCAAAAGGAGGATGGCTTATTTGTATTTTGAATCTGAAAGTGAAATAAGGAAATCAAACTTACCCCTGGCATAGCAGAAAATATTTCAAACAGGAAAGAGAAAGAAAACAGCAAGAGAAAATGACTATAACCATAATAAATGGAGTCAGTTTCCTCCTTAGCAGCAAGAAAGAAAGAGACAGTATAAGGAAGCTCCACCACTTAAGCTGATACCCTCAAAACCCAGAGCTGGTGCACAGGCATATAGAGATAGAGGAAAAACAGTTTGACTGTATAGAGACAATTACTCAAATTAAAACATTTATATATGGGAATGTGGGACCAATCAGCAGCTTGTTCTCATAGCTTTCCCAGATTCCTTGAGGCCCTTGAGCTCTGGTCTAAACTACATAATTTATATTACAACTATGTAACTTGCTTCTTTGGAGAGGGAAAACAGGAAAAGACAGGATTGTTTTCAGTCATGTAGTATTAAATCACTAAACACAGTGGTGATATTAATTATATTATATTATATTATATTATATTATATTATATTATATTATATTATATTAATTGGTGTTATTTGATATATATATATGGTGTTATGGTGTTATGTTATATTATACAATTATTAGTAATTTAATAATTTAGAGGTGGTGAGGAAAAAAGTATCTGGGACACTGAAGGGAAAAGTTTACATTTTAGGGATGTGGACCCTAAAGTAACATGAATTTTGAAGTGTTGATTTGTACAACAAATTTGTTGTTGGTTGTGGTTGTTTGTTTTTTGCTTTTACCTTACTGAAGATATTCTTAACTGAAGAATAGATATTCTCCATAGATAATGTCATCCTGGAAAGCTAAAGATAATAAGAAATTATACTAAAAATTCGTTACCAATGAACATGTTAGGTATATTAGTTACATGTAACCTGCAGTCATGAGAAGAATTACATTTCAGAAGAAAAGTCAATGCTTTTTTTTTTGTTGTTTTGTTTTGTTTTGGTTTGGTTTTATTTCTTTTTTGTTTGTTTGTTTGTTTGTTCGTTTGTTATTTTGTTTTGGCATAGCCTTCAGTTTTCAATATTCTTCTTTTGTTTAGAAAAAAAATCTTACTGGGTTTACTTATTCATCTGCTGTACTTTGTGATTTTAGGATGGTTATGAATAATCTGCAAAATTGAGGGGTTTGTTTCCTATATTATTGTCCTGATATATTCAAAGCATCAGTCGTCAGTCATATTTATTTATTCCTTGTAACAAATACTCTTTTTGAATTCCTGATCTTAGAGATTTTCTTTTTACTTTTTCCTCTGTCTTTTTTTTTTTTTTATCAAAAGACTATGTTCTTTGTCAAGAGAGATGAATTTGGAGAAGAATAACTCTTTGTGTCATTGTAGATGGCACATCTGGTATATCTAATCTTGCTGAAATCTCACCTCCTGAAAATCTTCTTTAAATTTTTTTTAGGACTTTATCCTTGCCACATTTGGTATCGTTTTTTTTAAGAAATACTTTTAGGGGTTATACACAAAATTTGGAAAATTAACATTTAAGGACTAAATTTTTGGCATCAAGATAACAATTATTTACTTTGAATATGACCAAATTGCATTTGCATTCTTTTTCAAGGCAATAAAAATAAATTAAGGGCAAAAGGGGTGTGAGAATTCAGAAATACTTAACCATGTGCTTTTATATTAGGAACAGTTTGCTAAGTCTTGCTTGCTAATTTCGGAAGAATTACCTGTACTGGTAATGTGTTGTTGAAGCTTCTGCCAAAAACTTATTCTGTCCTTTAAAAAAATTAAGGAATACTTTGAAAGAAAGAAACTTAAGTCAAAAATGAAGCTCCTGGAAGTATCATCTCCTAAAAGTTCAGCAGTCAGTTTGGATCTCCTTAATCTATATGTGGTTAACCAGATATCAACCAAAAAAGACAACACTGGTGAGTTTTGGGTATTCTAACTTCTCAGAATTAGTTATTCTTAACTATTACTGCTGTTATTTTAGTTCTTGTTCTTCCATTTACAACTTAACCCTCAAGTAAGTGTTGCTTTATTTTTAAAATAAAAAACTGTATGTAAATACAAAAAGTTATGACTGAATTAAAAGTCAGGGCATAAGAGGAGTCAAAAAATCTTGGGTCCTGCCTACTTCACCTTTCAAGTCTCATCCTGTGGGGTAGCAGGAAGCAAGTGGCCAGGGAACATTGTGCTCCCTGTGGTAAGCACCTGCTCACCTGAATCATCACTGTTATAATATAATTTCTTATTTCATTGCTGTCTCCTGTAAATTGTCCTTATCTCAACCCATGATCTTTACCTTTTGTGCCTCCAATTCTCCTCTTCATCCTTCTGCAGTGTGACAGGGAGTATGAAAGGGAGAGGGAGATGGAAAGGAGGGAGAAGGGAGAGGGAGAGAGCAGCACATGGTTTGAAGTGTTTCAATGGGAACACTAAATTGGAGAACACCATTTCTAAACTCCTACCACTTATTACCTTCCCCATTCTATTCATTAATTTTATGCCACAGCCATTTCTTTTCCTCTTTGCTGTTGAATTAAGTCCATTTCCCATCCACTTCCTTTTTCATAACTTTGGGGGCATTTGGAATAGTCTTGTCAGTTCTACCCAGATTATCTTTTTTAAAATCCATTATTAAACTTCTTGAGAAACATCATAAAAACTTGAGTCCTAGCCCTTTAAATTACATGTGGTACTTAAGGATATGGTTTAGTGGTGGACTTGGCAGTGCTGGTTTAATGGTTGAATTCAATGATCTTAAAAGTCTTCTTCAAGCTAAATGATTCTATGATTCTTGTCAACTGTGACATATTCATAAACCAGATTATGGAACATTTTTTGTCCTACACTCAGAAGAGTAGAAGGTGACTGAGGAAGGCAACAGAGTCTGTACACACACAGTGGCTGTGCCATTTAGAATAGAATTTTTATATTGTTAGTAGCAAAGAAAGAAACAAATATGACTTTAAATGGATTAAGAAATCTAAAACAATAGGTTTTGTACTCTAATGAAAATTATCTCAAAACTTTCTTCAAGCCTAGCACTGACATAACATACATTCATTGCAGAGAACATGAGGAAGCCAGTCCACATTGATATCACTGAAGAAAAGAAACCTATCAGAAGACATAACTTAGAGCTTCCCACGTCCCCCCTTCGTACACAACATAAGTCAAACTTAGATGATCTCCAGAGCAGGTACTTGATAAAATAGGAAATAGTTATGCCATAGTGAGGTTCTGGGAGAGGTATTTCATGATAGTCTTAATATTTGGGGTATTAAGAACACATAAACATACCATTGCAAACAGGAAGTTTCACAACCAATCCTTTCAGGCCAGTGATACTCATACTGTAAGAGAGTAATTAATAAATTCTGATTACAAAACTGCACATGAAGCTGAGAGATTTTTTTAAAAAGATAATGTGTCTTTAAAAAAGATAATGTATGTGCCTCATGTCAGGTACATACACTAAGTTCATCTCAAGAAGCAGGTTATTCAAACAGCATTACCCACTTACAGTTTTCCCATCCAGCTTTGGACATCCTAAAGTGACCAACTCACAGAAAGGCTGCTCATAACTGCCTAAGAATCAGGCTGTTTAAAATGTGTGGAAAAATATTCCTAAGTTATTTTGAAATTAATACTCAGAATATTTTAATCTCTTGGATCTTGCATTTCTTAGGCTGTTTTTATTCATTTTACAAGGTTACAAAAGCAAGTTTTGGAGAGCAGAAGACAGCATCTCTCAGAAAAAGTAAAATACCAGCATAATGTAAGTTTATTGTTCTTATGATAAAAGACTAAAAATGTGCAGTAATTACTGTATTTTTAAGTAATTTTTCAGAGTGCCAAATCTCATAGGTACTGAAACACATGAAGTCTTCTTTCTCTCTAAGACTATATTGATAAATTATTTTCCTGCTAGTGCCTGCATATTTCTTGAAAAAAAAGCTTAAAATGTGTTTGTATCCATCTCTCCTCAGGATAGCATTTGTGTACATGTTTCAGATTAAGTAGGTACTTACATGTTTCCCTGAAATAAGTCCTTATTGCCTTAAGTTTTTCATGAAAAGTCATATCAGAATATAGAAAATTTTCTCTTCTTTATGGTTTATGTGCAGACATGTAGAAGATATGGAATGGCTTGATTACTTTGAACTTTATGCTTAAATCAAAACAGTTTGAGATAAATAAAATATCTCTTTGTTATGTTTTGTCTAGCTGTCACAAGTAATGGAATTAGGCTATGTTGATTCTAGTATGGAAAATGAAGACAACATGGCAAGAGTTTTTAGTGCTTGTCCGTTGTCCTCCTCTGGTTTTCAGTTCTCTAACCATACACAGCTTTCAGAAGAAAATTTCAACACAAACCTAATGGGTAACATTTGGGAACAGCCCTATGAAAAGGAACTGCAAAACCAGGTTTGGTTAATATTTTACTTCCATGGAATTATTTTAAACTAACTTTTATTTATTTGGTATGTAAAACTAGTGCAATGGTGATGGTAATTATGACTGAGCAACATTTTTGTAGGCTGGTGGCAATTAATATTTTGTATATACAAATATATTTATTTTATTATTCTGAAATAAGGTCAACTTGGGCTTTTGTTCACTGAGCTGTCAGTATTGCTGATATCTGCAGAGAGACAATTAGTCACATACTGGTGGCTTTCTTGTTTCTGGCTTGTAAATTTGGTTAACGAAAACTGAAATATATTATAGTTTGAAATACTTGCTTTCTCAAACAGTTAGTATAACTAGTGAGTGTTGCATGATCCCAGGTGATCCCTAATTTTTAATCTTTTAATGTCTCAGTGAGTAACATAGTTCTTACAGTATTCTCAGTGCTCTGCTGTTTAACTCTTTACTTTTAAGAAACAATTGAAAGTTATTTGTTCTGATGCATATTTTTTTCTTTTTGTTAACCTTGTGATTCTTAAAAGAATCATCCTTAGAAAAATGATAGCAAATATAATATGCTTTATTTTTAGCAAATATATTATTCAGTGGAAATAATAAAACAAATTCTATGTGTTTCACTAATGATATTCTGAAGTCTTGAGGTAAGTGAGGAAGAAATGCTCCAGGAGTTACAGAAGGGGAGATGATGGGTTATTCAGGGAATAAGTAGGCCAAAACCCACAGGAAGCTGACCTAAAAAAAAAAGAAGCCCAAGAAATATGTTTTCAAAACACAAGGATAATCCACCTCTGTGTGCAAGAGAATGATTAGATTCTGGAGGCCAGTTTGGCTGAATCAGGGAACTCCTGACTAAGGTCAAATGCAAAGAGGAAGTGTGCAAGGAGGGATAGGCAACCCAGGAAGAAGACAGGAGCATCCCCTCAGCTTGGAGGGGTGGCATTAGGATGGTGGGAGGTGAAAATCACAATGGATGAGAAGGACAGCAAGGAGGACTTCTGTAGGTGTGTCATCAAAGGAAGTAAACCAAGGAAAATGCTGTCCACTGCTAAACAGAGTTGAGACCTACTGACAAAGGACATTGAAAAGCCTGAGGTACTAAAAACCACTTTGCTTCAAGTGTTTCAGACAAGATCTACTCTCTGGCTCATCTTAAAATGCAGTCAGGAGTTGGGGGGGAGTTGTTTGAAACAGCAGGGAAGGAACAAGTTATAGAATCCACTGTAACCTGGACATATAGAAATATATGAGACTGGACAGAATCCAGCCAAGTATATTCAGGGTGTTGGATGACACCACTGCAAGGCAGATATTTATCACCCTTGCAAGGCTGTGGTGATCAGAGAAGCTTCCCAGTGAGAAGAAATACACAAGTGCAAAAACGTAAGCATGACCTGGGGAAGCATCATCTCACCTCTGTCCCTGGAAGGATTAAGGAGCTAAGTGCCCAGAGGCAATTCCAAGGTACATGAGGAACAAGAAGGTGTCTGCAAATAACCATCAGATTTTCCAAGGTCATACTCTGCCTGGTGGACCCAATTGCTTTTTGTGATAGAATTAATAGCTCTAGGAATTAGAGAGAACAGCAGACATTATTTACCTTGACTTTAGGAAGACTTTTGACAAAGTTTCCCATGGGATTCTAGTAGCCAAAATGGGCAGCTATGAGCCAGATAAATGGACAATAAGATGAGAAAAAAACTGTCTGCACTGTCATGCTCAAAGTAGTTACCTATTTGCTAAAGTTTGTTTGGACACAGTTGGGCCATAAGGAGGTTTGTGCTTCTGCTGTAAAGATATAGAGAAATAAAAGTAGTGGGAAAATATTTATATTGTTTGCAAACCCAAGCTGAAAGTTTTAAAGACTGTAACAATTATGTATATTTGCAGTTTGACAGCTTCTACTGTTTTCTTAGCCAGGGAAGAGCTTTGATCAAAACCCTTGGAATACAAAACGGTCAAGTCAGTGTGTTTTCAGGAAGTCTGATACAATGGCTCAGGAACTGTTCACGCCATTTGATAGGTAGGCAGTGATTTTACATTAACAAGGAAAGTAAACAGTCAAGTTTCATTAAGAAAAATACTAAAATAATCTGAACTGTATTGCTACTTGGTTTTTTTCACTGACTGTTTTTCAAATAGAAATTGAAATCACATGGAAATACTAAATATAGAAAGCTATTTAAATTTGCTGAAAGGCAGCAAAATTTGAATTTTGGAGCAATGATTTATTTTTTGCAATGTCAGACATGATAGTGTTGCTGAATTCACCTTGAATGATAGCACAGATATACTAAGAGGCCACAAAGATGGGAAAGCTGCCCCAGGTGTTATTAGTTCTGGGCACTGTTGCAAGTGCTTTTCTGACAATCTTGATGCAATAGCAATTGAACATCTGCACCTACATTATTTATACTAGGGATTCAAGGAACAAAACATTTTCTTTCCTTCTCTTTAATATGTGATCCTACTATAGCTTTCTTTTTTCCCTATACTTGATTCAATAATACTCCTATGAGAAGATACACTTTTACACTTTTAAAACAATGGATAGAAATCAAGAACATATTTCTTTTTGTATGTGCTGATTAAAAATCTTTCAAATCACATATGGCTTAGTGCCAGACTCATTTGTACTGAATATTTTATTTCATTTTCTTTCCAGAGGCTCTCCCTTGGACATAGAGGTCTTACACAGGTAATGTTACTTTACTCCTTCTATTCCATAAGTTTGCCATTTGGTTGAAAGTTCCTGTCCATCTCTATCTTAGGCTGGATAGAGACATAAAAAGACCATACAGTATTTTGCTGTTCCTGAAGTGCTTGCAGCCTGTGTGCTTGGGGAGTCAAGTGATCCGTAAACTCACTGGCCAAATAATAACACATCAGCCACCTTAACTTTCATGCTTCTTGTAGCTTCTCCTGGCTTTCTCCAGCAAAACCTAAAATGAGCATAGCATTCACCTTGCTGTATAACTGAGCGAATTCCCAATTAATATATTTACACTGAGTATTTGCTGATCAAAACACCACAGGCATTTTCTCCAGTAGGAATTTTCTGGAGTACATTTCAGTTTTCAAGTTCTATTGATAGCCTTGCTCACAACGTTTTAAAGAAAGGGCTTGTTTTTTTAAATGGCCTTTTTTGCCAAATCTCTCTCCTTCAGAAGAATCTCAACTTTTTGCTCAGAGTTTCTGAAAGGTCAGTCAGCAGATCCAGCCTGGAAACAAAACAGTTAAAATGTTAGATTACGAGCCAAGTAAGTGAAAGCATAATAGCTTTCATGTCCCTGATTCACATGATAAAATCTTCAAAACCACTACTCTCAGAAATGGGATAGGGAACTAGGGACAAAACAAAATTTCTGACTGGCCTCCTGACTCTGGAACAGAAAAATTCTATGCTGAATCAGGATTACTGATTTCAAGTACAAATTAAAGTCACTTGCTATGAGCTTTCAATATGGAAGAGAAATATACTCTTAAGCAAACTACTTTTATGAATGGAAGAAGCTATCTTCCTCTTTATTTCCCCTCCTTTTCTTTTTCTCCCCGAAGTGGCAGCCTTTGGTCAGCTGGTGGAGCAGCAGTGACATACTGTGGCTGATTTTATAAATCACAGTTCCCTGTCCAGGAGGATGTGTTCCATGGCTTTGTATATTTGGAGACATTGAGAAATAGAACCCCTTTTAAATCAATACTACTATTTAGAAGATATAAAACATAATAAAATATACACTTTTTCAGTTGAAACACTGTATATTTAAGACAAAATCAATTGTAATGGGCAGTGAAGTTCTTGAGATTTTTATCATCAAATTATCATAAAGTGTTGTGTTAACTGTCAGTATTTTGCTTATTTGTGTACTCAGCAAATTGTTTTTTTTTTTTCTTTTCTATCCCTGTTACACCTCATTGCCTTCCCCCAGGCCAGACCACATGAATTCTGCCAGGAAAAATCCAGTGATAATAGCCAGTGATGAATCAGAAAACTGTGGAGGAATAAAAGAACCAATATTTGATGTCGTGAAAGAAACTGCAGAACTGAAAGGTCCCCAAGATGGAAGGGATTGTTCCTTTCTGGTACTATTTGGAGATGAGAGTCAACCAATTCATAATAGTCCTTCCACAGAGCATTTTAATCCTTTTTCTAACCAAAGCAATACTAATATTTTTGTCACTGTTCCTGATGTTAGAAATCAAATTATCAACAAAAATTATGACACTAGAAAGGTTTATCCTGCAACCAATACAAAAGAAAATTCCATAGACAGACGTCTTGAAGGTATTTTGACAGCTCCCGAACAGGTTTTCCTTAAAAGTAACAATGTGTTAAGTACAAGCTACAAGGAAAACAGTGGACTTCATGAAACCCATCTACAGAACTGTCGTGAGGGACAGCAGCACTTCATACCCTGTGAAAAGAAAGAAAAAAGAGCAAACCTTGAAAAAATTGGTGTGTTTCATATTTTAAGGACATATATTTTGGGTTTTATTCTCCTTTTAAAGACATATGTTCTTATAACCAGAAATGTATCTGCCCTAACTGAAAACATCATGAATCTTCAGAATGCAGCCACATAATTTTAAATCCAACTATTTAAATTATTTTAAAAACTAGACAGAAAGTTTTATTTTTAAATTGTGTTTATTCTATTGCATTTCAAAATCAAATTTCAAAGGTTTACTTTTTTTTAATTTTTAGGGATATTTGCTTATCACCATGATCAGCAGAATAGCTTAAAGGAGAATGTGCAGAATTATTCAAGAAAAAAAAGGTGAGTGTCATGGAAATTACCAGTCTATTAACCAGTGATAACTGCAGAGGCCTTGCTGAATTGGAGAAATCCTGCTTAAAAGCACAGGAAGGCAAAATTTTAAACAGTATTACTGAGGACCCAAGTTTTCTCAGTGAAGATAGTACATACAATGTGAGTAAATTTATGCACAGGTAAGCCCATTATGCCTCTGTGTATCTGCCCATAATAAGGACACAGAAATACTTCTCCATGGGACAGTTTGTTGTTCCTGAAGTTAAGCTGTTGGTCTGGCTTGTTCTCTAAAATCCTGTGTCTCATTCCACTGGCTACAAAGCATGTAAATGTTTTCCCTGGGCTATGTGAGTGCTCTGTGTTTTGCTGAAGACTTGTTTTCCAAAGACTGGTACATAGCACCTTTCATTTTACAAAACAGAACTATCTTGTCATTGCTTCAATTCCATTTTGCATTTCAAGAGACATGAAGTTTATTAAAAACAGACGTGAAGTTCTTGCTGTTAAATCTCAGGTTCAGAAATAAGTCCAGTGATCTCAGTAGTGGGAAGCATTTAATGGTTACTGAAGACAAAATAAAAATTGAAAAGTCAACACTAAGGACTTTAACTCAGAAAGAAAATAAAAATACTGGGGAAAAAGCACTTACCAGAGAACTTTGTGTTTTGCATTCCTCAGTGATGACAAGTCTGTGAAAGAAACAGCCTGGAATCAGAACCATCTCTTTGTATTTGAAGAGGTAACTTTTAAAAAGATGTATTTTTTGTCAATCCCCCTGTTTTCATGATTTGTTTGAGCTGGAGAAGGATTGTCCACAACAGTTAGAAATTGAATATAGCTTCAATGAATTAATTACCGTAGAAGCTTCTTTTCCAGCATGGTTTATATAAGGAATTCAGAAAGAACTGCTGCTAGTGACATGGTTCAGAAAGACAGTCCTTTGAGGTCCACAGTTCACATGGTTTCATTCACACTTTAGCTGATGCCTGAAAGACATTATGTTACCCATCAGCACTTAGGATCAGGTTCTGTAGGCAATGCCCAGATATTATATGCAGGATGCTCCAGTATTATAAAAGAGCTTTTTGCCAGTATACATATAAAAAGTGTTTCAGATGTCTTACCTGTAGAAACCACAAATGGTACTACTCAGGGGTAAAAATACTTCTTAATTTTTGATACAGTGCAGTGACTCCTTTATCTAATATAGAAACTGAATGTTCCTCTCTTAACCTAAGATTCTGATCCAGCTGAACTCTTACTATTAATATCTTATTATTTTTAACAGTTCACAACAGCATATGAGAAAGGGTATAAGTTTGGAGTGAGTTCATATCTTCAAGAGATGGAGATGGGTTAGTACTATTTATACACTAGCACTTAAATTTTTTTTCTCTACTTGAGAAACTGAAACTGTTACTTTTAAAGCCAGAGAGAATGATCTTTTTAGGATGTTACTTTGTTGAGGGCATGTATTTCTGATTCACACAGTACCGTAAAAAGACAACTAGCATTACCAAGTAACTAAGAATTAGCTGTGTTTGCTTTTCCTTGAAGAGATATTCTCTTCCACTAGACTATATGCTGTCACTCCACATGTGGACAGAGGGAATAAGCTAGGCAATCCTACATCCTTCCTACTTCCTCGGTAGCTGTAGGGTCAGCTGTGCTGGCTGCATTTCAGAGCAGAAGATCACTCAGGGGCCTCCAAGAGAGAAATATGTAACTTGTTTGGCAGCCAGTGTGCACGTGGATTCTGCTGTGTCCTTTCACAGGCTGTGCTCTCCAGAGTCCCTCCTCCTTTTGGGTAGCACAGTTCTGCTGCTGATTAACAGCACAGCAGAGGCTTTGGGGGACCCATCTCACAAATTCTGTTAATATGTTGGCCTGAGAACTGGCTATTGCTAAGAACTAGATTGACCTTGCTAACATTTTGTTCTTTAAACAGTATCTTAAAACTGCATCAGAAATAGTAATGTTTAGTTCTACATGCTGTACTTGAGAGTTGGATCTTTGGGGAGTGTTTGGTGAGTAACCTTTCTTTCTTTTTCAACTAATTTTGCAAGACGTGGAGTCACCACTCAGCAGTCATTCTCACAGTTATTCTCCAAGGCAGACTGAGAGCTATTTGAGCTCTAGTCCTGACACAGTGAGTAAACCCTTGTGGGCTGGCAGGGCATTATTTGAATCATATCTCTATGCCTGAGTGCACCTAAGGGTGGATGTAGCTGGAATCTCATTTTGTTTTGTACGAGATAAGTACATACATCATATATGATGAGGACAAGAAATTATTAGCTGTAAATTTTTCTAAGTAGTTTTACAGACATGTGGTCTGACTGTGGGAAGATGCTAAGCAATAATCTATCTCTTCCTTTACGTATAGCTGCCTTACATCACATGCCTGTAAAGCAGAATGATTTGACACACTGTGTTTTCAGTAAAATGCCAAGGTATGAGAGCATAAATTGCATGTGAGAGTAAAGGTCTACCTTGGCCACCTTCTCTTCACCAAGAGCCAGAAGTACATCCTTGGAGAAGGAACAAAAAAACCTGCAAACAACCAAAAACACTCCATTCTGGCCTTTCTGTTTATTTCACTTAATTATTAGCAAGTCATTACTTTAGTCCTTAGCTATTGAACTATTTGAACAGTTACAATTGCACAATTCTGTTTAAACAGTCTGAAGAAGAAGACACAGCCAAAACGAAGGAATTTCTGAATGAACAGTCCTTGAAGGCACATGGTGCTAACCTATTCTCAGCCTCAGCAAGCAGAGAGGCCCCCAAGAGCTCTCACACTCGAAGTGTGGGTATGCAGCCCAGCAGTTTTTTGGCTAGAGAAGAAGCAAACAATGTTCAGGAGAAAGACTCTAATTTTTGTGCCGCAGAGGAGGGAAATGAAAGCCAGAGAGCTCTGTCTCAGGGCCCATCACACCGCCCCCCTAAGAGGGAGCATGTCACTCGCAGCGCCAGGTGCGATGTTTGGTCGCAGACTGAGGGCTCGGTGACAGAAGTAGAGAAGGTGGATGTGGGCACCCAGTGTAGCACCCTGAGGGTGTGCAGCTGTGGGGGATCCCTTCCCGCTGCCCGCAGCCCAGGGGAGCAGGGCAGCTGCCCAGCTGCCCCGCCCGCGGCTGCTCCTCCCAGCGCCGTGCAGGAGGTGCCGCAGCCCGCGGGCACCGGGACTGACGCCTTCTCTGCTGAGACCGAGTACCTGAGTTTGGCTGGCAGCAGGACTCTAGAGGTGCTGAGCTACATTGATAAAATGAAGGAGAGAGCTCTACAAGCAGTGTAATGGAATGTAACGAACACAATAGTTTTGTCCTGTTCTTAGTGTATTTCATTCAGTTGGCATATTCTGACTTTTCTGGCATGGTTACTGTTTGTTTGCTTTAACTATCAATAATTATGGATTTCTGTCTACCTACTGCTATTTCAAAGTATGAGTTTCTATAGTTATTCAACTGTTAACAAAGGATTTTACAATAGCCTAGTAAATACAAATATTAGGAATTATATTGGTTTCCTCACCATATATCCATAGGATTCTGTAGTTTGGAATTGACTGACTATGTTTCTTTTAAGGTAATGGGAAGTTGTTGTTCTACTTCAAAGCATATTTATTGTGGCTCAGAGTTCAGAGCCCTTGTCTGATTCTTACCCATTTTAACCGAAAAATTTGCCTTTGTCATGTGTTCATACTAAACACAAAAATGGGAAACAACAGAAAATGTACATCTGCACACATAGAATAGAGTGTAATTTTAAAAGAGCTAATTTATTAATTTATTTTTTAAATGCTCAATTTTCCTTCCACAGCAGATTCATTCATTAATTTTCTGGTTGTTAATCTAAAAAAATCTTCCACATGTTTCTGTGTTCTGTCTGCAAGTTGAAAATCTGAAAATACTTTCCTCTTCATTTCAGTATTTGCGTGAAGCTACAAACCACAACAAATAAAAGTTTCTAATAATATTGTTTCTAGGTTATATTCTTGCCTTCTAAAAAGTTCCTGGTAAAGGTGTCAGGGAGACTCAGTATTACTAACATCTACTTACAGATCCATGCACCTTCTCTTCTACAGAGACGTCTCTATCTTAACTATGTGTGTGTATGTGTATGTATATATATAAAAACCTCTCTCTGTGTGTATATATACATATACCTTGTACACATATAAATGCATTAGCCAGCTGGCTGCATGCAGGATTCCTCTTCTTCACAAATTGGGCTTGGGCAAAAGCTACACTGGAGACTTCCTTAAACAGAACTGGAGATTTGCCTCTATAAGGTTAATATGTTGTGCTTTCCCCTTGGAATCTGCTGTTAAAAGATTCACTGTCCTTATTCCCACCAGGTCAGGGCTTTTTCCTACATTTTGTAGAAGGGATGAGTGTCACCCAGCCTGGATGAGATCTGTCCCCGTTCTCTTCATCATCAAACTAGTGGCTGTTTTGGCTGCTGCATTTAATTTTTGAAGCTAAGAGCCTTTTTTAAAAGGTCTACATTGCTCAACAGTTTGCAGGTTTATGGCTGTGCTATTTTTAAAAATAGCAGCTCAGAAATTTCAGTGGGCTTTTCTGTACTTGGAAAAAAACAGCATTGTCTTTCATATGTATAAATTGCATACATGAGAAGTGGTTTGCAGAGCCAGACTTCTGAACTGTGTAACTATCACTTAGCCAATTCACTGCCCACTTCCTAAGGCTTGACATACGCAGATTTTCTTTTTTAGGTTGCCTCAATTTATTGCCAAAGCAAACTTCCTAGTAATTTTTTTAAGCTGCAATATTCATCTTCTTCACAGGGTATATAATTTATTTTAATAACAGCTATGATTTTCTGGAAGCTCAGCTGTTACCAGCAGTTTCTAAAGCATAGTTTTTCACTCAGTATGACAAAATCAATTCAGATTGCGCCACACCAGCCAGCCATGCTGGCTTGAATGCTGCTTTCCCAACAGTGCCTCACACCTGGTACTCACCAGTACCAGTACCAGTACCAGTACCAGTATTAGTACCAGTACCAGTACCAGTACCTGCCAGTCCTTGCAGTGGTGTGTGTCCAGCTGCCAGCCTCCCCACGGCTGATGTGTCCCCAAGGCACTTGGCCTGCCAGACTGCACTACACTGTGGCAGAGGCCAGAGAGTGGCACATTATAGCTAAAAGCTCCAGCACTCTATGCTTTAGACTGGAGCCGTTTTATTGCCCCAGCAGATGTAAAATTGCCTCATGGCCAAAGAGTTATTTGGTGTCTGGGTTAGAAAGGTGCTGGTGACCCAAATAGAGATGAACTTGCAGTAGAAGTTCTGCTCCTGATTTCTCTACTGTTTGCATTGTTGCTGGGACTTTTAAACCATGGTTAGTTTTACACTGTAAAAGCGAGCTACCCACATTCAGGTAGATACTCCAAATCTGCAGAGCTGGCCTCTGAGCAGACATATTCCCAGTCTGTGCCTATGAATCTGGGACAAAGAATGCAGCTTGGAACACAGGTGGGAAAAAAGGGACAGTTGCACCATATGGATATATGTGTGTGGGGTTTCAAATGCTCTTTATTAAGTTATTGCTCATATTTATCATTGCTTAAAGCCTCTCAATGGGTATCACTTATTTTCACTTCAGCCACTGATACAGCAACTCTCACAATCTGTCCAGTTCCAGCTAGGTTTCAGCCTGGACTGCACTGGAATTCCACTGCTCAGTGCCAGAAACTCACCCTCTGACTGGCTGTACATAAGAGCTGCATACATGTCTCTAGTGCAATAATTCACCACTTGGGATATCAGTCACTGCAGACAATCATGTTTAAAAGCCTTAGGATGAGAGTATATAAATTCAAATTACATTTTTACCTGTAATTGCAAAGCAATCAGAAGAAAGAAAACTATCTTTGTAGTGGTTTGTGTGCTGGTGATGATAAATAAGGCTGTGCACTCTTTTTAGCCACTAGAGAAGTATTTTAAAGTATTTACATTACTATTATTGCATTAAAAGAAATTCACGCTTTCTTCTTAGCTCAGCCTGCCCCTCTGCTCAGATGCTTTCTTTACCCTGATTTTTTGTGACATCAGGGAAGAGCTGAGTTTGGTTTAATAGGAAGAAGTAACCTCAAACCGTGCTTTCTTCATCTGGTAATTCAGCAGCTGATGCTATTAATCCATCAACATTTGTAGCCTACACTAATGATTGTCATTTCACTCACTGCATTCAGGCACCACCAACTTTCTCTGAGGCTTAGCTTAGGCAGAGGCACTCTTTTCTCATCCATGTCATTTTTCCTGGCAGCATGCTCAGCCTCCAGGTAGGCCATGGAAATATACATTTTTAACTGTTTGGTGAGCATCAATTATAAGTAGAGTTCTTCGGGGAAAAGGACAGAAAATTACCTGTAATTAACCAAAAAAACAGAAGCATTTTTTTATCAGTGGCAGTCAAATGCTTCTAAACACAGATTGAAAGACTCTCACTGAAAATACTACCGTAAACTCCAGTCAGAATAATTTTTCATATGCAGCTTGTAACTTTATTTCCTTCTAAAATCAGCTCTAATTACAGTAACCTGCAAGGTTAGGTTTTCTGGGTAAGCACCGAAGGAAGTTTGGTCATTAATGGGCAATTTATTGCTGGATGTTCTGCCAAGAACCTCCACAAAATTCATAGAAATTCTTATTTCATTGCAATGAAGGATTATCATTATAGGAAATGAGAGTCTTAAGTCTTCATACAAGTAATTATTTATCTGGTGGAAACTGTGACTTGGCTTTCAAAGGGTTTTAGCCGGTAGCAGATTGAAGGAAGATGAGGTTTCCTGGAAAAAGTATTTAACTCTCTGCATCCAATGCCTAATCTTACCTCAAAAAAGACAATGATCTTTCTGCAATGCTTCTTCAGCCTCTTCTCCCTGACAGCTTCTGATGGGTTAGGGGTGACAATCCCAGTCACCCAAATCAGAGCTTGATTCTCCAGGGCTGGTGATGTGGAACTCCAGCCATGTCTCCTGACTCTGAGCTGGATGCTGAATGTTTGCCCCTCTCCAGCCAGTGACTCCACATCCTTATGGTGCTTGCTCCAGGTGCCAGAGCCCTCTGGATGTGCAAACCAATAGGATGAGCTCATGGTGAGCTCTCACACAACACACAGTGCTGATACACCAGCTCTGTGAGAGGTGATGGGGGAACTTGGGCCCAAGCACAGAGGGGTGGAGAGTGAGTGAAGATAAGGCAGGAGGGTGAAAGAGGCCTGTTGAATTATTTAATAGAGCTGAGAGAAAATGTCCAAATCAACCATTTGTGCCTGTTTGCAGAGAGAGTGCTGTGATTTACTGCCAGTGTGTCACACTCAGCACATGGGTACTGGCCTGGCCCAAGGACCCAGAGCTGTGACTGATTACAGGACAAACCAATATGTCTTATTGCAGAAGATTTATTTAATTTCCTGGGCTGGAGTCATTACTGGGAAACAGAAGGTCTGTAAGGAGCTTTGCTCTCCAGAGAAGCTACACTCCATGAAAACGAATGAATGTCTGGAGAACCCCAAACCACCTGAAGCTGGCAGGGATTTCCAAGCTTGCCCAGTGCAAGCCCCTCTCACAGCAGGGCCAGCTGGAGCAGAGTACTTTGGGCCATGGCCAGCTGCTATCACCAGACACTTGGCCTGGGGCTGGGGGAATAAGCCGTGCCAGGAAGAGGAGCACAGGGCAGCTCTGCCTGCTCACAGCAGCTGCTGCAGATGGAGGCACCACTGCCTGAGCCTCCTCCCTGTGCTGAGATCAAGGCAGGGGCCTGGGGCTGCAGGAGGGGGAGCTGTGGGTGTGTGGGAGGGAGGGAGGCTGGGTGCTGCTGCTGCCCTGCCCTGCTCCAGCTCCTCACAGTACAACTCCTTCCTCTTCTCTCTCCTCACTCACATTTCTGTGCAGTAATGAAGAGCAGCAGTGTTTCACCCCAACACCAGCTCGTCCCTGAGTGCACAGCCACAGAGCCTCCTCAAGGAGCCCCCCCACCCTGGGTTGCACTAACTACAGGCACCCATCACTCTCCCACCAGGGACTGTGGGGGTCCCAATGCCCCCAGTGTATCCCTGTGAATTCCACCAGCCACAAGGAAACTTGACATTTAGAGAGAATACAAAAGCTATCTCATCTGCTACCTGGCTGGTGGGGGTGGCAGTTAGCCTTCACCCAGCTTACAAAAACTTTGGTTGCTCTTGACTTTTTTCCCCACTGTTTTTAGCAGTGGGGACACCAGCCCCAGTTTAGTTCCAAAGCTGCATGGGACATCTGCAGCCTCCTCAGCCAACCTGCAGCTTATGGGCACCTCAAACACCAGGGAGAGCACAGAAGCCACACATGAGACTGACTGACTGCAGCCACATCTTGTGACAATCCAGTAACAGGGCATACAGTCTGATCAGACATCCTGGGCAATGAAGGAGCTCAGTGGGAGCAGTCAGACAGTTTTGATGCCATCTCACAATCGATATATTACAATCAGTACCAATTTCATGGCAATGTTTATTCCAAGGCACCACTTCCAGTGGGGACGTGGCCACCTGCTGCAGGCCACAAGTGCCATTTTAGGGATGGGGAAGTCATCTGGCACTCGCAGGACAGCTTCTTACAGGACTGCCAACAGCCTCCCCTTTGCAAGTACCGCTATGCTGAGTGACCCTGAGTCAAGGCTTCAGGCAGAAAATCTGTCTGTGGGATTTGGTGACAGCTGATGGGGACACAGGGTCTCTCCAGCCTCAGCTGTGGAAATGGTTTTGAGAAGGAAAAGCTGCAGGGCTGGGAAGGCTGAAAATGCCACATGTTAAGGAGAAGGGCAGGATGTGCCAGCAGAGCAGGGCTTGGCTCACCCTGTTTCTGTGCCTCACCATGCACAAACTGCTGGATGCAGCTGGGAACAGAGAGCTGCCCATGGAAATTGAGACTAATTATCTCTATATATGCGGTTTTGATAGATCAGGCAATTAACAAAGTGCACTGCAGCACTCAAGAAATGTTAAAAAATAAAAACTGAAGACTAAGCCTATGAATCTGAGTCCTGGGGAAAAAAACCTCAATTTTTTAGAGAGAGATTTAGATCTCGAATCAGCTGCATCCTCAGCTCAGTGCTGCCTTCTGACTTTGCCCCCCTCTACCCAGGATAGCTTGTCACTGTCCCCTGACATCATGCAGTAGTGTGGCAGAGACTCTATACCCACACTCACTCTTCGCTAACCATCCTCCATACCTCATGCCCTACTTCCTTCCCCCAGCCTCTGCTCAGGATTTGCTTTGTGTTCCTTCTGCTCATGTTGCCGTGGCAACCTGATCCAGTCTCAGTTCCACATATCACCTTGATTATGGAGTTTAGCTAATCCAGCCCCCTCTGCCCTCGAGCTGCTCACGTTTCTCAAACTGCCTCCCTGATGGACCCCAAACTCTCACTGTTCCTTCAGGCATGGACCTTCCCCGCCTCTCCAGCCCCCTTTCTCCACCTTTAGTGGTATGTAACCCTTTCCTTGGCACCGGTGCACTGCAGCTTCTATGCACCTTACACTGTGCATAACTCCTGCATCTTTGTAAGGATTTTCTGATCTTCTGAAGCATGATCCACAGAACAGGGCTGATTTGGAAGCCTTTCATTGCTCTGCCCCTTTCTACTTGCAATAAAAGGCACCTAAATCCCCCCATGCGGTGCCAGTGATAATGTGTTACAAGACTGTGGGTACGTCATTTTGGATGTGTGCTTCTCTTTCTTCCTTCACACAATATATCTTACTGCTCCATGTATGACCCTCTGCTTCTCTGTTTGGCATTAAGGACTCTATCTGAGATAGACTTAATGGGATATGACAGCATCCAAAATCACAGTGTACTAACTAAGGCAAAGGTTTCACAAATCAGAAAAACATATGGATCCTTGTATCCTCCTGAAACCCAGATCCCAGTATCTCCTATAAAAGTATCCAACCAAATTAAACTCACACAGCCCTCCAGATTTTTCTGTCAAAATCAAGATGCAGAAAATATTCCTGGCAGTTCTGCAGTTAACTCTCAAAAGGCAAAAGCTTTCCAAACTTCAGGTCTATGCAGAGCTTCTCAATCACACACACACATGCAGGTACTGGGTAGGTAACACACACCAAACAAGTGAGTGAAAACCTGCCCTGGAGACCAGCTAACAAACAGCCCCAGGGTAAGACTGTGGAACTGCTGATGGCAAATGTGTGAGACTGGTTCCCAGAGTGCAGCTGAATGTGTTAGACTGTCCATCAGGAGAGGAGCTGAGATGCCATTCATTTTGGGTCAAATGGAAGGGAAACTGCAGCAGTTGAAGTGCCTGAGTTTGTTTGTGCAGGGAGCTCTGTGTGGGTGAGGGGTGACTGGAGGGACACCAGCTCAGGGGACAATTGGCAGCGGGTCTCTTCAACCAGCCCAGAGCAACTCAGCAGATGACCACTGACGTTAAAGCTTACCTTTAAGTTCCCCACTTCCCACAAGTAGGAAGCCTTGAAAGAAGCACTTTGCACCTTGCACAAAGGCCACACTGCATGGATGACTTTAGTTTGGATGGAGCAACACCCAGCCCTGATCCTGAAAATGCTCACAAAGATTTGGAGCAACTACTGTAACTGCCTGCAGTTCAGTTCTACAGAAGGGAGAATGCATTTGGCAAAAATCAATCCATCAGTAGTTGCTTTGTAATAGTATCTGAAACAGAGAGAAATGGCAGAAGGCAAAAAAAATTGAGTGTTTAACAGCAGAGCCACCAGATTTTCATTATCCCACAAAGAGACCATATAGTTAGTTTTGGTGACAAATAATATGAACTGCAGTCACTCATCACCTTTATAAACACTATCAGCCAGAAACCTAGAAACAGAAGCTGTCAGTGCACAATGATGAGCTGCCTGGCTCCCCTCTTGGAGATATGTACTGCCACAGATAAAGGATTGCCAAGCAGTCTCCCACTGCCAGCTTCTTCCCACTGGCTGTGATCTCTCTGCATCCTGGACCAAAAGGCCACAGCTCTGTTAGAGCCAGCTTTGGATCTCACCAGGATTCAACTGTGGTACCTGTGGTGGGTGGATGTAACAGAACCATTTTCCATTTGTTCTCATGGGTGCAATTCCTCTGGTGGGACATTGGGGCAGCCCTGAATAGCTGCATTCAGCTCTTCAAACAAATCCTCCAGAAAGGAAGGGGCACTTACCTGGTGTCACAGAACCATTCTTTGATTTGAAAAACATCATATAAAGATAATATTCAAAGCATTCTTACTCTTCCCTTATTTCAGGCAAGCCCATGGCCTAACTGAGCTCATTTTGCTGAGCAATGCAAAGTTCCCACTCTAAAAAGTGACCCAAATACTCAAACAAATGAAACCTTGAGAAAAATTCTGTAATTAAGTATCTCACCTTTTATTTTGTTCATTTACACTTCTGGCACTGACAATTCTTTGAAGATATTTATTTTTATGTAAAGACCAAACTTCATTAAAGCAATCATAAGTCAATTAAATAATTTTACATCACTTAAGTTTCAGAAAATGTACAACACTTTCATACATTATAGGCTTGACCGGTTGGAAATGCAAATGGCACATGTTTGACATGGTTAAGAAATGACTTGGACAACCCAGCAAATTGTTTTGCCAAAACCTGTACTGAATACTATAACCTGTGCCCAGGGATTACAGTGTGCCTGATGGCACCATGTGCACATTACTCAGCATGGAATTATTACTATCAAATTGGTCCCCAATAACATCTCAAATATTCTACATGGCATTTGTCACACAGAGATCCAGTTAACCATTTTTGTAGAGTGAGATTCACAATGGAAAGCAGAGAGGTGGCTCGTGCCACCTCCCAGCGACGTCCCGGACCAGCAGGACATGAGCACATGGAGAATATCGAGCACATGAATGATGCTGGCAGCTTCAGGGGACTGTTGGAGCACTGGGATCAAACAGATGGCACTGGGCAGGGCCTGTGGTGTAACACAGCACCCCAGCACCATGAAACCATCTCCTCACACCTGCTGGGCATCCAGGAAGTTTCTCCTGCAGAAGTCACGATGATGGTCATACATTCAGTCCTCTCAAAGTCTGTGTAATGTTTAAGGCAGCAAGAGAAATTTGCCTTTATTTTAACACTTCAGAAACAGATGGTTCCTTTAGAAATAGGTGGACAACATTCATAATTCCTCAGTATGCTCCTTATTTGTATAAATGGGATGAAAGGCCAAAGCAAATTCTGACAAAATTTTTCTCAACAAAATCAAGGAATGTAACTGAACTGGAGTTGAAGCTTTAAAATTACATGTGCCAGATCATTCACATGTAACACACTGTGTAGGGACATTGTGAAAAAGCAGGGATTTAGATGAAGTCTGTATTCTTGAGGCCTGACTCTTGTCAAACTTCCCCTGGCATGAGTGAGCTCTACTGAAGCCAATGAGTGAGCACCTCTGATGAGAGGTGTGAGTAAGGTTAAAAACATGCCTCTGGTTCACACTAACAGGTCATTGTGGCTAAAGTATATTCTCATATATAGAACTCTGCAACACTATTAACACCCATTTACAAAACACTACAGTGATGGTTATTGGCACATAAAAAACTCCTTCTCTATATGAAAACATACACAAAATAGATAAGAACTGCCTTTTTTTTCCCATACTTTTAAAATCTATATATAGTTGCCTTTGAGGAATTTTAACCCCCAGTATCACAAACAACAATATTTCTTTAACAATGTTCACCTAGAATTTTACTGTGCTGACATTTGTAACACTGCCACAATCTAGACCACTTGTGGATTATGCTTAACTGTACTGTACACAAGGTGATGAAGATTGATAGAAAACCACTAAGATTTTTGCACAAAAGTATGACTTGTTAAAATCCAGAGAACAATTGAGTCACTTTATAGGCAGCAGCTACATGTAAGCTGTAAATGTTACCCGCAATAAAAACACATTTTGCCATAAAGCACATATTGTGGCATTATCTGCTTCTGGCCTGGTACACAAAGCTTGATTTTCTTCCCAATGCAGAGGAATGGGTTTGGTTAGCTTGATTCTCTCAGAAAAAAAGTGCACACATATCTTAGTCTGTAAAGTGCTATGCAGAGCCATCTCTTCTGCCTTGACCTCTACCCTAAGATCATTCTCTGCTGTAAAGACTCTGCCTCTTCTGCAGTAGTGATGTTCAGCCAACAAAGCCCCTTACACAAGTAAAATTTCAAGATGACCAGGTTAGAAGAACATCAATGAGAAGTAGAAGGCTGGGTAAGAAGTGGAGAAGTACAGGGTCTGTCTTTTCCTTGCCCACTGAATGCCTGTGGGACTGCACCAATTCTCCCACAGCCTAAGATAAGACCCTTGCCAGGGCCTGTGGCAGCCCTTGAAGGTCAAAACTTCTCCCCAGTGCTCAGCCCAAGTGTCTGCAAATGGCAAAAGAGATTTCACCAAGAAAAACGTTCTAGCTTTGCTAACTCACTGCCATGGCCTCACCTCCACACAGGCACAGGACAGCAACACAAGAGTTCTCCTCCTCCAACAGCCCCTCCATTCCTACCCACAGGACCAGCACATCCCATCACCCTCACCCCATAAGGGAGACAAGCCAGAGACTGCTGCTGCTGGCTACAACACCCATCTCTACTGAAACTTGACTCTGTGGTGCTTTTAATGCATCACTTCCTTCTTCTCTCTTCCCAACCCTAACTCCTGCACAAGTGAAATGCAGCATTATCAATCCATGCAAAAATAAGTTAGTGTTGGAATCATGGTCCTTTGTGATTGACTCTTTCTGGCCCTACAGCTTCTGCCAGCGTTGTCACTGCACCTCCCAAGGAAACATCTACAAGACTGGCCAATCCAAGGTGCCCACACAGCAATGCACCTCCAGCCCTCCAAATGACTCCTGGGCCTTGCTTTGACTATATCTATTTTCAAAGCAGGTTTGGTTCTCTTGTTAAAAGATTATTTTGATTAACAAAGTGACAAGAGGAAGAAAAAAGTGTCAAATTATCTCAAATTACTCAGCATGGTGAAAAAACTACTACATGCAAATTAACATGAATTAAATTTAAAAATGCATCAGGACTTGTTACTTTTATAGTTGGTGTTATAACATCAAGAGTTGGTAGATAATTCAGAATCAAAATATCTCAAATTGTTTTGTATAATAAATATACACAGCTCTATCAGCACTATGATTGTAGCACTGCTGATGCACAGAATACCTGAATTAGTGTGCAGTCCTTGTGAAGAAACAATTTCACATCTTCTGCAAAAATCTTTTAATAAAAGAATATTGTACTTAGACACATTATTTATGCTACTTCATAAATTAAAATCTTGTAATAATAAATTATTCAGTTACACTGTATTTTTATTCTTCTATCTGGAATGTTACTAAGTCTACCTTTAGCAAAAATCTCTTAAAACTTAAAATACTCATAAATATAAAAAGTATTTGCAAAATAGAAACATATTTTTAATTTTCTTCATAAACTGTAATAAATGTTCACAGATTCTAAAAATAAAACCCTAACAGCATAAGATTAATTTGAAGTATCTGATCTCATTTTTAATACACATGATGCTTGGTACTATGTCCAGCATTTGTAAGGTATGGAATGCTGTCTTGGTGTGAAGAAACCCTAAAAGGAAGACTTAAACCCTGCTCTCCATGGGCACAGAACAGGGTGGGACAATAAAGAAGCCAATGTATTTTGTACCCTCATGGCCAGTAGCAGTGATGAATAAAATGCATGTTTCAATTGCTGTGCCTTGTGAGAAAGGACAGGGGATACAAACCTTGAGCAAACCATTTTCAGTAAGACTGAACCTGTGGGAAAAGGAGCCCAGTGCTGTACGTGACTGAGCACCCCTTTGGGAAGGTCCATGAAACAAGGCTGGCAGAGAGACACGTCTTCTGCTGCTAAAAAGCCCCAGCACTGCCTGCAAAACAGAAGAGGCTGCTGACCCCAGGACAGTGACCTTTCCAGAGACTCCACTCCAGTCACCCCAGTCCTGCAGCATTCCTCTCCCTGTGGACACGAGCGTGAGGTCAGCGCTGACAGGGGCTGGCGCCTCGCCCCTGCTCCCCCCAAACACACCAAGAAGGGGATGTCCACAGGTGTGAAGGTCAGTGTGGGTCCTGCTTCTGGGGCCATCAGAACCCGAAGTCCCCATCC
Organism: Oenanthe melanoleuca; assembly: GCF_029582105.1. Classification (NCBI taxonomy): domain Eukaryota; kingdom Metazoa; phylum Chordata; class Aves; order Passeriformes; family Muscicapidae; genus Oenanthe; species Oenanthe melanoleuca. The sequence goes on from NC_079334.1 coordinate 55,798,458, forward strand.
CCAGAAGCCAGTAAATACCCACTTAAACCTATCAAAGCACAAGCACAGGTTGGCTGTTACACACCTATTCACACACTGCTCTAGGTAACAAAACTGCTTCCAATACGGATTTTCAAACACAATTTTTTGGTTTCAGAAAAAAGTTAATTTCTCCTTGAAACAATTTTGTTCTCTGTGCCAAGTATCTCTTTTGCTCATTTTAGGTACTGCACCTTCAGTGAAGGCTTCAAAGAGGTGACAGCAGAATGCAGACATCCTACAGAGGGGGCATTTGTAGAGAGGTCTGAGGACCTCAGCATTTTCAACAGATAGATCTGGAGATCTCAGCATTTTCTACAGCTGGTGCTTTCAAGCATAAAAATATTGTGCGCTTAAAAGGGAGGCAAGATGGAAGGCATGAGAATCCAGCCCTCTCACTGCACAGAAGATGTGCAAGGTCGAGCTGCTCTTTGCAAAGATTCATTTGAAATTCCCTCTGTCTACTATGTTTTTCCCTTTTAGCCCCAGTCAAGTCACAGAAGAATTCCTTAAAATGTTTTCTTTCCAAAAATATTTCTCTGATTAACCAAAAAGAAAAAAAGAAAAGAAACTGAAATACATCCAATCCCTGAAGATCAATAATTTGAGAATAAGAACTCCCCCCATAGAAGATAAGATAACATAATGTCAGACTTCTTTATAACAACAAAACCCCATGTTATCCAATAAAAATAATTTAGTAACAAATGTCCAGGCTTGGTTTTGATAGCAATCCAACATTAAAAATATTTTTCAACCCAAGAAAAACCCACAAACCAAATCTATAAAAGCTAATGAACCTAATTACTTCTTTAATCGCTATAAAATGAAAAATAAATGATTTTTTTACCAAATAAAGGGGTGTCAGCCCACAGGCAGAGGAATTTTACCACATTCTTTCATGAAGCAAACATTTCAAAGATAAGAATTTGAATTGTTGATGCTTTCAAACTCATATCTTTGAAGACTTAAAGCAGTAAGGACAGGAGAAAGAAAAAAAAACATAATATTTTTATGTAGCTGCATAAAATTCAATTTGCCAAGGCAAGCAATCATGGCAGGTGAGTAAAATACCATTCATATTTTCATTACCATGCTAAAGGCAGCCAAGCTAGTTTTGTGCCTGACATTTTCTTGACAAGTTTGCAATGCTTCAGTAAGGCAATTAATGAGATGCAGGCTTCTTCCCATGGATAATATTTCTCTTTAGATCCAACAAGACACCAATTGACTAAGGAAATTCAAAGAAAAATGTGCTGGGAGTCATTTGCTCTGCACATATGGAGATAAACTGAAGGCAATCATTATTCACAAGCAAAAGGCGCAGGAGGGATGACCACTGTGCATTTAGCAGCACAAACCCTCTCCCCTCTTTCTCTTTCTTTCAGCTAATGGTATTTTTGTGTTCAAAACTAAGCACAAACCAATATGTTCAAATGCTAAAAAGGAAAACAAATAGAATTTTTTTCTGAAGCCTCTGTGTTGTACCTAGCAATATATACCAGTACATTTGTACGTGCAGCCACGTACTGAGCTCTGTTTTCCTGCTGTCAGTAATTAATTCTGCCAGCTTTTTTCACAAACATAAACTCCCAACTGCAGCATGTGCTCAGGAGCAGCAGTGGGTGGATAACCTGATGCAGCACATGCACACACCACCCTAGTGAACCCCCATCCAGGTGAGTTTGGCTCTCTACTTGCTATCTCAAATAAATAATTGGAATTCTCTTTGGGTAAATTTGGGGGATGTCCCTCTGAGAGATACAGCAGGTATTTGTGTTTTCCTGATCAGCTAAACCTTTTCAATGGTTACTATTACAGCAGCTTATGCATTCATCCTTTGTTATACTGCACAGCAGAGCTTCTTCCTTGGCTCCTATGGGATGGGGATCTGACAGCTGTCAGCTGCTTTCTCATCAGCCACTCGATTATTTTAGTTTTTTTCAGTTTTGGAGATAAGGACAGCCCCTGACCATCTAGGATAGCCTTCTGTATTCATCTGGTACAGTGCACCCTACTAAATATCTGGGGATGGAGCAGTGAGACACACATTTGCTAAAGTCACATAATTGTGGAATTCAATTTCTTTTGGAAGCCATTGCTTTTAGTTATCAAGAAAATGCTAGCATATTGAATTTCCTCCCAAATGGAGCATTTTTGAACGTGAAGGCATTTTTAAATACATAGTAGAAAGGAGAACCAGACCAGAAGCAGGGCAGTGAGGTCATCAGAGAGCTGCTTTTCCCCCAGAAGGCTTTTAAATGATTAAATACATCAGCAGCTGAAAATTATTCCACATCAGAAGCATCATTGTCAGAAAGATGGTAATTACTTCCCTTCACCCGAATATACTCGATGTACCTCCCTTCATCAGAATCCGACATACCACATGTACATAGCCTGTTTTCAAACAAAGATTCAATTTCCTCCAGTTTTTTCCCTTTAGTCTCAGGAAGGCAGCCGTAGATGAAAACCAGTCCCAAGGCAGCGAACCCTGCGTAGAGGAAGAAGGCTCCTGCAATGTAAAACCATGTCACAGTCAGCCACAGAGGCTCCCACTCCCTCAGAGCAGAGGGAGTGACAGAAGCAGCAGCCTGTGGCTTCAAAGCAGAGTGTAAAAGCAAAGACTGGAGTGGCAGGCTTACAACAATGAGCTGTGGGTGTATGAGGACTCTTTATTGCCCCATTCCTCAGCAAAGTAAATTAACAAAGGCAGTTCCAATTCACGTGAAAGATAACACACATGCTTTCTGGGCAAGTCACTCTGCTCTTAAAATAAACAGCAATTAGACAATCACATGCCCAAATTAAAAAAAGCAGATGTCAAAGGAAAGAGCTTTCCTTGTTTGTCTTAACAGTGAAGGACACATTAAGACAAGTCCTCAAAATGAAAATCTCCAGCAAAAGAAATGAGTCAGGATTAAAATAATATTTGTGACTTTTACATCTAATTATTATTTAAAAGTGGTGACAATTAATACTGAGAAAGAGCCTGTTCCTGCCCACAATCCACCATACCTAGAGGGGCAGAGCAGGTACCAAAGGACCAACAAACATTTACCTAGTGTTGCTACACTGATGGCTCAAAGGAGTAACAAGCAGCGCTGAAAGGCTCTGCACTAGTAAGGATGTGAAGGTCACATCAACTCCCTGGCAGATTAATGTGATTTAAATGACTTGTACTGGAGTGGCTGAGCAGTAACCTGATAAACACTCCACAGGCTCCCACAGACAGCACTTTATCAACAGCTGTATTTCTGCAAGTACCATCTGATACCGGCCCTGGATGTCACCATAAACCGGAAAACTGCAGATGCTGTCACCTGAAGTGAGAGTCATCATTATTTCACTAAAACAAAAACATTTTTCCCAGCTCCTCTGTTTTAATCAAATGTCTAGGTTCTCAGTTAAGGGCAAAAATAAATGTTTCCTATGAAATCCAGACCAAACTCTATGATCTAAGCAGGTTGTATCAGATCTCTAGCCTTACGAAACCACAGTGCATTGAGAACACTGCTTTGACACTTCAGAGCAAAACCAGAGGAGGGACCCAGAATCCAGAGAAAATCTCTGTGCCAATGGCAGTACTGCACATATGGACAGGTACTGTTACTCACCATAGTATGTCAGGTATTCAGCTGTATGCAGAAATGTCAGTGACACGAGCACATTGAAAACCCAGTTGACTCCAGAAGAACATGCGTTTCCTGTACTTCTAGCCCAAAGTGGATAAATTTCAGAATTGACAGTCCAGGGCATAGGACCCATCCCTAAGAATTAGAAATGAAAAGATCAATCTCACTTTAATGGCTGGACTCAAATTTAACATGTAGCTTCACTATTTGACATTTTAAATTTATACATGAGAACAAGTATTTCTTACCAGGTGCAAAGAAAACCAAATACAAAATAAGGCCCAGAAGTGCTGTCCAAGAGTACGGAGTGGGGCAGAAATTGTATGCCCAAAATAAATCTTCCTTTTTGAATATGGTTTCATTTGAACACCTGAAAATCAACAAAACTCCTTTTTATTAACGAATTTTCAAGGCAATAGTTGACATTGCAATATAAACATGGCAAGTAATGGCTTAATAAAAGCTGGCCAATGTACAAGTAAGGTAAAAAAAAAAATAATCCCTGTAAATTTATCAAGATATTTGAACAAAGTTCTACATTCAGAAATGTAGTTTTTTCTCAAGCCTGGTCTTAGGAAGAGTAATCAGCAGAACATTCCTGAATTTAAATACTTGCCTTGTTTACAGACCTCTTCCAAGCAACCTGTCTTTACTACACAAGTGGTGACACCAAAGCCAACAAGACCAATTCACAGGAATATCACACAGTGCAAAACCAGCTGCAGCAGCAGGACCTTTGAGCTAAAGATGCAGTACACAAGGAATTTAAGGTCAGATGGAAGTTAGTCCTTACACTACTGCTGAACCAACTACATGCAGCACACTTCAGGTGTAATCAGCAATGTCTATAGAGTATGCCAAGGTCAAGTGAAGTTATGAAGAAAAGAGGTGTTTATTTTTCTTCCTACACAGTGAAATAGTTTAGGAGAGAGTAGCACTTGTAATTAGCTACTGAAAGAAAATATGTCTCTATTCTAAGGACCATGTGGGAATTCCATATTTCAAGGAACAGGTATATCTGACTGCCAACAGTGTTACATTTTTTTAAGACATACAGGCAACTTTACTTTTTGTAGTATTTTTTTAAAATTAACATTTTTTAAAAGGAACAAGTCTTATATGTAACTAGTGAAACTTTTCAGCTGCCACCACATCCATTGCTAGAGATGAAAAACCCTATACTTTTGGGAGAGAAGACTTAAGCAGACATTACTCTTTCATATGCAAACAATGTTATTTACTTGCAAAGAAGAAATCACAGAGAGCTGAACATCTGCCTGGGTTATGATTTCCAGATCAGTTGAGCACTTATGTGAAGGATACAATCGTCTTGAGAGTAGGGAAACCAGAATGAAGATGCCTGCAATGGGCAATAGGTGGGCAACAAGTTGTGGATGGTGGAGTAACAGCCACCCTGCAATGCTTCAGAGTTGAACAGCAATGTGCTAAGCACTGATGACCAAACCACCAGCACTCCTGGGGCAGAAATCTTCCCTTTGTCATCATTGGTGAAAGGATAACATTTGAAGTGGCATATCATGGTGAAGTCCAGACTCAATTTCAGGACAGCTGGAAATCCAAAGCTCCAAAATACTTATAAGAGAGATGTTAACCCTACAAATATTGGAAAAATGCATGTCTGAAACCTTGGTAAAACCATAATGCTTCCTTAATGGCAGTAACCTGTAAGATTTGCAGTTCCCCTTTGGACTTGAGCAGCACCTGATCAAGTGGAGAAATGCTGAGCCCTTAATTTGGGGTTGGCAGTGCAGCCAGGGCTGGTGTGCACCTTTCCATAGCTCTGCCTTGCTGAGTTCCCCTGGAAAGGTCATCTCATCCAGGGCATTGATTAATTATCACTCTCGAGATGGAAAACACATAGAAAACACATCAGCTGAACATCCCTCTCAAAGACACATCCTTTGTGCCTGGATACAGACTGGCCCACTGCAAGAACACAGGAGTGCTCAGTTTCACACTGCTTTAATATCATCACTTTTGCTTCTTTTGCTGTTATGCGAATTTCATTTGCAGGTGTTTGTAATGAATACAAGCTGATGAGCACTTTTAAGCATCTTGCTGCTGAGATGAATTCCTCCATTTTGCCCAGCCAGATTGGCAGTACTGCAGAGAGGGCCTCATGCTTTTTCTCAAACAAAACTGCAAACAAAGACATGCTTGGTCTATTATCCTGCATCCATCTCCATGAGCACAAACCAACATGTTGATTCATGCAGACACAACTGCAGGCAGGTCAGCGTGTTTCCTTCTCTGAACATCTTTCCCCACTTGTGTCCCACTTTTGACAGAGTGGAACACAAATGATACAAGGGAAAAACCAGATGTCTCCAAAGTCTCCTGTGACTGAGGCCACTCATCTATTCTCCACTGTCTGTTCCTAACAGAGAGAAAATTTTGTCACAAAAAAGCAGATTCAGTGCAATGAAATAAGAAAAACAGCGCTTGAGACTAGATTAAATAGAAACTTGGCAGTAATAAACTGTGCTTTGCTTATCCTTCAGTTGTAAACCAGCATGGTACACACAGTAAAAGCGAAGACATCTGCATTTGCTGGTATCTTGCAGTGCTGGGAATGTTAAAAAATAAATCTCCTTCAAGGCTAGAGATTTGTTCAAGCTCTATTACTGTGCAAATTCTACTACTATATCACTGTCCCTATAAGACCTATTATTTTACTGAAGAAACATATTTATTTATAATTAGCATACAGTTTATTACCAGACAAAATTCTGAATTTTGCATGAAGGGAGCATATATGATGGAAGCAGAGGAGCAGGTGCCCATCCCTTCATAAGCTGAAACACAGGAGAAAATAAAAGACTCATAGAATGATGTAATCTGAAAGGGACCTTAAGGATCATCAAGTTCCAACCCCACCTGCCATGGGCAGGGACACCTTTCACTAGACCAGGTTACTCAGAGCCCTATCTAAACTGTCCCTGAACACCTCTAGGGACAGGGCATCCACAGTTTCTCTGGGCAGCCTGTTCCACAGCCTGTTAACATCCCTGCTGATGACCTGGATGTGAGAATTGAGAGAACCCTCAGTAAATTTCCGGACACCACCAAGCTGGGTGGGAGTGTTGATCTGCTTGAGTGTAGGAAAGCTCTGAAGAGGGACCTGGACAGACTTGAACAAAAGCTGAGGACAAAACTGCAGGAGGTTCAATAAGGCCAAATGCTGGGTCCTTCACTTGTGTCCCAGCAACCCCATGCAGGGCTACAGGCTGGGGCAGGAGTGGCTCAAGAGCTGTTTAGCAGAAAGGGGCTTGGATGTGCTGGTCAACAGTGGGCTCAAATGAGCCAGCAAGTGCCCAGGTGGCCAAGAAGGCCAATGGTATCTTGGCCTGTATCAAGAATATTGTGGCCAGCAGGAGCAGGGCAGTGATCATCCCACTGTGCTCAGCCCTGTACTGCACCTTGAATCCTGTGTTCAGTCCTGGCATCATCACTTTAAAGGGGACATCGAGGTGCTGGAGCACATCCAGCCAGGGCCAGCAAGGCTCATGAATGGCTTAGGAAACAGATCTTATGAGTAATGGCTGAGGAGCTGGGCTTATTCAGTCTTGAGGAGAGGCAGGAGGCACCTCATTGCTGTCTGCAACTACTCAAAAAGAGATTGCAGTTAGACAAGGGCTGGTCTCTTCTGCAGTGACTGAGGAAACAGCCTTAAACCAGAATCCATCCTCTATCAGACATGGCCTGAAGCTCAAAAGAACTAAAGCTTTGTTTCCCATCTCCCTAAATTACCTTCACATGGCACATAAAAGAAGGTAAGAAAAGAGCAGGTGTGGGAGTCTAAAATATTATAGTAAATAACAGGAGGATGGAACAGGATAAAACCATTTCCATGACAATCAGTGTAAATTTTTCTAATACTTGAGCCATTTTGGCTGTACAATAATTCTGAAGCACAACACTGAAAACCCCAGTGTGAGAAAAGGCTGGGCAAGACATAGCACAGGCACAAAACAGAGAGCAATTTGATTTTCTTCTCAAATATACATTAATTTTTGCTTGGCTGTACAGTGAGGACTGTCAAGCCCTAAAGATAGAGCTTTTGTGTGAATTGTTTCATTGTGAACATATTCACGCATATTTCATATATTTTTAATATGAAAGCTGCTGACTTCTCATGGTCTTTTAAGCCCTTCAGAAGCATCTTAAATGGATTTAGATCAAAAATCTTAAAAGGTCAAATTTAAATCAATTCAAGCAAAGGAAATTACTTCTGAAGAAAAACACTAATGTTATCATCCATCTCTGTAAAATGCTTGTTAGAACAAGCATATTTAAAAACAATATATTCCACTCTGAGATCAACTTAGACAAATAAGATGCTGAAGGAACAGTAAAATTTTATAGTTAATTCACAGTTTCACTAATCCCCCATTTCTTTGTTCTAACACAAGTAAAACTACTTAAGGACTGCTGTTATGCCAGCCTTTTGTGCCTGGATTATCAGGATGATGATGATAATCTACAATTTGCCAATTTAATTCTCGAGTGTAAATCTATTTGATTTACTAAAAATCTCCTTCAAGGAGATTTTTAAAGTCTCCCGTGTAGAGTGCTGACTTTTAAATCATGGCAATGACTGAACAATATAAATTTGTGCCAAATTTATTGATTCGTATTTTCATTTGATGTCTGTCATGGAAATGACTGAAGATAAAAGAGACATAATTTAGAGTAGCTGCTGTTTGGATGGAAGAAGGTTTTTGTGGATAATGCTTGGGAAAAACTAAGATTATTTATCCACAAGCAATTACTTATCCTGTAGAAGAATCTAAATTTCAACATTTGGATTAATTATCATAAGTTCAAGCCCCTCTTCTTCTGCTAAAGATATTTAGTTGTCTGAACAAACCCCCAGCTACCTTAGAGGGCAAGGTACCAGGTGAACTGTATAATGATTTAGTGGTACTCGGACATGTAACTAAGGAGAACTTTGGAAACTGCCTCTACCCTGTCCATCAAGTGGCCTCTCAAATCCACCCATGCACATCCAAAATAGTCACATTAGCACAACTCACAGAAACCAGTTAAATCATGAGATGTAGTTTCACTACAAATCAGCATATTCTGTTTTAAAGAAAAATCCTTGCTCTTTTTTTATACATGCAGTAAGATGCTGTCTGAAGCATCAAGAGGACTGCAACTTGACCTGAAGGCAAACAGATTTCTTTAAACCTGAATAATGTCTGAATCAATAATTTCTAAGCTTTCTCACAGCTCCCTAGCTACTGTGTTCCACGCCTCAGAAGCTCCACACCTTTCTGGAGAAGTTTGCATTTATCACTTTGACTTTATAGTTTACACAGAGAAATAATTCATCCATTAAACCAGATGTTACCTAAAAATATGCAGATTAAGCTTCTTACATGAGATAACAGCAACTGAAAAACCAAAAGAACTTCCCCAAACCAGCCAACCAACCAACCAAAAACAAACAAACAAACAAACAAAACAAACAAACAAACAAAAAAACCAACCAAACAAACAAAAAAAACAAAATAAAAAAACCCCCAAACCCCTGACAATCAAAAAAGAAGAAACAAAAACCTTCATGGGATTCAGCTACACATGCTTAACCTTCATTGCATAAAATACAAACAGAGTTTTGGGACACTTATTGAAGCCTTTTGCTATAATTGGCGAAGAGTTTTTAAAATACTAACATATGTTTCAAAAACCTGGAAAAATAGATTAGTTCACAGCAAAGGAAGCAAATTGCACTTCAGCAGATGACTGGTGCATCTGCACATGATGGAAAAAGTCTTTATCACACTGACCCCCCCTCACTACAGCATCTATCCATTATAAATACAGACTTGATGATCTTAAGAGCCTTTTCCAATCTAAATGATTCCATGATTCTCAGTCCTGTCAGAACACATACCTGCAAGAGACTTAGCACACTGTTCTGATTTACCTCTGTCCTGGCTACCTGATCACAGATGAATATAAATAAATAAATAATAATATTTAAAAATTATTTACCTAAGAATCTTTAGGTTTAAATTCAAACACTTTTACAAGCTGAGAAATTTCAGCTGTGAAATGCTGTCCAAGCTGTCAGCTACAATTATTCACTCTGCTGTCACACCCCATGGGTTTCAAGCTTCATTCTTCATCATATCTACCAGGAGGGGAGAGAGACAAATCTCTGCTACTGCCTCAACTCTGTCCAGCAGGCTTCTCCATCATCCTTTGTGCACTCCTTTCCTCGAGAAATGGACTCAAACCAGGAAAATGCAGAATAATGTTTACCTAATCAAAGCCCAACCATTTCAGACCTCACAGCAGCTGACAGTGCACTCAAAAGCTGGGAGCAGAAATAAGTATATATAAGTTTTTTGTTACAGGAAACACAATTACCTTGATACGATTACACAGAGATTGACTTATTTTTCTTTCCAAGTTTTTTCCTACTCTTCCAAAGATGGTCACAAAAAGTGTCAGGAAACATCTGTGCTCTACAGTGTCCTATCCTAGTCCTGGTTCTGACTGGACACACTTGGTTTACCCCAGTACAAATTAGAATTAACTAGTAATAATTAATTGTATGATTTCATAATCATAAATAATTCAAATATTATATTAATAGCGCAGGAACTTGTGAGAGGTCATAGAACTACGAAGCATAATCAACTGTTCACTTAACAAATACCTAGTAGTCATAAGTACAGAATTTTAATGGGCAGAACTCAAATTAAAAGCTGATCAAAATGCAAAAAGATAATTAGTTTTGAGCATAAGCATCTTAGCTGAATGTCACTGTCCTTCATGCATTTCTGCCATTTCTGATAATTTCAACTACTTCAATCACTAGATAACAGGTCACAGTTTCAAAATATGTTATTTTGTGCTGTTTTTCAATGTTGGACACTTTCAGGTACAAAATTAGCTGTTCAGCTAAGAGAAAACAAAAGAAGGAATGTGCCTTCTTTCTTTCATTTTTTTAGTGGAATGCTTCAAAAACGCTCCAATTTTCAAAAAAGACATGAAGCAGATAACAAAAGAAAAAAAAAAAGGAATAGAAAGATCATAAATATTTTGTCTTGATTTTACAAAAAATATATTTTCTGGAAAAGGGTTTGAAAATACTTATTCATTTATATATATATATATATACATATATATATATAAACAAAGTTAGCATCTAATAAAATACTTTAAATAAAATCCTCAAATACCTAAATATATTAATGCACAGACTGAGTGCACAGGAGCCATTTACATTCATTTATATCTAAGAGTACACACAAGAAACAGCTGGCAGAAAACAACTTGGTTAACACAGTCAAGGGCCTGAAGCTGCAAAATTAGGTATTCTCCAGTTAAGAAGGCATGGAAAAAGTGGGTTTATTATGTATAGCCAGAAGACGACTGCAAGGTTTATAACTGAAAAATTCAGTGATACCAACAGCAGTAATTGATAATGACAAGATGGAGAATAAAATAACTGTGTGTACAACAAATAAACAAGAGCACAATCCAGTAATTATTTCTGGAGAGATTCTTCATAAAGCTGAGTAAATAGTTTAAGGATACTTTTTTTTTGTTTGTTTGTTTTGGGTGGGGGTGGACAAATATAGTGATTTTTAAATATATATATAAACACTGAGGATTTTTTTTCTCAAATTAAAGTATGACTCAGTAGCTTGATATGCTGATATTTAGTGGCAGAAAATATTTCTCAAAAACATCAGAGAAAGGTTTACTGGGATTTGACATCATACAAGGTTAAAGTTACAGCAAGGTAAAGCTAAAGGTGAAGCAGAGCTCACAGCTGTGAAGTGTTTTCATGAGAAGACACAAGGATATATTTTTGCAACTTGAAACACAATTCTGTGTATTTACAAGCTAAAGAAGTCTATGAAAAAGCAACAATAAGGCTCAAAGGCAACAGCAGGCAATGTAAGATTTCTGCCGTTTTTCCCCTGTCAAGGACATACTCCAATGCTTTACAGAAAACTTATATCTGTGTACTTTAAAGATTGAGACCTTCAGTACCTTTTCCTGCTTTTTCATATGTAGAACACATTGATTCAAAAAATTAAAAATAACCACAGCATGTTTCACAATCACTAAACTGTCTGGCAATTCTTACTGAAATATTCTTAGTATGCATATAAATCTTGGGTTTGTCCCTACAGCATATCCTGTTGCTATGGTTTGTGGCTCTACAAGCAATTGTGCACAGTGGTCTACTGAGAGTTCACCTCTCATAAAAAAAAAATTTATTTGTTTGTGTCCTTGAACAACTTTACTAACCCTAAATCTTTTATTCTCTTTCAAGACATGTTCTACTATTTCTTGTAGCTTCCAAACTAATGAGAACGCCAAACACTTTATAAGTGCTTTATAAAATGTGGGCTCCAGCAGCATGCCCTCGGTAAGTCATGAAGCCTCCCAGATTCCAGTGCTGCTTTTAAAAATTCTTAGCCAACCCTCAAAATAAGAAAGATCCAGTAAGAGATAAAGATTCAGTTTAGTTCAGTCCTAATTCTCATACTGAAAGATTTCAGTTAAATGCTGCAGTTCTTGTACTTCTTTCTTTCAGGTATTATCAACTCTTGAAGAAATTCCCAGAGGTGCAGATCAGCAGAGAATGTTTAGAAATTTGATTAAATGTGATGAAAGTGATACTACCCAACATTTTAAAGTCTTTTCTATGATCAATAAATATTTTAGTATTACAGTAATATTAAAAAAATAAGAAACCCACTGCATTCTACCAGATGGGGTGGAAGAAACTCCATGATATGGCAGAGGGAAAGACCCACAATTTGGGTGCTACGACACTTTTATACTCATGTATTCATGTACAGGTCAAGATGGAGATGTGATGTGTGTGGAGGGGCTGTGGCTCAGTGATGTGACTTGCACACAGAATGGCCAGTGGGACTTATGAGAATTCCTGCTGCCAGCACCTTGGTGGCTTCCACAAAAGCTCCATTTAATCGTGCTCACTGCAATCAAGCACAAACTGAAAAGAAACATCTCATGCCACAGTAAGAGCACAGGCACATGGCAAACCCTTGAGAAAAATGACATCTGGGAATATTTAACTGCTTGTGAAGTAGATGCCATTTCACAAATTTAAAATATAAGCACAAAGCTGTGTCTGCATGACAACCAGCAAAAAGGTATCACAGAGACATTCTGGAAACAGAATGAGCTATTATTTCCCTCCTGACAGCCATCATGGTTGAGAAAGGCTTGTGGACTCCCTGTGACCCCAGAATGTGCTTTAAAGATTGTTTAGTGGCTTTTCTGTGGTTATACAGAAATAGTTCCCTTTTGGAACAATCAGTTTCATCAGTGAGCATGCACATCCAGTCTGGCTTCATCCAGTCATTGCCAGCTTCCCCTACTTCTCTGAAAGGAGGGAGAGTGTTCATTAATGATTTGGCCATTTCTTCTGAAAGACAAACCTTCAGGGAATTTCAGAGATGAGCACTAACTGGAAAGTGTCTATCAGTCACCTTGGGGGCTGCCAGAGCTACCTGGTGCTGCCCGAGGCTTTCTAGCAGAAACCAGAGAGATTCAGTCACTCCATACTCCAGCCTACAGGCAGGCAGGCTTCCTTCTGTTAGAGCTCCTTCAGGACAAAAACACTTATAAATGTAGGAGATTCAAGTATTTTTTGTTAAAGACAGGCTGCCATTGAGCATCCATGGTGGACTAGCTCAGTGAGCTCTCACTTGTGTGCAGACCCCTCGCTGTACCTCAGTGCTCCTGGACTTGCCCTGAACTGCAGCTGTTCTGCTGCTCCTGGGGTTTTTGGTGGGAGTTCTGGATCGTGCCTGCTCTTACATGTTTGAGAGCCTATGGATGGACCACCAGACTGCAATCAAACTACTGACAGAACAGAAGAACTTCTAGCTTTGCTTTCCAGATTTAAAAGTATTTAGTCTCTCTGATTGCAGCATTAACACTCAATAATTACTGAAACAAACTGGTCTGAAGATTATGACGACAAATGCAGTACTTTGGACTTTCATGCAGGTTTACCATAAAATAAATATCCACCTGATGTTTAATCTCATTTGTTTTTTCACCTGAATTTACATTTTCTTAAAAATTATAATTCCAAAGTTCTATTGGTTATAACAGAAATATCCACCAGCTGTCTAATCACTGCAGAAATATCAGCTCTCCCAGGAGATTCCTCTTTTGTATGCTATATAAAGAAAGATTGCTCCAATGAATACTGGTGGGAAGGGCTGAGTGCAGGCCTCAATAATAGTAAGTATAAATATTTTAATATTAGCTGAAGAAATATTAACAGAACAGCATGCAAGAAATGTTGGCATGGCATATGAAAGTCTATTCTCTAAAACACAGGCAAAGAACAGCTGCAAAGTAACAAAAAGGAACATTTTCTATTCCATTAGTCAAGGGATGAAAAGACAGCTCAAGGTCACAGTTTTAGACATCTGAAGTTGATTTAAACAAATTCCATCCAGACTTCCTATTCTTACTTTATTGATGCTTGTGCTGTTCACCATGTGCCAGTGGTAATGTCAAAGGAATGTTATCACGTCAAAAGCATCCCTTGAGTTACAACTGTCAAAAGCATTTTCAAGACTGTGCTAATTAAAGACCAAAGAAAGAAATCAAGGAGGTTGTTGCAATTCAGTACAAATATTCACTGGAAGTTAACTCTCAAAATGAAGTAGGTTCTATAAAACAATCTTTTTTTTATTTTCTGAATGCTTCCAAACAGTTTAGAAAACAATAAAGAGAAAAAAATGTATTGCTTTTAACTACCCCAAAGTTTTAGACAATACAGAGGTAGCATAAAAACTGTACTTTAATGTTGAAACCTGGTATGTGAAGTTACTGAGGAATGGCAGCATTTTATAGCTCAATTTAGAAAAACAAAGCAAATCCCACCCAAACCCCAAACTCCAACCACAGATAGGATGTGGTGACACAATTCCATCAAAACCTGGGTCTGCTCTGTGGCTGCAGGCACAATGCTGAGGCTTTACAGATAGTTTATTGCTTATTCCAGGCAGCAGACCCTGTGTTGCCAGCCAAACCAGCACGGTGCAGAAACAATTTTCCATAGCACTATTAATACCTTAAAACCTCAGTTAACCACATATTTCAATGGGAATTGAAGAGAGAATAAAGTACCAATCCTTTGGAAATTTTTACTGAAACAAAAGGAGGAGGGAACTTTCTAGATTTGCTAATCTTGTCGAATTTGAGACAAAAAAACCACATAAGAACAAGGAGTTTAAAATGGAGATCAATATTACATGCATTAGCATGCTTTTTAGCACTTCCCTGCTCTATTTAATTTATAGTTATTGACATACATTTAAAGTTTATATTTCAAAAGTTCTAACAGTAACATTTTGACCACCATAACCTTCCATCTAAGTACTGAACTGTGACATTTGTTTTCTCTGACAGCAATTCAAACACAAATATTACATTTTAACTACTACCAGCAACTGTTTGCCATCACAACTGCAATCTAACCAGACAATACTTCAGAATTTGCATTCGTTATTTTAAACAGATGATGGAACAGCATTTTTTAAACAGAACTTTTCCCTAATTCCAGTAGGTGGCAATAGCTCTGCCCTAAAAAGCTCAGAGAAACCTGTTTCAGAAGGGGAAGGAAGCATTGCATCTCCACCCATCCCTGCTGTACCGGGGAGGCTCTGAATTAGATCACCCAGCAGAGCTCTCCAAAGAAGATTCCTCTGCTGTCAGCCCTAAAATTCAGTGAGAATCATTAATGTTGTAACTGAAAATGAAGCCCTAAGGCTCTAAGAACACTTAAAACAAGATAACTATTTCATGCCTGATTTGTGAGAGCGAGCACTTAGCATAGAGTGTTGCTCTGCTTTGATTTGTGCATGCAGGTGCAATACCCATGCCTAATCTAACAAATTTTATAAAATACATAAGCGAAAAGTTTACATTACATTACATTATCTCTAGTTTATTAAATTTATGAACTTTGGGTTCCAAAGTCTTCACTATTATATGCAACTCAACAGTTGTGACAGGGATGTGTCAGTCTGGGATGTGACAGTCGAAGAACTCAGCAGAAATCAAAGTAACCATCTATCTTTCATGGCCTCTGGCATCTAAGAAGAGTTTTACATAAATAAGTGCTTCTTAAAAATAGCTATTTTTCCAAAAAAAATATGGAAACACACCCCATCTGAATCATAGGTCTGAAGAACTCAATAATCAAGCAGAACCTCAAATTTGCCCCTTACCATTATCTAAGCAAAACTAATGTGATAGCTGTGGAAATGTACACGCAAAAGGAAGTCTATCCATCCTGCAAGGAGGAAGAAATGCCCAATGTGCTGCTGTTGAGAAGTATGACCTGCCACTTCCCAGACTGCCCACTTCCTAGCCCGTACTAACCAACAAGCTGAGTTAAAGTAAGGTCATGATTTTAAATCAAAGGAATCAATAATTCCAGTTCCTCTTGTGCAGTGAGGGATTGATGTTACTGCCTCCATTCTCAAGGAAATGAACCACACATGCAAACAGCATGTACAGTAATCTCTATGACTTACCAAACATACTGAGTTATTCAACAGTCCTACTGCAAAAATGTGTCGATTTGCTTTCTCTCAAAAGTAAAAAATACTCTAAAAACTCCCTTCTTATAAGAAGGGACAATATGAAAATTTTACTGTATACAATGTTGTGATTATTGAAGAATTATTAGTATGGAATAAAGGTATATAAGATGTGGATTAGGGATGCTGTTAAAGGTACAAGCTTCTGTATGGAGGTCTGTGTTCAGCCCTGTTGAATGGTCTTTAACAGTAAAAATCCTCTACCACATGGGTCTTTCCAAAATATTTTCCACCCTCCAAACTGAGAATTTAATTTTAGCAAATCCATTTCACAGTGTAAAAGCCTAAAGGAATCTGCTGCGACAGTCATCACAAATTATTTTTGTTTCAATTCAATTTTCACAGTCAATAACCAAATAAATGTGAAAAACAACTATTGGAAATTCTCCCCTCAGAAAAAAAAAATCCACATGCTCTTGAATATGAGTCAGTTCCCTTTCCTGGGCTCCAAGACAGGAAGGGAAATCCCATGTCTGTCCCAGCAGCAGCCCCCACTCTGCTGTGCCCCTCTCAGACCCCTGTGCTGAACACAGCCCCAGGAGCCAGGCACTGACATCTCTCAATCTGTCCCCAAGAAGAAGAGCAGCTGGAGAAGCTAATTAGCAGCAGGCTCCTATGGGCAATAAAGGCTCTCTAATGTACATTTCATAAGGGAGAGAGAAAAGCTGCAGGAATTATCCTCATCCTCTAAGCACACTGATGAGAGACTGACAATTCTCTCGTACACACTGGCATTTTTTTCTCCTTTGCTTTCCTATCTCCTTTGCCAGCTAGTAGCAAACATGCTTTTTAAACAGGGAACAAGAGTATTTTTCTTTTAGTTCCCCTTCAGCTGACCAGAGAATGACTGAAAAAAGCTGAAAGCTTGCTTCTTCAGCAGATGTATATGTAAATTTTGAACACCATAACTTCTTCTTCTTTGGACCACTTTTAAAACGAAGAGCACTGACTCAAACATTTTTCCATTTAAATAATACAATTTTTCCAGACACCAGCATTCAATTGATAATGTTTTAGCTCAAGGGCTACTTTTGTTTTTATATTCCAATTACCTCAATGCTACAAGCATCTAAAGTAGTTGTACCAAGTAACCCAAATAGCAGTTGGCATTCCCTACCAGAATGCCTTTTAACTAGTAACCTGGAGTAAGATCCATAAGCATGTTTAGCAGCAAAATGCAATAAAAAGGAATGGGTAGAGACCAAATGTACAGACAGTGTTTCAAACTAACTAGTCCTACTTTAAAATCGTATTTTGTGCTGGGTGTCTCCAACAAATAGATTCTGTCCTCAGCATAAAAATTAAACATTTCCTAGTCAGAACACACTCACTTCATAACAAGGCTTTTCAAACATCCAGGATTTGCCACTGGTTGAGGAGAAATAGTGTGTTAGAGCTATTAATAGTAATTCCTAAGTAATTATCTGAAAGGAATGTAAATAGTTTCAATTTAGATTATCATGTTGCTCTGCTGGTTATTTTAGACCTAAAATGCAGCTATAATATACAAAGTACCTTTTTTGTACAGGCATTAAATTAAAATATAATTATATTATAACAGTAATTAAAAAAAGTCTTCCCTCTTTAACACAGTTTTTAAAAAAAGACAAGACTATCTTTTATTAAAGTTACAATAAAATTCCACCCTCAATTATTTAATTACACCCTTACAGTATTTCAGCACATATATAGATTTCACCATCTTTGTACATGCTTAAAAGGAGCTTATTATGGTTCTCAGCTCCACCACGAAATAATTTCCTTTTTAAATAATTTTAAAGTGTGATGTCTTTAAGATTTGAGCAGGAAGAGTGGCTGAAGGGATTGAACATTAGACTTCCACTTATCTTAGTACCTACTCCTGCATCACCAATAAGACAGGCTCATCAAGGATTAAGGACACAGTATTCTACATTACTTTATCTTTCTATTCTTCCTCTTTGCTCTTACAGTTAGCAGAAATGGCTTTAAAATATGCTTACAAGATTTCTTAAGTTCCTCCTCTACATCCCTTTTACAAATGACACTGATATATGCAACCATTAGACTGTGATTACATGCCTGATAACCCTCCCATGAAAGACCTCGTGCCTTAGAGCTTTGGGTGACAAAGACTATAATCAGTTTCAGATCTTCTTTTAATTTCTGTTTTCACATACCTCACTAATAGATATTATTGTGCTGAAGTACACACTTCTAATCAAACAGAGCAAATATGATTGTGCCCTGCCACCCAGCTGTTCCAGGTTTTCATACTTACTAGCACTGGGGAAGGTAATCAGAATATAATACTGCATATATCTTGATTTTCTTTTCTAAACAATATTGAGGCAGAGAGGGGGCGTTTCATGTTCTGGTTCCTACTGAAGTGATGAATATTTCAATTTAGCTAACATTTACCATATTGTTCATCAAGAGATTTCTCTAAGACTACTGGTTATAATCACAACTCTTCTGAGTGCTGCCAACATACATGCAGATGTGAATATTCTCTTAATCCTGCTACTTTCCTCAGTAATTTACTCCCTCCACTATAATTTTTTATGTGGTAAATAAGAGAACCACAATCCTACGAATAAGCTTAATCTATTTATCTGACGACTTGGTAAGAGAAATACTAGTTTCTCCTCTAATTACTGTTGAGTTAAGAATGAATTTTCAATGCAGATCTTTGTAGAAAGGTTTCAAATAACCATTTCAGCAATAAAATCTTCTACCAATACTTTCTGCATGACAAAACAAGCCACATCTACCCATGGACAGCAGAATGCTTAATTCCTGAAAGATTGCTCTGGGACTAATCTTTCCGTGGTAACAGCAAAAGTCCATAATGCTGTTTCCCATGACATACTGAAAACAGATTCTCAGCCTTCAAATGTGTAAATACACATACACACACACATTATTTCTTGCATTAGTAAAGCAGTCATAGGAACTTTTACAAATGCATCTGTCATGATGCAAAGCAAGCATAATGAACTTACATATCTGTCTTTTTATCTACAAGGGGGAAAAGTATTTTTAGAAAAGTCTACTGTTCTTACAAAGAAAAAGTATTCTAATAGTTTTAAGAGTCTCATCTGCTATGTATTAGACACAGGCAGCACTGCATGAATGTAAAGCTCTCCAGAACACTCTCAAGGCTGTGACAGACACTGGTATGTCCCCTGTTGGAAATAAACCAATCTGTTGTCTGAGAATCCAGCTAATGAACTCCCATGAATTTATTTTTTTAACCAGTGGAATCTAGTTAGCATCCAGGCTCTAATGCCAAGGTCATTAGGCGCACTCCTGAAGCTGAGAAAGAGTGTTTGCCTGCCTGACAGGCTTCCTCTCTGCACAGACAATTCAAACCCACTTTTCCCCCAAAGAGGTTTCCAAGACACATTTAAACACCTCAGCAAACTAGCAGATATGAGCAACAGGCACACAGTGAAAACTAACAGCATTACTGAGAATCTGTAAACATGTCATTCATTTTACACGGAAGGAAGATGCTCAGGAGAGCACAGGCTAGAGGAAAACAGAGCTTCCCAAAGACAGAGCTCTTCTGCACTGGCTGTCCTTTGAGAGGAGAGTGCTTCTTTATATTGAGAAAAGCAGAATTCTCCATGAAACATTAAACTCCCCAGGCAGGGAGATGTTCCTCTAACAAAGTTAACAAAAATGGCTGAAAAAAGCAAATCACTCATCTCCTCTATCTTTACAGATTTCTGCTCCCAGTCATTCTCCTTTGGGGACCTGCCAGCTAATTGCATGGACAGGATGGTTTCTAGGCTTGTCTCTGATCTGATGATGATGTTATTATTTCTTCATAATTGTTTACTGTATAAAATCAACATCATTCTCTCCAGAGGAAGACTGCTCAGAGTTGCTCATGAGAGCATTTTAGCTCAGTTGCAGGTCTGCTGTCGTCTTGACAACATCCTCATGTCAAGGTTAATGTCACATCAAGGCACTGTAAGTAGCTCCTTCCCTTGCTGTCATTCTTTCAACTGTAAGGGTAGTAATGCAATTTAAAGTTTCTTCATTCTTGGCTGACCTTTAGAAGTATTGCAATTACACACAGAGAAGTTTCAAGAGAAAAATTTCTCTGAGTACTGTGGGAGTAATTGTAATTGTGGGGAAAACCCAGAAAGCATAGCAATCACCTCTACATTTTGTCCTGGCTCAAAGAGGGACTCTGCCCATGACCTCTGTTGTGCCACCGGAGCTTCATATTGGAACCTTCCCATTGCATTCCCATCAAGTGAGATAATGCTTTTTATAAAGTTCATGGGAATTTCATAATTCAATGTTCATGAAGAACAGAATTAAAAGGCTTTCTGTGCTACTGCTAAGTGCAAAACTTCCTTAAATCTTGGAAAACAGAGTCCCAGTGCAGAACCGTGAGACTACACCGAAAGAAAAGATACACAGCTCTTCTTCTTTTGCTACAAAGTAAATAATAATTTAAGAATATTCTTGCTCACTGTCTTGGAATCATCCTTTACGTGTCCCTGGGCAGAGCTGGAGGCAGCAAGACTTGCATGTCAACAGCTATTTTGTTAACTGGTTCAGAAATACCCAGGGCAGCAAAGCACCTGCCTGTGCTGGTGCCCTGGGCAAGTCACTCCTCTCTGGGTTATTCTAATACCAGTTGTGCTTATGTAACTGATTAAATAATGAACAATTTCTATTGCTTGTGGTCCATGCATGATCTTACAGGCACACCCATTGCACATCACCCATGCTGCTTAAGCTCTGACTTGGACTCAGATTTATTCTTGTGCAGTCTCTCTCTCCCCCAGGGCCACTGCCAGCCACGGAGTTTCCAACATTCAACAGAACCCAAACGCTATATTCTTCTTGAAAAATATGTGGATGCTTTAATTGTCTCCCTGGGTTTCTATGACAACCACAGCAACATAAACAGCCTTGCTGGCAGCCACAGGAGACTGAAATTCTGCTCTTTTCCCTCCCCTCCCCAGAACTTCTCAATGTAGAACATACTGTAACCAAATAAATGCAATTAACATTGGAGGTGGTATCCAGTACACCTGGCTGGCACTGGGGAAATTTCTTGGAAATAAAATGCATTACAGTATTTTATGGTAATAGTCAAAGCATTTCCTGCTACATCAGTGTAATCGAAGTACCTTGGGACCAGCAGAGAAAAACAGTGCAAAGCTATAAATACATAAATAGAAGTTTCCTATGTCAGCCTGTATGGCTGCTGAGAGCTTTAAAAAATACATGACAAGGCCTTTTCTGTTAGTGCTTCTGAGCACCTCTCACCTTGGTGGTAGCTTATACATGAGGAATAGGTAAGGCCCTAAGTAAATATCAGGGCAGTTGGGCTTCAGATGACTGCACTTCCCAGCTTTCCAGCAGGAAAATAATAAACAAGGTGTGACCACAGCAGCAGTAAAATGTTCTGCATGGCACTGTCAGCCCGAGCCCAGGAGGAGCTCTAACACCTGCATCAGCATCCTGAGGGCTGCTGCTTCTGCTAACGCTCAGACATATGAGGTCCAACAAGTCCCAAACAAATAACACAGGTCTTTCTCTCCTGAGCAAAATTAATGGCAAAATAGATTTTCCATGAGCCAAGTGTAACCCTGGAGGTTTTAAGCATTTAAACTCATTTGTCTAATACCAGATGGCATGAAGCCATCAGGATACACAAGAGTTACAAAAGAGGCTGCTGATAATTGTGGCTATCAGCTGTCCATACTCAAAAAATCGTCTTTCAAATTATTATACTGCTTTCTGATCACCATAATGATCTAGTTTGTGACAAAGGAACTTTGTGAAAGAAAGGGCTGTCAGTTTGTCTCAGGCACTTGTTCTCCCTATGCTGCCAGGGAGATACAGATGCCTCAGGCTGGTCTGAGACACAACTGATTTTGCTGTAAAGCAGACTCAGGATTTGAGCAAACCTGTGAGCCCTTGGAAACAAAAATTGATGGGGATTCCCCTGGGCCAGTAAGCAGAAATACATGTACCTGTGAGGAGGAGGCAGAACGAAAAGGAGGAGGTAAAATGCTTCCCCCTTCCACAGGGCTTGGAAGGCACAGAAGGTGCCACCTGACATTTCACAGCTTGAAGGATCAGCTTTTTGAAAACTGCCTGATTACACAGATCAGGTGGAGGTAAGAGAGAAATTAACAAAATAAACACTAGAAATGGTGATGAATATTTAGAAAAAGAAATGTGAATATTTTTTTGGTTTTCCATCTTAAGGCAGAACTTTCACAATGGTGACTACCAATATAACATATATAAAATTTTTTCATTTCCTCTTGAAGGATTTTAAGCAGGGTCCTCATGCTATGGAATTCTTGCACATGGAAAGACTGCATTTTGCAATATGAAAAGGAAATATTTTTTCTTCCCTATCTAATTTGCTCTAATAGGCTGTACAGCAGAGTCTATGTGAGACTGAATCATGAATATTAAAAAATTGCTTATGCTTACATTTACTGAGCTAAACAATAACACTGGCTATTGAAATAAAGTTTAATTTTATCTATCAACTATTAATAACAAGTTTTTGTTTGCATGTATGTCTTCTATTAGCATTCTAGTGTGATTCTGCTAATTACAGACAAGTTACTTAAAACTACAGCATATAGGAAATGAATGTTGACTTGGAATATAAAGAGATATCTGTTACCTTACAAATATGAGAGTCCACATGGTGCAGATCACATCAGGCTATCAGGCAACATGCAAGGGATGTTCCATAATGTGACATTGAAGTTAGTCACAGAACAAGCAGGTCAGATGAGATTTTTTTAGTTTTCACAGTAATTTATTAACTGCAATAGCCCCAAAATGATCAAAGTGCTTTTAAATTAGGATTTAAAAATATAAGCTTCTCTTTTCTGCACCTGGAATTAATTACTAGGCCTAATGGTATGGAAATCAAAATGAGTTCAATTTTAGAGTAGTTTTATAATAATGATTCTACAATTAGTAGATATTTTCATACTTTTCAACCTCTGTCCAATATGACTCAGTGCCATTAAGACAGTTGGGTTTAAATTTTGAGAAGTATGTATGAAAGTTAAGAAAAAAAAAGAGGCCCAAACCACCACACAAACCTTTGCCTATTCCCTAGGTATGTTCATGGTGTGTGGGTAGCTGAGAAGAATTATGTCGAGGTGGTTTTATCAGAAGAAGTAATTACATAATTCCCTTGTGGCTCTGAACCATTCTAAACCCTAATCCAAGCCCTAATCATTACTAAAGTATTCATAAAGCCTCCACAAGATAACGTTCCAACTCACAAAGCTATTCCTTAGGAACAATCAGTACTTCAGAAAACTTGAAGGTTGCTGTGACTTCACAGGAAATCTTTGTGCCCAAGAAAGAGGTGTGATATATTTTGCAGTTGCACCTATGAATGTACACGTTTTTACACTCAAATGAAACATATGGCATGACACCCCTTTCAGGCACAGAACCACAGAAATCTGTGATCAAACCCCATGCTTTTGACAATTTGAACTTTTCAGATTTTGCTAATTTTTGTTTATTCAGCTATGCTAATTGTTTCTTTGGTAGGCCAATATTAAAAGTATCATTTAATTAATGCATTTAAAATGAAAATAAATTCAGAGGGTTTAAGTATATAACTAGGGAATATGCCACTTCAAATGAATAAAAAACATTAAGGAAAGGTAAGTTTCCTCATTTTTAGTGTACTTTTGCCATGCTTCCTAAGTGTCAGACCACCCCAAAAGGGCTGCACACATCAGGGTCAAGGCTTTAATTTATTGTTAGGAAGTAACCACTCATTTTTGACAATGCCAAGTTTTCTTCTTCTTCCTGAACATCTTAAGAACTGAACACTTTTTGTAAAAGCAAAATTGTTTTCAATAGCATAAAATACACTCTCTGTGGAGTACAAGGCTAAGAAATCTTGACAAGTGACATACCTGCCCCAAGCTGCTTTCATTGTAGAATCTTTATCAACAGGAATGCATGAGGACTCAACAACACTTGATTTATTCAATTTGTAGCAGAGACCACAGTCTGGATCTAACATACATCCATTGCAATAACTGAAAGAGAAAAAAATAAGTACTTAAGCAACACTTCATTCATTTGTGGATGTCAAAACCAACAGCATCTCCTAAAAAGTTTTGGACTGCACATAGTTGTCAGTGTTGGAGACAAGACAAATAAGTTCTCCAAAAAGTGTCACATATTGCTTTCACCCTCTTTGGTAACACATTTTGGTAGTCCATCTGCATCTACCTTGTGATACTTGATCAGGTTGCAGGAGAATTCATTCACAGAATAAATTTAATTGAAAATAGACAGTAGACTTGGTTGCATTTTGTTATACTGATACTGGTACATCAATGGGCAGTAACCAAAAGAGTTTACAGGAACAGAAGACTGCAAGTGAATGAAAACATTTTTATAAATCACAAATGTATTCAAGTATGTAATAATAATACAAAAATGTATAAAATTATAATATTTTCTTATATTGAAAAGCATCTCATGCTATCAAACAGGACTGTGACATGATTTTCAAACTATAGAACATTTTCCACTGAAATTATGACATCAAAGTGCCTCTAAGCAACATGAATTTCTAAAAAGACACAGTGATTTTTAGTGTCATCTTTTTGGTGCTGCCAGCAGAGGACAGGACAGGAACTGGACACTCCTGGTTTCCCACATTTCCTCACAAGAATCACTGCAGAGATAAACAGCAGAGCACTGTCTGTTCCATCCTGCAGGGAAACTCCACTAAACCTCATGTAGTGCTGGGTATCAGTAACCAGTCAAGTGGGAATAGCAAGATATCTTATTTACTCCTCCATCCCATCCAGAAAAAAAATTGAGAGATTTGAGTATTGATTCCAGTGTCTGTCTACATAGCTGCTAGTTCAGCTGATCCTCTGGCTTTATTGAATGCTGTAGAATAATTTAGGTTGGAAAGGACCTTTAACACCATCAAATCCAACTGGTCTTCTGATGGCATTCAACACAATAAAGGCTGCTGGATTTCATGTCTTGCCAAATGTCAGAGGTTATACAGAGTTACTTATAACAATTTAAATAACTTAAAAGTTATTATTTTTCATGTCTTTTCTGAAGTTTGTCTTTCAGATTGAACAGTTAAATAACAGCTCTTCATAAACCCTTTACATTTGGGCTAGGATTTTCTGTCATTACCTATATAGTGAATTCATACAATCAGACTCTGGCTTCAGATTTTAGAGACAAGACTAATTTATGCTAGAGGAAACACAGAAATCCAACACACAGGACCTAAAGCCATTTCAGATGTAACTCCCAGCAGACTAAGAGCAGGCAGTTGCTATTCAGAACATTTAGCATTCTTTTGTACCCTGTTTTATCACTGATATAAAATTTTATGTTGTCTTTGATGAAGTACATAGTCATGCTTTTTCCAAGATGAAGACCAGTATTTTTTCCTCCAAAACCCAGCATATATATATTAAAATTGTTCCATAACACAGTAAAGAAACCTCTATCAGTTACCAAGTCTAATGATAACAGAAGATGCAGCAAGGAAGATTTTTTTTTTCAAAAAAGCAGTTAAAAAACAGCCAAAGACACCATATGCTGAGGCTGCTCACTCTAGAAGTAAAATATATAGTAGTTTCAGGTTTATGCTCTTCTTCCCTCTAGCCCCATTATTGTATGCTAAACTATTTAAACAATTTGAAATTGAGCACATATTCTGACATACATGCTCATAGTGATATAAATAATATAGGATATAGAATATACCAGAAAAACAATGCACAATTTAAAATCAAACTATCTCCTACAGAGCTCATTCTTGTCCTCAGAAGTACCTCATCAGACATATCAATTTATACATATTGAAAAATATGTCAGAAGATGAATCTTTAAGAATATTGGTAATTTTTCAAATCCACACCACAGATCAGTTATGGCCTTGAAAGCTCTATATAAGAGTACTCTTGGATGTCTAGGTAAGAAAGGAAATTCGCATTCAATTGTAAACAGGAGATATGCTCCCTCTAGCTATCATGAGCTATTTCTATTTGTGCTATGTGGGAGTCAGCCTGGCCTGTGTCCCAGGCCAGGCAACCATTACAGAAGAAGACCTGTACCCCAATCCTAGGCCTTGGCACACATCTGTTGAATTGTGGCAGTCCCAGTTGTTGTACCAAGGAGTTAAGGGATTACCCATGTTGATGCCTCATAAATATTCCCGACCCTCAGTTTCCAGTGTCACTCCCAGCCCCTCGAATATTCTTCCTTCTTTGTACCCCCATTGTCCCTCATTTGACACAGTGTCACACCCACCTTACCCCACTGGACCCTGCCTCCCCTCCCTCCACCTCTGCACCACTTTCCCCTGTACCCACTGGCCCTTTAACCTCGACTCCACCCCCTTTCCTGCCCCACATTTATACCCTAAACCTCCTTCATCTTGGTCTTCGACCTTTGACTCCTACTCTGGTTGCTGTTCGGTTTTTGGGCCTCGTCCCACATTTGTTTTCCCTATTATTGAAGTATAATTTTGAAGTATATTATTGAAGTAGTATTGAAGTTGCAAGTCAAGATTCTAGCACCACTCTTCTTTTATTTTGCCACCATAGCCCTAATATCATTAGAACCCTAAAAAGTGTTGTTGGGGCCCACCCTCACCCCCCACAGTGCTAAGTTCATGACCTAGTGTCTTGAAAACAAGTTAATCAATGAAAAGCTGGTCCAAAATTCCCAAGCAGGATGGTTGTCTGTAAGACTGACAATTCAAGATTGAAATACCTGAGAGAGGTTATTTGATTTTGATGAAACCAGGCAGCATTAGAGCAGAAAGGTTTTACAATGAGCCTGCTTGCCAGCTGGGCTCCTAGGCAACCCAACGAGAAGGCAAGTGTCAAGACTTCAGATGCTTCAGCCTGTGAAGCAGAATAACAACAACCAGGACTCTCAGAAATCCAAAATTGCTCAGCTTCTTTGCAGATCAGTGGCATGAACTCAGCAGAACAAAGTAGCCTGGCCTCTCAGTTTATGGGGAAGTGCCATGGAATGGGATTTCTGGGTTCCTGCTTAAACACCACAGCATGTTTACTCTGTTTAGCAGAGTAGATACCCCCAAGCCCACGATTCCTCACTGACTCTGCCAAAACACTCAACATCTGTCCCCTTCAACCAACCACACAGGAATAACTGATATCTAGAAAGACTGACAGCACCAATTTTGAGGTGCTTTGATAGCAATTTCTTGCCAGGCTGAGCAGCAGCAACTTCCAGAACACTGTGCTCTGGATCAGCCTGCCTGATTAACTGCTCCTGAGGTCAGAGGTTGATCACAAAGGCCACAATGCCATCCCCTCTCACAAAATTACTGCTTTATTTCTTCCCAACAGCTTACTAGGCTCTAATGTAGACTCTAAATCTAAAATACTGAATAAAATCTCTGACCTGCCAAAGTGACTCTCCAGTTGTTGATGCTTCATAACTGCTTCCCCTCACTTAGAATACTCCATACCTACATTTGTTTGATCATTACATTTTATACTTTAAATTTGCAAAATAACCTTGTAAGTAATGACTCTCCTACTATTCTCTGTAGTCTTGTAATCTCAGCTAAAATTTTACCTTGCCACTTCTTGTTAAGTGATTTAGTACTAAAAGACCTTTGCCCAGTGCCTTTGCTCTGCAAGTACCATTTGTCTTTTTCTCACATTATTTTGATTTTTTCAAGCTGAACCTCAATTCAAAACATGTCATCAATTTTCACTTTTGCCACATTTTAAAGAACTTTCAACTTTGCTTTACATATTCTGTTATCCAGTTACAAAATGTATTGGAATGTTCCTATTGTCCAGATACAGAAATGCAAACTGAACCTGAAAATTTATTCTGGACTGTTTAGCTGCACAGAATATACCAATTGATTTAATAATATTCTACTGCATGAGTAGCAGAACAGCCATTCAAGAGTATCAAAACATCCCCAGACTTTTTGTGGACAGACTCTTCCCACTACTTTCAGATCCATCATTCTCACTGAGTACCTGCTGCAGAATCAGCCTGAGTATGTGAAGAAGGCTTTTTCTGGGAAAAACTGATAGACCTGTTACATGCAAGTGGGACCTGATGATCCTTATGGGTGCCTTCCAACCTGAGATATTATATGCAAGACATTTTGCTCATGTCCTGTCTTGTCCACAGAGTAAATTCCACTGTTGTGAGCTTTTTTAACCCACTTCTCCTGCTCTATATGATGCAAATATTCATATTCCTGAAGTTGGTTTTCCTCACAGAACGGCAGAAACAATAAAAACTCTCTTAGGCAGGAAAGGTTCAATGTAGAGACAGGAGGGGCTTGCAGCACCTACTATCACATCCAACCCAGAGAGAACATTAGCTGCAAATCATTGCAGGCTGGGAGGAATGTCACTTTGACTGTGCTGCTTTCCCCTATTTTCAGCTTGCTGTTCACCACACTGGAAACCTGATCCTAGGCCAGGTGGATCTTTCATCCTACTCTCAGGTTACTCTTTGCTTTCAAGGTTGGCTATGTACACAGTGTCTGCCTGTCTTAGCATGCAGTGTAGTTCCATTCTGTCTCCTTGGTGA
Source organism: Oenanthe melanoleuca (assembly GCF_029582105.1). Lineage (NCBI taxonomy): Eukaryota > Metazoa > Chordata > Aves > Passeriformes > Muscicapidae > Oenanthe > Oenanthe melanoleuca. Next base: position 55,827,358 of record NC_079334.1, read on the forward strand.
ACAACAACAAGCTGGGATCAAGCTTTCCTTGCTTCTGTTCTTGTATTCTATCTACAAGACAATGTCTCTTCCTCCAGCCTCGACCTAAAGAAAATGGCCAAGTCAGCTGAGCTCAGTATCACTGGTCAGGCCAGGCCTACTCAGCTGGACTTACCAAGGGACACAGGCAACTGATGAATCCAAACAGCCAAGGTGTTGAGCTCAACAACAACAAAAAAATCAAACCAAGGACTTATGGACAAATACTGCAGTAGAATTATTAGCTCTGTTGACATATAGGATATTGATACTTTCAACCAGATATACAACTAAGGATCTTAGGGCTTTTTTTGACAAATAGCTTACTTCATTTTATACACAAACACATCTCAGTTAGGTACCAGGACAATGTTAAAAACTGCCTGATGCTTGTACCTGAGGGCTTGTGCTGTTTGCACAGGTTTCACAGCATCTCAGGCATGAAATCAAGGCTTTCTTTTTACTTCTGATGGTTCCTGTGTTGCTTCCAGAAGTGAAGCACTAAATTCAGGTTACATATAACTGGACAAGAATAAAGGGAATGCTTTAAGCAGTTAAAATGTGTGCTAATTTCAGATACCACTTCCAGCTTTTTTGTCTGGGACATAGGAAATACAATAATTAACAAAGAATGAGAAAAATCCACTTGGACTTCAACAGCACTTTTCTGCTATTTTAGGAGACTAAGTGTCAGAAGTTTATTTGCTACGTTCTACCTATGAGGTTACACATGTATCTATTTAGTGGCATCCATAAGAAAAAGCTATCATTTATAATCACAGTTCTTGGATGCTAATTGCAATTCTGTAATTTAACACACAGATACTCCAACAGATCTAAATCACAGTTATGTTCAAGTATGATCAACCCTTTCTCATCTTCAAATCAGGCTCCTGCTCCATCTGTTCCACTGAGATGACTCTTTGGTGTCCTCCCTAAAGTTCCAGACGAGCCGTGAATCTTTACTCTTTTTGATATGCCAACCACATATAAATACATTGGCTTTCTTCAAACATTCCTTAAATCTTCTTGACAAAGGCTCCCATTCCTCAACTATAAAACATAATTTACACAACCTCACAGAAATTGTTTTCAGCTTCTTGGTGTTTGCTACTTTTGTTTTAGATGTGGTGAAGATATGAAGGCTCATCTGTTCTTCTCACCTATCACAGTCCTATGAAGATAATGACTCTGCAAACCTTGCCTAGTCCTTAGATCATCTATCACAGCTATCCCACTGCTGCTACAAGCACCTTGGCAGCAGACTGTGCTGAAATGCTGACATCACATGGGAAGTGTCCTGATCTACTTGCTTATAGGCATCAATTGCTTCTTGACTTTGAAGTTTTTCTTCTCTGAATTTATAGAGCCTCCAACTACAGAGTTTCTTGATTTATTCCTGAAACTAAGCAATACAGACAATAAAGAGCAGAAACAACTGACTTACACATGCTTTATTTTGGACAGAATGGATGTCTCTGTAGCATAATTTGTTTTCAAAACTACTTTTTCAAAGAGACCCTACATGTAGACTATATCCCCAGCTTCCAGGCCGATTAGATAGAAGCCCTGCTCAAACTTGATTAAAATCATTCTTGTGTGACTAAAACCCACAGACCATGTAAAGTATAACACTGTTACTTTGGAAGATTTTTAAAAACCATTCCCTAAACATTGTTTTGGTTTTGTTAAACAGTGAAGTCAAAAAGTACTAGCAGAGATGTGAAATGTTAATAGGTTACTATGTGAATAACAGCGTGTTTCCTCACTAATGCAGAGTTTGAGCCAAAGCATGTGGAAAACTTAACAATGGTTACAGGAACTGTACTCAGACATTATAGTTACTTTTCAGATCTTTGTGTTTATATTGATGAGGAGTATTTTCTCATTCACTTTAAAGATGCTTCCTACATGGACTGACATATTCCTTCCTATCCTTTATAATTTAAAATTAAATTACAAGTTTTGAGTGATAGGACCAACATGCCAGCACAGGGAAAATCATTACCAAGCAATATACCACTGTATTATTTACTTAATAAATTTCAAGACTATGTTGAGGTCATTTCACAGTTCTGCAACATAAACTATTAGAATTTTAAGTATACTTCATAAGAGCTGGCAAAACCATTCTTAGACATGTTTATCTCTTTATATATTCAAAATTTTCGGACCTCAATGGCCAAAACACATTATTACTGCAATTCTCAGTTGTCAGAGAGACCAGAAGCTCAGGCGCTTTGACATTAGAAAGAGAAAATGAGAATCATATTTTAACAAATATGGTTCCATGCTATAGTGACATTATGAAAAATAGCAATGCCTAGTTTGCTGATAAATCAGACTGTCAATGAGTTCTCAATAAAATGAAGTACAATACCCAATACACCTACTATATTCATCCTAAGGCTATTAAATACAATAAAACCAGCTTCAGTTACTAGGTGAGCTGAGTTTTTCAGGAGTGACCACAATTACATGCTTCTGCTACATTCATAAAGAAAAGAGATACTTCTGTCTTTTAGCTATCTTACTAAATGGCTATGTGGGAATACTAAATATTGTTGCCTTCATCTTGGTGGTGTGTATTTGTACAGTGAGCTAAGGATCATGAACCACGTGAGGCTGACTAATTCAAAACTGAACAACAGAGTCCTTGTGTGCCCAGCACAGCTGGCACCGCCTGTATTATTTTAATCAGTCTGAAGGCAATCTGTTCAGGAAGGATTCCGAGAAACTTTGTGTGCACAGGTATCATTTCCCTAAGATATGAGGGCTGACCTAAGCTTAACACAATATTTGCCATTTTCATCTAGTAACTGACATGAAAAATATTGCTTAAGCAGAACAGGTTTGCATCATGTCTTCTAGAGCAGACCAAATTTCAAGAAGTGCAGAGAGACACATGAATGGAGACAAAAGAAGCAAAAATATAAGACAGCAGGACCACAGTCATTTTACAGAAATGGCTGAATGTCCCAAACAGTCACATCATTGATTCTTTAAAGATTGGGAAAGGTGGAAGGGTAGCTAATACACATGCCCTAACCTAAACCTCTTTCCAGAATCAGGCAAGTTCCCTTGAAAAATGGGAATGTTTACAGAGTTTTGATAATCAGAATAATAACAGGAATGGATAGATCATCTTCTCACTTCTAAGGTGACAAATTTTGGAATGGTGTGGCTTTGTATTCTTAAATTTACCTTTGAGATTGCTATGGCCTTGATGATAAGTATGATCACAGCTGCTGAGGTGATTAAGATCAAATAAAACAGGTGGTCACACTGCAAATATCTACCTTATACAGCTGAGTGTGAAAGTGAAATTTGATTAACAGATGTACAGAGAGGAGCATTCCCCCTGCCTCTCCTCAGTGAGATACACACCCACTTCCAGCTGTAAGGAGGCAAAACAAATTACAGTGTTTAGAGTGCCCTGCTGAATTTGCGGTATTTACGTGATTCAATTTTCTTTCCCCAGATTAATGAATTATTTTTTGGCCGTTCAAGTATAATATTGTACGTCTCTACACCAAATGAAAATACTTTATTTGATTTATTTTATGCACAGTACATCTTACTAGTTTGCTTTCTGCAACTATGTGCAGGTACCTTGTAACTCCATTTGCAAGGCATAGCTCTTTGAGAACACAGTACTCAAGCCCTACGTGCTTTTTTGAATTAGGACAATGACTGTGCTTTTTTTTGGTAGTCTTTCTATCTTCATTGTTATTCTAGCAGTAGGAATTAGTCTGTGCAGAGGAATATGGATCTGAAGGAACAACAAGCAAACAGACTCTTTGTAGTAGCTCTAAGGGTTCTTTAATGGACACCCACGCTTACTGTATTTAACCCAATGGATTTACTAACATAAAAAGCATTTTTACTCTGCATAGTATCAGTGAAACTTCTGTCAGCAAAATAAATTCTGCTGACAATTTCATAACTTATAAATACACTTTGACACAGACAAACAGAAATTATATTTAGGAAACACCCCCACATTCTGAAATGCCCAAGCTGCAAATGGGTTTAGACTTGAAGTTTACCTCAATCCAGAGAAGCACCATGTCCCCCTAAGAGGAAGAGAACTAAGAGCTGCATTTGTGCAGCCACATATTTAAAAGCAGTTACAGGGACATGGCATCATGTGTTCATCTTCTGAAGTTCTGCTGCCTTTTGCTTTTCCCAAACCCTCTGAGACCTCTTGAAGACTTGCAACATACAATGCTAAGCAATCTGAGACCAGCAGTTTTACTGGAACAAGCTAAAATATGGGTTAAAGAGCAAGGGACCATTGCAATTAATTTACTTCCTTTTACTTTGATTGGATATTCTGTTTGTAACTGTCTCCACAGCAACACTTGCTGCCCTTCACAGTGGGTATCCTTACAGTAAAGTCATTATTCTTAGAGTGGCAAAGAAAATATGCAAGACTGATGTTATACAGAGTAGACTTTTACTTCCAAATCCTCAGTTTGGGAATCTCTTTGATTCAACTTTATAATTGCCATGGGGAATACCTCCAAGGCCAAAAAGGAGAGAAAGGTCACAATGTAAAACTCAGCCATTAGGTTTTCTCTGGTTTGCAGTTCCCATCTCCTTCCAAGACCATTCATGTTAGGCTGAAGTTCTCCTAACCCAAGTGGAATGCCAAAAACAACATCTACTTCCTCATGACAAAACCAGTATTCTATATTTCATTCAGCTTATTGGCAATGTGCATAGAAAGCAGGCATACCTGGATCTTAAACAGTCACTCTTCCAAGTCAAATATATTATATGCTTGTATGTCTGCAGAAATAATTAATATTAATATTCATTATGCTGAAGGAATTCTTCCTTTGGCGTCTTCTGGATCACAGTTTGGTGATGTTTTGAGGCATAAAAATTTATACAATTTTAAGTATAAAGAGTGAAAGTTATTATTATGCATATCAACTCCTACTTTTTTGTACAAACCTTTTAAATACTGGGTGCTGTAGCCTAATTCTGTACTTTGTGGGAAAATGCATCCATTTATTATTTTCAGCTCTCCTGGCTTTTTTGTCTCTCAACTAAACTATAACAAAAGATTAAAATAGAAGCACCTAAAGCTTTCTCATATGTGGCTCATTATTTCCCCCTCCATTCACTTCCATCTTTAAACAAAGAGAGCGCCTTCTATTTCAAAGTACTCTCAAATTAAAATATTTAAATTATTTTATTGCTCTTTTTCCAGAACCTTTGAATTTTTGTCTTATCTGCTTTTGCCCACTTCACATCAGAAACAGAAATCACAACAGATTACAAGTATTCCAGTAATTCATGAAACAACACACCTTGACGAGAACTATCTGCTTTAATTTTTCATGCTGATGCCCAGAAGTGCACAACATGAAAACCGTGAAAATTTCTATCCTGACTTGCTGTGGTTAACTCAAATATGAAAATTCTGTTGAATATTTTTCATTGTTTTTTAAGTTGGACAAGTCCCATTTCTCGTACATAAATTTTACACTGTTTCAGGTTACATTAACCATCTAGCTTTATTAAATAACAAATTAGGAGTTCTGCAAAGGGTGCATCTGCTCTCTCCAGACATCCTCTCCAAACAGTTAACTGAAGTACTAGGCAAATCCTTCTCTTTTCTTTTCTTTTAATGTAATCTGTAATCCTTTTCTTTTAATTGTAATCTGATTCCATAAGGAGAGCATCTTCCCCTTTACCTCTTTCAACCAGACTACTTCCTATTTCATAGACAGGTCATCTCAAAAATTGCAAATGATACCTGACTCTGCAGTAGACAACAAGTGAAAATATACATTTTCAGTATAGGAATCATTATAGCTGATAGTATCCAGGGTTGCAGTTATTTGTAACTACACTCAATGAAGACCTTTCATCCCCTCCCAGTTTCCTATAAATCTTCAGATCCTCAGAATCTTTCACCTAAGACATTGCTCTGGCATAAGAAAAGCCACAAATCATATTTCTAGCCAATATTGCTACAAAACTAGAAGTGTAGCTCACATTTCTTGATATTTACTTCTACTACAAAATGACAGATTTTGAACATAATTAAGAATTTCTTCAGCCATTGAACTAGGCTTCTCTGGATAGGGAATTTTCTAGTCTGTCAGCTAAATGATGATAAAAGCACTTACATGTGAATAAACCCCACAAAATATAGAAAATTACACATTCTTAAACCCCCAGAAGTAATGTTATTTGAAAATATGACTGCATATGGAAAATAGGTCAAAACTTGCACATTTATTATAATTGTTTATTGCTATGCAATTATCTGAACATTACTTTTTCCCTCTCACAAAAACAGCAGGCAAGGAACACATCTTCTTGAAGAGTTTACAGCTGCTATACATGACAAGCAGATGAATAACAGAAAGCATTTTTATAAATTCCTTCTAAAATGTTCCTGACTGTCTACACTTTAACTTGCAGCAGGTGTGATCTATTAGAGGAGGTATATGTGGAATTTGCCACTTAACCATGTTTTTTTAGTCCAAAAAATTCAAAAGGAATACTCAGAGAATTTAATAAAAAAGTCTAATTTTCTCTACAGGGGGAAGTTAGGATTTTAAATTTAGTTGCCTATTTTAGTTCCTCGTACTAAGCTTTGTGAATAATTGTCTATTACTCACACTAGGTTATAAAACTCAATTAACTGGAAACCATCTTCATAAAGATTGGATGAATGACCAGGAAATCTCACCTGTATTTTGTGCAGGTAGAGTTTTGATGTGAAGGATCTGGTGGATTAAGTGTGATTCTTGGCGAGACCTGAGCTGATAGCAAAAATCCCGAAGCTAGGATAATGAGTGCTACAGCAGTACCTAAAAATACAGATAAAGAACAATGTGACACTTTTCTCCAGAGCACATGAAATAGTTCTCTATTGAACTGAACTCTGCTTGGGAAAGGAAGGCACCCCATGACTATGCATACAGCATCCCCTAAGGAGTTGTGATGAGCAGCCAAGAAAAATACCCTTTGCTACATCAGCATCCTAAATTAGGTTGGATATTAAAGTCAAATGCACCAGCTTTCATGTCCAGATACCAAATTAGTAGGCTTAGATTCTTTTAATCTGTGGAATTGCCAACTGCTTGAATGAATCAGGTATCATTATTTTTGGTGCTGAAAATAATGTTGCAAAGGTAAAATTTATTAGTGGCTTTGAAATCGCCATACTTTTCTCCACTCCCACACCCAGATTTGCAGGCTTTTCTGTAAAACAGAAAGTAGCATCAGCTTTTTTATTGACTCCACTTCTCTTTGTGAAACTAGAGAAATTTGACTTTTCATAAGAACACTGTCAAAAAGTGCAACATATCTTGTTTTAAAGAGTACACAAAATCTGCTGGGAAAAAGTCCCCTTCCATCTTTTTGCTTCTGTTTCCCCCAGTAAATTCCTTGTGCACAAGCTGGACAAAATGACGAGAGGAAGATGACAAAAAAGGTTCACATTTTGTGCAACAGGCCATCACTGGAATATAACTCATAGTTTTCCTGCCTTATTTGCCACGCACACAATTTACACACAATGATACTTAAAGTATCATTTTAATGAAAATTGACAAACTTCACTACTCATGCTACTCTGCAACTGCCTCAAACTCAGACTTATAAAACTTTACCTCTTGCTACTTGATGACGCATTGAGATGTGTGTCATATAAAAGTTTCCTAGCTGGCAAACACACCAAGAATGTGAAAACCTTTCTCAGAGATAAAAAAAAAATCTAAAGCATCAAGATTTATGTAATAATGTTGTCTGTGACTATGCCTGTGCAGCAGCCATGGCCAATAGGCAGGAATGGCTGTAGCACACACTGACCTGACCCGAGGCAACTAAGACCTTAAACTGTATGTGCAGAAAGGACCTTTCCACCATAAAATATTCCATACTTGGCTCTCTTCTAGCTATAGCTGGTAGGTCCACTAATAATCACAGCTTCCAGAGCAGGCTGGCTATTGCATTAGATATCCTGTACTTTCAAAATGCCATAAACCAGACAGCAAATATATTTAGACAGGGTCTGTAATCTTACTTATATTCATTCTAAATATGCTCTGTCTTTCAAGTTAACCAAATACACTCACTCCCAGTATCACTGTAAATATCTTGTTTCTTTGGAAAAGCAATGAATACATAAACTTGGCAAATGAAATTTAATATATTTTTATTCTGTGGATGTTTTTCTATGATGAACAAAACCAAACAATCACAGTACGTCATTAGCTCAGGTGGGAAAAAGAAAAAGGAAGATACTTTAGATCCTCTCTGTTACAAAAAGAGATACAAATTGTACAATGCTCAAGTACCTTTCAAATTGACAATTTCTGAAGGGAAAGAAGAAAATACAAATAAAATTAATAATATACTTGTCACTCTTCCTGCATGTTTTCCAGCTTTGAAGAAAGTAATTAACTAAAGAAGAAAAGCAGAAGATAAAGAAAAATATAAAACTGAGAATAAGACAAAACTGCAATTGTAGTAAAGAGAAAGAAAACAGTGGGATTTCTTTTTCAGAAATTTACTATAATTTTTCATAATGCTATCTGGAAGGTTCAATTTTTTAAAGTTTCTAATATTTTGAGAAAGATAAAGACAATGAAATCTAAAACATCTCTGCCAAACGTTTTCAGAAAGCAGGAAAAGTTGTACAAGATCACAAAATTAAATTACAGTAATCAAATCAAAATATAGCTTTTAATCAAAATATTAATGTTACTCTCTACTGATTATTCTTGTAGGTTTTTATCCAATAAACACCTAATCAATTAGCCTTTATTAAAAAAAACCAAAGCCCCACATCCTTGCAGCAGCAGGCAAAAGCAGTAGTTTTATCTTCATTTTATGCAGTGGGACACTGGGGTATGCCTGGCTTCCCCAAAGACCAGAGAAGCTGCCAGTAATAACTCAGTGTAAATTGCAATGTCCTTAGAAATGCAAACCAAAGTAGAGCAGTAAGGTATGTTTATCAGTAGATTTAGTAATTATCATTCTATTACACAGCCCTCTTGCTAAGGGGAACATATCATATCCACCACTACCTAAATCAGATGTTGCATGACAAAATTCTAACTAGTACAGAGGGATGATGTATGATTTCATGACTGTCATTAGTGGTATTATCCTTAAGGAGGGACTGTGACCAGAGCTTGGCTCAAGTGACACTGCAGACATACAGCCAGCAACCAGCCACAAAAAAAGACTATTTTTACTAAACAATTACTTTGTGTCCAAACATCATTAACAAATACCACTTTAATGCATTATGTTCCATTGTTAATTGTGCCTTATTGCTATATCCTCCTCTGATCCATGACTAACATGGTTTGTAAGAGACATTTATATCTACATTGCAGACATACTATCTTTGAATATGGTAAGCAGAGCCAAAAAGGAAAGAGCTTTCATAACATGAAAAGTCCATGTTGGTTATCACAGTTATACATTCAAAAATTCAGGTGTAGATTAACTCATCTGAAAGCTGGTGTCCCTCTCTGCTGTGTTGCACTAAGTAGAAATCTGGATCCCTGACAGCAACAGCCGAACAAAATATGAAGACATTAAACCTTTACAGCTAAATACTCGTGAACACTATTTCAAGAGGAGCAAAAAAAGTTTCTCTTTACAAAAACCTGTTCTTGTCTGAACCTTCCAGACATTCAGCCAGAGGCAGGTTTTGGTCACAGATCACTTCAGCAAAAGCAAGCACATCAGGCAGGAACAAGCAGGGAATTACCATCCTAATAACAGGACACACTAAGCATAGGAAAGCTGCTTGCTCTGCCTTTCCCTGCTTTCAAGAAAAGACTTATGTGATGAGTTATGATGTTTGAATATTTGGACAAAAAGTACAAAACCAGAATTCTGTCTTCACCTAGCTCATACAGGAGGTGAATTAAAATCACATTACTGTATGTAAGGTATTTACTGTACTCTATGTGAGGTAACTATGCAGAAAATGCATTACTCTTTACAAAGTGTTGCAATGGCTATGCAATATGCAGTATGCTTTCTCTGGTGCACCTTCATCAGATGGTTCCAAATTCCAATTAATAAGCCCAAAATTATATATGAGATTTAAAAACTAACCACCTGTGAAGTTCCAGGCATTTGATTCCTTATACTGGTAAAAAAGGCTAAACTAAAAGGCAGTCAAACATGGCTTAAAGGAGAAAATCACCTGAAAAAATAACAGGCTGTCACTTTTAAATTAGCCTCTAGCTGTGGCATTTTACTAATGGTCTTGAAAACCTGTATGATTTCAGAGAAAAGATGCCATCAACACGGTAATTTTAAAGAGGACTACTTTGAAAACAATTGCACTTTAAATTTTATTTTCCTTTCATTAATAATTATGAGGAAAATATAATACACTAATGAAACACTCACCTGTTAAGCTACCAAGTGTAAGTTTCCGGCGACCCATTCTTTCAACAAGCCAGACTCCCACAAGAGTAAAAATAAAGTTTATAAATGCTGTCAGTGCAGCCAGCCAGATTGCAAGCCTGTCATCTTCCACTCCTGACATCTGCAAAATGGTAGCACTGTAGTACCTGTGAAGGGAGAGACAAATAAGAACACCGTTTATTTCAACTGGGCTCATGTTATAGCTTCTGATTTAATTTGAAAATGATCGTAACAAATATCAAGTGTGACCTCCGGCATAATGCAATTGAAGACTGACACACAATCACCCTGGGAAATCAGGCATCACCAAGGCATAACTTGCACCTGATAAAGTTTTGTCTGGAGGACATCAAAAGATGAACTGCCATTCTCTTGGCTGTTTATAGTTTCAACAGTGAATCATATTCTGCTAGAAATGGGGTTTGCATTTTTAATTTAAATTAATCTGCCTTTCACATCCATCCATTACTTTATGCTCTTTTTGGGATTTTAGCAGTCTGTATATTGTCTAGGGAAAGACAGCTCAAAATCAAATAGATTTTCAGTCCTCTTAAAGGTCATACAGAACTAATCTATGGCATCCAACATGCTGCAAGTGACACTTGCATCCTCTTGGTTTTAGGCCTTGCAGTCTCATTTCAGTGCCACTGAAGTGCACAAAAACCGTCTCTATGGCATTACTTTTGTCTTAACCAGAAATGATTGCTTTGAAATGCCTTAGCACCACACTGTGTGTGAATCTGCACCCAACAGGAGCATTTGACAGAATGTTCTACCTCTTTCTAAATGGAATCAATCGTTCCACACAAACAATAACTCATAAAAAATTGAACTGAGCAAAATGAAAAGGGAGAGGAAAGGAAGCCTTCTACCATTTTTCACAGCAATCAAAGGAACAGACTTTGTGCCCATGTTCTCAAGGAAAGCTAAATAAATGCCCAAGGAAACATGAGTACTTCTGCTGATGCTGTAGAAGCACTTTTTAGCTTCTATTAATTTATGCTGACTGAAATACTGAATATTCAAGTCCTTGAACACCTTGCAGTTGATAGGCTATCACACAGGAATAATCATCAAGAATGTCAAAGCTTGTTGTTTTTTGTCCCTGGTCAATAATGTAGCTTGCTTTAATGTCCCCTTGTTGTCTTAATGCCCAGATGTGCTAGTCTCAGGAATGTCAGTGGTTCCCATTCCCCTTTACCAAGCACATTCCACTTTCTACTTCAAATCAATAACCTGTTATGGGCAATATGCTGAATGTCATTTAAGACACTACTATGACTCTGCTGGATGTTACCCCTCACCCACAAGGCATTTAGATTCTCTCAGCCCCCTTCCTCAGCTCCTCTTCCCCAGTGCAGCCATCTGAGGCAATGGTGGTGCAGCAGGACAGAGCCTCCAGAAGGAACCTGCTGGGACTGAGGACTCAGAACCTACAGGTGGTTTTCAGCCAGGCTCTGTCTCTGCCCACCCTTTAGTGACTGCAGTGACTCACCCAGCCTCAGACCCTGTCAAGAGCTGCACACACGGAGATCCCAGCAAGGCTGTGCTTCTTAGAGAGGGAACATTCATGAAGGATAGACATCAAAATGCCAACATTAATGTGTCCTCGCTTCTTAAGGCATTCTAAATTAAATTGATAACTGTCTGTCAAAACTTACATAGTACTGCACTGTTTCAGCCACCAAAATGATTCAAACTCTCATTTCCCAATACCTGTTTCTTTTTCTGCATAAGGATAGGAAAATAACAAATGTCAAGTGCTGGCCTGCTGATACCTATTATGAAACTCCTATTTACTTCCACCAGACAAGGTTTCAGGAAGCCACATTTAACTCCGCACATCTAAATCTTAAAATCCAATTCTACTGGGAATCAGAAATTACCAGGTGTCAGCAGCAATGTATAATGTACTATACAGTCAAAAAAAGTAAAGAATAAGGAATCACATCAAAGCATGCAGATGTCTACTGCCTACTCCATACAAACAGGCACCTTTTGCCCCCATCATTCCTTCTGGCTGCTTATTGCACTAACAGACTATATATTTTCAAATATAAATTTACTGTTTATCCGTAAATAAACAACATCTTTCATTTCTGTGGAAAACAAACCAGGGAACTTTAGAATCTGCAAATCTAAATGCCAAGCTACCAAAGCCCGGGTGTTGAGCTATGTGATGCTCATAGTTATTACAGCATAGCAACCTAATTTCAAAAATTTAAAAGGGCACTTGCAAAGACTATGACAACTACTAAATATATTTGCTTATGTTCACCTGCTTCAGTATGCCCATTTTTTATACTAGTCTGTGCAGCCCTGCCTGTATATTAATGTAACAAAACATCAGTCTTTTCGAGTTCTTCCTGACAAGGGAAAAAAACTGTGTGGTAGGAAAAGGTTAAATTGTGATATTATACAAACAGAGCTAATACTGCAAGTCCTGCAGGGAATACAGCTTCAAGGACAACACTGTGCATTCCTAGCTTATTTTCTAAAATGTAAAGAAAATTTAAAACACATGAGTATCCTTGGAATTTTTAAGCAAATACTGTATATTAGAAAGCAAAAAAACACATGTAATTATAAAACCTCACAAAGTAACTGAGTTGGATATATGTAGAAAGATTTTAATATTGATTTCTGAAGATGTCCAAATTATCAAGAAATTCAACATTATGAATAGTTCTATCAAAAGTTGCTGTATATTGAAGAATAATAAACCCAGAAACATTTCCACATTCAAGCCTCTTCAAACTAATCCTTTGACTATATACTGAATATGCAGTTTTGAAAGAACTCAAGCTCCCAAAAACACTTTCTCTCCCTTTTTTCTTTTAACGAGTCAGGGTTTTTTTAAAAGCAGCAATGTCAAATGTTTAAAGAAAAGGATAATTTCCTCCCTTCAAGCAGATCTTACAGACAGTTCTGGATGCATCAGGGTTCCCAGTTTAGCATCTTCAGCATCAGAGAAGCTGCCCACCAGACCAGGCTTTGTAGCTCTCAGAGAAAATAAATGTTTGTTGATAAGGTACCATCATTGCTCTGAGTGTCCCAAACTTTCACAAGATGCTGCTCCAGCCCACCTGCCACAATAAGTTCACTCCAACAAAGTTTCTGCTTGAGGATTTCAGCCTTTTTGGACATAATTTATAATTCTTGTAAAAGCAATTAATTAAAAAGTTATTAATAAATCTAAGGCTCTCTTTACAAAAAAAAACTGAAACCTGAGAAGCTCTTCAAGGTAGAGGCTGTCATATCATCTCTATGTCTATAATGGATTTTTCAAAATCAGTACCTGGGAGGCAACCTGGGGAGCTGCCACTATACACTTATATTTAACCTTCAAACTCCCTGTTTGGCAGTAATGGTGTATTGTGTTACACACACTTTCAGCACAGACTGAAATGACATGGTGAGTGCCACTTATTACAATCAATATATTATGGTATTAAAAACAGAATGCAGTACTGCTTGACAGATAACTATTTACATCCAAAAGTTTCTCTCATTCAGCATGTGTTATCCATATACAAGCTATGTGAAAAGGATCTAAAAATTACCATATAATTATGGTAATTAAGAAAACACTGGATTTTTTTTTTAATGTTCAAACAGACTAAACGCTATAGTTATTAAGTGAAGTAACTGTACCAGTTTTTGACAGGGTTTAAAAATATCTTTAGAGGATAAAGATCACCAAAATGCACAAAGAAATTTATTTCCTTAAGAATGGGCTGCCCTTCTGGAAAGGCACGAGGATGCAGACAAAACTAATTTAACCACAAATAAAGCTACTGAGATGACAAACTGTCTTTCTGAAAAGAAAAAAATGGAAAAAAAATATAACCAATATCAGACTCTATTGCTGGGGACACAGGGTTGGACAAAGGGCAGGAGAGTTGAGAAAGCCAACAGTTAAAGAGTCAGTGAGAAAAAGCTCTTCTGCAAGGTGAGGCTGGGAAAGGTCCTGGCACATGGGGCAGGGTAGAAGTGCCCAAAGAGAGCAGTGCAGCCACAGCAGCCTCTGGCACTGCTCCACTGTTAGGAAGGAGCACTTAAATCAGCCCTAAGATGACCCCAACACTCACATGTTCCAACATGTTCCAATGTTGGAATAAAAGGTGGAAGTCTTCTTTAAGAAGGTTGCATTAAATATACACTTTCTTTTCATCCTTAATTAGCCTGTTACAGTGCCAGCAACACACACACACACACACACACACAAAAACCCCTTAAAAACCTATTGGCACCAATCCCACACTCATTCAGGGAAAACTCCACGATGAGCAATGAGGAATAGCAGCATGCATATGTGCACATGAGTACACTGTAGCTGCAGTCACTACTGGGCACAATGCCCTTACTAGTAACAATTTTAAGCATATGTCCTGTGTTTAAAAAAAAAAAAAGTGTTTCTGGGAAATAACTGGCACAAAAGTCTTCCCTGGACTTAAATGCACAGATGTACCCATATTACCAAAAGTCATTTCAGGACTGTTTACAAAATAAACCCAAAAGGGTAATGCTGGAGTGACTCCATCTGAGCTTGTATTTGTGGTGGCAGATAAGATCCTTTTCAGGAGTACAGGTTTTGGCAAAAAATACCCTAATTTGACAACCTCAACTGACCAATCTAAATCTGTATTCAGGAATTCATATTTTTAGATTTTTTTCTGGAATCAAATTCTAAGAAATGGCAGGTGTTCAGTGTCTTTCAAATCCATGCCACTCACTTGTGGCACTTTAATTGAAATTTCTAAATCCAATCTCAGGTTTTAAAATTGATATAATCAAAAATCACCCTTGTGATATATTTCAGACATACACTGCACATAGTCTAGATCTTAACAGACTTCTATATTCTCCTTGCTTAGAAAACGAAAGTAGTTGCACAGCAAACTTGAGCATGTGCAGCATAAATATTAATTCAGCAATGTCTGCTTGTATTACACTTCTTTTTTTTTTGCTGCCCTTTGTCCCATCTGTTCTAGCAGAGAAAGGAAAAAGTAATGGCAGACCCAAAAAATTTCTTATGGTGGAATCACCAATGTAGACAGATTTTTTCATTTCATGTTCAGGATGGGTAAAACCACAGGATTTATGTTAGCATATAAATGACAATCAAAAAACCCAAAGGATTTAATTTATGATGTCTGAATGATTAATCCACCTAAATGCAGCACTTTGATAATGCTTTTGAAATTTCCTCTTCAGTTTCAACAGTAAAAATTGTCAGAATATCCTCACTCTTCCCCTCTCACTTACTGAAAATGAATCTGCAAGCATCCCAATTATGCATTTCTGCTTTTCTGCCAAGAAACAAAGCATCAGTCTGAATTTTTGATGCTCTAACCTGAGAATTCCATTAGACCTCTTCCTACCCATGCTGCTTCACTCTGTGCTCTTACTATGCTTTGTAGAGACGCTCTGTTTACAGCAGAGGCAAGAACTGGACTATAATTCCCAGTCCAAAAACTTTAATAGAAAAATATATCAGCTGTAAAGACTCAGAATAAGTTTTTAGTACTGCTAGAGAACCACTTGCAGAAGCTGAGCTTCTTTCAGCAATTTTACCTGAGGAAACTGAATTTGCTCATTCCTCCAAGGATTTAGCTTTTAGCTTGCACTTTCTTACTTGTTATGTGAGTGCAAAAATGTTTTGCCAGTGCTATGAAGTTGGTGATTTCTGCACCACTTGATCATTTCTGTGACTATTTGTGCATAAATGATAAGAATAATTATTGTTAAAGCAGCTATGAAACAAACCTCTAGCAGAGGGCTACATTTCTCATGTACTGTGAGAAACATATTCCAGCACAGCCTACACAATGGAGGCAGAGTGATGTGCTGTGAATGTGCTACCTGCTGAAAGGACAAACACACTGCTCTTCCCTTCAATACAAAACATAGTGACTGAGCACCACACCAAAATTGTTACAGCTACATAAAGCACTGCAAAGACTAATGTAATACAGAGCTAAAGGCTAATGTAACAGAGTTAGATTCCCTACAGTGCAGAATAGTAACCTTTTAATCTATGAACCATATGCTGGACAACAGATTTGTTTGATAATCCCTGGAGTGTATTACACTCTATATACTTCTATTCAACAGGGAAATTCCACTCTAAATTTATACAGACCATCTTACAGTGTTATTTAAAAGTTATATATGACTTAACCACATAGCAGAGAGCTTGCTGCCTCCATTTACTGCTAGGTCTTATGTATTTACACATACTTTGCATTTAAAATTCAGGGAAGCTGCTAGAAAATAATATAAAACAAAATTTAAGATAAAGTTGAATGAAAATTTCAACATTAAGTCAATGTTTAGACAGCTAAAAAGATTCTATGCTAGATATTTTTAAGAATGCCTTTTGAAAATATATTTTAATTTCTCTCTGAAATAAATCACTGTTACTTGGAAACACCTAATAAAGGACAGATACAGAACAGTCTTTGTGTTTAACTGCTTCAAGCAAATACTTTCCACATCCACAGTTTTGCTTTGTTACCTCCAGGTAAAGATAGCTTTCAAGTTTATCATTTCCTTGTTGCAACTAATTAAGCTGCCAAGTTTTAAATCCCTGACAGCTTATCCAATTCAGACCAATTATTCTAT
The DNA here is from genome assembly GCF_029582105.1 of Oenanthe melanoleuca. Taxonomy (NCBI): domain Eukaryota; kingdom Metazoa; phylum Chordata; class Aves; order Passeriformes; family Muscicapidae; genus Oenanthe; species Oenanthe melanoleuca. The sequence goes on from NC_079334.1 coordinate 55,844,428, forward strand.
GTGCAAGGACAGCTTGACTACAGTAAATTTATGTTCTCTCTCCTTCAGAATTCATCACGGGAGCTCAATGCCAAGATGAAAAAAAAAAATTAATCCCAGTTCTATGAAATTGTAACCTGGGAGATGTAATTTAATTTCTTTATATTTGTTTCTTCTCTGCAAAGTTTTACATACTTTTCCACACTTCTCATGAGAAGATTCATATGTGGATAATACTTGAAAACAGCCAGAAAAGAAAAGGCAGACAAAGTAGGTGTTGATCAGTTCTCCTTATGCTCACCACAAGTACACTGTGGAGGTCTTTGCTACAGTTTAGAAATATGTTGGATAGGGGCAAATGTCCAAAAGGGGGAGATGAGGACTCAGGTTATTCTTCAGGGCAATGAAAATGAAATACAGATCTTTCTTTTTAAGTGATAAGAAGCTAAAATTGTCTTTTGCTACCTCTCAGACTCTGATTAAGAAAGTGCTGTCAAGGTCATCTTCCTCTCCATATGAGGAGCCTCTTCTGGAAAGAATGACTGGACAGACTGGCTCTGCTTTGAACATAACATGCAACAATTCTCAACACAGCTTCAGCATTGATGTGTTCAAGTGACAAGCACTTGAAAAATGATTCAAAAGGCTACAGTAACACATCAGCACTAAAGCCTGCACTTGGCAAACACTTATCACAAGAGCAAAGTGAAGAAAATTGAAGGTATTTTCTTAATTAAAGAAATGGAGACAAAGAATAAGGAAGAATAACCACATTTCTTTAGCTGTGTATTAATGCTACAACACAGTGAAAAATTAATCTAATCATAACCACACTATATAATGTGCTTTATACCCACTGATGTATATATTTCCTTACTGGAAATCAATTTAATGTACACAGGGTGCTACAATTCTCAGTCAGGTACAGAACAAAGGGCCTCATTGGGAGTTAAGCAGCATATGCTGCTGAAATAAAGATTTATTGCACACACCTTAGTATGATGAGAAGGCTCTGTGATTTCCTATGTTTATACTTCAATATATCAATGTATATATTCAATATATACATTTACAAAAAACTCAAGATTTAATAGCACTGAAAATAAAAACTTTGATTTGCAGGTAGTCTGCCACATATTATCTAGGAAGTTTCCCTCTCTGAGCTCTAACCTCATTTTAAAACGTGAAAGATCTAATTTCTGATAGTATCAAACATGATGAGAGTATGAACAGGACTACAGTGAAAGGAATAAAGTTAATTAGTCTTTCCAGTAACTTTTTCTTACAACCTCTTGTAACAACATTTTTGCTTATACCTTTACTCATCTTATATTACTCATCTTATTACTCATTGAGCAATGCCACCTATCCTTGAACTAAAGCTGAACTAAAAAAATCAGAACTTTCCAGATAAAAAATTCTCAACACTTTCTTGTTCTATCAAAACCACTTGCTTGTTCAAAGAATATCTGGTTGTTCTACAGCTTGATTTTGCTTTATAAAATCAATGGACTGCATCCTGTTTGTCCCATTTTACTTTCTCTAATTATTCTCCACACTTTAATTAATTTCTCTTTTTGCTTGCACTCCTGTATTCAATAATTTTTAACTGTAATATCTTGAAACAAGAGCTGTTCTAGTCTACATTTCTAGTAGCACTATCTATCTAGCATATCTAGTGCAGCACTATCTGGCTTCTCAAATAAGCCTTTAAAATGCAATAATTACACAAATACATTTTATTAGCCTTGAGGTCAGCTACCACAAAAATGCTCATTAAATGAAACAGCTTTATGTTTTCCTGTATTCATATGTCAATAGTAATGATTGCTGTCAATGGAAATAATGGTCTCCTTTTCTGAAACTTCCTATGATTCAGCTATTCCTGGACTGGGGAAGACAAAAAAGTACACTTTGAAAACATCTCTAACACACTAGTTATTGTATTCTTTTATTTTTGTCTTTTTTTAACAATAGCAAGTATATAAAATACAACATAATGTATACAGAAAGTCAGAGAAGTCAAACATTCAAATTGATGGAATTAGAAAAGAGGAAAAAAGTCCCATCGTTACACTGACTGTGCCACTGCCTTCCTGTGAGACGAATTGTGTTTTACACAGTAGCTGTTTTTATATACATTTTTCAACACTCAACCAGTCTCAGCAGGTAAGAACAAATGGCAACCTATGCAAGGTTTGTTTAGAACAATCTTATGGGTTTTATGTTAATAATGTAGTAAGTAGCAAACAGCATAATGTTGCCTGAGGCAAAGGTAATTCAGCTCTAGTGCATTCAAAAGAGTAATTACTGTACCTGGTTTTGAGTATAATTTTTTTAAAAACCCAGCAAAAATGTATTACTAAAAATACATAGAATAACTTTGATTTTTCCTTCTGGGCTTCGTTTCTTTCTTTAATGATGATCATGATGATGTGTTCAGTGCTTGTAGACTGCAATGCTTGTTAATTCCTTTCAGTTTATATTCACAATTCATCCAGTAGGTTCTACTGAAATGCTTTTCTGATAAATGCCTTTCACTTCTGATTAGACAGGTTACTTGGAAATCAGAATGACATTTTTATTGAGATAAAAGTATAGAACAGTATAGAAACTCAAGTGAGAATATGGATGCATTGGTTAAGGTCTCTAGAGAAAGCCAGTCATCTTGACAGCTTTAACTCAAATCCCACAACTGGGATTTTGCTCTGAAATGTCACACTGAGCAAAAATTTACTTTACAGTTGAGAGTTTCCATGTCAGGTATCTAGAGAACTCAGGGGCATACAAGAATTGTCACTGAAATATTTTAATGAAGTAGCAATTACAGGGCAACAGGCATCAGCTTTCAGACAGCCAAGTCTTCCCAGAGGTCCTTTTAGAAATAGCAACCTTAGCTAAAAACAGCATCTTGACCTGACAGCTCGGTGACAGAAGACAACTGCCACCATGGCATGCACGACAGATGATATACTGCTCCACAAAGAATTCTGCATCAGCCAGTTGAGCACTGTGACTGTGTACCCTCACTGCACTGGCTCTGTTGGTCTCCTAAGGAGGGAGGACTCCAGAAATAACATTGGAATAAAAGCCCTTTTCTTCTCAAAGTGGCCAAGATAAATTAATAGCAGAAGGGCAGGAACAATAAAACTGCTCCTTTTCTCCAAGTGAAGAAAACTCATCACATAAATGAAGTTTCTATGGCACAAAGGAAAGATCTTCTTGCCTGAGGAAATTACAATTAGCAATCCTGAGCAAGATTTCATTTACAAGAGGAGAACCAAAAGGCAAATGGAAGATGGAGATCTACAAAAATATGAAGCAGCAGCAGTTCACTGAGCAGACACACTTGACTGATGAGGCAAGGGAAGAATAAAAAATTTTCTCAAGCATAGCTGTCCATGAATAGACTTTTCCCCTTTTTGAGGGAAAAGTCCTGACTAAAGGTAATTCACCTAAATGCTGGGAGAATGTTTCCACATTTTGCACTATTTTTTTCTGGCCCTATTAACTTCCTCAGATATGACCTAAAATGTTTGGAGCAAATGACATACAAATTTTATAGATAGATAGATAGATAGATAGATAGATAGATAGATAGATAGATAGATAGATAGATAGATAGATAGATAAGCACATATTTAATTTCTTTAACTAATTAATTTACTTATTTAAGAGCTTACAGACGTATTTTATGGACTAGGACCTAGTAATCTAGCTTCTCATCTAGTTTTGTCCCTTTCTCTTTTTTTTAAGGTCAGACAGAGCTAAATTTGTCAGCAGGTGACTGTGAATGAGGAGTAGGATGACACTGCCTTTGTTCTGCTCATTCCCACTCAGAGTAAAGCATCTCTGCACACAGGAAATCTGGGTCTTTTAGTTATCTCTGTATTCCCAGCCATTAAATCTGAATGCTGTTGTTTTGCCATAACCCACATTTTTGTGATTTGGAAGGGTGCACAAGATTTTAAAATGTACAGTCAGATGGATGGCATTGGATTAGTCACACACAAGGTCAGCCAAATAGTGACTGGCTCACAATAAAAAAGTAAGAGTTTAAAAATGTAGCATACAAAATAATCCCACAAAAATTCAATGGTATATTACTATGTGACACAAAGAAACATTTAATAAAATACAATTTTATTTGTTAAATATTTTCTAGGCCAAGATAAGAGGAGTTAACAGACACATCAGCACACTAAAACCCAAAAACTAAAACTATTCATCCAACTTCTTGCTTGTGTTTCTGTCTGGTTTTCTCTCCTGACTGCTGCCTTTGTCTTCACTCTTCTTGGCTTTTTATTGGGGCTTAATTCCTTCCCAGGATCTACTTACTGCATCAAGAACAACATCCAGAATCAACCCAAGCAAGCTGTGTCTAAGAGGGAAACACTGATTTTCTCAAAATTGAAGCTTGTTTGGGGATCCTTTCAAGAGAAGAACAATATGTGCATATGCAGTAGCAAGACTCTCCACACATGCAGATTCACTGTTTCTCCTAATTATTTCTAAGAACATCACATACCTGCAACAATATAATTTCTTTCCATATTTTAATGTGCTGAGAAGTTAACAAAGTTCTTGAAACAAAAGTTCTGTAAAAGTAATCTCTTAAAGCTAAGTTACTGTTTTATTTTCTAGTTCTACAACACACATACTAAATGTGCATTCTTTCCCTTAAGATTTTACCTTTTCCTCTCAGTCTGACTCAAGCCTCAGCCTTGGACTCTCCAAACCTCTCTAGAGCATGCAAAACTCCGTGACCACTGGGGCTTCAGCAGGCCCATGGCTCCTGACCAGGGGAAAGCCTGGCATTCTTTGCAGAAGATAAATATTTCACTGTAAAATACAGCATGCTGCAATATAAAATACAAATATTCTGGGGTTAGAAAGTAAAGTTCTAATAAGTATTGTGCCCTCAAACACCAACACTGACATTGCAAATGACAGACTTTTCTTGAACTGGCACAAAAAGGGTAACATCTAGCCATTTCTCACAAAGAATTTAAAATCTCAGCTTCGTTTATTAAAAATGCTGTCATATATCATCAGCAAAACTCCTTCCTCTCACTGCAATAAATACAAAATATTATCTATGTGGGCTTTTTAATGGAAAGACTACCTCTGTTAGAGAAATGAGACTTTTATGGCCTGTGCAGAAGCTGTTGGCTGTGACATTTGGCAGTGCAAGACTACGACCTTCCTTCTGGAAGAAAAGCCTGGATAAGGACAAAGCAAGCTTTTCATTGGTGGGCATTATGGGGAAAGAGGAGAGGAGAAATCAGATCATTATATTCTACACTGGGATAAAAACAATTACTTAGAAGAGAACTGTCTGCAAAATCACACTGTTGAAAGAAAAACATCACACAGCTTCCTTCCTAAAGGTTGACTGCATCACTGAAATATCTGTCTCTGGCACTGGGAAAGACTCAGTGTGCTAAGTGCTGTTCAGAAACAGAACAATTAAATCACCTCTCCCAAAAAGCCTGCAATATAAACACAAGGCAAAAAACCAAATGGATGCTGACAGATGGGGAGAGATGAGATAATGAGGAAGCACCACTAATCCCTGACTTGAGACCATGTCTCATTGACATCATGAACCTCTACTGCTCATAAAGGTTTTGCTTTGAGAAGAACCATATTTTTATTAAGAACCATATCCAGGAAGAAAACTTGCATTGCAAGGAAAAAGGAAATTAAAGGTTGAGAGCTTACAGCAGATAACACAAGCGAGAGGCCTGGACTGGGGAAATACCAATTGGTACTGGGAAGATTTCTACTACAGAGAAAGGAAACATCAGTTTCCCTGAGTGGTCAATTATACAACTACACAGTGTATCTACCTGTCAGCTCTGTTCTTTACAGAGAACAAGCAAAGTACAAAAACCCCTAAAGCTGATAAGCTCTTCACACCTAGCCCAGTGGCTACAGTAAGCTGTGCTGTCCACAGGGACACCTGGCTGGCAGAAACCTGCATGTTGAAAAAGCCCAAACTCAACATATTGGTCTTAATCAAAATACACTGGAGCAGCCTAGTTCAGGGATCATTGTAGCATCTTCATGTCAGAAAGAAGCAAGCACCATCTCTCACCTTCTCACAGCAATTTTTATTAGGAATACTAAGAGAAGCCAAAAGGATATGTGCTTTGTCCTTGAATGCTGGAGATTTAGGCACCCCTTGAAGGTTAAGACTGCTCTTACTTTAGATGCTGCTGCTGCCTTAGCAGACACAGCAACATTTTCTTCAGACACAAACCTTATGCCAGCTGCCTTTTCATTCAAGTCCTTATCTCAGACTGGCACTCAGGAATCTGAGTGACGTAACAGTCTGCATTTGATGGAAATAACTGTTGAGCTGGGAGTTGTCAGCATTTATTACAGGCATAAAGAGTGCCACATAACAGGAGACAAGAGAAAAACAGAACTTACACGGTTTTGAGAAGAGGCAAAAGTGTATGCTACAAAGGTAGTTTCTAAAGAAGGAATAATGACAGAATATAACTTTTGCTACTCATGGTCTCACATGGGGAGGCATGGAAAAAAACAAAGACAACATATATGAAAAATACATTGAAAAAATCTTAAATAATACTTATCTGGCAGACCTGTCTATGTTGAGTTGCAAAATTCAAAAATTTCACATTTAAAATGTATCAAGTAATAGTATGCACACAGCAAATAACTCTGCCTTGTAGCCCCTCTTTACTGTTCTTCACAGATACCTGAAGATATGTCATGGAAGAAATCTTCCTTAATAGCTGTGTCACAAGAAAATCAAATTAATTACTGCATAATTCACAAAAAAATTAGCTGACTTTGTTGGGCAAGTAGCCTTTATAACTACAATTATTTCAGATGATGCCTTTTGGGTTAGAGACCAGAAGAAGCCTTTCTTAACAGAGCTGGGGAAATCTGATCCCACAGGTAAGGTGGCATCTCCTGAAGCAATGGTCACATTCTTCCAGCCAAGTCAGACTTCAAGCATGATGGACAGAAAACATGGATTTAAAGAACTGCAGGATTAAAACCTGATGGACAGATAAATATTTACTCTGTGCCTTCTCACCACTGGGTCACACACTGTTCAATCTTCTCCAAAAGCTAGTAAGTCTATGCCCTTGATATCAGTCATCACTGTGATCACCCTGATTCCTTCAATGAATACAGTGCCATGCTGCCATCAATGGGTTCCATTTGACTCAGATATACAGTGGTCTCTAAGTGGATCATGGTGTCCAGCCTGAACCTCTTCAGAGCCCTCTGAACCTCCAGCAGGTAATATCCCCACCCAACTTGATGTTGTCTGTGAATTTACTGAGGATACAATTAATCCCCTTATCCACAACAGTTATCAGTTATTAGATTAATAATACATATAAACAATAATTACTTACGCACACAACATAATTAGGTACTTTTATCCTGAAAAGAATTACAAAGCACCTTTTCTTAAAAATCTGGAAAAACACTATAGTTACCTAAGCAGAGGTGGGTAATCTGTTCTGAGGGAAAACCACAGGGCTACAATGAAGCAGCAGCAGATTCTGTGCCATGTGTTGTTCTGCTTTACTGAGAAAGCAACTAAATTTCAGCATTACATTTCCCTCCCACTCCCCCACTTTTGCTCCTCTCTCCTCATAATACCTCTAATTTCACATAGGTGAAGATGTCCCTTACAGAGAGGTTTCTGCCTCTCCATTTCCTTCTACAAATGCAGGTTTTGCTGGTTTTGGAGATCTCTGTGCAGCTCAAACAAGATTATACAGACAGCAATGCACTTTTTCTGAATTTAATGCCAACAGGAGAAAACTGCTTATTTAAAATCTTGCACAAAACCAAACATTCAGAAAACAGCTGATACTTTGAATTTTTGAATAAAGCTGATTGACATGACAAAACAGCCAAGCCATGTCATATTGCTGTACTTAATCATTAATTAGTCTAATGAACACTGAAACCCTACCAGATAGAATGAAGCTGTGACTCAAAGCAGCAGATGTGATTCTGGTCTGAAACCTCTGGGGAGTATCTGTGACAGTGACTGCAGCAGTCAGCCTGAAGAGCAGTGCCACAGAGGAAGAAATTTCTGCCATGGAGGAAGAGATTAGTCCTTGAATGGCAGTTAATTTGTTCCAGACAGAGAATTTTGCTGTTAGGAAAGGAAAATGTCTTTCATGAAACCAGAATAAATCCCCAAATGGGTCCTTCACAGAGAACATCTAGTTTAGAGAGGTGTCATAAACACTAGTTGCTTATAAGCTCTTCATAACTTTATTTAGAGAGAACAAGAAGCATGAAGCCAATGCACAGAACCTAAGACACTTCAAAAAATATAAATTTTAGGTGGTGTATGGCAAATATACTCCAATGCTCCTGTACATGACAGTTTACAGCACAGCAAGCATGGAATCACTGCAAGATTATGTTGTTAGCAAAAGCCAAAATTTGATTTATTGAAAAGATCAGCTTTGATAATGGAAGAGAAGATGAAAGACAGACTGTGGAGCTGCCCAGGCCAATGACAGTCCTACAGCTCTAGCCACTCTGCATGACCCTGCACTCGGAACAGAAGAGACTCAGGGACATCAAGAGCTGTACAGGAGCTGAGCTACAATTTTTTTCCAAGGTAATAGTCCAGATGAGTCTCTTGCCTGAGTTAGAAAAACTCAAAAGTATGAAACTGTATCTCTGTGTGAATACTATTGTAATATACACACACTAATATACACACTACAGGAAGCTAAAATGAGTCACTTAAGGGCAGTAAATTGCAAATCTGAATTAGAATGTGTGCTTAAAGTTTCTTGCAAACATATAGTGCAGGGTTTTAGAGTCATTGTAAGAAGGACTGGAAGCAAGATAACATGTTCTTTGCAGGAATCTACTGGTTTTATTTGTCCCTTGGCTGAGTAAGTTTCAGGAATAGCATTCCCTCAGAAAAACAAAAAAACACAATTTTTTAAAATAGAAAATAGAACAAGCACAGCTTTTAGTGCAACCCGCAAAAGAAAATAAAGTTACACAGTATCATCTTTTTCTTTACACAACGATTTGCTTCAGCATATCCTAACAAGACACAGCAGAAACGAGTGCTCAAGGGTTGTCACAGATGGCCAGTTTTCAAAAGGCAAAATCCTAGACAGGGATCTTATATTCTGCTGAGAAGATGGCAATTGAGCCAACCTCCTAACAATGGGATTAATTTCTTTTTCCAACAGTGCCTTTACAGGACATTTTAAAGCACTGTTCATCCCAACTGTCCATCCAATCTTCCTTCTATACTTCCTTTTCTTAATCTCCCTCCCTAGCATTGCCTAGTCTTCCTCCAACACCTGTCTACAGTACCATATTACACTATTAAAGGAATTAAGATCTCCAAAACTGGACAGAAGTCCACAATCTCAAACTGCCTACCCATATTTACTGCCTGGTTAATGTGCATTTCTGCACTGAGGAGTTTGCAGAGATGGTGGCATCTCTAACATCAGTGTAAGAACAAGTCACTGGAGCTGCTCAAGCATAACTGAAGACATGGCAGAGCAGCAGAATCCTCTTCAGAGATGCTAAAAGAGGAGATGACCAGACCAGAGTTTGCAGGGCAGAAGGAATTTGGCAATATGGGTATCTGTTTAAATTATTTTCTAGCTGTTTTAAGTTAACAAATATGATAAATCTATAAATAGTGGAGATCTGACCAGTATCTTGCAGAGCATTTGTTCCAGGTCTCAGTGCAGTCAATTGTGATATCCATATCTATATATAAAAATATATATACATAAGCATAGATAACATATAAACATATGGGGGGAGTTGGTTCCTTTTTGGGTTTTTCTTTCTTTTACTATGATACATCCCAATTCTGTCTCTGTTAAGAATTGTGGCAGTGCTTGTGTTTGTTTACCACAATGTGACAAGAATAATAAAAAACAGGGGTTTGCAGTAAGATAAAAGCATTTAAAACAGGACTACATGCCCTACAATGAGCTAAGCCTCACTAATTTTACTTACTCAAAAGTCTAATAAAGCATATAAGATAGAGAGGACTTCTGTAATACATTTGATAATATTCAAACTATAAATGTATTAACACACATAATTTCTCTATTATATGAAATAGAGAAGAAAGATTACTTGGAATGAGTACATTTTTCCCTTGAGAGCTGTTCTATTTCACTAATAAGTTATTCTCCATTCCTACATGAACCAGAAAAAAATATGAGATGCATCCTGTATTTTATTTCCACTGTAAATTAGTGACATTACAGGCATGTGTCACAATCTGAAACAAAATTTAAACTTGGTTCTCAAATATTAAGATGGTTGAAAAATCTAAAATTCCTGGAATGTGCCATCACTAACAAGCATAATTTACACTTCTCATTCTGATAAGCTTCCCTTTCTTCCCTCATCCCTGTGCAAATGGGACAGAGCTGCTGGCTCTGTAGTGCTAGGATTTCTTTTAGTTTGTATCTCATCTACACCAAATTCATTTGTCATCTGTATTAAATTCTGGTTATGCAGTTACAGTTTTCACATTTTGTTAAGGGCTCAAATGTAGGACAGAGGAGATTTTAAAAGGTAACATTCAAAACTTTGTTTAAAAATAGCCAAATTGATCCAAAGTTTTTGACCACTTTGATGATTGCTCAAAGTAACTGATTCCTTATATGCCAACATGCCCCTTACAGCACCAACATGTCCTTCAGTACTTTCACTGCTTCCCTCTCTCAACCAACATACAGGGGTAAAATAAGCTTTCCTTTAGTAATAGAAGGCTTTAGCTTTTGTCAACCCTTGTTTTCAAGAACCAACTTCAGTACTTTCATTTAAATCTATTATTCAAAGACCTGAAGTTGAAAATATTAAAATTTAACTGCTCCTTTTCTCTTCTCCTTCCCCAGTCTAAAAACATACAATAGAAATGATATAACTGAGGAAGTAAGAAGAGGGAGTAGATTGTCTTAACTGTTTGGTTTCGTTGTGCTTTTTCTCCCCTGGCTTCTAACAGGGCTCTTCCTGTTTCTTCTAAAAAACAAACAAACAAACAAACAAAACAAAACAAAAAAACAAAAACAAAACAAAAACAAACAAACAAAAAAAAACGCCTCTTCCATTCATAACTGACCAAAAGATTCAAGTTTACGCAAGAAAGGGGCTTCCAGCAAGCAGAAGTTTTAACCAGCAGTACAATATATCTCTGTTCCAGTTCTCCCTTGTGAAACATGAAATTTTGCTAATAATAATCTAGTCTCACATTATTTTTCTGTTTTAAAGATGTCTATAAAACTTGCTTTGAGTGAGTGCAGTATACAAGTGACTATTAAAAAGATATAAAATATCACAAATATATTTTATTCTTTCATGAACATGTTTCAAAATCATTCTCTGAATCATTCTTCCACAAACTTGTTAGAACTCTGGAGAAAAATTCCCCAAACATTTTAAGCAGTCATAGGTGAGACTGCTCTCACCTGCAGAGGTTTAGACTCAACTTGCAGCTCCAGCTGTGACATCACCTGGTTTCTGGAAGCTCTCCAGAAAAGAACCAGCTCTCCAAAAGATGAGAACCCAAGTGTAGGTGTTGTTTAGTTCCCCATTCCTGATATCCCCCTCCCTGGACTCTCCTCCTTGCTGGCCTTGCAGACATTATCCTTTCTCACCACACTGAGGAACTAAGAGTCTCATCAGTGATTTCTTATTTTCTTTTGATTTGGTGACTGTGCTCCATATCACACCTCCTGTATGGCCCATTTTCACCACAGCCATCTCTTTGTTTTGCAGACTGCTCCCAATAACAAGGTCTGGATTAACTTTGAGATGCCACCATGTTTTATTTACGGTTCATTTCTGGACTACTTTCATTTATAGCAAATCTTTGCAATGCACATAACCTTTCAACCTTTTTTTTGTGTGTGTGTCTCCAATCTGTGGCACAAGGCATATTGACTAGCCTGTGGCAGCTTAACTCTTATTGACAGACTCCAAAGAATCCAATTTACAGAGCTGGTTCCCATGCCCTTAAAGTAAAGGTGAATAAACAGATCTAAAGGGCACCATATCTCTTACTCTATGTTTGAATGGCATCAGTAAAATATTTCACTGAGGTTGTTCGTGTTGCTGTATCAGGCAGCACCTAACCAGCTGACCTTTTACACTTTAATTTTATGTCTTTTCAAGACTGATTACATTGTGAGCTTTGAATTGTTTCACATTTCTATATTCCCTGTCTTTCACCCAGGAAGAAGATACTTCCTTATTACTATGAATACAGTCCAATATCTGAATAATATGTGCCCTCTAGGTTTTACCAAGGGAGCAAACCTACAACACAAACCAACCCCTACCCTTAGTATTCTATTGTGCTTTATAGAAAAAAAAGAATAAATTGGTGATTGATGGGTATCTGATTTCCTGATAGGTCTCAAAATAAATGCTAGAGACAACAAAAAATGTACAGTTCAACAGAATGATGCATATTAAACATTAACAGTTGCATTAAAAAAGGAATTTTTTCAAGATGATTAGAAATGTTTAACAGAAAAAAAAATGTTGAGACCATACTGTGCTCAAGGAGCTGTTTAGGCAAATAATACATTAAAGAAAGCAGAGTGCTATTTAGGGAACTTCCTCCAGCAATCATTCATTAATGATTTAAAAACAGCATCACTGCTCTGACTTCATTTCATTACTTGGCTTTACATATGAACAAGCTGAATGAGATGCATTTATCTCACTTAAGAGCTACTCTGTGTATGTACTACATGTAAGGCAAAGACATTTTCACACAATTTCTCCTGAATGGCCCTGCTGTGAAATTAATACTGGAATGGTGACCTGAAAGCCATTACTAAGGCAACAGATAGAAATCAAACAGTGTTATGACTTCACTAGAGGCAAAAGGGAGAGTAGAAATCAAAAGCAGAAAAACGTGGAAAAAATTCTAATAAATACACAAATCCTTCAATAACATCAAAAGAAATGTTAGAAAATATGGGTTTGAATATATTTCTTCTTTAAATAAATACTTTGTTTTTAAGTTACCTTCAAAGTGTCAGTATTTCTTTAAATATGCTTTCACAGCCTGAACAACTATAGGAACAGATATTATCACTTACCATTAAGAAAATCACAGTAAGGTAAAGCAAAATAAAACAAAGAGTACAATCAGCAGGACTGTGAGTTGATTTCCAATGTTTTAATACAAATGTCCAACCTTCTGACTGGCTTTCCAGAGATTTCACTCACGAAAAACTGGGGGGAAAATTGTGCACTTGTGCACATAGTCCCTGCTGATCAGGCTACATTAGAAAAAAAACACATGCCAAGTAAGAAGATAGATAACAGGATGTTATAAAAATAAGCATTGGTTTCCAAATGAAGATATTACAAGCCCTTGTATTTGTAACAGTCAACACAAAATTTACAAGGAATTTACTTCTGTGAAAGCATTACACTGAAAAATGTCAATTTATTAAAGGCATTTAACTTAGGGTTTTGTTGAAGATTGAATTATTTTTGAATTGAAGTGTCAGTTGATACTCAGATCCTTTTAAATATACCTGCAACATTTTAAAAACAATTAACCAAATCATCAGTAGATGGATCCAGGCTGTGACAAATCATTTGCAGCTGTTGCACCATGAGGTTTACTTTTATTCATGCTATTCCATTCTTTAGTATACATTCTTCTAACTAGTAACCCAGGATAGAACTGAAAAAAGACAGTAAAGAAGAAAAATATTTCATATGGTCATTCTTCAACTCATTTATTTAAAGGTCCAGATTTGAGGAGGAAAAACCCAAACAACACAAAACTCCCACAACAAAGCAGATGTTCAGCACCAGACAAATAAGGAAAAACACTAATATTTACAAGATTTATGAAATAAATAAAAAAATCCAGTGCTTCAAAACAGAATGAGAGCCTATAGTTAAGAGCCCCTTACAATGCCTCACATCAGCGTCCTGAATCTGCCTCCTGTGCAATTTCAGAAGGTTTTTCATTGTTTATTTTTTAACCTGATGAAAATTATAATGCAAATAAATCCACCTCAATATCATTTAATGTTTGCAGCAGCCTAGGATTATTTAAGTTTGCCTAGTTTTTAGGTGGGGGCTGTGCTTGGTTTTCTACTTTAACAATAAATAGATTATGAGAATTATCAGAAGATTTGAGATATAAAAGTTTCATTTAAAGGTCATTAGCCTTTACTTATAAACTTACATTAATCTACTATTGTATGTTTACTAATTTCCACACCAACCCCCCCCCCCAAGTATGTTATTTCTAATACTCTATTTTAACAGTTTAAGCAATTAGAAACTGATTGCTTCCTACTCCTCTCGAGACACTCAATATAGTACTTCTAAGCACTGAACCATGTTCCAATAATCATTCTAGATTTTACTTTATTTCATCCCATTAGTCCCATTACATAGCATCTTGAAATACTTCCTTGATCTTCCAGTATTCAAGCCTTCAAAACTTTTATATCTGAATTACCTATCCTTTGATCTCCAAGGGTTAAAACGAGGACGTACCTGTAAAAACCATCTTCCAAAAACTCTGGTTAGTTTAATCTACAAGGCAAGCATCTTAAATGGGATGTGTATTTTACAGCTTTAATCTAGTTAGCTACTCCATCATGATTCACTGCTTTGCATCTTTCCTTTTTTCTTTTAAGTGGCATAAAGCTGTGCTTTTCCTTTTCTATTTCAAAAGGATAAGAAGACAAAATGCACAGAGAAATGGCATTAGCAGTGAGAAGCTTCAGCCTGACAGGAATCTTGAAGATTGACATATGGCATTGGCCAAATAACCCAAATCTCAAGTTTTAACTTCTTTGTTTTATGGCAAATTACAAATCTATACTTTTAAACTGACTCAGATAAATTAACTTTTAAACTACCAGGGCAGCACTACAGGAGAAAACAGCTTTGGTTTCTTTTTTTTATTTTTAGTGGAAATTTTCCATAGTGTGGATTTACTGCTAGCAACGCTGACAAACAGGTGACTTGTTTTTAATACAGATGTAGTTTCTTACTTGTATCCTAACTACCCTCTCACAATTATTTCAACTGATAAAGTACAGCCTTTGGAGTCAAATCATTAAACCTCTAAGTTTTTCAGGGTTTTGCAGGCCACCAAATAAGCACACACAAGAATATTTAAGAAAAACACTTCAACCTTAAAAAAATTCTAAAACATGGGAGCTATCTTTAATAAACAGTAAATGATACATAAACTTTAGCATTATAGCTGCCTTAAGAAATGTCCAAGTTTACTGAACTGCCTTCTAGGGTCTACATCCACCTAGGTCACTCAGCCGTGCCATTTGCTGGTAAGTACAAAACCAAAATGAAGGCTTAAGCCTAACTACTGCTCACAATTCTTGCACAGGTGTAGAGCTATATCAGATGCCCAGCTATATGACCCAGCTGTTTTCTCTTCCCTCTCTGTGACTCTGAATACCAGAGTCACAGACTCTGCACTGCTACCTGCCTGTGGAACAAAGAGCTATTTGTTTTTTCTGCTGCAGTGTTCCTCAACCAGCTGAACTTGTGTTGGCTTGTTTGGTTTTAATTAATGGATAAAGCTATTGGCATCCTGTCATCAGCAGACTTACGTTTCAGTCACTTCCTAGCAGACTTACTAAGGCACACTGTCCTTACTAGGAGATATTCCCTTCCCACATCAGCATTTACTACTGACTGAGAGGAAGGAAGAACATCAGAACAAGGTCCAGAGAAACTGTGTTTGGGCTCCTCCCTGACCTGCACTGCCAGGGAGGTGCAGGCAAACAAAGAGGGAATGGAAAGGATCAGCTCTGCCAAGTCACAGCTGCTGTAAATGCTGCCCAGGGTTCTTGCTGAGAGCATGTGATGAAAGGGAATTTCACAGTTCTTGTTAGCCACACAACCAACATCCCAACTCCTCACAAGAACTGCTTCTGCCCAGCCAAATGTTACAGGGCTTGGAAAAAATACTGTTTAAGCCAAGTTGTACACACTAAACCTGTGTCCAAGATGTACAACTTGGTGACCATCAGATGCTTGATGTTGTTTGTTTTTTTTTATAAATATCTTTTATTTTCAATGCACTCTTTACTTTAAAAGAAACAAGCTTAGCTGTGATAATAGTATACTGCCTATGGAAAAGCAATAAATCCACACTATGGAAAATTTCCACTACAAATAAAAAAAGAAACCAAGACTGTTTTCTCCTGTAGTGCTGCCCTGGTAGTTTAAAAGTTAATTTATCTGAGTCAGTTTAAAAGTATAGATTTGTAATTTGCCATAAAACAAAGAAGTTAAAACTTGAAATTTGGGTTATCTGGCCAATGTCATATGTCAATGTTCAAGGTTCCCTCTCAGGTTGAAGCTTCTCAGTGCTGAACACTCAAAACTTTCAAAAAGTCTGAGTCAGAGTTTCATTTTCCTTTTCAAGTACTATGAAACTGATATAGGCAGTTTCCATAAACTCTCATTTAGAATGTTTTACAGTGAGTAATATGAAATTATTTTGCTTATTAACTACAATTTGTTCCTCTCAAAAGCTGTTATAAGTTCATCACATTATTTCTGTATAGCATATACATCAGAGACAGTGTAATGGAAGATTCACCTCACCTAGCATGTTTGACTAGACTAGACTTCTGTTTAGTTGTTCTTCCAAAAATTTCTACAGTCTATATAAAAAGCATCTATGTGCCACTGAAGTATTTTAGATTATGAGTTTGCACATGGTGCGAACATCTTGCAATATGATGGAAGGCTAAATTGGTAAAATGAAGGGTCACTTCTCAAAAAAAAGTTATTGGAAGAATTAATAAAAACCTATTAAAAAATTGATAATGGATTATTATCTGAAAAACAACTGGATGTGCAACATAGAGTTTCTTTTTGTTGATTAAACATCTCCTAAAGCCTAAGAGTAAAATGCAAAATTTAGAAGAAAGATATAAACTGGACAGTTAACCCACAACAAAATACTGAAGGATGAAAACCTAACCAGGAAGCAGCCTTAATGTCATGGAGTCATCACAGAAAATTAGACTTGTCAATTACCAAATCTTCTCAATTATTCTGACAATACTAGAAAGTTTGTATCTGTAAAGAACATTAATGCAATAGTCCCTCCTTTAGTCAGACAAAGCCCAGTTTGGTCTAAGAGTACTCAAGAAAACCTGAGGTGACAAGTTACTGGCCATCCAAAAAAGAATGCCACATTGCAGGCTGCTTGGGAGTTACTGTGCCCAATTTGAATTTAAGTCTAGGGTACAGTAAAGGTACTCTCCTTCAGTAACTGCTGTGCAATTTGGATGACATTTAGCATTGTGTCAGCTTGAGGTTTTGTTTTGTTTGTTGTTGCTGTTTTTTAAAATACAGTATGCTACTTTCTGGATTTTCTTTTAAAATGCACAGCCAGAGAACACAATAGAAACCTATACAACATTAAAAGTCATGCCTGAATACAAATCACAAGAAAAATGTGAATCATCATTCTTTCCAGTAAAAACTCAATTTACAGATCTCAGCAACTATTTTCCAATATTCAAAACAACCACCAATGTTCTAGGAAAACCTCATTTCAACGACCAGCTTATTAATTATAAATCTGTCATAACCTGTAAATATATTCAGTCATTAATTATTAATCTCTGTATGGCTGCTGATGCTGAAAGAGTGGAGAGGGTTGCTATTGCCTGTGTGGTAATTCACAAAAGAAGGTATTTATTCAATGATCCTTAAAAAATGAAAAGTTTATCTGCAGTCAGGTATGTCAGATACCATCCTATCTTCCCAATTCACTATTTCATTTCAAAGAAACTAAAAAACTAGAATTTAAAGACAAGTTTCTGAGTCTTGCCTTTCACCACCCTTTGGGGATTCAGCTGCACATTAAGCAGAAGCTCCAAGTCGGTTCTGAGGCTACAGCGAGGTGCTCGCAGGGTCCAGCTCTGCAACTGCACAACAGACCTGGTGATTAAACCTGCCAGGAAATGTGTTTACATTAAACTCCTCTCTGGTCTCTATTAAAATCCAGAAATACCCTGACTTCTTTCCCAGTCCCACCCCTGTTTTCTTTCATTCTCTGATTCACATTCAGTACAATATTTTTTCACTTTGTGTATTAATTGTTCTAATATTCTTATCTTGAAACCCTAAATTTCCACTTGTTACATAACCTCTTCTTGTCCTCTTTTGTATTTTTCCTCTTTTATCCAGCTTCTTTCTCCTCTCTCATTATTCTGAGCATTTTTTCCTTCTCCATATAGTATTTTATTCCCCTCCCTATTTCTTGCCAGCTGAAAAAAGATGCCTCTTTTATCATCCTTTTTTTTGGGTCTTTTGTTTGCTTGCATAAATTGAAAAAGCAACACAGTTAGAGCTCAAAAGCATCTGAGGACCAAAGCCAAACTCTAATCCATTTTCTATGTGGATTCACTTAACTTTTAGGAGATGCACAGATATCTCAAAAATAAAAAAACATTTTATTAAATAGGAATAGCAGATCATATGCACCTGCAAATAGCTTAGCAAAAATGCTGAAGGCCATATGCTCTCCCTGTTGACACATTATACCACTTTCCTATTGCAGAAAGCTTTTCTAACACAATGTGGAAAGATAATGGCAAATTACAAAATTAGCACCACATCAAACTTACTGTTTCAACCGCAGAACAAAGTTTTGTCTGCCTTTCAAGTCCACTGAAAGTATTGTGAGAGTAAGATAATCAAGATGATACAGCTGTCTCTTCAATCTTATCTCAGATTTATAGTCTTGAGGGCACAGGCAGTCTTTGGGAAAGACAACAAAGCTCTCCAAGAGCAGCAGAATCTCCAGCGCAGGTCAAAGCACCTGCAAGCAATTCTGACAAGACAATACTGAACTCCCTCCAATTACAGCTAAATTACTGCCTAGTATTCAAGATAACTTGGGATTTTTTCCAAAAAAAAAAATCTTTCTTCCCCATGGTTTGGAGTTTTTTTTACTGCCACAAGGCTGCACATTACCAGAAATGTTTCCAGAAGTCCTAGTTCTGCAGGAACATGAGCAGAGAGATAAAAAAACATCCATTGATGGCTTTCACTACACAATGTGAAACAGTTCAAATCCTTCAACTCTCCTCTTCCTCCCACTCCCCAAAAATGGAACTTCTTCCTTTCTTTAACTTTTTTTTTTTAATAAGAAACTGATAGGTAAAATTAATTTCATGTGTACCTCTTCCCCCAAGTTTTAACTATGGGCAACTTCGGGCTTGGAAATATCTTAACATCATTGATTTAACCAAATTCTGAGTTATATTACTATCAAAAAGCTAATAACTACCCTGAAATACAACTTCCCTCATAAAGCCTTTCTCAGAATTGGGCTCCAAGCTTGAAACAATGAGCTTCTGTTTTTGAGATGAGAAAACACTAGAATGATAAGAAACTGAGAAGTTAAACCAGAGATGCTTGTCTAAAATTATATTAATTTAACGGGTCAGTTAAGCTGGCAAAACCCAGGACAAAAAGGAAACATTTGTTCTGCATCAGGCACTCCATTAGATAGCAGTGATACCCTTGTTCTTAGGGGGAAAAAAGGAATCAAAGCAGTAGGTCACTGAGCTTTATTCTTTTGCTGACTAAATTTATCATGCTAGAATTTGTTCCTGTGACAGTCACAATCTCCTTAGCCTATTTTTACATTTTGCTCCTCTTTTAGATCCACCTCCTCAATGCAGAGGTTGCTCCACATACTGTTCTCACCAATTCAGTAACATCCTGTTCGTGATGAGTCTCTGGTTCCTCACGGCTGGATGTTATACCCAAGCATGTGTATAACAAATGTGATTCAAATATGACATGAAACTATTTCTGTGCAAAAACTACATCAGTTTATTGCACAATGAAAAGGGCTGAGCACAGCCTTCAATTCTTACAGCAATTCTTCAGATTTTCCTCTCCCCATCCTCAAGAGAACTCCAACTACACGTGGACTTCATTGCTCTCACTGGCTTCACTACTGATATCCAGTTTTTAACCAGAAAATTTATACCAGATTACTGAATTATTAAGCATGAAAGCTCTAGAATTCTATTGTTATCTCCATATGTTTCTTGTAGGTAATTTTTGCTTTTTAGCATCTCTTCTTCTACTGGGTACACTCAGTGACTATTTTTAGACCTCTGCAAAATTCCTCTAACATCCATAATCTTTAAATCAAGCTTTCTTTTCTAAAACTGATGAGTTACTCAGTAAAGCATATACAAATTGAGCAAGTATTAAATAATTCTACAATTGTGTTATTTTTTTATAATTCCATGTCTGTTTGTGATTTGATTATGGGGGTTTAAATGAGCTTTTCAGACACATACAAATTCACTCTGATGGCCTAACTTTTCTTACAGTAAAATACAAGATTAAACAAATTATTTCATAGCAGAAAGAGCAGAAAATCTCAAGCCAGAAGATTAGAACAAATTGGGGCCCACCATGCATGCTGCCATGTTAACTGGTCAGAGGGCAAGCAGAAGCTAAATTCTCTGCCATGGAAAGCCAGGCAACTGCAAGCTGGGATCATCAGCCTCTTCTTCTATGGTCTAAAATGGGCCAATAAACAAGGATTTACAGTAGCACCAAAGCTACAGTGAACATCCACTGGGCAAAATACTTTTCATGTCTGTTTTTGAGAAACCACTGGAGCAAAGTCCACACAATACCAGATCCTCCAAATGTAACCAGTGCCTGCTTTCATGCTGCAAGAGAACAGCAATCCCAGAATGACACAACTAAATATTATGAAGAGAAAACTAGTGTGCTTAGGGAGTTAATACAATTTAACAGCTTGTTAAGGTACCATGTAATTACAGCATTAAAAGGCAATCACCAATTTCTATGTAAGCAAACCATCAACAAACAGTTGCTTACTTGTATTTGAAAAATGTCCTTTCACATGAGAATGTTTGTCTTGCACACCTAATAACTAAAAATTTAGTTATACTGGAATATTAAAAGAGACTGGATATTGCAAATGGTTGACAAACCAGTCCTTTAACAACAGTGCCTTCATGTGTTTATTATAGGCATTTTATTATATTAAAGCTAAGATTCAACCACATTTTACAGTTGTAATTCTGCCCTCCTACACATCCACAAGTAAATTAGGTCAATTCCAAACTATTTGTAAAACCTCCTACGTAGAAAGGAGTTTGAGATTTTAAAACATAGTAAGTTCAAAATAAACAAAGTCAACCTACCAGTGTAATTAGCCTTGTGAACTGTCAATTTTTTGTTCTAGACTAATCAGGCATCCTAAAGTAGTAAGAACCAAATTGTGAGAATGACTGTCCTTGGCCAGAGATTGCATGCATATGACATTTCATAACATTTTAATAATGTTTATTATGTAAGTTTCCCTAATTAACTTCTAAACTTATTTCTACATTTGGCATCTGTAACATCCTGTGGCAATGAGTTCCAATGTGTAATTATGTGTTGCATGAAAAATTGCTTATTTTAAACCTACTGCTGGGTAAGAGCTAGGAGTCATCAAAAACATGTTAGAAGAAATGATGAATAATCATGCTTTCCCCATCCTCTCCATAACATTTGTAGCTTTATATACCTCTTATATTTCTTCTGACCTCATTTCTTAGCTGCAGAGTTCTGATCATTCTATTCAAACACAGGTATCTCTTTCCCCATACATAACTTAGTTTGTTTTTATTAAAAGAAAGGACATCTGCAACTGTTTGTACTATTCCAGATTGGCCATGGATGTCATGATGTTTGTATAGAATGATAATGCAATTGCAAGCCCTCTTTTTTGAGTAACAATTTAGACTGCCATGCATGTTAGTTACCCAGGTCCCTCCTGCAGGCATTATTAAATAACATTGTATAGTTAATGCACTTGCCATTCCACTAATTTGTTATCTTGCATTATCTTCCCACAACTGTTCATGTTCACAGATTTGGGGGATCTTTATATTGTGAATGCTGTATGAACACCAGCTGTTATTTTGTTGTTTAGCCCCTTTCACAGATTTATTAAAGCAGCAAAGATCTTCATATAGATCACTGTAGGAGTCTATTCTTGATTTGTGATAACTAATCTATTCTCATCCTTTTTTTTCCTATCTTACATAGTTATTTACCTGACAGGACTTCTCACTTACTTTTCTGACTATATGATTTCTTCAAGAAACTTTGCCTGCAGCTGTCATGGCTGCTTAGGATGGTTAATTCATGTGGGATTTACAACTCCAACATAACCATAGACTCATGTCCATGCAAGCTATAATCTGCCTACAGCAATCATGTTGGCTCTTCTTTGTTCTTTTATATTGTACATGTACATTTTCATTTTTCCTATTTACAAACACACATCTCATTTGCTTCTATGAGATTTTAATTATTTTTTATAAAGACAGAAATAAAACTTTCTGAGCTGTATCTTCATGTAAATTATGCTACATTTCCAAATTCAGTGATTATGGATGCAAATTACTCCAGACTTTGAGTGCACCCTGATTAATTTGTTATTTTTTTAATCAGCTTGCTCTAGAAGTTTTCCCCTAATACTTGACTATCAAGCAGACTACCTGAGACGTCTTAAATGGGCTCTAGTGCAAAAAGCTTCATATACTCTCTATAATAACTGCAAAAAAATTTCTTTGTGAGATTTGGTGCTAAATACTTATCTTCTGCTAATGTACTCCCAATGTCTTGATTCTTACTGGGTCTGGAGACTGTTAGGTTTCTTGTTTCTGATGTGTCTGAAAAATTTATCAAAGCTTTTTCTGTGCCTGTCTTCTGGCTTCCACACATAACTTACCAGTTTTATGTCCAAGTGTTTCCCACATTGGTTTACAATTCCTACTTTAATAAGTCTTTCATTACCTGTTTGCAGTTTAATAATACTGAGTCTGGGGCATTTTTTCTTCCAGTGTGACAGATGGCAGTGTTTACCCTAACATTTAATATGGTAGCTCTTGATACCACAAAAGCCCTATCCTTTTAGCTGTTCCTTTTAACAGTTTCCTAAGATGCATGCTCCCTTAGGCACAGTTTTCTCTATAAAATGTTATGGCAACATATTTTATACTTGCTCTTAAAACAATATAGCAACCATATTAATTATGATTAGTCCTGTAGGGCAGCCCAACAATAATTTCATCTTAAACAAGTCTTGCACATTGCACATTTGTCAAGAGCTACTCCTGTTATGAGCTGACAGCTTGTCAGAAAACCCAATACATCATTCTTCGCTTCCACATTTACTGAGTCTTCATACACAAAACAAAACCATGAAAAGCAGGAAATGTTTCTTCCCTCAGCATTCTTTAGCACTTCACAGTAATGTTCCACCTCATTAACATGTTTAGTTTAACCCTCACCTTATTGTGATCTATTTGCACACAAATTCAAACTATAAATGTGCTTTCTTGTCCAGACATACATAGCCTTGACCATAAACCCTAACACAATAATGCATCTCTCAGAACACAGTTTGTATTCTCATGTCTATAAAAAGGTTTCCCCCATACTAACATCCTCTTGTATCAATTTACTGTGATGCAAAATATGTCAATATCTGGATTTCAAACCAGTATTCCAGCTCTCACACTCAATTTTTCACCTTTCAGACTTTGCTCAGAAGACCATCTATAACTGCTAATGGTCTAATTGATTTTTTTTCTAATACTTTATGAAAAGAAGCAATTGGGAAATACATACATGACGGTGTTAATCCCTGACAGTTGTTGAAACATCTGCAGACCACAACCCACAATTAAGGCTCTTCGAGTTGGAGGGTATGTTAGCATTCTGCAGATCACAGGTCCAGCTTAAAAAAAAAACAAGACAACAACAAAAGAATACATAATAGTTCTTAAGTGATCGCTATCAAGACAACGTTGCCAGGCATAGCAGACTTTGCACCTTAGTTTCAAGCAAACTTGTATTATTTCAATTATTTTTGAACAATTTAGTCATTTCAGTTCTGCTTTTCTGCACTGTACTACAAAGAGGATTATCAGGAAGCCCAAGCAAAGAAATGAAGCCATTTTGTGCAGGGTCTACTACTGGTGTGAAATGTACAGCTTTCCTTATATCACACTAACAGATCACACATCAGCTGCAACTGAATGTACTCAAAAGTTATCACAAAATATCACTGTTGTTTCTTTTCTAAAAGCTTCCACCGTTATTGAGAGGTTATTTTAGGAATGCAATTATTCACTACACTGGTCTGGATATTGGAGATAAAGTGTTCTGCTTAGTCCCCAAAAGACCCAATTTCCACAAATCAGCTGCAGGTGTGGCTACTTAAAGGTACTGGATAGATCTATTCTCTAAGCTCAAAGGCCAGCAGAGAGAGTAGAAATTAATTGCATTTATGCTATACCTTCGGTAGCAATAGCATGAGGCTGAATTTAAGATTCTGTCAATGAAGAAAAAAACCCCACAAAAAATTCTGGCTGACAGAGAAAGCTCTAAGACTTTAAAAGTCTTATTAATCCTATTAAAAAAAAATACAGAAAGCTACAGGGCAATAGCCAAAAATTTAAAATCCCTGATTGCAGTATTTAATTGAACTTCTCTCTGCCCAAAATAGCACTTTTAGTGCTTTTTCACTGGTACAGTCTGGTGAAAAACTCTGTTTTATAATCTTGTCACATAGCTCAGAACATCTAATCACAATAGGAATAAGTCAAAATAGTTGCCATCAAAGAAAAATAAAAAAGAGAGAGGTGAAGAGGGTCTACATCTTTATATTTTCAGTGTTTCATGAACATACAGAAAATGTTAGAAGTACTGATTCAGTAAAAAACCCTATATGAGTTAATTAGTGAAGAGCAATTTACATGCAGAATTTCAGCTTCAGAAAGCTGAATTTCAGGAGTTGGACTCAAGAAGAGGGTTTAGATAACATTTTCTTCATTGAAAGATAATCAGACCTACCTAAGAAAATCTTATTTTCATTTCAAATTATGGTATTTCTAATTCATATCTCAATTGTATCATCATTTAAGTTTGCTTCTTTAATAGCAGAATACAGCCTGAAAAATTTTCTAGCTGATTTCCAATTAACTAACATTCAGACAGCACACAGTCTCACATTGTGCATTAAGCCACATCATTGCCTCAAAAATTCTCCAGGTAAATCGAGTGACAGATGCAGTAAATCCATAGATCTCATAAGATACTCTCAGGCAAGACACATGACATCACTGAGCTGACAAAGTGTCCCATACTTAAAGTGGCACTTCCTCAATGGAAAACCAACAAAGCCAGCACTTGCTGCTAGCTAGGAGTAATCCAGAGCTCAAATTTGACAAAGAAAAAATATTTACTAATACATGTGCCCACAAAGTTTAACTCAAAGAACAGTCCTAAGGTTCTCATACCCTGAGTCACATTTGAGCATGAAGTCTTTGGACTTAAAAAATCTGGCAACTGATTCTGCAGCATCTGTTGTAAATCCAGGCTGCTGAATGCCCATGAGAGATTTTCATTCTTCATAAACTTTGCATAAGGTCCTTAACTGAGTTAAAAATCTATCTTTATTTTCAAGGGACATTTTAGACAACCTACATCAAGTTCACTATTAGTGATCCTGCTCATTGAATAAGCTGGAACTCTACAGCAGGGACTGTTAGGAAAGGAGGCAGAAATGTCCTAAGAAACTGATGCAAGATTTTTAATAATTCCTGAACCACTCAGCTATTCGATAGAAGTTTATAAAACTTTATTCACAATACAGCATTGTACAAAACAATTGGGAAGAAGGCACTAAAGTGAATAGTGAGAAATGGAAGCAGCTGTTTTCAGACAATGGTTTGCAACTCAGAGGGAATAGTGAACTCTCAACAAAGCTCCATCACACAAATCAGTCTGTGCATCTGAAACGCAGCCCTGCAGAAATCTTAAGACAATGTAGTGAAGTTTAGACCTTCATGTCAGAACGTTACACTTTAGACCTTTAGAATATCCAGCCAAGCTAAATTCATCAGGTATCTGGAATTTTTCAGACTTCTGATTAATTGTATCAGAAAAATGATGCTAAAAATTATCATACTCAAATCAGTGTTTAAAACGTTTCACTCCAAATATCTACCATGGCAACCACCACATATCAATAGGCATACACAAAATTAAAGGATTTTCTTTCATAAAATTCACAGCCTTCAGGTTTACAAACTAATAAATGGAATGAAAGAAATTTAAAAACTGCTAATCTTTGTATTAAAAGAGATTTACAAACTCAACTAAAAAGCCCAAAGGACTTTGACTGTGATGTAACTGGTTTTAAAAGAGCAAATGAGTGTGAAGCTTTTTGTTAAACATACCTAGCTCTGAAACTAGCTATACTATATTTGCACTTTCTTATCAGCAATCCTTCCATCCATATTGTTGACTCCATATGTTACCGTGTTCTTAAAAACAAACAACTCTAGGTATAATATGGATTTTAAGAACAGAAGATGAGCTTAAACTAAAAAATGAAAACCAGAACCAAAAGTTTTCAGAATTAAATAACTTTTTTTTCTGAAAACAAGTCTTCTGAAAACTTAAATGGTGCTTCAGTAGTTTCTGATAACCCTTAAATGTGCTGTTAATTATGACAACAGATTAAAATAGCAATAAACAAAAAACCATTACACCTTTAAAAAATGGAACTGCTTAACTGCCCATAGAACTACAGAGAAACAGCTGATTTAAACATATGCCAAAGAAAAAAAATTTGGCAACTTTTACAAAGGATAAAATAGGTATTTGTCTCCAAAAAGTCAATTTTTTTTTAGTCATACTTCTGCCTTAATTGTTATAGATATCTTTTCATTTAAGAGATTTAGACATATTCCTGAATCAGAATCACTTCATTTGAATTTGAGAAAACACCGAGATGTTTATTTTCCTTCTTCTAATCTATGAATAAAAATGAAGCCAGAACAATGAGACCTACTAATGCCTTGATGAATTTAATGAGAATAGATTTGGTTGGATTTTTTGTGCTGCTTGTTCTGAAAATTACTTTAACTGAAGTAAACTACTTTAACACATAATATTTACAAGGGCTCAAGACATGATACAGTAAAGGGCAGCTGGAGCTTCCTCTATGCAAAACAACAACATGAGATAAAAAGCAATGGAACAACAAGGATACTGCTGAAGGTGACATTACTTGAAGTGCCAAGACATGAAGTGGATTGCTGTGATCCAAGTACATATTTCATAGCATAATCTAAACTGTCTACCAAAATAGACATTCATTCTTATAAGCAAAAAGCAAAAATAGAATTTGGAAATTTAGCTTCACATCCAAAAAAATACTTATTAGCTTACACTGAGCTAAACAGGGAAGGAGAAGCTGTTCTTGTCAAAACATTACTTCTGAAAGTGAGTGATGCTCTGCAAACTTTATATTTTATGACTGGTTATCTTTTAATGGCATCTTCCTATAATTTAGCAGTTATCCTTGTTACTAGGCATAACCCAGAAGTTAGGTTTGGAAATCAAGAATCACCTGGTAAGGCATTTTGAATTTCAACTGTAGGAGCAAAATGGATCATATGGCAATCATAGAAGCTTGGGTATGATCCACAGCCAACTGAAAGATGAGATGATTTTCAAAGGCAACATAACAAAAACCCTAGTTCTAAAAGGAGCTTATATAATGAAAGCTAAAAAGTAGAAAAATTACTATTAATGAAGTCTTAATATCTCCTTCTGAAAATGAACTGCATTCACTTCCAGAAAAAAAGAAATTATAGCATAGACATAAAGCCAACCTAAAAATCCCACAGCAAAGGCAGGCAGACATCTGGTGCCTGGAAACCTTGTGATTCCCCATCCCTCAAATTATTAGTAGAATAACTGGACAGATTTCACAGCCAGGAATCTATGGTTAGAGACTGAGCCCTGCCAAAGTCATTTGCAGGTTCAAATATTCTTCTGCCAGCTCATCTAGGTAACAGCTTGTCACAACAGCTTAAAACCTTATAGTGCTCCTGCCAGCATTTTGTACTCTTCACATTTCCAAAAAGGCAGGTTTAGCCAAGCAACAATAGTCACTCATCAGTTTAGCATCAATTAAGTTAAAGATTCAGATTAGTTTTCTAGATCTTTCTTGTTCAAATGTCCTCTCTTCCACTCAGATAAATCTTCAAGGAACTGGTTTACAGCAGGGACCAAAAAAAGAAAGTTTGGGATAGTGATCTCAATAACAGAGGACAAAAATTGGAATAATTTCTGATTTTCCCTTCCTTAGAAATTGACAGTCCAGCCTTCTCTGCATCATCTGCAGAATCTCCCTTCACCCATGACTCCTACTCTAAAGCACTTACAGCTCATTATTATTTCCTATGTATGAATAATATACTAAAACAAGCATCCTTCTCCCATTGCCTATTACATTATTTCCTAAAAGTGCCAAATCTGTTAATTTTTTCCTTTCTGTAAAATTTAACAAATCAAAAGAAAATAGAATTAGCTTTAAGATCAAAACTGCATTAATTATTCTGTGAAGATACAAAAACAATTTTATTTCAATACCATGCTCTTCCTCACTATCTTATAACATTGGAACAGTAACTTTGGAAGAACCACTCCCAGCACTAGAAGAAACTTCCTACCTCATAGTGTTTGTTAACCCTTTGAGAAACCTTGAGATTTTTTTTCCTTTTTCTTCTTACAGCACAGATCTGCATCAGCCAAGAAGAAAAAAAGACTGTCAGCTTGCCTAACAGCTGAGTCTTAGCATTTTTCAGCTTTCCACCAAAACCATCCAAAGGTGTGCATATAGACTGGAAGAAGTACTCATTGAGAACAGCCCTGCCAAGAAGGACTTTGGGATTCTCCTGGATGAAAAGCTGGATGAGACCTGGCAGTATGTGCCAAAGGTGTCCTGGGCTGCATCCTGCAGCATGGGCAGCAGGGTGAGGGAGGGGACTCTGCCCTTCTACTCTACCCTCAGCAGACCCACCTGAAGAGCTGTGTCCAGCTCTGGGGTCCCCAGCACAAGACAAACACAGAAGCACAGCAGGTCCAAAGGAGCAGGAGGGCACAGAGATGACCAGAGACCTGGAGCACCTCTCCTACAAAGAGAGATGGGGCTGTTCAGCCTAGAGAAATGACAGCTCTGGGGAAGAGTTATTGCAAACTTTTGGAACCTAAAAGGTTATAAAAAATGGAGAGAAGGATTTTTTGCATGTCCAGACAGTGACAGGACTAGGAAGAATGGTTTTAAACTAAAAGGGGAGAGATTTAGATGCTGTTAGGGTGGTGAGACACTGGAATGGGGTTGCCCAGAGAAGCTGTGGATGCCCCATTCCTGGAATTGTGCAAGGTCAGGTTGGATGGGGCTTTGAGCAACCTGACACGGGCAGGGAACATGCCAGATGATGTTTTAAAATGATGTTTAAAGTCCCTTCCAAATCAAACCACTCTGTGATTCTATTCTAAAAGACAGTCTGGTCAAAAAGCAAATAAAGGCTAATTAGACATAAACACTTGGATTGTAGAGAATTAAGTTGTGCAAGGAGGTTTTCCATGCCTAGATGAACTGGATGGGGATTTTTTGTTTGCTCAGGAAACCTGGATTTCAAATAAATGCCTCTCCAAATGATCTTTTTAATCCACACATTGTGAAAAGAAACCCTAATATAGATTTTTTTGTTTTGACAGCAAGTTGAGTTGGTCTTTGGGAGTTCTGAAAATAAAGACATTTTCTTTTATCTGTAAAAGGAAAAAATCTTTTCTTTGATACCACATTCTTTGATATAAAGCTTTGGTGATGGAAAATCTATACAACTGAGTACTTGCACAAAGGCAGCAGCAATTAATAACACCTCTGAATAGAACAAGAAGCTGTGGCAAGTAGGGAAGCAAAAAAAAAAAAAAGGACTGCATTTTGGCTCTGTATGACTCGTTCTCTATAGAAAACAGAATCTGCTGTAATGAAATCCTTTAAGACTAGAGAAACCATCACAAAACAAAGACTGGTCATTTTCATGATGCCAGAGAGAGAGCTGAGACAAGAGCCACAATGACCAACAAGGATCTGCACAGGGAAAAGGGACCCCACTGTGATACTGTCAGACCTGTGTAGTGGGAGAATGAGCAAGGGGGAGGTTTTCCTGTTTCACTGATATGAAAAATGGGCTGGGAACAGAGAAAAGCAAGGATCACACTGTGATTTCTTTCTAGCTGTGGAAAGTATCTTAGAAATAAGGCAAAAGATACTAAGGCAGACTTGTGCATACCTGCAAATCTGCATTTCTTTTCAGGGTCTGCTCCAGAACTTTTGCTTGCATAGGAAACAGTTGTGTGACCCCCACTTAAAGCTGGAGAAAGCAGAGGAGGAAAGACAAGATGATGTAGGAACATTATGCAGGCACCAACCAAAATAAGCCAAGTGTTGTAACAGCCTGAAGAGCTTCCCACCCCACTCCCATCAAGGAGTGAAGTGCAGGGCAGAGCATTTAGCAATCTGGAATTAGAAAGCTTTTTTCTTTCATTTTAAGTTGAGGTAAGAGACTGCACAGAAAGCTGCAGTAAGGCAGTTTCAGGAGTGCTATTTTTAGGGGTGTGTGTTGCTGTTGCTGTTCTTTTTCAATTAAAAGAGCACTAAAAAAGCTGATGACTCATGAGTTCCCTCTTAGTCTCCTCTCAAGCTGATCTTCCCAGCTGTTACTGTATTAACACCCATATAGATATTGTATTTTATTTTCTGAAAAACACACTTCAAGCCTTACATTATTTGCAATTTGTTTCTGCCAAAAATCTTGGTTTAGTGATATTATTTTGCCCCCTCTATCCCTTGTTCCTAAATGAAATATCTGCCTGAAGCCAGTAGTTTAACAGTAAAAACATATTTCTACTTCTTTCCCTTTAAAAGAATGAGACACAGGAACCCATTCCCAGGAGGGAACAGGGAAAAAGGAATGTTTAATAGAACTTAAAAAGGAGCCTGGAGGTCAATGAAAGTCTCCATGGAAATTTATTAATATAATCAGTTGTCCACTCTTATTTTTTTGCTTTATTAATAGCAAATTTAGCTTAGACCATCTCCTTAAAAATCTTTTAAATCCCAATTTATCTAGGGGCCTAAAAAATTCCTCTCCCTTTTTAAAAATCAGATACTGTTAGCATAAGGGCTTCATTAAAAATAAAAAGAAAAAAGTTAAAATAGTGATGAGATCCACATTTAAATAGATTATAAAAACCTACTTTGAAATCAATATAATTTTAGCACAACTCAGCTAAATTCCAAAACCTAGAGAGAAGAAAAATCAAAAAGTCACTGTAGGCTGAAGTGCTTTAACTTTGGCTTCCTAGGAACAGGACAGCACCATTAATGGATATAGAGCTGGCAGACTGCACAGCAAAACAGTGTGTAGCTGAAAGTAATGTCTTAAGACACTGCTTCAACTTTTTTATTTTAAGGAAAGCATTCTAACTTGAGCACAAAGTTGAATTTCACTGAATACAGAATGACAGATACACACCTGAATATTTTACCAAACTGCAGCCTAAGATCATAACTTATCTCAAGGTACTAGCTAACTTATTACATTTTAATATTAACCATCTCCTGTCAGAAACACCACAGGCTCTAAGGCAAACATTACCACTCAACAACACTATGTTTTTCATCACAGAAGGCACCTCACATCCTGGGAGGAGGAGTAAGAGTATTGGTCAAGCAAACATTTCTTCCTCTCTACTCTGCAGCTGCAAGCCCTGCAGCATAAGCAGCACATCACAGTGCTGCCTGAGCCTGGACCAGAACCACTAAGGTGGATGGACTGTAGCACATGACATACAAGCAGATGCTGAACTAGTTGAAAGGGTTCCACTTTGAAAGAGAAGATAAAAGGCAAAGTTCTGCTGTCTACAGATACCTAGCAGAGGGGCAAGAAGAAAACAGACCCAGGCTCCTCAGAGGTGTGCAAGGGTAAGACAAAAGGCAACAGGTAAGTTGAGATGCAGAAAATTTGAACCAGATGTGAAGTCTGTTTATTTTGTAATATGGAAATGGAAACACACAGAAAGAGAGATGCAGACAGGTCACGGTCAAAAACTTCACTAATAAAGTTCCTGAACAGCCTGCCCTAATTTATTCTGTTTTGATTAGGGATTGGATTATAGAACCTTCAGAGGCCATCCACAATGAAATCTACAGCATTCCTAAGATCTGTGATGGTACTAGTTATTACAAAACACTAAAGAAAAAATAAGTTTGGCACTTTCCATGGTTATTTCAAACAACACTGAAAAGCATCCTTACATACAAATCCTGTAAAACTCAATCATCTCCATACTGCCAAGAGCTGATGTTTTGCAATTTCAGTACAAGGCTTCATTAATCAAGAAGCTGTCAGTCACACTTGACTGGCAGCTTTTACCTTGAATTTATAACCTCTGCAAAAGATACAGATCAATATTGAAAACAGCAAGTGCAGAATACTAAACTGATGACTTCCATAACTGGCATGAAATACAACAAAGAAATAAAGGAGAGCTTATTTCATCTTTTCAATATATAAAAGGGCTTATGAGATAATAGGGAGAGACACTGTACCAGGGCCTGCAGTGAAAGGACAAGAGGTGAGGATTTTGAATTAAAAGAGGAAAAATTCTATATTGGATATAAGAAATAAATTGTTTACTATTAGAGTGGTGAGGCAGTGGAACAGGTTGTCCAGAAAAGCTGAGGATAACCCATCCCTAGAAGTGTTCAAGGACAGATTGGATGTGGGGTTTGAACAACCTGGTCTAGTGGAAGGTGTCCTTGCCTATGGCAGGGGTTTGGAACTCAACCACCTTTAAAGGTCACTTCCAACCCAGACCATTTCATGATTTCTAAGTGCTGTACCGAGGGAGTTCTGGTCCCCTTTGCTTTCTTACCCTCATTTCAAAATGGGGAATATGGTAGGAATAGAGAAAGAGCATTAATAAATACTCATAACAGACAGTTCAAGGTGTCTCACACACTATGGAATAAATCTGCAAGCAATCTTTGTGTAAGGCAAATAGTCTTACATGAAGCAGAAAGCTTTTATACCATTTTCAGCATAATGATGACAGAATGGCACTGCATAAATGCCATCTTTATTAGCAGTTTCCTTACAAGTTTAAAATATTTTAAAAAGCAATTCTTTAAAAGCCTGCTGGAAGTCCAGCAGAGTGTAAGATAATAATCTATTTCCCCAGTTCAGTAAGCACTACAAGGCAGACACACGCAGGGCAAAGGCCTTTTCATGGCTTCTCTGCAGCCTCACTGATCTAGCAGATAGAAAGGAAGATCAGAAAGGTTGTATTAAATTATTTAGAGACCTGAAACCCATTTTTCAAGAAGATACAAGAATTCTGAGACACTTCCTCATAATTTCAGTGAAGCAGATTTTTATGCTGCTTTAAAACCCTTTCCAAGTTAACCATTATCTAAAAGAAATTACACTACCTGAAATCAAACGGTGCAGACAAACTTCAAACAACACTCTTTAACATGCAAGTGAAAGCATGTGGTCATCAACTAGTGGTTACCAAATAGCATTTCAGTATCCCAAGAAGCACGTGGTTTTTCTAAATTTGAAGGAAAAAATACCACTAGCATAGCTGAAATTTAAGGTAATCTTTTTGGTTTCAGGGCAAATTGTAGATTTCCCACCCATCACTAGCAGTAAAGAATACCTGTGGCACAGAGAAGGGACAGAATTTTACCCAGATATGCATACCATCTACAATGCACAGGAGTTACTTTTCCAGGATGTTTAACTACTTTCTACAGGCAAAACAACTTGTTATGAAAAAGAGATATTTGAAGGATAAGCACCAAAATAAACAGAAGAGAAAAAAAAAAAAAAAAAAAAAAAAAAGAATCAGTCCTAGGTCCTGTCTAACTAAAAAAATAAAAAAAAGGAGGGGACAATTACCCCACTTAGATTTTGTCAGGCTGCAAAGACCAGTGAGTTACAACAGTCTGGTTGGCATTGGATTGGGTCAGGAAACAATGAAAGAAAATTTTCAGTGTCAAATATAGGAAGCATTTGCATCTTTCTATGGATAAGGAAAATATTTTAGTGTTTCTCAGCAAAAGCATCATTGCCTAACTGTGCCTCCTGCAGCTGCCATCAACCTTTTGAACAGGCTGAGAGGAAAAATTCTTGTAACTTGTAAACAAAAACATAAGGAGAGCAAGCTGGAAAAAAGCTGTGGAATTCAGGCCACCTATGTTTTAGAGTGGATTTCAAAACATTCACTGACCTTGTATTTGCTGGCTTTCTCTGAGCTGTCACTTAGTCCCCAAGAGAAATCACCACTGGTTATCATGCAGGTTTTGCTGCTAATCTGAAAAACAAACTCACTTCTAGCCTCCACCTATATACACCTTTAAGGACTTTGTACCTGCACAGACAGGTTGAAGACACCAGCAGACAAGCATTGAAGAAAGAAAAAGCAAAATATGTCTGTAGTCATAAATGGATTTCTGCAAGTGTTTGGGCAGAGATAAGTACCAGTCAACAAATGCATGCAGTAATCACTGTTCAAGTACCTTAACAATCATCTAAAGGGAATGGTGGATATTTAAAATCAAATATAGTACAACTTGCAGAGTAATACTAAGACAATTTGATCTCTGCATCTGACACACTAAACTACAAGCAAGCTACAAGAAAATGTATGGTAACTGGGAGATGAATTCCACCACAAAGGAAAGTAAATCCTTTAAGGACAGAAAATGCTACTGAATCCTTCCATCCTTGGAGAAGTGCTAAATTGGACTGGGCTAAGAGGAGGATACACATAACCCCTGCACTCAATTATTTTTCAGGTAACAACCTGCCTGTACACTAAACAACACAATGCATTTTAACACAGAAGATCACTCATTTGTAAAGGGAATTGATTCCTCTGGGCATTACACAGTTTAGGAAACAGCATGACTGTGTGCACGCCAGCAAGCAAGGCAGTGAAGTAGCAGGGATCACCAGATCAAAGATGCTTGATGCTAATGTCCAGAGACATCCATGACACGTCATTTTTAGGTTTTATGTCTAACTAGATTTAGGCCAGTCCCCTAAATAGAGCATTGCCACATATGGACTGTTAGAAGCTGCCCTGAGACTATCATTGATTTAAATCTTCACATCTTCAGAAGAGTCCAAGCACATTGAATGAATCCCTGGAGCAGACCTGTGGTTTAACATCCCCCAGAAGAAGTTACTCCATGGGAACTGACACCACTTTTTGATCTGATCAAAAAGGATGTGGGGATGACAATGGGAGATGCAAAGAGACTCACTGCAGAGCTACTCTGCTGCTCAGAGCCAAAATGCTAATGCAGATGCAGTCAATGCATCTTCTACTGATAGCAGCTGGAATGATTCTGTACAAACCACACTAGGAAAAAAGCAATTATAAACTGCTCATATGAACTATTACATTTTAATTAAAATTAATTTAGAAGAAATATAGGACAAAATTAATTCAGTATTTTGTAACATTAGCATGATGTATTCAATCGTGCAGCAGCTCTCTGGAGGTCTGAGTTTTGGGGTTGTTTTGTCTTTTTTTAGTTTCCTCCTCATTACTAGTTTTGCATGATCAGAGTAATACCTGAGAGCCATGTCATGTCCTTTATCATTACTGTTGATAACTTTTGACATGAAACAGAATACATTTTTCGGCAGAACAATTTTTTTTTTTTTTTTTGCAAAATAATTGTAAGGTCCTATTCCCCTTACTAGGGCTGTACATCTTTTTAAACAAGCCTAGTGAATAGTGATAGAAAACACAGGGGTTGGAGGAGCAACAGCAGAAAAATAAAGATAAGTTCTGAGAGCTGGTTATGCTTTATTCCCCCCTCTTTCATCCTTGATTTTCAGGGAGAACCAACATCCAACTAGGGAAAAAAAACTATAATTTTAGTATTAGTAGATAGCAGAATAGGAATATAATAGAATAGTAGAATACATTAGTAGATTCCTCAGAAGAGGTCTAGCAAGGTTGAATAAATTGGCTTTTACTTTTTAAATTCATTTTAAAGAAGTGTTTTCCATGTTGCTACTGAAAGCTTTTGGAAACCAAAAGTATGCTTTCAATTGAAATAAAAAAATCTTTTCCAAGGGAAACACATTTAGGTACATATTATTGTTACAAAGCCAACAGCAATGAGAACACTGAAGAGATTAGAATATCAATGTTACTGCAATGTGTCTTGATAGGCCTAACTCCAGGGAAGACCACTATTTTGGTACATTTTAAATGTAATAGTTTCAGATACAAGCCTTCACATCAAATACAAAATATTTTTTCTCCTTCTCAGTGACAACCAGATTTTCTTCTGACAGACCTGCATGCACATTCTGACTATTTAAATGCAAGTCTCAAGGCAGGCAATCCCACCCTTGCTCCATCCCAGGTTCACTTCAGCTCAGCTCCACCTTCCCAGCTGCACCCTGCAGACCCCTGGCCATTCCAG
Organism: Oenanthe melanoleuca; assembly: GCF_029582105.1. Classification (NCBI taxonomy): domain Eukaryota; kingdom Metazoa; phylum Chordata; class Aves; order Passeriformes; family Muscicapidae; genus Oenanthe; species Oenanthe melanoleuca. Next base: position 55,880,897 of record NC_079334.1, read on the forward strand.
AGCAGTCATGAGGCCTCAGCTCCTGAGTGCCTCATGCTTCACTCACCAGTCAGTGCTTAGAAACACCACAGGAAAGGAGCTTTTTATTGGCTTCAGATAATGATTACTTCAATTAACAACAAATGATTGAAGATAACACTCTTTTAAGTTTTTCCATATTGCAAACCATCCTTTGCAGTATTAAGAAAATCCCACAAAACTTCTAAAGAAGCTGAGCAAGAGCCAGCACTGAATAGGGAAAAAACAAAGCAGGAACTTGTGCTTTCAAGTGATAGCTTTGAAGAAAATATTTGCTGTCGCATGAGAGGGATTACGAGAAAGTGTTTACTTGTGCCACAAAAATACAACTGATTCTCCCACACTGACTCAAAGCATATCAGAGCATTTACAGCTGCTGCTTCCAGGTGCATTGCAGACCTCTGAGAATGACATGCTGGCTCTTTCACTTCTAGACCTGATGGAGCAGCATCCAGCAGCAGCTTGGGTCACTGTGTATTGGGGCAGCAGCTGGCAGACAAAGTGATGCAGGTGACAGCAAAAGCCATGTGACTGAATGGAGCATTTTGCAGAAACACTACACATGTGAAAATGGAAGTGGTCCAATCACTTATGATCAAAAAAAAGCACACAAGTTTCCTGTGAAAAGTACTGAGGCTAGGCTGTAAGTCATCACCCACAACAGACACTGGAAAGATGTGGGATCCAGCAATATTTCTACCAGCAAAAAACACCTAAAATTCATAAAAACAACAAATCATCTTTAAAAAACCCAAAAAAACCAAAAAACAAACAGATCCTCTACAAAAGGATCTGGGGAGGCAGCAGCTTGTGGGAGAGGAATGATCCAAAGGCATAATCCCACACACATACCAACAAAGGCTATCAATAGATGTTGCCCTTACTGGAAAAGGACACAGAAGGCTCGGGCACCTGGAAGCTCTGCAGCTGACTCAGGCAACTGCTCTTTCCTGTGTGCTCTCTACAGATGGCTGCAGTGACAGTGCCATCCTATGCCACTGCCAAGTGTTTATGTCAAAGCCACCCAACAACCCTCTGCCACACGCCTCGCTCATGTGTGCTCAAATCTTCCACTGGTATCCACCACATATAACACAATATTTTATAGATTAAGTGCAAGCCTCCAAAGATCAGACACATGATGCTATTCATTATAAGAAGAGAGTCTGAGTATTTTTTACACTGATTCTTCCAGATAATTCACTCTGTAAACTAGCCTATAAGCACAGTCAGAAGAAATTGAAGTAATGCCATCCCCCTGTGCTGCAGTAAAAGAATTCAGATTTTAAACATGTGACCTTCCTCAGTGAAGGACAGCAACTCAATTCTGTGATTGAAAGAGCAGTATTTCACTTCAACATTCACATCTGATAGATGGTATTACAATGACATTGATGGGAGGCTTTTCTCTTCTCAGTGGACAAAGACAATCATCACAAATGTCACCTACATGACACACTTCTTCCCAGGCCTCAGGTAGAGAGAAGCTCTCAAAAGCAGCCAATATGACACAACAATAGCAAAAACATATAGTTCTGTCTAGAAAAGAGACACCAACACTTTGAGTAACCATTTTAGCCTGCCAGCATGCCCTTGCATTTGTACAAGGTGACACTGAACCATCCTGACTCTTCAGCCAAGGAAACTCTCCTAACATTTACTGCTGTAGGAGAACAATCCTGACTCAGTATTTGGTACCCAATTTCAATCTCTTAACACCCTACCTAGCACTACACTCTACTTATACTCAACTCCTCCCCAAAAGTCCAGGTATTTGCCTTATAGTGTCATTGATGAACTTTGAGATTAACTCCCTATAACATGAACCTACAAGGACCAACTGCAAAGATTGTATAGATTACAAATTTTCTACAAATGCGCTGTATAACTTTAAACAAGAAAAACAAAGTAAGTTATTCCAGTCTCAAATATCATGATACAGATCTAACATCTGCATCTCCAACATCTTTCCTTATTTTAAAAGGATGGAAAGAAAAATTTAAGAAGATAATAAACACATTAATCTGTCACTGAAACTGTGAATTTTGACTGTTCACATTTGGTATATGCTGCAAGGTAAGTCTCAGATATGCAGATATTAAAGTGAAAACCAAAACAAATTACATCATGATAATAACTTTTCAGTTAATAAGAGGAACACAAATGTTTATTTTCTTTGCCTGCTCTTGCTTTCTCAAAGAGCACCACTGTGATACCAATGGTTTGGCATCAAAGGAAAAAGTAAACTGAATAAATGCAAGACATTTCAGAATGAGCTACACAAATAATTTAGTTACTTATTGAAGTGCACTTCTTATTTTATATATAAAAGAAGAAAAAAAATCCATATACTGTATTTTAAAAGCATTTTGCTTGCATTCAGTGCACATACTAAATTTCAAGAATTGAAGAAAAGTAAATTTTACCTCTAAATGTATACAAATATACTCAGAATGAACATTTCAGACAACCCTCCAAGGTATAGCAAAGAAGAGCATCTGATGCTCTTGCTTGCCCCAGAAGTAATAAATCTTTCTGGATGTGGATAGCCCAAAAAATGTTTGAACAGAAAGATTCAATAACTTAACCTTGTGAGGGAAAAAGAACAGTGCCATTAAAACTACACCTTTAACACACCAGGAAACACTTCCCTTCTCTCTGTTCTTTTTCTGGGTCTGGCTGTTTGTACTTAGTGAATACCGAGACTCTCAGAGCTACTGGGGACACTTCAGCTGTGGCTTCTACGAGCCCAAGTGTTCTCTTCCATGATGGCAACACTGTCATAGCATGTGCCAAGCGCCCAGACTGATCCTTTGGGAAGGATGTTAAGTCAGGGTGCTGTTGAGAGGCACCACCACATCACTCATGCACAAATGGTGCACTCCACTAAATGGAAACTGCTTCACCAAAAATGTTACCTGATGGCACAGTGCTAGCACAGGAAGGAAGCATCAACCAGCCTAAACACAGAGGTGATCACTGCCTCCTGCTAACACGGGGGAAAGTTTAGGACATTGCTCTCAAAGACTAATGCACAAGACTCTGTGCCCTTCTGGATTTTACATCTCTTGTAAACAAGCTATAAAAGAAAAGAAAATTCATTTAAGTAGGCTGACATGACAGATACAGACCAGAAGTAAGCGTGGGCAAAATTTGGAGTTCTGATTTCCCTAAGGTACAGCCAAACTTGCAAACCTGCGGTTGCGAATAGCAAGTCTCAGTTCAATTTTTCCTAATCATGCCTTGCAGATAGCAATTCATTAGTCATTGTTACTGAAGCAGTAGAAGAAACAAGCAATACCTACCCAAACAAAGTATCACAAGAATTAAAGAAATCAAAAGCCAATGGCAAATCTCAAGAAGTAATAAAAACAGGTTAAAGAAATGAAGAAAATATGAACTAAGTAAAAGTGACAGGGCAATAAGCATTCCCTAGAGCTCATCATTCAGGAGGTCTATACTTCAAACACACATTGGGGATTAATTTGTGACTCCTGTTTTGACTAGAAAGCCTTTTATACAAATTACATTTCACCTCAGAACCAGTCAAGATGTAATGCAAGCGATTGCCTACATCCGTCTTTGGGGATCCACTGACCTAGTTAGCTATCTAATGCAATTTTTGGCAATTGCTTAAGTTTTTTTCTTTGTGTTGTTTAGTATCAATTTTTAAAGAGACTGTAAGAATGTTACTGTATCTTTGCAGGGCAGCTCAGCTGACACACAGAGAGCACAGGAACAGGCTCCACTGATGGTGCTGCCTTTCTAAAACACTCGGAGCAGCATTACAGCACCCTAAGCTTGGAAAGAACACACGTCAAATGCAGTAGTAAAGCCAGCTGAGGTAAATGTCTGAAACAGCCCCTGTCCCACTCCATCTAGCTGTTTCAGACTTGTGTGAGACCTACAGACCACAGAGAAATCCCCCCACAGCACGTAGGACCCGACCACAACATGGAGACTATTTGTTGTAGTTTCATCCACACTGAGATTACCCAAATTAGCCTCCAAACAAGGATGTACAAGAGAATGTCACCCTGAATGAGGTGGGACTCTATTCAAGAACCATGGAATAACAGCCTGAACACTGCTTAGTTTAGCAGCACCCACTTGGGTACATTTGACAGCAGTGTCAGTATGAAGCTGGCTTTGTCAACATCCACACTTGGAGCTTCTGAAGAGCTTCCACCCACGGCTGGCACACACCCACTGCCCTCTCCTCAAAGTGCACACAGCATGCTCATGTACTTCAGCTTCAAAGTTTGAGGATGGTCTAGTATTGCCAGGGGTATTTGTGGGAAACCCATGACAAGCTTCAGGCAGCCCTTAGAAACATCCTTTGGTGCCAGGCCCTTGTCTGCTTGTTCAGTCTCTGTAAAGTGGGATTAGCATAATTTCACTGCATGAAGGATTTTGAAAATACAGTCAATTCAGAAATCAAGAGATTCTTAATTTTAATATAGAGGCGCTTCCTAATCATATTGCAAAACAACAAATACTTTTTCTGAAACAGACTGAAGAACTTTGTTAACAGGAGACAAATCCTACAAAAAAATTCTGTTCAAAAACCCCAAATTAGTTGTTGTAAACTTTTGGAAAACTTAATTATTACCCTAAATAAACTTCCAAGCAGATATGCATTCTTAAATGCATAAGAACACCTAAAAAGATGAAAAAACCTCAGATTAAAAAAAAAATACTTATAGAATTAAAAACTTACATTCCATACTGGCGTTAATTTATAGCTAGCATTTAAATACTCATAATGTACTAAAAGTTTACATGTGACCAGAGAGTTTCATGGATAATAAATCCCAAATCACCAGAAAGTAGGAGATATATACATGCATCTGTGATATTTACTTAGGTAAAATACCATATATGCTCAAGTTCTACTCTTTCCTAGACACTCAGTGTTGACTTCTGCTGAATCAAGACACAGCTAATGGGACTACAGAAGTAAACACATGAACAGAATTACAGACAATTTAATGCTTTCCTTTCCATATAAATGTGAACACTTCACTTCTGCATGTCCTTCTAACATTACTGCTAAGTGCTCTTTTGATGCTACCAACACATGCATTCTGTTAATTTTAAAAACTCAAGTGTTCAACTATCTTCCTTCAGTCACTTGAGTCCCTTCATCATCCATAGGAAATGAGATGAAACAAGAACAGTCATCTAGCAGCACATTTATTGCCACTAGAAGATGCCATATAACAGTAATAGTAAATAGTGCAGGTGTATTCCATAGGTGACACCTATAGTATGTGAATTATATTGTATCTCAGAAACATCCTGAAGACTTGATAATTGATTCTATTCTCAATTCTATCAGAAATTAAATCACACTGCCTCAACTATTTATTCTGTAAAACAGCCAGCTGATCTTGATCTCTCATGAATGAAGCTGAGTAAGAACTACTGCCTATAGGCTATAGGCTATCCAATACCCAGGGGAAGAGTTATAAGAGGAACAGAAGCCTTTATTTCCAGCCCACCTTATACACTCCCTGTCCAAAACACTCCAAATGGAAGAAAATCAGAGAAAGTGATTTACTTGAGATATTAATGAATTTGGTCCCATGCTGTGCTTCCCAACAATTCACCATCACAGTGCAATTTTTCAAGTGCAAAAAGATATCCTTCTTTTAAGAGGAGAAGAAAGGGCAAAATCTTGTTTTAAGGCCCACCTTAAGCTCACAATTACAGGCTACTTTACCAAATACAAAAACTTTGCTGATGTAGTACCACAGTAGTGATGCAGTTACTGTAGTAATAGATGTTCTTGCACATTGTTACTAAGAAATATAACATAGGAAAATACACAGAGCCCTTACAGGCTACACCAAACCTTCTCTGCTCTCATTACACAGAAAAATGAATCACTGAAAAAAACCCACACAGACATTCCCTAAAGAAAAACAGGAGTCTGTACTTCATGTAATTAAATCTTTTAAGTAAGCCACTAATTTTTTTCGCCCAATTGAACAAATACATTTAAAACCTTACTGAATTAATTTAAATGTCAAATCCAAGTTTGTTCTACAGGTAAAGCTTAGCTATAATGCATTAGTATAATTCAGGCCTAAAGGCAACTTCTGTTATAAGAGGAGTTTCTATGTCATTCAAGGCTTATATTCTCAATGGAACTCAAGCTGCAGATAATACTTTTCCCCTTGCAGCTACTTCAACTATTATAAGCTTCCACAAAAAAAACTTTGAAAAAAACTACTGTGCTTATCACCCTGGCAACAAAATATCACACTCTTTCATATATCACAGGATTTACAAAATTGATGAGTAGTTATCTATTGTTGTATCTTACAATGAGGACTCACCATTTTTTTCTAGTATAACACCAATGTCTCAATATCATTATCACAAAATATAAGCAAAAATTGATTCTAAGACTGATTGTAGCATAAAACTATATTTAAATTTGCAAAACCATTTAAAACTTAGAGGGAAAGTTTTATCACCAAATAAAATTTGAGAAGAACCTGAGAATGAAAAGAAGACTCTGAAATTATCCAAGTCACGATAAAAGAAATCTGCTTTGAAACTGCTGAGCTAAAATTAAACACTTTAGATTCATTAGGTTCCAAAACACATGAAGAGAAAAGCTATATACAAGTTTTGCAGGTTGATTTTTCTGTTTTGAAGTTAGGGAAGGAAAGAATACAAGTTTATCATCAGGGCAGAAGAGTGCAAGCTTATTAAATCTACATTATAAAAAAATCCTTTCAGTTGAATTTGAAAACCAGTTTCAACTGATAAGAAAAAATTATAAAATCAAAGCCTATTAGAAGACCTTATTTTAAAACACACTTGTGATGCCACATCTCTTAACATTCAGTCTAGTAAGATGCATCTACATCCATGAAAGACCCATTAAGGTTTTTCAGAATTCTTTTTTTTAATGTATCTGGCTGCATCCGAACAAAGAGTATCTTGGCCTCCCTCAGCCACATTTGTCAAAGACAGAGCTATGCAAACCAGATGATATTTTGTGTTTTGAGCCAGGCTCTCACAGCACAACAGACCTGGCTGCAGACAGTAGGGAATGTTTCCTGGATCAGAACAGAACACTAAACTGCACAATAACATCTCAAATTTGTAAAATACAAACAATTTACCTTAAAATAAATGAATAACAAGATAATAAATTCTATGTCCTCTGTAATGCTGCTGGGTTACATTACAGTTGCATTCAAATATAGAACAAATGAAGCTGCATTTAAAAGCATGTCTTTCTGTTTATTTCCAGGATTTACATCTAATACCGCATGTTAACATACCATGATGCAGCCTTGGAGTACATACACTATTTCTATGCTTACAGAATCATTCATCCACCATAATTTGGTACATTTATTCACAGATTTATATAATATAAAACTGGCAGGTTTTCCTTGATAAAGCATTCAACACCAACAGCTTCTTTGGCTCCCAGCAGCTCAGATATCCAAAGCCCTTTCCTTAGGCTTCTTTCTTTCCTTATTGATTGTTCCCAATGGATAGGAACTGGAGCACAAATCCATCATCCAGTACCACAGGCAGCAATCAAGTAGCACAAACCCTGTGTCTTCTCAAGATATTTCATCTATTGCATTTAAGTATTCAACACCAATTATTTGAATTATCAAGTACAGCTATATGAGTAGCCACTGTGATGAGGGAAATCATGTGTACCTCATCGGTAATACCAGAATCTCTGCAAACTTCACACAAAATATTCTTATACTATAACTTTAAGAAAATCTTGACTGTTGTTGCAAAAGAAGACTGTATGAAATCTGACATTGTATCAACTGAAAGATCAGATTTCAACCTCCGACTAGCACATGTTCCCACCTTGCTAAATAAATTTGAGCTCCTGTGAAGTTCTGTCAGAGTATGGCACAAAAAATCAAAATGTATGACTAACCAAAAAGATATAATTTGTTTTTTATGGATGCACACTATGCTTTAATAACAAGAAATTTTGGCTGCACAATATGATCTTTAAGATACGAATTAGGCTGCCCATACTCTCTTCTTAAAAAGACAAAATTCCACAGATATTGAATCTTAAGTCCTCTGTAGTCTAGCCTATGGATTTGGGGAAGATTTGGAGCACAAAAAAAGCAAACAGCTTGAATGATAAACATATGACAGATAGGGTAGGACGATTAATTTGAGGCAACTCACTCATGAATAGGTGGTATTTGGGTGTTCTATAGTAGATTGTTCTAATAATGTGCTTCAATGGATGTGAAGCTCTGAACAATCTAATCTAGAATGAAATGGTCTCCATTGTTATTCTGAACTCTAATTAGAGTAGGATAAACACTTCTCATTATGTTCCACCCTATTTATTTGCAACCTGCTATCTCCTACCAACCCCACCAATCTCATGTCCTTTGGTAAATACTGCCTTAATTTACCTTCTGATAAAAGACTCTCATGCCTCTTGTCCCTTGAGTACTATTAAAAATAATCATCACTTCACAAGCATTAAAAATTTAATATCCTGACAAATTATGAAAGATGCAAAGGTAATAAGTTAACCATTTAACTCTACTTAATAAAAACTATTTGATAAAAGATTTGCATATACGTAGATTTTATATATATATATATATCTTTGTTATACACAGTGGAAAAAAGGAATAATTGAAGGAGGCAAAAAATACATATATCAGAAAAAGCTTACAAATCAAAAATCTTTAAAAATTAAGTATGTGGCCATATAGATGTATTTTTCTTTAATAAAAATCTTGGATTTTTTTGGCTATGAAATGTACTATTCTGCAACTGCCACCTTTATTTTAGGCCAGCAACAGTCAGAACCACCTACATTTTAAATTTGCTTTTATTGCCATAGAAACGTATATTTGCTTTAACTAAAAAGGAAGTCTTCTGGCTCAATCGTCTACTTTCTACATCATACACTACAGAAGACATAATTTATTCATTTACACATCCATACTTGCATACTTTTAACATAAGCTGCATCCACCTCAGCTACTATGAAAAATTACATGTGGTTTGTGTTAAATAAGATAGTTACAGAACATTTATATTAAAATAAATTACTTCGATCTACTCTACATAAATTCAAAAGGACAGAATTACTCAAAAATTATTTGTTCTTAAATCAATCCAATTTCAAGTATGTTTTCACTGACTTTTACTTCAATAATAATGTAATGCTCAGAGCAATCATGCACCATTTTATTAAATAATTGTAATTTAACCTGTGTTCAATAAGAGATGGAAAAAACACATAGAAGAAAATGGTGTTTTTGTCCTCTTTAAAGCCATTGACACCAAGGAGAATGCATACCAAAAAATTAAAGACATTCAGTGCTAATAAAAACCCAGTTATATGCATGCAGTTTTAGTACCAAAGAAAGATGTAAACTATTTCTGTAAAGTACTAAAGTACAAAGAAGTTCCTGAAGTCCTCACAGCCTCAGCTCACCCAGGTTTGGGCACACAGACACCCCACAACCAGCACTGGATTCCCACCAGCCCCTCTGCAAAGCCACCAAGAGAACAAGGCTAATGTGTGTTACAGCAAAGATGCTTGTTTTGTAACCCACTACAATAAAATGTGGAATGGGAAAACCAGTCATTTCACCACAGTAAACATGCAGCATGTTAACCAAACATATTTAAGCTGTCACATGCAATAAAGCAGCTTGAGTTCTCAGCAATTCTTAGCAATTCTACAACCTTCTTGCAACAAAAGTCGGGAAAAGTAATGGCATGTTAGGTTTATCAATGCTAAATTTTGGTCTGAAGTCCACTCTCTAAGAAAGGACACACTCACTAGGTGTGGCTGGTAGAAGGAAAAAAATATTTAAAGTTCCCCCAACATTAAGATAAAGAAAAATTCTAAATAGAATTCACAATATTGGAAAGAAAAAAAAAAAAAAAAATCATTCATAAGTTACCACAGCTGCACTGCAGGATAACTTACTTTGACTAGATAACAACATTTTCCATGTGGCTTTTGGTAAATATTTGAATATCCATAGATATTAAATTATACTGGCTTAGAAAACATTATTTCTTCTTAAACAGAAATACTGAGCAACAAAAATGTTCAAAACCACCATTATGCATAAATGCAATATTTACCTCAGGCTATTCTAACTATTCAAAGGGAAAAAAACCCATACATAAACTAATCACTACAGGAACAGTGGAGTGATCCTCTCTTCATAGGAAAAAGACATTTAACAGAATAGTGGTTTCCTGAGGGGGGAAAAAAAAGTGCTAAAGAGCAACCAGGAATTGTGAAGGAATTGTTGATGGTAGGAGTGGGATTTTTGTTGCGGAGAAGTTGGTTTGGTTTTTTTTTCATGAAAAAGAAAACCTGAAAACAGGGCTGGAGAGGGACCAGTCATACTGATTTTTTTTCATTTTCTTTAATTGCTTTCTCAATTGTTAACTGAACTAATGAGAGCTTTGTGCAAGTAATTCTAGAACATGATTGAAATACTGTTAAATATTTGTGAAAGCCATGATTTCCAAAGAAATCATAATAAAAATGGCAAGAAGAAAGTCTAAATTAATTAGAAAAAATGTTCATTGTGTATTGCTTCAACCATATAAACCCTCTTAAATCTAGATTGACATTTTTCCAGGAGGCTTGTAGTATTTTAGAATAGAAAATAGTGTAAAAAATTCCTAGAAAATACTTCACTTACAGAAATACCCCCCAAAAAAGAATAAGCTCCCAGACACATTCATTCAGATGATAAAAGGAAGAGGCTGTGCTTCCTGTTCTGGAGTGAAATAACACAAAGCAAAAGCTCTTTCCTAGGAATTTGGCTCAATAGCAAGGCTAGCATATTACAGCTGTTGAGCATCTCAATGGCTTAGGGGATTCTACTAAAAACCCCAAACAAACAACACACAACCAAAAAGGAGAGCAGAATTCTAACTTTTTCTTATCCAAAAAATTATGAATAAAACATAATTCTGAACTGGTTCACCATTCTTAAAAACTAGTCAAACAGAAATAAGAAAGAATGTTTCTTATCTCCTAGATGGAAGCATTAAGCTTAAATACATATTCTAGTCAAACAGTCAACATGGAAGTACCATACAATTTTTCATTATTTTTTCCAAAGGAAGAATCCAAACAACTTGCTTTCTTAACATAGGAAAAGCTCAAAAATATTTTTGTAAAGGAACACAAAGGTAGTTTGGAAATCATAGCAGCAACATACACAGCAACAAACAACGTAAAAGCTATTGTTTGTTTTTTTCCTAAATCTGTCTTCAGTCAAACAAAACACAATGCACATATGGCAGCATGCCAATTATGGTAGATGTCACATTGGTTGACAAGATTTACTGAAATGTTCAGCACATGAATACTTCAGATTAACTATCAGGCAGTGTGCAAGGACAGCTGCTTATTCTGAACCAACCTCTTCAGATTCACTAGAAAAACAGTGTCTGGAAAGCAGGAGAGAAAGCAAGAAAGCAAGCAAGAAAGCAAGCAAGAAAGCAAGAAACCCAAACACTCAATGCTGTTACTTTAAAAGAAAAGGGAAAACATGAGGAAGGACAAAAATCAGGCAGATAATACCTTGGTGAAGGTTTCCAGAAAGAACAAAGCTTTATTATATCGGAGGAGCAGAATATGGCCTTATGTAAAAGAAGTAAGTGCAAACACTGTTTATAACTCTTTTTTTCTAATGGTTTCTTCCCATTAACAAAATACTTCAATTTAAACAGGCTGTATAAACACTGTGTTCACCTGCCTACTGAATCAAAGAAAAACTACTGCTGCTGCAGAATCATTAACATCTGCTAGGTGGACCAAGCCTCACTCTTGTGCAAGGCCAGTCACATAAAAGGCTGCAGAGGAAGAGTCAGCCCTGCACTTATGTGGGTCATATAACACTGCAAAACAACATTATTTTAAAAAACATATTTTTTAATTTTAATGATTATACTGAAAAGGCTGAAGTGGGACCAATAGATAAAGACTGCCTGGCTACTTGTCTGCAGCATTTATATATAAATATTGTTATTAAAATCCTTAAATCTATTTTAGACTTCCTTCACAACGTCTGAGAGCAAAGAAGCAGCAAGATTATCTCCAAGTTTTGCCACAGAACTTGCTCTAAGAGCTAGCTCAAAGAACCATAGTGCTAAGCTTAGCAAAGTGTTAAAAATATTCCTCAGCAGTCCATAAAAAATTTGCTCCTATACCCATTAACATTTTCACACAACACTGTATATTTTGTCTGAATCCCTGTTGCATGTTAACCAGAGGCTCGAGCAGGCACACTCAACTTAGACTTGCATATTCAGTGCAGATGCTGGATTCAGCAGAGAAATGATGAAGAACCAGGCCTTTTTCCCCTCACTTTCTAATTAACTGAGCTCTTGAATACCATTAGCAGCTCTAGAGGCATTGCAATTTTATTACTCCTTAAGAAAGATATACATAAATAGAAAATGTAGATCTACAGTCTGAGATGAGAAACAAGTACATCAGTGTAACCATGCCAGAAAAAAAAAAAAAAAAAAGAAGTCCCAAACCACAAATGTACTGTGAAGGCAGTGTGTGCCCACCTCTCCCACAGGAGTACACAGAAAATTCAAAATCACTGTTTCCCATTTCTAACACAACCAAGCTACCACACTGCTGGCACCCCAGCTCACACCCAAGCTGCCCTCCAGCACCCTGGCAGACTCTTTTTAAATTTTATGTTTCTTTTACTATTACTCATGTTATACACATCCACTTTTCTTTTCGTTGACCAAGAATATTCCCCCCAAGTCCTTCAAGTTCAATTCTGCAGGAATCTTTTGTCTAGCTTTCCCAAAATATCATCACACACCAGACTATTTTTGGGGTTTTCCCCTGACTGAGAAGGCACTAATGTAGATGTAACAAATACTGTTTATAGTTTATACTATTATATAGAAGATTTTTGATAAGAGGCCAAGTTACACAACTAAGCACTACTTCTAGAAAATACAAGAAATGTGTCTACTTTCCAGCACTGAACTGAGCTCTGAGAAGACACAGAAACTGGAGCCAGAAGCCATTAGCTTCTAGCAGCTGATCATGTCAAGTCAGTTAGAATAACTTGCTTCAGTCCAAAATCAAGTAGGTTTTGTATTAAAAGAAATATATACTTTTGTATAAATTTAAATTTCTGTAGCTACCCCTAACAGACAATAAACATGAAACAGAGATAATTATAATGCTTGAAAGCCAGCCAAAAGTGTCTAATTTTGGCTGTTCATATTAGGAAAGAAAAGTAAACCATTCCATTTTAAATTGTCCAAGGGGCAGAGGGAGGAAGCACAGGGATTTGTTTTTGTAGCACAAATTACAAATTTCTATTCCCTTGGACTTGACTGAAACACACTATTCTTATTCACAGCCTCTTCTTTAGACAGCTTTTGATTTAGAAGAACCACCTTCTTTGATAAAAGGATGTTGATTAGTAGTCTTATTCTTCCAACATTTTTTCAGTCTGAAGCCTAGTTTTTCACAAAACAGATACCTGCTCTTAAACAAAGCGTGGGGGGCAGCTGAATGTTCAGTGATGCATTCCAATGCTGTTTCCAGACATGCAGTCCCACAATCAAGCTTAAAAGAGCAGCAGTTCTGAACTATACAAACATCAGCAAATACAGCCTCAATCTTTGAATAATGTCATTTGGCTTAAAGCAAATTCATTATGTTCAAATCTATTGTTGAACTGATAAGAGATGAAGTATTTTTAAGTCTAATTTCCAGACTTGTAGCTTGAATTTTCTGTAGGCTTCAGAAGCTGTGACCTAATAAAATGCTTATTAACACTGTCAATAAAAAGCTAAGTGTACTTCCAGAAATTTCATAATGGATCTAAAGTGGGGCAAAGAAACAAAACTAAACAAAGTGTTCTTTCAGTGCTTCCCTATACCTACCTAGAGGAAGTTTTACCAAGTTTTACTTTTCCTGCCCTTTAGGACTACCATACATGAAATCTGTGCAATTCAGGCAAAGTAGAGCTTGTTCCAAAACTCATAACTGATCTGTGATTTTTAGACTGGCCATTGACCATTTCCAGATAAACATTCAATTTATACCAGTACATTGAAAACCAAGGTGAAAGATTAAGGGATTGGTTTTGGTTATAAGCCACTGAAGCAAGGCCAGCTTGAAACACCCTGCCAGGTAAACACACTAACAGCAGGATTCTTAAAGTATAAGCAGAGCTCTAAGATACCAGAAACAGCCTATTATTTTTAAAATATAGCAGTCACATTTTTGTACAAGGCAAAACCCAATGTTTTTTAAAAATTACATGTCTCAAAGGTCTTATTTGCAAAAAAAAGTTAGCTGTTTAAAGGACTTTAAGAACGAAAGGGAACCAAAAATCTTATCTCTCTATTAATTGTTTCATACAGTAATTTAGACTTTCAATATTCTTTGCCAAGTTGTGCAGAAGGTTTTTTTCTTGTTATCTGATTGTACACTAAATACAGTTAGTATACTTCCTCAAGATCAAATGTCTCCATGTTTTATTTGCCTTCATTGTATGAATTTTAATTATCCAGGAGTGGGTTTTTTTCATGGATTCAACTCCAAACAAATGGAAACATATACAGAAAGAATTTTTGTTCTTAAGGGAACAAAGTAATACTTCTATATATTAAAGTACAAGAATGAAAGCAAGACATTCAGTTGGTACCTCTGGCATCAGCCAAGTGTCCCACAAAACCTAAAGGCAAAACCCACTTGGAACTGACCCTGGCATTTGGTTTGCCAGAAGCAAGAATTTCAGGCTGACATGACTACTACTGATATTGTATCTGGGGCCTCCTTCAAGAAATCCTTAACCCAAATCCTTTGTTTCTTCTTGCCCCAAAGTCTTCCATCTAATTTCACGCTTACAGGTAACAAGAGCCCCTGATTATCAAAAAAAGAAGAACTAACTTCAAATAAGGATTTTAGTGCCTGGAAGTGGAATTATTCAGAGATCTGCACAATCCTACTAGAGCATCACAGTATTACCACATTTCATTAAATAAGATTCCAGCTGATGTCCAATAATAATAAGTGTGACTATCTCTTTTGGAACATCAAGCATGTCAGGCAATGGCCTTGGGATAAAAAGGACTCTCAGAATCAAGAGGAGAATAATGAGAAAGAATGAAAATACTGCAAGCTTCTAAGCATCTCCCTAGAAATATCAAATGGTTCCAGCCAAAGCTACAGCCAGGAATACTAACAAGTTAAAATATTACTTAAGAAGAAAAGGAGCAAGAAATAGAAATACTGGAACCAGGAAAGACTGAGGGTCCAGATCTCCTGCCTCATAATGTCATATTTACAAGCTTATTTACGAACTTAACAGCAATTAAATGGTTTTACCTTTCTGTCATAACACATTTATCTCCAACAGGGAAATATAAAATGTAAAAAGGAGACTGACTCACTGCTGAAATAGGAAATATAGCAAAAAAAGTTAAGTGAGTCAATCCTACAAGATGAAAGAATGGCATCTTTCTTGGTAGCTTAGCTCTTACAAAAGTGCATTAAAACAACGAAAACACAGGAAAATGCCTAATCTAGAAGCAGTGCCCATTATGTAACATTCTGGTACAGACACAGAACGGAAGGTTAAACAGTATTACATTGCAATGATCAATTTTATAAATGTCTCACTGAATTTCACAGAAGCAGCATGGTTCCATGCATTACTGAGTCCCAGTAGTTTTATATGGCAAAATCAGTAAGCATAACATGCAAAGAAGACATCTGCATGATCAGAAGCTGACACGTACATGGATAACAACAGATAACAAAGGCAAAGGTCCACATGCAGAGCAGATAAGGTCAAGAACCTCAACCCTAATTCACAGGTTAGAGAAATGTGGGATAAATAAGGCTGGGGGAGATGACACTGCTCTCCTAATTACCATTCACAGTTACAGGTCCTTCATCTACGCAAAAATAAATGTCTAGTCTTAATGCAAATGACGTTCATTTCATCAAGATGCTAAATTAGTACCAAACACATCACTTCTGATTTTGTGTGAAATACTATCAATGCATTCTGGCATATCACAGCTGAGTACAGCTACATGCAGGGGTGTGAGGAAAAGCCATGCAGTTTGCAGATACTTTTCACTCAGAAAGACAGCACAAACTGATAATTTCTCCAATTTGCATTGAACACTGTAGTACTGTTCAGCAAATGGAAAATTAACAATCTATTTAAAACATCTCAACTGGATGCTATAATGATTTTTTTCCAGTCAGGAGTGACTACTATACTGGCAGACAGTAAAACTTTTCCAAAAGGTCTGCTAGACAGCTTTATTTTTATGCACAAATCACCACATTAAGTTCACTCCCAAGTGCTTGCTCTAGAGCTAACATTACAAATCTCACACTTGAATTTTCTTAGGAGCACAAGCTACTTCATCTATACACATGACCTGACAAATTTGGTGGCCTTCTACAATGGGGTTACAACAGTGGAGGATAAAAGAAGGGCAAAAAATATCATCCACCTGGACTTGTGTAAAGCATTTGACATTGTCCTGCATGACTCACTTGTTAAAACCTGGAGAGACATGGACCACTCAGTGGGTAAAAACTTGGCTGGATAGTCACACTCAAAGACTTGCAGCCAACAGCTCAATGCCCAAGTGCAGAGAAGTGACAAGAGATAATCCTCAGGGGTCAATATGGTGACAGTTTTTACAGCAACATGGGCAGCGGGATCAAGTGCACCCTCAGCAAGTTTAAGACAACACCAAGCCATGTGGTGCAGTTGACATGCTGGAGGAAAGGGATATAATCCAGAGGGATCCTGACAGGCTTGACACGTGGATGTGTGAGAACCTCAGCAAGTTCAACAAGGCCAAGTGCATGGTGCTGCAGCAGGACCACAGCAGTTTCAAGCACAAACACAGGGTGGAGAATGGACTGAAGGAAGCCCTGGGGAGAAGGACTTGGGGGTGCTGGTGGACAGCAAGCAGAACATGAACCAACAGTGTGTACCAGCAGCCCAGAAAGCCAACCACAACTTGGGCTGCATCACAGAGATGTGACCAGGAGGTCAAGGAAGGTGACTTTTCCCCTTTACTCTGCTCTCATGACCCCACCTGGAGTACTGCTGCCAGCTCTGGGGCTCCCAGCACAAGACAGATGTGGATCTGGAATGAATCCAGAAAAGAGGTTGACCACACAGCTGGTGCACCACTCCTACAAACACAAACTGAGAGAATTGGGGCTGGTCAACCTGGAGAAGAGAAGGCTCTGGGGAGCTCTTAGAGCAGCCTTCCAGTACGTATAGGGTGCTTACAAGAAGACTGGAGAGGGACTTTTAAAAAGGGCATGGAGAGACAGGATGGGGGGAATGGCCTTAGGATGAAGGAGTGTACACTGAGATTAGATATTAAGAGGAAATTCTTTACTGTGGGGGTATTCAGGCACTGGATCAGGCTGCTCAGAGAGGTTTTGGATTTCCCATCCTTGAAGGTGTTCAAGACCAGGCTGGATGAGGCTCTGAGTAGAAGGTTTCCAGCCCTTGGCAGGGGGTTGGAATTAGATGATCTTGAAGGTCCTTTCCAGTCCTAACCATTTCATGATTCTTTGATTCTGCAATTAAGTCCCTGTGCAAGGGCTTACCTTCATTGCTGTGATTTGATTGCCTATTCTAACTAAGGTGCACTATAGAGCCTCTGCCTTAACTGTACTAAAAACTACAATTCAGCAGCAGTGTGAGTCAGACTTGTTTTGCTAGGAAGAGCTGTGCCAGAATGCTCTCCCAGCAATGTCTTTGATCCTTCTGCAAACCCCTTCTGATCATTCTTTCCTTTTTCTCTCCATGAGGCTTCAGAACCTAAGCCAAGCACTGGGGAATCTGTGAGCTCCACAGCATACTTGAGGGGGAAGGCCACTCTGCACCTATAAACTACTCTGCTCAACTCTTGGGGAACCCTCTTTTTCTAAAATCTTCCTCTTTTCAATTTTCCTATCAACAGCCTGGTTTTGCACTACAGTATTTGTGAGCTGATATTAACAGATGATGATTAGATAATGACCAAGATTTGACTTGTCTTGCAATGTTACTGCAGAATGCAATGCCCTCCCCTCCACTTCTCAAAATGCAAGGCTACAGCACCAGAAATCACACTGCAAGTACAGAACAGAGCACACAAAAGCAGTATCCACGACTGCCAGAAAAAAAATGTCCATTTGCATAACCAGTCATGAGGAAAGTATTTGTCAAAACGATACATTATTTTCCCGATGCCAATCTCAAAATGCTAAAATATAAGCTGCTTAGCAGTATCAGCAGCCCTGATTTGATTGAATGTATTCGAAAGGATTCACTGAACAGGTATCCCATAACTGTATGAAGACTTCTGAAGCAGAAGTTTCTTGCTGAAGGCATTTTTGTCACTTTGAAGACAGAATCTGCTTGATGACCATGTGAGAAATGCAATTAAGTTCCCCAGTTCTCTGGCACACATTTAAACCAAACATTAAAGTAGCTTAAACAATACAGATGAAGTTTCCTTATGATTCACTCCTTGGTGATGAGAAGAGTTGATGAAACAGTTACAAAAGGCACTCCAGTTTTTAAGTGTGGGACTGGAGAATGTGTTATGGCTACATCGTGTTACTCCCTTGCAGAGAAGGAGTCAAACACAGCCTTAGTTTCACTTAGAAAGTGATGCCCTACAGAACTGGCAAAGATGCTCATGTATCAGTCAATGAAAAAGAACATCTGTCCTTTGCCAAGTAAGAAAAAGGAAAGGGCACTTTTACTTAAAAGTAAGCTGGATGATTCTCAGTCTGCCAAGTCATCTTTCCATGAATGTCATGTACACACACTGTCAGTTCAGGTTTATTAGTTTTTTGTGAAACTGGAATGAGGTTTAAAATGTCTGATAGGAATTACAGTCATCTGTCACTGCTATTAACTAGCATTTTAAAACACTGTCTGCTACAAATAGGAGAAACTAATAAAGTTTTACATTAATATAGATAACCTCCACCCCCCCCAAAAAAAAAAAAAAAACACAACTAGCAAAATAAAATGCAAAGTCTTTGCAAATGCATACATTTAAGTTGTCAATACCTGAAAACCTGCCAATGAAACCATGAACAGAAAGTTGCTTTTGCACTACACAAGCAAAATTCAATACCGAGGATCTAGACAACTCCTCAAGAAATGAAATAAATTACAACTTAATACCACCTGTGACCTGTAAGTCACAGAAAGGTAACAAAAGCAATGTATGTCTTAATGCTGACATTCAACATATCTCTTTATAACAATGAAGATCTTGAGTTAAATGAGATCAAGCACAACTATAATCAAAATCAAAAGTGACCATAGCCATCCAATGCCTGTCTGCTAAGCACTTATAACAAATGGGACAGCACATACTTGTAACTACCCTCATTTTTATAATGCCCTTGGGTGACAACTCTGAAGCTGTAAATTACCTGAGAGCAAGAGACTGATTGTCTGTAACCAAGCTTTCTCCTAGGAATGTGATTGATTTAACTAGACTCCAGGAACACATTAAGGTTTTGGTGAAGTCTGTAGGGGAAACCAAGAGACCTGCATATCCCTGACAACAATCTTGTTATTGTCGAGCACACTTAAGTGTCCCAGTTCAAGTTACAAATATATAAAGGACTGAGTGAGCAGTAGAGCCAGTCCTACTGCACCCACAGCACTACATTTGATTCACAATTTTCAAAAAGCATCATGACAAAAGATTTAAGAGCAACAAGCAAGGTCATACCCTATAGCCCAGTGATGGAAAACAAGGGACTGAGTAGACCAAATGCTTTTTCCTTTTGTTTCTACAAAGTGTTAAACTTTAGTACTAGACATTAAGTGGTTTTCCACACAAGTGAATAGCCCAATCACACCATAGAATGAAGAACCTAAGCTCAGAACCCTTAAGACCAAGCTGTTCTATGAAGACCCACTTCATCTTTTTACAAATTTGCTTTAATGAACTTCATTTCCCAACCCCAAAGAACTGGGGGGGAAAAAAGGTATCCAAAGCCTCAAAAACACAATGTGAGGAAAAAAACCACCTGCTTCACGCTTATAATGAATATTTTGAAAATCCTTCAACTATAAGTCAAATAACTTTTTCCAGACACATAATTATTTTTTGTAAGGTTCAAAGACAAACTCAATAAAGCAGTGAGAATAGGTAGTATCAGATGCTGAATCTGAATTTATACAGATGTAAAGTATCATCCATATTTCTTTACACCAGTTCTAAGAAGTTACACTGTTTTCCTATCAAGGACAGCTCTTACTTAAGAGCTTTACTTGACATTCCCAGGTCAACACTTCCAGCAGAAAGCAAAGAAAAAATATGCATAGTACAGAAAGTCAATCAAACAGCAATCTTGTTTTATAAGCACACACATGAACACAATGTTTTGAGCAAATATGACAAAGATTCAAAGGAGTGAAAAAAAGATTTGATTTAGGTGCCTTATTCTCTTGAGGACAGATCAGAAGGACTTTCAGAAGTTGCTTTTACAGAAAAAGAATCTATGTATTACAGGCCTTATTTTGTAGATCTTTCCAAAGGCTTCTTGTCTAGAATGCAGTTTGCTGGGAAAGGGCCTCTGGATAATTGAGGCATGTACAATGCCTTCTGACCTCTCTCGTGTCTGTTTGGCCTTTTCCACTGATGAAAGAAGCCAAACTTTATTTTATTTATTTCCACTCTTGGAGATGTGCATTTTTAAACTAATCAGTTTTCTGAAATGAAATAAGAGTAGGTGGTATAAACTTAGAATCCTACACAACTTTACTCTTGCCTCATTTAAGAAATCAGAACCTAATTTGAAAGTGCAGGTTCACAGAAATATCTTCATTTTTGAAACTATCAGCTACAGTACTTCAAAGAGCAAAACATCAAGTTCCCACAGGCTACAACTTCAACATTTCTCCTGACTTTTATCTCCTCATTGATAGAGTGGCCAACAAGCATTCAGCATACCTGCTCCAACTTCTTTTTCTTCCTCTTCAATGTTGTTTTTGATACTGTCGTACTCCTCATCAATTGCCTGGTTGCCACGCATCTGGGACAGAATTCTCCGTGCTCTCTGAGTCTGGCCTTTCTGAATGAGCCAGCGAGGACTTTCAGGAAGAAACAGGAACCCAAGAAACTGTATAACTGCTGGTACAGCTGACAGGCCCAGCATGTACCTGGAAACAAAGAAGAAAATAGATAAATATCTATTTGCCTACAAAAACATGCTATGAGAAGATTCAGTTACAGCTACTCAAACTGTATTTTCAAATGAAATCTCCCACTCCTCATATTGTTTCTCACTGTAAGTTAAGGGGGCAAGAGTTATATTCTGCAGGTATTTTAGAAAACACGATCTTTCCTTCATTTCCAAGAAATCTCAGGGATATGTTGACTTGTGCCACCACTGACTCTAGCACCACTGGTCCTGAGGACACTAAGTTAGACTAAATAAAAAACCTGAAATATTCCACTAGTTTGGAAAACCCTTCAGCAACAATTATCAACAGAAAGAGAAAGCAAATGCATGGAGAAAACCAGGTACTGTTGATGACAAAAATGAGATTTAAATCCTGCTAATTGTTTCACCAACATATTAAAAACAAACAACAACAAAAAAGCTGGAGAAAAATGCATAATTTGGTCGGTAGTACATACACACAGACACATTTGCCAGTTTTAATTTTGAAAATTTCTGACAATAAGCAGAAACGCTGAAAAAAAGTTCATTTCATCAGCACAGCAATTTACATCAGATCTTTCAGAGAGTTTGCTTTTAAAGGTTCAGTCAGATGTAGTTTTATGTTTTAAATCAAAACTGCATCCTAGATGCCCAAAGGTTACTATTTACAGCATTAAGGTTAGTTCTCTGTTGAACAGAGAATTACCACTGGTTAAAGCACAGTTATGCTTCCAAGGATCAACACCTGTGGCAACACCCAGACAGGGTTATTTGCTCCATCCAAAGTGGAGGAAAAGTCTGCAGAAGACAAGCACACCACCAATCTTCATGAGTGGCTCTGGTCTGTAAACATCACATTTTTATATTTCTTCAATAAAACAATAAAAGGACAAAAAGAATTGCAGAACAATGTATAATTTTTTTCTGCTTTTTAAATCTGACCTTTTCCCATTTACACATCACCTAGATTCTTCACTTTCATTCAAGACTTTATACAGTGGTAGTGTCACCTGTAAATTATTGCAGTTATCACAGGTTTCACATCAGTGGATATAATCATTAAAACACCTCCAGAAACCAGTCCCTCTGAATATTGAGGTAGTCTGTACTCATAAACAAATTCACACCTTGACATCAGTCAGGAGATTAAGGAGATTTGCTAATCTCTCCTCTAGCTCCTCTGCCCATACCCCATGCTTTTGCAGGTGATTCTGCAGCTTCTCACCTAGATTTTTTTATAAAGCATCTAACTGAGTAGGTAGGAGAGAATAACCATTATTGAAAACCTTACGTTTGGGCAATAAACCAAATGTATTTGTCAAGTCCAAATGCATTTTGAGTAAAAATAGAAAAATATTTTCTTAGAGGCATTTGTGGATTTAACAAAGAAAACACGGGCAGTCCAACAGAAAACTGGAGAATGGTTAAAAACAGAATACCCAAAAGGCAATGCAAAGAGGATGGCCACCCCAGTCTTCCCACCACCAGCTGAGCCCTCAAGTTTCTTCTTAAAACCAGCCAAAACTTCCACATACAAGCAAAACTTGCTCTAGAAAGAGCTCAGTGAGCAGCTCTTCTTCTTTTGGTAAAACTTTAAAAATTATATGGCTTGCCATTAGTTAAAAAAGAAAACAAATATAAACCACAAAGTCTGTGGAAGGCTTATCAGCTGAGTAGTCTTCAGTCAATGTATCTAACAGTGTCACTAATTCACTCATTCCTCATTCACTAATGCTCTCATTCATTAATGGCCTCATTTATTCCTACGCTTTTCCTTCTCCACAAACATTTTGGTAGCTGTATACAAAATACAAAGACCATTGAAGCTCACCAAATTGTAGATTCAATATCTTTATTGGAGTGATATTTAGAAAACCTTTTCTATTTCAAATGAAGAGTAAAACAAATTCATAGAGATTAAAAACAACTGCCAAAGTGCACACAAAAGTATGTTTTACTGCATCTAAGTAGGCAGATTTAGTCCTTCAGACTCTTATTAGTTAAATTTCCGCTCCTCCAAAGCCCTTTAGTCACTTAAATGCAGAACTAAGCAGTTGGGTGCCTGCAATCATCTTAGGAGGCAAAATCAATCAAGGCTCCTGAAAGCTTGATTCATACCAGTTGGACTCTATTGGATTGTTTATCACAGGTAAGACAAGAAAGAAATGTACAGACAGTGCTCCCTCACTAAAGTTACTTTCCAGTCTGCAAAATTCTAGTCAAAGTTGAGTACAAGGAGCAGGCCAGAAAGAAAATATTTAGTTGAGAGAGAACATCCATTGCAAGTTCTAGAGTTGGTATGGTTTTCAGAGCAAGCCATTTTGATATAATCAATTTAGAGTAAAAGCAGGCAATTTCAGACATTTCATGCAGTGAGCCAGCTTTCAGAAACCTAATATAGTTCTTTCCTATACAGATTACAAGACTTTGCGTTTGAAGCCAGATGTCTAGCAGACCTGAAAAAATCCAGCATCAAATTTAATAAGTCTGCTATAACATTTCTCCTTCTCTGACACACTGCTGCAATACTATTAAGATGGCATTAGGAGGGTTTATAAAGCTAACCTGACATAAGGGTCATGTTAAATATTTGTTTTCTTAGGTTTATTTTAATTTAATATCCAGGATTTCCAAGAACATGCAGAGCCAAGAAAAATTGAAGTTCCTTGTTTGTTGCAGCACTCCAGTGCTTAGCCATTTAGTCAGCAAGAGATACAATAACTGCTGCAATGTTTCTTTATATGCAATGACTCAGGAAGAAACATTTGTGATTTCTCTCCAAGCATTTGCAGGCCACTCCTTTCAGGTGACAGACCATCTGTATTCTTCCCTACTCAGCCTTAGGTTGCAATGAACTAGTTGAGGGCAGTACACCTTCCTCAATTAACAGCTCCAGCATTGCAGCTGAAATACTTGGATACCTCATCACCGAGGTGATAGCCTGTTTCTTCACAGAAAGGTTGATTTCACTCAATCCAGCAGAGCAGCACTTGGCACATACATTAAACACAGCAATACTGCATAAGCAGTAATCCAGCACATGCCAGCAGGCTGCAGAAACAATTGCTCTTCACTACTCAACACACCGTGCTGCACTTGGAGGACTAAGACTACAAATATAAGAGAAAGCCACAAACCAGGGATAATAATGGACCACTAATACAGGTTGCACAACTGGAGCATGCGACATAGAAGAGGCTGAGAAAACTGAGTTTGTGCTGCCCAGAAAACTGACTTTTATTCTTTTATAACACAAGCTTCTACTATAAATTTATGCTACAATGTCCTTTAATTCTGATCGACTAACACTGCTCAGATTTAGGATATTCAAACTTCACCTCTATCTTGCATATCTAGCATATTACTTACTGGAAATTTGCCTTTTGAAAAATCACTATGCAATTATTCTAAATGCAAAAGATAACTTACCTTCATAAATATCATGACAATCATTCACATTTCATTCCCATTTGTGATGCATATTTATTACTCTCCCACTTTAAAGTTTAGTAAAGTCAAAAAAACCTGTGTGTACTGTGAATATTAAGCTTAAGCGAAAGCAGTGTGGATCTATTTCGGCAAGATTTAATTATTGAAGTCCCATTTTCATATACAGTTCTACCACTTTCTATGTAAATTCTGTTTTACCAACAAGAATTATAACAGCTGTCAACCAATCACTACTACAGCACTTGCTTTTAGCAAGGAAGGCTGACAAACCTCCATCCATCCTTCGCGAGGTAGCTGAAGATTCCATCGACAACACTTGCGAAAAACTGCCCTCCAGTGATGAAGAGAGTGTTAATGGTGACTAATCTGCCTCGCAAGTGCGGTGGAGCCACTTCTGCGATGTACACTGGCACAGTCATAGATGCTACACCTACAAGAATAAATTCAGTTGCAGTTATAAAATCAAAAGAGATACTACATTGCTTTTTCATCATAAAATACTATTTTGAGTTTGGCTGAGACAGAGTTCATTTTCTTCGTAGTAGCTAGTATAGGGCTATGTTTTATATTTGTACTGGAAACAGTGCTAACTATTCAGGGATGTTTTCCTTCTTCCTTACACAGAGTCAAGGCCTGTTCTGCCTCTCACCCCACCCCACCAGCAAGTTGTGAGGGGACACAGCCAGGACAGCTGACCCCAATGGATATTCCAGACTCCATGGCATTGTGCTCAACATACAAAGCTACGGGAAAAAGGAGGAAAGAGAGGATATTCAGAGTTCTGGAGTCTGTCTTTCCCAACAGCTGTAACACATGATGGAGCCCTGCTGTCCAGCAAATGGCTCAACACCTGCTTGCCTGTGAGAAGTGAAAAATGAATTCCTTGCTTTACTTTGCTCGTGTGCATGGCTTTTGCTATACCTACTAAACTGTCTTTATTCCAAGCCACGAGTTTTCTCACTTTTACTCTTCCAGTTCTCTCCCTCACCCTACCAGCAGGGAGTGAGCAAGCAGCTACACAGGGCTGAGTTGCTGATCAAGGTAGGGCATGACAAGCAGTGACCTGAACTGAGCTGGCTTTGGTGCCCAGTAACTCCACAGAAAACACCATCTCTCCTACCCTGAGAGACCACCTTAAGAGACAGAGCTCAAAGTCATGGACTAAAGGAACCCAGTGGACATTTATGGACATTTTACAGGTGTGGCCCATAGACTATGGGAATGATATCTGTGTATTATAGCAAATAATGGGAAGGGGG
Organism: Oenanthe melanoleuca; assembly: GCF_029582105.1. Taxonomy (NCBI): domain Eukaryota; kingdom Metazoa; phylum Chordata; class Aves; order Passeriformes; family Muscicapidae; genus Oenanthe; species Oenanthe melanoleuca. The sequence goes on from NC_079334.1 coordinate 55,906,859, forward strand.
TTCATGACTATTAAGAATGCATTGCATATAGATGGAATAAGGGGTGGAGAATGTGCTGGTTTCAGCAGGAGTAGAGTTATTTATTCTTCACAGAAGCCAGTTCAGGCTATATTTTGGATTTAAACTTAGGACTTTGTGTTCTCAAAATTAACCCTATTCAAGGCAAAATCTCCACACACTTAAATGGAATAAGCTGGACAAATTTGATTTCTGACTTTCAAAGGATGAACACAATGAAAATGCAACTAACAAATTCTAGAAGCATACCCAAAGCAGGTTGCTAGCAGTTGTATTGGAATTTCAAGGTTTGATATAATGATACAAAGAATAACTTTCTTCAATTTACATTGCATGTACACTGAAATTAAATAAACTGATAGATGTAACTATAGCATTGAAAGAGATGCTATGATCCAAGTAAGCACACATAAGTCAAAGTGACTAAAGACCTCAGGTGTTCACAAAACGCTGTTTAAAAAGAACTTTAGCATTGTTTCCACAGCCAAAAAACAAAAATAAGGCCAAGCATTATTATTATTATCATTATCACCATCATCACTGTTATTATTATTGTGTAATTTCGTTACTGTTATAGAACAACTGTTTATTGACTTGGTTTAAAAATATTCCATGTGCTGTTTCATGTACAGGTTAGCTGGGCCCTGTGCAGTCAGATCTAGAGAGGCCTCCCTGCCCATGCAGGGGGATTGGAACTAGATGATCTTTAAGGTTCCTTCCAATCCAAGCCACTCTATGATTCAATGCAAAAAACTCTACCACCATAAGGAAACAAGGACTAATGCTAAACCACAGCTGCTTTTTATTCTGTCTTAACACTGGTAATATTTCCCACTAACTGTGTGATGAGTCTGTGCAAAAGACAGAAATGTCCACAAGGAACACACACAAACTGTAAAAACAGAGTTCAACAGCACATGAAGAGCACACCTGGGTGCAGCACATGCTTTGGGAGTTCAAATCCCTATTTCCTTACAAGAACCAACACTAAGAAACAACAGTGATTTCTTTTGTAGTTAAAACTCGAAGTACATTGGCAACAGCCACCCAAAAATATATTTTACTGAAGTCAGCTGAGATACAACTTGAGCACAAGTGAGCACAGCCAAGCACCATCAGACACATCTTCCAGCCTGAGGCAGCTCCACCAGCTCAAACAGACAGCCCACACCAGCACCAGTGCCACAGCCCCAGCAAGAAATGGGGTCACCTAAAAGCATGAACATGGCTCCTGAAGCACAGCTATGATTCCTGGCTTGTGTCACAGCAGAAAAGCTTCTTCATGGATGGCAGAGGTTTTGGCTAGTGCCCCATAGCCTGGCTGACTCAACAAACTAAGAACAAAAAATCATCTTTAGCAACAAGGTTAGCCTGACAGGACTGCTGGGAACCTCCAAAAGCTCAAGCCAGGAATACAGATTGTTTAATAATAAAATGGCATGAGAAGATCCTTTGTTGTGATAGGTAAACACTCACAGCAGCCTCTCAGCATGATAACCCAGTTCCCAGCAGAGCCTCCCAGGACATGCCAATGCCTCCTCCTCTTATTGACTGAGCAACCAGCACAGAATAAAAAACCCAAATAAAAATGTCAGGGGGGAAAAAATTTAAAAAAAGCATTAAAAGTTTATTCAACCAATTTTCAAAGCCAACCAGAATACACCATGGAAATAACCATTCAAATAGCCCTTTGTGTATTTGAGAGAAATGAATTTTCAAATCCAGCCCATCATTAGGGTGTTTCTTTCCCATATTTCAAGTCAGTATTTGAAATAATGATGACTAAAGTGATGGAGACTGCATACATATAACAGAAAATCCTTTTTGGGAAAGGATTGTGTCCACTTGCTGCAAACAAAAGCCACCAAGGACCCACACGAGGCAGCAGCTGCCACTGGGGCAGAGGGGCAGGGCCCTAGAGCTGTGGCAGCCCTGGCCTAGTAAGGCTGGGCCTTCCTGCTTCCCCAGCCACCCCTCTGCCTTGGGCATGTCACCTCTAATGTCCATGCTTGTTCCCCCACTGTGGTGTGTCCATCTTCCCATAGGCTCCTCGGGACTGTATGTTAAGATGTATCTTTGACATACATAATTGTGTAGTGAAGCTACTTTGAGAAGTAAAGATGGCAACATCTGTATATGGTTTGTACTAGAAAGCAGTTAGAAAGATATGCAGAATCAAAACCAAACATGTCTTCTAAAAAAGCTACCTTTTACCTACCCCTTTTCTATTCTCAATGAAGACTGATTCTACACAGGACATGCAGAGGAATCTTGCTCAAAGCATGCCAGCCAAAAATGCTTCTCAGGCATCCAAAAAGCAGAGCCACACCATTGTCCAAACCAGCAGCTCTCACTGATGTTCAGAGCATATCATCAACCCTGAGACACCGCTGGATCCACTGGTCTAGCAGCTATGACACTTGCCTCTTACAGGTGAAATTAAAACCTGTTGCATAACATAGGGGGGGTATGAATATCAGTGTGTGTTCCTAAAAAGTCTTCAAGAAGGGGCGTCATGACAGGTTTATTGCTTCTGCTGCATTCTTCTCACAAGTTGATGACTACAGGAATAAATAGAGAAAAGGAAGCTTGCACACCCCAACAGTCCTGTCACAGGCTAGCCTGTGATACCAGCTATTCAGCTGGCATTAATACAATAGTTGAAATTATTTATTATCAAACCTGCAATAAATATCAGAGGAAACCTAAGGATTCAGTGTATTAGTTCAAAATCACACAGAACTGCTTGGATTGCCAGAAACATTTGAAGACCATAGTCTAACTGCTGTTCAAGCAGGGGCAGCTAGAGCAGGCTGCCCTGAACCATGCTCAGTTCGGCCTTGACCATCTCAACATGTGGATCTCCAATCAAAACAACTCTGTAATTCTGCAATTCCCATGCCAGCCTCCTTGCCCTAAGAAATGTGTTCACAATGCTGCTGTCTAAAACAGCCTTTCTGGACTTCTACTCAGACCATACTGCCTCTACCACGTGTCCCAAAACCTACAGGTTCAAAGCTTTCAAGCAAAAATCTCAATTCATAAGACACATTTGTTACATATTTTCAATTACTATTTCAATATCAAAACATATGTTTTGCTACTCTAAGTCTGAAAGAGTGCAGCAGGAGCTTTCAGGGCACAGGAGGAGGCAATTAGGAAAGCCTTACCAGTTTATCTGATTGCCATGCAGCAAGCATTAACACACAAAAGCAAAGTTCTTCTTGGTAAAAAACACCAGGAGTAAAAAAATGGCTATTCTGAAACTGATCAAAATAAGAGAAAAAAAAAAAAAAACATATGAATTTAAAGAAATAATGTTTTAGTTTCTCAGGTGTTATTTACATTACTCATTCGCTTTTAGTTGCCTTAGAATGCATCGATGTCCTCCAGACTTTCCTCCTCTGATTTCCATTTAAGACACACCAGAACACAGGAGAGTAAGTTCTTCTGAAAAGGCATAGTTAGAAGCAATGCATCAAGTATTAGTCAAGTATAAAAATCTCTAAAATACATAACATTTGTTATGTAATTATTTTAATAGCGAGATATTAAAGAAATTTGAAAACAAAGAACGGCATTCCTAGCAAAACAAATATAGCTGCAATGGAATCTTTCCTTAATCCTTCATATGAGAATGCTTTCATTTACACTTAAATGACATTTTCTAATATGCTCTCACTGTTAAACTGCTCACACCAAATAAAAGATTCTTGCTGCAGGCAAGTATATTACTACCTAACTAGTAGAGCTGATAAGTGACAAGACATGAGAAAAAGAAAATGAAAACAATTAACTGGAAATCTGTCAGAGAAGGCTGAAGCTCTACATTGTGCACTATGGCTATGAAATATGAAAAAAGAGAGCAGGGAAGTAGAGTCTTTACCCACTTGAGTAAGCAAGGCATGAACTTTCTGTCCTCATTAAAGGATAAAGCTTAGAAAAAGCATAACAGAAGGTTCCTTAAATTTCAACCAGAAGGTGCATCTAATTATTAAAGGGGAAATGGACTGAAATCATCATACTAAATGTTTTTTTACTCCTAAAATCACTTAGGAGACTAATTACTAGAGCTCCTACTATGATCTGCAGACTTACCAGTAGAAAGAGATAAATCTGTACACAGCTCAATTTTAAGACAATCAATAGATCAGAGGTGTGAAAAGGCATCTTAGAATCACTTTATCATCCAGAAAGGTATTTCCAGTATGAACATGTCAGCATCATAAAGAATTCATTAAAAAGTTCAGAAATTAGGTCAACAAACCTACCAACAATAGAAATAGAAAGGTCAATGAAGGAGAGCTCCTATGATAATTAAAATTATATTTTAAGAAATGCAATTACGGTAGAAAACACAAGGACTAAGAAAGGAATCCAAGTTATTTTTTGTAAAATGCATTTGAGCATTAATACTAAGGAGATGGAATAATTTTAAAGACTTTTTTTTTGCAAGATCAGACAGATATAAATGTACCCTGTTCAGATCAGGATTTCCACCACAGCTCCTGTCATGTCTCCTGGCCATAGGAGGGAAGGTACGTCATAAAAACAACAGATGAGCAACAAAAGCTGGAGACAGGATATTGAATGAGATGCACTTTTACTCCTAGCACAATAAAAGAGCTCTAAGGCAGTAGGAATGTAAGTGTCAGTCTTTTCAATGGCATCAGCCAATAACCAGTGTCAGGAGCACCAAAAACACAGGAAAGGAAGGGTTCCTGACAAACTTCTGCTGCTACTGCAACTCAATTAGTCTTTCATGCTTAGTAATAAAGAGGGCTGATGGTTAACTTGAAGTGCTAAGGATGCACATCCAGGAACTGATGTCTCTTTGTATCATGGTTCAGTCCCTCCTGTCCAGCTTGTGCTGGCCCTTTGCAGGAAAACCAAGCAAACCAGGGAATACAATCAGCTAGAAGGACATCCACCTGCCTCTTAAGGGGCCTGTACACTTATCTCCTTTAAACAGTTCACAATGACATCAGAAGTCTGTACTGGTCCCCAGGCTGGACTAGTTATGACAATGGAGTAACCTGAACCACCACAGGACTCCAGACTGTCCAGGTGGAAACTAAGGTTAAAATATTAAATAATCTTTTAAAAAGTACAAAGAAATCTCTGATCTTATTTCAGAGTAAGGCAACTTACCAATTAATCTCTATTAACTACAAAGAATATACACAGCTTATAACAAAAATTTGTGTTGTTACGAGCTCAAAATGAACAGGCAGAAACTAAAAATTTTCTTTGAAAACATTCTTCACTAACATATAAAGCTGCACTGAGGTACTTAACCAAGGTAAAATATCTCACATTAAAATGTTAAAGTTTAATGCTGCCAACTTTAAAATTCACTTAATTAAGAAGCATCCCATAATGGTTTGTGTTAATGGTAAGGATTCCAAGCAGCAAGTGATTCCACAGTCAGAGGATTTATGGAGGCAACCTGATGAAGAAACAAGTTTATGGCAAAAAGAATCAGGAATTAGGTATTAGCAGAGGTTGCTATGCTACAAAAAAAATTTGAATACAAAGTCAAGGTGAGCTTTTTGTGGGAGAGAAAGGGGAATATAAGTAAACAGGTGACAAGGGGAAACTTGCCAACCTACAGCTGCTAATGTTTTCTCACAGCAACTTTGCAGGAAATCTGGTAAACTTTCTATATCTTGGATACTGGACATGCAATCTAAAATTAGTGCCTTGGAAATATGACTGATGCCAGAAGTATGTCACATTATATAGACAAAGGGACTTTCATCACATATTTTCTTTCAGTTGTGTTCCCACAAAATTATACTTTAAGGTTTTTGCTTTACTCTGACCAAACCAGCTTGCTTGCCAACAGATAACTTTAGAATATTGCTCACACCTGAGTAGAAAAACTCAGGAGGACAGGGACAACATGCTGATTAACTTCTTGAAAGAAGAGTTCTACAATAATGGTATAATTTTTACCATCAAAGAAGAATCAATTCAAACAGTTTGTGGAGAAAACAAATCCATCACTGACAAAAGAGATACATTTTAACTGCAAAGGATACTTATTTTAAAAGATCATTAACTTTCACAAACACACATACAGGAGCTGTCAACAATCAGCCACCTCCTATTCTACAGCCAGCTCCACAACATATTACAATTATATTGCTCACCCTAATCAGAAATTAAGCCTTTTTATAGTCTCATAGAGTCCTTTTGTGCTGTTACAGTTAACACTTCAGCTTTCAATGATGACAGTCAACCTAAGGGGATAACAGAGTGCCTTATTAAACATGCTAATAGGATATACTTGAGAAAGCAGTGCATTTGAATGCTTTTCTAGTACACTAACCATTTCTCCAGCAGATAAAGCTAAAATATTCATGGCATAGCTTGTATTTGAGTGTGAATATCTGTGAAAGCTCAAGTCCCCTCTAATATCTTGGCTTCCCACCCACTGCACATGTCTAGTAAAGGCATTATCAGCAGTTTATAACTGGTTACTGAAAGTTATTTCAAGGATGATTGGCAACACACTTCCCCGTTTAGTATCTCCCCTATGTCAGATTAGTAGAAGTCAATTTCTTAGCTGTGGCACAACTGTACTGTCTACAGGAGAGCACTGCACAAGGGCAGTGGGACACACCAGCAGCACAAAAGCCACATGAGAACATAGATCATAGTAATGGAGAAATTTAGGTGGATCTCTTCTAGAATGGGGGCCCACATCAGCAGCTTTCATTTTAGTCTGGTATTTTAACACTAATTTACTGAATTGTAGAGAGCTGGTTCATCATAACTAAAGAACCTGTACTGTTGAACATCCAATAGACTAAGTAATTCCAGACCTTTACGTCCCTAACTAGCCACCAGCCCAAATCTGTGTGACCACCATTGCAATGTAATTACAACCAAAATCTTATGTTACTATGTGGCATCATGGTATCCAACTGTGAAGGAGTCAAGGACCAGAGCAATCTGTAAGAAATGCAAATGCAGCTTCTCACTAGTTGACATTGTCTCAGATTTATAGAACAATCATATCTTAATGAGTCTGAATAAATAATTCTCTCATGACCACAAGAAGATTTTTTCACTTTTTTGCGTTATGAGCACAGACCAAAACCACAAAATCCTTCTTCACATAAGAAAACCTCAAACTGCATCCAGTAGAAACAACCACCACTGTTCATATAGTAAATGCAATGCCCCAAGAAGATAACATTATCCTTCCACAAGAGTAATTTTAAGTTCCAAGCTCTCTCTTGTTCAAAAGATACAGAAGTAAATCCAGCTCACAACAAAATTAACATGCCAACACAGAACACAATTCCTCCATAATTGAAGTGTTAAGGCCTTTCTCTGGCATCTCCAGGACAGTATCTCAGAAGAATAGTCTGAGGCAATTACACATAGTAAAGAGACTTGAATATTCAACAAAGCATAATGGAGGAGGGACTATTTATCACAGTACTGATTTTCCTACACTGAAATATTCCTACAAGGAATATTTTTAATCTGGAAGCTGGGGATTATGAAATGGAAAGAAGTGAGCCATGACATTTGAGGGAAGACAGACAAGAACCACCTACAGGCTATAGTGTGGAAGTTTATTAAAATAAAGCTTAGTTTGCTCAGTTTATTAAAAGAAAACATTTTAGGAATTACAAAAAAATGTAGTAATCTTTAATAACAAACAAGCAGTAATTTAAAAAATACTGAGAATATTCTATGATTCTAAGTTTTAGAAACACTTATCTGTGGGGTCCTATTCAATTCATCATTAGCACTGTGGAGCAGCTCATTTTGGGAAGAAACTATTCTCAAATAACTTTTTCTATTCAAAATTATTTTGATATTATTCAAGGTTATAATAATTATAATAATATTAAATTGTTAAGGAAAAAATTATCTGGAGTGACAAAATCAGAAGGAGAGAGTGGGGATTTAATTAACCAGAGGCATAATAATCAAGATAATTATCCGGAAAATGTGAAGCCAACTTCTTTGCAACTGTCCAAGCCTATGATCACATCTAGCACTACAGATGTCAGTTTACACTTCCCAGCAACCTGGAATTAGTTACCTATGTTCAGTCATTCTCTATGGCTACCATCTGTTCCTATTAATCCAGGCTGTGAAACTCCCAGCCAGACCCCACCCAACTGCCCGAGCTCCTGAGTATCCCACTGAGAATGCCATATTGGAAATATATGCCTGTTGCTCATATCAGTAAGATCTCACTTCAGAAATATACAAGAAACCATGGAGAAATGCATTTTTGAATCATTATAGCAATACCAGAATAACAATCAACCCCAGAAATGAGTAAAAGCTAGCAAAAGCAACTAAGAAAAAGTTTAACTGGTTCTGTTTCTGAATTAATTTTGATGAAGAACTATTTGCAAAAATCTGTAACTGCATTGTAAGATGAAGACTTTTCATTGTGAAAGATTAAAGCAGTCTAGATGTTTATACCACTAAACACTTTTATTTTTACCACATTGCAAAAACTTCTCACTTCAGAAAATAAGAACATTTTTTATTTGCACTTGAAAATTATGAATACAACATAGTAGTTTTCTTTATGACAGCTTGTATAAACACCTAAGTCAAGCACTACTTGATCTGCTTCAAGAGTGGTTTCAGTTTAAATAAGTATTAATTGAGATAAGCAGTGCTTTTCTGTAGACATTCTTTAGCACCAGCAGACTACACCTAGGAAGAACTGGAAGTTGAAGGTGGGCAGTATGGTTCTATAATGACCCAAAATGATTTGTCAGGGCTCATCTTCATAGCCATTCATATATGCCCAAAAGTCAGCATTATTAACACAATCTTTACATGGTGAACAAAAACCAATACCACATCAAAAAATCCAGAGTAATGGTTGAATGCTTCAAGGATTAGCACATATTTTCTGTGCAGAGAAATTTTATTTTCAGAGGACCAGGGTAATGGTTTGAAAGCCATACAGGAAATGAATGTTCCTTTCTAACTTTACACTTTTCCTTATATATAATTTTTCCCTAATTCTGCTACAGTGATGTTTTACCCAACTTACAAGAATTCGAAGGGAAGTGGTATCTATAAAACATGAACAAGCTTTAGAAGCTGAACTATAACTCAGTCAAAAGCATGCATTCAGGTTATACCCGAAAGCTACAGTTACTCTTCAACTAAGACCTAAATTGCTTTTAACAGTGCCTCTTTCTACAAGTGCAGCTATCAAAACAGTGAAACTGGTTAACTGCTCTGTAAACTGCCTTAGGTTCCACTGGGTTAAAAGTCTAGCAACTGTCTCCAAACATGAAGCTTCAGATGAAGATGAGCTGAACAACCTACCACTTGCAATTAATTAAAATAAAAATTAGAAAGACTCATGTCATTGCAAACTTAGCGTCTTAGAGAAACAAACTAACATTTTAGAGAAAAAGAACATTGAATTATTTCATTCTCTATTCAGGAAAGCCATTCAAAAAATACTGTCTGTCTAATGTATATTCCCAGTAATTTTGTGCTTGCCATGAGTAAATAGATTGCAAACATCAACACTCAGAATTATATTTTTATAGGAATTGCTACATTTATTCACTTGTGCAGAAAGCAGCATGACTGGTAGAAAGACAGGTACCAGTTATATGGTTTTATAACTATTACTCTAAAAAATAAACCAAAGCCTTGTGAGCCTTTTACAGCCTAAGGCTTGATTTTAAAAACAAAGTTTCAATTATGCTCCTACAATGCAAGTAGCACTCATAACAGTAATGTAAGTATAACCACAGTTATAATGAAAATCTAGGAATCACAGCAATTGCTCAGTTTCTTTCTACACTAGCAGACTCGTATACAACCAAGCTTGTGTCTACAAACACAAGTGATCCATGTAGAGATAGTAAAACATCTTTTTGACCATATGGGAAAATATTTGCAGCAATGGAAGGTGGGGGGTGCTAGAAATCAGTACTTCTCCCCCAAGGTACCTTCTGCAGCACACACATTTTGTATGCTAGGGAGTGTAGGGCCTTTCCTAGTGCACATGGGCTGCACACATCTTTGCTTTAAGAGAAGCAGCTCAGCTTAAATATCTAGCTGACACATGTCCTTCTCATGAGCTGGAGTTTCCCAGCTACCAATTCAGAAGCAGCTGCTCAGTGCCAGTGTAATGCAACTGCAATAGAAGATCATCCATAGAAGAACATACAGAGGAATTCCAAGTAAAAAGACCTCTCAAGAAAAGTGGTAGTTTCAGAGAGGGTTTTAACTATTAGGACAAGGATCTCGCATTACAGTGCCCTTAGCAATCCTGAATTTCTTCATGTCACGGAGTTTACCCACAGAAATGACTTGTGACTGCTCCCCTAGACTAGCACAACTGCAGCACCCATGGTGCAGTATTCAAGATGTCAAGGGATACAAGGTTACTTTAAAAACTTTTGATGTGTATTTACTTCTACCAGGGGCTTATACTGACAGAAAAAAAAAAGAAGCTACAAGTGAAGAACGAGTCTGCAGCACTTGAGAGGGGAAAATGCAAGACAGTAGTGTCAAGTGCTAAGAGGGAAAAAAGGAAGAGATCAACTACTCCATTACCAACACCTAAGGGACAAAAAGCTGAGGAAGCCTCAGCCAACCAGGAGTGGATGGATGCTGAGGTGGAAAGAAATTACTGTTAAATTTTGTCAGGGAAACGGACTGCCAAAGAGCTTTCTGGGAAATGCTGCTCTCATGACTTTCAATTTTTATCAACTTGCAGTTCTCTAGATGCATTGTGATGGACAGTCATTTTCCAAACAACAAATGTAATTCTGGTAACAGCTGCTTTACTTCAACGTTTACTTTGCATTTTGTTAAGTCGTTACTCAGCACTGAGCACAGCTCCTGAGATCCCACTGCACAGCAGCTCTTTCCTGCCCTATTTCATTCTCCAGGCACATTAACAGGGCAGGATTCAGGCAGAACTCCAAGTCAGCCTACAGAGAAATCTGGCAAAACACTCCACTGCTCTAGGTAAACCTCATAAAGTGATACAAGACTTTGATAACTCTAGATGACCTAAAGATTAAGGAAATAAAGATGAGTATCTGAAGTGCCATTCTGCAACTCAGGGCACTGCACTGATTCTCCTGTCTGCCAGTCTGCTGTGTGGCCCCTATACAGTGAAAGAATAGTGAAAATGAGAAATTTTGAGAAAAATTAGGAGTTGCAATTTTAAAAGTATATCTGACAGTCCCATTCCAATTAACACAGATACAGCAAGTATCTCTAAGATAAAATCTGCTTTTCCTGTGACTTGCACTACAAGAGTTGCAATAAATCAGTGTAAGCTGTCAGATAATAAGCTGGGCAATGAAATACTCCACTGCTTCAGTGTGCTGTCTGCCATCCTCTAAGTGACCCAGCTTCTTTATACTTGAGGCACAGATACTACAGAGTAGCAAATCTTAACTCATTCATACCTGATCCCACTTACAAGTGGATTCCTTCCATCCTTAAAACAGAAAAGTTTATAGCTAAAAATGAAGGCACATTCTCCTTCAAAAAACCCATGATATTATCATTTAAAGTACAAGCTTTCAGGGAAAAGATTCATGCACAAGCTACCACTGAAAAAAATAACTGAGTCCAGGACCTCTCTGAAAAATAAATTTTGCAAGCCCTGTGATTACAGCATTACTAACTTACACTGAGAAAAAAAATTATGAAGAAATTTCCATACTTGAGGATAACTGAAAAGTCTTAGACCAGAGCAGGGAAGGATATCTGAATCCTCACAGGACTCTTTCCAAAGAAACTCTATCAGGTAATTACTATCTCTCATCTTGATTTTCCCTGTATCACATTTCACCTGATTTTTTTAATTAAGTTTTCATAAAGCAAGATTTAATTGAAACATCAATTAAGGTAAAACCTAGCTTCATATAATTGAATTTTCACTCAAAACTAAAAATTATTTTATTTATATTTTAAAACATTTTTTGCCTACTTCCTCTTTCTTATTTCCCAAAACAAAAGTCAGGGACTGCTGACAATACTGCAGGAGAGTAACTTTAGAAAGCAGAATTAATTTTCAACTGGGGAAGAATCATTAAACTGAGCACCAACAAAGTAACTGTGAGTAAGAATGGAACCAGTTGTGATAGCTTCTGATAAAGTATTAGGAACCTACAATGAAGCACAAAACAGCTCATAGGTGACTGGATCTCTGAATTAGTTACTAGCTACTCCTACCTGCCCAGTTTGTACTATTTATACTTGCATACAGTAAGAAAATAATAAAACCATAGTATTTTCCCCAGAAAATTTTACTAACCACTGGAAAGCATACATGTTGATGACAGGCTTTTGTCAATGAGGTTGGAAAGAAGACACTATTCTAGCAGAATGCTACTATTCCTGTCACCAGAGATAACCTCCTTAATAACAGAATCCTCCTCCCTAATACTTGTATCCTACTGTAATAATATAACAGCTCCTCATGGACTGTGCTTCCAATGCAATCTGTGCTTTCAGCACTTCAAGTTTCTACTGCTCATCATCTTGAGATCTACCTTTCAAACACTGTCAAGTTCTCATTCTGAGTTTACACTGTTGTTCTCCCTCAGTTTAAAGGACTTTTTAACTGCCAATATGCACATACTCTTTAAGCAGTGTTTCAGGATACCAGGTTGGAAAACCCCAGCTCAGTAATGATTTACCAAAAGCATTTTGTGGCAGTCCTTTAAAGACTCTTGTGCCATTTGCCCATGAGGCACAGAACAGGTTTGTGGGAGAAACTGAAGAATAAGCACGGTCAGTGATACAGCATGTCAGAGTACATTCTGGAAGTTAAGTCTACCTTACTCCAATGAGATACATTTTAGAATGCTTTTTAGAGGTGGCCTGATTTTTGGCAATCTTTTTCTTCTCAATGATAAGTATGTGCCAATTTGTACATATTTATCTAGGAATGCACAGTTTGCATCTCCAGTTAAGTAGATTTACCTACAGTTACAAAATCAAGTAATAATTAAACAATACAATTAAAACTTCATTAAATAGAAATTAATTGTTACAAATAATTTATCTGCATTTCAGTAGACTGAATGCCTGGCCATCCTGAGACCAGACTTCTCAGAGAAGTATCACCAACAGTACTGCCTGTCTACAGGCCAAACACACACCAAGGAGGGACAGAGAAGGGATCTGACCACAGAGGAAACTACCTGAGAAATTGAAAATCACACTATAATGTCCATTAAAAGAAATTGCGGTGTTGTACAGGTTATGACTGATAGAAAAAATATTATTTGTTTTTAAATAAGTCCAAGAATACTTTTGAAAATGCAAACATCAGTTCCACCTTACAGAAATAAAAATGGAAGCATAAGGCACCAGAGTCACTTGATGATCCAAATGCCAGAAAGTGACAAATACGAGAATTACAGATTAGTCTTAGGTTTAGTCAGCAAAAGGCTGCATCAGACACTTTGTGCAAGTCACATCTTTCAAGAGCACAACAGACATTCTTTTATTCATAGGTTCACAGAATAGTTTGGGTTGGAGAAGACCTTAAAGATTATCTAGTTCCAACTGCTCTACCACAGGATGGGCAGAGACACCTTCCACTAGCTCCTTCCAGGGTGGATCCACAATTTCTCTGGGCAGTCTGTTCCAATGCCTCAGCACCCTCACTGCAGTATTTCAAGTGAGTGACAGAATAAAACAACCACATGCATGAATTTTACTTATTTCAACATAAGACTGCATTCAGGCTTGTGCATTACACAAAAAACTTAATGTTATGGCAAGATGAGTTTGAGGCTTTGTGTCTGTAGCTCTTTGTATCAGTGTGAATGTGGTTTTTTTTCTTGCAACAGTGTTCTAGCTACAATTGCTTCTACAGCAGACAAGAAAATGGAATTGGCTCTAGGTTGTAAAACAGGCAACCTCATCTGGCACATGCACTGGCAAAGTTTACTGTGACTTAGAAAACCAATGCCTACAGGCCCTGTAACAAGACAAATTTCCAGAGTACAGAACACACAGAGCGAGGATGAAAGTGAAATGCAGCAGACCAGATACTTCTTGGCATATTACTGCTTCAGGGATGTATATATTTTAGTGGCTGATAATGCTGACAAATAGAAATACAAACCAAAGAACACTCAGAACAACTGTGAAAAGGAGACAGAGTAAAGCAAACACTTCTCAACCTATTATTGCTTTAGGGATACATGTATTTTAGTGCTAATAATGCAGGACAAATAGAAATCCAAAGAAAGAGCCATACATTGCTTCTGGATGATTCAACTACATTGGGAACATATTTGTGTGAGACTGAGAAGCATGCACACAGGCATTTTTATGTTTGACTACAACTAGCTGAATCATTTGCTTCAAGCAAGAAACAGAGCATTGCTGTAAGCAAAATACTATAGAAGATGACTAGGACTTTTACAAATAAATACTATGTGTTATCTTCAAGTATCAGTTTAAAAGTCTTAGAAAGTCAGCCAGAAGCATGTTAAGATTCTAGACAAGGAACACAGAAAACATGCACACAGTCCCTTAGAAGTTTCACCACTACAGGGTAAATTACTGAGAATTAGCTCTTGAATAGATTAAACACAAGTGTTCCAAACAGGTGGCTCAAATCCTGCTAAAGATCCAAGACAGGACTGCTGGTCTTGAGCTATGTAGAAAAGCTTTATCTGCACTCCTGCATAACAAGCTCAGAGTACTGTTTGCTCCTGTGCAAGGAAACACTCCACATCTAAGAGGATAATGATTAATAGCCCAGATATACATGGGTGTCAGGAAAGCAATTAACTTTGAATCAGGGAGAGGCCTGCAGACTGATACAACAGACAGCTCTTGAATGAAGGGAAGGAGTAGGTGGGGACAGAACAGGCAGAATCAAAGCCAAAACACAAACAGTATCTCTTCTTATTCTAAAGTCACCATCAGAGACACAACAGAAGGTAAAACAACAAAGCATGACCTAAAAAATGTGCCATGAAACTCCAGCTTTTTCAGAAGCACACAGGCTGTTGAACACGATTATATTTTGTGGATCCCAGCCAGAAAACCTGCAGACTGGTGTCAGGAGCAGAGAGAAGTCCTAAACCTGCAAGGATGACAAGATGCACAGAGGAAATCACACAGACCACACAGATGCAAACAAATATTGTGCCCTACGCAACATTAGATTTTATGATAAATAGTATCTTCTCATCCAACTTGTCCAAGAACTTAGTACATTCCCACTCACTAAAAGGAAAGTTAGTATTATTTGTGTAATGCACCACTCAATGGGTGCCCATGTTTCTGCTAAATGCACCAATGAATTTTTCCAAGAACACACCAGTCAATTATTACAAGAGGAAGGATCTGTGCTTTATTTCTCCTCCTACCCAAGAAAAACACACAGCAAAAAACCAGACACAAGTAGTAGCTCAAAATATTCTCACAGTGATTGATTTTTTGGGATGAAACATCATGAATGTCTATGTGAAACACTCAGCCTTTTCCACCTCTATTTTCAGGATCCTAAAATTGCCCAGGTGGCTTTGGATTTCATTTGTACCAAGCTGTTCCAATGTGAATTGAACTGGTGAGGTCAGCAGCACCTATGATTAATGCAGGAGCAGGGAGTCTACCAGGCAAAAGACTTAGCTGAACTCCATAGTGAATAAAACCAGACTTACCTTTTCCCCTCAGGCAGATTCCCCATTCCTGTGCTGATATAGCTACTACTGACCTCAACAGTGCAATAATCAAGGACCTGTGAACAAACAAAAAAGGTCACTTGTATGCAAACATCTGCTGAAGTGCATGCTTAAAGTACACACAGCTTTGGACTTAACCACTATTTCCTGCATGCTCAGCATGCTCCAGTTCAAACATTACCACACTGCCTTCCTCAGATGTTAGACTCTCCACATTCTCCATCAGAGCTCCAATCAACAATCCTAAAAAAAATTAACTAACTAAATCAGAGAGCAAGTACTTAGTGGTGGACCCCTGTGATTTTTATCTACTTAACCTCACAAACAGAACTTCCTAGGTAGGCAGCTACAAGCATAAAATCAAGTTCAAAACAACAGGCAGAGTAGGTCCTCATACACCTAGGAACAGCAAAGAAAGCACACTGACCTGAACCTTAAACATACAAAAAATGCTGTAAGAATGAGTATTTCTTTCCTACTATCACCTGCTGAACAAGTAGATTCCAAAGGAATACTAACTCCAACTTGAGTCCTCTGACTTTAGGATTCTGGTGTACCATCCTCCACCAGCTATACAAAAATGTAGGCTCCCAGCTCTCCCTGTTCCCACTTGCACTCCAGTTAGATGTTCAAACAGGCAGTAAAAATATTCCCTGTCTCCAACACCTCATGTAGGCTCTGTGCTTCTGTTATCTTTTTAGATTGCTGAAGTTGCTCCAGCCCTTCTTGTCATGGCTTTTATCTTAATTTAACTTTCCCTATAAAAATCTCTTAAGTACTTTCTTAAGTATACTTATTAGCTTCAATTAAGAGGTTTTGCTTCCAAATTTCTTTAGTCACCTTTAAGATAGTAGCTTTTTCCCCTTTCCTAACTTCTGATAATTTTTACAATTGGAATGCTGACAATTTTAACAGTTGGAATATGAAACCTATACTACAATAGCATGAGAAAAAATTGCAACATGCTCAGAAGTTAGTTGTCTTCAGCATCAGGATCACCTAACACTTGCTTAGAGAAATTTTTGAGTCCTGACTGCCTATTCATTTCTGTGAGCTAATGACCAAGTCAAATCAACAATTCTATTTTTTTCCAGGTTAAGTACTGCAAGTTCCTCCAAGACTAGAGTTGTAAAACCTAATGGGTCATAATGTTTGAATGTTCACAATATTAGTTTAAAACCCCACAGAATCACAGATAGCTACCAAGTATTGTAGTACCATTACAGGCTTGGAATAAGAATCAATGGTAATTTAAGGGAGGAAATCAGAGGGATACAAACAGGAGCTGCCCATTCCAGCAGCTGGTCTGGTCTTGTTTCGGAGGCTAAACTGCACCACAAGGCATGAGAACAGGATGGCACCATGTCCACTCCTCTGGGCACAGCAGTTCTGCTCTGGTACTGCACTAGGGAAAAGAAGGAATACTTCTAGATCTGCTTTTCTTGCCCTTGGAAATCAGAGAGATGCAAAAGCAAGATCTGATGAACTGCAGAAGACAGCTCAGACAAGGGCATGAATCAAGGCAATTGCTGTTGTTTTCAAATACTAGCAATATTTAACTTTTCTATTAGAATAAATGCAATTGATGGCTTATGAACAATGGCTCTGCTCTGACAGCAATGCATCAGTCCTAACAACATGAAGTTATTTAATGACACCAAGGTCACCTTCATGTTTTTATGACTCTCAACTTAAAGGAAAGAAGGCAGTCAAACAAGAACAAACAACCCAGTGCAAAAACTTCAACATCCACCCATTTATTAAGAGTGTGATCAGTTCAAGATGTATTTAAAGTTCAAATTACTGGCGCCTTCAAGTAGGCCTAAGCTCAAAGTTCTTATCTGGTGAACCAAGAGTAGGAGTGCTAAAACTATGAAAACATACCTAGAGAACTATCCAGTGTTACTAAGAAAGGGAGATTGGTCAAGTCTCTGTAGGGTTCTTGCACATAACAAGCATTTAGGAGAAAAAACAGGAGATAATTTCTTATGAGCAAATAGAAATTAAAAAGCTTCTTCCACTGGCACATGCCAGCAATCAATTTAGATGTTTCTCAGAGCAGTGCTCACCAGAACGCATGCCCCATTTACAAGGCCATACACTCCACAGCAGTGGGCAATACAACCTGTGTAACCCCAGGCAGGCTCTTCTGATCTTTCCAACTCAGAATGCATTCCCCTGTATTTCCAGAGAAAGGCAGAAAAGTAGAAGAGCTGTGGCTAAACACAAACACATACTTAATACTTCCAGGTGCTGGAAAACAATCTTTTTCCAAAGTGATTATATGCACAGACACATTAAAACTGTAATTACTGGTTTTGCTTCCCTTGCAAGGGAAGCAACAGTGGAGAAAACCACATACATGAGGCTCCAAAACAAACAAAAAGGTAAACAAAAGGGCTGTTACTTCTTGTTCCTGCAGGTTAGCCTACAGAAACTCCCACTTCTGGGAAAAGGCTTGAAAACTCTTGCCATAGGGCTCCCACAAATGGTACAAGTTTCTAGAACTATTTAATTTTGTCTAGACTGAAAATGTGGGTGATGTCAAGGTGACTTCAATTTTTGCTACACATTTTTGTTTACATAGCAGGTTCTCCACCATTTCTGGCATCTCATGGTTTTGTGTGTATCATCTGTTGATTGACAACCATTCCTGCCTCAGAGAGTGCAGGACTGAGCATGCAGCTGTATGTGCTTGGCTGGCT
This sequence comes from Oenanthe melanoleuca, assembly GCF_029582105.1. NCBI lineage: Eukaryota > Metazoa > Chordata > Aves > Passeriformes > Muscicapidae > Oenanthe > Oenanthe melanoleuca. The sequence continues at coordinate 55,925,274 of NC_079334.1, forward strand.
GTTCACTGGATTAGAGAGCTCCTCAAAGCCACCACTTCAGATGAGACTTGAAGAACTCAGACCTTCCCAAATACTTTGCATTGAAAAGAGATCAGAAAGTTCTAGAACTGAGGCCTGGAGCAATTGCCTCAGGCCACCAGGGAGAAGAAAGGGAATCCTTACTTCTGCTGAAGACTGGTCAGCCTTGCAGTGTCTGACAGCCTGTGTGCTAAAAGCATCAGGTATTACCAGGGTTCTCCATACTGCCTGGAAATATTTTTTTTTGGAAGCTGTCTTGTCACTCAGAAGTAGAATATGCTTGCTGCTGTAGAATACTCACAAAAGATGAGCCCCAAGGTCAGTGCCACGTGGTCCTGGAAAATATCAGCTCTAATGAGAAAGAACCAAGAAGTCTTTCAGATTAGTCACAGAGGACAAACCTCCTCCAGAGAGCTGCTCTCTTGCTGAAAGAAAAATCAAGGAGGAGAGTGAAAGAAAAGTTCAGACAGAGAAGCTGGGTTGATAACTCCTGAATACACACAACTAAAAAATCCATCTACAGAGGAAGGGGGGAAAACGCCTGAGTGACAGCAAAAGGACAAGCCCAAGGTAAAGGCAAAAAATTGCATTTATCAATCAACATACACCTCTTTTTTTTTTTCTTTTTTTAAAGTTACACAACTGCTTCAGTGTCTGAGCTCACTACCACACAGCCACATGAAATGATGGCAGAACTCCAAAGAAAGCCAACCCAGGTGCAATCCCTAGAGCACACATGGGGACTTCAAACAAGAATCTGTGGTTTGAAAGGGAGGAGGAAAAAGGAAGTCTGTCCCCAACTGCAGAACAGGCAGACCTCCTCACTGTTCAGCTGAATAAGAGACCAAACCTAGGGGGAAGTGGGAACACACTGGCCAACTCCATAGCTGAAAGCGTGTTGTTTGGGGTCACATGTGGCATTTCATTCATGCCAGCAGCATGTTTAGAAAGGACTTGTGAAGGAAGGAGGGACAGACTGTTTAAGCTAAGAAACCCAAGTTCAGTGACTGGGCATATAAAAGCCAAAATAAGAAACCACCTATGAAAAAATCCCCTTCAGAACCTGCATTTGCTTTGAAAAAATTCTTTATGAAACCCATTCTAAATCTAACAACAAATCAGAGGAAGATCAGAAAAGAACAGGAATGTGTGCTTTTAAACCTTAATTTCTACAACTATCATGTGCAAAATATATTTTAGAAGAGTTTGCACCCAAGTTGAATCAAAAGACTTACAGAGTTTAGCTAATCATATGGCTTGAGACTCATCCAGAGCTTTGTTACACAAAACCTCTACAACAGAATTAACAACTGCTTCTCTTGATACTTGTTCACAGGCATAATCATTGCAAAGAAAAGCCCAAAGGTGGAACTCTGCTCTCCTGATTTTCATCAGTCACTGGTTTCAGGCTTCCAGCAGCTCAATGTAGACCCAGGCTCTTCACAAGCTTCACACCAGAAACACTGATTGTACAGGTCAGATGTGAAAGCCCACCAATGAAAACCCATAAAACAATTTTGCAAACAAAGCTATCAATCAGGCCCATTATACCTCTGGTGCCATAATGCCACACAGCTACAGTTGCTCACTTTGAGCCCAACCACCTTAAGCAGAAATCACCAGTTTTTGGGACTTATGTAGGACTTGCAACCCAAAAGCTTACCATATTTGAATTTAATAATCCCTAAGATTCTAAAATGCTACCTTTAAAAGAAATTAATGTATTTCAAAATAGGATATATTCTATAAAACCCCACTTAAGAGCATACATCTGCTATAATTAATCTTGACACCTACTGACAAAGAAAGATCTTTTCAGACCCTCCTTTCAGTGATTTGGTTTTTTCATTGCTTCTCAGGATACAATTGGCAAAATTAAGTGCAAGTTCTGACAGCACAGCACGAGACAGCAGCCAGCACCTTGAATCTGCTGTTTGCACTGTCCTCAGATATCCTGCCTTATGCCTCTGCTGACAGGACTGGTGCAAACTTCAGCCAAACAAGTCACTCAGACCCAAGAGCTCCAGCTGAATGATTTGCTGTCTCTAACATCACTGTAAGTGGATGCCACTGGTCTCCTGCTCCTGTAGCAAACAAAGCATTTTGAAAATAAGACCACCTACAGTGCCCACATGAATTTTTCAAGGTAAGAAAATACTTGTGTTTAACACTGCAAGCTTCCTTCAAATTGCCTTTTTATCAGGAGTAAGACCATAATTTCCATTTATGTCACCCATGAAATGGATGCTTTCTATTTTTTTTCAAATAAACAAAGATACTCATAATCCAACAGGTATTATGCTTTAATGGAACAGTTTGACCAAGTACAGGAAAAAATATTTCAGAAAAATTCCCATGTTTTAAAGACAGAAAACAAATGTCAAGGTTTATGAGCTATGTGAATTAATTTCTTTCTTCAGCTAAATAAAAACTACAGCAAAAAGGCCAGAACACCTCCCTTATGACTTTAAAGTGTCCAGAAGAATCAAAAATACAAAAATTCTCTTAGCTATAACTCTGTTAGAAATTACTTTATTCTGAAATGGTCACTAAATACAAGGTAGCAACATTAATGTGCAAATTGTTGATTTTTGTGTTATACCATCAGATAAAACAATAAGGGAGTCAGTGCTTGTTGACTTGACAGTGAACTGAGCACAGCACTGTGTATCCTGTCCAAGGCACACAAAATTAGACAACTACAAAACATACAGTTTTTCATCTTAAATTAATCCTGCTACCCTGGAAGATTTCAGCTCCAGTCAGAAGCTAATGTATCCTTCCAGATGCTTTTGCACAAGAATAGATTAAGATGCAGAGATTCAATCCTGAGCACAAACAGTAATGTCAGTAGGCTTAGATCCTGGAAGCTTGGGTAACCATCTGTGGGCAGTGACAGAACAAGAGTCAATTGCAACAACCCAGAAATTTGTCTCTCCATCTCCCTCCATCCCTACTGCCAGCTTATACTAACAAACCACTGTCTCCAGAGGTAAAAATAGCCTATGAACCTCTGGACTGAAAATTACAAGCATTTGTCAGAAGCAGCACAGCATATTTGGGGGTTGAGGGTGACTCCAAAATGCACCAAGGTGTAAGCTCCTTTAAAAAACACTGGTGGACACTCAGTTAAAAAAACAGACTGAAGCTTCAGAGCTTCCCATATTGGGTTACTGAGGGAGGATGAGAAGATTAATCTGGTTTTCCAAGAAAAAAATACACTGAAAATACCTGAAAAAGCTCAGTTGTATTAAAAAAAAAAAAAAAAAAAAAAAAAAAAAAAAAAAAAAAAAAACCCTAGCACACATAGCAACATGTCATACCAGTTATTTTCTAGTATTTCCACAGCACATCTAGCAGTCCAGATTACATGGCAGACCTTTATTTAACTACTATAAATATAATACAGAGTTTGCATTACATGATGGAAGTCCTTTGGATAAATCTCATTATTTTTGTCATTTGGTGTTGAGCCTTACTGTCAATAGAAGCCAACCACACCAGGGGAGCCACGACCATATGCCAGAGCTTTTCACTCCTGCCTAATTCTGTGTACAACCTTGTTTCCTCTGCTCAGAAAATGACCTACATATGTAGTCAAAAGATGCTACCAGAAGCACTACATATGTCAGATTCAAATACAGCCTTAAAAAAAAAAATACTACAGTCATTTTGAGCACAAAGCAAGCACTGAGCAGTAGGCTTACATTGTGAAGATACCTCATGCATGAAAGACAGGAGTCAAGGAAAAGATAAGGCACCTAACCAGGCAGGTCCCCCATTGCACTGCAGACTCAGTAATATGCACATAATGTAATCCTAAGTAACTCTGTTTTCATGAGAGCTTGGGTAATATGTAGATTAAGTAATGCCTAAGCCACACATTCGGGAAGAAAACAAAACCCTGAAAAGCTGATCATTAATTGAGCACCATTTATTCTGCATGCCAAACAAGACAGGAGTATCCAATTATCCAGCTAATGATTGTACATCAAGACAGAGATCAGCTATGGAGAAGCAAGCTTAATGCTGGCACATCCTGAATCCTGCTCAAACTGCTTTCCTTCCACAGGTGGTATCAAAGTGTTCTTGAAAAAGTAACCTGAACAACTCACTACCTGAAGCACCATGCCAACACCACCTACACCAGCTGTAAGCTTAAAACCTTCAGCATCCCCAGCTGACAGAAGAATAAACTCCTCCCATTGCATACAGGTGGCTGTTGGCAAACCACGGCCAAGGGGTTCAGGCAGATTAGGACACTGCACTGATTACAGCCTTAGAAAGAAGTGATTTTGCAAACATGGCTGTTTATCATTATCCTTTCTAGTCTCTGCTGTGTTCAGTCCCAGTGATCACTCTTCTCACTCTGCCTTCTTTCTCAAGACAGCAAGTTTTCAGTAGAAATAACTCTCATCTCCAGTCATGCCTGGTTCTTGCTTTTAGTATTTCAGCATTTAGTATTTCAGCTCTGACCTCAGGCTTTGGGACAGACCAAACACGAGCCAAGGGAAGGACCCAGCTCTCCTGTCAAGCACACAAACTACAGTAGCCAACACAAGACAACAGGAGAAGGCCTTCACCGTTATCAGATGCCAAAGGTTCAAACATGCTTTGTACCAATGACTTTTTTACCAAGTTAAGCTCATACTAAGTGTTACCAAGTACATGCAATCCAATTTCCTAAGTGTTTGAATTTTGCCCCCATTTGCTGTAATGAATATCTGTCCAAGTGTTGCATTCCTGATATCTGGCTCAGACAAATTCCTAAAGAGTCCAAGACACCAGAACTGTTTGGAAATGGGCAGGTGGGAAGGAATAATGGCCATGACCTTGCTCTTAAGCCATTTACTGGAACTGTCAAGAACTATGTATTTAGAAATTCAGATCTGAAAAGATCTAAGGATATTCTAAGCTCATGCTGAATATGTTTTCCCTTTTTATGCATTCTCTATATTTCATATTAATACTGAAGGGAAGAGGAACAGAAAAGGAACATAACAGTTTCCACCATAAAAATTTATTCAACATTTACAATAAAAGAGGATTTAGGCTTGTCCTTGAGAGAAGGTCTTTATTTCCAGAAACATCTCATTCTGTAATGGCTGTAGAAAAAAGGAGAGTTTTTCCATTTCAAAACAGCTCTAAAGAAAATGGTAAAAAATGGACAAGACTGACAAATGAGAGCTGTTCCTCATTTCAGCATATATCCTGTGGTTTTCATCCTTGAAAGTTAAACTGTACTCCTTTATAAATCACAGTCACAAGAAAAATAGCCATTTTCTCACACAGACAAAATTAATGCTGATCCACCCTGCACCAGCAAGGGCAGAAGGAACATCACATCTGCTTTTACAGCACCACAGTACTGATCATCACACAGTAATTCATTTAGTAAATGCAAAAAACCCTACAAGTATCTGGAGTAGGTCTGTTGATGGGCAATTTGCATGCAAAAAGCTACAGGAAAGAAACCTAAGAAATGTATAAAATTATACACAGTTAATAGGTTTTTACTGGTTTTCAGGGAGAAAAGCATTCATAACACTACACCACTGCACTCTCACATTTCAGCAGTTTGTACTATCACTGAAGTGTCACATTACTGAACAGACTTCTAACACCAACACTAGGAAGTTCTGGCTCACTTTGGGCAGACATAAAATGATAATCAGAAGTCTCCAAGAGATGAAAGGAAAGAAAAAACTTCCACCACTTTTTAATGCCTTCATGAAATTATCCAGGCTCCCTCTGGTGGGGGATTTAATGTTCTAGAGACTGTCCCAGTTTGCTACATGAGAACAGCTTTGAACACTACAGGTTTTTTTCTTTTGTAAAACAAACCATGTTAGGATTGGACTCTGCAATTCCAGGATTTTCTTGTCATGCTTCAGTCATAGCAATCTAAGGTAAAGCTTTGATTCTGGCCCTAAGCTACATCACATAAAGAAGAGCAGTCTCTGATTAAAAAAAAAAAAATTGAAAAAATTGAAAAAAAAAGGAAATGTCACATTTTTAAAATGTCAATTAGTGTCTTTGTGCTACAAAATCCTCAGAACACTTCTCATTTCTTACTTCAGCTCTCCAGAGTCTCAGCATAACCACCACCTCTGCCCCTGATGGGGACAGAGGCCAAAGAGAGATCACTCTCCCCAGGGCACACAAGAGATCTAGGGCTCCTAGTTTTCATTTCTGTGGTTCATGTGTTGATTATAGTACATCCCAAGTCTCATATCTCTTCAATAATTCGAATATCATTTATTTGCACAACTGTAAGACAATTCCAACATGCCTCTTATCTCCCTACAAAACACACACACACAAGAGTCAAGCAAACCATCCATCCATTCAATTTCTCTACACCCCTGAAATTGTCATTGTAACCAGCTACCGTAAAGGAACATGACAAGCTTTACAACCACAAAAAGACATCACATATGGGATTTTTAGTATCTTCCACTAAATATATGTACTACATATTGCCATCAAAATTCCTGTTCTCCGTGCAATCTCTTAGTCAAATTCAGTTTTGCCTCCTGAACATCATGACCATTATTACTAACACTCTGCAGTCTTAAGTCCTGAATAAACAAAACAAAACAAAAAAAAAAAAAAAAATTAAAAAAAATAAAAATAAAAATAAAAAAAAAAAAAAAAAATAAAAAATTAAAAAGAACCATCCAACTTGGGGCAACAAAATAGTAACCCAAAGTTGTTCCAGTAGGAAAACCAGCATGAGCCTTCATAGATGGAGTCAATTTTATTTCTGACAGCCCTTATTATGACTCACTAACTTTTCTTCCTTAATAAGGCCACAATTTGCATCAGAGAAAGTGTGTGTATAACAAGCCTGAGGACTCAGAAAATTATTCAATAGCTAAGAAACAACTTTGCTACACACAGGAAAATAATTTTACTTTTCAATTTGTCCTTATGCTTTCAGCTAGAGATGCAAAATTATACCTACTATAAAGATTCTGATTAACCACATACAGCCCATCTTAGATGATGAGTATAATTCAATTACTGCCAAATAGGATGGCAGCTGAAGAGAAACCCAAATTTGAGGGATATTTAGGATAAAGTCCACACAGAAACCAGTCTAATAGGTCAGAGGAAACAGTCCTCATCACTGGAAGTTCTTCGGGACAACTAAAAAGTTTTACGAGAACCCACTGCTTGCAACCCATATAGGAAGGCAAATAAAGAGCAGCAATTCACGTTCAGGGAATCCAAAGCCTTCCAAAGCAAGCGTTAACTCATTCAGACCAGGGAGATTACTACCTCATCTTGTCCCAGAGGCATTCCTTTAGTGCCCAAGTGTAGCTATGCGGGGAACCAGCAGAGAGGCATTTACAGTTCAGAAAGACAGGCGTGACCTCCTCGCCCCTGCCTTCCCAGAACCCTCTCAAACGCAAAGCCTGCGGCGTGCGCTGTTGACACTGACAGACCACCCTAAAGATGAAACTGCAGAAAGGATGCGAGACCATTCCCCTCGTACAGAAACCAGGCAACTCTCCCAGCAACGGGGCAGGACTATACCACCTGTAATGCAATCGAGGAGGGCAAGCACACACACCGTCCCTTGCACCCCGCCCCGGACCCCGCTCAGCCAAGCGCTGCCCTCGCCAGCTCCCCAACCTCGGGCGCTCCGCGGCCACTTCGCCTCCTGCTTCACCGCAAGGGGCTTGCGGGCGTGCAGGGACGGGGGACTCCCGGCTCGGTTAAACCCGCCCCGGGGGAGCGCTGTCCCCGGCGGCAAGAGCCGCGTCCCCGCGGGGCAGGGAGCGCGGCGGGGCGGCGCGGCACTCACCGATGCCCAGCCCCACCACCACGCGTCCCGCCAGCAGCGTCTCCTTGTCGCGGGCGGCGGCCAGCACGCCGGAGCCCGCCGTGAAGAGGCCGCTGGCCAGCAGGATGCAGGGCCGCCGGCCGCACAGCCCGTTCAGGACGCCGCCGGCCAGGGCGGACAGGGCGGCGGCGCCCACCGTGCCGGAGACGAGCAGCTCCTGCCAGAGCGCGTCCAGGTTCAGCTCCCTTTTGAGGAGGAGCAGCGCCCCCGACACCACGCCGGTGTCGTAGCCGAAGAGGAAGCCCCCCAGGGCGGAGAACACCGACACCACGTAGACGAAGCCGGGGGTCTCGTCCTGCTGGAACTGGCGCCGCGCCGCCCGCTCCAGCTCTCCGCCCGACGCCGCGCTGTTGAGGCTGGAACAGGACTCGGCGGCGATGAGGCTCCGCTCGCCCGCCGCCGCGCCCGAGCCGGCGGACCCGTCCGCCTGCCGCCGCCTCTTCTCGCCCATCAGGTTGCTCAGGCTCCGCAGCGTGTACTCCACATTATCGCTGGCCTTGCGGGACATGGGACGGCCGCGGCGGCTCCCGCCCCGACCGGGGGAGGGCAGGGGTCTGAGGCGGGGGCTGCCGGGCTGCTCAGGCTAGGGCGGCGGGGCTGCCGCTGCTGCCGACGCTGCCCGTCCTCGGCGCGCCCGCCCCTCTTGGGCCGCGCTCAGCTGGTTCGCATCGTCCCCCCGCCGCCGGGCGGACTTGAGGGGAAGTTGCCGCCGCTCCCAGCGCCCGGGCGGAGCTGGAGGCGGAGGCAGGCGGGGACAGCGGCGAGCGCGGCCCGGCGGGCGCAGGGGGCGGGCTCGGCCCCCTCCCGCCGTGCGCGGTACGGGGCAGGCGCGGCCCGGAGCGCGTGCGCACGGAGCGCTTGGGCCGCTCACTCCGGGCGGTGGGGCGCGCTGGGGCCGGGAGGAAACGGGATGGAAGCCAGGAAGGAAGCCCTGGGTGGGTGGGTGCCACGCAAGCCCGGGGGCCGGTCCCCGAGCCCGCGGAGCTGTTCCTGCTGGCAGCCCCCGTCTGCCTGAGGTGGAAGGGGCCGCCGGCCGGGACTGCGCGCCCGCCCCCCGCGCGGTTTCTGCGCTACCTGGGGAGCGCTCTCCGGGTGCCGGGGCGTGCAGGGATCGCAGTTGACTTAATAACTGGATCGTTTGAAGGGAGACAGCGTTCAGTCAGTTTCGGAAGCGCTGGGTGACACTGGCTGTGCTGCTGAGCAGGTTTTCACTGCTGGGATCGCCGGCTCTCTCCGTCCAGGCTCAGCTGCGGGGACCATTTCTGATCGTTAGTGCCGATTAATTGTCCCGCCTCCCCGCTCTCCCTCTTTTCCGAGTGTCGAGCAGGAAGGGCGCTGGGGCTGCAGAGCTCCAAGAAGCCCCTTGGCACGGCTGCCGTTGCGTTCTCTGTCTGTCAGGCAGGGCTCTGAGCGAGCCTGCCCGCCCCGTCCCTGCCCGCTGTACGGGCAGCTGGAGCAGCCGCTGCGGCAGGAGTGCTGGAACGGGCTGCTCGGGGACGGCTCGCTCCATGGAGACTGCAAACCCACCTGGACGTGTTCCTGCGTGACCTGCTCTAGGTAACCCTGTCTTAGCAGGGCCCATGAATGATCTCTAGAGGTCCCTTCCAACCCTAACAATTCTGTCATTCTGTTACCAAAAAGGGAAATTTCCAGCAGTTGTTCAGAGAGGGACAGGTTTCTTACCATGTGGGAACAGATTTTGGAGCTTGTTCTCGTGTTTGTGCTTGAAGTAGAGCATCGTGTTTTGCTAATTGCACCTTTAGACACTCGTTTTGGAGATTTTTCACCGGGACGCAGAGCCTGGCGGATCCTGTCAGCAGAGAGAGGTGCCTGACTCTGTGAGCAGCCAGGCAAGCTTTGCTGCCGGTGTGCATGGAAGGGCTTCCAAATGCAGTGCACACCTTGGGGGAGAAAAGAATATATCATAATATCACAATATTACAATTTGTACTTCTTGTGTAGGTATGTTCACACATATATATGGATAAAACAAAATTTTCCTTCAGACTTAACTATCTTCTGTAGAGATTCATATGAGGCCAGCCAGCGAATTTTGGTAATTAATTGGATCAGTTATCAGCCCACACCTTCTGAGCAGTACTAGTCATAGCCATGTGAATTTAAAAATTAGAAGAGGGTGCAAAGTCCAACATGGCCAGCTGCACACAGCCTCTTTAGTGGCTTGCCTCTGCCTCAAAGCAAGCTGTGACATACTGATACTGGTCCATATACCAACTAAATAAAATAGCTGTAGTAACAAAAATTAATTATAATAACAGTATAATAATGTTTATATAGCTAATCCAGTTAAAGACAGATGTGGCAGTAGATTTCTAAATACAATAAGGTCAGCTTGCATGTTTGAGCATGGGAGAAGCCTAAACTAGATAGTAATTAAATGCATGTTAATATTCAGTTATTTTTAGTCAGGATTTGGGTAACACGGTATGATTGGCACAGGGCATTCCTTATTTTGGTAAGGACCAATAGGTTGGCTTTACTAATACTTGAGCAAGGTCCAGGTTCTAGCATCGAGAATGAAGTTACCACAGAATATGCTGAGTTGGAAGGGACCCGCCAGGATCATGAAGCCCAACTCCCAGCCCTGCACCCTCCCTTCCCAAGAGTCACACCATGCCCAAGAGTATTGGCCAAACACTTCTAGAACCCTGCCAGGCTGGTGCTGTGACACTGCCCTGTGGAGCCTGTTGCAGTGCCCCACCACCCTCTGGGGGAAAAACCTTTTTTCTAGTATCCAACATCAACCTCCCCTGACACAACTTCAGGCCATGCCCTCAGGTCCTGTCACTGTCACCACAGAGCAGAGATCAGTGCCTGCTTCTCCTCTTCCCCCCATGAGGAAGTTGTAATTGCAGCGAGGGCTCTCCTCAGTCTCCTCCAGGCTGAACAGACCAAGTGCCTCAGGCACGCCTCACACAGCTTCTCCTCAAGGTCTTTCACCATCTTGGGTTGCTCTTCTTTGGACACTCTCTAATAGTTTAACGTTTTCATATTGTGGTGCCCAAAACTGCCCACACTCAGAGCAGAGGGGACAATCCCCTCCCTTGCCTGGCTGTGATGCTGTGCCTGATGTCCCCAGGACACAGGTGGCCCTCCTGGTTGCCAGGGCACTGCTGGATCACGTTCAACTTGCCATCATCCAGGACCCCCAGGTCCCTTGCTGTGGTTCTGCTTTCCAGCCTCTCATTCTCCAGTCTGTCCATGTCATAATTATGTCAAGACAGATTAGCATCACCACCAGTCCTGTATTAGAAATTTTTCATGTTCTTCTCCTCTCAGACAACTCTGACTCCTTTCCTCATAGGCAGCTTCACACAGTACTGACTCCTTTTCTTATAGGCAGCTCCACACAGCCCTGACTCCTTCTCTCCTCTCTGAATAACTGGCTAAACCCCAACCTAGCCTTTCCTGGCTGCCTTTCCACGATTGTCCCTCAAACATCATCATCTTACCTTATCTGTCCCTTACCTCCACACAGCCAGCAGACTCTGAGTCTCAAGCACCAACAAAACTGCACGTGTAGCTAGTGTCCAACTAACCCACTCCTTTTTAACACTCAAGCTCACTGGGCAGGCACAGATGTTTCCACTCCTCTATAGTCAGTACAGCTGTAATTCATCAGGAGAAATTGCCTTCTGTGCTAGCCTTTCAACCTCTCTTCCCACATGCCCATACATCCAGGGTTGCTCGTCTGAGGCACAGAATCTGGCACTTTCCCTGGCTGAACTGCTGAATGCTGGACATTTTGTCCAGAAGGATACTATGAGAGACAGTATCAAAAGCTTTTCTGAAATCCAAAATGATTACATAAACTGTCTTCACTTGATCAAATAGGTGGGTTACCAGGAACTGTTCCCTCAGGTCCAGCAGCTCTCCATGGCTTACATTTCTACAGCAAGAGAGAAGTTGTAATCTTCCAGGAGTCTCCAGACTTGCCTGACAAGCACAATACTCACTAGTTTGTTTTTTTTTTGTAAGCCCCAAATAAAAATGTGGGGGACAGTGCATGAAACAGAAAGCAATCACTCCAAATCTCTAGCCAACTAGAAGGAATGCTTTTACAGAATATTGTCACAACAGCTGGCTGTCACAAAAACAACCTGTCTTTTTAACAACCACCTCAGATGCTGGAGGCATTCTGTATGTTGTTGTTAATAGAGACTCAAGAGAGCTAACAAGATTTTTTTTCCACTGATGGCCCAACACAAGCACAAATACACATAATTTCTTATCGGATCATGCTGTCAAACTTCTCTTAAAAGGATTCCCTGAAGAAACACAACAAAAAGTTCAGCTGTGAGATGCACTACACTGAAGACTGAATTTATGAGAAAGACAAAGGATTTGTTTGGTTTGTAGATTTTCGTTATTGTGATCATCTCTCCATAGTACTGCATTTCATGAAAAAAGCTGACTTATAAATGATTCCACATTAATTCAAAATGCAGTAGGTATGATTAGTAATCTAAGACAGTGCATCAGATTCAAAGAAGGATTTGAGTGGATTTTAGGTATGATATTATGCTTTCAAGAGATTGAATATTTAATTAAAATATTCAATTTTAGAATATTGTGTGTTTAGATTCACAACACTTTCTCATTCTCTCCTTTAAGGTGTGTTTGCACCATTGTTTGCCAGGATGTTGTGAACTAAATCAAAGAACTGGTCCAGCTTTCAAAAACTCTAATTTTTGTGTTTCACAGAGAGCAGTAATAATCACTGGATTTTACTGCTTTTATGTTGTTGATGTATGGCATACATCAGAAAATGTCTTTCAGAAAATTACTGAGGACTTTGTACATGTGCCCAGAACTCTTCTAGAACATAACAGGGGAGTAAGCTCTTGTCTTTGCAGACACTCAGAAGTGGGTGGATGAGTGCTGAAATCTCTTAGGGACTTCAGACCAGCCAAGATTCAGAGAGAGATGCTGTAAATCTGTTGTGTTATCTGATGGTCAGTAGCCCCACCCAGCAAGTGGGAGGCCAGATTAATGGATTTGCTTCAACCTAGGACTCAGGACCCAAGAAATCTCTTTCTCACCTCTCAAGAAGGTTAGAGGTTCAATAGGGAAAAGATGGATTCTTAAAGAAATTGGTGTGAGGACAAAAATGTAAGAGTTATGGGACTAGATAGATAGTTAGGCAGAATAGGATGTGATTCTGTGGCAAAAGATCAGCTTTATCAATGATGGTTATATTATTTACATAAAAGTAGTTGCACTAAAAATAAATAAATAAGGAGTAATACATGGAGCAAATCCTCAAACCAAAGGATTCTTCCCATCTCACTTGGTGCTGTGGGGGTCGGCATGAGGTCTTTAGCCTCATGTGAGATTCAGCAATATAGTGTCCAACCCCATTTGTTTTTAGATTTGTAAACTAATTTCTTGGTTTTTATTGTTATGATGCCTTAAACTCTGATACTGCTTTGATAGTCAATTATTTTGCCACGAGAAATACTACTGTGCTGGGCTTAGGGAAATCACCTTGCTGAATGTGCAAAAAATACCAGCAAATGCAGTTTATAATAGCAGCTCATATAATGTCTGAAACCTTGGAAAAGCAATTATAGTAATGACAGAACTTTTTTTCTTCAAGTTAAGTTTCCTTGCAGTCTCAAGGTTCAGAAACCTTTTCTGTACACAGAATTTTACATTATCAGCGTGCCATGGTGGGGTACAACTTTTTACAAAATTTATTTCTTTGTGCTGAGAAGACACAAACCCTGGCCTATGATCACACCAGCTTGTTGAGTTTGCAGATATGTATGAGTAATATAAAGTTGAGAATTCCTTACAAGGAATTCTCTAAAACAGAAAAACAGGATCTGAAAATAGGAGTTTAGAAACTATTTGAAATAAGTAGTGTATTGGCATAAAACTTCCTTTTGTTCCAAAGGTCATCTACAATTCTAACCACAATGTTGTTAGGTCTCTTTGGAAAGAAGACACTTTCAGATACATTCTATTGTTTTCTGGTTCCCATATAACATTCCTTCTCCAGCATTTTCTCTGTCTTGACAGAGACATTAATTTATCTGAACGTGCTATTTCTGAGCTCTCAATACAGTTTTAATTGTTTGTAATCCTTCCAGTGTTTGATTTGGTTTCTCATTTATATGTAGAGATCCCAATTAGATCCTTCTCCAATATCTTAACAAAATTCACCTCTCATATATACAGCCTCTCCTTGATTGGATGCTGCTTTATAGTATTCTTACACTGTTCTGCAGTGAGACTTTTAGCCTGTTATTTACCTTCTACTGCAGTTATCTGAAGCTGTAAACTGGGACATCACTACTGACCTCCTCTGTAAAATCCTTTCAAAAAATAAAGTAGCATTAGAATTTATTAATAAGAAATGCACTGGTGCCATGCATTTAATCCTACTGGTCAAATGTTAAGAAATAAATTGCTTTAGAAATATGAAGAGTTACAGCCTTAGCACTGGAGAAGGGTATGGATGATGGTGATGGCAGAAATAAGCTGACAAACTGTGAGATGAAGCATTCATTGCCTGACAGACTGGCAGCAGTACAGCTAAGGTTGCTAAGGCATCACATCACAGGCTGTTTCAATCTCAGATAACTTTACCAAACTAACCATCTGAGCTCACTTTTTGCCTAATTTCACTCTCTTTCTTTATATAAATATGAATTCCAGCAAACCTACTTCAGTCTTATTGAAAATGCAATTGTAAGAGACACATTTTTTTAAGTTATATTTTTCTCTTTATTTTTAAAATCTACAACTTCTTTATGCTGTAGAGAAGGGACTCAGTTTTTGGCAGGAGAACAGTTCCTTTCTGTCGTTCCTTTGGCTGTCAAAAGGAAGATTTAACGAGATTTGACTGAAACAGAGTCTCTGGTAGAGTCAGCAGCAAACATGTGAAAATGTGCTGCTAAATCCAGTGTGCCCCAATGTCTGCACCTGCATGAAATAGAGACTTGTGCACTGACCTCTGTGCAGGGGTCCAGGAGTGAGGGTCAGGCTGCACATTTAAATGCATTGTTCTAAAATTCAGGGCCCAGCACACGCTAAAAGCCAATGGCAGTGCAAAATGGGAAGCGGGGCTAGAGGGGGTTGCAGACTTTATTATTCTACAATTCAGATTTTTTACATTTGTGTACTTGCAAAGGTGCTTTGCCAAGTTACAATCCTTATGAAGTCATTATTACCCTGTGAAAGTTGTAATTACTTAATTACAACACCTGGCAGCATGAAAATCAAGGACTTGGCACAACATTACCCGTGAGATTCCAGGGATACCAGGGATGCTCTTCATACACTGTATCTTCAAACTATGTATGCTGACACAGAGCTGTTTATCTACCAAACAGAAACCTCCTCAAGTGCTGCAGGTAAGCCCAGAATAACAACAGGCCATCTCTGAGTGAGCTTAGATTTCTGGAACCAGAGTAATGCTTTAGCCAGCGCACACCTAGCATCTGATGTACATGGAAGGCATATACAGGAAGAAGAGAACCACATGCAAACCCATTAATTTTGGTCCAAAACTCCTTCATTCCATTGTTCACTAAACAAATTTTATTTATGAGAGTTCCATAAAAGGTGGACAGCACTTGTAAACCAAATCCTTCTATGGATTATATAAGACCAGAACATCAGTTGTCTATCATTTAATGAAAAATAAATCAGAAAGGCTTTCAGGCTTATTTATGACTAAACACTATTCTCCATCCCTGCAAGAGTAGCATCTGACCTGGCATGAGTTCACTACTTTATAAACTCTCACCTCATCAATGCAAAATATTTCCATCAAATTAAAGTTCCAAGAAGTGGAAGCCATATCCTATAAGCTGCAGGTTAAAAGCTGGTTTTGCTGACAGCCCTGACTCTGCATTGCCTCATAGCAGAACACTGTACAGAAGTGCTTCTTCTGAGTTTGCAAATGAAACTGGAATCAGACCAGGAAGAATCCAGTTACCACTCATTAAGTTGGTTGATCCTTTGGATCTGACAGACTAAAAATCCATCAAAATTTGTTCAGTGGGATTTTTTCTGAGACGACTGTACCATGAGGGGTAGACAACTTTGAGAAGGAAATTGTACCCTGTGAATTCCCTGTATAAAGGCAAAATACACTCAGAGAGTGCCTAAAGTTGACTGACACATGCCGACATACCAGGCATCATACTGGGATGTGGAAGTTGAAAATCAGCACTTTCCATTGCTGAAAAAGAGGATGTAGCTGCAACACACTGTCATTTGTATTTGCTTCCTTGCTTATTTCTTTCTCTATCTGTATTTCAAAAGTCCTATTTCCACCAATGTAGATGGATGGGGTTTTTAAATCTATTTTGTTCTGCTGTAAGTATTAAAATCTGTTGCATTTTAGAATAGATCCTCTGTGAAGTGTTTGCTGGAATTTCCTCTAGAAATTTTAACAATTCCCTGACAAGCAGCATAGTGGCCAAGGTGGTAACATTAAATATAACGTTAAAGACTTTTGAAAAGTGCATTAATAGTGATTTTTGACCCCTTCAAAGCGTTTGATATGTGGATGTCCTATTCCCCAGGGAAGGTTAAGGCTGCCTTAACCTTAACCTTAAGGAAGAGTTGAACAGTCTCTAATACTCATCACAAAGCAATGCCACTGACTTTTAAGAAGCATCTGTAAGTTCAGTGAGGACTCTGCTTTCAATGTGACACTAACAACACATGGCCCTTGATATATATAGGAGGCATTTCTGATGGTGCTCTGGGTGCAGGAGTTAAATACACAGGACCTCTTTCTAGCAGCTTTCCAAGGTACCAGGCTGTTTTCACTAATGATACAAAATTTCTGCACCTGCTTCTCTCTACAGATATAAATTATGTGCCTAAATAAGGCAGATTTGAGCCCATGCCATTTTTGCTTGTATCAAAAGGCAGGCAGTGAGAGGCTTCCCCCAGGTGCCCTCAGTGATGCACAGTGCCTAGCAGTCAGGAGCTGCACTGCCAGGCACAGCTGCAGAGGCTGCCCTGGGGGACACAGAGACTTTGTGGTGTGGAAGCTGGAATGTGGCCTTGGATGGATACACAGTATTAAGGAAAATGGAGAAGAAATGGGGCTGTCATGCTTTACATTAAGGAGCTTCTTGACAAATGCTATGCCCCAGTATCAAACTGAAGACAAACCTGGTGAAAGCTTCTGGGCCAAGATCACAGCAAGGAGCAGCCTAGGGAGGTTGTAGCAGTTGAGTACCACAGGCTGCAGATTATGAGGAGGCAGGGGCTGGAGCCTCCAACCTGGAGCCTCACTGGGGATTTCAGCCACCTGGTAATATGCTGGAAGGGCAGCACAGCACTGGGCAGGCAATCCAGGGTGTTCTTAGAGTGCAATTGTAACATTTTCCTAACACAGGAGTGGGGCAGTCATGACTGACTTGTTCATCCTGGCTTGGCTTTCTGCTGAGGGGCTGGGAAAAAGTGGGGATGAGAGGGGTCACAGAACTCTGCTCAGGCTGTGGGTGATTTGTCACAGGTGACAGATGCAGTAGAGCCAGGAAGGAGAGCCACAAGACTCTGGGTGAGCAGATTGACTTATTCAGGAAATTGCCTGTGGGAAGCAGCTGTGAAGGGGAAAAGTCCCCAGAAGAGCTAATTAGTTTTTAGAGAGCTCATGCATGAGCTATAGTATTGTGCAGGAGCACAGGAAGCTTCAGCTGACAGCCTGTGGGCTAGGCAAGGACCATCCAGGTGAACTACAATACAGACAGGGAATGTGCAGGAAGCAGAAACAAAAAGCATTGCTCAGACACTGAGGACTAAAATCAGAGAAGCTAAAACCCAGCTGGAACTAAAATTAATGAGGATCATAAAGGGAAGTAAGGTAAAAAGAGATAGCCTGGGTATATATGGGTACACAGGTGGATGGGAGAGACAACACAGTGAAGGTTGAAGTAATCAGCAGCTTTTTTGCACGAGCTAGCACACGTGAATTGTGCTGTCTGGCCTTTGCACATATCAGCACGGGGGGAACAGAAGAGCGGTGGAGAAGCAGCAGTTAGGGAGCACTGAGAAATCCTGTGGGCATTCAAACCCATGGAGTCAGGTGGTGCTCACTCAAGAGCATCAATATTGCTGGTCAGCAAAGTCTATCATCTACAGAAAATCATGGCAAGCAGGAGAGGATCCTCCTGACTGCAAGATGGTTAATGTAATGTTTATTTTTAAAGGCAAGACAAGATACAGGGAGCTGTAGGTCAGCCTGAGTGATTCCTGGACAGGTCGTTCTTTGTTAGTCCTGGGACGTTTACCTGAGAGAGCACAGGGGTGTGCTGGATAAGAAGACAGCTTTGCCCTCTGTACTAAAGGTGCTTGTTCATCACCAAGAGCACATGTGGCACGAGTAGTGCAGGGACTACACTGGAAGACTCTGCAAGATGGTGGTACAGCCATGTTCATACTGCCTGCTGGGAATGGTCCAGGAGCAACATATACCCAGCCACTCCCAGGATTTGTCTCAGGTCCTGTCGGTTGCTCCAAAACAGAGACTGAAGTGATCTACAATTTTGCACTTACACATTTTATGGATCAGCACTCCACTTCTCTCATACTACTATGTTTAGCAGAGCAGGAGAGCCTCTCTGCTGACCACGTAAGCAGCTGTAGCTCCTGCCTCTACTTCTGCTTACATGCTTAAAGAAGATGGTGTGAATACCCACCTTGATGTAGGCAACTGGGCATGCTGCCTGTAATAAAGCATTTACTACAGAAAACAATGTCCCTGAGAGGCACAGTCCCATGTGTAATATAGACATAAATGTGAGGTCTTGAATTACAGAAAGTAACATATGGTATTGTCAATAGAGACTAAAGCAATGTGCACTTTATGTATAATGTGTTAATATGAAATATATGAGATAAAAAAGGATGGTGTAACAGTCTCCTCTAAGACATTAACAATGCAGTTTAGGATACATGGAGCTTCTAGCTCTGACACATGTAAGTGACATTAAGTGAGCAGCTAACACAGAAATGACAGATACCTACTGTTAATCAATAGCAGAGCTATCCTCAATATGTCCTAGGGCAGCACAGCCAAACAGCCCACAGGGAAGCATGTAAGTGTACAGGTTTGGGGAGGTAACAGAATACATCAAGGGCTAGATCTGGAGTTGTGCAATGATGCTGGTATTCTTCACACCGCCATGAGAATGTAAACACATTAAGAAAGTGTGAAAGGTTTGGCTACACTGAAATGTGTGTGCTCACTCTCAACGCGGAAGATTATCAAACATTTTGTTGATGCAAATCTGCATCTGTCTGCTAATCTTTTTGATAATTTGATTTCTGAGGGAAATACCTAAAACCAGGAAATTAAGTGGTATATATTTTTGTAATGGTAAACAGGTGGACCTTCTCTAAATGAACAAGAACTATTTAAGGAACACAGTTTGGTGAATATATTTATCACTGTTATCAAAGATACAGTTCTGTAAATAATGGTATGGTTATTTCTTAGAACCAATGGCAAGTGAGAAAGAATCATCATTGTATCATTCTTTGTCTTACACTCATCTCTCCAAAACTGGAAACAAGAGAAATTTGCATTGATAACACTATTGTAGATAACATAAGAGTGATATGGAAAAAAGAAATAGAAGAGGTTAAAAATGGCAGAGGAAGAAAAAAATCTTGAAGTACAGTTGGAAGAAGACAGAATTTAAAATTTTTAAAAAATCAAAACACAAAAAAATAGCCCTATTGGCTTCTGGAAACTTTAAAGTAGTGAAGATGGAAAAAAAGAGAGAGACAGGAGAAAAAAGATATGGTGAGTAAACAGGTGGAAATCTAATTTTTAGGCACTGATTCCAGCTGGGTTGGGTTAGGTAAAGAGAATCAATCAACAAGCAGCAGCTCTTGAGGCAAAAAACTCTGAATATCAATGGCATTTGAAAAAAAAGAAGAGTAAATAAGCAATTGTTTGTGGCACAATCCCTCTCTCTACTCCCTCTTGCTCTTAGGATTGACATTGCTTTAAAAGCCCAGCACCACGTGTTTGTAATCTGATGGTGAAGCTATGTTTGTAATTTGATGGTGAAGCTGTGTATCAAAGAGCTTCCAGGCTGGTATTGGTTAAGAAAATCTTCTGCTGAAGCACAGGACAGACCTTTTCTCAGTTTCTTTGCAGGGACACACAGTCTAGATGGGTTTTTTCACATCTGCCTCCAAGTGTCAATCCCACATCCAGGCCTATGGAGGATTTTCCAGTAGGATCTCTCCCAAGCCTTTATGTGAGTTGGGCCCAGCTCCAGCTTTCTATGAGGTGGGGACAAAGGAATGGAACCTTCTACTTGGGACCTTCTTTCTCTAAACATCACTAGCCTTCACCAACTCAGATAATAGCTTGCCTCAGGAACAGCATTTATTGTTCTCTGAGCTTGAGAGTTCAATCCATGCCTGAAGACAAATTGCTGGAGGATACAGGCTGGAGGATACAGGCTGACTCAGCACCCAGGTGCCTTCTTTTCTGAGTGAGCCCATGGGAGCAGGTCAGCTATCCCAGTGGCAATTTGTAGGTAAAGACTTATATGCTCTTGCACCACTCCTTAATGTGGGTGTAAGGTTCAGAGGCCATTGGAAAGGGGCAGCCCACTGGCCTGTGCACATGATGCAAATCTCTCCATCCTGGGCCTCCTACCTGCCCTTTCCAGCCCTCCCTTGCTGCTGAAAGAGGGTAGGGGACCACCAAACCAGGCTTGGGTTTCTGCAACCATTGTCATTGAACACAGAGATGAAGCCAGGACAGGCTTGTTTCTCATGAAGTCAGCTGTGAGCTGGGCTCTGACTCCTCTACTGGGATCAGCCTCCTCATGAGGAATGGCTTTCCTCAGCTGCAGCTTTCTTCCAGCCAGATGCACTTTGGTCCCTGCAGACCAGGCTGTCTGCTGCTCTCCACACAGAAATGACTTCTCCAACAATGCCATTCCTCCTGTTCCTCCGAGCAGCACATTTTGCACAAACCGGTGTGCTGACAAATTCTCTTTGAACAGGAAATATTACTTCAGCATCACAATGATCTTTCCATTTTCCTTAATAAGCTTGCTGTATTACATTGTGTTTTGGGGCCAGCAAAGCCTCAAAACACTGTTAGGTTTTTTGAGCAAATAGCAATATTAAAAAACAGATCCTGGTCTGAAAGTTTATCATTTAAACAAAAACAGAGATAGGGAAAATGGAGTTTGCAGTTATGTAGCTCCCCACCAGGAAAATAAAAGGGAAAGTAGTTAGGCTGTGAGATGGATTATTTTTTATAGACATGCTGATTCTTCAAATTCATTCATGAAAAATGATCAGGGAAGAGAGGCACAGAATTGAAGCACTGCAAATTACACTGGAACTCTCTGTAGTACTAAAGCATCAGTGCCTGTCATTTTAAATTTCTGCATCAGTTATTTGGTAGTTATATGAATGGACAAAAAGTCATGTTTATTCATCAAATTCTTATAACTGATTTGAGTAATAGGGTTCATCAAAAGACATGAAAGAAAGTATCTGAGACCCAGGATAAGAGAGCTGATGAGAGGATCCCCATGGGTGTGGGAAAACTTCAAGGAAAACAATTACTACTGAAAGAAAATAAATCTTTTAAAGTAGATCACTGATTCGTTGTATAGGGGAAGGACTTCAAACAAGCAATGTTCTTTCCTCACAGGCATTACACTGTCTCTGGCCATCAAAGTTGCCACTGTCAGCCTCTTCCTGACACAGGAACCACAAGGACCACAATTCATTAAACTCAGGGGAAAGATGCTCAGGACTGGTACCCTGGGATGACTCTATCTCCCATTACATTGGGTGGACAGCTGGAGCTCTTCTAGGGAGTGATTCTAGGTGCTGAGTGTGGGTATACTGCTCTCTAGGAACCTCTGTACCCCCTCCCTTTCTCATGCAACATTAAGAACCAATACCCTGTTCTAGCTTTATTTTCTAATGGGTCACCTTGATGTGTTGGACCATTGATTCAAGGTTTCTTCACTGATGAAAGCAGTCAAAGGAATTTTAAAATGGATAGAATACAATAATTTTTTAGAAAGTTGTCTTATCTCATTTTAAGTTTCTAGACAGTGCACCATGTCAGAAAATTTACCTTACATGTGGAAATCTTCATCTACTAGATTACAGCTTCCAGCTAGAAAGTTCACCTGCAAGCTCTTGTGCTTTTTTCTAAAACATTGAGAAGTTTGTCATTTCTCATTCCCACATGTAAGCATTTATACGACATTATCAATCACCTTCAAAGCTGAAGAAATCACTTTTCTTGCATTTCATATTGAAAGATTTATTTTAAACTTCTTATTTTTTCTGGCTTTAATTATTTCTGGCAATGACACTGAGTCTATACACATGGATGTATTTCTTATGTATAAATATTTTTCCTCTACTTACATTTCTGTCTGTAGCCGACACTGAAAACATGTTGGGAGGCAGCATAGCCAAGAAAATGTGAATAGGTGTGAAACTTTAGCTGCATTTTAAGATAATATTTAGCTGTGAAGTAAAGTAGTGAAAACATGAGGATCAAGCAGCCCTAAATAGATATTCTTGAGTGTCTATGCAGCAGTTTGAATGTCCTAGTGAAAACACCAGAGCATGCTCATAACACTGAATATCTCACTGTCATGCCCAGTAAGAGGCACCTGACACCTTTCTCCTGGTGCTTACTTCACCATTTTAAAGAGTTGTTTTGAATGAAAGGCTAAAAAAGAAACAACTGAGTTCATGGCAACATTTTTGTTATCAGGAATCAGAACTAAGATTTGAAGCCTTGAATCTCTACCTTCAAAACTGACAATCTTCAAAAACAGCCATGCTGGCTGGTTGTTAACACAGAGACTCTGTATGGGGCCCTGGCTACTCCCAGGGGCTGGAGTGAGACTCAAGGTAGTGCCCAAGGACAGTCAGACAACAGCCTTAGGCCCTTCTAAGTTTGGCTTGGCTTTGGGAGTAAGAAGGAGGTGCTACACCAATAATCCATATCCTTTTCCTTAAAGAAGGCCCCTACCACACCATATGACTTTCCTTCACCTCATTCAGTACAGCTGTTGTGGCTGGCAGGCTTGGAACCA
The DNA here is from genome assembly GCF_029582105.1 of Oenanthe melanoleuca. Lineage (NCBI taxonomy): Eukaryota > Metazoa > Chordata > Aves > Passeriformes > Muscicapidae > Oenanthe > Oenanthe melanoleuca. Next base: position 55,948,242 of record NC_079334.1, read on the forward strand.
GGAATGCCAAGCTTTTGTGTGAAATGCAGCATTCCTATGCAGTTGCTAAAATCATCATAAAGACTAAAAGGAAGATAATGGAAATAGCAATTAACAGCTTACAGTTCCCCAAATGCTGATCAGAATTCTGTGCAATGCAGAAGAGACACTCCTGGAGCCCAGCACATTTCCTCTGCTGGACATCAAAGCCCTGTTACAAACTGAAGAATTATGAGAGTTTCTGAAAGAAAAGGCAGCAACAGCCCTTAGAACTTAAATCTATTGCTGGTACTGATCTTCCCATCTTCACTCCTCTTCTTCCACACTCCTTAATAAATGCTTTAAAGCACTCAGTGTTTGAACACTGAAAAGCATTACATTTACACTGAAGTTGCTAGGATTATCTTCTTTACAGCCAGAACTGCAGCAAAGGCTCCCTGGAAGCAAGCTTTCAGACACCCACTGGATACAAACAAAAGCACCTTCATGGTACATAAACCCTCCTCCAAACCTCCTAAAGGAGACTTCACAGTGTGTTCACAAGGCAGAGATCTGGCTCTTGCAGACAAGCTGAGGGATCTATTTCAAATCATATGATGACCTGCTGTTTCCATCTCTTTTATAGTAGGTAATTTCTAACTCACTACTTTGAAGAATGGTTTATCAAACAACTCAAGGAAGGTGATTTCACAGAGGAACACCCTCTGTCTGGTTTGCATTCTCTCCAGCTATTCAGAGCTAGTTTACATGCTTTGCTAACTTGCTCAGCTTCCTTCAGGCAGCTATTAGTGACAATTAGTCCTTGTCGGCCTCAGGCATAAACCCAGCACCTGCCATGCATCCAGATGCTTCCTTGTGCCTTTGCAGGCATTTCTACCTTCTGCATGGCTCTGACAGATTCAAATACTGTACACATCACATAGCTACAAAAACATCTCAGGAAATAAAATAGACTCTCAAGTAACATGTTTGCAGTTTGTCAATAGTAAATGACACGAAGAGAAAAACCAAGTGTAAAAGAAAAGCCAATTGTGTTCTCCCATTTTCAAGTTAAGATTTTTCTTCAAGGGAGAATAGTATGGGTAGGAAAAGTTCATGAATATTGCTTGCCTGCCAATATATGGATTGTCTATTTCACCCCAAAATCATACCTTGCCTACTAAGTGCCTCATCTTCTGAACATTGGAAGCACAGAGAAATAGAAGCAATAAAGTACAATTGTCTTGTGTCCCAGTCTCTTGGAGACCCAAGAAGACTACTGGTGAGAAGAAGGGACAGCCTGAAGGTCTTATGGGAGCCAGTAGCTGATTCCCTGTGGGTAAATGCCCTGTGGAGGCCTTGCTGGTGCCACATGGAGTACATCAGCCAGGTATCTTCATCCCAGGGCTGCAGGGCCTGGGTCTCCCACTGGATTCTCCTATATGCTTCTCCTTTGCAATACACCTTCCAAGACCCAATGCTGCCAGGTCTTTTGCCATCTGCTGTATTAATAGGACCATTTCTGCAGAAGGGACCCTATGAAAGCAAAGGCTGGCTTGATGTGGGGCTGGAAATGTCTGTACAAAGAAGTGTATATTCTAGGAATATACATTGGAATAACATGTTTTTTGGAATAAAATATCCCTAATTATTTGTGGACAAATGTCAATGACAATCTTGCAACAGTGACTGAGTATCTTTAGGTTTCAGTTTCTGATCATGTAAACTACTTCAGCCTTACTGATTGCTCCTCAAAATCTGGAAGTTTCAAAAGCAATTGATATTAAAGTGAATTTCTAATTTAGAAAACAGCCTATGATGCAAAGGAATTAAACATTTCATGGAAGAAAATATGGAAATCAAAATAAATGGTGAGATTTGATGTACAGTCAAGTACTCATTTTCAGAAATAAGAAATTCCCTCCCTACCCAGCAGTGTGAACAACCACCAGGCAAGAGCCACCACAAGCAGGATTCTGGGGAGGCTTTCTTTGCATCCCTGTGACTGTGCCAACATAATCCATGGGGAATCATTATGATCACCAACCCCCTCCTGGGAAAGAGTGGTTAGCCTCTGGTTGGCAGGAGTAAATCCTATTTGCAACTTTTCAAAAGGAGCATTAATTCATATGGAATTCCAGAGGTCTTTGCTTATTTCACTTCTGAGAGTGCCATAAAGAATGGCCTCAAGATCAGGAAGATGCCAAAGGAAAATGGCTGGGACAGGGATTTGCACACTGCAGCACTGAACAGCTGATGATTCAGTTTGTCTTCTGAACCCAGAAGGGCAGTAGAGGAAGACAGAGGGCACCGTTCTGCCTCTGTGCAAAACCTTGCCAAGCTCTCATCTCAAGCACAATTTGCAGCCCCACTCTCCACATATCCAGAAGGAAACAGCAGAGAGAGGGAAGAAGTACAGAAAGGCAACTCGAATGATGACAGATCAGCTGCTTTGCAAGGAGAATTCAAAATGCTGAGAGGGCACACAAGTAAGCTTACAAAATCACAAAGCAGAAAAAAAGTTACATGTACAAGTTTTTCACCAAATCCTTAAAGTATCAGAACTATAGATCACTCACTGAAAATAGAAGGGGATCAATTTAAAATTTATAAACTGTTTTTTTTCCCATGGGTTGTAGTGAACTTGTGGAAAGTGCTGCCATAGAAAGCTGTAGAGGCAAAAAGTAGGTATTGTACCAGACGCTGAAGGAACAGACCAAGACTTTCCTCTCCAGCATTCCTCACACAATAAATGTGGACAGTAGAGAAGTACAAGTGGAACAGATGGCAGAAAGCAGCTAGATTTGTGTTTTCTCCCTAAACAGCATTTTCAATTTTCACCATCAGAGATTGGTCTGACACCACATTTCTTGAACTCTGGGAAGCCAAATGAAATTTGCAACGGGCTTCACCTGATTCCTACACAGCACCTAAAATCGGCATTTACTCTACAAAACATTACTTTTTGGTTTTTTAATACCTGAGAAAATACTGTATTAGGGCAGATAGCAAGTCCTCAAATAGCTGCTTGTGGCTTTCTTTTTTCAGTTTTTACACTTATTACATCAATAAAGTTCATCTATAAAACAAGAAAACCAGACTCAGATGACATTCTGGGTTGCCTACACAGCTCAAAACTAATCAATGGTGAAAGGTATGTTAATACCATTGTGAAATACATAGTAGCAACATCACCCCAAGTATACTATCTGGCACTGCGCTCTTCTCATCTTAGTTTGCTGCATCAGTGTCTCTTTCATCTCCCTTTTTTAAGAAAGTAGCTGACATGACCTTTCAACCAAATCTACACCTTTGGAGCTCTAAGTAAACACTTGGACACAATGTGAACCTTATGTTCTCAGTCCTATGCCATGCAATCATTCTTCTGTGAGTTCTTTCATCATTGGGTAGGGTTTAGTTTGGTTTTAATTTTTGTTATTTTAAAATTCTTTCTCTTACTTTGCTTTTTAGTAATTGTTTTTCCTTTTCCAGCCTTGGTAGACACATGTCCCAGGCTGTCAATCTGAAATAACTAGAGTCTGTACCACTACAGAAACTTCTTCACTTTTTCCTTTCCATCTGATCCTGCCATGATGCTTTTTCACAGCCCTCTCCCAGCTACATGCCTCCCTAGATGAACCACAGGCTGTGGCCAGAAGCCTCTATTAGTATTCCAGGTCTGGTGCTCATTTGCCTCAGCAGTGATTAACTTAGCCTAATGCAACAATATTTGCAAGTTTATAAGGACAGCTCACATGCTGATGCCTCTCCTTTGTGCCCAGAGATCTGCCTGGCTTGTTGACTGAATGTAGAGTCAGTGAAACATGTTAATAAACAATGTAGCATATTATAAATGTATTTTATATTGAACTGAATTTATATTTTACTCATTTCCTGTGATGTTTATCTAACACTACCTTTTATAAATATCATAAAACACACATGATATAAAAGGCAATAGAAAGAGAGAAAGGAAAATTAATCTTTCAAATAAAATTTAAAGACAGAATGCAGACCCTTAATTCAATCTTATTATTTATTTCAAACTGCCCAGGAAGTCCACCCAACTTGCCTATATTATTAGTCACCACTAAAAAGTTGTTTTGTATTGGTACTATGGTGGCCCCATCTGCAAAAGAAGCTTTGGAGTGAACATTAATAATCATCATGAAAGCAAGTGATCTTAGTCATTCTCAGAGCTACTTGCAACTGTGGAGATTAAATATGGTATTTACTAAAGAAGTATGTCCTTCTCTTCTTTAAGCTGAGTGTCAGAAGGAAAGTTTAATTCTAGACTTGACTTGCCTCATTAGAACATTATTAAAATTTCATAGTCCATGAACCAAGCCCTGAAAGAGCAATGCTTGGTGTTACAAGCAGTCTGGTTCTCAGTATTTGGAGCCTCGTGTGCTTTCCATACTATGAAACCAACCCAGAAAGTGATACAACTTTGCAATAATTTTTTGGTAATAATACTCAATCCAATCATTTCATATTTACACAATGTAATACTATTTGTCAGACATTAGGAACTGGCTATGAGAAAACCTTTATTTTAGGCTTTATTTTAATCATGTGACATTTAAGAATTACAGACATGAACAAGTAACTCAAAGCAGGAGAAATTAACATGCAGAAGAGCACATCCTTCATAAAAGGTAGTTGCCTGGTGAGAGAGTGATGATTTTTTCAGAAGTTAAAGTTAAAATGACAAACTTAAGAAACCCAAAAAACAGAATCTCTCATTACCTACTTTAAACCACAGTCATAGCCTGAGATAGTTTAAGTGCTCAGGAATTATGCTTCCATTTCATTCCAGATCAATAAATGGAAAAAAAAAATTCTAATCAAGACTGCAAGATGATTCAAAATCAGATATTTGGTATACCAACTGATGTGGGTAACATTTAGCCCAAGATAGCTCTTAGATTTTCACTTGCTACTGTTTAATGGTTTTCTTCTGCCACTGACAGATATTTTAGATTACTTTAATTTTAAGAGTTTGAAGTATGCTATTAAGAAATAAGTCAGCATAATAAGACAGCAGCAGTAGCAAAGAAAAGATATGACAAAGTTATGCTACATGTTAATAGAAGTAGGTCTAAGGTCACACTTTATCTTTGTGCTCTTGTGCTTCTTAATGCAATGGTTTAGAAACACTGAAAGTAGCAAAACTGAAAGGAAAGAAAAGAATAGGGAATGTAAAATTCACATCATGGCAGGATAATTCATCTGTGTTTTTTTTTCACCTTCATAACTACTCCAGCCATTTTTCTGCCAGTTCTCCATTTATTACAGAGCAGATGCAGTTCACCAAGAGAAAAAGGGCTGTATGCTGCCTATTAGGATGTAAGACTTCAGGAGCCATGCTTGCATGGCTGTAAATCACAGGGCTTTGATAGGAATTGTACAAGTCCTATCAAAACCTATGCTAGAAACCATCTGAATAGGAAAGGAAACAAGAGGAAGAAAGGAAGGAATAAACTAGAACCTAAATTTCAGTGGTTTCAATTGCATTTTTTGTTTAAATTTTTTCTCCTGTATGTTCAGTGAAGCATACTTTGTAATACAAGAAAAGAATTCTAAAAATGGGTAGTTCTCTGTCTACAATAAGTGGGTGATAATACGAATATTGAAGGTAACCTGTACATCAGCAAAAGTAATTTTGTGTGATTATTCTGAGGAATAACAACAGCTGTGCTCCATCTTCTAACAATATAATTCATTTAGCAGATTTATGATCTATTGATAACACCTGAACCTAACATCAACAACCAAAAATCAATGTGACTATTAATAATTTGAATCTGACCTGGCAAGGTCAAATGTATAGTATTTACACAGCATGCAGGAGACTATTAGTTAAATCATGCAATCAAAATATTACCTGACAGAAATGGTGTATTTCAGAATATATTGGGCTAACAATGCATAGTAAACATGTTCTGTGTCCAACAAGTCCTGTCCTATGCTTAAATATCTGAGGTCTTTTATCATATGCTACTAAAGCTCCATTAGTTTTTGTACTTTGAATACCCCTGAACTAGACCTTAAATTGAGTAAAGCACCTCAAATGAAAAAGTGTAGCTTTCCTTTTAGTACTTAATCCATCATTCTCTGCATGACAAACATGTTCACAAGTACCAGAGTCTTTCATAGTTAAAGGCTGATCCTTCACTTTATTTCCACTCAGTCAAAAGTCAGACACGAGAACAGATTTTCCAGAAGCACTTCAAGTGGCAATAGGAGCCAGAAAAAGTCCTGAACAAATGCAAATAGGGGTGAGAGTAGTGAAGCAGATACCCAAATTTAGGAATTTTGTCATTATATCTACTTGCAAGTGGTTGCTTTTATAATGTCAGCAGTTAACTGCAATTCAAAGAGAAAGACTAAAAAGATATTTAGAGTGTTGACAGCTTCAGATTCAATAGATACAGGAATTCAATGTCTGCTTGAGATATATGGTTCCATTTTCAGCTGTGACTGTTGATGCAGAAAAGACTAATGCAAGCCACATGACATCTTTAAAATATTATGCCCAAGCAGGTTCAGAAATATCTCAGTTCACTCACCCAAACTGAACAATATCCTCTATGCAAATAAAGCAATTAATAATGATGATGCTTTCATCAGCTCATTGCTCAAGCAGCATTCTTCTGTGCTCTACACCACATTACAATCTGCCTTTAAACCCAACATTAAGAAGAGCCATTTCTTAAGTTTTCTTCACTGTCTTGGTGAAGTAATATTAACAAACAAAATCACTTACCTTTTAGACAGTTGACTCTTCTATCCATGATAAATTTGTTGTTTCATTATTTTGGCAAGGGAAGGAATCTTCCTTTGACATACATGGCCCTAGACACTAACATCAGACAGAAATATCTCAGAGACAAAGGCTCTTAATCTGCCATCCCTGAAAAGCAGATATTCCTTTTCTCACTCAGTTTCCAGGATTGGGTAATTTTGCTCAATTTTGGGCTTCTTTCAAAGGCTAGGAGGGACTCAGTGCCTCACAAATGTAGAAAAAGAAGTATTATTCAAAGACTAAGGCTTAAATTCCCATTCTTTATCTCCCTACAGAAGTAATATTTTATCATAGCAACCTAGCCCTGCTGCCTTCTAGGTAGGCACAATGTTTCTTCTGCAGCAAGGAAGATCACAGGTTCTGAAAATGGGTTGCCTGCTTTAGCACACAGTCCTTGCACTGCACAAACAGACCTAGTGGTCTGTGAGACCAGTTTAATACTGAGCTAAAATATGATCAAAGTCAATCTTCATCCCTTGCATACCTCTCTTCAAAACTGGTATCCCACTCATTAGTGTGATCTGCTATTGTTCTAATGAGTCCACTGGCTTGTCAAGAGCCCTGGACCCTCTGCTATCTCAAGCATAAAATAATTGTGTGCTTTTTGAAATTCCTCTCTCAAGAGTACAGGAAAGTAGAAAAGCATGGTTCAAGATGATTAATTCATAGTGAAAATGTTTGAGCAGTACATTTAATTACCTAGACATTCTCAATTTAAGCCTACAAGGAGATAAAACCATAGTTCAACACTTCCTGGAAGCAAAAAAATTTTCCAGGTCTTTGGGGTTTTTAAGCTCCTTTTAGTGGATTTCAATTGCCAAAATATCCCAGTTTTGCAAAGCTGGATAGTTCTGTCACACTGTCCACCAAAGTTCCCAATACAATGCCAGTTTTTTTGATCAAGCTCAAGAACAGTTCAGCTGATGCATATCAATATTTTCACCAGCTTTAAGCCCACAGTGTTACTTCACTAAAACAGGATTCTGCATTGATCTAAAAGCAATTGCTGCTGCCTTTTGGCAACAGTGTGATTTTAACACGAGCAAAGTCAGTAACCACCTGTCCCCTAGTTTGACAGAGAACATATGGAACTTCTCAAACTAAATTTACCATTATGCTTCAACTATGGGATAGAAATTTTTAACATACTTCATAGAATCAAAGAATGGCTTGGATTGAAAATTTGCCTAAAGATCATCTAGTTCCACCCCCTCTGCTGTGGACAGGGACACTTTTCTGTTGAATCAGGTTGCTTAGAGCTCCATTTAGCCTGGCCTTGAATAGTTCCAGGAATAAGATATCTACAACTTCTCTGGGCAACATGCTCAAGTGCCTCACTATCTTCACCATCCAGAATTTCTTCCTAATATCTGATGTAAACATACTCTCAGTTTGAATCATTCTGCCTTGTCACTACGTGCCCTTGTAAAAAGTCCCTCTCCATCTTTCTTATATACTTCCTTCAGGTACTGGAAGGCTGCAATAAGGTCATCCCTAAACATTCTTTTCTCTTTTCCAGGCTGAAAAAACCCTTATATTTACATAGATGATGGTAAATATTAATGCTATTCTATTACAAAAGTACAAAAAGCAGTACTTAGCATTTAAATGTCTTTGCTATAGTAAAATTTTTCTTTACAAAGGAATTCAGAGTTCAGGAAGAATAATATAAATAAAATAGGCTAGAAGAATTCTCTCCCAGTTTGATTTATTGGGATACAAAGTATAGGCTCTAACCACAAAAATATTAGCTAGGTAATATCCTTTAGAGTATGCATTTGTTTTGAAAATATAAGATAAACAGAAAATAATTATAGGTGCTGATGGGTAATTTCAGTCTCACCATGAAAATGCACAGGTTTTTCCAGTTCTCCTAGATGTCTTGTCTGGCTCTAATAAACCAAAGGTGTAACTGTTTTCCCCAGCAGGAGTACCACAAACAAGTACTCTAAAATCTGTTTATATAAGACAGAGAGATAAAAAGGAAAAGTAAATAGTTCATAAGGGAAAGCTTTCCAATAATTTTCCAATAAAAATCCTAGCCTTGAAACAGTTCAGAACTTAGATAATGAGAACACGAAAGCAAGCTGTTAATTACTTTTTATTTCTGTGAAAATTGCAAGATATTTTGAGTGTAATTGGTACAGCTCCTCTACAATATTGCTCCAAAGGCACTAGGAGGAGCTCTAATTGTTCCCCAAAAGACACTACTTTCCACTTAATAGCTATTAAAGTAGGCCCAGTTTATTGGGTATGTTAACGCAGATTTTGCGTATTAAGTTCGAAATACATCTGTAGCAAAGAAATGCAACTTTATTACTAGAGCTAAAAAAGACCTCCTTCAGAACAAATGTTTCTTGTTACTGTGGTCTTTCTCTGTACATATTTATCTCTGTGTTTGTTAACACGATTGATCCTGTACTCTACATTATGTGTTCCCTTCAGAAGCTGAATGGTGGTGGCTACTTGGCCTGCCAGGCTAGTAACTAACACTGCCTGAGTAGATATATAATAATGTACATATATTATATACAAAATTTTTCTGGTTTGGAAGAACATGATGATGACCAGAGGCAAAAGGAAACTCCCTGTAGAAACTTGGTTTTAAACAGGTGTTTAAATAATGCCTTTAGCTCATTAGACATGCATATTTAAGCTGTGTGTGGTTAGGTACCAAGAACTGCATTACAGTTACCTTAGGTTACATCTTCATGACCACAAACATCTCCCCAGGCAGCAATTTCCTCTTTGCAGCCCAAAGAGCACCATGCAGACTACATCTGTTCTGTTATGTCCACTCTGCACTTGCAGTGCTCAGTATCTATTCTATGCTCGAAGGTGTCTTCTTGCCTGCACACTTTTTCAATACAGCACATGCACTGTGTGCACCATTTGCCTGCCCAGGGCACAGAAACAGACACCTAAAGCATGGCTCCTTCCTTTGTGCAGCACCCTCTAAAATGACATCTGCTCGCACTGATCTTACTTCTACGTCCACTGCTTTGCTCCTTGTATTTCTTCCAGAGGGTCTCTGATGTCTTCTCTTTCCATTTTTTGGGCCTGGCATTCTCCAGCAGATGGGATCACAAGAATTGCTCTACACATCATAGGTTTTACTCCAGGTCAAGGACCTGAGCTACCCATTCAGATATATGGTACTGCTGTGGTAGGTGTGACTAATGTATACACACAGGATGGACAAGAGTGGGACCACAATTTTCTGGATATCAAGGAGCCTAACGTTTGCTATTTAGCGTTAACATTTCCCATTTCCTAGGACACTATACTGCCCTCCAGAGCTATGCCTTCATTAATAAAAGAGAGAGAAACCCATGCATGTCCACAATGAAAACGTTTGCTGGGGAAGACAGTAATTTGAATGCTGGTTTTCCAAATATATGTTACATAAGGGTGGTCAGGCCCTACCACCCAGGGCCCCTCAGATGCATTGGGACCATCAACAAGAACCAAATCCTATTTGTTATCTCCCACAAGGTTCCTACCAAAAAATAAATGTCAAAGGCTCCATCACCCTTGAAAGACCGCTGAGAAAGATGAATACAGCAGCTGCCCTTGAGACACCAAGATCAGAAAGATAAAGCCAAGATTCTTATCCCAGGCATAGACACACCAGCCTACCCAAGGTTCAAATACCACCCTAAGGCTTGGCAGAGACACTGTGTGTCTCCTTCTAATACAAACACACAAGCACTCACTGATGCATTCCCACTAGCCTTGACCACCTCAATACCTTGACCAGTATGTTCATTTGTCAACTGACTACACAATGGCAAACTTTAAAGGGCTGGATGAGTACCAACAGGCCAAATCCCAGGAGTGTCTGCTTCCCCAGATAAGCAAAAGTTCTGCAGAAGTCCCTGGGATAGTTTCCTAAAGGAAATTACTATGATTTTAAATTGAAAGTTCAGTGGCATGAAGAGAAGAGCCATTTGCACACAACTCAAGTGATGAAAGAAGCAGTTGTCATAAGGAGAAAAAAAAACAGTTTCAGATGCCCAGCTCCAGATACAATTTGTACCTTCAAGATTAAAAACTCTGCAGCTGGCATTAGTAACAGTCTGGCAGCCATGGAAGCTGTACAGAATCCTGGCAGTCTTGAGAAGATGATATTTCTGTCTACATTCAGAGGCAGAAGATATTGCTATACTGATATGTGGTAAAGAAAACTGAATTTTAAAAAGACAGCCTAGGAGCCTGAGAGATCAGTGAGGCCAGCATCTGCCCATGCAGTTTGAACAGGTCATCCTAGACAACAGCTCTAATTCTGAAAGAGTCTCCTCTCCAGTTGTTGTAGCATCCTTCATGGGAATTTACAGCACAGATCCCATCACTTCCACCTCAAAAGATGGGTTCTAAGCACAAATCCAGTCACCTCTACATCAAAAGACAGGCTCTAAGACATTTCATCCTGCACTGAAGAGAAGCTTACAGGTGCAATGAAATGCCAGCACCAGTGCTCATCATAGCACTATTATACTCTGTGTATCCGTTCAAAAGCCCAAGAAAAAATATTTTCTTTCTTGGATCCAGCTGATGATCACTAAACGCTACTCACATAAAAGTGCAGCTTTTCTGCATTCTACCTTCATTTTGGTATCAGGTAACACATCTCTACACCTACCTTCAGTATCCAGAAGGAAACTTCTCATGCATTACTGACTTGGTTATTTTGTCCAATTCTATGTTATCACTGTGTTTTTCTAATCTGCCTCTACTTTGGCAAGATAATGCTGCAGAGAGAGCACAGCTTCTGCTTCCATTAGCTTGAACATCTTTGTCAAGCTCAGCATTCCCAAAAAAAAGCTGCTAACTTGCCACCTTGTCATGCATCAATGCAGCATTCTCCTCCTCCTTTGCTACAAGTCCTTGAAGCAGTTAATCTGGTGAATATCTACAAATTCAAGCTTAACTATATTCAGTAGACCCCCTCCCAAGCTACACTCCTCCAATAATCTCAAAAATATATGCACAGGAGAAGTTAGTCCTTTAAGGCAAGTAAGCCTTTACTTACAAACCTTGGAGTCAGTGGATATACTCCAATTCTTGCAGCCTACTGCTTTCACGCTTGTAGATCTGTTTTTGCAGCATCTGGAAGAACATGGCCATTACCAGAAGTCAGGAGTTAGCACAGTCAGTGGGTGATGCAAATTTTCATTTGTCAGCTGAACTGTCATCTGTGGTAGTACAAAGTAAAGCTGAGAAAGCAGAGAAGCAGAACTTCTCTAAAGAAATATTGCAGATGTATTGGATGCTTGTGACACTGAATAAAAGCTGGAGGAAGGGGATTAGAATAATTTTGTTGTGTCAGAGCTGTCACACAAAACTGAATTTCAGGTAGGAGAATTTAGGAATGGGAAAGATAAAGTGAGCTTTTTGTGGGCAGATCAGAAAGAATAACACTCAGAATATCAACAGTATTAAACTGTATAAAATGACAGCCTTTGCCTCCATCTGTCCAAACAGATTATTCTGTTGAGTTTGGTTTTGGCAGGGAATAAAGATTAAAGAGCTTAGACAGGGACTCTAGTATGAAAACCTTTTCTCTTAAGTCCAGAACCACACTTGAAGTCTGTTGATGAGCAGAAGAGCGTAGCTGTTCCCTCCAGAGTGTCATTGTGCTTCAAAGCCAAAACTTGCTGCAATTGGCAGTAACACAATTCATGCATACAAATCAAGCTAAAAAGACCAGTTGAATGAGTTTTCTATATTGGCTACCCATATCTTCAGTAACATCCAGGGACTCTACATGCTGAACTACTGATGGTGTTGATGCTATTTATTAACTTAGTAGTTTTAGCATAAGCATCACGCTTACCAACTCCAGCTTAATTTGTTATGCGTCAATAATTTTCAACCACCAGCAATAATTTTCCACTTCTTAGACTTGCTTCAGCATTGCTTGTTTCCTGCTTCAATTTACAAGACAGAGCTGCTTCTAGACTTCCCTTTTAGATATTGGATGGCCCAAACATCATGGAGTTTTTCCTGGGGATGGATGATGAACCTGAGGGAACTGGCTGGTGGCCATTGTAATGCTACTCTATAATCCTTGATTCACCATAAAAACTCTGGGGAGAGCCTGAAGACTAGAAGAAAGCAAATGTCACCCTATCTTCAAGAAGGAGTACCCAGAGGACTACAGGCCAGTCAGACTCTACTTGATCCCTTGCAAGGTGATGGAGTAGTTAATCCTGGAAATAATTTCTAAGCATATGAAAGACAAGAATCATATGGAAGAGTCAGCATGGATTCATCAAATGCAGGTCATGCTTGACAAATTTGACAACCTTCTATGATGAAATTACTATCCTAGTAGAAAAGGGTGGAGCAGTGGTTATTTAGTAAGGCTTTCCAACACTGTCTGCCACAAGATTCCCACAGGGAATCTGCTGAAATACAGGCTGGATGAGCAGACAGGGAGGTAGAGCAAAAACTGATTGAATGGCCAGGCCCAGAGGGTGGTGGTCAGTGACATGAAGTCAAGCTGGAAGCCAGGAACTAGCAATGTACCCCAATACTAGGTTTAATCCTGTTTATCCCCTTCATTAGGTGGTGGTGCAGAGTGTACGCTCAGCCAGTTTGCAAATGACACAAAACTGAGAGGAGGGGCCAGAGAGCCACGCTGCCATACCAAGGGAGATTAACAGGCTGGAGAAACAGGCCAACACAAACCTCAGGAAGTTGAATAAGAAATGCAAAGTCCTGCAGCTGGAGAACAACATGCACTAGGACATCAGAGGACACCCAACTAAGAAAGCAGCAGAAAACAGCCTGAAAAGAGTGTGAAAAGGCCACAGAGTCAAACTGTTTCCAGAATGTGCCCATTGACAAGACCAGATGCAAGAGTCACAAACTGAAATACAGGCGACATTGTTTGAACATCAGGAAACACTTTTGCACTATGAAGATGACTGAGCACTGGTTCAGGTACCTGGAGAGGTGCTGGAATCTCCCTCCTTGGATGCAGGGTCATAATGCTGGGCAACCAGCTCGGAGTAGCCCTGCTTGAACAGGGTGGATGGATCAGAAGAATTCCAGAGGCTCCTCCCAATCTCAACCATTTTGTGATATTTATTGCTTCCCCCTCAACTTGACTGAGCCATTGGGACTTTTTCTCATTGTGATGATACCTTTCATTTCTTCAGCTGCACTGACATTTCAGGACAGATTTCTCCCCAGTATTTGCAGAGTAGAGCCCTGGGTGTCAGGTTACAGAACCACACAAACGAGTAAGAACAGACCTGCCAGATGGTAAGGTTTGATCTGAGCAATGCAAGCTTCAGCACTGCTTCCAGGAATCATCTTCTCAGGGACTTCCTGAGTCAAAAGTGAATCTCAGTGCTTAATAGTAATCGAGATATTTTTCTTCTATTAATTAATCAAATCATTTTTGGAACACTTGTAAATCTTTAGCTTTCACAATATCCTGTGATGACCAGCTCCACAGCTGAATAGCATGTTATGATGAATTATATTTTGCACCCTACTATGGGCTAGGTAGCTTTGACACTAACTTTTGCACAGAATGAGAGTGAAAGAAGTTCCCTATGCAGTTTGTGCCATTCACAGCTTTACACATGCATAACCCAGTTGTTTCTTTGAGACCAAAGAGCCCGGATGAGGATTCAGCAAACTGTCCACCATACAGGAACAATTAAATTCCTTGATCACAAAACCAGCCACATATTAGATAGAATGTTTCCAAGTTTACTATATTCTTCTTGAGATAACAGGATAAATTATAAAGTGTTCAAGTACACCATAGATTTATACAGCAATATATCCATTTAGTGATGAGCAGTTCAAGACAGAAAACAACATGAGCAGAGGATGCTGCTGATAGAGGATGATGTCAATTGCATCTAAGCTTTGCAATGGAGCATGATGGCTTTAGAGCTGTGAATAAGCCTGGGAAATGCAGAATTTGTACGCAAGGCAATGAAAAGGACCCTTAGGACAGAAACAGCAGCTGCAAAGAGAGGAACAAGTAGCATCCACAAAAATTAACTATTCATGAGATGTCATAGCCACAGTGTTGATGTTCAAGACCATAGAAACAAAAGTTACAGCTGAAATATGCAATGATCTTTTGACTGCGTGTAGAATAAAATACAAACATACAAAGACCAAGTGAATTTTTGGTCCTAGAAAAAAAAATTGTTACAGTCCTTTTTCACCAGCAAATATATCAAACAAGAGACCAACTATTTACTTCTATAGACAAGAAGGAAGAAAAGTTTCAGATTTTTGTGAAGACATTCATAAAACCTCCCTAATCCTACTGCAGCACACAGGTATGTCCCATTCACAAAAGGGCTGGCTATTTTGGTCTGTAGCAGTATTAAGTTTGCTTAAAATTTGGCAACTGCTCAAATTTTGCTTATTCTGACTCCAGAAGAGCAACTCTCCTCACAAATTTACATATTTCTTTTATTTTTAGAATGCTACCTTCATTAGTTTTATGCTTCCACTGTTTGCCAGAGCAATTGAAGCCTGTAAAGTATCATGCTGGCATGGAATGGCAGCAGTCACTGGATTTTCATGGTATATATCTCCAAAACAAGTTCATATTATTCAAAGATGTCTTCATCAGCAGGAAATGCAGACCTGTCAGCAAATATATGTTGCTTGGAAGCTCTTGCAAATAAACAATGATTTTAATTTGCCAAAGATAGCTCAACATATTTATATAGCAATCTCACAAAGCAATACTCTGATTATTTTCAGCAACTCCTGCAAGCAATCTGCACAGTGAGCATTTTTGCCCTAATAAACACTTTCAGGTCTAACACAAGAAGCAGAATAGAAAATTAAGAACTCAAAACAGAACCATGCTTAAAATAAAACTTCAGGTTTACCTCTGATGTTTAGAGAGGAAGTGAAAAAACAATGCAAGATTGAACAAGAAATACAAGGCTAAATACAGGGATTACTGCAGCAAGTGCAAGGAGGCTGATCAATGAGGATGAATTGCACGAACTTTTTGTTAACCCTCTCTACACTAAGAAGATAATATGGATGTGCTAACTTAGCACATTTAAGTCTCATCTGTGAATTTTTCAATTAGCAAATAAAAAGGAAGGAACAGTAATAATTTTGGCATTAAAAGCAGACTTTATATAGTTTTTTTAAAAAAATCCTAAAGAAAAGCAATCTGACAGAAACAATGTTAATATCAAATCATTGTTATCATAGATATTCTATTAAACACTTCTTGTAGCCCTAACCTTGAAAAATCTTATACTTGAATACTGACTATATATATATATATATATATATTTTTTTTTTTTTTTTTTTTTTTTTTTTTTTTTTTTGATAATGACAAGATTTAGTATTTATATGATTGTTATAGAGATTTGGACAATCTAGACTGTTAGTCTATAGCCCACCAGTTGTACATACAAATGGTGCTCTGCTAACTAAGTTTCATCTTCAACAAAGAGATCTGTTGTATATTGATTTAATCCTAGCAAGTTAGAGCATATTTTTTTCTGTGATTTCTGACTTCATAAAGAGCAAATAGTGCCTGACTAACCTATTGGCCTTCTACAATGGAATGACTGGATCAATGGACAAGGAAAAAGCAATTTATGAATCTACCTTGACTTCTGGCACTTTACATGTGCCACAATCCAGATTTGGATATTTATGTAGTCTATGTTCCACCACAAATATTTTGTCCTATATACTTAATTTTCCAAAAATTCCACTTGCAGTGGAATGATAAAAAAAGATAGCTAATTACAGTTTCTTAAATTGACCTAGCTCTGAAAGAGATATTTTGGAGGAGTTGACTGTGATATAAAGTGCTTCACAGTCTCCCTTTATGACTCTGTCCCAAGTAAAAATCTGATTAATTGTACAGTAAAAACCTTGAACAATCTCCAGGCAGGCAGAAAATAGGATATGCCAAAAATGGTTAAATCCAAAATCTTCCAGTGCGCATACTTCAAAATAGCTCAAAGCACAATTTTTATCAATAAAAAGACTAAATCAAAACATAATTGATCTAGTAGGAATAAGATATTACAGCCATTTGTAACCAATGTGATCAAAGGCAGAAAAGTAAAGTTATAGTGGCAGTAAAAGGAATTTTAACATTATTTCAGTGCAGCAAGCAATACAGTCACATAAAGAAATATATTTGTAACAAGAGTGAAATAACTTCAGCTTGTGAATATTAAAATGAACTCTCAGCCTCAAAGACTTCTTAATGATTGCAAATCCATTGACACAGTACATTCTATCCGCTGTTTTGTGGGAAAAGGTTAGCAAAATACAATTGCAAGGAGCTGCACAATACAAGGATTTCATTTAATACATGAGAAAAAATGGGCAAAACAGTCTTCCAACTAAAAATGAATAACTTAAAGACAGTGCACTATATTTGGAAACCTCTGACAGACTGAAAGCAATGCCAGTCAGCAAGACTGGTCCAGGATGTTGGATATTGTTGCCTGGCTGCTGACCCTGCAATTCGGGTCACTGGCACAAAACCACACAGAATTAAGAAGCAATACTAAATATTTGTATAACATAAGTGGAGATTATGACTTACTGAAATTTGTCATCCACTAATACACACAGAGTAAAAGAGGAATATTTTCTTGCTCAGTGATTTTCATAAATATTTTAATAGCTTATAAAACTTGAACTGTTTTTGCTTCACTGATACTTTAAAAACAGTCCTAACAATAATAATTCATAGTAATCATCTAGGTTCAAAATTTTCCTCATGTCCATTTTGTCCGTTTTTCATGAAACAAGACTGTTTTGCACATAGACTGGACATTAGCCCTACAGTGCATGAATCTTGAGAGATCAGAAAAGAAATGCAAATAATTAATGAAAGACCAAGAATTTTTAATCTACAGCTAAGGGATGAGATAATCCAGATGGAGTTTGGGACTGACCTCTTTTAACAGAGTGGCTGTATTTGAGATTTGAGATTTGCAATGAACCATAACTGAGGAAAGAGAACTTTTGCAGTGAGAGAAGAGGATTATAGTGAGGGGGCTGCTGTCAATGAGACTCTCTCCAGCACCAGACAAATTTTATTTGGACTAAATTATTCTGTGCAGAAAAAATGAGTTATTTTCTGACAGTATTTATGAAGGTTTATCTTACTGAAAGTACAGCTACTGGCCAATATATTGACAACCCAGGCATTCATTCCTGTCACTACACTCCAAACTCAGGCATCTAAATATGGCCTAATTTAGCTTTGCAATAGAAATGTCGGGACAGTATTCATCAAAATGTTGAGGCCATAAATCAGCAGTAGTCCCACCTTACTGATTACAGAAAGTTATAAAAGAAATAGAATGTCTTATTGCAGAGTATATTTGCAGGAGCCAAATCTCACTTTTTTACCATAGAGGGAAGAGGATGCCAGAACTCCTGAAAGCGTTAAACACCAAGATCAAATACCCACCTAGAAACTCTTCAGGGAAATCATCATGCTTTGAATAGTAACAGAAGTCTGTGAGGCTTTAGTATTAGGCTCTTGCATATAGCAGACAAAATCAGCTCAAATAATACTGTTAAAAAGTACTTGTGACTGAGAAATTAACTGCTGGTTTGTGTTGTGTGGTACTATTGGCTGACTATCCAAGAGAAAACAATGCATTTGTCTATCCCAACCTTCTAAAAGCAGTGGTGTTTAAAGACACTGACTACATCAAAACTGTAGCTGATTTTTCAAGCAAGTTCAAAGAAATTTGCCAAGCAGTCTACAGATGGATTTCATGACCTACTTTTGTGCATTAGGGAAAGAAAAAAAGAAAAAAGGAAAATAGATCAAATACAGACTTGCTCTTTTGAGGGATAAGGGGAGCAGAAAGGAATAGCTCTGCTTTCCTCCTAGTCTTTGGAGGAAGAAAGGAAAAATAACTGCAAGATACTTCGTCACTCACAACCTCATTCACCTTGAATGAGGCACATGAGCTTCTCACATGAACAGCTGCAAACTTTCTGAACCAGCAGCAGTTGAGTGTCACTTTGCATACAATTCCAAGACTCATATTAACCCCCAACTGATTAAACCATTCTCCCATAGGTAACAGAAAAGAGTTCATACAAGCTGTGTTCATGTTACAAAATAATCCTAAGAGGCAAGCCTAGGAGAAGCCAGACACCTAATCTAGATATTAAATACCCCAGAAATTCCAGTGGCTCAGTCTAGAATGAAACCCCAGAGTGATTGGGGTAAGATAATAGCAGGGATCGCTTTTAAGAAGTTGCAAGATCTTGCTAATATCACATCACCATGTCTGTGCCAATAGATTTGTGGCTTCCCAAGCTCTGACGTCTCAACATCATACTCTAAGGCATCCTATATTCATCCTTTCCTTCTTGCCACAGTCACCAACTCAGCCAACTGCAAAGGGCCCTACCCCTTACTTTGGGGCAGAGCCTGTCTCTGCAACCATAGCAGGGGAACACTAGGGCCCAGTGCTGCAGCCTAAACCAGCATCATGAGTAGTGAGCTAGCACACCAGGAAGGATGGTCAGATGCCTTGCCCTGCTATGATGAGCTGTTTAACTGCAAGCAGATGCAGTGGCATTTGATTGTGCATGGCCACTGGTCTAAGGCCTTCTGCTGCCACTGAAGCTCAGGACTGGAAAGGGTGACGTGGCCTCTACATCAGGCCCTCAACTTGACCAAGCCCTGAAAGGAATCACATCCTCCCAGTCATGCCTGCCTCCTCTCCTCAGTGCAAAGCCTCTGAGTTTCCACAGTGCCAGACTTCTTTGGTCCTCACACCTCTTTGTTGGCCACCCACACCCATCATGTGGGCCAGGACCTGAGCACTGGCTTGGGAACAGCCATTCCTGAGGCATCACTGCTTATGTGGACAGGGCAATGACCAACACATGTGAAACCCTCATTTTCCTTTCTACTTAAGAACTCATTTGGGACAAAGCTTATTTAAGCTAATATTTTTCTATGGTGAACATCTGGCTAATTTTTTTTCTCATTTAACAACACAACTGAAAAAGGGACACTCATTTATTCCAAATAAATGTTTTGTTCCCTGTGATCTTGCAGAGCCTATGGCACAGTTCCCTTTCAAGCAGGTCCTACTGGAAGCTGGTGGACAGACCCACTACCATTGTAGGTAACCAGTCTCTGATATGACTTACAGGGCTGCTTAGTGGCTGAAGTGAATGCCAAATCAATTCTGAGAGAGGTTTAATTACACTGGCAATACTGAGTAAAATAATAAGGACTTTGTACTCTGTACTCTTGTTAACAGACTGCAAGGGAAAGAAATTAAATTGTACCCTTTCATTTCCAGTGTTGGAACATCACCCATGGATGTGGTAGGAAGCCTGCCAGAAAGCCAACCACAGCCAGTATTGATAACACCAAGATAAATGCACATTACAGCAAGCAGCTGTGCTACTGGGTGTTGCACCCTTGGTGCCAAAGGCTGAGTTTCTTTCTCATGAGCACTTTGATACACATACCTTCTTTGGAAAGAGGCAAAAGCATGGAGGACTTGGCACACTTGCAATGAACATTAACTGAGACATTTGACTGACTTTGTTGTGGCTCATGGTTTTTATCTTATGGTTAAGATAAGAAGAGCCAGTGTAAGCAGACTTTGTAGTCTATCACAAGTACAGGAACTACATAAGTGTGCTATGTTTTCATGCTCAGTATCAGTGACAGCATGCTGAGTATCACAATATACTGTTCAAAATACAGCAATGCAATTACTGAAGTGATTGAAGTCATTTTCTAGTAACTGCAATGTCATTTCAAAACTGCAGTCATTTACACACAGTAGATGGAATTGTACCATTAGGAAGTTTATACACCTTAATGCTTTTCAAATCAGTTTAATAATGGTATATCACAGTATTTGACAGTGCCACAATAATTTTTTGTATCAGCATTGTGTAAGATCCAAGACAAGCACTATTAGAAGTAGCAACAGGGATGGCAAGCACCTGGCTAAGCAGGAAGAGGGGACTGATGCTGCAGGTAGATGTGGCAGTAGGCTTGACCTTCTTGCCACATGGATGCCTGGCACAAGTCCTGGCACTGGGGAAGACACCACTTGTGCCTGCAGCAATCTGGTGAAGGACCACAGGAAACAAACATGCCAAATTCAAGAAGAGTTCTCCGAGGAACAAGCATACTGGTAGAGAACAAAGATGGGAGAAACTGCTGGAAGTTGGACTGAGAATATGCAGAGTCTTTCTTTGAAGAAAAGAGAGATGCTAACACATCCTTGGGAAATTATGAACTGGGGTTAAACCAGAGAACTATTCCCTTCCAGTCCTGTTATTTGTTTCACCCTTGATTTGCTCCTGGTGACAGAAATTAAGAATTACTGTGAAATTAGAATAATTGTATTGCTTAATCTGAGAAGCATGCTGGTACACAAAACCTTGCAAAACTAATTACCATGTTTGATAGAGTAGGTAATTTTTCAAAAATTCATGCAGTAAAACTTGCTGGTACTAAAGCTGTTCCAATTATGAAGAGAGAAAATATTGATTAGAAGCCCCTTGCAGTGACAAGAAACAAGTTTGAAGCACTTAAATTCTCAGTTTCTCAAGAAAATTAATGAAGTTAACACTAGTCCTGCTACTTTAACTGAGGAAATAATGAGGACAGGCCTTACCACTGCCATTGCTGACAAAGGCTAAACCAATTTCAATATTTTAAGAAAAGTACTTGGCTAATTAAGAGCATTACCAACTAGTACTTTTTTATATTACTTTGAGAATGTTAGTAGATTGGAATTTTTTTCTAGTTTGAAAAAGGCAATAAATAGATAAGCAACTAATTCAGAAAGATGTCCCCTTGGTAAAGGGAATGGGAAGTTTTATGCTATTTCAGTGGTAAGCTAGGATAAGTGATAAACTAGGGATAGCTCAGCTATCATGTATCAGTTACTTGATACAGCACCAGAACCCTTGGATAGACAGGAACACTGTCTGATTGTCTAATTGTCTATCATTTTAGCTACTTGCAAATCCAGTGAGTGCTGCTTAGAACAATTTTTACATTCAAACTAATTAAATAGGCTATTGTAAAAAATAATAGAATCAAAGAATGCCTTGGGTTGGAAAGGGACCTTAAAGACAATCTAATTTCTCCATGCTGTGGGCAGGGACACCTGCCACTAGATCAGGGGCTCAGAGCCCCATCCAACCTGGCCTCAAACAGTTCCAGGGATGGGGCAGCCACAGCTTCTCTGGATAACCTGTTCTGTGTCTCACCACACTCACAAAAAATTTCATCCTAATATCTAATTTAAATGTATGATCTCTTTCAGTTTTAAGCCATTCCCCCTTGCCCTGTCACCATATACTCTTTTAAAAATCTCTCTCCCACTTTTTTTGTAGGCTCCCCTCAGGTACTGGAAGGCTGCAATTAGGTCACCCTGAAGCCTTCTCTTCATTCTCATAAAGAAAATCACTTTGATTTATAACCAGTACAAAAACATGTACTGGACAACAGTGCATTCTCTGGAAGAACTAAAAACATCTAGTAAACCTAAAAAGGTTTGTAGGAATTAGAAAGTTTATATTTTATCACTGGCAAACCCAATAAGAAATTTTTCCTATAAATTGCCAAAGCAAATAATTAAGCCATATGAATAACTGTCCATATAAGAGCCAAGAACCTTCTTCCTTACTAAAAGCAGTGTGATCAATCCTCTAATAACTGAACAGAGAGAGAGGGGAAAAATAATATTGCTGGATTAATATTTACCTTGGCGCCACATTCTTGAATTCCTCTTCAGGGATTTATACTCATTTGCATCCCCATCTTTATTTATACTCTTTATAAAAGCTGATGACAGATAGATATTATAGTACAATGAAAGAGACCCATAAAAATTAAATTAGAAAAGATATACAAAACCCTAGACACAGGCAAAATGCATCATACATGGCCCTGTAAACCCACTGGTGCTGTATAGTAATAGCTACAGTTATTAAGAAAATACTTTAAAATGAAATAAGAAGTAAAATAATCCCAAGATGAGCAATGCTACCCAGGTCAGACACAGTGCTGGCCTCTATCTGGTGAGCAAATTGACTTCTGTAGACATTGTAGTGTCTATGCAATAAGGAAGCAGCATGAGCAGAGGCAATACTTTCTAGCAGACATAACATTATGAAGTTCACCATATTGCATAAACCAATGGCCTTATTATATCCTATTATATCCAAGGCCCATATATTTCAGCCACTCTGTAAGTGATGATTATTTCATACTCTTGTTTTCAAGCAGTCAGTGCTGTTTTATCCTCAGCTGTGGAAACCTCGTTTTTAAGCCTACATCACTTTGCTAGTTGTCATGGCCAAGTGCTACATACTCTTCATCAGGTGGCCCTTAACCCTCCTCCTCCCAGCTCTCTTTAACACAACCTTGAAGCCACTAATCCAGAAATCTAGGCTTTATACTACACTTCCTTAGAAACCAACCACAACTCCACTTTATAATTTTTCAGTAGAGGGGCTTGTTTTCTCCTTAAAGGCCTGACCAACTTCAGGAAAGTAAACGCCAGCTCTTCAAGGCAATCATCTATACAATCCCCTGGGAAACTTTCTTGAGGGACAAGGGAGCAGAGAAGAGCTGGCAAAATCTTAAGGATATATTAATGGAGCACACAAATTAGTGATCCCCAGGTGCAAGAAATTTGGCAAGGAAGGCAGGAGATGGGAATAACTGAGTCTGGACCTGCTGGTCAAGCTAAGAGCAAGAAGCATGTACACAGGCAAAGGAAGTAAGGATGGGTAACCTGGGAAAAGTATAGGGAACCAGTCCAGCTGTAGGGATGCAGGGGGTAAGGCCAAGATAAAGCTGGAGCTGGACTTATCAAGGGATTAAAAGACTAGCTGGAAGGGGTTCTACAGGTGTGTAGGGACTTTTTACAAGAGCATGTAGTGACAGAACAAGGGGGAATGGCTTCAAACTGAAAGAGGGCAAGTTTAGATCAGACATTTGGAAGAAATTCTTTACTGTGAGGGTGGTGAGGCACTGGAGCAGGGTGCCCAGAGAAGCTGAGGGTGTCCCATCCCTGGAAGTGTGCGAGTTGGATAGGGCCCTGAGAAACCTGCTCTAGTGGAAGGTGTCCCTGCCCATGGCTGGAGGGTCAGAACTCGATGGTGTTTAAGGCTCCTTCCAACCCAAAATATTCAATGATTCTGTGAAGTAAAAGATTTGTCCCTTTAATAGAAGC
Source organism: Oenanthe melanoleuca (assembly GCF_029582105.1). Classification (NCBI taxonomy): domain Eukaryota; kingdom Metazoa; phylum Chordata; class Aves; order Passeriformes; family Muscicapidae; genus Oenanthe; species Oenanthe melanoleuca. Next base: position 55,972,242 of record NC_079334.1, read on the forward strand.
TGTTTAATCAGCTGGATACTGGCAAAAACATCCTGAACATCTCCTTCAGTTTCTAATTTAGAACCACAAAGTGCATCATCAGCTCTTCATCAGGAAACAGCAGGAAAGCTTACTTGGGCTTTGAAGTACTCATCTGCTCTGTTAACATACAGACCATATAGAGTATAGAGGAATGCAGTGTACCCCAAAGGATGGTGAGAAGGGAAAAGCAGGCAGAGGGAAGATGATTTTCAGGAAAAATAAAGGGCAGGAGTTCCAGGAACATGCCTTCTTTTTAGGAAATACAGATCTTCTCTGGCCTCCTCTATGAAAAGCATAGTTTCTACCCACTTTTGTTTAACTTAAAATACCCACAGAACCAAAGGATCCATAGACCATTTACTACTGTATTAGATGTATTCCCACCACTAGGTGTCAGCCCAATTTAACATATGCACAAATTTCTTTAAATAAAATTTTATTTTCTTTATTATTGTTACATTTTAATCTTTTAACTACATAATAGAAATATTAATACATATTTATATAATGCATAACATTATATAATCTCATAACTTATACCTACACTTACAACACTCAAGCTAACTTTAAGGAACATACCTAATGACAATTTCAAAAAAGCATGTCAAATACCTAAAATATTTTTGAAATAAATAGAGCACCTACTTTCAGAAAGGTACATTTCATAGAATCGTTTAGAGTGGAAAAGTCCTTTAAAACCATTGAGTTCAATCATTAACCCAGCCCTGCCAAGTCCACCATTAACCATGCTCCTAAAGACCACAACAACATGTCTTTTAAATATCTTCAGGGATGCTGAATTAACCACTTTTCTGGACTGTCCATTCCAGGGCTTGACAACCCTTTTAGGGAAGAAATTTTTCTCAACTTCCCATCTAAATCTCCCCTCACACAACTTGAGGACATTTCCTCTTGTTCTATCCTTTGCTACCTGGGACAAGACAGTGATTCCCACCTGGCTACAGCCTCCTTTCAGGCACTTGTAGACAATAATGAGGTCTCTCCTGAGCCTCCTTTCCAGGCTGAACACACCCAGCTCCCTCAGCTACTCCTCATGAGACTTGTGCTCCAGACCCTTCCCCAGCTCCATTGCCCTTCTCTGAACTCACTCCAGTGTCTCAAGATCTTTCTTGCAGTGAAAGGCCCAAAACTGACCACAGGATTTGAGGTGTGGCCTCACCAGTGCTGAGTACAAGGCAATCACTGCCCTGGTCCTGCTGGTCACAGTATTTCTGATCCAGGCCAGGATGCCATTGGTCTTCTTGGCCACTTGGGCACACACTGGCTCATGTTCAGCTGCTGTTGACCAGCACCCCAGGTCCCTTACCACTGGGTAGATTTCCAACCACTCTACCCCAGCCTTCAGCATTCCATTGTTGAGGGGCTGTTGAGACCAAGGTGCAGGACTCAGCACTTGACCTTGTGGAACCTCACACGATTGCTCCTGGCCCATCAATCCTGTCCAGCTTGTCCAGTGTCCTCTGCAGAGTCTTCCTACCGTCCACCAGATCAACACTTCCACTTGGTGCCAACTTGTCACAAACTTACAGGAAACACTTGATCCCCTCATCCAGATCATTGATAAAGGTATTAGACAGGGCTGGTCCAAGTACTGATTCCTGGGGAACACCACTTGTGACCAGCCACCACCTGGATATATCACCACTCATCACCACTCTCTGGGCCCAACCATCAGCCAGCTTCCTACCCAGCAAAGAGAGTGCCTGGCCAAGCCCATCCATTTGGAAGCTGTGAAGATGATGTACCTTCACATACAGAGAGCAGTGAATAAGTATGGGCCTATGGACAGCACTTAATCTTTTTAAAATTTAAATCCTTGATAGCTAAAAGAGCTGAAAAAGGTTGAGGTAGAATACCTGCTCTGCCACTGTTTTCTGAAGCAATGAATTCATTAACACCACAGAGCCCCTGCTGGTTAAACATAAAAGCAGATGGACCATTTATCAGCATTTTGTCCAGGGTGAATCAAATAACTGTCATATCACTTTTGAACAGGCTCTGTCTGAGCACTTTCTGTCATTCAAATTAACACCACCCCCTCTCCAGCTGCAGGGTTAAAACACACAGAAGGGGATATAACACTGGAGAGAATATTTATTCAGGGTATTATGCCTTCAGTGATAAATATGCATGGGCTCTTCAAAGCAGATTTCAAAACCAAAAAAAAAGTGGTTATAAAGTCTCGTGTAATTAAATTTTCATTCTCCTCTCTAAGGGAAGCATGATGAGACAAAACTGAATATGAAAAAATGTACCTGACTGACATTACTCTCTGTCAGAAATAGCTGGCAAAGGAGAGTCCCCAGGCAATAGCTAACACAGTCTCTGCAGCCTCACCAGGTGGTGTAAAGCATTCCAAATAAAATAATGGGAGAGCAGGAAGGGGTGGGAAAAAACAACAAAAGACGAACAAACAACAAAAACACCTCTCAGAAAACAAAGCCAAACAAAAACCCATTCAGAACCTCCCCCACAAAAACCTAAACTCATTCTCACATACATTCCCCTCAACAAAACCCAACAGAAAGAAAATCCATAGAGAGTTCCACCCCCAAAAAGACCAACTGAACTAGCAATGATTCAGGGAAAAGAACTGTTCCAGAAAAACACCTTTCTTCCCAGCAATGCAGAAACAACAGCCTACAGTCTTTCCTTGCACACAGCCTCCCTCTCCTGTCAAAAAGATGAAGTTTCAGTTCTGAAATGTACTTTTATCACACTGCAACATACAGTCCTTTCACAGCTGACCCAGAATCTCTCTCTGCATCCTGATATCTCACCCTATAAGCACCATAGAACATCTAAATCAGTGTCAACACCAAAGCTAGGAAGGGTGAAGAAATGAGGGACCTGCTACACAGCTGATAGCAAAAGCCAATTAGAGATGGCTAATGATATCCAGGACAGACTGAATAAAAACATGAAGCAGAAAATTTCATGAAAATGTATGTAGCCAAGAGGGGGCAATGGGCCCAAGACAAGAAAATTATTTTCAGAAGAGACATTAGAGATAAGAGATAACAAAAGGTAAAAACTGCCCCTTTACAAATCAACCAAATCAATCTGGAGCTCCAACCTGGATTTCATTTCTAAAAAAAATCCTAGGAATGGGGTGAGCCTTAAATGTGGGCCATAACTCAGACAAAAAAAGTTCTTGCGGGTCTTCTGGTGTGTTTTCTAGCAGCTTGCTCCTTCCTTTGGAGTCCTTTGCAGCCTTACTCCAACAGAAGCTCCTACCCCAAACAACTTCTACATGGAGCTACAACAAAGTACAATTACAGTAGATTCAAATCTAACATTGTATTCACTTAGGAAATTTCTGTAAGGGTCAATACATCCTCCATTCATACAAAACATAACACTGATTTCAAGAAAATATAACAATATGCACTATACACTGGATAATGAGGCCATAGAAATTGTTGTGTCCAACCAGAAGACTATATGATATGGAGTTATAGCTTGTGGCCAAAAAGAAATGGAGTCCCTGTCCTTGCAGGTGTTTAAAAAAAAAAAAAAAGACTTGATGTGATACTTAGTGCCATAGCCTAGTTGACAAGGTGGTGTTAGTCATAGGTTGGACTCAATGATCTCAAGGTCTTCTCCAACCCAGTTAATTCTGTGACCCTGTACAATCTTTTCAAACTATGTGCATATAACATACTGCAGCTTATAGAGAACAGAACACTAAGACCCAACAGAAAAAGAACAATTAGTTAAAGATCTGGGGCCTTTTGTTGTGGTCTTCATGGTAAGCCATCCACACTCACTGATGGAACACTGGAAAGATGTCAGAAATATATGAAACTTCCAGAGCAAAAAAACATTTAAGAGGTGCTCCAGAGGTAAAGTCCTTTGCCCTTTTCTCATGCTCTGGTAAGAATGACATTCAGACAACTACACTTTACTATCAGAGCTCAATTTTCTGCCAGACATCAATACAAGACAGGTCAGTCACAACTTCTAATCACTTCTAGAGATCATACAATGGTTTGGGTTGGAAGGGGACCTTGAAAACCATCTTATTCCCATCTCCCTTCTGTAGACCAGGATACTTTCCACTAGATCAGGTTGCTCAGAGCCCCATCCAACCTGGACTTGAGCATCCCCAGGGATGGGACACCCATTAATTCCCCAGGAAGACTGTTAGAGTGCCTTGTCACCCCCACAGTAAAGAATTTTTTCCTAGTATTCAATCTAAACTTACTGTCTTTGAATTTGAACTCATTCTCCCCATTCCTTCTGGGGAAGGATTTTCCTAGAAAAATCCAGGAAGACTACAATATAGATGCTTACCAAGACTACCTCATTCTTTCTATTCTCCTTATTAACTAATTAATACACTTCAGAAGACTTTTGTCAAACTCTACCAGATTTCCAGAGACATAGCAGAAGCTGGCATCCTCTCCAAACAGCACTCCAGAGAACTGCTACTCACAGAAGAATGAACCTTGGGAGATATGTTGCAAGACTGATACCTGATCTCTGGAAGCTAATTCCTGTATTTACTCAGGAACCTCAGAAACACCAGTACAGTTTTTTATTCTTTGCCAACATAAGTGGAAAGAAGAGGAAACATTAACTTAGGATCAAGCTGGCTAGCTGAGGAATCTACAATTGCAACAAATTATTTACTGAAGGAACTACAAGTGATCCAGGACTTTGAGCCAGCTGTGAGCTGGAACAAGCACAGAGACTTCAACTACACAATATTTACTAGCAATGTGGGTAGATGATACACAATTTCAGACATCTGTGGTTTCAGGTAAGAGTAATGTGGTGGGCGCCAAAAAGGATTGTGGTGGGTTGACCCCATCTGGAAACCAGCTTCTCAGCAAAGCCACTCTCCAACTCACCTCCTTATCTAGAGGTGAGAGAGAAAACAGAGCAAAAGGATCATGGGTCAAGATAAGGACAGGGAGAGATCACCCACTAATCACCATTACAGGCAAAACAGACTCAACTGGGGGAAATTAGTTTATTGCCAAACAAATTAGAGTAGGGCAATTAGAGATGGAAATGAAATCGTAAAACTAGCTTCACCTTACCCCTCACTTCTTCCAAGGCTAAACTCCACACCCTTCCACAGGGACAGACTACCTCAGTGCAGGTATCCCACAGGATCACACATCCTCACCCCCAGAGCCCATTCCACCCACAAACCAAAGCTACCCACCCCACGCCGCCCCTGGCCGGTTTTACACCGAGGCACTGCTGGGCGGCCCCGGGTCCATTTCGGCAGCTCCATTGGGCAGCTGTTTCGTCAGTCACTGTGAGGGGAGCTGCCCGCGGGCCGGTTCTGCTCGCCGGGCGCTTGCGCGAGGCCCGCGGGCGTTTCCCGGGGCGTACCGGGGCCGGGCCTCGGCCGTGTCCATGGAGCCGCGCCGGGGGAGGGGCCGGAGGCCGCGGCGGGGCGGCTCGGGAGGGCCGGGTGAGGCCGGCGGGCGGCGGTGTTGCTGCGGGGCTGCGCGGCGGGACGGGCCCGCACCGCCCCGCCCGGCCCTGCGCGTCCCGCCGAGCGGCGGATGGGCACGGAGAGGGCAGCGGCTCGGCCATGGCCAGCGGCGGCCCCGAGGACGGGGAGGCAGCGGCGGGGGAGGAACAAGCCCTGAGGAAGCTGGTCGTCCGGCTCCAAAACGTCCAGGAGAGGAAGCGGCTGGAGACGCTGGTGCAGACCCTGAGCGACCTGCTGGAGCTGGCGGCCCGGCAGAGCGGTGAGCGCCCTGCCCTGCCTTGCCCTGTCCCGCCCGCCGCCGGTCGCTAACGCGGTCTCTCTGTGTCTCTGTCCCCTCACAGCTCCTCGGCTCTTCAGCGGCAAAAACGTCCACGTGCCCCTGCTGCTGGTGGTGGATCTGTACCCGGGAGCGGCGGGCGTGCAGCAGGTCAGGGGCCGGGCGGGACGGGGCCGCGGCGCTTCCCCCGCTCCGGCGGCGCTCCGCGGGATGAGCGCGCCGCCCTTCCCGGGATAAAAGTTCTTGTTCCGCTTGTTGATTTATCCTTAACTTGCTGTGTGTCTTCTGGGCCGCTTCATGAAGTGCTCCAAGCTGTAGAAGGGCGCTGTCACCGCTGGCATTTAAAGGGACCAAACGTTCCAACTTATTGCAGACGCCACTGTCTGAGTCTCTGTTTTTACCAGCAGGAGTCGAAATAGAAAATAAAAAATAAGCCACGTGAATACTGTGTAATGTAGGGTTCTAAATTGCCAGTAATGTTATCTAATATATTTTTGACGAGTCCATATTGAATTTTGCCATAGTTAGACAAACTTCCGAAAAGCAGGATTTTATACTGTGAATATGTGTAGCCATATCCTTGAGACTTGTGTTAGCACAGTTTTTTAAAGGCAGGGGGAATATTTTAGCTAAGAGTAAGTTTGCAATTTAAGGTTCTACCTGCCTGCTCCTGTAATTTAACATTGGCCCATTTGGACTAGGTGTGGCACTTGCATAATTTGATGTTATACTTATGGTACAGCTGCCAGACTTGTCATATGAAACAGCTCCTTCCTGGCAGGCATATACTAAACTTCTGACTATGCTATGCATAGAGGATGTTTATAACATCCAGATTTCTTTGCATATCACTTGATTTATTATTTTTTTTTAATTATTAAGCCCATTTATTTAGTTACAATATTTTGGGCATGTTTTGGGGATTTTTCAATTCAGCTGGAAAGCAAAACATAAATTATATTGCAAATGCCTTTTAAATAATAATATATTTTAATGTTTTGAGTTTGAGGATTTTTCTGTGTACTAGACCATAGCTAGAGGTCAAAAGCCCAAAATCCAGATTAAGTATGAATTTGTATATCTGTAGTGATTAATCTGAAATAACAGTGATTTCGGGTTTTCTTTGAAGGCTAAATATTTGTGCAGTGTCTTAAGGTTTTACTTATTTTACTGTTTGATTGTCAGTTTGTTAACAAATACAGCTGTGTGAATCAGCAGTTATTTTCAAGATAAAGCACATTAGATATATAACAGTTTATAAAAGCTCTGCCCAGAAGTCTAAACTTGGAAGTAAAACATCAATCACAACAAGAAATTGGTGTGAAATAATAGCACAAGACTCTCAGAATTGCATAAGGATTATAGTGATTAATTTTCATTTTAACTCTCATAAAATACTTCATTCTAATGCAGAATTTTAAAGTTAATATTCTACCTGCCTAGATTTGCAGTTATACGGTGTTTCACTTTAGAAACTCTGTATCTCCTTTGCATTACTATGTTGTGTTGCAGTGGGAAATTCATAGACATTGCAAAGCTCAAATCTCATCCCTCATAAAATGTTTTGGGCAGCTCTTCTTTCACATTCAGTTCTGAGGTTTATGAACATTCACACTATGTAAGTAGAGCTGTCTTCTTGCTTCATTCACTGCTATTTGTAATCTTTGTGAATAGATTCTCACTTCACAGCAATGGCAAAGTAATGAGGTCCTGATTTCGGTGCAGTCTCTTCGCACTATTAGAGGATTTTTTTTATTGAATAAATAATTAATCATCCTCCTTTTACTTTTGGCATTGTAAAAAAAATTACTCATAGAAGAGAGTAAACACAGTCAGAAACATAACTGAAATGAGAATTTTCTTTACCTCTCCTCCTTAACTGGTTACAAAGCATTGTGGGTTGCTACTGTTCCACTAACTTGTACAGGGTTAATTTGCTCAGTAGATCAATATTACAAGGACTGGCCCAAGGCATAAACCCTGCAAGTTCCTTCAGAAACAGGAAGGTACTGGTGTGGAAAGCTAGGGGTTCCTGTAAGTAAGATATATGTCTTTAAGTAAATAGAGTAGTTTTCTACAGTTTCTCTGGCAATGATTGGAGCAGCTTAGAAACTCTAGAGCAAAATATGAGTGCACTTGAGTAAAGAGCAGTCAGCAGAGCTGTATTGTCTTACGTAGATGGTGGAACCTAATGTAATATGAATTAATTCATGCTAGCAACAAAAAGGGTGTCTGGTTTAAATATAATGAGTTTCAGTGCTGCTACCAACTCTTTCTGTGTATAGGGACCTGTTTACATCTTTATGAGGTCTTTGTTTGCTTTATTTCCCTTTCCTGTAATCTTTAGGACTTCTGTTATTTAAAAGATCCTTGCTTTCTTACTTAAATATCAAGCAGCTAGTAAGCTCTTTGTTATCTCAGGTTGTGATTTTAATATTGTAAAATAGACCACATATCACCAGGTCAGAAGTTTCCATTGGTCTTCTCTGGATCCACAGTTCTGATAAATGTTTTTCAGTAATTGGAGTCCTAACAGTCCAAAGAAAAATGTTCAATGGGAATATAAAATTAATCAGAAACAGTTAATACAAGAAGGAATTTTCTAAAGTAATTAAGCAAGTTTTAATCAGTTTCTAAATTTTATAAGAACAGTTAGGATGCTTTTATAAAGTGGGACTTTAAAAATGTTTTCTAAGTTTATCAATTAATAGTCACCTCTACAATGTTTTTGAAATTTGTCTGTCACCAATAAACTCTGTTGTGCTTGGAATATGTGCTTGTAAAGCTAAGGAATTACATATCCTCATCTTGGACTGATGGTTACTAAGACTATTCATTGTACCTACACTTAGGACTCAGTTGCACAGACCATCCCGAATGTCCGTAGTAAGTGATTTGTAGTCTCCTGCAGGGCAAGGCAGCTTGCTGTTCAAGGAAGAGAAATGCATGGAAACTGGCTCACAGTCAAGCTCAATCTGCAGACATTAGGGTTGTAATTGGCTTAAAACGTTTGTCTCTGCAGATCTAAACTGAAACAGAAACAAAAGTACTGCAGATATGGGCTATGCTCACACTGCAACCAAGTATGTGAAAGACAAAAGCGGAATTCCAGTCCCCAGGGAGCTGCATCACCTTTTGCACACTCTACAAAGCTGTCAAGAAAGCTGTCTAGATTCAAGCTTGTGCTGTTCATGTGGCTGACTCTGCATTACCAGACTTTTAATTCCATGTCTCTAGTCTTACTGATTGCAGGGTTAGGGATCATGCACTTTGTATGAACTTTGCTGTTAAACTCTTTGGAGGTAGCGATTTACATTCCTGTAGTTGGCTGCCCCATCTTGACCTCTTTGCTTTACATAACTCTTCTGTAAAAAAGTGATCCAGTTATGCAGAGTCTTTGTGACATATTATCTTCTGCCTTGACTCTAAAAGCATAGAGGCCTGCTTCCACTTTTTTATTTACTTAGAGGTTCAAAGAAACTCACATGCCTTGTTGTAATTCCTTTCTGTAAAATCTGCTTCATCTTGACTTTTGGCATTTCGAATCCCAATACAGAGGGATTTTCTTTCATCAATTATTTCTTTGTACAGATTTTGCTTACTGTTTTCTCACTGCAGCCTATTCAGTCATATCAGCCTGTAAGCATTCATAAGAGAGCAGATTTTTCCAATACAGCAGATCAAAGAGGAGCATTTTTAGCTTTTTGGCATTATTTACGGACATTTGAAAGTCAAAGAATTTGCATAGGGTGGAACTGGTAGTTATTAAGAACAAATACATTGGGTTTAGTTGTCTTTCACTGCTTATGATCTCAAAACTTCTACTGCATTCCTTACATTTTGAAAGCATACACTACTGAGTGTTGATGGCAAGAACATGAAATGAATGGTAATTGTTTATGTATCTCATCCCCATTTAAAACATTGAAGAGCTTTAAAAACCTATACTCTATCCTTGTGATTTGCAATTAAATGGCAAGTTCTTATGAAAACACACATTTTTCATTAAAGCTGAACCACCTGTAATAGTGCAGGGGTTTGCCCTGGCCAGTGATAACATACTATGGAGCACATCATATATTTCTGTCTGTCAGCATCTCATTAAACTTTGTGCCCTTTAACCTCAAGCAATGCTGAATCTGATTGGGAGTGATGTGTTCCTGCAAGCAATGCAATCAGAATCATTAGCATATGTTTTACTTCCATGTTTTAACTTTCCATGCCATTTGTCTTGCATTAATTAATTTTTCCTTGATTTCCTTGATTTAGCTAGGTAACAGAACAGCTGTCTTGCAAAAGCCAAGAATATTAGAAGACAATGTACAAGTTCTAAGCAGAATATCTATTCTAAAATAACTGCATTTTTGTTTTACAGATGGGCTGGTCACTTCTTTGTAAATTAATAGAAATTTGTCCAAGTACTCTACAAAACATAGCTCCTAAGGATGTTGGGAAGGACTGGGAAGTACTGGGTGTTCACCAGTAAGTATTTTGTATAGAAGGAGTTTGCCAAAATGTTTGGTCATTTGCATGTATATGCAATGAAATATATAAAGTTATTACATCAGCTTTTTTGTGCATTTCTTCAGCTTTGAGTGTGACATACACAAACAAGGATCTTATCTGTGTATTTAAATACCTAGTGCAGAAAGTAAAGGATATTGAGCCAGGCCTTTTTTAGTGACACTATGTGAGAGAAGCAAAAGGCCCAAATTGAAATATAGGAAATTCCACTTACACATTAAAAAAAAAAAAATCTGAAGTAACCTTTTTGGCAGAGGCAGTATTACCTGGATGTTCATATGTGTTTTTTCAAATGTGAGGCATTATATCCAGAAACCTAAAGTAGTGTAAATCAAGAAGAGGCGGTTTTGTCACTCCTGTTATTATTGTCTTAAAGGTAAGTATTTACACTGATCACCTAACTGTGTGAATTCAGTGGATACAGTTATCTTCAGAAAGGATGGTTTGTTCTGTCTTTTTAGTAAAAGGAGCAAATTGTGGTTTGGATTTGCTCAGCTCTCATTCATCAGCTGTCAAAGGAAGTCTAAGCAAGTGTTTTCTGGATGTCTGTGGTTAGATGGGATGAACACCCACACAGGTGACTGAATTGTTGCCCAATGGCACACATGCTAATGGTAGATGTAAGCATGATGCACGTGGGGTTGGTTTGGGAGCTTGGTTAGGTGCTTTCCCTCTTGGACAGATTGCTGCCCTCAGGGTTCATTATGGCAGCATCAAGCACCTACAGCCTTATAACCCCTGAATCTGCCTCCACAGTCCTCTCCACACCCTTCCTTGGAAAGGTTGCTATTGAAAAATAGCATGAAGATGCATTTTGATTTTGGGGGGAGTTTATTTATTTGTTTTATAGTGACTAGAATACATGGTCAGTAAGGGAATGAACTCCCTTGAAAGATGCGTTGGCAGTTTTTGTTGGAAAGCAAAAGTGATTTGGGTTGCTTTTCATGAGCAAGAAATAACTGAGCTGAAGCTGCAATTCTAGTTACAATTATTTTGGACACTTAAAAGCTTGTAAACTGACTGAAAGTTATCCTGAGAGCTGGAGATACTGCTGCTCTTTCTCAGGTCCCAGAAAAATTACTTTCTGGAACTGATCTTTCCCACAGCCTCCTCAGCACCCACGCAGTGTGTGTAGTTAACAAAGCATCCTTTTCAAACTCAAACTTCACTAAAGATCTGATGATAGCATTGCTGTACATGATTCCTTCTCAGTACCAGTATTTCAGCCAACTGTGCATCCCTGTCTGACAGTTTTCCTTGCTGTGGAGAGACTTTTGTGGGGGAGTGGGCTCAGGCATTTCTGTCAGTGCCAGAGGCAGAACAAGCCAGCTAAATTATGTCTCGTGTTCCTTGAGCATTGGTTGTACTAGAATTGCAGTGAATCAACACCATAATGAATCCATGCTGTTTACAGCAAGGCAGGAAATAGTTACAATAGAGAAGAAAAGGTCATTTTTTTTTCAGATTTTTCCTTTTGTGTGTGTAACTATTTTAGGAGAATAGGAATATTAAACTAGAAACAGCATTTCTTTCTTTTGTCTCTCAGCTATAATCCAAGTTGACTATACTGCAGTTATGCTTACAAATGGTAGTTTGCTAATGATTTAGGTGTTTTTGACAGTGTAATAAATATTTAAATTTCCTGAAGAGAAATGAAGAGAATTTCCTTCAGTGTGTTTGCATTCTTTCCACAAGCTTAAATAGACTTCATGAGATATTTTGTAATCTCTTATGTTAAACTTTCCTACAGCAGAAGAAGTTCAGAAAGTTTACATCCTTCTTGGTTATACTTGAAATGGGAGGATATATGGGAGGGAATTCTCTAAAGGTAAATTTAGAAAATTGATGTTATACCTATAACTGATGTTCTGCCTCTCATCAGATTTTGCCTCTCGTGTCTACTTTGGTCATCATAGCTACAGAACTAGTGCTACAACAGAGCAGAGAGAAACTAGCAGCATCATAGTATGAAGGGAAAACAGTGACACATTCATTCCAGCTTATAAATTTAGGCTTCAGCAAGGCAAACAACATCACTGCCAGAGCTGGGGTATGAAAGTTCGATGAAACTTCAAGTGCTGCCTATGTTTTACAAGACAGGTCAAGAATATCAACTAAAGTATCACTAACTACTGCACAATCTATTTTTATTTATTTTATACATATTATATATGCAAAGATTCACATTTTATTATTAAAATTGCAGAATCAAGCTCTCTAAAATAAAGTAAAAAAAAGTTTCTTTAGATTTCTGTGTGTAAGTCTATGCATTTTAATTTTTTGAAGAGGCGTTACAGATTTTTAGGGTTACAGACAGTAGTTTGAGTGAAATGTGTTAAAAATATCTACTGATTTTTAAGTGCCCAGTTTGATACATGACCTGAGTTTTGCAGTACTTGGCATTGTTTGGCTCTCTCTGTTTAACAAGTCAGAACAGACTTACAGAAAGTACAGAGTGTGCAGCTGGCAGTCTAGGAAATATTTCTTTTTAATGATTTGTCCAGCATCATGTAAGTGCTGTAGGGCTGATACGTAGGGTAGAGTTCACCAAGATGCTGTTCAAGTGCTTCAGCTGGGAAACTGCTGCTTCTCTTCCACTAAACCCTTGGTTGTTCAGTGTAACTGAGCTCTTGCTGCAAGCAGAGCAGTGCTGTGTTGTCCACACTCCCTGGTGCTCTGGAGAGTAACCACCTCCTAAATGACTCTCCAGAATTAATTTGTATAACTGACTAAAAATTGAAGTCAGTTGTATAAATTATACATCAGTATGCTAATGAACTATGAGTACATTAAAATTCTCAAGTAATTATCAACTAATAGTTGAAATTGCAATATTACTTCATTTGTAACTTGAAAAAATAGAAACTGAAATAAAACTTTTTCTTTAAATATTTGAGAGCTTTTTAAGGTTTTGCTAATTTCTGTAACTACTTCTGTTTTCAAAGTATATGTTTGATAAAAATTTGTGTGTCAATATTTCTTTAGCTATAACTCTTTTTTCCCCCCTTTTTTTTTTTTTTGTCTTTAATTTTTAGGCAGATTCTTAAAATGCTTACAGTCCACAAAGGAAATGTAAATCTTTCAGTAATAGGACTGAAAGCATTAAATCTACTCCTCATGTCAGGTATTGTATGCTTTACTTTCCTGTTTCGTCTAAACCTTTAAAACACAAAGCTGATACTAAGTATGTGACTGCACATGGCAGACTGGATTTTCTCTCTGTTTTACTCCATAAAGTCACTTGTCATTTATACTTATATACAAAATAATAAGAGTATTATTTTGCACCTTTTTTGCTAGGTAGGTGAGAACTGTCATTTGGTGGTAAAGTTTTGGAACATTGGTATTATGGTAAAATGGTACCTTAAGAGAACTTTTTCATGGGTTATACAAAGTTGAATTTAAACTGTCAGAGTAAACTTAAGGATAGTATTAAAGAATTTTTGATTTATAGTGTTTCAATGAAAATGTTGAGAAATAATCAGTGCAATGTGTAATCTCTTCTGCTGTTCAGACATAATTGCTTTCTTGCTCTTGGAAGAAGAGGTGGATGTGTTTTCCTTGATATTTAATGCCATGCACACCTTCCCTAAAAATGAAGAGATCCAGCAGCATGGATGTAAAGCGTTACACAAACTTTTTGAGAAAGGTATTTTATCTTGTAGTTATTGACATTAGAAAAATATATAGATTGGGAGGGATGACAGATATTAATTTAATTACAGTAAATGAATTTTTGCATTCTGTATTGGTTTGTGAATTATGTCTGTTCTTAAATGAGCTAGCACAAAATAAACTTTCCAAGTGATACCACAGATTCTATAAATTAGAGGAATGAATATGATATCTTTAAAAAAATCAAAACCTCCCTTCATTTCTAATTCCAGAGTTAACTGAAAAGATGGATTTAACATTGGTCAGTAACTGGAATAAAGAATAGTGACATTTGATTTTAATTATCAAAACCATTGTGCATTTAAAGACTGCTAAATTTTAGTAATGTGAACAGTTCTAATATCAAGCAAAATGTTTGTACTTTAGAAAATTACTTGGTTCTGCTTTTTGCCTTGACAATGCTAAAAGATGATCATGTGGCCCTACAATATTCCCATTTATTCTGAAAAATGAAGTCACTGTGTATTGAATTTTTGCAGAAATTTCAGGAACTGTGCATGTTACTGCCAGAAGTCCCCTTGTTTTGAATTTAATTTCTTGATTCAAAATAAATATTGAGAAATGCTGTCTCTCTGCTGTACTCCTCTGCTTCCAAGATAGTCTTCAGTTCTCCAGATTGGTTCTTCTTGGCACCATTCTGTATTACTTTTTTAAGTCTTTCTGCCACATGTGTGCTTGAAATTATCTTTTCTTTTCCTTTTCCTGTGCCTAAATACTTTTGCCCTGCGATATTTTCTCTTCGGTCTGCTCTAAACTCTGAACTTATGTTTTCTGTGCATGCTTTTTGTAAGTGCCAGATTTTCACAGATCTGGCTGCAGGTACAGCCCTGCATACCTTCTTCTTGATGGCATCACCAATGTGACAAGTTCCTAGGCTGTTCCTACTTCATTTTCTCTACCTCTGAGCCACCTTGTCAGTTTTTGTTATGTGGATGTTTGCATAACCTTATCTTGAACCAGATTCAGGAAACAATTCTGCTTGTGAAACTTAAAAGGTGCTCTTTCTCATCCCGGGTCAGTTCCCTTATCTGGTTCACTGCACAGCCAGACAGCTATGTCAGTATGAATAACAGGGGCCAGGAAGAGAAAAACCTTAAGCCATTAAGGTATGATATTAAAGCATTTATGGCATTAAGGCTTTATGTAAAAAGAAGTTCATTATTACAAAAAAAAAAAAAAAAAAAAAAAAAAAGAAAAAAAAATCAGAGTATGTGAAATGGCATTCCCTTATATTTTTTTCTCACTGTATGCTTAGCTTTTCCCTCACTTATTTACTGCCTTTGTTTGGACTATCTGTGGAAACTTGGTTTGGACTACCATTCTGTGAAATAGACTAAGATACTTCTAAAATACAGATTCACAAGGTAGCATTTAAAAGTCAGAACTCAATTACATAAAGTGTAAGCTAGCAAAATATGTTTATAAAGTAGCTCAGTTTTTAGTTAAAAAAGCCATAATCATGAATGTATATGGAGAGTACTTTACTTTCTGTGAAACATAGGAAATAAATATAAGGAAACTTGATAAAAACATTTTCTCAGGATGTACCAGGATAAGAACTATTTCCTCAAAACATATTGTATCTCTTGCCTTTCAATTTAGTTACAGAAGAGCAGCTGACTGAATTTGTTGAAAGCAAAGATCATATGATCATACTGAAAGTATTTAAGGAGTTTCCAGAGAAAGAAGAGGTGATTCTTCCTGCACTTTATTCATTACATTCCTTAGCTGGTCCACGTAAGTATTTGAAGTTATTTTCAATTCCTTTTCTCCCACAGTGTGCATCAGCTTATGCTTTCTGTGATTGCAAAAAAGTAATCTTTGTGTGATTGCAAAAAATCATTGAGAATTGGTTGGGAGTTGCCAGAAAATCACCTTCCTGTTTTCTTTGGGAATTTTTTTTTTTTTGTGGGGTATTTTTTATATTTTAACTATTAAAAGCAAAAATCTCTCCTAAATAACAGAAAAATATTTTCTTCCACTTGGAATAAGTGGAAGCAAAGATGCTTATGATGGTTGCAGGGACTGAAGTTTAAGACCCTGCCCTGTTATCTTTTATTACTTGAAAAATAAGATATATTTATTGACTAAATAAATCTTCAATGAGTTCAGGCCACAGATAAAGAATATTCTTGGCAAAGTCTGTCCCACAAAGGGAAAATTGCCCTTACAAATTCAGTGGCCAGGCCTGGGAAAAGATATTTGAGTTCAGGCACCTGGTGTGGTCATTCAGTGGTGGCTGCAATGGTGAGTGTTGGTAGCCCTGTGCATGTGGGAGTCTTACAGTGTCCTTAGGTATTGTGCAGTAAGACTGGAAGAAAATATCTTTGTTATCTCTTGTCTTCTGGTAGCAGCAGTCCCTGTTCTATGCAAAATCAGATCCTGAGAAATGTGACACAGAGGCAGCTTTTGTCAGCTTCCTGCTGACAAGTTTTGGGAAGCCTAGAGCAGGATTCTGCACTCCCTGTCTTTCATGAGGGGTGTAATGCAGGAGGCTGTACCTCCTGCAAATGTGTTTACTTACACATTTACTTATTTACGGAGTCTTGCTCATACATCTTGTCTGGCTTTATAGGACCTGTGCTGGCCCCATGAATGCCTACTGAGCAAGAACTAGACTAGAGTGTCCCACATAACATCAGACTCCAAGCTATCTAGTTCCTGTTTCTTAAAATTCTTGCTGTTTCAGTTTGTGTTTGAAAAGTTTAGTACTCCTTGAGTCAGAAATAATTTTACCCTAGCCCAGAAGTTACTGCTGTTTTTGAGGGAAGAAGATGGCAGCTTTTAAGTCCTATTCAAAACAGTAAATAAACAACATGAGAAGGCATGAAAAAGACTTGCTCTAAAGTAGGTATTGAATACTCTCATTTATAATATTGAAAGATTGAAAATAGCCAGAGGAACAGAGACTGCTTGCACATGAATGTTCAGATCTGGTATTCATACTTTTGGTTGGTGACATCCCTCAATAATCAACGAAATATATTCCTTTAAGGCCACCATGGAGAAAATAATTCAGGGTAAGTATGCACTGTAACTTACCCAGTAGCAAAATGTCTCCCCATACACTGAAGTTCAAGTCTCTATTGTGAATGAGTGCCTCACTGTGCCTTTTTTCATTAATACATACCTAGACTTAGTTCTGACTCATGTCATAAGAAATTGTACGATAAGTATTTATTCCAGTGCTGTACAAGAACTCTTAAATCTCAGTAGTATTTGTGGCATGAGAAACATGCTTTGCTGCTGACTGTCCTCCAAAGTGGAGTGGTGGATCACAGAATGTTACCCATCTAAATGGCAGGCATAGGGAGCCAGCCAGGCTTGAGCTCTGTTTGGTAGGGAGAAGCAGTCACCTCAAGAGGAAATTTACCTAACCCTAAAGCAGCTGGGATCTCCATACAGAGTGCTCAGATCTCATCATCAATTGTTGAGAGAACCTAAATCACCGAGTTTTGGTGGTTAAGATTAAATGAGATCTGTTCCACCTCTTTTTCTCTAACTTGTTCTGGGAAACAGTGATTCCTTGCAGATGTGCTGTTGCTTGGATCTTGCAGATTGCAACATGTAGTTCATTCTGCTATCTCCATAGTGATCAATTTTGGAATCATCTGCCTACTTTACTATATTCATAAGTATCACCTTTGAAATCATAACTTACTGTGGAATGATGCAGTACTGTCTTGTGAAATGTGTGTTTTCAGTTGAGAATGACATGATAAATTGCTGTCATATTAAATCATTGTGAAAGGTACCCTCCTTCATTATCAGATAGAGTGCTTCAAAAATACTTGCCACTCAGAGCTTGCTTTTTCATCCAGTAGGTTGTCATTATATAATATTTAGAGATGTATTATTTTAAAGATTTGCTGCTCTTTTAAAAAGGGTAATTACCTTTAATAATACTGTTGTGAATATTTCGCTTATGTTGTATCCAGGGAAGCCAAGCTGTTGAAAGAAAAATTAAGAAAATATGTAGACCTCAGCAGAGTAATGCAGACTCCCTTGGAGTTGGTGACAGGACTCCCTTTCATTAATTTGGACCAGGATTTTGGCCAAAATTTCTTGAGTTCATATTCTGTCTCATACCCTGGATAGAAAAACTACAAGAATGCTTTC
This sequence comes from Oenanthe melanoleuca, assembly GCF_029582105.1. Classification (NCBI taxonomy): domain Eukaryota; kingdom Metazoa; phylum Chordata; class Aves; order Passeriformes; family Muscicapidae; genus Oenanthe; species Oenanthe melanoleuca. The sequence goes on from NC_079334.1 coordinate 55,990,334, forward strand.
ATATTTCATATGCTATTCATATGTATTTTGTCTACCATGTTGCTGTTTTGCCTGAAATTACTCTGTGGGATCGTTCTGTCCTCAGTTGGAATGGATACATTCTGTCTTTGTATGGGCTCACATGATTGTTCTGTTGGTTTCTGTATCTGGCCTGAGTAATAAATAGTAAACAGGGTGAGAGTGACCAAGCTCTGGCACAGTTTCTTTGGAGGGGCTGTGAAGTTTCCATCCTTGGAAATACTCAGAAACCATCTGGACAACCTGTTGTAGGCAGCCCTGCTTGAACATGTGGGTTGGACACTGTGACCTTTTAGCTGTTCCTTCCAACATTAACCTTCTGTGATTCTGTGGAATACAGAGTGTGTAATAGCTTTCAAAATATTGCAGGAACATTAGGTGAACATTTCAGTACCCTCAGTACACAACAGGTATACAGTAGAGCTCATTTATATGAAAATAATAACTTCCTAACTTGCCCCCTAAAAAAAGAAGGAAAATTCAGAAGTACATTATTAAATCAAATAAATTACTACAGAATCAATTTTATGAGAAAAAAAAAATTTCTAAGTTATTTCTTAATTCTATGCCCCTGGGAATATTATTGAAATACTGTAAAATGTTCACTTGATCACAGTCACATTAGAAACACCATTTATAAGATTTATATTGTAATTATAAAACTGTTCACATTTAAGAAAAAAGCTGCCTAAGATTGGGAGGAGGTTTCTGTTACATGGCCTGATACAGAAAAGGAGAAAACCAGAAATGTTAATCTGAATTTTGACTGCACGTTGAAAACCACTGGCTAGATAGGAAGAAAAATCCTAGCAGTTAATTACCATTCTCTAGGTTATAATGAATAACTTCCAGATGTTCATTGTCATTTCTGTCTTTTATGGCCATGTCAAGAAATAAAGCCACCTTTCTTTCAAGATGCAAGGTTAAAAACTGCAATGTAGTCACAGTTCTCTAAATAAATCTGTTTAACTGAAGTCTGAATTAGAAACCAGAGAATTTTTTTTTCTCTCTCTTAAAAAGTTTTTGTTTCTGTTTCTTTCTTTAGCCAGCAATGTTGAAGTGCTCATGTCGGGAAATGTTCGCTGCTACAATGTTATAGTGGAAATGATGAAAAGTTTCCCCAGTAGTGAAACAGTTCAGGAAGTGAGTTGCTGTTTGTTGCACAAGCTTACATTGGGTAAGTTCACAGAGTTGTTTATATAGAGTCAGCTTGTTCTGACTGTGTAAGAGTTGGAGTTAACTGGGAGTGTTTACAGGCAGCAACTGCTATTCCAATAAATCCTCAGGATGGTGCATAGATCCTTATGCCTAATGATGCAAAACCCTGGCCACAGTCAATATGGTGTCCTTATGTGGTAAATATAAGTAACAATAAGCAGTTGCCATAAAGGACTCAAGTTAGGGGGAAATAATGAGTTAAAAAAGGATGAGAAAGCACAATGGGAGAATGGGAAATCAGTAGGTCCGATTCTGTATAAAGTTACTATAGAAAAGAAGAAAATTACTTAGAGATTTCATTTTTTGAAGTGCCAGTAGTGAATGAATGTGTGAGAAACAATTGGTGCTACAGAATTAGTTGAAAAGTGTTGTCTAAAACTGTAGCTTTCCTTCTTGCTATTCATTTATCTTCAGAGACCTGTGCTGCATTCCTGACAGTGATGATGCCTGTCTTGGGGCCTCCCTGTGCTGCAGCAGTGAATCAATCACTGGGTTCTGGACTTGCCTTGACTTGGGCAAAAGTGCTTTGGTTGTCTGGGCTAAAATGGGCAAGAGAAATTATGTCAGTGGCAAAAAGTTGTGCCTCTTAGCAGTTTTGTTCTCACACTTGTGACTATAATAAATCCATTTGAGCACTTGCCAAGAACCACATAGTAGGAAGTTCAAATGAAAATAAATATGTTTTTCCCCCTGCTGCATACAAATCCACTGTAGGCAGCTGCCTGAGCAGCCCTCACTCCATGGCTGGTTCTTCTTCAAGAGTTAGACTTCCCAATTTTTGCAGGTGGTGGCCTGAAGCTACTGCAGGTGCTGGTACCGGTGCATGACTCCCCATAATAAAGTTGGTGCCGTCTTTTCACCATCTGTTTCCGCTTCTTCAGGCACATATGGCAGAAAATACTGATCAGACTTGAGTGCAACCCAGAGCAACTTCCCATTTCCCTTCAGAAAGCCAGATATGATTTTTAAAAAAATGTGATGGCTGCTGAGGTGGTAATTGCAGGGTTTTTTTGGCTAGAGGTGATGCTAGCCTTGAATGGTTGGCTGTACAAGGCTAACTGAAGATTGGCAGGGAAACCAAGCTCTTGTAGGGACACAGCAACTTGGTTGAAAGGCCTTGATCTTGCCATAAGTGCAACCAGCCTGGTTTCAGTCAGATGTTTGCTGTGTGTTTATGCTGACCAACAATGAAGACTGGCAGAAAAGCAGCCACAAGATCCATTTCTTCTTTAAGCCCCTCATCTTAATAAAGAGCTGCTGCAGTAGAGTTATGGAAGAGGTGTTCACAGCACCACACAGTTATGGGAACAGATGTGAAATTGTTAGGTGCTCCTTGAAATAGTCTGGAAGATTTTCATGTGTATAGCCAGTGTTTCCTTCCAGATTATTCTGATGGACACTGTCTTCCTAAACTCATGTTAACTGGCAGTGAAATGGTAAAGTCAGCATCTACTAGTTTACAAAATCACCATCAGGCATTCTTGCTAATCTCGTAATGACTATCCTAAATCTGACTGTCTTTGGAATTTTAACTGGCTCATACCTGTTTGGCCAGCCACAAGACCAACAGAAATACTCATCACATAGCCTAGGTTTATTAATTTCTTTAGCTAAGTAATGCATTTACACAAACATATTTTTTCCATTAAAATATGTTAAGAAACAGCAATACTGATATAAAATGACCACATAACTGATCTTTCACATTACTACTCTGATTCTCATTTTTGCTAATCAAGGTTTAAATGAAATTGGATATCAAAATGGAAAGCATAGCTATCAAACCATATTTGACAAAGTGAGTGCTGATCTATTGTTTTCTGCATGATGTTTCCAAACAAGGAAGTTATTTGAATTTGCTTGCTTTTTGGAGAGTGCCTTCTATTCAGCCTATACTACAAAATACTATACAACCTATAATAATTGTTATGCTTTAAATATATTTATTATCCAGAGGCTTTCTTCTGTTTCAGAAGGAATCTATTCTATATTTATAATGCTGGTCTTGATTTATTTAATGAGGAGGGCAAAACCAGAGAGTAAACTAGGGTTAAATTACTTGTGTCATAAGATAAATCATTGCAGGAATTCAGTACCAGGATTGCATTTGCTTTCTGGGCAGGAAGTGAGATACCAACAGTATTTTTCTTATTTTGATGACAGTGTTTTTATCCTTAACCTCTTCTTTCCACAAATAAAATTTTGGTGTGTCAAGCCCTGTAATAAGAAAACCAACATTTGGTACAAAGTTTGTGCAATGTGTGCTGAGAAAATCATGTTAAATGCACGTAAAGCTCAAGATATGTGTTTGTATTAATTTGTTATCTTATCTGGTTTCAGGAAACTTTTTCAATATCCTTGTATTACATAAGGTTCCAGAAGTCATTGTGAAGGCTGTTACAACATATCCTGGAAATACAAAGTTACAAGCAGCAGCTCTCAGTTGTTTAGCTCTTCTAAGTGAGTAAATCTCTGTCTGCTTGTTAATTTTTTCATTCTAGTAATTTCCTCTAGTAATTTCAAACTCCGTTTCTTTAGCACAAAAGCCTCAGGCAGGGCAGCTTCAATAAAGCTGGATTTCCTACATTATTATAGTTTGCTGTTTCACTGTGATAAGACTGTGTTCATATCATATGCCAACATCTGCACAGTGTTCAAAGGTGGTAAGTTATATTGACAGATCTGAACAGAGCAAACTTTTTATTCATAGACAAATTTTGGATAATCCCTTCTTAACATAAAGTCTCCAGTGATAACAACACTGATTTGATGCTGTGTTTGCCAGGTATGGCAGTACTTGAATTGTGGCAGTTGATAGCAGCACAAAATCAATGCTTGTGCTTGAGTTCTGAAATCAAGTAAGAGAAGTAAACTCTTCCTCGAGTACGGTTCAGACAGAAATTAGTTAGCTAGTGGGAAAAAGCTAAGAATCTGATCTTCTTTGTCCTTGAGTAATTGCTGCATATAAAAATCAGTAGAAATGCTGTGTTAGAGTCCCCAAAATAGCAAAGATTAGAAATCAGTACACATTCCATAATGCCTCAGATATTATACTCAGTGTTGGTATCTCTTTCTCTTAATTGCTGAAAAATCACAGGTAGAAAATTATATATTTCAAATTCAGTTGTACTTTCTGGGATCAGATATTTCTCTCTTAGCAACTGCAATTTGCATTTTGTTTTTTAACAGCATTGCTTCAGAGTGTAGATGGCTCTGTAAGAAGTGGTTCCATGCAAATTATTCACAGTTATATTTCATGTCTGTGGTATTCTGTACATAAATACACAGCAAAAAGAGGTACTTGCAGGTCTTTTCAGAGCCAAACCTAGACTGATCTGTAACTATGTGACTCATTTACTCTACTACACTTAAGTTTTTAACTCTCTTTATAGCCTTTTTTCAAGTCTGTCTCAGAATTTATGTCAAAAAGATTTCTCTCTTCCCAGAAAAGGCTTTTCTTCCCACTGATTTTCACACATTGCCACTGTGAGTGCCTCCATGACTACAGAAAGGTTAAGACATGGATGTTTTGTTTTCACATAAGAATTTATTGTAAATATTTTATATTTCAAGCTGAAACAATATTCTTAAACCGGGACCTAGAGGAAAGAAAGGAAGAGGAGGAGGAAGAAAAGTTATGCTGGTTGGAAGCATGTTACAGAGCATTAGAACTGCATCGAAAAAATACAGATGTGCTGGTGAGAAATTATGGATGATGGGAATATGGAAAGACTGTTATGTATTGAATAAAACGTTTAGAGACATACTTTTCTCATCTATATCCCCAGGCAAAAAAAGGCCTTAATGTCTGGATTAGATTTAGAGTAAATCTTACCTTTCTTGCCTTTCTTTGTTCATCTCAAGAAGTTTTAGTTTTCCTTGGATCAAATGTAGGTGGTTAAGCTGAGGCTTGTACCTGAAACTTTGGCCATGCAAAGATTGCTGTTTACATACCTCCTCTGTAACCAACAGCTAAACACAGGCCCATCAGCAGAAGAAGTAATCTTGGCCTAAAATAGATATCAAAATGCAAATCAAATAATGAGATGGTCACTCGGGCCCATTTGTGCTATAAAGAATGTGGCAGTGTACATTTTGTTCTATTTCCACCTAAAGTAACTTGTACCTCTTTTGGGAACTGAAAAGCAGTCAAGCTATTTACATTTTTTCTTATGTTTTTAATCTTCTAAAGATAGATTTTCATAATCTTTTTGTCTTGGTTTATATTTAGGAGGCAGCGTGCTGGGCTTTGAAAAATCTGTTTCTGTATCAGCGCAACCTTCATGAGAAGATTGGAGATGGAGATAATCAGTCAGTGTTGTCTTAAACTGGATTTTTGGAAATGAAAGAAATGAGTGCCTGTTATTAAGCCATTTGATGTTTCACTTTTATTTTTAGTTCTGTAGTAGATGAAATGCATGATGGCCAGCCACACCTGGGAAAGTTTCTTCCAAAGTATGTTAACCTTGACTCAGGAAAATCTGCTAGTGTTTTCAGAAAGGGTCAGAGCACAGCCTGTTAGAGCTGATTTTTGCAGTTCATAAGGAATTGTGTCTTCAGTTGCAACAGGGATAAAGAATGTAAAAATTGTGAAAACAGACAGGATTAAGATACATAGCATGTAAGGAGTGTAGAAAAGCAGTCCTCATTTTCCCACAAATCAGATGAAAAGGCACTGTAGAGAGAATGCTACCTCATTAGGGAGAATCTACTAGGCATGGATAAGACACAGATTTCCATTTTAATTAAACTATTTCTCAGAGGTCCTTAAAATTTTAGTCGCTCAAGTTTTGTAAGCCTGTTCATACCCCTTTCTGGACCTCAGGTCCTTTGGAAAGCATGGTTCCAAGGAATTCAGTGAGGCTCAGACTAGACAAAGTTGCATTGGTTACAAAGGGTTTTCTGTCAGCTCTGGAAGCATTAGAAACCAAGAGCAATCACCTGAAATTTTCATTATGTTACATAATACCTTTTTAAGAAACTGAACTGCAATTATGAAGTAACTGGTGTAATGCAGTCAATGTGCAGTGATTTGTTTCTCTCTGAAAGGTTCCCAGTAGACAGAGCCGTGATGCTCTCCATGCTGATGCACTCCTCTTCAAAAGAAGTGTTTCAGGCAGCTGCTAGTACCTTGGCAATTTTGTCACAACAAAATGGTAAGGGACTTTAGTTATCTTTTCTTTCTCATTCAGCAGAAAGTTATTGCAAAAATATTTAAGAGAATTTAATGTACTGTTGAATGAATACAATACTCCCTGTGATTAGAATATTATGTTGTTGTGATAAGTAAGAAATTTATTCCTTGCTTTGAAAAAGTTGTTGGCTATTATCAAAAAATATGAGGAAATAAAGAGCTCTCTGCCAGTTTATATGTTGCAATTGCTACTTTTTGGAGCAGGAGACATGAAAAAAACTGTGCTCTCTTTGTACGTTTGTTTAAAAATTTATCACATGCTTGAATTTCGTCAAGAGCAGCATTTGTTGGAAAATCACATGAATAAGGAACACAGCCCAACAAATACTACTTTCTTGCTTAACACAGTCCTGTTGACTTCAGTGGATCAAATTATGTAGAAACTTAAGCATGTGCATGACAGTTTTCAAGATTGCTTTACTCCTGATCATGTCCCTAACATGGTTTCCTAACTGTTTTCAATTTACAGACCCCCTCAAAATTTTTCAGTGGAGATGTGGACCCCTGAGTAGAGTATTTAAGCCTACTGACAGTTGGCCTGCTTTTATTAGATAACTTTCACAGAATCCTTTGAAATGGTTATGGACCTCAAGTGGTTTGCAGACTGCACATTGAAAACCACTGGCTAGATAGGAAGAAAAGTCCTAGCAGTTAATTACCATTCTCTAGGTGAGAAAGCATTGTTTTATCACCAGTTCATTGAGCCATCCAAGTACATAAAACTTAACGCAGAAAAGGTTTTATAATTATTTATGAGATCAATCTGTATCTATACTGAGAAATAGATCTCATAAATATATGCATACTATCGTCATATACCAGCTACTTTCTTTCATAACATGTTACTGACAAGTGGGCCTCTGATTCCTTTTGAAAATCTAAAGGAAGTTTTTCTTCCTTTTTATCTTTTTTTCCCTGAATGAATGTGCTTACAGCAGAAATAGGCATAAAGAAGCAGCTTAGTAAAACCTGGCATAATGCTTGAATTACTTGAACAAACCATCTGAAATGGTTGTACTGAACTGCAAGTAACAAGATTTGGTGGTAGTTACTATGATAATTTTAATAGTACTCTAATTTTTATTGGTTACAGTTATAGGTAAAACATGTGCTTGGATATTTGGATTTACAAGAAATGAACTGATGAAGTAAATAGAATGAATAAATACAAGCTAATTTTTAAAGTGTAATTTTGCAAGTTAGAAGGTTTTTTGAAGTTTTAAGCTCTAGCTTTCCTACATGATCATAGAATGCAATTACAAGAAAAAAGTTTAAGAATAAACATTTCTGAAAATATAAGTAAGGCTATACACTCTCCTTCCCATATGTTAACTTTACCTATGTAAAGCAGATGTATAGAAACTTCTTTGATAGTCAGAAATTATGTGTTTGATTAAGCTATGCAAGCAGAAGTCAGCTTCAGCTCAAATTATTTGCTGTTTTAATTTATGCTATTATGTCTGTTTCATGAGGCAAAACATTGAAAAAAAAGAAGGGAAAAAAGAAAGAAAGATATACTTATAGGATGCTTGCTATTTTGTGTTTTAGTAAGTATTAGGAGGACACTCCTGGCAAAAGGCATACATATGAATGTTTTGGAAATAATGAGGAAACATCCACATTCCCCTGAAGTGGTTGAAAGTGCCTGCAGGATTCTGAATCATGTTTTCGAAGGAAGGTAATAATATTAAAAATGCATGTCCACTTCCATGGTGAGGGGTTTTGAGATTCTGTGCCATGAGTGATTACATTTAAGTTGTTGACTGGTGGTAAAATTGACCACAGACTGACAGCCCTGTTTAAGACATGGAATTTTGTAAGTCCTGTAGTCAAATGCCCAAGTGGGTGTGTGTAGGGAGCTGCACATTTTTCCTTTCATGGTTCTTGAGCAGTGAGATTCTAATAGGCAATTGCTCCCCTCCTGAATTCCATTGAGAGATAAGAAATTTCCCACAAAATTACCTCTGATCATTAAAATAGCATTTTGTTAATACTACTTTCTTGACTGGGATGCAATTATTTATGTAGACTGAATTAATGGAATGGCATGAAAATAATTTGCTATAATGAAGAAAAGTACAACAGTTTAATTTATGTTTCAGATTTAGTGTTCCGAAGGGTTATCACACTGTGTTAATTAAGGACAAATATGTGTAAAATTTAGAAATGCATTATTTTTATTTGTTTTATAAAAATTATTTTTAGTTTCCCTCATCTGGACGTAATGACAGTAGCTGTATCAGAAGTTGTAAAAGCCATGAGGAAACATGAAAAATCACTCTCTGTACAACTGGAAGCACTTCGAGTCCTCTTACACTTCATGATGCCCAGTAAGTTATCCAAAGGCATACACCAAATCAGATACAGACAGCTGGGTTTTAGTTTTTCTTATCTAATGAGATAAGCTTTAATGGGACTTTAAAAAGTTATTGTAGTTCTGTACATAGAGAGCAGCTGTAAGTCTTTAGGAACATACAAAATAAGAGAAAATATTTGAGGTATTGAAGGTAACAGACCAAAATTATCACTGCTGATTTCCCCTTGATTTCATCAGCGAAGAATTAGCTCCATTACTTCTAAGGAATTCCAGGAATGAATGTGGAGTTATCAGTGTCATTGTGATTTGCATCATCAATTCCCTTTAAGTAAGAGCAAACCATGATAATGACATGAACATTGTTGTACCACAAAATGCAATTGTTTTGATAGTATTTATTGGAAGAAATGTAAAACTGGACAGTGATCTTTATATTTAAAGATATAAAATATACAGTTATATACTATTTTCTATCAAAAAGAAGAAACCAAACAGACTAGTTTAGAAATTCCTTTCCAAAATAACCCCTCTTAATCAGCAATCCAGAGGAAGGAAAAATGTTCTTTATTAGTTTTATGCCTTTAGTAGAATTTTGGAAAAGCGTTAACTCTTTTTGTCCATGTACTGCTGTATATTCTGCTTTTTTCCTCTGATATTGAGTATAGGAGTACAGACATGGGGTACTGATTTTTTTCAGAACAACCTTTTGCAAGTATCTCTCAGCAGTTTTAGCTAAACGTTTACTAAACAAATAACTCTGAAAATAGTAACCTGATTGATATGCAGACTGATTGCAGGTTTTCAGTTTCCTTCTATTATTTGAGTAATAAACCTAATACTTTCTTCTTTTTTCAATGAAAAGCAAGATTTAGACTTGATATATGTGTTCTAAAATGGAGGCAAGGCATTTTTCTTGCCAGTATCCTGGAAATGAAGCCCTTCTAAGGTGTTATGAAACAGAGAATCAACTAGATGTTGGAACTTCCAGGTTAATTAGAGAATAAAAAAGTAATTCATGGGAAAAATAGTAATCATAATAAATATGAATGCTGAAGTGACTTTGAAAGGATCTTTGGGTGCTTTCTGTAGTGGCACTTGGCTGCAAGTGTCAAAAGCTACAAGAGTAAATCTGAAAGACCTTTCCCTTTTTTTTTGTATATGCTCACATTCCACTTAATGTCATCTGTGTGTAAAATTTGTGCTATGATGTGCTGCCAAGTGAGCAAGAACAAATACTTTATAGCTTCTCTATGGTGTCTCTTACCAGCAGGAAGAGGCTTTCTGAAGTAGGTATCAGGAAACTCCATAGCTCAAAAAAGTATTGTACTGCAATGTACCTTAGAACAGATTCTTTGGCATGATTTTGTATTTTCATAGTAAGCAGTGAGCAAATATGTGGTGAAATTTTCCTTTCAAACACAATGTACTCACGTTGCAACGTAAATCTGGAGGGATTCCAGTCTCTGCAATACAGTGTTCTGAAAGTGCCATAAGATCTGAAATATGCTGAGTCACCTCAGTGTTCATTTGACTGTTAGATTGTATTATTGGGTTAATGGTGGGAAGAATATGAAATCTGCTATTCTGAGGAAGGTTGTTTTCCATTGTTGCAGATACAAAGAATGAACACCAGAATGGTTCTTCCAGAGATGTGGGAGATGCTGCTTTTGCACTTACAGGAAAAGTCATTAAAAGCCAGTGTCTGTTGGAGGGAACTCACTCATTGGTGCTCAACGCTTTAAACAGGGTATAGCTAAGCCTTTATCCTAATAAATGTTGTCATTATTTTACGCTAGAAAGGGTGAATCATTTATAAGTTTTAGTTCTGCTTTGATTTTCTGACTGATTTTTATAGAATTAATCTTAACTCCCAAGTTTCATTAATGTTTTAGGGTTTCTTCTTTTCTGGAGTGTATTAGGTGATTCTTTATACAGCATTTCCAAGGGATATTTATTTTTTTAAAAACTAGGGTTTTTTTCAAGGATACAGTTTATTTGGTATTTCTTTTTTCTTAAAACAGGCTAGTGTGTATATAAAAAGTGTCCTTGTGCCTACTCCTCAGCTAGACATAGAACTGAGTGGACAGCTCAGTTGTCTGCATTCTTTTCACTGTTCAAGTTTTTCTAGACCCTGTAAAATGGAATGATCAGAGTGCCTTGAAGGAGAAATTGAAAAATGAGAGGCTGAAGAAGACTCAGCCTCTGCAAAGGAATGAGAACTTTGCACAGCAAATTAACCTTAAATCCTAGTGATCAGAAATGTTTAACTTCATGGCCTTCAGAAGAATCCAATCTCTGCAAGATTTTCAAGGTTCACATGATCACAATCAAAATGTAGCAATTCCTAATTTTTTAGAAGTCCCTCTCAGGAATTTTAAGCTTGCCAAACAGATTCAGTCAAGGAAATTTATGTCACTTACATTTATTATAAATTCAGAGCAAGTAATGTATCAGTGAAATAGTTCTAGACTGTCTAAAGGGCATCTTGTCCCAAAGATATCATATATAGAAGTTAACAAAGGAGGTAAAATAATTTTTGCTTCTGAAGGTCTTCAGTATTTTGTGATCATCCTGATTGCATTTTCCAATGCAGCTGGTTTGTGGTTGGGATTCCACACCATATATCAGCCAGAAGGCTAGAAATTCACACATTTAATTAAAACTAGAGACAGAATAAGGAGGAAGATAGGCATAACTCCACTGAAATGATTTTGCAGATTTTGTAGATTTGTGATGGCTGTGACACTCTCAGATCTAGGCCTCATCTAGTTTTCCTCTGCTAAAAGTAGGGGGTGGTATCAGGTATATTTGCTTCATATCTTTTTCTTTTCATACTTTTTCGGTTACCAGCATGTTTGTCACTTGTACCAGTTCTCAGAAAAACCAAAAACAAACACACCTTTGTAACCACAATGGAAGTATGTTTTCTCCCTCTGCTTGACTTAGAAAAGTTGTGTAAACTTATCAGTGAGAATTTGAGGGAAAAAACTCCAATTTTTCATCAGAAAAGCAGCTAGGGAATATTTTCAGAATCAAAGATGAAAATCTGGGGAAGTTATGAGTAGCTGAAACTAGTAGTTGATAAGAAAATATTTTTGGAATTGTGGTTGTTGTTATTTATTGTCACATCAGCTGTAATTTCACATACTTAAGAACAACTTTCACTTCTTACAGACAAGCTTTAAGAACAAGCAACTCTTCTGTTGCCATTGTAAGCAGAGCAATGTTTATCTGATTTTATTTTCCTTTCTCAATTAGTTTATTGGAAACCCTAGCATTCAGAAGTGTGGATTAAAACTGCTTGGTGCTGTAGCTGAGTGCACTGGTGCCCTAGAAATTTTAACCCAGCAAGGAGCCACTGACACTGTGCTTCACACCTTACAGATGTATCCAGATGAACAAGGTAGGGAAGGTGTTTTCTCAGCAGAGTGTGAGAATGGCATGGTAGGAGGGTTTGTAAGAGATCTGTTGCTCTCTTTAGTGCTGGATGTGATGTAGGTTGCATGGCAAGAGAAGGCTGCAACTGCACAGTCCTCAGATTCACCCCATTGTAGTTTGCCTGGCCCTGTAATAGCTTCTGCAAGTTATGGATGTTACTAAAAGACTACTTAAATCATGGGTTTATTCCACTCAGAATGTCTGAATGATCCGTTTCTGAATGATATTTATTTTTCTTCTAGACATTCAATGTTTGGGTTTGAGTCTTCTACGCTCTTTGATTACGCGGAAGAGTTTGTGTATTGCAACTATGCATGTCCTGTCAGCAGTTCTGGTTTCCACTCTGCGACGATTTAAAGAAGTCACTGAAATCCAGATGCATGTATGTGTCATTTCTGTCTATGAAGATGAAAACAAAGCTCAAAACCATAGAATATCATTTTAATATAGTTATATTTGAAAAATAATTCCATATTTGACTTACTTGATTTTGATTTTATTGAAATTACTACATTAGTATAAACCTTTGTAATTAAACTGAGACAGTTATTGTAGAGGTGTTTTTCTTGGAGGCATATATTCAATCCAGAATGTGTAAGCATAGGTTAAGTGTTTATCTAAAGCTTCTGAGATCTGCAAACTAGAACAAATTTCTCAGTCATGATCCATCTGTCAATCTGTAACCATTTCATGAAGCAGCCATCATTGGAGTACTATTGCCCTTCTTTGAGAAGTCACAGAAGATAACTTAGTTTCCAGCCTTGTCACCAGGAATGAACTTAGTGTAGGAATGCTGTATTTAAGAAAAGATATTACTGGAATACTATGATTTTGGACCCACATTTGTATATGGAAGGAAAGTTCTTAGTCTGTAAACACACATTTAATCCTTGTGTAAAGTTCCTTTTCCTCTGCTTCAGAAGTTTTCCCTGTTTGTTACAAGTTTCATTTTTCTAATGGAATAGAGTGTGTATGTGACATCAGCTTTCTGTGAGAGTTTCTGTATTTCTCTTTCAGATGAATATGAAAATATCACATGTACAGCCTCCCTTCTTTTCTGTTGTTTTTCCCCCAGGCTTGCCACATTTAGCTTAGCAACCAATGTAGAGAGAAATAAAAATAACATGCTGGAATAAGGAAGTTACTTTAAGTGATTTAGTTTCAATTGGATTTGGACAGAGGCCATAATTTACCCAGTTCACTCTTCTAGGTGAACTTTACTTGCAGAATCATGGGATAATTTTTTATTTCTTCTTAGTTTTAGATACACCTGATAATTTTTTCATTTAGTCTAAAGTTCTTTTCAAATTCAGGGATTACAGAGCAATACACTGGAACAGGGGTTGTATCTTCTTCCATATCCTTAGAAGGAGATTGTTTCCTCTTTACATTTTCAGGAAATCACAAGTACATTTGTCACTGGCAGGCAGGACGTTGTCAGATATTATGGTGCATATTTGACTTTTCAAACTGTTAGTTAATATCTATTTAAGTGGGTCAGCTAAACAAGCATGAAACTACAGCTGTATAAGCAGAGACACCTACTATTTCTCCTTCTCTCCCAAACTTCTCCTATTTGTTAACTATTGCATGTTTAAAAGTAAGACAGAAAAATTAAAGCACGAATCTTTTGGTTGAAATTGGATTTTGTTGCCTGACCTGTTTTTAAGTGACAGTTTTTAACACTGTACTTCTTTCAATGTTTTCATTTTGTTCTTAGGGATTTCATGCAATCTTGGCAATTCTTGGTTTGTCACCTTGTTTTGCAAAGCTGCTGGTAAATGAATCATTTGACACAGTCATTTTCTACCAGATGTCTATGTGTTTCACTGACCAGCGAAATCAACAGGTATCTTCTTTCTGTGACAGTTCCACAGCTGAAAAATGTTGGTGCTTTTTTGTCCTAACTTTTATTCTTTGTCTTTTCCATTCAGTTTCAAAGCCTGTGTTGTAAATGTTTTGCTAAAATAGCTGAAAATGATGATTTAAAACATACAATGCTGGAAAAAGCATGTATGGAGTGCAATAGTATTATGGCTGAATGTTTACTTCTACTGGGAGCTGATATTAATAAGAAGACAAAAACTAATTCTTTGATCTATCAGGTAACACATGGAATTATATGTACTATTTTATTGCTTAAAAGTTTGTGCTTTTGGGTTAATTTTTGTTATCATGTAAATATTTATTTGGCAGAACAGAGAAGAGAGAGGCTGCAACCACAGGCCCACAAGTGCTTCTTGCTAACTGTGACCACCTTAAATTTAATTATTTTTTTAAGTGATATGCATAAACACTTCTTTATTTTGGTTTAGTGTCACAGTTTTAAATAGTCTGAGAGAACCCAACCAATACTGCCTGAAGAGAATTAGGAAGTGTTCAGTTCTGCTGGTAGAATTGTCTGGGTGATGAAGCACAGCTGGGTTTGGAACTGACCATCCATTCATAGAGTGTGAGGTAGGCAAATCAGGGTTAGCACACCACAGTGGACATACTGAAGTAACTGAAAGTATTCTAGAAAATGTTTTTAATGTTCACAATCAACACTGGTCTGTGTAGCAATGCAGGCTTGGAGATTAGGAGGAGCTGACTGAACCATAGAAGCATAAAGTTTGGAAAAGACTTCCATGATTGTGAAGTCTAAATTTGGCTGAACATCACCTTGTCAGCTAAGCCAGAGCACCAGGTGCCACATCCAGTTGTTTCTTGGACACTTCCAGGGATGGGGACTGCACCACTTAGAGTTTCAATGCTTAACCACCCTGTTAGTGAAGACATTCTTCCTGATGTCCAACCTGAACCTACCCTGAAGCAGCTTGAGGCCATTTCCTCTTGTCCTGTCACTGGTTGCCTGGGAGAAGTAGGTGATCTCTACCTGGCTACACCCTCTTTACAGGTAGTTAAAACCAGTAGAGCTGAGCTCACTATCATTAGGCAAGGCTTGACGAGACTGATGAGACTTGAGACTATTGTTGCCTGTTAAATATCCAGATGATAACCCTCAAGTTTCTATTTTCCACTAAACAGATAAATAAATGGAGTTGCACTAGACCACATACAATAACCAAACTAGATAAATTACCATTCATTTCTGCCTGAAAATTGTGTGCACTCGTGACAAAAATTACAACTGCAGATTCTAAAGCATTTGATACATTTGGGCAAAGCCTTCATGAAAGTGGGAATTGGTACTCAGAAGTCTTAGGCAGGCATATCCTCCAAGGAGTGAGGAATTGTGTAATTGAGAAAGAGACACAATCCTTAAAATAAAGTCACTCTGAATTTGAGACAAGCATCTTAATATAGTCTGAGCTGTTACTTGAATGCTTCATATTCTTGGTTTGTTTTAATTTTTTCTCTATTAGGTTTGTGAGAAAGGAAATAATCCTAAATTGGTGGAGTTGTTATTAGCCAATGGTGCTCGAGAGCAGGATGTTCGGAGTGCTTTGGCCATCTGTATAAAGAAAGGAGATAGCCAAATCATCAGCTTGCTCTTGAAGAAGCTTAGCCTTGATGTCACCAACAGCAGCATATGTCTTGGAGGATTTGGTTTTGGCAGATTAGAGCCTTCTTGGCTCATTCCTTTGTTTCCAGATAAACTTACTCAAACAAGAAAACAGAGTGAGTATATATAAAAATTGCTGTACAAAATGTGTCAGTATCTTTTGATGATACTATAAATGTGTTTTGGGTGAAGACTATCAGTTGAGAATCTCTTCATAGCATTTATCTTCCTATAGAAAGTTTGGCAAAACTTGAAATTAAATCAAGTTTTCTGTTATTTTGTTGAAGCTACTTAGATTTCTTGGAGATTATTTTATCTTTTCCATTTCTTGTACACACAGATGCAGGATCTGCACTGGCAAGGATGGTGCTCAAATTCCAGATGAAAAACATTTCAGAGGATAGATCAAGATATTCCTCTGATCCAAACTTGTCTGAAGATGGAGTGGATAGAAACTATGATTGGAGTTTCATACCTGACCCATTAGTGGACAGTATTTTTCCTTTAAGTGATGACATTGATAGTGAAGGTAATTGTTTTTTAATTTTGTTTTGTTTTTCTTTTTATAATCCAAATCTAATGTACTATGGATAGACTGTTTCATAAGTCAGTTTATTTGTATTTGAGATTTAATGCCTCCCATGATGAAAAAGCTTCTATCTAAAATTTTGTTTGGAATAACATTGGAAAACAGTTTGTGGAGAGTATGTGCTTCATCTACAAAACTAAGACCTTGAAGAATTTTATTCAGCTATACATTTATAATTAGTTTGTCATGTTTTCAGTTTTTTTGTAGAGAGAAAGAGTAAGACTCTTACAACTGAATTTAGATTTTAACTTTTTCTATCTGTTTCTGAGCTGCCTTTATAGTCTTTGACAAAAAGGAAGAACTTCAAGAGCCCAGTTTGTCTCATCATGAAGTCAGGTATATTGTGATCTAGAAACCCATCTGCTTCCTGGGTAGTTTGTAAATTAAGTTCTTACAACCAGATCTTGTATAGAGGACTCTGTTATTAACAAATAAAGTAGGTGAAACAAGCCCTATCCCAAAGATAACTAATTGATCAGAAAGTGTAAATGGCAGGTTTATGTTCAGCCCAACACAATTCTTTGTAGCCAGGACATTTGAATGCCTTTAATTTATAGGAAAACAGCATTTCTGTCTATAATACCAGCAACTTAATAATGAAAATAGCCTTAATTTTTAACATGTTCAAATGTTGCACTCTTTTAGAGCAGCTGGTTACTTAAAATCATCACAGATGAAGGATTTGAATTTTTGAATGAGAGAATCCTAAGGAAATTTTTATTCTGCTTTATTATTTTCCTTATATCATTCAGCACCATTTTTAATTTCTGTAAGTCTAGATTTACCCCATGTAGAAAAAATGTAGGAGTGATTTTAGAAGTTTTGAAAGTAACTTTGAGAAGAGGAACATCAAGTGTCTCCAGGTAATGACACAAAATGTCTCCTAAATCACCAAATCCAGAGTGGCATTTGATATTTCATTCTCAATAAATGTGAGAGTGCAGATTTATCTATTGAAATTCAATCCTTTTCTATTTCAAAAATTTATTTATGCTGAAGTAGCAGAAAGATGGGCTATGAAACATGCAAATTAATCCCAACCCAATGGAAGTTTTGTATCATAACTCATAAGTGCAGGTCCTACAATCAGGTCCTACTTGAAGAATGTCAGGTGAGTATGGCCCCTCTACTCTAAAACACACTTGGCCTATTGCACATAGAATTGATCAATGAGATCCTGCCAGTATTAATGCACCTCTTCTTTGTATGTCAGCAGTTATATTGCAGTTGAATTCTGAGCCTTATTTTTAAATACATTTTCTTATCTATTTCTGTTCCTCTGTTCAAGGAAGTGAAGGTTCGCTTTTTACAAAGAAGAAGTCCAATTCCATTGCAGTTGCTGATTTATATTGCAGGGAAATGGCATGTCAGAGAAGTTCTCCTACTTTGCTGCGACATTCCTACTCTGTGGTAAGTCAGATCCATGTTCATTCCAGGTTTTTAAGTCCATCTACATAGCCTACTCCAAAATTGTTAATAATCAAGTGTTAGGAAAGGTCATGTAGCCATATGGGCTTTGTCTCACATTTGCCATTTAGTGTTTACTTCTGTTGTGGTGCATTGTATGGAAGAGTTAATGTCAGCAAAAATGTATGATCGCTAAAAAGCAGACACCCTTTTGAAGTGTTCAAATTTCCCATCTAGTGTTCAAATGGAAATACAGGGATTATGGGCATTCACAAAGACTTAACTTCCCCTTAGTGAAGCTGATCTTCAGTATTGATCAATGGAGAGAGACTGATTCCCTAACAACACATAAGATGACAAATTGCTGCTCAGGAAGGAGTCTGTCTCTTTTCATTGGCTGTAAAGGGAAACTGGAGAGACTGGCTTTTCTAGAGAAAGTTATGTTTTGTAATACTCTGCTCCATCCTATTACTGCACCCCAGTGAAAGTCATTCTGGGTTGCCAGAAATGCACTACTTCCACTGTGCCTTAAATCTACCATCTTTCATATTGTATGGATCAATGTTTCATAAAAATGTGACCTATTGGTACTTTGAGTTCAAGTGTATAGTTTTTTTGTCTTCTCCCTTTAAGCTCAGGTAAAAAGAAATCACAATAAAAAGAGTTTTAGTGAATTTGGATGATTTCAGAACATTATGATGTTACTCTTGTATTTTGCAGGGACCTGGCTCAGATTATGAACCATTAACAAAACAAAGACGAAAATTCTTGCTCTCAGATGAATCCTCCAGTAAGTAAATTATACAATTTAAGGTATATGACATATTTTGCATCCTTAATGCTTTCACAAGTATAGCATGCAAAGATTTGAGACAGATTATATTTTGAAGAGGAGGATACATTTTGGAAATATTATAGTGAAGTACAAGTAATGCATATATAAGGGTTTTATTTCTTGGGTTTCACAAATAATTTATGTAGGCAACGGAATTTCATAAATGCCCTTATTACCTTTAAAAAGCTCCTTCTGTTGTGCAGTTCATAAACATTCACCTCTTCCCCTTCCCCACTGTCTTATAAATTTGTGTGTCTTAATAGAATTCTTCCTGGATTTGGATCTTAACCAGTATGCAAACATTCACTCCATTCTGCATCTTTAGATCCCAAGCTAAATGATGGTAATTTTACTTAAGCAATAACTGAAATCATGGTATTTTCACATTTTTGTTTTAATAGAAGGCATCTCAAAATTGTCATCACATATAAAACCATCAGACAGTCTTTCTTCATTGATCTCAGAGAAAGAATATATTAAATCACTAGATCTTTCATCAAATGAGCTGGAAAACATTGATGCCGTCAGCCAGAATAGCTGCTTAACTAGTCATTTGGAACACCTTGAGAAACTGGAGCTCCACCAAAATGCTCTTACAAACATTCCAGAACAACTGTGTGAAGTAAGTCTGAATAATTTTATGTAACAAAAGTTGAAATCAGTTAAAATACAGTGTTGATCTCTAATAATGTAATCCATATATATTGTAATAATGTATCCATAGCAGTATTACTCAAGAATAAGGATGTATGTTTTGGTGTGCCTCATATATTTACTTAACTTTCATTCAGTGGATTCATGTTCATTAGAAATAAAAATGGTTTCATGGGTTTGTTTTAAGTCATTTACTGCAGAGAACTGCTTTAAGAGGTGTGATACTAAGTTGGATAATAATGGCAATGGAACAGAGAACCGCAGGGAACTGATATCTTAAATTTTATTAAATGGAGCTAATTGTTTTTTAATAATGCCCTTTATTTTTTCATATAAATATTATAGGTTACATTGGTATAATTGCTATTTTCTGCTACTTTTCCATGCAAGATAAATATAAATAAATGAATCATATGTATAAAAATATAATTCAGTTACAAACATATAAATTCGTATTTTCTTTTAACTTTTTACAAACAAGTTATCCTTTTCTTTCAGAACTTGAAATGCTTGACTTACTTGGATTTGCACAGTAACCGATTTAATTCTTTCCCAACTCACTTACTGAAAATGAATTGTATTGCAAATCTTGATATCTCACGAAATGACATTGGACCTTCCTTTGCTTTGGATCCATGCCTCAGATGTCCAACCCTAAAGCAACTTAACCTTTCATACAATCAGCTGGTGAGCATTCCTGAATTTCTTACAAGTGTTGCTGAAAATCTGGAGCAGCTCTTGCTGGAAGGGTGAGTAGCATGAGTAAATGGACTTCAGTATAACAAACATAATAGGAAACAATAGATTTGTCATGCAGAACAAAGACTCTTGTAGCATGGAAAGGATTATCTCATCACCGGTGAAACACTGACGTTGTCTTCCTAATGTGCAGATTGCTAAAATTTTTGTAGTTGGATTGCAAAGTACAAGACATGAGAATGATTTGGACATTGATAGAATCTAATAGTATTGCTGCTCCATTAATATAGTAAATATGTTGTAGTTCAGTTTCTTTCTGTTAGCATACTATGAATCTACAGGGCTGTGTAGTCTGACATATTCAACTAGGTTTTCTGTATACACAATACAGTTTCTACTGTATTTCATATGCATAAAAGCTGTTCTGGAAGTAGTAGTAATGTAATTTTAGGTATTGGTATAAGCATGTTTTAAATGACAAACAAAACATGTAGCTTTTTGTTTGCCAGCTATCTGGCAAACTTTACATTACTATCATATTTCTTAGTGAGGTAATTCATACCTATGTGGAATTCTAAAGAGTGCACTTGGGGATAGCTCTGTAAACTGCAGAGACTCATTCATTTCCTACTGTTCATGCTAAGTGAGATGGTGAACTTTGTTAGTAATGCCACCTTGGCAAAACAGTGGATGGATCTTTTATCTCTGTATTTTCAGGATCTTTCTCTTCCTCTTTCTAGTCTTATTCTCCCCAGGATACATTGTGTAAAATTATATACTCATCCTGAATTGTATTCCATAGAGAAATCCATTTTTAAAAGATTTTTACATTGTTAATAATTCTGTAATTAGGATATTGCAAATACATATTTTTAGTACATAGAACCTCTCACAAATGCAACAATCCTCTCTGTGTGGGATTGAGCTCCAGTATGTAATCAGAAAATTAAACCTTGCAATACACTTTGACACTAGGTCTCTAAATTAATTAAACTGATTTTAATATCAGTCATGTTATTCCATATTGCCACATGTACTAGTGTTTTTGCTGATTGGTCAGTCTTTATGTAGATAAAGTTGGTTTTTTTTTTTTGGTTTACTGGTGTAAGGATGACTTTGTCAGATCAACACTACTTTCACCTTTTACCTGATAGTTTATTAATAAAACACGGATTGTCTTTTTTCTTGTTGTTATCATAGAAACAAAATTTCATGCTTATGTTCACCCCTATGCTTGAAAGACCTGAAAATTTTAAACATTAGTAAGAACAGTATTTCATCCCTTGATGAGAAAGTCTTCATGGGCTGTACAAAACTGGAGCAATTCAATGCCAGGATGAATGTTCTTGGTAAGTATCTGTGAAAATAGGATTCACCTTCTAGAAACTATTCCAAGTCACAAAATTCCTTTGCCACAAACATTTGGAGTTATGGGAGAACAGAAAAGAGTAATGCCACATGTACTTGTCCTTGTTTATACAGTTTCCTAAGCATCAGCTTTTGATCATTGAAGCATGGAGTATGCTTCCAGTCATTTGATCTGACTCACCTAACTCATCTTGTTCCTACATTTGGAGTGGATGCTGTAAAAATGATTGAGTATACTTGAGACTGTACACACTGTTGAGGAAGGTTCAAAGAAGGGAAAATAACTCAGATTAAGCTTGCAAATCTAGTACTAATACAGGTTTAATACTTTTCTGTAATACATAGATGCATCCTGGCTTGTACCAGCAATAGTGTGTCCAGCAGGATGAGGGTAGTGATTGTCCCTCTGTATTCAGAACTGATGAGGCCACACCTCAAATCCTGTGTTCAGTTTTGGGCTCTCACTGCAAGAAAAACATTGAGGTGCTGGAGTGAATCCAGAGAAGGGCAGAGGAGCTGGTGAAGGGTCTGGAGCACAAGTCTGATGGGAGCATCAGGGGGAACCTTAGCACTCTCTGCAACTGCCTGAAAGGAGGCTGCAGCCAGGTGGGGGTTGGTCCCTTCTCCCAAGGAACAGGCAATAGGTCAAGAGAAAATGGCCTCAAGTTGAGCATGGAGAGGTTAGATTGTGTATTAGAGAAAATTGCTTCACTGAAAGAAGCACTGGAATAGGTTGCACAGAGAAGTGGTTGTGTCACCATCTCTGGAGGTGTTTAAAGGATATGTATGGTGAGGCCTTTAGTGGTGGACTTCGCAGTGCAGGGTGAGTGGTTGGACACAATGTCTTAGAGGTCTTTTCCAACCTAAATGATGTTATGATTAAATATTTACCATACTATAATATATATCCAGCATTATCTTCAGAACAAGAGAGAATATTTGGTTCAGTTGCCTGCATGCAGGTGTCATTTAAGATGCCCTGAATCATCTCCCTGGGTTTACAACTTCTGGTCCAGAAAAGGAGGTCTTCTATAGCTCCTGTGTTTTAACTTTAAACCTTGTGCAGAAAGCTCAGGTAGCACAGGGCAGATCCCCTTCACTAAAACCCAGTGTTAAGGAGCTGAATTGAGTCCATCCAGGGTGTGTGTCAGTGGTTTAGCATATTTTTTGCAAACGTGTCAAAATCACTTTATTTATGCAAATTAAAAATTATACAGATTAGATTTTCAATGATACTGTGAGAGTTCCTAAGTTACTGTTAGAATTGATTCTTTTTTCAATACATAAAATCTTCCATTTAGAAATTATTGTCACATTATTTCAGAAGGTAACTCTTAGAATTCCATTAAACTCTGCTGAACAATTAGACTCATTTCTATAAGAATGAATGAACCCAACAAATCCTAGGTCACATGGGAATCTTTTGTATACTTGCAGTACAGTGAAGTGTAAGTAAGATTATTTTGGTGTTTAATGCCACCAGGAGATGAAGGATAACAATATATAATTCGTTAAAAGCCAATATATTAATTAATTTTGAGAGTTTAGTTTACAATAAGCTTTAAAAAACACGTTTTGAACTCTGCCTTTGTTAGGTGATACCTTTGTATTAAAATGGTAGACTGACCTTTTAGTCTGTCTAAACTCCAGTCTTCAAAATAATTTAAACCATTCTTAAAAATCATAAGATTAACCTCTTTTTCTGCTCTAGAAAAAATACCTGACTTGTCATCCAGCATAACAAGTTTAAAACTATCCCAGAATTGTTTTACTAGTGTTCCAGAAGCAATTCTTCTTCTACCACAGTAAGTTACTCTATTATTCATTGATGCTAATGTCAAGTTCTTGATAAAGAATCTGAGGAGAAAATTGTTGTTAAGCAGAAAATTATGCATGTTTTACTGATTTTTCAGGGAATCCTCCCTGTTTAAATCCAGAACTTGATAGTTTTTAAACTGAGGACAAATTAGTCACATTTCCTTCACGATTCTGAAAAAAATCTGTTCCTCAGATTCAAACTACTGTTGTTGAAAATATATTCCTTGACAGCTGAAGTTGACAATTCTTGATGAGAATACTAGAATTAATTTCGTATTTCCTTGGAACCAACAAAAAAAAGTTACCGATTTTTCCTATTTGAGTTCTGAAGACTACTGCACAAGACTACTGAGATTAGTTTTTCACTTCCCAAATAACATGAGATACTTATTCTCAAAGAAAAACACTTCCTCTAGAATGAGTTGTGATAAAGATGCATGTGACATTTATTTTGCTATACCTTCAAAGCATTACTTATGTGAAAATAGGACTTCTGCTTTTTTTATAGAAGTTGCTGACCTTAACATAACTAGAATGAGATTGTGGGAGGAGTGCTTGGAAGGGGTGATCCAGTAGGTGTGGGGAGATGTGAGTGCTAATGGCACCATAGAGAATGCAGATCCATGGATTTGGGAATTTCTATTAATGAAATTAATATGATATTGCACAATTTCAGTATGCTAACATGTTAATGTTTTTGTTGAAAAAAATGCAGTTTTCAGGTTCTGCATCTCCCAGCTCAGACAAATCAAAAAGGTCTTGTATGCATTTTTGTGTGCTTCATGTTTAATAGTAACATAAACAGCATTTTTGTCCAATAGGTGTGGGTGAACTGTGTATTTTCTGCACATACATGTGTTTGCAAAAATATCTCCTTGTATTTGGATTTCAGTCAGAAAACCATCTCTTCTGATAGCTAATCCACTTGCTTATTAAAAATTAATACAGCTTTGGTTCCAGCTAAGCTGGTTTTATATTTTCATTTGCTAACTTCTCTCTTTTTATTGTTTTTGTGTTTTTAGTTTGCGATCAGTAGATTTAAGCCAAAACAAGATTGAAAGCCTGCCTGGACCCATGCACTGGAAATCACTAAATTTAAGGGAGCTGTTATTTAATCATAATCAAATAGATGTCTTGGACTTGAGTGAAAAGGCATCTGCATGGTCTAGGCTAGAAAAGCTACACCTCTCCCACAACAAGTTAAAGGAGGTAAAGTGTAAGATTCTACTGAAAGTGAATGTATTTGCTTTTCAGTTGAATGCAATTTTTCAATGTTCATTTGATTTTCGTGTCACCTCTCATACCATTGTACACTGTATTAGTGAAATGGTACGTGAGTGACAATAGTACTGTCTGTGAAGGAAAATCACTATATTCAGCCTTTCTGCCTGGAATGTGTCATATAATCAATTTGTATACTGAATTACTTAGAAGGTCTTTTTCTCTTACTGTGGGACATTAGACCTGTTTATTAAAAAATGAACTACAGAAGTAAAAATAATACCTAATTCTGTTAAGTAATTAATATATAAATGGTCCTCATTTTTTTTTTATTTAATTGCTCATTAAATGTTTTTCTATTTAGATTCCTCCTCAGATTGGCTTTCTAGAGAACTTGACTTCTCTGGATGTAAGTCATAATCCTGATTTGAGATTCTTTCCTGATGAAATGGGAAGACTGTCCAAAGTCTGGGATCTTCCTTTGGAAGGACTCCATCTTAATTTAGACTTCAAGCATGTGGGATACAAAGCCAGAGACATTATCAGGTTTGTTGCCTGGTTGTTCTTGAGTATTCCTGGTTTGCTTTCTTGGGATTTGCAGTAAGCATTGAGAAAATACCATGCTGTTTTGAAAAGACCATACTAGTGTTACCTCTTGAATTTGATGCTTCTATAAACTGTGCAATAAATGGTGCTTACCAATTATTTGTAATATGTGTATTATTGTGTTCCCCCATGCACTGCACAGAGCACAATTTTGGGACAATTACAAAACAAAAACATACTCTGAATTAAATTTTAGCTTTCAAATCAGAAATGAGAGTAGACAATTAACAGAACAATAATATCAATACCAAGATACTGAAAATCTGAAGAAAATGGTATAGTTCTAGATTTTTCTTTGTTCTTGAGTTCTGTTGGTCTTTTTCTCTGTTTTACACTTCTGTGAGTTTTGCAAACTTTTTTCTACCAGATTTCTTCAACAACGACTGAAGAAGGCTGTGCCTTATAACAGAATGAAGCTCATGATTGTTGGAAACACTGGCAGTGGGAAAACTACCCTGCTACAACAGCTAATGAAAAGCAAACGAACAGAACTGTGCTCTCCAAAAGCTACAGTAGGCATTGATGTGAAAGACTGGATCATTCAAGGGAAAGGCAAAATGAAGAAGGAACTTATACTAAATGTGTGGGACTTTGGAGGTATTTCCTGAGTTTATTTTCCTTTACTATTGTCTTTTCTAACACTTTAATGCATTACTTATTCTTAGAGTCAGCCTCTGGTAATTCAAACTGGAGACAGTAGAATCACAAACACACACCAGAAGTCCAATGACCACTTAAAAATTAGTGAATTCTGTAAATTAACAGCTAATCCCTCAAACTTAATAGAAAGCCTCAGGAATTTATTATCACCAAATGTGTTTTGAGCACTCATTTCAACTATAATACTTCAGAATAATAATTTCAGAATAGTAAGAAACTGCTTGTAATCACCAGAAGAATCTTTCATTCAACTCGGTTTCTCCCTTTTGTAGTCCAGGTCTATCTAGACTCTGCAGTGTCACAGGTTTGTAAGGTCACAGACAACAAAACACTTAGAATGAGTCTTTGAACCTTGTGTTTCTGGAAAGCTTTCTAAGTTTGGGTGACTACAGAAGCACTTCTAAAATCCAGGGCTATTTGGGGCTGTAGAAAAGTTAATTTTAAGCAGAGGTTTATCATCATTTAAATACAATCTATCACAATGCATAAGCACAAACCAGTGCCATTCAAGCTGGATGTCCAGCTTTAGTTGTAATTTTAAATGCTTAATTATGTGAATTTATTTTGAAGTTGCTGAAAGTATAGGAGAAAGGAAAGGTAGACGGAAAGAGTGAGGAAGAAATTCAGTATTGGAGTTTCAAAAAAATCACAACCTTTTAAGTTGCCTATGCAGCAACCATATTTATCCAGTTAAATCTTAACACTTGGTATGAAACCAATATATGTGTTTTAACATTACACTTCAATCAATAAGCTACCACAGAGTGCCTTCCTAAAATTCATAGTTATTATGGTTTCCTGTCAATTTATGTAAACTTCTGCAAACATTATTTCATTTGTGAACTCATGGTCTGGGGACATGTGTTCCTCTGCCTTTTTGTGATCTGAAGATGTTCAGTTGAGGAAGTACTAAACAATGGACATTTTTGATCATTAGGACAAGAAGAGTTCTACAGTACCCATCCTCATTTCATGACCCAGAGGGCTTTATATCTTGCTGTTTATGATCTCAGCAAAGGACAAGCAGAGGTGGATGCTATGAAGCCATGGCTTTTTAACATCAAGGTAAGACATACAGAATGGAATTCTCCTTTCCAGGGAGCTGTAGGTGAACAGCAAATTAACCATAAATATTTATATAGGAGAAGAAGAAAAAAATTCTTCAGAAGGTAAGAATAGTACTAAACAAGAGCTGAAATACATCATGTTTTGGATATGGAAATATTTTTAGATATAAAAAGACATGATCGGCATCATTTTTGACTTAAAATTGTACAAAGTGATGTGCAAAAGAGCAGTTTTTTTTATTCTGGCAATATTTTTAATTTACTGATAGAAATAAGAAAGGAGTAGTATTAAATTTAATGAGTTAAACTTTTATAGCACTATGATTTTGGGGAAATCAGAATTAGACTAATTTAAAACTGACTAGGTACAGGTTTGAAATCATGCTATTAAGTGCATGCTTAGTATCCTATTACTAATAGGAATGATTCCACAACTATGGTAGAGAATTGACCTGAGAATCTGCCTGTATATTTGTCATTTTTTCTAAGTATTTATCTCTATCTATGGAGCCATTCCATAGTGAGTGGGCATTACTTGTCTTTTCTTTTTGTAGGATTTTTAGCCATGACTGGGCAATACACTCACATAAAGAGTTTGTTTACTGATCCTATTAAAGAACTTGTCATTTTCACTCTACACCTTGAGCAGTGATACAGGACACAGTGTTGCAAGCAGTTCGGTGTTGATGAAAACCACTTCTGATGTGTTCTCCTTTGCTATGCAATACTTGCTGATGTTTCACTGCTGCCCTGTTCCAATGACAGCTAGCAAAGTACCATTTCTTTTGGCTTTTCCATTTTGCTGGATGTTCTTAGCAAATAATGTCCCTCTGTTTTACTGCCAATAGTGTTAATCTACAAAGAAAGAAATCCAGATGTACATTCCTTCCTTTTAGAAAAAGCTGATTTTTTTATATTTCCATTTTAAAATCAATGGCTCGCTAAATGTTTGACTAAATTGCTCTCTTTTGTGTGAATATGAAACACTAAAATCAACATTCTCTATTGAGTTAATTAACAGTATGGATCCCACTAACAGGCTCGAGCATCAACATCCCCTGTCATTCTTGTTGGCACTCATTTGGATGTTTCTGATGAAATGCAACGTAGGGCCTGCATGAGTAAAATTACTAGAGAGCTGCTGAACAAGCGAGGCTTCCCAGCAATCCAGGATTACCACTTTGTCAATGCTACAGAAGAATCTGATTCCATTATCAGACTTCGGAAAATCATTATAAAGGAGAGTCTTCACTTCAAGGTAAGCTACACGCTGTTTTTAATGTTGAAAACATCCTTGTTTTACTTTAGTGAATACATTTTTGAACATTAATACATAATTAAATAAATTTCTGTGTGATAGCAAAGTCGTCTTGCCTTCTATCAAATGTTACTCGCAGCAAAATAGTGAAGGAAAATAACCAGTTTTGTTTTAATTTTATTTTCTTCCCAAAAAATCCCAGCTAATTTCTGTTTTCAAGCACTAGGGCCATAGATCAAATATTTAATTAAAAATGATCCATCTTTGTCTTACAAAGAAATTAAATTAAAACCTTGGTTTCGTGGGAAGCATCATATGATCACAGTAAATATTGCAAGATTTCAGGGGACAGGAAATAAGATATTGTTGTTTGTGAAAACCAGCTGATTTCCCATTTACTGATTTCATTTTACATAGCATGAAGCTATTTCTATAAAGAGGAAAGTGAATTAAAGCAGGAAAAGAATATCCTGTGGACTGAGTAATCCTCCTGGGTGTCACTGCACTTGTAATTCTGCTGGCTCCAAAATCATGCCAGCTCATTCTCTGCTCTGTCTTTAGCCACTGCATGAAACCCTAAGTGTGAGTGAAGACACCAGCCCAGGCATGAAGCTCATAAAAAGACAGGATCTTATCTGTAACAAAAAGAATATACTTTTTTTTTTCATTTACACAACAACAGTATTATGTCATAATACATTAAAAATAAAAGGTGATGTTCTGTGCTACTTAATGGCAGAACTTCATAAATCAAACCAGAACCCAAATTTCTTTTGAATGACTGCTTGGAAGATTTTATAGAGCAAATGATGTATTTATGACTAGTCTCACACCAGTGGTATTACAAATAAGTTAAAGTGTACACACCACTCTCATTTCTCTCACGATTTAGCAGCTTAGCCAGATCCAAAATCTCCCTAAGTTCATTCCACAGTGCAAGGAACAGCTAACCAGATCTAAATGGCAAGGGGGTGCCCTCCTCAAGTGAAATGGGTTAACTCATCTCCTCATACATCCAGTAGGCATGAATAAAGCTGGTGGTTTTTTTGTGGCTCTGTGTCTCACCATACTTACTCAACACTCAAGAGAAGTTCTGCTTTTTGAAAAATCTTGTTCCTTTAATGTCTACATCTCTTGAGACTATGACTTAAACTGATGTTTAAACTTCTACACAGATGTAAGGTGGCCTGAAGGAAATGAGATAATTACCATAAATTATGTAGGTAGTTTGTAGAAGGAATGTTACAAGGTATTTGCTTAGAGGTTAAACAAAGTGAGTTTGGTATTCAGCATTGTCATCAAGTACTCTGAAGTCTTTGAAATTACACAAGGTACTAATTTCATCTGCACAAGGTACCAATTATATTTTTGACACATTAAAAACATCACAGTGCATTGGTGAGAGAAAGATTACAGTTAAGAAGCCAGTTTGTAAATATTGGGAAAGTTGTTTCCCATTTCCTTAAAAAAGTTAGTAGGTCAGCACACATGGAGAAAGGAAAGCCTGACCGGGTACTAGTGATTACCAAATATCAAAGGGTGTTTGCAGGAAGGAATGGAGGCTCAGGAAATAAGCACAAAGCACTCATTTGCATCACTCATGTGCCTAAATTTATTTCATTCTCTTCTCTTGTCCACTGACTGCCAGCAGTGGAGACTTTTAATTGAGCTACTACTCTCTTCCCCCAGGTTCACCTAAAGACATGGCTAGAGATATTACATATTACAAGGAGTATAGGGTGTTTTTATTATTTTGTGTTTCGTTTTAGAAGATGCATCATCTGCTTATACAGTGAATGTTTTCCTTTTACTTTGAACCAAAGCTTCTCTTGGAAATAACATCTTCTGAGAGACCTTATTATTTTTTATGTACGAGTAATATGGAAATATTTTCTTCTCTGAGTATTTACTTATAGAAAGACATTATAATTCTTAAAGAATAACTGCATCTACCTTTCAGAAGCCATGTTAGTCAATAAATGAGTGTTCTTGTTCTTTTCTGCTACTATTGAGTAGACATACACTTTATACCTTAGTTTTATTTTGTTCATTTCACATGAGTAAATTAATGCATTTAAGATTATTATTCCTAATTTTACAGATCAGAGATCAACCGGTGGTTGGTCAGCTAATTCCTGACAGCTACCTGGAGCTGGAAAAGAGAATTCTGCTGGAACGTAAAAACGTCCCAGTGGAATTTCCTGTAATTGATCAGAAACGCTTGCTGGAACTGGTACAAGAAGGCCAGTTACAGCTGGATGAAAATGAACTCCCTCATGCAATTCACTTTCTGAATGAATCAGGTAAAAAAATTCTCTTCAAAGTGTGTTTAACACTTTGTTGTAAATCTGCAGCTGACAGATCTGTACACATTTTTAATTTTTTCACAAGGTTGCCACAAAATGGTAAGCTGAAGTGTCTAAGCTTGGGTAACATTAGTTTGTTAAACCACTTTGTTAGGAAGGGAATTCCATGACATGAAGGATCAGCATTATAACAGTTTGTATCTCTTCCTCTCTCTTACCCCTCCTTGAAATATTCTACTGCTGATTAGGCAGCATAGTTGCTGAAAAAGGATGTAATTGCTCCAATAGTTAGAATAGCGATTAGAGGAACACATGTAACAGCTTGTCTCAGTGCAGTACTGATTTCCTAAGATTAAATAATAAACCCCACAAAAATGCAAGTCAGATTAAAAATCTAACAAAAAGTCTGAAGATAAAGGTAAAGCTGAGCAAGCTGTGTTTGCACTACACTGTACTGAGATAATGACATAAATATAGCTGTATTTATTATTCAAACTGTTTATGTCAAGTCATATAATAAAAACAGCCCATCATGGAGTGCTTACTTTGCTTAATGTTGATCTTGAGCAATGCATTGCTAATTATAGTATTCTTTGTGCAGGTGTCCTCCTTCATTTCCAAGACCCAGCACTACAGCTAAGAGACCTCTATTTCGTAGATCCAAAGTGGCTGTGTAAAATCATGGCACAGGTCAGACTAAACACTCCTTCTGTATACATTTATGGTACAATTTCCACTGTCTAAAGCCACTGTAACTTATCAGTGTTCCTTCTTCACCTTTTCTTTAATGTTCTATGGTCTAGAATTTTCTCAAGGCCCACATTTTTTACCTGATTCTTTCTATTTCTATTGCTTTCTGGACAACTGACGGTGTCATTGCTTGTCTGTTCTTACATTGTAATGTCCAATACTATTTAAACTGCAATGGAACCAAGAATGCATGTAGAATAGAAAAACCCTGTGAATGCGAGGTAAACCTGCAATATGTTGCCACCAGTTGGGATGAAAGCTGAAACTTTGGGCTAAAGGCTGCAAGAAGGGGGAAGAAATTGAATGCTAGGTACAGATAGCAGAGAAAAGTGAGTGGATATGGAGATGGAATGGAAGAGGAGCAGACTGACTGCTTAAGTGAGACCCTTGTTGAGATGTTGATCTAGAAACACTCTCAAAATTTATTATATGCATTCAGAATTTCTAACCTCTGAAACTTTCATCTAATGATGAATGTACACCTGAATTTTTTCACTTTTTTTTTAAAGATACTGATGGTGAAAGTGGAAGGCTCTTCTAAATACCCTAAGGGAATTGTAAAGCGTTCAGATGTGGAAAAATTCCTTTTGAAGAAGAGCAAGTTCCCTAAAATTTATATGTCACAATACTTTAAGCTTCTGGAAAAGTTTCAGATTGCTTTGCCATTAGGAGAGGACCAACTATTAATCCCAAGCAGGTAAGCAAGGAGCTAAACCCACAAAAGACAGGCATAGAGAGAGATCAAAATAGAAACCTCCCATCAGGCTAACTAGTTTCACTGATCAGCAGAGCAATTTGGTACATGAAAGCATGATGTAGTCTTTGTATATTACATTCTAGTAAATGCTTTCAGAAGAGACATGTTAAGCTGATCTTGTAGCAGATAAAGCGTGTGTTGTATCAATGTGGTGGGTAAATGGAAACTATAAATGATAGAATACTTTATGAGGATAGTACTTCTTTTGCAGTTACCATGCTTCAAGACTACAGCAAGGAGATTATAATTTAACTTCACACAGCAGTGTGCCAGCATTACAGATATTTATTGCAATATAAAAGATAACAAAACATTTCCATAACCTGTTTGCTTGAAGTGAGAACAAAAGACAAGTTACTAAGAGGCAGTATCTCCTTCAAAAATTGTAGATACTAAATATGGTGACAAAAAAAGTATTTTGATTTTGAATGTGGTATTTTTGTTTTATCTGCAGAAGATAACTCAGATTTTCTGCCTGAGTTACAGATTTCTCTAATGTGTTTAGTAATGTTAATGTTGCCAAATGGAGAGAGTGTAGCATGGCTGCATTGGTGCATGGCTGATTAGGATTTTTATGTCCTTCAAAGCCCTGGAATAGGAAGATTTTATCTGAATGCCTAACCTGCCTTATGTATGTCTCAGATTTTTCTCATATTTGCATTAAATAACTGATGATCCATTAGTGAGGTGCTGTTGGGTTTAAATCATAGTCAGAACTCCACTTTTACACAAGCAAGCAGAATAAACAAGCACACTGCTAACTCCCTGAGCATCTGAACCATGCTTTCATTAATAAATAATGCATTTTACATGATAAATAATATATGTCATCAGCTCAGATGTATTACATCATCAAATACTGTCTTAATATTTTTATTTTTTCAGCTTGTCTGATCACAGGCCTGTTATAGAGCTTCCCCACTGTGAAAATTCAGAAATTATCATCAGGCTTTATGAGATGCCATACTTTCCTATGGGATTTTGGTCCAGGCTGATCAACAGGTTGCTTGAGATATCACCTTACATGCTCTCAGGAAGAGGTACAAATCTTGGTCTTCAAAGGAGTAGTGTGCAAGTTTTCCTTGAATGCATATTGAAGATTTAGTCCCCAACACTGTTTTGCTTTAGCTAAATTCTACACTTCACAAATGTAAGAAAAAGATAGTGGTCATCTTTGTAACTTATAAGTATCCAGAAACAGGTAAAGCCTAATCTTCACGGTGGTGTGCAAAAGAAAGTAAAGGTTGTAAGTGGTCCATTTCTCTCCTTCAGATGCTAGAGATAAGGGAAATCCTTATGTTTATGCAATATTGCTATTTGCTTTGACAAAGAATACAGGAAGGGATGTGTCTTCCACACAGAAAAACTGCTTTTCTTCAGGTTCATTAATTCTCCACTTATGTAAGTCTCAAAGCTTTGCTTTTATCAGAAAGAGGGGATATGTCTTTACTTTTTTTCCAAAAATTCCATGCTTTCACATTGTAATATTCTACAAATATCACTTGTAAATGCCTGATGTCCTAGAATTCTAGTTTCTTCTGAGCATCCAATTCTAGTTGAGTTCTGCTATTTCATGAGTGTGTGACAGGAAAAATTTAAATCACAGCTTTTTGTCATATTTTGTCTGAGGTATTCTGTGCTTGAACCTGAATGTACCTAAGCATTTCTGTAATGCCTACCTGCTGCATGACTTACCATCTAGTTAAATATTTACAGTTTGTGGATTTGCCTTCTAGAACTGAACACAAGTTGATGTATATTTAGTTTTTGTGGGGCTATGCTGCCTTCAGGGTTGTAGCCTTTCTTTTATTTGTTATTTGGGTAAGTATAACCCTACAAACATAACTGTATATTCCAAGTACCATGAATTATTCTGAATATTTTAAAATTGACATTCATATTGGAGACATTCATTATCAGACTTTTAATCCAATTTTGTGTTTTCTAGAGCGAGCTCTTCGTCCTAACAGAATGTACTGGAGACAAGGCATCTATTTGAACTGGTCTCCTGAAGCTTATTGTCTAGTGGAATCAGCAGTATTTGACAACAACCCAGACAGTTTTTTGAAAATTACAGCACCTTCTTGCAGAAAAGGTTAATTATTCCTGAGCCTAAATTTTGCTCCAGTTTGATTGCAGCTTGGCATTTTGGTTTGTTGTGCTTTTGCTTTTGGAATATAGAGCTTGTCTTTGCAATTAAAAGTATGGCAGATTGGGTTTGTAATTTCCCTCTTTTTGTTTCTTAAAGGGTGCATCCTTTTGGGGCAAGTTGTAGATCACATAGATTCTCTTATGGAAGAATGGTTTCCAGGTTTGTTGGAAATAGATGTGTGTGGTGAAGGGGAAACACTGTTGAAGAAATGGGCTCTGTACAGCTTTCAAGATGGTGAAGAACACCAAAAAATACTGCTTGATGACTTGCTTAGAAAGGCTGAAGAAGGTATTTATTTATGCCAATTGTATCTACACAAATACTATACAACATCCTCATGGATTTCAGTGCTTTTTCAGCGATGCCTACCCTTCCTTTTTTTTTAATTTTCTCTTTTTTTTTTTCCTTAGGTGACCTTTTGGTAAATCCAGATCAACCAAGACAGACCATTCCAATTGCTCAGATTGCTCCTGATCTGATACTGGCTGATTTGCCTAGAAATATTATGTTGAACAATGATGACCTGGAATTTGATGAAGCTCCTGAATTTCTCTTGGGTAAACATTATTTTGTAGGGTGAGGGGTTTTTTTACAGAGATAGTGTAAACAAATCTATTTAAGTCAGTTTTGCAAGATATGAAAAGCATTTCAGAGATTTCTTTTCTGAAGAAATGCACTATTTTAAGGAATTCTGAATTTCAGGTTGTTGAGTTTTGAATTTTCCATTAACTTGCGCACTAGGGCACTGTTTTTTGTGTGTTTAGTTTACTGATCATGATTCTTAACACAGTAGATGATCCACATTGTTTTAAAACTGAACCCTTTCAGCTATTATTTTTGAGAAATTGTTGTTATCCCTTTTTGTACAATACTCTTCAATTTTATTGTTCAAAAGGTGATGGTGGTTTTGGATCTGTGTACCGTGCATCCTATGGTGGTGAAGAGGTTGCTGTAAAGATTTTCAATAAACATACTTCCCTCAGGCTCCTAAGACAAGTAAGAAATACTGCCTTTTTTTTGTGTAGTGCTGCTCTTGGAATACCAACCCTAGCAAAGAGTTTTAAAAGTTTAAGTAAATTACAAAATTTACTTACTCCAAAACATTCCTCGATTTACTTCAGATGCAGAGATTATGCTGTTTGCACTATTTCATCTAATTTTACAACTTACAGGAGCTTGCAGTGCTTTGTCACCTCCACCACCCCAGTTTAGTGTCTTTGCTGGCTGCTGCAATCCGTCCCCGGATGCTGGTGATGGAATTGGCCCTCAAGGGATCTCTTGATCGTTTGCTTCAACAAGACAATGCAAGTTTAACTAGAACACTTCAGCACAGGATAGCTCTACATGTAGCAGATGGCTTAAGGTAAATGTGACTTCTTCATTGCTGAAAAACAGGATATGGCTTCAAAGATGATGTACTGCAAATGAAAAGCTTCTGTTCTCTCACATCTCAAGCAGAATATTTCCTGGGTCAGACAAATGCTTGTATTTTTATGGTTGATTGGCTGATATGTAATTCATATTTTCATTACCTGTTGGTTTTTTTTTCCTGCTAATGAGTGATGCTCATGTAAGTAGAGAAATTGTAAGATGATGGGTGCAATTTCCTTGTGGTTGTTGATTTCTTACTGAAATGTCAAAGAAATTAATTTAGTGCATTTTTCAAGTTCTGAAAGTCCATGAATCACCTCACCTCATTGCAGTGTGACTTTAAAGTGACAAAATCTGCAAGAGGATTAAGCTTAAGGTTCTAGGATGCATTTTTCAAACTATTAGTGACTCTTCAGATGAAACTGCAATGTAAATAATAAAGTAGTAAACAGTAGAATTATTCTGAAATACTATTTAAAGTCATTATCCAAAAAGGCTATGTCATGTTGGTGATGTTTAACATATTTAACACAATATTTCATGTGTGAAAGCACAATTTACTTGTGGGAATAATGCATTCAGTGTGTGTATACAGATGCATCCCTATCTTATGAATGCTTTCAATAAATATTTTTGATTACTAGGTACCTGCATTCAGCAATGATCATCTACCGTGATTTGAAGCCTCACAATGTGTTGCTCTTTACCTTATATCCCAATTCAGCTGTTATTGCAAAAATAGCTGACTATGGCATTGCCCAGTATTGTTGCCGAATGGGAATAAAAACCTCCGAAGGCACACCAGGTATGGAAATATGATTTGATTTAAAGTCCATTATGTCCAAAAATAATTAATATATTTTTCATGTAATCTGTAAGAAGTAATGCAAATCTATATTCTAGTCAAAAATCAGAAAAAGGAGTCCTAATCATATTACAAGTTGTGATGCCCAATTTATGCCTCTTGGCCTTTCTTCCTGTTCATGTTTTAACACCTTTTAGAAGAATCAAGTAATATATTAAAGGCTTAAAAATAAGAAATTAAATTACATGCATTCATAATAATTTTTTGTTGTCTGGTTATTGTGATATTGAAATTATACTGCTAAAATATTTTGCTTTAATTTCCAGTAATGCATACATAAGTCTTAATTTTTTTTAAAGGCAATAAATTCCCAGCTTTAGAGAGAACCTTTTAGCATCCATTCTAAAGCACTGAACGATTCAACCACTTTGAAAAGTTTCTTTAGGTCTTTTAAATTGTGCTTGAGAGCATCACTCCAAGTGTTAAATGTTAGACCTTCAATAAAGACTGCAGACTTGCCTTGATTTTTGGTATTCATTGATAAAGTAATTGTTTTATATTAGAAGGGGCAGGAGCTCTGTAAGTGATGTAGTAGCCCCTTCCTTTATACTTACTGCTGATATTTTTGGACATCTGCCAAATACAAGACATTGCCAGCCTAGAAATAATTGGATGTTTTTCCTTGCACTTCCTCTGTAATTTTTATCAGTAATTGTTTACTTTTTAAAGTACAAAGATGGCTTCATCTTGATATGAAGCATACTTATTAATGAATGATTTATTTGCAGGATTTCGAGCGCCAGAGGTTGCCAGAGGAAATGTTATTTACAATCAGCAAGCTGATGTTTATTCATTTGGCTTGCTGCTTTACGACATTTTAACAGGAGGAGGTAGAATAATGGAAGGCTTGAAGTTTCCAAATGAATTTGATGAATTAGCAATACAAGGAAAATTACCAGGTATGCCTTGTTTCTATAAATTTTAGCATTTGTTCTGCCTCTTCCAGAAATAGCATATCTTATGAGTTATGTTGTATCTAACAGTGATCATAGAAGAAAACTTAGAAAAATATAACATTCTTCATATTCCTCATGCGTTCCAGTACATA
Source organism: Oenanthe melanoleuca (assembly GCF_029582105.1). Lineage (NCBI taxonomy): Eukaryota > Metazoa > Chordata > Aves > Passeriformes > Muscicapidae > Oenanthe > Oenanthe melanoleuca. The sequence goes on from NC_079334.1 coordinate 56,027,455, forward strand.
ATTATTCTCTGCTGGAAGGAAGATATAACAGGCTCTCAGGCTGGACATGATGTAATCATTTGGACAGTGTAACTCAGGACAACATAACCTGGGCAATTTCTGCCAAAATGTCTAGAGCTGTTGGATTTTTATAGCACTACAAACTTAATATCTGGTGTTCTTATTTACTGCCCGGGAATAGTGGGCATAATCATTAAACATTGTTTAAGGAATGTTTTGCTCCATTTAGGAAAGAGAAGCATCACTCAGTTTGGAATAGCTTCTTCATTATGAGAGACAGTGTGTTCATATATTTTCTGCTCCTTAAGGAGAACTGTCCAGTTCTAAGCTCAGATAGTTTCCAACCCCTTCCTGAAGAGGATATCCCAGGAACTGATGACTAAGTATCTCTTAAATGTAGCTGTATTGACTGTATTATAAGCCCCGTGGAATAAATGAAATATTAGTTTCTGGAGATAGTACACTTCCTTCCACCTATGCTCATCATTTTTACATTTCCACAAAAATAGGGGACAAGCAAACAGTGCCTGTCTTTTGCTGCACTGAATGTGTTCATTTGCAAGTGTTCATCACTAATGTTACCTTTATCTGAGGTAGGACTGGAATATTTGCTGTGGATTACAGTGAACTAAAAGGAAGAGCAATACAGGCACCTTCATGAATTATTTGTTCTCAGAGAGTTCAGCAGCTATAGTCGTAAGATGCATATTCCAAGCACTAAGTGGGAATTTAAACTTCCATATCTTGTAAATGCTATATGGAGTTGTTTATCTATTTGCTGTATCTTTTATTGAAAGTTCATCTGTATTCCATATACTCAGAAGAATAAATGTTGAAAACAGTGTTTACAGGAATTTGAAAGACTGTTGGCTGAAGTGACATACCCTTGAATGGTCAGCATTAATGGAAACACAACCCACATATATCTGCAATTCAGTCCCAGGCACACGGGCATCAAAGAAAAGATAAAGCAAAATCCGTTTGCTTTAACTGCTGTTAATTCAAAGGACTCTAGTTCTAGCATTTCATGCTGTAATGTATAATGGCAGATGAGCAATTCCAAGCTGTTCATGCTGACATTTTACTTAAGAATGTGATATTTCTTAGAGCAGCTCAAGAAGAAGTTAGATGAATTCTAAAAATAAGAAGGTTAGTTAGAACTATGGTAAATTCTGGTTAATAAGTTAAGTAACTTTACATTCTAGATCCTGTCAAAGAATATGGGTGTTCCCCCTGGCCTGAAGTTGAAAATTTAATTAAAAAGTGTTTGAAGGAAAACCCTCAGGAACGACCAACGTCTTGCCAGGTATTACATAGTTTATTTGGTTTTTTATGATAGATGGCAGTACAAAGTTGTGGTTTCTGAAAAGGAATCAGGCATTAAGTTAATGAGAAGCACAGGTTTCTTTCTGTTGTTCTTTTCGGGAATGGAAACTGCCATGAAATATTGCCTGCTCTCGCCTTCCAGAAAAAACTGTTCTATTGAAATCTACCAACCAATCTGCCAATGTTCTAGCTGGCTGCTTTCCCCTGTGCTGCTGTGTAGCAACACAATTCAGGTTACTTCTTGGTCTTTACTATAGTTGTGCAAAAAGGACTTTGTTAAATAGTGTCACTGCTGTGCACTGTTCTGTAGCAGTACAAATGAGCCAGCTGAGATACTGTGCCCATATCTAAAAAATATTGTTATCTATTGCTTGTTATTTATTGCTGTACAAGCCATTGTTGCCACCATGGGCATGCTGTGCCTTTCTTTATAGGTTTATGAGATCCTAAATTCTGCAGAACTTATCTGTTTGATGAGGTATGTCTCCATACCCAGCACATCTACAGCAGAGTGCATGGTGGCTGCCAATCAAAGCTGCAAGAAGGCAGGAGTCTGGATAGGCAATGGGAACACAGAAAAGGCACAGCTTTCATTTGTTAACCTAAACACAGATGGACATACTTGTGAGGTATGTGGGAAAGTTGACATTTATTCTATTTTTTCTGGCAGACAGATGTATTTCAGAAAAATTAATTGCATTTTTCATCAGGATATTACTTCTGGAAAGCTAAGCTTTGGGAGAAGAGAGATTGCTCATAAGTGAGTCATCATTGTATCCATGAAATAAAGTAGAAGAGCAGTTGCTTTTTACTCTCTTCCTGCTATCCAGACTGAACATTCTCATAATACTGTCTTTCCACTATTGGATTACTTTCCTCAACTGAAATGAAAATTATTTCTAGTATGGAGATCCCAGAAAGGAGTTAATAGTTAGGCAGACCTTCATATCTCTACTACATCATCAAAGTTGTTTCAGTTCCATTTCCATCTGCCATCTGTTGACCATGATACATCTGAATTGGTAGCTTTGGTTTAAATTATATGGATTTTTTTTCCAAAAATAAAATGAGAAAAAGAAATATTAGGCCAATACATTCATTATTAGCAATTAGTATTGCAATAGTTCTGTTTGTTCAATTCACTGATGGCTTTGAGACCTTGATTAGAATAAAAATAATATCTTTTTTGTCAGCATTCAGCTGAGAGATTTTCCTGTGTACTGTTTGATGGGTCCTTCACAGCACTTTGAAGATAGGTGGCGCAGTTGATGATGTATTCTGCTAATGGGGAATTGGGTTTCTTAAAGGGGAAGTTAGATTAAGGGTCTGTCCAGAATCCAAGAAGATTGTGCTGTTTTTTATCATCAGTAATTTACTAGCATTTGCTGTTACTGAAATCATGACCAAGTTGTTTTTCTTCTTCTTTTCTGACTCAGGATATTGCAGACAGTAAAATTATAAGTTTGGCCTTAGTGACTCTTCCTACTGAGAAGGAAAACTGGATTGTAGCAGGAACCCAGTCTGGTTCACTGTGGGCACTTAACACAGAAGATGAAACAAGAAGGCATCGTCTGCAGAAAATGTCAGATTCTATCACTTGTTTGTACTGTAATTCTCTTTCAAAGCAAAGGTACAAGTGAATTTTAAATGTTTCGGGTTGCATTTTGAAAATACTGCTAAACTGAGGTGTTCAGAAAATGACATCTCTGCACTTTTGTTCTGACAGCTGCTTATTTTGCCTGTGTTTCCACTTAATTTTGCACCCAATGCAAGTGGGGGCTACATTCATGATCATTTGGGTTATGTTTGCTTTTAGTGTTTAATTGTATACTTGAAATACTATAAACTTCTCATTTTAATTTTTCTTATGTTATTAAGGCATTTCTAGAATTAATTATTGTATTTTATTTCAGCAAACAGAAGAATTTCTTCTTGGTAGGCACAGCTGATGGCAGACTGGCAGTTTTTGAAGACAGAGCAGTAAAGGTAGCTGTCTGTTCTACAAAGTATTATCAGTAATATCTAAAGGAGCTACCACGTGTAGATTTATTTCACAGCACTTATTTTTAATTGCTTCTCTAAAACGAATTTTAATTTTAATTTTAATTGCTTCTCTAAAACTCAAGTTAGTTTTCTACTGCAGTCTGAGAGGAACTGCACATTTGGAATAGCTGCTTTAAACAAAACAAGTTAAGAGGTGGAAAATTCCTTTGAGAGGCCTGGCACACTGACTAGAGACTGACGTTTTTAGTTGTTGTTAAGAATATTCTAACAGTTTCAGTCTCCTTTATTTATTGCTGTAATAGCTCCTTTTTCCTCTCATTTAGTAAATTTTTGTAAAACAGCTGTGTTCAAAAATAAAATATTGTTTAGGTTTTCTGTAGATCAGAGTTCTGCTTACAGAGCAGATGAAGAAATACTTAGAGCTGTTTATATCATATGGCACCTGAAGGTTTAGTTCCTGACCATATGCATTTAGAAGAGATATGGAGTTGCAGTGCATTTCAGAATTAGAATATGGTCAGTGTAGGACATCTTCGAACACATAGATGTGTCTTTCCTTCCAGTTCTTGAATTGTGCCAGGGGTTGCAGAAAGTGTCAATCCCTGCTCTGGCCTGTTTCTGCTCACAGGCTCTCTGTGGGACATATCTAATGGGAATATGGTGCTTTTCAGTCAGTAACGTTCCGGAAATGTTCTGAACCATCAGAAAATCTAGACGTGTAAATTTAATTCAGCAGGCTGTGTGGCCTTGTTTTAACAAGATTCTGAGTGTCTGCATCCTCCTTGTTTCTTATGCTATATTTTTTCTTGCAGTGTAAGGGTGCTACACCTTTGAAGATACTGAATATAGGAAATGTTAGCACACCCCTGATGTGCTTAAATGAATCCTCATGCTTATCTGAAAAAAATGTAATCTGGGGAGGCTGTGGAACAAAAATCATTGCTTTAACCAGTGACTTCTCTGTTCAAAAGCTCATTGAAACAAAGACAAGTCAACTGTAAGTTTTTGATTTTTATAAGGGATGTTACTTGGCTCATTTGTTTTCACTGAAGATTTCTGACACTACTTTGATATAATGTCTTGTTCTAGAGCTCATTCTTTGAGTTTGCTTGTTTCTGTTCTTTTTTTTTTTTCCATAATGCAGATGGAGTATCAGTGTGTAATGTTAAAGTATTTGTTGCAGCTTTTAACCAAGGAAATACATTTTACTTCATAAAGGATTGATTAAGTCAGTATCTATGCAACTGATCGGTTTTCTTCTCCAGTTTGCCTAATCCAGGCCCTGTTTACTTTACTTAGAATTACACATACATATTTATCATAGTATTTGTCCTTCCATGTTTCTCAGTACGATATGTGTGCGTGTCTTTGCCCTATATATATTTAATCATGTCTGATTGCTGACTTCTCACTGTTTAGAAATTGTTGACTGAGGGTTTGGGAGTGTTTGATGTAATTCTCACATGGACAAATCCTACTCTGAAGTTAAGGGGAGTTTTTCCTGAGCAGAGAAAACAGTGTTTGATGAGAAAGATTTATTAATAGACTTTGAGCATTAATGTGCCTCCAAGGATGTCATCAGCCTAACTCTGTTATTGTGAGAATTTATGTTGAACTGTAGGAAGATTAAAGCAAAGCCTTTCAGTTGTATCCTAGCCTAGTTTGATTTTATGGCTGAATGATTCTGCAAGAGTCAGAGGGAAACTAATCTCACTCATAGTAGTCAAGTTTTTCTACTAGATATTTTCTGTGTATCTAACTGGAGTTCTCTCTTCTAGGTTCTGTCATAATGCTTACAGTGACGCAAACATTATTTCAATAGCAATAGACAAATCCATCTACTTGGCAAAGAAAAACAGCCATTTTGTGGAAATCTGGGACAAGAAGACAGAAAAACTTTCTGAATTAATTGACTGTGCACATTTTCTTAAGTAAGTGTTTTATTGTTGGCCTGATGAATAGAAAGCTGAGTATCAGGTTGCCTTCTCTAGCATGGCATCCTAACCTTTCAGAAGTAAGGGATTTTCCCAGTTTGTTGGGCAAGTGTGGATTTCATATCCTGTATTTTGGCCCAGAACTTCAGAATATTCCTTGCATAATCCCACTTTTTAAATGCCCTTACTGTATTTCCCAATTTCTCTATGATGTCAAGAAGACTCATTTAGCTCAAGAAAGAATAAAGTCTTTTGCTGTCCTTCAGGTACTAAGGCTAATCCACTTACTTCTTGCATCCCCTGAACAAGAATGTCTTTTCAGTGCACAAATTCAGTAGGAAATCAGATTTTTATTAACTGCAACAACTTTTTAATTTGCATTTGAATTGTTCCTCTGCCTTAGCATGCCACATCCATTTCTTTTTTATGGTGAAGTTAGAAGCAGGTGTAGGTGTGCTCTTCCCACTTTGCTGTGACATTAACCACCTGCAGACTGGGGGAGAACCAAGAAGTGTTCCTACCTTCTATTTAAACGCCTTCTAAAGCAGACTAGATGGCTTTTTGGAGTCCAGTAGTTTTCATCCCAGTTTGTTTGCATGAGAATTTTGTGATCTGACTTGGTGAATGATTGCTTAAAAGTCTGATATTCAGCATCGTTTTAGCAGCTGCAGGATAGGGTGTCACCAAATTCCAATGCAAAATCTTTCCATACTTGTAGGAACAAAGTGGAAAAATTAAATAAGGAATCAAAACATAAACTGGCTTATTCTGGAAGAGTGAAGACCATTTGTCTGCAGAAGAATACTGCACTGTGGATAGGGACAGGAGGAGGACATATCTTGCTGCTTGATTTGTCAACACGTCGTCCTGTACGAGTCATAGACAAGTTCTGTGATTCTGTTCGAGTCATGATAACAGCTCAGCTGGGTAAGTAAAACCTTCAAGTCATGAGTACTTTGAAATCACGGCTAAATTTAGGTTAGCTCTGTACTCCTTGTTATGGTGTTCCAGGAACAGATTAGTATTATCCAGGAACTGTTCATTCATTCTACTCCATGGCTGTCCTTCTCCATCAGTGTCACACTCAAGGGTGTAAACTGAATACCAGCAGGCTGAATACCTGTGCCCACATAAAGCAGCAGCTCTTCCCTGGCTTGTCATGAACCTTCACTGCATCCCTGTGCTGGGCTTCAGCTCTCACCATCCTCTGTCACATGGTCTCCTCTCACGTGTGTCTGCCTGTGTTCTTTCTCCATCTCAAGTGTTACACTTCTGGCTTCTCCCTCTGTGGACCATGTTGAATTTTAATTTTTCTTTCATTGCTTATTGCCTAGTTTTCTTCTCCCATTCTCATTCAGGAACAGTTCTTTTAGGTTTGGGTGACAGGCAGATCACAGAAGAGCGGGGAAAGTGCTACACATCTGGGCTTGGGGTATGGACTTGTACAGATGTTCTGCTGCTGTCATCAGGGACAGTTGTTTTGAGCTGCTGTAGGCAGACAGGAGTTGTGGAGTTTCAGTGGTGACCACGAACAGCCCCAGGAACACAGCTAAGGAAGGGACACTCCTTGGCTGTTGAAACTTCCTTCATCTGTACACTGTCCTGCACTTTTCCCAAAAGTAATAAAGGCCATATCAACTCAAGTTGGTGGTACTGCTGTGGTGAATACATTCAAAATACACATTACTTCAAAAAGTACTTTGTGGCACGATATGCGGATTCCCATCACTTTCCACTGTGTTTTGGAAAAAACTCTTGAGTTTCCCTGTCAGTGTTATTTCAAGGTGTTTGCTGTCCAAAAAGGAAAAAAAAACAAACAGTGAAGCTATTGTGAGTTCAGCAGCACACTCTAATTCTGCTAGCAAATATCAAAGTTGCAGGCTGTGGATGTTTTCTCCTTACCATCAGGAACTTATTCTGCAGGCTGTTTCTTCCTTTCTGGCACTGGAAGAATCCATGGACTACAGTCAGTCCTAGTGCTGGCAATGTTGTATGAGTCAAACATACCTCAGCTTCCTCTGACTTTCCTTTGCCTGAAACAACAAGTGTTACAGTCTGTTCAGAGTCCAGGTGTTAATGGTGACAGCTATAGCACAGTATTATCATTCCATCTAGTCCTGATAGCTACAATGTTTGTATTATAAAGGGACATTTTATTTTTAGCACTTTGTAAAGAATAGTTACTATGAAAACAGTAATTTTTGCCTTTCTGCTGTCATTGATAGGGAAAATACATTGTATAGAGTAGTGAGATTTAAAAAACCTTGAGGCTAAGTCACCTAAACATTTTTAATCAAAATTTTATTTATAGAAAAATTAATATTCAGGAGTTTAGCTGCATTTGCACAAATCTCCAGAACAGCAAATAAGATTGATGTATGCAGTTTGATGTGTACTTTTTTCTTTTGATCATCTTTTTGCAGCAATTATTTATAAGGGCTAGGTTTTTTTTCCTGAATTCAAGGACTTGGTTTCTACTGGAATCTCTGAAAATGGCACTGAGGCTGCTGAGCAGTTTTTCAACAGTACCACATTGCTTATACGAAATAAGAGAAGACAGAGGGAAATATTTTTGTGTGAAATCATTTCATTTAAGGTTAAAACTTATCATGTCAAGCAGAGGGAAATATTTCAGGAAAAAGAGACTGCCAGACTTTGAGACATTAATTTTATCTATACTTCATATATTAATATAGCAATACAATGTTGTTTTCCAATTCTGTCACCAAACATTGATGTTCAATAGCAATGAGAATTACCATAGAGAATAATTTAGATGTAAATCTGTAGTTTATTTTGCAAGTGCAAATTTAAATTTCTATGTAGTAAGACAGGACCTAGGTCTAAATAAGAAACATTATACTTAAGTTTCAATCAATTTTGTAAGGAGTATGGATAGGACTGTCTATAGAAAAAAATTAAATTTATGAAAAATCTGAGCATGGAAGGATGTGTATGGTTCCAACCATCCCTCATCTACTACAACCAGATTTACATCACAGTCAGAGGAGAATATAGTGCTGACCTCTTCAGGGCAGGGAAAACCTCTTGCTACATTGCAGAGGTCCCAGGGCATGTTAAAAAACTTCCCAACTGCTGCTTTCACAGTTAAGCTGTTCTCCAGTGTGTTTCTGCCCCAGAAACTGCTCCCCTCCTTATCTTTGCATGGGAGTGTAGGGCTCCATGTATGAAGCATTGTGAGGCATGGTGCTGCACTGGGGTGTTTGCACAGTGGGGCTGTTCCTGCCCTGGCCTGACCCTGACCCAGGCACCTGGGCTGGATCCTGTGTTCCTGCACTAGCTGAAAGCCAAGGGCTCTCCACCCTCAAGCTGCCTATAGGAACAAGAGCTGCTGTGGCAGGAGAACTTATGACAGCTTCTATCTTTGCAAGACAATTATAGACATGTTTTGTTGGAAATAAAATAGGAAGTTGATATTGAAATATTCGCACATTCTGTTTATCCTTTTGTGATTTAACCACTCCTGTCTTCCAGGTCTTTTTCTGCATTATTCAGTAGACACCTTCTTATGATCTAATCCCTGTTTACACTTCCCACCCATATGCCATCATAAGTTTAAAACTTTTAGTTGATAATTTTTACTCAGTTTTTTGTCATTTTTGGTTGGTTTGCTTTTTTTATAACTGAACTGGTATGTTTTGCTGTGCACTGGTGCTTCACTTGCAGCCTGTGCTGTTGCTGTGACATTTATTTCCTGTGACTCTACCACCTCTGCCTGTGCTGTATAATAATAGGGTCCTTTGTTCTTGGGCTTGTTCAGCAGGCTGGTCACCTGATCCTGTGCTTATGCCTTGGAATCCTGATAAACCCTGACATTAAATGGAGATGGGAACTATATTGTCTTTGTGACTGGGTTTTTCATGGTTAATGATTTTGAATAAAGGGTCCGGATGATTGAACTCCGCTTTCTGTCCTCTTAGTGCCTTGATGTCATCTATTCTTTCTGTCCTCAAATTACAAAATTCACATTAATATTAAGATTTGACATTTTATTTCTTTGAAAAAGGGAGTCTCAAGAATGTGGTCCTTGTTTTGGGATATTGCTATAAAAGTGACACCGAAGACAACAAATATCACAAAGGTATTTTAATTGTTTTTTATTTACTTGTATTATTAGTGGAGGAGACCCTGTTGTGCTTGACTACTCACTAAGAGTGAGTCATAATTTGACAAAATTTTATTGAAACACTACTATTAAATATTTTGCTTCCTTTTGCATATCTAGACTTATACAAATTAAAAGTAACTTCCAGAAATGGATCTGAGGAAGCCACTGTTTGAAGGATACAATACAATTTGTTGGGAAACTGTATTTGGAGAATAAATGTCATTGTCTAATTGGAGAATGTATCAAATGGATTTCCAGAGGAAATTCCTAGGACAGGAATCCCCAATGTTTTCATGAGTGATGTGGATGAAAGAATAGTGAATGTACTTTTCAGATTTGCAGACAACTCACAGCTAATCCTGGAGGGCAGGATTAGAACTCAAAGCGTTCCTGACAAATGGAACTAATGGTCTGGAAGGAAATAGGATACAATTCTGTAAGGACAAATGCAAAACCTTTTATTTAATTAGGAATGATCTGCTGTACCAGCATGAGGAAATGACCAGCTTAAACAGCATTGCTGCAGAAAAAGGGTCAGAATTGATTGGAGGCTGGTCATGAATCAGCCATGTCACGTGGGTGAAGATGAGGCAAACACCACTCTCACACCATGAAAGTGGTGTCTGTAAGACATGAGCTAATTCTTACACTCTGCTGAGTGCTAATATGGCCTCTGCTGGAGGAGCTAACCATTTATTGCTGAATGATCTGGACTATTGGGAATAGTTCAGAGGAGACAAATGTAACATGTGAGGAAATGTTGCAGGGAATTAAATTGGTTAATATAAATAAAGCTTTGAGAGGACATAATAGGCTTCAAATATGTAAATGAAGAGCAAGCAAATAAAGACTTCTACATATTCCCTGTGGGTAGGATAAGCACTAACAAGTTTCTGTTACAGCAAGGGAGATTTCAGTCAAACATCTGTAAAAGCTTCCTGACAATTAGGATAGCAAAGTTCTGGAAGATAGAAAATCTTCATCTTTAGATTTTTCTAGGAACAGTTAAAGTTGATGCTCTGATCAATTCCCTTCTTCACCTTTATCTCATCCCAGTTTCACTGACTCCTAAAAATGTGGCAATGATAGTATGAAGTTAAGGAGGGCAGGTGTAGATGAGCTGACTCAGTTCCTGTAACTGTAAGAACATTTATTGGCTTATTAGATTATTTTATTTAAGAGTGACATTATTACAGAGAAGAATCAGAGACTTCAGAATCCTTGGGGCCTTAGTTTGTAAGCCTCAGTGCCTGTAAGTGCTTTCAATTATCCCTATTCCACTAAAAACAGTGTGAATTCTTCATGAATAAAGAATGGTTTGCATGCATGGAGACTGAAGAAGTGACCTTTTCTCAGTATATTCACTAGCTTATGAAATCAGTTTTTATTTTACAGTGAATGGGCTTTGAGTCTTATAGGCATTTAGGATATATCTGCTTGGAAAGATTAAATTTTAGCAGGCACCTCAGTATTAGCATTAGCAGTAGCTCAGGCCAGTACCTTAAGGCCCACAAGTACCAGAAATGGTTTTTCAAGTACTTGTAAATGGGATACTCTAGATTTAGGAACTAGAATCCAAATCTTTGTGCAAGTACAAACAGTTTGTAATCTATAACTCATCACATCACACATGAAGTATCATAGAACTTGTCTTCTGGGTCCTAAAGATCATGCTTTATTGGATATATTTATGAGTAATTGAGGACAAGCAGATAAGCAAAATGCAATAACTCATCTCTGTTGCATTTTTCAAATTTTCTTTTTTTCTCCAGAGTTACAATCCTGCGTGTCAGTGTGGGACATTAACCTGCCACATGAAGTGCAAAACCTGAAAAAACACATAGAAATGAGACAGGAATTAGCAGAAAAAATGAAGAGCTTTTCTTTGGACTGAAGAGTCACCCTGCAAGTGCCATTCTTTTTCTTGTCTTCCATGTTAACATACTGTGCAATATTTACAATTTCTTCTTCCTGTTGTTTTTAACCTAAAGCAGGAAGAAAATTACCATGAGAGTATTCATAGGATACCAAGAAGAAAGAAGTTATTTGTAATATTTGAAAGGACAGAAAACTGTTGAGAATTTCTGATTCTAAAATGGTATCATGTATCTGTCATTTACCTGTGAAGTTCTGCTCTCTGCAACTATGGCTCAACTTCAGTATAACATCGTTCATCTAATTTTTGATGCCAGTAAAACTGGGAATAAGCCAGGAGACTATAAATGGCTCTAATTTACTTCATTATCTCTACTGAGTTGACACTCTAATAAGAAGCAAAATTTAAGCCTCTGTGTTTACTGTGGTTTGCATGTATGAGTTTGCTCCTATGATTCATGGCTTAGTAATGTCAGAGCACGTGACCCTATGAAAAACATCATATTTTATCTAACAGCAGTGTTTAAAAGAATATATAATTACTACATTACTCTCTGAAAACAACAGGCAGAATTGCCTGTTTCTTCCATGAATAATTGACTTTTTTTTTCATTATGACCAGAAAAAAACCCCAATGTGCTACAATAATAAAATAGCTCCAAATTGAACACACCATGAGGCTTCCACTTGCCAGTGTCCTCCTGCAGCACTGCAGTCTGCTTGCTCCTAGGAGATGTAGTCACACCTCTGGGAACACTGCCAGTCATGTAGCTCTCTTGTGCAGCTCTCTTGGAAGAGAGAAGGGAAAAGCACAGGATGAAGGCTCTGATCTAAATGCTGCTATGACTTGCTCTTAGTCCAACTTGCTGGTTTGCTTACCTCAGTCTAAAAAAAAGGGGAACTTTTGCTTTGATTTTTCTGACATGCAAAATTTCCACTTACTCATTCTTGTTTGAATTTGTTGTTTTGGCGGATAATCAGGGGAATCTTGAGGAGTCTAAGAACTGGCTGCCTCTTCCAAGTGTTTCCACACATCATCATTCAAGGGTCACTTTTTTGCTGTTTTCTGGCTATAAGTCCAAGCTGCTGATGACAGCCCACACTGACCTGCTATAAGGAAGTGCCTTATTTCTGTCCACCTAAAGAAAGACACAGTTCTCTTTTTTTTTGATATCAGAAGAATCCACAGGGTACTCCCAGAATCTCAAGGAATGGAATATCCAGAGCCATTCCTGAATCTAGGGAGCTGAACAAGGTTGAGCAACCAAAAAGTTCTGTTTTTAGTTTGTTTTTTAGAAAATTACATACTGGGACAACAGCATTTCTTGTGTCCAACTCTAGCATTGTTCTATTTTCTGCCAGTTATGGAATGCATACTCAGGACTCTTTTCAGATATGCATCCCAGTTTCTATGTATTCTTGTACTGAGAAGAATTTGCTATTTATATGGGATTTTATAACTCAGAAAATATATATTATGTTAGAATGAATATGGTTGTTTTTTAAAAAGAAAAGAATATATGCATTGTAATTAAGTTTATTTGTAAGCCATTTTGAAATGTAAGCCTAAACATTTCTATTAAAACTGTGCTTTGTTAATAATGTAAGTCTACTTTCTCATCATTGAATTTTATGGAAGAGTTCTTCTGAGCAGCTTTTGTAGCATTTAATTTCTTCAGGATGATGCAAAATCATTTCAAATTATTGACACAGCTGCATCCCCTCTTGTGTTCTGTCTCAGTGCATGTCTTGACCCCTTTTCCCTTCCCATTTGTCTTCTGCTTGGTGTTCCTCCAGCCTTCCCCAGAGATGGGAGGTGACCTGTGGTCATTCCTCACCTCTCCAAGACTCTGCCTAACACTGATCCATAGACTGAATTGGGTCATGTATTCAGTATTACAGGGAGGGCAGAGAACAAAAGAAACAGCAGCCAAAAGTCAGGAGCTCATTGCAAACCCAACTCAACTGGCCACTGCTGATTTATCCATGGCTGGAGAGAAAAATTCTGTCATGATGGTAGCCTGCTGGGATTGTTTAGTAATACAGCACTCATTCACACAGAGCACAGTGATCCCACTGCATCCTCACCAAATACTTTTTAGTACTGCAAGAAAATATTTAGAGAACTTCTTGTATTGGTGCTTCTTGTTAGAAGCACTCAAGGTCTGGCATCCCCTCCCCAAATGGCACCTTCCACCAAGGGCAGGAACAGCACCATTGAAACCTGCACTATAAGGAAACCTGTTCCCAGAAACATCTCTACTGACAAACTATAGGGAAAGAGGAAAAAAAATATCTATAACTTTGTGTTCACGCTGGTTTCAGTGGAACTGTTTGAAAACCAGTGGAAGCTGATCACATAAGAAGACAAGTTCTGTCAGACGTCATTTCTTGCATACTTAGGAAAACATCCAACATGTGAAACAGATAAGCCTTACTTCAGAAAAGAGCCTGTCAAGGAAACAAGCATGTGGTGTGGTGTGGTGTGGTGTGGCTGAACACCTGAGCTGGGACAGCTGAGTAACCCCATGTCCCTCAGTGCAGCTAAAGGATGCTGGGGTTTGAACCTAAAGCCAGGGAGACTAAAAGTACACAGTGAGCTGAATGCTTGATTGGATACTCAGGGTTTCTTTAAGTATCCATCTCCTCCTGTGCTACTGACTTTAATTAGTCATTCTTTTTTATTGGTTGCTTGCTAGGATAAATTACATATGCAGATTCACCTGGTCATTAATTTTAACCTCATTTCTTTTACAAGCAGTTCCTGTCAAACCCCACTTTAAACAAGCTGCACAGTCTGATTTAATGCACTTCTGGTATTATGTCCTGGCATTCCTCTGAACTCTCATACTGCCTCTAGTGTCCCATATTATTATCTTATTGCTTTTTCATGCACCACATTGGGGCAAAACTGGGACACATAAGAGAGGAGAGAGAATGAGGCCTCTTAGGTGAGGCTTAACCCCAAAACGTAGGCATTTGCAAGATAAATAATCATTTTACAATGAACACTTCAGATACCAGAGACATGAGAAAGTAGTAAAGGAAAATAATGAGTCTAAGTGAATGAAAAAAAGACAATGACAGTCATATTTTTCTATTAGTCTTTCAAGTAGAAAAGAATATGAACAGTTTCTGGCTTTTGTCAATAATTAAAAATAAAAAAAAAGCAGGAAAGACCTCTCCTTACCTGCCTTAAGAGAACAAAATATCCTGATCACAACTAGCAAGTATTCTGTTATTTCTGTCTCAATTAGTTCTTCATCCATATTATGAACTGATCCCAGGACTGTACTAACCTGCACATTCTCCTATGTAAAGCTTTCTTCATGGCCTTTGGCTGCCAGCATACTATTTGGTAACTTTCCCAATTTTATTTTTTTGGTAGGTAGGCATGTGTCTGCAACAATTAGTTTATAAATACACAGTAGCATAATCACATGAGAATAGAAGATCATACTTATTGCATATCTGTATTTTAAAATTAATTATTTTAAGAGGAAGAAACCACAAGATGTATTAATCTTTGTTGTATTAGCAAAGGGAAACCTCATTTACCAAAAATTTAGAAATGAACCCAGGTGAAATTTCTAACACAGTTTCAGGAATGTTTTTGCTGCGCCTGTGAGATGTGTAGGCACTGTGAGGACAGCTGTGCCTTGAGCTTTAGGTACCTCAGCAAGACTCCTCAGCACTTACACTGGTCCTTGTTCAATTAAGGAGCAGAATTACAAGAATTATCAAATGGTGATACAACTTTTTCCCTTGCAGTGACTACAATGCTGACTGGTACCTGCCTTTTTACATGGGTTGTTTGGACTGAACAGTAATGATTTTTTTAAGGTTATTTAAAAACACCAATAGATCTATTTTAAAAACAGTAGTTTTTTAAAACTATACCAATATGGTTCTAGTGAAAACATGATGGAAGTCAAAAAGCAAGTGAAGGTCTTTGCTTTTTCCCTTTCTACTGTGTTGCTTCGCCTTTCCTGCTGCCAGAGGTTTAAGTACTGCCGTCAGTCCGTAGAAAAGGCTGTCATTAATTAGTGAAGAGAGACTTAAAAATCAATGTGCTGTCTCTGGCATATGTGATTATTTACTTCACTTCCACCACAGCCCTTTAGTGTCACTGACATGAAAAGTTAAAGCAGACAGAAAAAGGGAAAGAAATTAAAATCTCCTGGGACCACTTCAGTGTTTCGCCTTTTCTGAACCATTCTGAACCATTTTTTCCCGTGCAAAGGGGGAGAGGGAGAGAGAGAGAAAGAAATAAATAACAAGCAGGAGCTGGCAGTGTCAGTGCCAGCAGCCGAGCCGGCAGCGCTGCGGGGCCGGGGCCCGGCCTTGGTACTGCCAGCGCCGCCTCACGGATCCCCTCAGAGCCCCCAGCAGCGAGGTCGGGGCGTCTAGCTCAAGGATGGCTGGGCAGGAGCGAGCAGGCTGGGATCCCCTCCAGCGACAAGGGGCTGCATCCCTCCGGGAGCTTCCAGCTCCTCCTGTGCCAACACCGGAGCACCGCGGCTTGCCACGGCTCCCTCTCTGGGGCACCGTGGGCCGCGCTGGCCCTACACGCCTCGCCTCTGCAGACCTGCTTAACGCGGCTGCAAAGGGGACAAAACCCTCCACGGCGAGCTCCCTTTTTAAGTGACGGCTGAGCCACACAGTCACAGCCGGCAGGGAGAGGCCCGGTCAGCCCCGCGCAGGGGCCGGGGGAGCAGCGCCTCAGCCGCAGGGTCGCACAGCTCCAGCACAGCCCGCCCTGCACCGTGAGGGGACACGGCGCGGGGCGACAGGCCACGGAGTGACCACGGAGCGGCGACGGGCACACCTGGCTTTTCTCTATACACAGCGTAAGGTCGGTGAGTCAGTTCTGCTTTTTCTTGCCGCGACACCTCTGCAGTTGCCTTGAAAACATCTGTTTTCTGTGGAGTTACAAGAAACAGCCACCCCCGCCACCATCTGCCAGACTCCTGGGCTCTGCAGTTTGGACTTTAAGCTAAGGCTGAGGCCCCGAAATGACAACTTCATACCAGTATCCTCAGAGGTCACAATAAATAAATAAATAAATATTTTTTAAAAGCTGTAGAGCAGCTCTCAAAGCTGTGAGCCCTTGGATGAGCAGCAGAAGCTGCAGCTTGCCATGCAGACGGTGGGTTCAGGTGCTGCTGCTGGAGTTCCATCAGGTGCTGCCAGTTCGTTCCCCCTGAGGTGATGTTGGCCATATAAAAAGTATTTTGTCTCACCACAAACCTCCAGAGACTGCTACAGTGACCACTCATTTGCATTAGTGAAGCACCATCAGGTTCAAGTGAAACTCAAAGGATGCTGTTAAACCGCATATGTGTACGTAAAGGTTTAATGAGCTTCCTATTATTCCAATGAAGTCCAAAATTTGCTACGTGAATTTCTAAACTTCAGGGAGAGCTGCCCACTAGAACCCACACTACCTACTGAAGCACAGCAACAGCAGCCCACCTGATGCATGCAGAGCCAAAGGCTGGGGCCACCCTGCCCAGTGCAGTGGCCCTGCTCCATTTAAATGCCACCATTATTCACAGTCAATTTTTATAAACAACCACTAGCCAGGGAACTAAGCTTTGGTAAACAGTAATTTTCAAATATTATTCATGAGTCAAAACTCAGCTCCCTCTGCTTTTTTTTCTTTTCCAAAAATAGTCCTATGTGCTGAGCACTCTACAACGAGAAAAATCTCATGGCAAAATACATTCTCACCTTGTAATTACAGGAAAATTTTCAAGGGCTAAAACCCAACAACCCCAAACCCTTTCAGTTCTGTTTTTATGGCTATTAAGTTAAACCCAGGAAGAGAGACAAACATCTGGGCTCTGCAGAGACCCAGAAGCAGCTGAAAGTAGGTCCTGCTGAATTAGCCTGAAATCTGCTTTGCTGGAGCTGGGGGTGGAAGCAGAGCAGGGGAGAGCAAGGCCCAGCTCAGAGCAGCCATGGCAGCTCCTGTCTGTGCCTGTACAGGCAGAGACACGGGCACAGCAGCCTGGCTAGAGAAACTCTGCTCATCCAAATTCTGGCCAGCAGCTGTTTGCCATGGCCTCTGCCTCTTGCCCCCAGACCACGACAGGGTCCTCCTGACCCCAAACCAGTCTGGCTTGCTGTTTCATTTTTCACAAATCAAATTACTGGTCCTTCAGCTCTGAATATTTCTATGTATATACACATAACAAACAAACAAATAAACAAACAAACAAAAACCAAACCAAGCCACAATAAGATTTTGCTTGAATTTTGGTAAGTGGAAGCCCCACAGAGACACGTTTTCAGAGCATGCCTTCAGCTCTCACCCAGGGGAGGCTGCACTATCCAGCCTTGAAGGTTCGTGTTTTCATTATTTCATGGACCAGCTCTCACAAAACTCCTCTGGAAGGCAGGGAAAGATAATAGTGCCCTTTCTCCTGAGCCAGCATCAACCAGAAATGCTTTGGAAATGATGCTAAACTATGGCAGAAGGAAAAGATGAAGTATTTCACATGCTTTTAACTAAGTCAGCTCAAATGCATGCCAGTGCCCTAGCAAGGTGTGCAAGGGCAGATGGTGGACAGACCTGCATCATCAAACACTTGCCAGAGCACAAAAGACAGTAGGCAAAGTCCCTAAAGGCTTCTTGAAGCATTAATTGCTAAACATTATATTGCAAGCATGGACATTTTCTCTAACCAGCAGATCCACTGCCAAGGCCAAATATCAGACACAATCTGCATTCACTGAGCATTGGTGGAAAAAAAAGCCTTTACAAGAAATATCTTTGCACTAATCTGAGTAAGGAAGGCATAAATGAACCCCAGCTTCTGAGGTGCCTTTTAAAAACAGGGATCTTAGCAAGTGTCCCTAAACAAGCTATTCTCCTTTCCCTCTTCCCAGAAAAAAGCTGCAGCACTTAGCTGCCTCTGAAGAAATAGGAAGCAGAGAGCTTTAGTATCATCAGTGCCACCAGAGATGTGACAAGGTGATCACAATCTCCTGCTTGTGTTACTACATCATTACACAAGTCACCCTTAGCAACAGATCTCCTCACAGAGAACTCAATAGCAAAAGGACAAGGCAACAGCTGCCTTCCTGACCTTGGTTTTGTCTGTTCAGTTAATCACAGATGCATTTATACACCGAATATAATCTGCCTCTGACCATTCCTAAGCAACTATGCCCTCTACTTAGGCCTTGGTTTATCAAATCAACCCCTGAAAAGCTTAAAAAGGTCTTGCACAGGGCAGGAAGGAAAGTCGTTGCTCAGTTCCATGCAGGACTGACTCCAATAGCACATGTCCCTGTCCTGCCCTGACCACCCCAAATAGCCAACCCAGGAAGAGCCAGCAGCTGAACAGAAAGGTTGAACCCCATACCTGCAGTACAGGTCCTCACCACAGAGCTTTTAAGAGGGAAAGAGGTGAATTTTCTTTCAAATTACTTACCTATTTATAGGATGAGAATTTCAGGGGAAATGGGTTTGCTTTTTTAAAAAATGCCTGCTACATCTCTTAACGTAATCCCTTTCCAGCTACAGACATTCATTTCTTCCCCATCTCGCTACTAGCAAGGGCTCCAGAACATCTGCTAGAAAAGTCAGGGAAAAGAATTAAAAAAGCCTAAAGCAGGGAAATTTCCACTCCAGTACCCACTTCACTGTCTTCTTGTAGTGTGTCCTGCAGTAGGCACCAATGCACAAAACAGAGGTGGTAAGAAAGACAGCAGCCATAAAGCACAGCAGCATCCATGCCAGCCTGACTCCCACAGCCTCCCTGTCACACTGCCCACCCACACCCACCACAGCCCCTCATACACAACTCAACAGCACAGAACACTCACCTAGAAGCACTATTATTATAAGTTACAATAACTTACCCCTTCTCCCAGCTCATGACCAATTTTTCCCCCTGATGTTTTCTCTCATAGCTAAAGGTTTTGATCAGAGCTTGTCTCTGCCCTGCCAGTTTGCTTTTGCTGCCTTGCCCACCGAGCAGGTACCTGTCCCAACAGCCTCCCTGCCCACTGAAATGTCTCATCCCATCTTCTGCTGTACCATAAAGCAGCAACCCCTTACTGAGGGAGTCCCACAGTCTTGCCTTTCCTTTCTCTAACCAAAAATCTTTTGTGAAATACACCCATGAGCAGAGTAGTGAAGTATCATCATAACTCAGAGACCCTGTAGCAACTTCTTGTCAATGCTGTGTGATTCTGCCTTGCACGTGACATGGCTAAAGATGGTCTGTTCTGCTAAAAACCCAGATTGGTGCTTCCCCTTGAGCCAATAAACTGTCATTGGAGCAATATCCATTCCCATCCTCTCCCCACCTCTTGGGGCTGGAACTGGCTTCCCACAACACTGGGGTGAGGCTCAAGGGCCCCAGGGGACACCCCCAACCAGGCACAGCACTCCAGGTCTCAGAGGCAGGCACGGTGACAGGGCTCTGCTAATACAGCCTCTCCCTGAGGAAGCAGGGCAGCAGCAGGACACAACCCAAACCACGCTGGCTGGGAGTGGGGAAGTTTTTGGCTGGATAGACACTGATCTGCAAATGGTGTGCTTTGAACACACTTAGGAAGGTTAAAACTGTCTTCCCCTGGGCTCTCTTCAGCATCGCGTAAGAGCAAAGCATAAAAATATATCATTTTTACCATCTTTCCTAACTCATAAAATGGTATTTTCATCTGCTATCCCCCTTTCAGAAAATACACATCACATTAACATCTGGGGCTTCTGTTTCCCTTTGGACACCCATTCCTCCCACTTTTTCATCCTACACTCACTTTTGCATACTGCAAATAAATGTGACCCAAAAGAAGGTCCCTGCAATAAACTATTATTTTCTCCAGGACTCCCCTGCACATGCTGGTTAAGGTGCTGACACATGGTATCAGCAGTACTGCTCCAACTTCCAAACTCACTGCAGAGAGAAAGCAAACAGTAAAGGGTCAACTGATCCAGCATTCACCCTGCAATGCAGCAACCTCACATCTGCAAGCTGATCATGAATTTTCTTCCATTAGCAACCAGCCCTCACACAGTATTCTTTAGATAAAACAACATGAATATGCCACACAAGGATTTAAGACACATCAAGCCGCTTGGCTCTTTTATGTAAGAATAGAAAATAACATTTAAAGTTCTGCTACAGAAAGTCAACTGAGATCAGTCTCTCCCACCAATACAGTCTGTTCCAAGCAGATAAGAAACAAGTGTTAGGAAAAGCCCAAAGCAGAACCAGTCTGAGCAGAAGTAGGAAAGAAACCTCAGAGAGAAATGCCAAAGAGAAATGGGAACCAGAGTTTCTCAAGCTGCTGGAGTTTTAATCAATATTAAAAAAACAAAGCACAAAAGAGAAAACTCCAAACCTGGCTGTCATCCCCAAGGACCTGGCTTCCTTGAACTTTTTTCCCAATAGCCAAATTCAACAGAAGTCTTTCCTTATTTCCCACATTTTATTTAGTATTTCATTTCTTGTTAGGAAGCCCTTCACTTTGCATAGCAAATCACCTGTGTTATTAACACTTTCCTGATCAACACAGTCCAAAGTACGTAATTGGAAGTCAGCAAAATCTGACAACGCCACAGAGATTTTTATTTTTCTGTAATTAGTCCTCTTAATTAAAATATTAATTCCATGGTGAGTAAGGCCAGGATCAGCATCATCTTCTAACATGTTATTAAATCAGTTTTGCTGAGAAGGAATCATATTAATAATTTTTTACACTGGTGGAGTAACTGTTTAACCACAGGTGTACACCAGTAGTTCAGCAGTAACATGATGTTCCATTTCTCAAAGCACCATTTGCATTAATAACATTCTTTCTCAGTAGCATATTTACAATACAATATTGCTCTCTTCATTTAATTTACAAAACCCTCCATGAACAGCAAGGATTAGTTCTGCAGATCCTGTCTCATCACCTGTCTGCAGCAATATGATTCATATTCCCTGAAGTCATCTACTAACAGCTCCACACTCCCTGCCTGGCTTAGCAGACCTCCCAGCTGCCCTGAACTGGCAGCTTCTTGCCCCCTCCTCCCTTCACCTCTCCATTTCCAGGATGTGGATGCTCCCATGGCCCCCACATGAGCAGCACAGCTACAATGATTCCATCAAAGCAATTTCTTTACCAAGAAAGAGGCATTCAAAGATTTCCTGATTTTTATACTAGGGAGTCTTGCCTTTTATCAAAACTACAGTCAAATGCCTTACTTAAAGGGCTTCTTATTCCAAGTCCAAAAGCTGTGCAGGCTGGAGCACATTCTTGGAGTCCTTGGGCACATCCACACCCATGCTGGAAGTGACATTCTCACTGTTGGCACAGTGACTGTGTGGAAACATGGAGGAACTCCTTTGCTCCACATGTTTCTTCCATTAAGGAGTGGTGGGACTGCAGAAAGGCAGTGGTTGTGACCAACATAATGGCTTGGGCTACATCTTACTTACTCCCTTGTTCCTCTCTTCTTCAGGATTTTTAGGATCGCTCCCCAGCTGTATGAAAGGCATCTTAGCCCTCAGCCCCAGCACTATAAAAAAAAAGCCAATCCCCCGTTTGCACACTTAAGAGAAACTCCAGCTCTGTTACTGTCCCTCTGTGGCTGCTGCCAGCCCTTCCACACATCCCACTTGTACTCTTTTCTCCTTGGGGCCTGCAGCCTTCCCAGACATCACTATAAGATGCTTCAGTGGTCATGGGCAGCCCACAAAGGCGTTCAGCTCAACCACGAATACTGTATTGGCAGCAACACTCCTTCAGTCTCCAGAAGATCATCCACCTCACTGGTCTCACAATTTCCTATGTCTCCACGTGCACTCAAAGACAAAAAATTACACAAAGTGTTTTGTTGGAGGGTTTTTTTTTTTTGTAAAGGCTTCATTTTTTTTTGCTGCCCATCAGCACTGTCTCAGCATATTGCACAATGTTTTCTTTATTATAAAAAAGTCTGTATCAAGCAGGAAGAAAAATTTTTTTCAGGAGGCTAATGTGTACTATTGTCTGTAATTAGAGGTAAGTGGTTGCTTGTGTGGCCATCAGGAAGTGGGACCTGGTGAAACAAAAACAAGGTGTCATACTGGCTTGACCAGAAACAGAATCTCCACCCTCCCTCCTCAAAAACACACACTTCTTTATTCTTGTGCATTTCCTGGATGTCTTCTTTCCTCTCTCCCCACTCACATAATCTTGAGAGCTGGCAAACTTCAATCAAATTTGAAAGAAAGGCAGAGGTCTCAAAGGCTATCTATAGGCTTCAATGGGAAAAATAAAAGTAATATAAAATCAAGTAGTTGCTAGAGAA
Organism: Oenanthe melanoleuca; assembly: GCF_029582105.1. Classification (NCBI taxonomy): domain Eukaryota; kingdom Metazoa; phylum Chordata; class Aves; order Passeriformes; family Muscicapidae; genus Oenanthe; species Oenanthe melanoleuca. Next base: position 56,050,019 of record NC_079334.1, read on the forward strand.
GCAATTCTCTTATTGCTTAAGGAAGGGAAAGGTAAAGGCTCAGCTCTTTCACACTGCTTGGCAGTAGCCTGCAGAGCAATAAGGAGCACCACTGAACCCCTGCAGCACACAGTGATTCTTCTTCAGTGTGCAGGCCAAGCAAAAGGCTATGTGAAACCAAAACCAGGACAGAGAGACTGACCAGGCCTGGAAACGTGCAATTTTTGGAGCATTATGAAAATAAAAAGAATATAGTAAGGACAATGAAGGGAATGTAGGACATCTAAGAGATGTTTGTTAGATGAACAAATGTTTGTTAGAGAACAAACAGATGTTTGTTAGAGAACTCTGCTTCTTTACATATTAGGTTTTCCAACTATTTAAAAAAGCTGTTGGATCTCTGCTAATATGCATGTCAAGGGGAGGATTTATTGCAAATATCTCAAATTCTCCTGGGACCAAATCCCAAAGCTGTCCTTATCATCCCATCCTCAGGTGTACCACTTAGAGAAATACCTAGAGAAAGTTTTCCTTACCAATGTGGATCTGTAAGAGCCCAGTCTGAAACGGCAAAAAATAATTTCTGCTACAAATCTTCCAAAGCCATGTAAAATTCCTGCAATGTCAAACAAGATTTATTTATTTATTTATTTAGTAAAACTGTATTATTTATGGAAGCATTGCAACAAAGTTATGCATGATACTTAAACAGGACACAGTGCAGTAAAACCATATATAAAACACTGAGAAATTAACATGATGAACAAAATATCAAGGGCAGGGCAGGGAAGAATTCTAAGATTTTGATATGCATCAAGAAAGCAAAGCTACCAAGTAAATATAATTCCCTCTGCCAGCTTTCATGGCTGAAAATATATTGTGTGGGACAGAAATATCTATTTTGAAAAGCAGCTCTTAGTTTCAAGCTTCTTTACTGAGCTCTCTTCCCATGAGAGCCAAGGAAAGAAGTAACTTGTAATCCAGATACCCTATTATGTCTTGACCAATAAGTGAATTGTGCCTTTTCAACTTGGTTTATTTTCTTTGTTGAAGCAAATCCAGTAGTACATTGAGAAGGAAAATCTTCCCAATTACTTCAGTTGGAAATTTTATCTCAGCTTGTCACTGATTTAATAACTGGATCCCAACAATAGGAAATACACAGAATATCAGTATGTGTATACATACATATACATAGATACCTATATACCTACAGACAGATATACCCTTGCTCTTTCAGAAGTAAATAAACTTTGCTACAGTTACCAAAAAGGAAACATCCAAGCCCTCAGAACACCAGAAATCCCACATTGGGACACCAAAACTGAGTAGCTTTCACAGCACATCTCAGTGTACCCAATCGAGAACTTTGTCTTAAACCTGCTAAAAGGACTGCCTGTAACTTATCCATAGCAATCACCATGACATGAAAAAAACCCAAAACCAATACAACTTAAGAAAGAAGACACTGATAATCACCTGTAGTTGAAAAAATTCCACCAATAATGCCACAGAGCCTCACCAAGAACTGCCAAAAAGGCATGTGTTCTTCTGTCACTGTCACCATAAGTGAACTGATGTCATATTTCATGAATATTCCTGACACCCCATGGCTGCCAGCTGCATGATTAATTACTCTTTCCTGAAAAAAAAGACAGAAACACTTGGTAATCACACTTGTTATTAGTCACAAGAAAATCAGTTTTACAAGATGCGATGGCAAAGAGTTATTTAATCAGAATTAGCAATGAACTGAAGACTGGGGAGTATCAAGGTCACTTTGACAAGTACCTTCTAAAAGTCAAACCTCATAAAGTAAAAATTTACTTTCCTGGTCACTGGTCTGCTGTGTTGCATATCAATATTCACTATTGTGCTTTGCTATTATTCTCTCAAGACTTGCTCCCATGGTCCTTTAAACAGGATTTTTATAACTGGATTGGTGTGGCTACCTATGAGGATAATGCCACAGCCTGTGAACTCAGGGGAGTGCACTGGTGTAATACTTGCCACAGCTCTTCCTACTTTATCAGGCACTATGAATCACTTAACTCAGCGTGAGACCTTAATGTGTTTTACATTGTTGAACAGCCTTAGCAATGGCAGAATTCCCAGAGGATTTATATAAATCATAGAATACCAGGTTGGAAGGCACCTCAAGGAACACTTGGTCCTCTTGACAACAGTCACACAGCAAGAAATACACCTCAATAAATAAACACCCTAAACTATGACTACCAGGCACCTCAGTCCTAATCTGAGAAATTTCTAGCTTATTTTCATTTGCCAAATTCTCAAACCAAAAGACACCAAAGAGGAGAGTGTGGCTGCTGTAAATACCTACTTTTAAAAAGGTTTCAGGAGAGAACACACCTCAACACAAAGCTTCTTTTAAAAGTTTGTTTTGTCATTTTGTTGTTAGTGAAAGGTGTGTTGATAAATGCACTGCCAAGTAAGTTTGGCTGAAAATATATAAGGACAGGAGAAAAGAACATAATGGACTGAAGACAAACTCAGCCGTGCCTAAGCTAGTAAGAACCAAAAAGATAAGATAAACAAGACTAAACAGAAAAGCAATGTATCACAGTTCCATTTCTCTGTATATTTAATAGTTAATACTCAAAAAACATGCAGAATACGGTACAAAAAAAGCAGAGTACCACTTTGGAAAATGCAGGTTAAGCAACTTCTTCAATCAGCTAACGTTCTCAAAAACTATACTGCTTTTTATGCTACCACACCAAAATTAAAAGGATGTCAAAAAAATGTATCAGTAATGGGAACAGGTCCCAAAACTCTGCAACGATTAAATAAATCAGTAGAAAATGCTTTTCATATTTCAAAGCATGATAACTGTTAGCAGACTGAAGGTAGTTAAACAGAACCTTGCCTCTAGCAAAGGACGAAACTACTTTTGTTTGCTTTTTCTCTGTTATTTCCCTAAGTCTTACTGGTCTTTTGAGGTGAAATGGTGGAAAAAGAGTATGAAGTTAAATAGAACACACAAAACTCCACCCTTAAAAGAAACAATTCTATTTCTGCAAACCATTTTGATCTACTTCCAGCTTCTACTGCTGCAGAGGATTTAACTTTTGATTGCTAAAATCTGCTAAAAATTACTAACCTTGCATCAGATAGCTCAGTGAAGCCTTGTTAGAATTAAATCTTTTTAACATAAATAACTACAGTATCTCAACCATCAAGAACAGTGGAGAAGATTCGGCCCACACCTCAAACTCTGTTTCCCCATGTGCCCAACACTGGCAACTAAATCTCATTGCATTCAAGTTTGAGCCATGGCTGGCTGACCACTTTTTTTCCATGTCTGCATATGCACCTACTCTTTCAAAATAAATGCACTAAGGTGTTCAGTGAATAGTTGTTCTTAGTAACCTTTCCCAGCTCATCTAATAGGAATATTTTGTTCCCTAAGAACAAACACAAATAAGCTTTGGAGGCAACAGGTTGCCTACTGATGCAGAGAGAGCAAACAAGTACATAATGGACACTTTATCTCCAGTATTCACAGGCTCTTCTCCCAAGCAACCTGTGGTTGTAGCAATTTTTATAAAAATACATCCCCACAAAAAACTGAAGAGCTAACTTAGACTGGACAGCTAATCAAAAGAACCACTGTTACACAGGAAGAGAGAAAAACTGAATACAAGATGAAAAAAAAGGAACAACAAGATAAGCTGTTGACTGACATGCAAAAGTTTAAGGAATGCCTTAGCTTTCACAGATTGTGCAGAGAAACACAAAGCAGATTGCTAAACCAGCAGGAGGTGGGAGTATACTGCATTATGAAATTCCTCTTCATTCTTTCTCTAGTCCAGCTTTCACAAGTTTTGCAGCAAACCTTTCCCTTCAGTGGTCTGCATGTCCAAAGTTGAACACTAAGATATCACCTCTATCTTACTTCCCTTACCTCAGCATTTTTCAGAAACACAAAATGGAATTGCGAGGAAATAAAAAATTCTTCTCCCTTGGAGAACATCACAAGCTGTAATAGAATGAACTGCCATCCTAATACCCACATTTTCTTTCAACCTAAGGCTTTCTTCTCACCTCTTACTTTATCTGTCATTTTTAATTAAACCTTTGACAAAGGTTTTTCTTCTTTGGCTTTTGAATAAAAGATGACAACACAGTTCAGTATCTGAAAATAAGACACGTAGCCAGTTCACCCAAGGCTTTTTTCTTATTCACAGCAGTCTTTCAATTAGTACTTTATGATATATACTATGCTGCATTAACTACCGTTGTTATGGATTCAGAATTAAAAGCTTCTCAAAACTCAGAAGTGGAAGCTCTCTAGTTTTGAGAGTAATTAAATTTGGTGGTTCAACAAAGGTTAAACAAGACAGCTGAGACACTTACTGTGTGATCAGTTTTTCACACAAACTACCTGTTTTTGTTTCTTACACTCCAAGTTCAGGATATTCAAGCGAGCATCTTTGTTCGCTTCCCACATGGAAAAAAGCTAAAGGTGAATTAAATACTTGTAAAGCTACACACTAGGTTACAGACATAAAATTTGGAGGATTTCACCACCACCACTATTAGCATCCAGCGAAGTGGAAATTACTGTCTATCATTAATTCTAATATCAGACTCCGGATCTACAGATCGAAAACCTTAATAGAAGTCTGCATGTGTCACCAAGCACATACATATATATTTTACCATCACTACTCTATGATTTACAGATAAATCTAGTGTACTAGAATTTTCTACAAAGAGTCTCTTCATGCTAGAGTACTTTTCAAAACCATAGTACTATTTTCTCATTTGAACTTTTGTTATGAACAATCACCTTTAGATTTTTTATCTCCATGTTTTTTTCTTTCTTCTACTTACCCTTTCTGTCACTGAAAATTGATGAGTTTCTGCTGAAATTTTGTATGTATGGAGTTTGGTTGGCACAACTGTGATAAAATATTGGAACATCTGATTGTCTACAAGAAAAAAAGATCTTACTGTTGAATCAGGAACAGAGTCAAAGGCCATCTAAGATATTAAAAAATAAAGCAAAGAAATAAATCAGCTATGCCATTTGCACTAGAGACATTCTTCAAGGAATGCCAGCACTGCCAAAACTACTTCAGCACCATCTGCACAATGTTAGTTTCCATGGAAAAGACATATGTCCCATTTATACTCAGAAACTTACATTTTTCCCATGTAATGAAAAGACTCATTAAGGTCAGATCACTCAAAGCTTCAAATGAAACATGCAGGTAGTGTTTTCCAGAGTTCAAGAAAAAGTTTCACACTGTCACATGTTTCATGATACATACAAATCTCAGAGTGGTCTGAGTAGATTTTGGCCATTGAATTGTATCTACAGTGCTGGAAGCCCTTCTAAACTGGTTACAGATTTTCTCTTGATTACACTTGTAGAGAATTCTTCTAGAGCCATCAGCATGCTCATGCATTTGATTGCTCTTTGTGCAATTCCCTAAGGGAACAAACATCAATAGACCAAAGCAATTTATTTCAACTACACTAAACCATTCTGGCTGTAAAGAGCCAAGGAACCAACTGGCTTTGAGACAACAGCAGCTGTAGAAGGTTTTGGGGTTCACTCTCACAGGGAATGCCAATGGTGGGAGGAGACAGATTACTACTCTCCTTTGTTTACATGAGGAAACAAAGTGCAACACAAACCCATCCTTTTTCATCACAAAACACACTGTGGAAAGGACAAACCAAATAGAATCCAAGACTCCTGGTGCTATTTTTTAAACCAAATCAGGCTTATTTTTCCCCATTATGACAACAATCAGATCTATGATTCTCCACAGTAACATACTGATGCAATATGGTCAGACATAGTGTAACTTCAACATAACAAACCTGGAAAAAACCACAAATCATCTTCAAGGAAACAGCAGAGAACAGCAACACAAATATTGGAAAGAAATGCCCCTTTAAGATGTCACGTAGGTAACTGAACAGGGCATTGCTCACTACCAAATTTAGCCTAACATGCTGCTGGTCAATCACAACATTTATGAAAAATGATAATAGTTTAAATGTAACTATTGGGAAACTCAACAAAATAAGATTTTTTTTAAACACACGACACTTACGATCTGATGCAATTTTTTCTGTTCCATCCAATGGATTAATAATTCCTGGAATAAGCTCTCCAAATGACAAATGATCTATTCTATGGGAGAAGTTATAGGCTGAAAGACAATATAGAAAATGAAGCATTTTTAAACTATGAGATTCTGTACTTAGAGAAAAAGATGCACTCATTTCTGACACTGAAATATTCTAATTAATGCATTTACCAAAACACCACTGCACACATCATTGGATCTACCCACACTTCAAAGAAAACTCAAATCCAAAATATTTAACAAAAAAAATTAAATTTTTCTAGAAAATAGGTTCTAAACCAAATTGTAATTATATTTGAATGGTGGAGCTGAACAGAGTTGTAATTTTACAGCAGAGAATTTCTAGTTAGCCAAATACTTATACTTCTCGACAGTTCACGTTCTTGTAAGCAATTGCATTACAAAGACTAAAATTTAGTAATTCAAATGTACAAAGGAAGTATAAGGCAGCCACCAAGTTATTACACTGCCTATTCTGCAGGTACTTAAGAGGTACAAAATTAAAGTTGTGTTAACATAAATCCATGGCCAGACATTTAGAGGCTTAACCAACTGTAACTGGTTTAATCAAGTTAATTTTTCACACTAAGTCACCTTTGCCTCATATTAAATAAGGCAGCAACACACATTTAATATCTAGACTCATAACCCAAAAATTAAATTTCTAAGGAAAAAGGTCAGAAATTTTGAACCTTTTAAGAAGGTCTTTGAGGAAAGAGGGAGTTTGGACTGAAATACAGGAATTTTTTATGGCGTCTATGTTACAACCACGTACATCTGAGATTTCAGTATTATCATTACTACAGAAGCAATCTAAAGATAATTCTAATAGCGTTAAATGTATGAAAGCAAATTGTTATGGAGTCAGATAATTGCAAATAATATTCTTCCCTTTTTTTTTTTGCAATGCGATTGCACAGCTAGAATATCTTTATAACAGCAACCTAAAATGAACTAGGAGACAGCAGTCAGACTGAAATGAATCATGTTGGTATGGAGATGACAGAAGGAACTTACACTCATGGCTTACAAGGGCTGCCAAGTGTGCATGGCCTCGGGGGTGTGGTATTGCCCTGAAGAAAGCAACAAATATTTTATGAATCCACAAGAGGACTGTGTAGAAAAATTACCTTTTCTCCTCTACTTCAATAAATACTCTATAAGATATGTACATACACACATATGTAATATAATATATGTATGCTTAAATATATGTAACATACACATATATATGTTTTTAAAACTGATATCTATTCTGTATATCTATATAAAACCCAAATATGACATTTTTATTACTGTCAAGTACAGACAGACTGAACAGTAAGGTCAGGAATCTTAGACTCACAAAAACCTTCTTACATAAAACAGTGACTAGTGTCACTGTGCTTTTGGAAGAGTCGCCAACTCCTACTGCATGAAAAGCTGCAGAACTGCTCAAGCAACTAACAAAAGTTTGACCATACTTGTTCTATGAGTAAGCAAGGTAGCTGCACTCTGTATTTGCTCTCTGACAAAGCAATTTTCAAAAGTTTCCATCCTGTAAAACACTGAAGTTCATAATGACTACATTACATGCCACAATGCACTGCACGATTTTGGTAACTTATGAAGAAAATTAACAGTGCAAGAATAGATATTACATGGAAAAGAATACCAAGCAAGAGTACAGGAAGGTCAATAAAACCTAGCCATTAACTGAAGCATAAAAGCACACATATATATCCAAACATGCACTATACAGAATGTAGAACTCAAGGGATTTTTTATATTCAAGAATTGGACAGAACATACTTGCCCACAGTTATGTGAAAATTCCCTGCCACTTTATTGACATAGAGATGACCATGAATTCTGCATGCATCTGGAGACTGTAATGAATTATCTTCCCTGTTTAAATAAAAACAACATTAAAAGTTGAGAATATTCACTGCCTAGCAAAAACAACAGCAGTACAAGTTAGATCCCTTTTTCCTAGCATAAAGATACAGCATTATAATCTACCTGTCCTTATTGTATTCTCCTAGAATTATAGCAGAGAAGGTGGAAGGGAGGGAAACTAGCAAAGGTCAGTTTGATGAAACCAATGAGCTTCTTACTTTTATTCAAAGCTCTGGACTACAAGCCTGGCTTATGATACCTGAACACGTGAACAGAGAACATTAAACCATAAGTATATCTGCCCCAGGGATTTTTATTTTCCCACTTCCTTCTACCAAAAATAGCTCAGTGGGAAAAGTTTAATACTAAAATGAAAAAAACCAAATACATTTTGGTCACACTAACAACACTCTAGCAAGAAGAGCTTTCAAATGTGATTTTTAAAAAAGCTTCCACGCTTTGCTCATGTTGTGATGTCCTAAAATATCTATTTCTAAAATCTGCTCCTTAGAGGAAGATGAAAACCAAATCTTTTTCAACACATCTCAAGGATAAATACCATTTCAAATACTGCACTAACAAGCAACACAGAGGCACAGAAGGACTTAATTAATCTGAAGACATAAAGCAAGTAAGAAAAAAAGATTTTTTGAGCCATCTTTAGGCTTGCCTTAGGAAGGAAGAATATATTTGATCCTCAGACAGGGAGATTACAACGCAGGAAATGTGTATGGCAGCTTCAGTGTTTGTTTTGTTTCATTTAGTATTTTTTTGCTTAGTGCTGTTTCTAAGTGGAGAGAATTTTAGCTTTCATGTAGAAAGTGTTTTTCCTTTAGGGGTAAAAAAATAAAATCACATAGCATCTAGATTCAGCAGACCAAACATTCTATGCACTAATCTCTTAACATTTCTGAGTAGCTGGAATTAGTGAAAACAGCAATGTTTCTCCACACAATCTTAACAGTGTTATCTTAGACACAGGATTTTACTAATAAAACACATTTGTATTCAAAAGTCGATTCTTTTAAAATTATGAAGCATTACAACACAGGTAATAGCAGCACTGCTGGACAGAAAGGTAGTTGTAAAAAAAGGCTCTTGTTTAGTATTGCTCTGGTATTACTAATTCCCATAAAGAAGACGACATCAGACCAAATGGAATAAAAAAGTGTGTGCATATATTTACTTATGTCTGTATATGTACATGTAAGCACACAACCTGGAAACCTTCTCCAGTTTGGAAACCCCAGAGGTTTTCATAAAACAACAGCTCTCCAAAGCAAGTATCAAACACACTGTTTAAAAATCAATTAAAAAGCAGTGAGATCTTTTCTTACAACCTTGTTCTCTGGGGGTGGGGTGTAATCTTAGCAACAATAAAAGTCTCTGTGAAGTCTAATTCACAGAGTTGGAGGAAAGGGGAATAATGACACAAAATACCAGTTTTTCTTACCGTGGTGGCAGTGCTGTAGAAGCACTTTTAAATGCACTTTTGAATATCACATCTTGAAGAGAGTGTTCTTCCTGCAGCCTACTTTGAATTACTTGCAGCATCCTAAAGATTAGAGACAAGTATGAACGCATGCAACACTAAAACAAAATCTAGCTTCACAATTCATTATTGGCTTCAGTTGCAGGTTGCAAATCAAGAATTTAGCAAAATTGATGACAAAATAATAAAGCATTACATTAAACTTTGGGAATAATATTTTATACAGAATTTAAAGCTCAGGTGTTCACAGCAGTGTGTTATCTAAATACCAAAACTAATCAAACCCCCAAATAAGCTTCAGTAGTATTACAAGACTAACAGCATAGTGGGTCCACACAACACCAAGATATTAAAGTGATGAACACTCTGTTTAATTAAGTTATAGGAAATAATTAATTTGTTTTTGCAAGAATGTGCCAATTTGTTACAATGGCTCAGCTTTGACATTTAGATATCCATTTTACACATTTGATTCCATGATTTTAACTTGTGCTACCAAGCATTCACTTGGAAACAGAAGTTGAGTGAGTCCGTACATCTTGGCTTGCAATGGCATGACCCCCATTGAACAGGTAAGTCCAAAGCCAATTGTGTTTTTCCATAACAGAGATCTTAAATAATGAGGAAAGCAAAGTGACTCAGTATTTTTTTGCAGGTTTGCATTCTTAAATTACAAGCAAGAACTGTTAGACTCAAGACATAGTTGTGTTATATGGCTCTGGTGTACTTCAAAGTCACTTCCAGTACAAATAATACAAACCATAAACATGCCTCTCAGTGCTTTACCTTTGCAATTCTTTTTGTTGTGGAGTGAGCTCAAACGGTACCTGAAACAAAAATAACACATCTAATCAAACACATAGAAAGCATCCCTTCCATGAAACTCAGAAGAGAATTGGGGTGTGAATATAGAGCTATAATTAACTCCACATTTGGTACCACAGAGTAGTTTATGAAAGGACTTTGCAGTTTAAATAACACATTTTGTGCCCAAGTATAAAAATTTCCGTCCCTTCTCACCCAGAATTGCAAAGGAGCAATCTTTTAAAAGACAAGGGCCCAGGTGCAGATTGCATATTTCTTAGGTTCATCCCACATGAAGCACTAAAGACAAGCTACCAGACTTGCTATACTTCATCAGCATTAGAGGATCACTAGTAACATCTGTTCAAGTTCAAACCTAAATATTGGTTAATACAAATGTAATCAGTAAATTCAATTGCAGTTAATGCTCAAATGTACCCAGAAGGCCAAAAGAGATCAACTACAGAATGATCCTCTAAGAGGTTGGTGGGAAAAAAAAAACCCGCAAGCAAACCAGCCCAGTAGTACTTTGCAACAAGAGGAATTCAAATTTTAATTAAAAAGGTCAAAATCAACTTACTGGTTCATAGATTAACCCATCTGCAGAGGCAACCATTGTTTCTGCTAAATCCAGAACATCAGCCCCTACATCTATTTTAAATAGGGAGAAATATTAAGTCACACAGATGATCAAGGACAAGCAAAAAAAAATTCAAGCTGAAATCAAGTTTCACAGTAGTGATAAAGTTTAGTATATGTTATTCAACCTTCCTTCAACCTATTTAACCTCCATATCAGCTGATAGACATTGACCAAAAACTCTCCAGATTTGCAGTATTCTCACTGATTTAACTCCTACAGAGAAGTTGTATGAACCACACATACAAGCTTTCTAGGATCTGCTATGCATAAATATTTTGTCCTGTTTTACAAGCACTGAACAGTGACCAAGACTAGTTAAATCAAAGTTTATTTGCAAAAAACAACAAAAAAACCACTGATGTACCATACAATTAATGCAAGGTTTAAGCTAGGCAACAAAAGTGCATCCTGAAAATTTGCTTGCGTTCCTGGTAGAAGTAGTATTCTCTCTTCTCTCAGTCCAGGACAAGCAAGACTGAACACAATAAAAGCACATTACCTAAATGATGTCAAAATAATATTAAGTATTGCCTTTAATAAGGAAGGCATACCTCTCATGTTCACAAGGAGGATGAGATTACAAGAGGGTTTAAGCGCTGTTAAACAGCAGATCAGCTTAATATATCCCAAGTTTATAAATAAATAGAAATGGTTATAAATTCCTGCTGCTGTGTTTCATGATGAGCTTTTAGAATATTTCAGCTAAGAGAGACTGAAAAACAGATCCTGTTCCTGCTAACAGACATAGCAAGGTTCTGCAAGATGAGAATGAGATGGCACAGATATTCTTCTTTACATTTCTTACTAATTCCTTCAATGAGTCATATGCCATCAATCACTACATGCCATTAAGATCAGAAGAAATTACACTGGTAAAATACTCTGAACAATAGCCAACTATACTGTGAGCAAGAGTGCTCTCTGAAGAGGTTTTAAAGTGTTTAAAAACTTTCATTGATGGAATACTTACATTGACACCTCATGGCAACTGTAATATCAATATTGATCCTTAATTTACTGGAAAGAAAAAAAAGGCAAAAATCCATTAAGTAACACTGAGTACAAGTATCAAGAAAAAAATCTCAGACTACTTGCAGAAATATAGTCAAGTACCAGAATTTATACGAATAAATATAAAGCTGTTTAAAATATGGGTGAAGCAACATGGATTTTTAGAGCACATTAAAGTACTTGTAACTTAAGAGATAACCTCCATCACACCAAAAGGCTGATTGTGTGGCATTCCCCACTGGTTTTCATGTTCGTTTCACAAAAGTAATTTGTACCATAAAGAATAGATCACCTCACTATAGTCACAGGGTTCTGTTCTCAGGGAGCTTCCTCTGGGACTTAGCTGACCTCAAGCAAATCACATAAGCAAGGGATTCAACACTGGCTCAACTTGAGGTCAGACAGGGTCAACAGAGAGGAGAAAAGCAGTTAAAATTATGCCAGTCTCCATTGGTCCAAACTGTCAAGAACCACAGGCTGTGTGATTAGCCCACAATCAAACAGGGGAATTTGTAGTAGGACATATCCCAAATCCCGTAACAGTCTCTTAAGTAATAGACTACCCTTCCCGTATGGTAGCTTCACCTGGGATATAACCTACTTTAGCAAAGACCTAAATGTGAAATCCCAGCTGTCTGAATGGATTTACTATCATTTGAGTTTTTGATGCATCTCCTTCAAATTTTTCCTTTTTTGTTTTTCATTACAGAAACTTTCTTTATTTCTGATATACTAAGCATCCAATTAATATATGCATCTTTAGCTTGTTACCACAGCAACTATCAAAATGGCTCTTAAAGTTATTTCAGTTCAGTTCCAGTTAGTTCAGTTTGTGGGTGCCAGCATCAAACCACGACACAGACACAAAACATTTAAAGGCGTTCAGGGCACAAAAACTGCATTAACTTCACAGGGACTCACGGGTGCCTGACCAGCTCTGGAGGAAAGGCAAACACAGTCCTGACAGGCACATGAAACCAACAGCAAATACATCTTCAGGGGGATGTATCTGGAGTCAAAATTAGTAGCAACCTCTAATTCAATCAAAGTTCTGAGTGCTTCAGGTTCACCTTCAGCAGCACAAAGTATAATGGCAACATACTAACCCTATGAACTAGAGAAAGCCTCGAGCCAAACTGGGAGGATTTACCTACCTGATGTGGAGTTACATCTTACAAGGTTCTCTGAATTGTTAGCAAGTAATTCCTCAGAGAGCTCCTTCAATAACAAACCTATACTATTTTGACTTCTTTATTGCAGAAATCTCAATTTATCTTTTTCATAGATTACATAGAAGAAAAAGCCCCAAAACAATCAACAGATGAAAAATCAAATCCCTGTAGTATTTAATTTGTAATTTCAATTATAAATTGCTTTCAAGCTACATGAACATTTTAAATCTATCCTTTCCTGAAATGCAGGCAACTAACATTTTAAAAAGAATTATAAAAAATAATGTTACCTAGTAAAATCCTTGTCTACTTCGTATTCATATTTCATCCATGTGTCCCGGTACACCATGAACTCCATTATAGTCAGGAAAGCTATCGTTGTAAATGCTATCAGAGAAACTGGTCAGAGGAAAAAAATGTAGAAATTCAGACTGTGAGAAATGCTATTCAGAAACATAAGCAGAATAAAATTCTAAAAATTCCAATAGTAGAGCATTACCAGTACAACACTGGTATCTTTGATTTATAAATCCAAAACCTGCTCTTAGAGTGTTGCTTTCATACTGATAGTATTTCATACTGATAGGAGCAGAAAAAATAAGTCCTACCTTTGCATCAAGAAAGTACTTTTTAAGTATGGTCAAATATAGGAATGATTAGGAGGCTATGAAATCCCTGTATGGAAAATTTAAGAACAGGCTACATCTTCCTCGATACATAAAATGCACACAAATCGCTGTCAGGGATGGTCTAGGAAAACTCAATCCTAACTTCCAACATGAAAGAAGAAGGTAGTGCACCTTGAAATCCCTTCAAGCCTCTACTTGTCTACAAGTTAAGTCTTTATAACACCTTTTTAATATCAAGTTTTAGACCCAGGACGCTAGCAGACAAGAGAAATAAGATGCATTATATTACTTGTATATAGCTGCATAGTCATGACTCCCACCCCAATATTTCAAACAAGACTCCCTCTGGCAACAAGCAACAGGCAGCTATCCATTCTACCAATAAGTGAAGAACTTGAAGTTATTTTTAGGATGAAAACTAATTGGTGTATTTTAGTGGTACATGTGCTTCACTGATCTCCAAGGCAGCCTACTCATCACACTTGCAAAGTTGTATAACTCTGCTGCACAGTCAGAAAGACAGTAACAGATGCACAGAAGCACCTGCTATGCCCCTTTTATTAAATCATGGCTTTTATAAGCTTGAAAACACTTCAGTTATGGAGCATAGTAGCAATTTGTACAGCTTATTGGCATTGTAGATTTTTTCATTTATGTTCTGTGGAATATCTCTATGGAATCCATGAAGGACAACTTGAGAAAAAACAAACTCATTGTTGATAGGCTTCAACTCACTACACAGTGGTCTACAAGCCAGAGGTGGGAGCAGAGAATAAAGGCACTGTTCTCGGGGATCAGAAAAGAAAATATTGACTTTTGCATTGATCAGCAATGTTTCCAGTTCTAGCTTTCAGCTGACACTATGTAACAATCAATCACACACATGAAACCTTTCCTGTCAACTGCACTGATCAGTCAATTATTCTGGCTCTCAACTTCCTTTTGGAACCAGAAGGCCAGACTCACCCTGGCTATGCAACAGTAGGAAAGCTGGAGCCATACTGGCAATCCAGAGCCACACAAACACAATTAGAGCTGCAGCTGCTTTCTGGATAATTCTGAGCAAGCCTATGTGTGGATCTGAACAGGAAAATAAAGTATTGTAGAATTTTCTTTCCTGAAGGGTCTCCCAGCCCCAGAGCTGGAGTCTCAGTCTGTTTGAGAGACCAGTACTTCTTCTGCAATAGGTTTGAAGGCCAAGAAAGTCTGAGAATAGAGTCTTGGTATGTTTTAGATCCCTATCACATCAGAAAGAAAGCCTGACACTTTAATCCTGAATGAAACAGGAATACTATTTTCAGATTTCACAATTGCATAGAAAAAGACAATCCTATATTGTCATTTACAAGGTTACTGGGATAAAACCAAAGAATGCTAAAGTAACTTGTGGTGCTGAGAAATCCTTAAGGCACCATTCACCAAAGCAAAGGTCTTATGAAAGATGGTGCTATACTACAAAAAAGTAGTATCTTTAAGCATTTGGTGTTTTTATGCAAATTACAACATAGAAACAACACACTTGTTTCCTCAGGAAGTGGGACTAACATTAACAAAGAATTATTTAAACACTTCTTAAAGATTATTTTATATACAATAATCCTTTAATTATTAACAGTGCACTTGAGGAAACAACAAAGTAATATAGAACCTTCTGATATTTACTTCTACACTATAAGTAGTGTAAAAACTTCAAAGGCTTATCTGGAAGTTGCAATTGCTTCCTGTACTTTTTGTTCAACTGAGTTTCAGACATAATCACATACAAGAGAGATATTTGTCCTCTACTTCTAAGTGCTAGCAGTTTCCTATCTGCAAATAATTCCAACAGTCCAAGAGATAAAGTCACTATTTTCAGATCATGCTACCTCTAACTCAGCTCAACTTAAAGACACAATTTTATGATAAGATGCATAAAGAAGGTCTTTTTTTACAGCTCTACCTTTTTCAGAGTGGCTCAAGTGACTAACAGGGACAGTACAAGCACATATTCTGGATTAAAGTGTTTAGTTCTTCAAAGGGCTTTCCTTAAAAACTTAAAATCAAGTACACCTTCAAGAGAAAAGCTTTAGAAAACTGCACTTTATCCTGATGTTCAACTTATCTGTCTCTGGAGAATATTTTTCTACTTTTGCAAAAGCATAGTGTTGAATCCCACCATCATTTCAGGTCATGCTCACTCAGTCTTACCCAAAACCTGACACCAAGAGAAGAGCTTGGGGAGACAACAAATAAGAAAGTTTTATTACAACCTTAGCACAGTGCACTTCCAGTTGCAACTGGTAAAAAGCTTTTATTTCTAACATTTACAATAGATTGAGTCTCATCAGCTTCATACAAAAATCTCCCTTCAGATGAGTGATGGATTCATCTTTTTGGATAAGATACTATGTCTTTACTTGAAAGGAATTAACTCAGTCCACCAAAGAATTCAAGACACCAATTTTGACTAGTTTCAAGTGAACACAGATGCCTGTCTTCCTCATGCTGAAGTTTCTATCAATATCAGCATCTCAACAAGGCCTACCTGTGCCTCCACTCGCTGAAGTCTCCACATAGCTTTCAGGAACCTTTGGAAAGGCATCCAACTCTTTTATCAAACCCAAGGTCTTCTTCCGATTCAGTCGCCTCATCTTCAGCACACTCCTCCACCTCCTCCTTCATATATTCCCTCTAATTTGAGAATAAATTGTTGTGATTAAAAGACACAAGGAATATTGCTCAAACTGACTGGCTTTAACATAAAGCAATAATAAGGACATTCAAACCCCAGAAATATGTTTTCAAGAAACTGGATGGTCACTCTTGCTTCAAGAAAACTGTTAAGATTGGCCTGGACAACGCTGCTTACAGTCCAGCCACATCCAGCACGTTCACCATTGAATTACTATGATTAATTTCTTTCTCAACTAAGTTCTTATTTGTAGTAAATATACTTCATTTAAAATATTAAAAAAAAAAAAAAAAAAAAAAAATCAAACTCACTCCTGAAGTAAACTTGCTAAACAGACCTGACAGTGCACTGAAGTCACTGACTTAGGAGGAAATATTTAATAGCTGCCTACACTTCAGAGGACGTCAGACTGCTCACAGCTCCTGCATTCGACCAATGTGGGCACAAACTATAGTCTAAAGGAAAAAAAGGTGCATTTTACATTTTTACAGGAGTAGAATATTATGATCATAAAATGACCATTTTTTCCTCTATAAAAATATCTCCCAAAGCACGTTATGGATCAAATCCTAACTCCATCCTTCAGAATCATTTCTGTACATGACAGGAGTCATGCATGGAGTCATGTTAAGCAGCAGGATGCTGAAAAAAGCAGCTTGCCATGGAAATACTGTCTTAAACCATTTCCAAATCATGCAAATATGCTCACAGCCTGGTCCTGCCAATACACTGCAAGTTTTAACAAGTTGACATAGTTGTTTTTCTTCTGGGGAACTGCTGAACTTCACCCTGAATTTCTGAAGCTATGAAAACCATCATACATTTACTGTATCCTGAGAATATGTCATCTTATTGCTCCCTATTTAAACACTATAAGGTGGGCAAGCTAACCTACACTGCCAACACATGAGACAGTTATCATCATCTTGTAGAAAAATCTGTGAACTCATCTACCCTGTTTCAAGAGAACATCAAGTCTCCAGCATGTTCTAGTGAAACTATTCAAGACCTATTCCCTGCTCTGCCCCTTCCTGCTGCTGAGCAGGCTTTGTACTATGCAATAAGAAAGCAATAGGCTCTACTGGAAACTAAAGTTCACACAAGAAAAACCATCTATGCCTGCAACTTTCTCATTACACGAATTGACTTCAGACACACACTCTGTACTTGATCAGGCTGCAGAGATCAACAAAATGGTACCGTGTGTGTTGCAGAGGATTCAAAGAAACCCCAGCTGGAGTGGGCAGAGAAGGTAAGCACTGGAACAGGCTTTTGATTATACAGCATAAAAAATACTCAGGCTGTCCTTACACCACCACATAACTGTTTAAAAAAATTAACTCAGAGTAGCTCAAGGAAAAGTTGGAAAACTTCAGCGCAGAGATATGGCAAATCTTGGTCACAACTGAAGTCATAACATTCGTTAGCACAGAGGAAACACCAGCAGGGCTTGCCTGTTATCCTACACATATAGCAATGAAGCCAAGAGAGCACCCTTTCATTTTCCATGTATCTTCCCTGCTATCGCGTGTGTAAGAGCACACCGTAGAGAGGCACGTGATAAACACAGGGAATTTGAGAGCACTTTACTAAAAAACTTTATAAATCACCCTGCATCAGGAAGGCTGTGGATTTTTGTAATCCAGCTAGAAATATGCAATCTGTTAATTGTTTTTTTTAATCCCACACAGACTCACTTTCAGCTACAAACCCAGACGGAGACCTGATCCCCTCCTCCTGCCCATCTCCACACATGTGCTATAGATACGCTAAAGAATTTGAAGTCCATTGCTATGAAAGTAAGGTATTATTAATCCAAGAGCCAATTGCGTTAAGAAACATTATTATTGTTGTTGTTGTTATTATTATTGGTAAATAAGGGACAAAGCACAGCACAAATGCCACTCAAGCCCAGAGGCCCGCTCGAAGCCACGGCAGCTCCGACTCAGCTGAGGGGCTCGGGCAGTTTTCGCTTTCTCGGACAAGCTGGCAGTGAAGCCGCTATCGGCGCGTCCCAATGCCCGCTCCCGCGGGCGCGGAGCGGCCCCACGCCTGAACCCTCTCCGAGGGGCTCGGGCCCCAGGCCGGAGGAGGCCGCGGCCGCCAGCTCGGAGCCCGCACACCTGCGCGGGCCGCGGGCGCTCCCCGCCGCCGCCACGCACCGGGCAGCCGCGGGACGGGACAGGACAGGCCGAGCCCCCGCCCTCCCCTACCTCTCGCTTCTGCCGCCACTGCCCAGCACCGCGGGCGAGGCCAGACGGGGGAGACGAGCCGGAACGCGCTGCCCGGCGGCCGCCCCGCTGAGCATGGCACCGCCGGCCGGGCGGGCTCGCTCCGCCGCCGATGCCCGGCGGGAGCCGCGGGCCGACGGGAGCGGCGAGCGCCCCGCCCGCCGCTGCGCGCATGCTCGGGGGCTCGGGCATGCGCCGGCCGCCGCGGCCCGGGGCGGGCTGGGATGAGCGGGAGCGGGCGGGCAGGGGGACTGCGGGAGCCGCGCTGCCGGGCCGTGCCGGGCGCTGCCGCGGGCCGAGCTCCGGGCCACAGGGAGTGCGGCCCCACGCCTCTCGCGGGGCTCCCTGCACTGCCTCGCCCGGTCCCGCAGGCGCGTGGGCTCCCGGGCACGGCAGTGCCGCCTCCGCCGTGACTGAAGGGACGTGCTGCTCCGGGGAATCTGTGACCCTGCGGGGTATTTAGTGACCTTTAAAAGCGATGGATGTCAAATACCTTCCAAAGCAAACTGATTAAGGACTGTCACGGGGCTTGCAGTGTTAATACTGGTTTGGACACTATTGATATAGAAGCAGGCAGCGTTTGAAAAGACAGCATCTTGCGTTAACTATGAAGGAAAAGGCTTTAAGACGGTGGCCTATAATAGTGGGGAGGGAAAGATTTTAAGCTCACAAGCCAGTCTTCAGAAATGAAAAAAGTAAGAGGGCTCATGTATACCCAAAATCTCTGACCTTTTCCCTGTGCTGCTGGAATTAATAGGCACTGCCTCTCCACAAGCTTTATTCCTTAGTAACTGCGGCATTAGTTTATCTCCAAATTTTTCCTTACAATCCTAGCAACTCTCTTCATGCTACTGCCACCCTGCCCACAAGTAGCCGGCCCAACCTAGACACCTTGCAGCCAAAAAGGGAGTTCTCCCAATGTCTTCCAGGGAGTACCAACATCTTAGATGATACCAGAATTATTTTTAATTGCTAAATATGAGCTTTTAATAAAAGAAATTATACTAGACATTTATCTTCATATATCTGTAAAGAGAAGAGACTGAAGACTCCAGTATTTTTGATAATGAGGCAAGCAAATAAAACCCACACTCTAGAAGCAGAGATAGTGGTGAATTCCGCTGCATTAATTCAGATTTTCTCTTTTTAATGGTTTAAAGGAATAAGTAGATCCATGACAAAAGAGTTTCAATAGCATGCCAAAGTATACACAATTTAAATTAAGCATCTCCAGGTAACTACAGCATTTGAGAATAAAAGGAGCCTGAAATAAGAAAGGAGTATGAACAGATTCCGTGTATTTTTTTGCTTTTTAGGTATAGGCAGTAAGAAAGGAAACAAACATGCAGCAACATGCCAGTGTTCTCACTGAATTGTGATTGGTCTGTTTCCATCATTTTAGCAACTATAACAACAACTGGACCAGACAGTCAAGAAGAAAACAAAGTGGAGGGGAGGAAGTATGATATTACAAGAGATAAATAACCAGGCTAAAAATATGTTTATTTTACATTTGTTCCCTAATCTCAGAAAAGGCAGCTTTAGCTCCAGCACATAAAGCTCTTACTTTAACATGCCTGGGTCCTAGGGTATAATTCAGCAGCCAGGGATTTTCCTAGTTAAGCCCTATTTTCCCTTGAAATGCTCTTGGCATTGAGGCTTGGAAGGAGAAACTGATAGATGTGGTTATTAGCTGTGCAGCAGAGATGCTCAACAGATGTTTTCACAGGCCAACAATCTCATCTGCTCACAAACATGGGCTCAGCCTTAGTGCTCAACATCACACTGAGATGCCTCTTACAGAGAAGTGGCACAGGACAAAACTGCTTGCAGCTTTGCACTACTATAGTCTTATTTATAACTACAGATGTCTCCAGGCAATTATGTGAGGGAAAACACAGGGAAAAAACCAAACAAACAGAATTTAGGAAAATCAGAGAAAAATTATATAGCGATAACACTGTCCATTACACTAACACTGTGTATTTGATTGCACTGTGCTAAAGAGACACAATAGTGGTTGTTCTGCACCCATCAAGTACCAGGCTACTCCAATTCAAACAGAGCTGCTTTTTTTATGCCCAAGTGTTTTCTGCTCTCCTGAGCACACCTAAGTCGTGGCAGCCTGTATCTGCCAAATACCCTCAGGGAGCCTGATGAGGAGGAAGAAATCCAGCTGCCAAGAGCAAACCATGCAGGTAAGCCAACAGGCAGCCCCTTAGCTGCTGCTTTACACGTTTGCTTCAGTTCAGTATTTAACAAAATCCCAAAGCACCCCCAGACTTAAATGCAGTCATCTCTGCAGAAATACAACTGTCTCCACAAAAACTCCCAGCACTTCTTAACACTGGTGATTTATTAAATTCCTTCATGTGTGCAAAGAGAGGAAACCATGTATCATATCCGTACGGATTAGCAAACCACAAATTTCGTAGGAGAGAAAATCTTCCCAGGAGTATGGGCTATGAAGAACGGTGATATCAAAGACAATAACAAAGAGGACGGTAGTAGACAAAACAAGAGAAACAAATGTAAACAGAAAGATATCGCCCACCTGTGCTTCAACGCACTTGAGTATTAGCTAAAACGCTGGAAACCGTGTGTGGGCTATACAAACTAATATAAAAGCCTGGATTAAGCATGTCGAGACTAAACACAAGCCCCCATCGTTTACTGCTGCTACAGTCACCTGAACAGGTGGTTCATGATAGCTGAAAAAGCATTTCGTTAGCGCGAAAGGGAGAGGGAAAGGCTGGATAGCGTGAGTGGGATCGGCCAGGAGCGCTGCAGGGACTGAGGCGAGGCAGGGATTCAGAGCAGGGAGCAGCCGCTTTACCGGAACGTGGAGACATCGAGGTGGCATTTAGCGAGGAGGAGGAGGAGCAGAGGAAACAGGTGCAAAAGAGCGAACATGGAAATGAACGGTGGGAGTGGCTGGAAAGGGGTGGAGGAGGAGAAAGTCCTGGAGGTTGAGAGGTGAGGGCTGGGAAGATTGGAAAGGGTATGGCGTGAGGGAGGAGCAGCGAAGGGACAGCGGCGGCGGTAGTGTCTGTGAGGAGCGGCCGTGAGGGGCGGCCATGAGGGGCGCGGGCCCGGCGCTCAGAGCGGGATGGGGCGGGAGCGCCCTCGGCCAATGAGGAGGATCCACGCTCCAGGAACCGGGAGCAGGGAGCTCCGGCCCGCTCCCCGGGGCCCGCCCTCTCCCCGGGGCCCGCCCTCTCCCCGGGGCCCGCCCGCTCCATGGGGCCCGCCCGCTCCCCGGGGCCCGCCCTCTCCCCGGGGCCCGCCCGCTCCATGGGGCCCGCCCGCTCCATGGGGCCCTCCCTCTCCCCGGGGCCCGCCCTCTCCCCGGGGTCCGCCCGCTCCATGGGGCCCTCCCTCTCCCCGGGGCCCGCCCGCTCCCCGGGGCCCGCCCGCTCCCCGGGGCCCGCCCTCTCCCCGGGGCCCGCCCGCTCCATGGGGCCCGCCCGCTCCATGGGGCCCTCCCTCTCCCCGGGGCCCGCCCGCTCCCCGGGGCCCTCCCTCTCCCCGGGGCCCGCCCTCTCCCCGGGGCCCGCCCGCTCCATGGGGCCCTCCCTCTCCCCGGGGCCCGCCCTCTCCCCGGGGCCCGCCCGCTCCATGGGGCCCGCCCGCTCCCCGGGGCCCGCCCGCTCCCCGGGGCCCTCCCTCTCCCCGGGGCCCTCCCTCTCCCCGGGGCCCCCCCGCCGGTGCCGGCCCGGGGCCGGGAGGGAGCTGTGCCGCCGGTGGTCGCTGCTGCGGGGTTTGCTCACGGACTGCCGTTTGCTTGGTCTGTCTGTAGCTGGTGTCAGTAAAATGAGCTGTTGATGAAAGATTTGGTCCTCTCTGATTTTAACATCAGTTTTCCAACTCAACCGGAGCTGCTGGTCTTCTGAGAGATCCTTTTTTAAATTATCCTAGGGAAGATTTCTTGTCATAGGGTCTCAAAAGAGCAGTCCACTCAGTGAAAGCAGGACGATGTTAAAAGTACTGAGGGCATCTGAAGCAATCCTATTTCCCATTAATTCATCATGTAAACAGAATGACTTTGTTCTACCTAGTCACCATTGTTTTCATACATACTTACTTACTACTACAATTTTTTTAACGATAAATTAATCCTAATTCTTACATTGAATATTTCTGTGACTTAGCTAACATTTAAGATGCAATTTATACAGCTGTTTCATGAAGCTCATGAGGAGCTCACAAGCTGAGCTAAGAACTGTGTTGTGTTGCAGAGAAGTACTGTGAAAGCTGTGCTTTGAAAACGTTATGGTGTAATCTTCCTGGGTTTTTGCCCTTTTCTTGAGAGTTTAAGTTGTTTGATGCAGACAGATAACCGACTCAAAATTGTGTCTTTCATTCAGCAGAGATTTGCTGTATGTTGTTGATAGATTGTATGGTATCAGTGGGGAGGAAAAAGAGCATCACTCACTGAACTGAATTCCTGTCCAGATTTCAAAGGTCAGGTTGGTAATAAAGCCTGTTCTTTCACTGCTTAGCTATTTTTAGTACTTAGATCATGATTACAAAACAGAAATATTTTGATAATTGATCAAGTTGCATAAAAAAGCAATCCTTCCACATAATGTTCTTGAATTGTCTTAACATAGCACAAGGACATATGAGGAGATAGACACAATAGCATATGCTGTGACCTTCAGTATTTCTTTTATTTTAATGTTCTATTTTCTGTTCTTTAGAACAGTTTTCCTGGGGAAAAAAAAAAAAAAAAAAAAAAAAAAAAAGACCATTAAGAACAGGTTTCTGAAAGTTTCTTTGAAACTGTATTTACAAATATACTATATTTTATTCCCTTGCTACGAGTTTGCTCAGTCCCAACATAAAAGTTAGTCTTGAAAAATATCATTACTCTTAAAAACATGGATGGTTGGAAGTATTTGGCCTTCTGCAGGGTTACCTGGTTGAGAATGGTGTTAGCTGGTGTAGTCGAGAAACAAGAACCATTTGCCCTGATAGAAGACAGTTATTTATTAATTGCATTAAAGACACTGAGTCTTTCTCAGGGTTTGGCAGAGGTCTGGATAAGCTCTATATAAGGTGATGGTGATACTAGGATATTCATAAGTAGTATGACATAGTCTTACTAGTATTTTATTTAAAAAAAAAAAAATCAAGTTGTCGCGGCACTTGTGGGGGTTCGAATTATACTAGTAGTACGCATATAAGGTGATGCTTATTCAGCAGAAATCAGCATATTTCTGTTACTGTAAACTCCGTGTACATGCGCATTCGGTTGTTTGTGCTCTGTCAGTCATCCAGGGATGTGGCACGGTCGGCGGGCTCGGTTCGCGGCCGCAGGACGGTGCTGCGGAGTTCTCCCTTCCCTGGCGCCGGCAGCGGCGGCGCGGGGCCGCTCACACCCCTCTCCTTTTCGGTGCGGCTGCCCGTCACTTGGGACCGGCTGATCTGTATTTAATTGCTGTTCATCTAAGAGACCTGGTGTAGATATGGGGCGGCGCAGAGGGTCTCCCCCGGCCCCGATCCTCCCCGGCCGCTGCAGCGCTGTTCCTTTTTTTTTTCCCTTGTCGGTGAGGACGCCACGTTTTATTTACAAAACAATGTGGACAGGTTGGAGAAAATGCCGGGGACAAGGACAGGAGACAGCCCGGGGTGACAGAGGGCGGTGCAGGGTGAGTGACAGTGAGGTGACACCGAGGGGACAGCAGTGACATCTAAAACTTGAACTCCTTGTACTTCTTGCCGCCCCCGCGGGCGTCCTGGGTCTGAGCCTTTCGCTTCTTCTGCTTGGCGGCATGCTCGGCCACCATGTCTCTGAAATCATTCTCCACCTGCTCCCGCTGCTCCCGCACGTGCTCCTCGTACTTCTGTGTCATGGCCGTGGGGTCCAGCTCCAGCTCCTCGGGGGCCAGCGCCACCTCCACGCCCCGGGCCTTTGCCACCGGCCCCTTGCGCCCCATCACCGCGGACACGTCGTAGATGTGAGCGGAGCCCATCATGGCTGTGCCCACGGTTGCCGTGCGTTTTTCGGGGACCACCGTGAACAGCTGCGGCCTCTCGCTCCCGTCCATGGCCTCCTCGATTTTCTTCTTGCGGAGCTCGATCAGCTCCGGGCTCTCCAACCCTGCTGGCACCGAGGAGAAGCCCCCTGGGGTAATCAACCCGCTGTCGGCAGGGGTGATGAACCCCGTCTCGTCGGGTTTCTCTTCGTCGCTCTCCTCATCCTCCTCCGAGGATTCCTCGTCAGACGGCTCCAGCTCCCCCCAGGGCGTGCGGTCGATCTTCTCCTCCTCCTGGAACTCGGCGGCGTTGGTGCCGAATACGTCCCCATAGTGCGGCTTCCCTGCTTCGTCCACGGGGGGCTTCCCCCAGGCCCCAGCGCGGTACCCGAACGAGCAGCCCTCGGGGATGGGGGAGTTGAGCCCCGGGATTCTGAGGTTGGGGTACGAAGGGGGGGGTCCGTAGCGCTGCATGGCGATCAGCCACGCGGGGGGCACCTTGTGGGCGTTCGGCCCCACGGGCATGCCCAGCGCGATCCGCAGCTCGTCCGAGAGGTCGCCCGGCTTCTTCTCCTTCAGCCGCGTCTCGAACTCCTTCCCCTCGTAGTAGAGGTCCCCGTGGATAGTCAGCTTGGGCTTGGTCTGCCACTTGAAAAAGGCGTCATGGAGTTTCTGGTAATCGATGTCGATCTTACCCATCTTGGGCCGCACCTTCTCCCGCATCTTGGACTTCATCGTCCTCTGCTCCTCCTTCTCCTTCAGAGCCTCGCGCATCTCCTGGATGCCCGTGCGCTTGATGAACTCGGGCAGCTCGAAAGGCGGCTTCTCGATGCCCCTCGTGCCCTGCAGGTATTTCCTCTTGAAGCACCAGTGCCGCGGCACCGGCACCGAGTTCCGCATGCCCTTCAGGTGCACCAGCAGCTGGGGGTCTTGTGCGGTCACATCGTGCATCTCCACCACGTCAGGGCGGGCCACCAGCTGCTTCAGCTCGGCTACTGTCAGCCTGTTCATGCGCCGCAGCTTCTTCTTGGACAGCTTGGGAACCTCCTGCTTCTTCTCCTGCTCATCGTCGGAGCTGTCCCCGTCGCTACCCCTGGTGCCATCCTCGGGTCCCTTTTTCAGTGGGACTGTGGCGCTCTCTGCCCCCTCGGGCTCCTTCTTGTTCTTATTCACGTCGCCCGTCAGCTTGAAAGCCTCGAAAACGCTCTTGAAGAACACGAAGTTGGGGTCGTAGATCTCGGGCTCCTCGGTCACGTACTCGGTCTCCACCTCGGGGGCGTCCCCGGGGAGGTGCTCGGGGTCCCACCGGGCGGGGGTCGGCGTTACCTCCCGGGCCTCGCGCCTCCCGCGCTTCGTCTTCTTGCGGTTGCGGCGCTTCTGGTTCCGCTCCTTTTCGGACGTCTCTATGTCCTCCTCAGCCTCGGAGGCCGACACCCACGCCTGCAGCTGCGTCTCCATCTCGTCCTCTGCCGAGACCGCCGGGACCGTCACCAGCTCCTTGAACTGCAGGACCTTCTCCAGAGCCTGCGGGATCTTGGGGAGCACCCCGGAGTCCTCGGTCTCTGCTGTCGTCGCCGGGGAGCAGGGGGGTCCCGCGGAGCTGGGGGGCTCCCATGGTCAGGGGTGCTTCCATGGGGCTGCCTCAGGAGGCCAGGGGTGTCCTGGCACCCATGGGAGCTCCTTCGGGTGGGGCGCGGGGATTAGCTTGGCCACTGCGGGCATCTTGTCCGACCATCTCCCCTGCGCCTGCACCCAGCCTGTGGCTCTTCTCTTCTCCCAAGATCATTTGCAGCACAGTTCTTAACTGAATCCTGTAGCCTTGAATTTTATCTGCAGCAGGTCTTTAAAGTTTATAAATCTTTAGCTCACAAAAAAAAAAAAAAGAAAAAAAATTGTACTACTCAAGCAGAAAAAGTCAGAATACAACCTGATAGCTCGCTCATCAGTCAGGGTGTTGGTAGCAGTCCCAGTAAATGGTGTCTGCACCACCTCGAGTCCTCCTGGACTCACAGATGTGGTTCATTTGAAGCAGTGGTCCTGCAGAAGAGTGTAGTTTTCCTCTGGAGGTCCAGTGGTAGCATAGAAGAGACTGGACTTCTTCTAGAATCCAGTGGAAAGAGGCTGCTCTGATCTTCCGAACTTCAGTTTTTATCTAGGTAGGAAATACTTGGCTCCTCCCCCTGGGTGGAGCATCTCACAATGGGATGATGTAATTTTATCAGTCATGCAGTGGGACCCAATGGCCCATTAACAGAACATAATTCTTGGAGGGAGGATGGGTTGTGGAAGAGATAACCATAAGTTTTGTTGATTATAATCAGTCTTTTATGTATCTTATCACATATGTAATGGATAACCAGTGATAACCTTAATGGGATAATACCCCTACAAGAGCAAGCTGTTTTAACATCTGAACATATGAGCTTTTTTTAAATTAACGAAAATGGTGAGATGTAGACAGGTAGAAGAATTATAAAAGAAAGGCCTTATGAAATCAGGCCTCACTCTGCTCAAATTGCCAAAGCTGGCCTTTTGTTTCTTCTCAGTGCAGCTAACAAGCAATTTGCAAGTCCCCCTTGTGAAGCTATTTTGACAATGAGAAGTTCATTTAACACAACTATCCTGAGGGTGAAAAACGAAGGCACCTCTGTAAACAATAACATTTTTCCCATGAGAACCCACAAAGGAAAAATGTAAACATATCTTGAGAGAGAAAATTTGTTAGACATATACAATACCCTTACCGAGCAATGAACTGAGTTTCACAGTATTGCTGACTAATTAGGTTGAACACAGTGCCTTCTGATATTTCCTATAAATATGAGCTTTGTGAATATAGAATTGGCTTTCTGCATGAAGAAAATGCAGTCTCGGCTGATTTATTACAGCATATAAGAAATCAGACTTTTGCGTTTTCTTGTAAGTTATTCACGTGATGTTCCAGTAGGCCAAACAGATTATAAGGAACTCTTGACAAATTGGTAAGAAGGTTTTGCTTTATAAGAATATTATTTTTATTTTAATAATAAAGAATATGAACTCCATATATTGCTGAGGGATTTTAAAATTTATTTTATCATGCTTGTTGCTTTCTGTAACAATTTGAATATGATTGGTGAGAGCTGGACCTTGCAAAAATAAGAACTGGTTATTAAGCTTTATATAGTCAAAGCATAATCTGGCAATCACCAGGGTTCCAATTAATTTTCAAGACACTTCTGCAAGGCAATCTGAAGGGGTCAGGATACTCTTAAGTTAGCACTTCATCATAGAGAATCTATGAGGGCAGATTTCTTTCATTTCAGAGACCACTAGTTCAGGTGATTTCCTGGAGGGTGGGAAAGCTGATTTCACTTTGTGCTTCCGACTGGAGGACTAGAGCCAATGGCTCCCATGGTGGCTCTTTAACCACTGAGCTCTGGTAGCTCTGCAGTGAATGCTTTTGCAGGCTGCTGTTGTACTCCAGTGGACATGATCTCTCTACTGTTTGCACTTGTCAAACTGAAGCTGTCATCCTTCTGTCCGTCAAGCTTTTCACCTGATGATCTCAGTTTCCTAGGGTTTGGGGGGAAGCTTGTGGAATTGACTGTTTTCCTTTGATTAATTTTAAAATTGTGGTATTTTGGCTTCTGATATTTGTTTGTTCACTCCCCCCCTTCCCCCTGCCCCCTCAGTAAAATCCCCCCAAAATACATCTGACTTCCCAAACAGACCATAGTATGAAAATTTTCTGTATTGGTAAGAAAATGTTTCTAAGCCAGTGGAGCAGGTGATCCTCAGGGGACAGAGAGATCTTCTGAGCACAAGATAATTTCTAAACAACATCAATTCAACACTTGCAGAAGAATTTACTTTAACCTAGAGAAAAATACTTAGGGCAATTTAGGCTGACATGTATGGAAAATCTAATAATGGGGATATAAAACAGGACATGGCCACAAATTTGGACAAATAGAAATAGGACAATCTTTTCTTAGCATTTTCAGCAGTACAGAGACCATTAGCAGAATAAGAGCACTGTTAAATCCTATTAACAGATACTGTTGTGCAAAAAGCTTTGCGGTGAGAAGCTTCATGTTTAAGGTTGCAGTAGCATATTCCTTTTCTTTTTTCTTTCTAGTTCTCTCTGTTGTGCTTTCATCTGCAATAATCCTTCTTTTTATTCTCTCAAATTTAGAGAATAATTATTTCTGATTAATAGGTCAACATAGGAATGAAAAATTAAAAATTTCAACTCATTGTTTATTGGTATGAGTAAGTTCCTAGACAATCTTGTGCAGTGGTACTGCATGAACTCACTGAGAAAACTTAGCATGAGACTGCAACAAGGTATGTGACAGATTTCTCATCCTCCCAGTCCTACTGCCAGCAGGGAAATGTCAGGACCTTAGTAAATAACGTGAAACATTTTATCTTGAATATATGGTATTTTAAAATGAATACACTGTCTTTTTCTTTGTTTCTGTGCTTTAGGAATGTTATTCTCCAGTTTAGTGCTGCTGCTAAAACCTGCTGCTTCCCCCCTCCCCACCCCTCCAACTGGAGGCACAATAGGCAAGGCACACAGGTTGAGATAAGAACAATTTACTGGAAACAGCCATGAGATAAGAAAACCAACAGTAAGAACAACAATATTAACAACAGAGGCGTACAAAAGAGGGAGTGATTCACCTGCAAAATGCTCCCCACGGATCCCTTGACAAATTAACAATGCTGGAGGGATTCCCCTTGCCATGTTTACTGCACTGAAGGAAGGAGAGTTCCCACCTCCTGCCCCTGCCGACGACCTGAGCTGGTATTGAATAGTATCAGGGTCCTCTCCCAGCTACTGCAAAAAATTAACTTGTCCTGGCTGAAACCAGGACAGTCTTTAGTGTTGATTGCTACTATCAACGCTGTGCCTGCCAGGGAAATAAGATTCGATTTGAAGCTGCATTTCTTGTTTGTGGTGGAAAAATCAAAGCCTTCAAACTTGCACACTAAAGATGAAGGGCACTGTGGGGTGCTGTGACTGTAAGAAAAAGAAGAAACATCTCATAAATTACAAACAGACTTGACATCCTTTTGAATTGTGTAAGGGCTCTTTAAAAATATTTATTGAATGCAAGTTTAAAAGTAGCTGTTTCCTTCAGGGTGCACAACATGGAGGAGCAGCCAGCTGAGGGGCTGAGGGGTAGGGTACCCGTTCTCTCCTGTCACATCTGAGTTCTGTAGCCTATACCTCTGCTGTACTTAACTCTCTCCTGATCAGATTTATTAAAAAAAAAAAATTAAAATCCCCTTCTCTTACCTGATTGTAAACTTACAATTCATTCTGGTTTTATTATGCAATGCTACATTGTCCCAATATGTAAAAAATGACTAAAGCTCAGTCTTTGCCT
This sequence comes from Oenanthe melanoleuca, assembly GCF_029582105.1. Lineage (NCBI taxonomy): Eukaryota > Metazoa > Chordata > Aves > Passeriformes > Muscicapidae > Oenanthe > Oenanthe melanoleuca. The sequence continues at coordinate 56,080,021 of NC_079334.1, forward strand.
TTGAGAAATTATACTTTAGGCATAAGATATTCTTGAAGAAATGAGGGCAGAAACAAAAGAGGGGAGAGAGAATGTAAGAAGATAATTTTGGTTTTCGGACCACTAGATTTTGTTCAAGATTTTGGCCACGGATGGAATTCATCTGAGTACATTTTAGTTGCTTAAAATACAGTCATTTGTCCTAACTAAGGAGCTGAGCTGCCCATAACCAAAGAAAAGCAGCAGATACCTCCAACAGGGGATTTATCCCTTTAAGGTGTCCAAAGAAGGTGGTAGGATGAACTCTGTAGGGTTCCCTGTCTTTCCCCATTGACATGAAGGAAGCCTAAATGATTTGTTTAGACTAAATACTTACTTTTCACACAGCAAGAATAATCCTAGGCTCAAATAATTTTATTTCTTGAAAAATATATTGAAAATTTAAAGTGGTGGTTCTACTCCTGCCCCTTCCCCCACTGGTGGTTGGTGTCTGTGAAGGGAATATATGCTGCAGTGCTAGCAATTCCCATCCTTTGTGTGTACTGAGGATATGCCCTGGGCCTAAGCAATGACAGCCCTTGGACCTGTGATGACATGAAAAATCACACACCAGTGCTATCTACCCTCCAGCCAGCATGGGACGAGTGATGCATTATAAATCCAGATCCCTTACCACTGCAGAGATTAAAGAAGCAAGAAAGAAGTTTCTTAATCCCTGCCTCAAGCAGTTTAAAAACTCCTTCTTGCATGGGGTCCTACATAAATCAGAACAGAGGACTGGCTATATTCTGCAAATAAATCTTCCTTGATATTTACTTTTCACATGACTTCTCTGTAACAAATTCTGAATTCCCTAAGAAATATGTTAATAAAATGTCAACCATTTTATAATTTAGTGGCATCATAGTAATAATACTTTCTTCAGTTATATGTGTCTCTTTCAGGCAACATTTGACATACTGATTGCACATAAAAAGTAAAATTAATATCTTAATATATAATTTAGTCTTTTTCCTAATATTAAAACCCACTAAGTATAAACCATCTGTACAATAATTAATCGTGCATGAGTGCAAACCATGCAGATTAAATCAGCCTGAAAAAAGTCTCTCACAAGTAATTTCCACATGCATTTGAGGAAAATAATTTTTAAAAAATTAAGTATAAGAATTATTTCTGCTAGAGTTAATAATCATTATAATGGCAGAGGACATTTAGTATTGAGCATTGCAATAGGATTAAGGAATACACCTTTCTTTTTTTTCTGAAAGAATATGAAGAACCAAAAGAAAAGGCAGTGATTTATTTATAAAATATATTTTATTCATATAGAAAATCTTCTGTTTAAGGATGTGTGATGATAATTGACAGACTATCACGAATTAAACCTTACAAACAGTCAGAGGGGGACTGATAACAAGTATGTCACCTCTAAAATTGTGTATCAAGGCAACCTGCCATTGTGAAAACTGGAATCACAGTGCCACAGGTTTCAACAAAGGCACCAGAAAACAGTGGCCAGTTCTGTGCTGAGAACAGCACTGTTGAACACTATTTCAGAGCTGCTCTATCACGTGTTGCCCATGACTGTGCTGTACCCCACACATCAATCCCTCCCCTGTGCTTGCTTCTGGGGACAGTTACAGGCAAAACTTGTGCTGAAATTCAAAGCCATGACTCAAGTTGTCATGTTGTCTTCAGCTTTAAATTGAGAAAAACCTAGTGCTCACACTGATGATCCAGAGTTTGAACTACTTCAGATTTGGCTCAATATGTCCACACAAGTGCAATCCCAGCTGTCTGGCAGGCATGCTTACAGTCACCTCAGAACCCCAAACAGCCCTCCAGACCATTCACACTCCAGCTGTGAGGAGTTATCCTTTTTTTATCCATGCTCAGATAATCCAGAGCCACTAGACTTCTGTTGTTAACTAGCTATAAAGAATTTGATGTTTGGTTTTAAACCAGATCAACTGAACAGATGTTTAATTAAACAACAGACAAGGAGTTGTTTTCCAACACTTTAATAATCTCAGCCTTCTGTTTTCAGTTGCATGAACTTTTTCTGCCATGATCTTAACCTGTCACAATTGTCTTTCAGTGAATATATTTGCTGATGCCAGAAGCAGAAGGAGTTCACAAATCAAGCTTTTGACAGGTTGCAGGCTGGGTCTCATTCTCACCTACACCTTGGTGCCTCGGGGGATGTGCTGTCTTCTCCAGCTGAAGTGAACAGGTATGCCTTTGCTTGCTTCCCTCACTCAGCTCTGTTCATTCCCAGCTGCGACACTCAACTGCCTGGAACCCAGGTAAGACCTCTTCAGTATTTAATTTTCCTTTAAGCATGGAACCAAAGTATGTTTGGGTTTTCCTAGTCCTTGTTTCTCCATTAAGGGGAGTCAGGTTTAGAGAGAATCACTGGTATTACATGTCACAGTGTTAGAGTAGGAATTGGATGTGTACGTGCCAAGATCACTCACCATGGGCACCTGTATTTCACTACAGTGCTGTTGCAGTGGTTGCAGCTTAAATCATCTCTAAATCTGTCCATTATTCAGACAGAGTATAAGATTTAAAGTCCAGCACAGTGTGGGAAGATAGGTTGAAAGGCTAGTACAGAAGGCAATCTCTCCTTACAGCTGTACTGATTATTGAGGAATGGAAACATCTGTGCCTGCCCAGTGAGTTTGGGTGTTATAAAAGTGTGGGTTAGCCAGCCACTAGTTACAATCATAGTTTGAGTTAGAGCTTGAGACTGAGGGTCTGCTGCAGTTTGGGATGGAGTCTGCTGGCTGTGCTGTGAGGAGGTAAGGGACGTGTGGCCATGCAAGGGATGGATAAGGTAAGAAGATGCTGTGTGAGGCACAGTCAGGTTAAGGCAGCTGGGAAAGGGTTGGGATTTAGTCAGTTATGCAGAGAGGAGAGAAGGAGTCAGAGCTGTGTGAAGCTGCCTATGAGGGAAGGAGTCAGAGTTGTTGGAAAGAAGTACACTGAAAAAAGGTGTGAAAGGCTTTCTAATAAAGGACTGGTGCTGATGCCAGTCCAGTCTGTCTCGACATAACTACTATAGCACAGGAAGAAAATACTTGCTCAGTTTTGCCTTGGACATGGCTCTATGGCCAGGTCTCCCTGTAGCCAGGGAGCCAGGCACAGCTGCATGGATGGTCACCAGCATCATCTCCCTGTCACATGCCAGGCTCTCTGGTTGTGGCAGGTGAGAGTAGCTGCAGCAGCTTGAAAGCCTGGTGGCCCTTGCTAGCTTTCCCTACCTGTGGTTGCTGAACTACTCATCTAGGTACAGCTGTTGTGTCATGTGCTGTATAGAGCTGGGTGCACCAAGCCCACATGGAGCTTGTAACATCTGAAGTGCTTTTGTTCATGTTCCCACTACTCTGGGGGTGTATTTCATTTAAGCTCACTCAGTACAGTGATGGCTGTGTGAAGGTGAGGAACAAGTACACAGCTGGGACATGGTGCTTGGGGCATGCTTGTACAGGGATGCCCCAGCAGCCAGAACTGTTACAGGACATACCAGCCTCACTGGCTCCTACAGGATGCAAGGACAGTTTTGGTTTGGGAGTTCTGCTTGGTGGCAGGATGCTGGATTGTCTTTTATACATGGCTGCCTTCTCCAACAGAAGTTTTGTGTTGGCAAATCTCACTTTCCTTCAGGTAAATAGGAAGGGGAAGGATGCCACAATCAACCTCTCTCAGACCCATGCTGAGTTTCCCTGTGCAAGTTTTTTGCATTGATGCTGACATTATCTGGTTTTCTTCACCAAACCTTAAGATGCACTTATACCAGGTCTCTGACAAAAATTGTAGCACCTGACATCAGGCATTTCTCAGTGGCATCTTGATTAGGACATCTGACTATATTTTAAGTTAATGAAAACAAGCAAGAACCTCCAGAGAAAGAGCTAGATTTCTGCAAACAGCTTGATCCACTTAGAATACTACAGTATTTTAGCCGATAGTATTCTGCTTATATTTTACACTGTGAGAGTATGTTTTTGCAGTCTTCTCTAAAAGCCTTTGTGAAGTGTTCCTCTGCTTTCATCGCAGTTTCAGCACTGAAATTTCCATAATGAGGTTTGGTTTTTTTTCTACAACTAAATCAAATCCAGGGTTTTGTTTTAGTGTTTATATTTTTATTACATCTCTGTCACTTTACTGAAGACTGTTTCTGGATACACCTGTGTGCCCTGGTGAGAGAGCACCAAGTGATGGACTAGTTTTTCTCTTGCAGCAGTACCAGTCAGAGTTTGATGGGGAGACATGAGGCTGGGACTGGCCATCCTGTTACACCTCAGTAAGTACAGCTGCTACAGTGACTCAGGCCAATTTTGAAAATTGATTTACACACCTTTCCAAGATTTTGTTAAAGTGCTTCTTTTAAGAAAATGCTGTTGAGGAACATGTGACAGTGAATCTTTATTCCTCACTCTTGCCAGTGAGGGACCTATAAGTGATATGAAACCTTTAAGTACAAAAAAAATACATGTTGTAATTGAGTCTGATTCAGGTCCTGAAAGGGGCAATCAACATCTGCTAATGAATAATGAGCATGGATTTGTATAACTAAAAAGAGGAGGTTAACTAAACATAGGGATTTCTTTACATTTTAAGAGTCGAGTGTCACTCATTGTCTGAATTATAGTCTGAGCCATAGACTGAAATCTGTCTATAAAATGCTATATTTTTACTGTTGTAGTTGTGTTTCTAGTGTTCTGTGGGATCTTTGAGTGTCAGTTGTTGGGATTTTTTTTTAACTGCACCTTTTCTAACAAGTTGAGCCAAGTAAAGCTGAATGGATATAGCCTCCAAGGTACCCATTCCTTTTCAGAGTTTCAGGACAGAACTTGTTTAAAAGGAAAAGCCCTGTAAGGGGTGTCTTAATATTATGGGGAAGATACTGAAAGCTGTTTTCAGGCAAAACAAGCAAGAAGTCCTGCAATTATTCAGAGAATTCAGAATTACTCTTTTTATTTACTAATGACCACTCCATGGGGTCTGAGAGGGTTCTGACACTGGACTAGGGATTCATTGCAAATTAAAAGAAAATCTGAGGGATCCCTGATGTCAATAATTTCCACTATTATAACTTGGAAGTCAACAGAAATAAGTTGAATTAATTCAAATTTGTCTCTGTTCAGAGTCAATTGAAATGCTCACTGTTCTTATGTAGGATTGCTGGCAATGGGAATGTCAAGGTGGGAAGCATAATAAATTATTGCTCATGGCAGATTGGCATATTTAGTCAAAAGTAATGTGCTGAAAAAATAAGTTTTAACATAGATTTGCAATATGCTAGCTATATTTTTAATGATTATTTTGTAGCAGGTGTATTCATTACTGAAGTTCTTTAAAAGACTTTTAACTAAGGACAAAAGGGGTACAGGCAAAGGATAATTGAGTTTTCTGCTTGTGTTGGGATTTAACTGATTTCATCTGGAGAATACTGTTATGTATAGAAACCAATTTAATATTTCTTTGATCTTCTTTTATGCTTAGTGCTGATGAGACCCCAGCATGCACAGCATGACTGTGATGCTGGGTCCTGCCACCCAACCCTTGGAGACCTTCTCCAGGGCCGCAGCAAGCAGCTGACAGCCTCATCAACCTGTGGGATGAACAGCCCTCAGAAGTACTGCATTATAGGCTACCTAGAGGTTGGTTTGCTCTTTCTTTTTTAATAAACTGAACTCTTCTTACTAACCATGTTCTCACTCCTCCTACTAACCATCTTCTCATCTGCGTAGGGAATTTGCCCAGACTAGGAAGTTCCTGTGGGAGTTGCCTGAATAATTATCAGACAGTGTGGCAATAGTCTGGTGGAAGTCTCTGCAGCACATATGGAGGGTTTGGCAGCAAACTGCCTCCACAGTGATGTGTATCTTCTCAAGGGGGAGAAACACCCCTGAGATGCACAGGGATTTCTGAAGGAGCTTTGCTCTGCAAGTCTTCCCACTCAGGCCCCAGAGGTGAAGCCCACGGTCTGTGTGTGTGAGTGCAGGGGTAGTAGGGTCCCACAGGCTGCAGGACCTTCTCCAGAGGACATGTCTGCATGCTGTTGAGACCTGAGGAAGCCTTTTAAGGGATTCAACTATACACTTGCCTCTCTTTTGATCTGAAAGCAGAAAGCTGCCTCTGAAAAGGGAAGAACTAATGCTGTGGTCCAGGCTTTGGCCATGTGGGTGGGTCAGCAGATCCAAAATGTGGCTGACCAGAGGGATGCCTCTCACTCCCTGGCTTCAGTGATGAGGGGGAACCACTCTTCATGGAAGGTGTGCTGAAATGAGGATTTCCCTGTACATCCTGCAGGACTTGGCCCCACTGAACTAATAAATTGTCACAAATAGAAATATTGTCACTAAATACAGCCCAGGCTAAAGAGGAAGTTAAAATACAGCTTAATTTATAAGCAAATAAAAATAATTATATTTTATGACCTTCTAGCCTAATGTTGTGACACATTTGCAGAGTAAAGGATGGACGTGGAACCAAGCACTTCTCCAAGTTGCACATTGTTATCTACATTTTTCTGCAAAATGTAAATATCTCTTTCCTTTGCTGAAATAGCCTGAATCATCTTTCTGGCCCTAAAGCTGGATGATTTCCTTTTATTCTTGCTGTTTAGGAGGAGATCAAAAAGCAATAAAAATTAGTATTTTCACTTGCCCGTACTTATCCTTTGAATTATGTAAATGTAGACTCATGAAAATAAGCCCTATGATTTAATGCTGCTTCAACATATCTTGACCCCTGGTGGCTGTCTCCTCAAGAGGGTGAAAGCTACAAACTGCTGCTTTGCAGAACTTGAGAGAGAGATGCTCTGGCAATGTATTCTGTTCCATCAGCTTGCCTTAAAAATATTGTCGCCTACAGTCCATCAGAGTCCCACTTCACTTTCAATTTGCTTTCTCACCATCACATTTTGAATTCTTTGCTGGAGGCAGACCAGGAAGTTTTGCACCTTGTAAAACAAAGTTCTTCCTCTCCCAGTTCCCCTCCTGATGACCTGTGTCAGGCTTTGTAAAAGCAAACCTTACTCATGAAAATGGGTATTAATCAACGAGGCAAGCTACCAAGAGCCAGGATTTAGCTGGGGTTCAGATGGGGAAAAAAATAGAATTTAACTACTTTGTGTTCAGAAAGCAGCACTACAAATAGTTTTTAGTCTTTAGTATGTCTTACTGTTTTTAAAATGTGGGTTAAATGGGTTTTAACTCAATGTTTGGGTTTGCTACTTTCACATGTTTTGAAAGGAAAAGACAGGGTACTCAGTGTTGAGGAAAGTATAAAGCTGCACAATTCCGGGGCAAATCTGATTTGCCAGACAAGGACATGCACATGCTTGTCCTTTGGAGCAGATTTTTATAGAGCAACCTTAAACATTAATAATCTCAGTGTCATGTTGCATGTCTCTATAGATCAGAGTGTAAGTGTGCATGGTCCTTCCAACTGCTTCAACAATCTGAGCTCTCCTTACCAGACCTTTGTGAAATGACATGACAGAGTATTTTTTTTATTTTTCTCTTTTCTAAAATGTGCATTCATACACTTGTCAAGTGTAGTATAGAATGACTGAATAAAATACGTAATTACCACGTTTAAAAGACATGAATTAAACCATATCTGTATATCTTCATTTATTTAAATGCAAATAATTCCCAGGTGATTTCATAATGCAGAGATGTTAAAACCATTCCCAATTCTTCTCTATGGGTCCTGAGTGTGCCAAGTGGGGTGCCTTTCCACCCATCCCTTTCTGGGTCATAGCCAGGGTCCCAGCCATGGGCACTGAACTCATGTCGCCTCCTTCAGCTCCCTCTGGAGTGCTGTGTCATCCACTCTTCTTTCTGCCACTGTCTCCACCAGCCAGGTGCACAGCTTGGGCATCACCTTCTGCTGTGGCTTATTCCCACACTCAAGCTCTGCCCAAATCTCCTGGAGTCAGTCTGTGCAGTGTGTCCACCCCTGCCCACCCTGCTGAACACTTCCCTGGGACTCTGCTGGCTGTGATGGCTGCTCAGACTCTCTGCATGGCTCAGCACAGGCCATGTCCCAGCCTAGCACATCACCTCTTCTTGGTCTCCTTCTTAATCCCCATTTTATCACCTTAAACAGGAACTCCTTGCCCTCGCTATCAAAGCCTCTCATTCAGAACTGAGGTATTGATAAGTCATTACCACCTTCATCTTCTGCTTGTAACATTTTCATCCTATTGATATCCTGATTTTTCTCCTTTGCATTGGTTTTAAACTTTCCCAGTTTCCCTATGCTTCAAAAGACACTGACAGCTCTCAGGGTGATGATGTAATCCCAAACCAGCTACTTACCTGGTCTTACTAAGATCCCTTCTCCACAACTGAAAAAGTGTAATTTTTATAAAGTAGCTGGGGAAGACCATGACCAACTCTTACTGCGTGCATGCTGTGTGCATATGATGGTTCTCTTGGGCTTGTATATGAAAAGCCTGAGTAATTAAAAGCACAGACATGCAAGGGAACAAGACATGTTCAAGCCTTGCAGTGGCATAAATATGTGTGCAGCTTAATTTTTAGTAAAGAATCCAAATTAAGCTTTTATTCTGCTCATTTTGTTTTCTAGGCTGAAGAGAAGTGCTTTCTCTGTGATTCCAGATACCCATATAATCCCTATACCCAGCACAACAGTCACATGGTTGAAAATGTTATCACGACGTTTGAGCCTGAAAGGAAAAAAAAGTGGTGGCAGTCAGAAAATGGTAAGTTTCTTAGAGAAAATACTACTACAAAATGTTACTGTGAGGTTTCTTTATGCAATTTGCTTTCACAAAGTTGCCTTCATGGAGAGATGAAAAAAACTGCATCTGTTCTTTAATTAAGTAATACGGAGTGATTTAAACCATTTGTGTGTAGCAAGATAAGATTTCAGAAAGTCTGTTTTTCTATGAACAGGTTTCAAACTCAGCACCTCCAAGAGCTGAACAGAGGACCTGTGGCAATGCTGGGTTATCTCTGAAAGTAATTTATTTTCCACAGGGTGTCTGCCATCAGAGAATTTTCATTTGGGGCAAAATATACATTTGCCTAGAGATGTGATATAAAGACAGTGTGTAAAATACAAATACCCTTTTTTTAAAAAATTATTTTTAAAGCACTAATAGTTTAGGGGAAATAAATAAATAAATAAAGTCTGACTATCAGTTCCCTTATTCTGATACTCCCAAGTTCCTTTTCTGCAGGGCTATTCTGGATCCATCCATACCCCAGCTTGTATTGATACTGGGGGTTGTCCTAGCCCAGGTGCAGCACCTTGCACTTGGCCTTGGCAAATCTCATCAGACTCCCATGCACCCAGCTCTCGAGCTTTTCCAGGTCCCTCTGAATGGTCACTGATCCTTCACAGGTGTTGGCAGCACCACTAGGCTTGGAGTGCTCTGCAACTTACTGAGGGTGTGTGTGATCCCAGAATTGATGAAGATAGTATCCTTACAGCTTCTCTGGGAAGACATGCTAGGAGGAATAACATTTACTCTGTCTTATTTGACATACAGTGATTATGTGAAAAACATTTGACTGGTTGGAGATGAAGGTATAGAAAAATAAAATAATATGTTACCTTTGTTTTGAGTATCCAACTGAAAATCCATAAGCCTTGTTTTTTCAGGAAGTTTAGCAAGGATCCATCACCAGCTTTGAACACCACTGCCGATAAAGCTGTGGGCCAACTGTGAGAGGAGCTTTATTTGCTCTCCCTTTCTTCTGGGATGAGGTCTCATTCACAGCCTGATCAGCAGGAGTCCTGAGATGGTGCATGCAGTCATGAACAATGGGGATATCAGCTGAACTCCTGGAACTCTCTACAGAGAATGTGTGACTTCTGGAGTTTTTTTCCATATTTGTTGCAGTTTTGGAAGATGCCTGGTGCAGTAGCTCTGCTCATGAAAAATTTCACTTCTGGAAGTATAGAAGAGTTTAACAGTTCTGTTTAGTGTGAAGAAAACATCTCATTTTATTAGTTCTCTTTTTCTGTCTTAGCAATAAATAAATTATTTGATTGGATTACAGAAACACGCAAATGCAGAACCCTACCATGACCATCTTTTACAGTCTGAATTATGTGAGCAGGACCTTCAGCTGCCTCCTGCAGTCTCAGTGACATGCAGCATTGCTGATGACAGGGCCAGGAAGGCAGGTCATCGTATTGCCCCAGGGAAAGGAGACCAGCTGCACGGGTTTGTGCACACAGGATGTCCTAAAGGGTCTAGCTGCTCTGCTGGAAAAGGCATCTTTAAATCCCCCAAGGGAAAACTGTCTCAGCAAGCCCTTCAATGTACACATTGTGCACTTCATTTTCATTCTCTTTTCAGGCATTGACCATGTCAGCATTAGATTGGACCTAGAAACTTTATTCCAATTCAGCCATCTTATCCTGACCTTTAAGGTACATTTTTTACCAGAGCTTTTATGTAATATTATACACTAATTACTTAACCACAGGAATAAATTGCTTAGAGAGACAATGAAAGCTCCATCTTTAGAGATTTGTAAGAACAGGTTAGATAAACACCTGTCAAGTATGGTTAAATTATAGTTGATCCTGCCTTAGGGGAGGAGGATATCTTCCTATTCGTGTGCCTTCTGGTCCTATTTTCTATAAGTCCAAGAATTAAAACTGAAAAAATACTTTGCAAAATAAACTCTGAAAATGTAGGACATATCTGAACTGCAGCTGCTTTTTCAATTTAATTCAGTTCATGCTTATCTATTATGATCCAGATTACTACAAATTTTTTTTGTACAAAATTCCTTTATCATTAGGGTAAACTTCCTTTTATAATCACATATCTATATGAAATATTACCATTCTCTTTTGCAAGAGAGAAGTTCTAATGAGCTTTTTCAGAGACCCTGTAACCATCACAGCACCTGCAATGAGACTTTAAACTCCCAAATACAAAATTTTAGCATCCTCCAAAGAAGCATATAATATAGCAACCCTTGAGATGTCTTATTAATGCCTGCTTAGAGAATTCTTGAAATGTTTCTTACAGACATTTCGGCCTGCAGCAATGCTGGTTGAGCGCTCTACCGATTTTGGTCAGACCTGGAAAGTGTTTAGATATTTTGCACATAACTGTGCAGCTTCTTTTCCCAACATCTCTTCTGGTCCAGCAAAAAGTGTTGGAGATGTTGTTTGTGATTCAAGATATTCAGACATCGAGCCCTCCACTGAAGGCGAGGTACTGTCAAGTGTCTGTATGAGTTCAAATAATTTGTGGAACTGAAGGTCTCTGGTCTGTGTCTGCTAAAAGCAGAAGCCTGTCCTTTGATCCCTTTGGTGGGTGCTCTACCCATCTCTAGAGCTTTATTGATTTGTTTTGCAGATTGTTTTAAAAGCTTTGGATCCCAGCTTTGAAATAGAAAATCCATATGTGCCATATATCCAAGGTATGGACAGTACACGTTTTGTCCAGAGACACTTTACTGGTATTGTTTGTTTTGTACACTGAAAGGGTCAAGAGCTCAGCTGGTGTAAATCAATGATATGGAAAATTAGGTACCTAAAGATCTTAGGGAGACATTGTATTAATAAATTAAATGGGCTTGTCTTGTTCTCTAGCCCTGGGGGCAAATAGCAAAGCTCTGCAGATCACATCCATGAAGCTAAACTGTCTTTCCCTCTGGGTTCAGGCCCAAACCATACTGCTTTTTGAGAGCAGTCCCAGAGGTACACGTGAACCCATGAAAACAGTGGCTGGGAAAATGCAGAGCCATACCAAGTAGAATGCTAACACTTATGCAGCTGTATGCCTGGAGTGGGTCCCTGCCCTGCCACTGTAGGCATTACTGATCTTGGCCAATAGTGGATTTCATTATTTCTTCACTATGGGAAAATTCTTGGGTGACTGATTCAAGCTGAAGATTTCATACTGTTCATTTTAGACTGAACTCAGGCTCATGATCTCTCTTCTTTTCTTCCAGATCTCATTACATTGACAAACCTAAGGATCAATTTTACTAAACTCCACACCCTTGGAGATGCTCTGCTTGGGAGGAGGCACAGTGATCCCCTTGAGAAGTACTACTATGCCATCTATGAGATGGTTGTGAGGGGCAGTTGCTTTTGCAATGGCCATGCCAGCCAGTGTGATTCCGTGCAGAACTTACGGGGAGATGTTTTCCACCAGGCTGGGATGGTGCGTCCTTAATGCAGGCTCCAAAAGGGGGAGTCTTGATTGGTATTTGATGAGAAGGAAGAGATGGAGGGAGGGAGCAGAAGGAAGATCTCTGATAATCTTTGGATTGACCATTTGCAGCTGCTAGTTGTTAAATGTTTCAATGCAGACTCTTCCTTTAAAACCCTGGGTTAGAATACACTGAAGCTGTCTTTCTTGGCACTACTGTGGTGTTTAAAAAGCAACTGGGACAAGACCTGTTGATAATAGCAGCAAAATTCCAGAGCTGTAATGGTGCAAATGTAATGCACTAAGTAGCCTATGGTGTGTGCAGACTTGAATGGCCTCTTGTTGGGTGCATTCCACACTCCAGCTGGGCCTGGAGGTTCTGCAAAGGAGAGGAGACATTGGCACAAAGAATAATTGATAATGCAAAACTAACCCGTGAAAAATGGATTATTAAAAATCTCAGGAATGTGATTGCAAGTTCTTTCCCTCTGGGAACAAGAGTTTTTTTCTCCTGGAAAATATGTATCTCAATATGAAGATATATATAGGGGGAAAGAGAGAGAGAGATAATAAAAAATGTTGAAGTCTCCTTTGATATCTCTATAGGTAATTTTTTTCTAAATGTTACTCAATGGCTTTAAAACTATTTGTTTATATTTTCAGGTATTCTCCAGACCTTTTGCTCAAATAATTGAAAATTATGTCAGTTGAGGGAGCCAAAGAGCTTCAAATTTTCCTGATCTTGCTGACATACCTTAAACAAATCTCCTCTCCTCTCCTCTCCTCTCCTCTCCTCTCCTCTCCTCTCCTCTCCTCTCCTCTCCTCTCCTCTCCTCTCCTCTCCTCTCCTCTCCTCTCCTCTCCTCTCCTCTCCTCTCCTCTCCTCTCCTCTCCTCTCCTCTCCTCTCCTCTCCTCTCCTCTCCTCTCCTCTCCTCTCCTCTCCTCTCCTCTCCTCTCCTCCCCTCCCCTCCCCTCCCCTCCCCTCCCCTCCCCTCCCCTCCCCTCCCCTCCAACCTTATCTCCTCTGTTCTCACCACATTACAGGTCCATGGGAGATGTATCTGCCACCATAACACTGAAGGTTTGTCTTGTGAAAGATGTAAAGATTTCTACAATGATGCTCCTTGGAGGCCAGCTGAAGGGACAAGAGATAATGCTTGCAAACGTAACTCAAACATGATATTTTCCTTTTTAATAGCCAGGAGTGGGTGTAGCATAATCCTAGTCCAAGCCATAGTGGGATGGCCAGGTTTCTGGGAGGGAGACTTTTCATGCCTCATCCAGAAAAACAGATTCCTGCATCCATAGGTGAGGAAGAGCTGTTTCATGTTCTTATTCTTCATACAGAGAAAGAAAACAATAAAGAGGCGAAAAAGCAGCTAATGCAAAAAGGATCATTCACTGGTTTGCACAGAGGTTTTCATGTGAGTGAAAGAATTTAGACAAGACTAAAGTATTTATTTCCATAATGATGAGTAATGTAGTATACACAAGAATAATATATTAGGGTCCATAACAAATACTCAGCTAGAGATTTCTTCAGCAAATACTCAGCTAGAGATTTCTTCAGCAGAGAACTGTTCCTCACTGCATATCAGGCACACTCACCTGCATTTCCAAGTTTAGGATAAAGTTCTGTCCGAAGACTCCAATTTTATCCTCCAGTTGTAACACACAAGGACTGGGAATAATCTTGCTGGGCACCAAAATCATACAAACAGCTAGTAACCCTGTGTTAAGTGTAGACAGCAATGTGGCCAGACCACAGTATTTACATGGTGTGAAATACCCCACTGCTTGTTTTGGTTTCAGGTTGTAACTGCAACAGCCACTCCAGCAGATGCCACTTTGACATGGCCGTGTACCAGGCCAGCGGCGGGGTCAGCGGTGGTGTTTGTGAGGACTGTCAGGACAACACCACCGGCCAACACTGCCACAAGTGCAAGCCTTCCTTTTACCAGGATCCACTCAGAGCCATCTCAGATCCTCAGGCGTGCCTCCGTAAGCTTCCCTCTTGAACTTCTGTAAGAATGATTCAAAACAGGGTTGTTCTGGCTCCCTTTGCTCTGAGCCCTGTGGCCATCCCCATGCTCAAATATCCACATGGTTGTAAAAATGTTACCAAACTTATCACATCCAAACCTCCTTACTAAGTAGCTGCATGACAGCATCCTCCAACCAGCACTGTAAAAAGAGCTGCTTATTCCAACTCCTTGCTAAACAGAGCTTAGAGATCCAGAAAAGCTATCATTTTTCTTTAAAAAGGTCAATATAAATATGAATAGCAGTAGTGATGTTGCTTCTGTGACCTTCAGTGATTACAGAAGAGGTTCCAAAATGAGGGGAGGGGTAAGTAACTTTTGCTAGATACTTGCCATATGCAAGAAAAAGAATCTTTCAGAGATGAAAGCTCTTCTGCAAGATGACCTCAATTCATTATTAACATAGCATGGAGAAAATTCCCTGAGCGTTATTTAATTGTAGCAATTGGTTGGCATGAAAAGTCCTTAAGGTGCCAAAGACAGATTACCAGCAGCTATATAATTGCATTTTCATGCTTACATCTACATGTGCTTTTTTCATGTGTCTCCTTGACCCTGCCTGTAGCATGCAGCTGTGACCCGGCGGGGACGGTGCCCGGGGCCGTGTGCGAGGGCCGCACGGACCCCGTGCTGGGGACGGTCGCCGGCCGCTGCCCTTGCAAGGACAACGTGGAGGGCGCTCGCTGCGACAGGTGCAGGGCAAACTACCACGGGCTGAGCAGCAGCGACCCCCTGGGCTGCCAGCGTATGTAATCCTCCTCCTCCAGTCTCCTTTCCTTTGCATTTTTAAGGCATGGACGTGGTTGAATGCACAGATTTGCACGCTGACACTCTATTCGAGTCACAAAATATCCAGTTGCCTGCTGTAATTTAACGTCAACAAAATGCAAGGTTTCTGGTGTAGCATCCAAGACTGAAACAATACAAATTCTCTTTCAGAATGCATAGTAGAACAGATCAGGCTATTGTTTTTCGAAAGGCTGTTAAATATGCAACTTAATTGAAAAGGGGTATTGAGATGGCAGGAGCTGCTGCTTTGTCTAAAGAACTTCCAGCCAAGCATTCCTCTGAGAAAGGCTTGGTGAAAACACATCCCATCCCTGCCCAGGTGCACTATGGGTTTGTGAGCACATTATGCCCACACCAGGTGCTCACACACAAGGAGTGCAGTGCAGACCAGGACACAGTGGCAAACCACTGCAGAGGTCTTCTGGCAGTGCCTCCGCTCCCCCCAGAGAGGGACCCACCAAGGAAATTGTCCATTTCCAAGGGCAGCCTGAGGGCTGGAGGGTGCCAGGGTACAATCATCTGCAGAGTGTCTGTGTGGAGGATGGAGACTGCCTGTCATGCTGATGACTCATCTAATGTCAATGCCAATCCTTCCGCCATCACTGGGGCCTGCAGAGGTAACTGCACTTTTCTGTCCCTGCAGCCTGCAACTGCCATCCCTTGGGCAGTTTGCCCTTCTCCATCTGTGATCCTGCCACAGGAGAGTGCCTCTGCCAGAGGTTCACCACAGGGCAACGCTGTGAAAAATGCCTTGTACGTACTCAATTTTTGGTTTCGCTTCTGCATGTCGTTTTGGAAGTCTCCTCACCCACCTCACACCTTTTCATTGCCAGAAAAGTAAACAATTAGTCAAAATTCAAAATAATTTTATAGCTGTATGCTCCCATTTTGCATTGACACATCTGCTTCTCTTTCGCTGCTCTCGGACATTTGTGCAATCAAATTGCAGAGGGAGGAGCACTCCTAGGAAGGAAAAGAAATGCAAAATTATGCCCTTGATCCATCTTTGCTGTTTACAGAGCAATTTGCTTGTACAAGTGGGTAAATATCTGGCTCTTGCAGTGGCTGAGCACCCCTGCTATCCAGTAAGAGAAGCAATCTCTTGTGGCCAAGCACAGTAGTGCTCCAGACTATTGTTCATCCAGCAGAACGAGTTTTGTTTTGCTTTGCATACTTAAATATTTGCCATGAAAGAACCTTTCTTTTTATACCAGGCAGGATACTGGGGTCTTGGCACCAGTTTGTATGGCTGTTCTCCATGTGACTGTGATATTGGTGGATCCCAGAATAACTTGTAAGTTAAAGTTCTACAATTTCTTTCTTGGTTTTAATTTTTATAAACCCTTAGGCTAGATTTTTTGGTTAGATTAATGCAGTTACAGTACAGATAAGAAAATACAATGTAGATGGAATTTTATCATATGCAAACAGTGTAAAGTTGGGTGGAGATTTTGGAAATTTATTTATAGTAAGAGGATTTACCTATTTCCTTTGAAACCAACCATGAATCAGGTTTAGCCAAGATGTATTTAATATGAAATATAAAACATATGCCTTGAGGGAACCAGAGGCCCTAATACTGTTAGAAATTAGAAGTAAGTTAGAGGTGGCATTTTTAACTTAGCTTCCTACATGTACCTTAAATGCTAGAATTCTTTTTCTGGCTCCTATTTAAAATGTATAATTTTAGAAGCAAGGTTGGTTTCAGTTGGGCTCCTCCAGAAGTCTATTGGGCAGGGGTCTTCACTACTGCTGTTACTTCAGACAGAGGAGCACACAGTCCCATGCTGTAGAGCAGCTCCTTGTGAGCAGGTAAATCCCCTTGTTTGTAAGTATATGAAAACATTCCATATCACATCAAAGGTCGTTCTGATCTCATGTCCTGCCTCCATAATTGTGGGTGACAGATTATTAAGAATTGTGATATAGTGATCCTTATAGAAAAAGATACAAGATATATAAAAGATATAGAAAAAAATACAAGAAATTATACAGGAATAAACAGTAACAGATGCTCAGGAGACAAAAGAATGGAACTTCAGGTAAGGAACAGACAAAGACAAAGCAGGTTGTAGACTCTGAAGTCATGGAAAAGTAGTATTGAATAAATCCAGCATCAGAAACAGAGGACATGGGTGATAGCAAGAAGTTTAGTAATGGAGGTAATCCAGCAATGGGGAAATTAAGCAAAGGTGGAATGAGGGTGGGTCTGAGCTGTCCTCATGCTGTGAGGACCCAGCTGGGTCATGCTGATGTCCTCCCTTTACCAACTCCTCCCATAGGTGCTCGCTGAAGGACGGTCAGTGCGAGTGTCTGCCCAACATCGTGAGCCGCCAGTGCACCGAGCCAGCTCCAGGATACTTCTTTCTGCCTCTGGATTATTATATTTATGAAGCTGAGCATGCAAAGCCCCTTTCTGGCTCTGCACCCTTGGTAGGTATTTTGCTTTTTTAGGTGTTGTACTGAGTGGGGATCACTGCAGTGCTGGCATGGGGGCTGAGGCTGAGGAGAAGAGCCCTTGCTTGGGGAGCAGCTCTTTAGCAAGAAAATGCAAAGCAAGTCCCCGGACCATAGTCAGTTTGTCTTTGTTTTTCATGGACATGACTATTCCATAACTGGGGCTGTTAAAAAGGGACAGTCACTGCAGCGTGGTATGACCTGAAAAGCTGCCCTTGCTGCTTCTCAAGTGCACGCATGAATTAGAGAAATTAATTTAATTATTTAAATTAGAGGAAAGTATTTGAGTTGCTAATAGTTCTCATGAAATGTTTTATTTCTGGGAATCTCCAACAAGGGAAGAATCAAATTACTCTCTGCTCCATTGGACTAATTCCTGCTGCCTTATATAAAGGCATTGATTGTACCCTAATTTCCTCAAGAATTTGGCATCCATCTGTAATGTTTATAGAAATTTTTTTTTTTTTTCCCCCTTTAAATGTGAGGGTAGCTGTTCCCCATGCTGAGTGCAAGCCTGGGATGCATCTCTTTCTATGCTTTTGCTAACATTTTTTCTCTGGCATGTTGTACAGAAACTATAAGGAATAATACAAAAATGTTTATTTTCAGGTCACATCCACAAATATTTAGCTATCATCACAATCGGTAATTATCCTACAGTCAAATAATTAAATGGAAAACAGATGTCTGGGACATAGCTTATGAGGGGAAAGTGCAAGTTAATTTTAAGGCAGTGAGGCAAAAAAGGTTTCCAGCAGCTGCTGGGCCACAGTTTAGAGTTTCTCCCAGTGAGAATAGATCTTGTTTTAAGAATGTGGATTTTCATTTGCTTGCTTACCTCCCTTCAACATTGTTGAGATAGTGCTGCTCCTGTTTTATTGCTTCATAGGTTCAGCCAAGCACTCTTCCACGGTGTGACACCTACTTCCAAAAGAAAGGCTATGAGTTCATGATTGAAAATGGAAAGATTGTGTTAAACAGGAACAAGAAACGAACTGTAAGAAAATCTGGACTGGAACAGGTAAATTAGTACTTGAGTATTTACTTAAGTTTACATCAAATAATAATTTTATTTTTTTTTTGTAACAAAGGGCAAGGAAATGCCTGAGCACATGGGATTCACAGTCTTAGACATTACAATCCTGATGCAAATTAATTTTTTTGGTACACAGCTGGGTTGGACATTTTATAATTCACACTGACAGGCTTGTTCTGCTCTGTCCAGTGACTTTGTGGACTCAAGTTCCATGAATTTTTGGAAAAGTCCTTATGAAAATTTTGTTGGTTTTTGTTTGTTTGTTTGTTTTATTTGTTTTGTTTTTGTTTGTTTTTGTTTTTGTTTTTTTTTTTTTTTGTTACAAGTCATTTCCAGTGAGTTTACCATGGTACCTCCTGCACTTAAATGCAGCCATTTAAGTACTGATATTTATGTATCTAGCCATGTTTAAGGTTTGCAATGTGAATGTTTGGAGTTGCCAAATATTCAGAGGTGAGTGGATTATTCCGTTCCCTCGTTTTGCTGTTGCTGCAAGGTTATAGGAAGCTTTTCTTCACACGTAACTCTAAATATTCTACCTTTGAGAGAGTTCTTAGATTGTTGATCTCAAGCTTGTACAGAAAATGAGACTGATAGCTAAAATAAGTAAACAATGTGGCAAAAATATTTCCTTTCTTTGTTCCGAGTTTGGTTTTTTTTGTGATTTGTCTCAGTGTGTTGCTGAAGTGCCGGTGTGTGGTTGCAGGGCGCGATGCAGTTCGGGCAGGACGCGGATCCAGCGGTGGTGTTCCGGCAGCCCAGCGCCGGCCGGGCCGTCACCTGGACAGGACACGGCTTCGCCCGCGTCCCCAGCGGAGCTGGGCTGCGATTTGTTATCAGCAACGTTCCCTTTGCTATGGACTTTGACATCACAGTTCGTTATGAGCCTGAGGTACTTGTGTCATGTGTGTCGTGTGTTGTTCTGTTAGGTGCAGGGTCTATTCTGTGAATAATAGGATGAGCAACTTGTCCTATTCTTTATATCTAAATTTAAAATTGCTTAGCTTTTTATCCAGTAATAACTTGCCTTACCAACCAAATAATATGTCCTCCACTGTCCCCCTTAACCCTTTCCACTCAAATATGAAAAATCAGCAGTAAAAGTGTTTTCTAAGCATCAGACAACATTTCATCTTCTGAGTGTTTCTCTTTTGGCACCTTTACTTGGACTGGACTTTTACTCAAAAATCAAACACGTGGAAAATGCAGTTCCTTTTAAACAAGTATCCTGTATTCTTAGCTGGGATTTTTTGGGCAGTAAAATGTGCACAGGCAGGAGTGATTGCGTAGATATTTAACCAGGGCTTTTACAGGCATCCTGCTTCCCAGTTGTCCCAAATGGACTCTGAGATATGTGAAAATTGTAAGAAAATAACCAAATTACTATTTTTCTGCCTGGAGAAGATTTCTCAGTGATGATGACATGTCTAGGGAAATCTGGTAACTCAGGTCCTCACCCATGTCTTCAAAAACACAAGCAAGGGTTTTATTGCTACCAGCTTTTGTATACTCCTTACTCTTTTGTGATTCTCTAGGACAGTCCCACAACACAAAATTTTCCTGCTGTCTATTGTATTTTGTTCTCTGACTGTCACTCTGAGGCAAAACAATCTCCCAGTGTCTTAAAACATGGGAACAATTTTTCCGTGGGCTGGTTTGATGCAGCTTTTTCTGTCTAAGCATTGAAGAGTTGGGTTTTAAATACTTTTGTTACAAAGTCTTTTATGTTGATTATTTCTTATTAGATGTGTGACAAGGCAGGTAATGAAGGTTATCTCCAGAATAACACTGTGCTAAGAAAAGAAACAACTCCAATGACTCTAACAGAGCTGTTTCCATTTGAACCAGCTGAGGTCCCATTTCCGTCTCTGCTTTTCATTAGCCATTGCAAATACAATGAATTTTTCACAAATAACATTGTTTTTCAGTGCTGTAAAGAATAAAGAGAAAATCTGTTTTGTCACTGCAGCATGCAATCATTCAGATGGCTTTCATTAACGCTTGCAAAGAGAAAGCAGGTTTTTCAGATATAAAATACAGACATGATTTTTGTCTTTTGTTTATAGCTCTTGGAAGACTGGCTTGCAAGTGTTGCCATCCGGCCTGCTGGTATCTTGTCAGGTCAACACTGCAAAAACAAGGGCCTTTCACAGGAGCCACATGAGCTGACTCTCCCAGCTACAAAGAGGTCTGACTGTTGCTGTCCTTTTGCCTGTAGATCTGTGTACAAATCATTTACTGAAGCGCTGCAGAGCAACACATGTGCGGGGAGTGGGAATATCAGAAACACATGTGTGGCCTTTTCTCTTACTTTCACAATACTACTTGGGATTTAAGGAGGAGTCTGATGCCCCAGTCCATAATCTGGCAAAGGTTTGCCAAACCCAGGAGAGCAGCCTGAGATCCAGCTAGGGTTGGTTGCTCTGGTGAAGATCCAACTGCAGCTGCTTCAGTATAGAAAGGAAATACTGACTTAAAGTCGCTGTCCTAGTCTATTTTCAAAACCAGCTTTTCAGCTTGGACCTGTGTAAAGAATAGAGACAAGCTAAGAGGATGTGAGCAATGTCTTGATCAAATAAGGACAGGAAAGGATGAATATGAACAGTGAGTTGCAAACCCCCTTGCTAGAAGTAATAAAACCTGCCATTTTCAGTTTGGTCTCCCCAGAATCATCTGGCAGAAGTCCTGCAGCTTTCCCAAATCCTGCAAGCATGGGGCTGGGTGTGCTTCTCAGTATCAGGGCTTGCTCCAGGCTGCAGGCTTCAGTTTGCAGTCACAGAGGGAAGGGAGAGCTCACAACATCCAGTAAACTTGCCTTGTCCTGACTCCTGGCAATAACTGTGCTTCATTTCTGTGAAACAGGATTGCAATTCTGCAAACTCCAGTCTGCCTGGAGCCGGAAACAGAATATTTTGTGGATGTGTATTTTTCTCAGCTCTCTGCCTCTGACACAAAGGCAAAATCATTCATCCTGATTGACTCAGTGAGTAGTTCTATCACAAGTCCCTTGAGGTTGTATTTATAGATGGTGTTTTTTTACAGACTTATTAGAAATATTTTTAAATCATGTATAGCGTGTTTTGATAGAAATTCAGCTTCTGTTTATCTCCATTGGTACTGTTTGCATATTTTTGTACGGAAAGGCAGAATTGTATCTGGTTAAATTTTTATGGAGCATTACAAGTCATACTTGTTGCATATGTCGCATGTATCTCTACCTGTTGCTCATTGATTATGAACACAGTCCATATATATGTGCTGATGAGATGCTGTGGCTATGAATATAAATTTGTGCAGCTTCTCATCACTCAGGTTTTTAAAAATATCTCTAATTTGTCAGTATCATGGATATTTTTAAAGATTATATTGGAAAAGTAAAATTAGTTGTGTACTTCCTGGGAATCAGGTCCAGATATTTCCCAAGTTTCCATGAAGTCAGGGACTGGGTGTTAGTTTTGGGTCCTTCTCTTGAGAAAAATATTTTTAGGTCTATTTCTCTAATTATTCCTGTAGAATTAGACCCTTCAGGGGCTGACTATATACTTGGATGTAGAACTTTCAGCTGATTTTTCCTTATCACAATAATACTAGTAAAAATGTTGGCCCGACACTGCTCCTGGAGTCGCTAAAACAGCACAGCAAGACCAGTTCTGAGCATGTATCAGAGATCTTATTATAATTTTATTTTTTTAAACACAGTCTCTCTTATTTGAAGAACTCAGGGAATGTTTAGACCTTCAGAATAAATGTGAATTTAGATGACAGAATGGCACAACTGCAGATTTGGAAACCCAGTGCTCCAGGCCACTTTCGTTGTAATGGAAAGCACATTAAGAGAATGTGGGAAATTCTGATTTTCAATATATCTAAGCAAAAATATTTTTCTTTTCTCTCTTAATGACAAAGCTTGGACTTATTCCCAGGATTGGCTCCGTGGAGAACTTATGCAGTGAAAAGGATTTAGATGAGTACCAGAAGTATCACTGTATTGAAATTGCATCTGAAGTTGGGCCTCACGTCCTGCCCGAAGCGTGCGCACGGCTCATAGTGAGCTTGTCAGCCCGAATTCACAACGGCGCCGTCGGTAAGGACTAGCCTGCACAGGCAGCTCCTCTGGGCAGCTGCTGGTTTTCCACAGAGTTTGTAGGATATGTTGACTGTAGAGCTCTCAGCCTGCAGTGCTGTAGAAGTGAAGCAGGTCAGCATGTGATATCCATGGATGCACAGGGTATATCTCTCTGAACCCTGTGTGTGCTGCAAACACCTCTTGGTGGCATGAATCTCAGAGTTCATCACTCCTGAGCATGACAGGGGCCATGGCAGTGGTTTTGTGCCTTCTGAAAAGCATTTGAATCAGATGCCTTTACCCTATGGCCAAGGCAGCAACTTTCCTACTTTTCTGGATGCTGTTAAATGACAGAGATGTTTCTAAGCCCTCTCTCTAGATGCTGTAGGCCAGCTGAAAGCCTTGGTAAGATTCCAGACATGATGGTACAACCTGGTGTACTTGAAGAGATTCACCAAGAAAACTTTAATAATATTCCAGCAAGAAGGCAGTGGCAGGTGGGGTTTGAAATCCCTAAGCAGCCTCCTGGATCCACCATAGAAAGATTAGCTGGGCTTAGTAGCTATGGGAATTTCCCAGGTATTTGGCCCAGAGAAATGCACTGCACTTCTCTACACTTTAAGTAACAGTGAGGGGCTTTTCTGGATGACTTTGGTGGTCAGCTTCTTTCAGGGAGCCTAGCATGCCTCCAAAGTGATAGCATCTGCTTGGATGATTTTTAGAAGGATTCATGCCTCACTCTAATATCAGATAATGAGGTCACATCTGTGCAACCAGTGAACCCCTCATTTAGGCACAGGCTGTGCTAACTCCCTGTTGGCCTGATTCCTAAAGTGATGGGATTCTCCCAGTGAAATGTGACACTTTGGTTTTCTAGTGCTTTCCAGACCATCCTGGGCAAACATCCTCTGTAGGTTAGCAGAGCAACCTAGAACAAGTTAGTCCAGGGTGTCCAGAAGGATACAAACAGTACACAGATGCAGACTGAATACAGCTTGCAGGTTATGTCCAGTGGTCCAGGTAGATGCAGATTTATAGCAAACCTCTCTAGACTTCAGGATGTCTTTATTTGGATCTACTTTGCCACTCCCTTTCTGTCCTACCCCAAATATGTGCTGAAGGCAGTGCCTTGAATGTGGCAACTGCAACACCAAGACTTGTGCTGGTGCCTGATACACCATCACCACTGATGCTACACCATCAAATGATCTAAACTATGACCATCACCAGGTTAGTGAACCCCTGAGAAGAATAATCATGCTCTTTCCTACCTATTTTAAAGTGTGAAACCTGCAAGCTGATGAGAGCAGTAGAACTCCTTGACAATCAAACCTGTTTTGATTTTCTTTCCCCTTGCCAGCATGCAAGTGCAATCCCCAAGGGTCGCTGAATGCCAGCTGTAGTAGGCTGGGGGGCCAGTGCCAGTGCAAAGCCAACGTCGTGGGACGCTGCTGTGACACCTGTTCTGCAGGCAGCTATGGCTTCGGCTTCCACGGCTGCTACGGTGAGTGCCTTGCAGCCAGCACCACTGCCAGTACCACTAGCATACCCAGTGTTTAGGGCTTTGAATCCCAGATTATATGTGAAGCTATATAAAAACGTTTCCACTAATAACAGATTTTCCACCCCTGCTGCCTTTGAGCCGCGCCAGGGATGAGGTGGGCTGGCAGGAACGCTTTAAGGACACAGCTTTGCTTTGGGTGTTTTCCAGCATGCGAGTGCCACCCGCAGGGCTCGCTGAGCGCGCTGTGTGACCAGGTGACAGGGCAGTGCTCCTGCCGCCGGGACGTGGGTGGCCAGCGCTGCAGCCGCTGCCTGCCCGGGTACTTTGGATTCCCCCACTGCCGGCCCTGTCCCTGCAATGGCCACGCGGAGCTGTGCGACCCTCTGACCGGAGAGTGCCTCGGCTGCCGCGGCTTCACCGCTGGGAGCCGCTGTGAAAGGTCAGTTCATGGGCGGGGCTGCTCCACCTGACACTGGCACTGGCACTGGCACTGACACTGACACTGACACTGACACTGACACTGACACTGACACTGACACTGGTGGTCTCCAAAATGCCTCTGTAGCTGGGGGCCTACAAATGCATCAATTAACAGGAAACACATACCTAAACCAGGATGAAACTGGGCCTGCTGAATGTCAGGTACCTTTTTCTTTGGCAAATCCAAGTGAGAATGTGCATGCAAAGCCTGTGGGTGGACTGCAGGCAGGGCATGCACCCAGCATTGCAGCAGGCTACCTTCAAGAAGGCATTTGAGACATGGACACTATGGCACCATGTACTTGGAGACACACACAAAGCACTGTGTGTGGAATAAACTCATGCCTGCCAGGTTCCAAATTGCCAGCTTTCAAATTTAAAACCCAGCACAAGGCTAGCCAAGAGGCTGAATATTTGCTGAATATTCATTTTAATACCTGCAATTACCTCTAAGGAGTTTAAGTAAATGTACCCTCTTTGCTGGTCGTATTAGTTCCATATCACCAGCAAATTACTTTTCCCATATGTTCCAGCTCCATTCAGGACACTGTTCCTCTTTTTTATTTTGTACACTGGCAGCAGTATTGCAGTTCAACATGGACATCAAAATTAAGTTTGTTTAGTTTGGTTTGGCTGGGCTGTACCTTGTCATTCATTTTAAGAGGATTTCCTCATGAAATCTGTTGAGCTTTTCCTGCAGTGCTTTTAGACAGTGCAGTCTTTGGCTGTTCTACCTGTAGATGGTAAACAGATTAAAAATGGGAGGGTGAAACACTTTTTCTCCTCTTGTGGCTTTGCAGGATCTCCAGGGGAAGCATACTCGGCTAGCCAAGTCTTTTAGCCCTGCCTGTATGCATATGAAGAACTATGTTCCCATTTGCCATAATAAAACAGATAAAAGACTGAGGATGCTTCAGAAGCCTCTGCTTTGCTGTTGCTGCAGCTGCAGGACTATGGGGGGTTGGGATGCAGAGGCATTGGTGGTGGGCAAGGTGTCTGAACTCCAAGGGAGCCCCAAAAGCCCCCACCAGTCTAGGTAACAGCAGAGCCACCAGCACCTTGAAAGAGCCGTTGCCCCAGGTTTGCAGAACATGTCAGACAGAACATGGCTCAATGCATATGTTGCATCTAAAATATGCAGTATTCTCTGAGTACTCTTAAGGAATCACTGCTTTCTTTGCCAGCACATTTTACTGTCTTGTCAACCATTCTGTGTGTGTGTCTGTATGGAAATAGATGAATATATGTACTGATAGGCAAATATACAGAACTTTTACATGGCAGCTTTTAGCTGCCTATGCAGACCATGTGTGATATGCCATACTGTAATCATTTAGATTAAAATAGTTCCAGAGTAGGTAAAGGTCTTCACAAGCATTTCTTGAAAGCAAAACATGTCTTTTTCATTTTGCTTCAGATTTTGAGAATGCAGCTCTGATTTTCCATTTTAGAACACCTTTGAAGCTTGACATATCTCTACCAGTTGATGGAGATAGCATTACAATGGTCTGGAATACTGATTTCAATATATACATATAAATTGATTCACCTGCATGAAGCACTTGACAATTTGTCCTGCTTTGGCAGATGCATGGATGGTTATTATGGAAACCCTCTGGATGGAGAAACCTGCCAGCCATGCATGTGTCCAGGGTCACCTACAAGCAATAGGTATTTTGCACGTTCCTGTTACCAGGACTCCCAGTCTGCACAGCTTGTCTGTAATTGTCTCGAGGGATATTCAGGTATGAAGCAAAATAAGGACTGGCTTTGATACTACTAAAATTAACATAAGAGAAAAAATTATCATCCTTCACCTGTTGGGTTCAGAAACAACAATGAGGTAATGCTAATAAAACAGCTAAGAAGAGTTATCCCTCAAGTTTACTGAAATTATGTGGCTAAGTTTTGATTAGGAAGAATGGGAATTGTGCAGTTAGTGTTTTAAAAAGGGATTCACCTATGTGGATACAGTGAAGTTATTAATTATTCTGATGTCACTCTCTTGAAAACTCCTCCTTTCCAGGGGCATTATATTAATCTGGTAGTCTGAGGGGGGGAACTGCAGTTGCTTGTTATCTCTGAAGAAGAAGCATTGCAAGCCCAAATGGGAATGATTAGGGCATCAAAAAGAGCTGATAAGATTTCCCAATCAGAGAAAGTCTTTCTCCATATGGAGTAAACTCTTTGACATTATGTCTTAAAGTGACTGCTTCATTGTTCAAATAGTCACTTTAGAAATGGGGTTTCTATTCTCAGTAGTCTCAAATGCAGATATTTTTGCAGCAAACTGATTCCTCATTTTCTAAGACCTTGTTGACTTAGGTTGAATTCCTGAAGGGAAAGCTGAAGGTACTTCCCTTTCCTTGGGCATTAGAAAGATCTCCTGTGATGGAAGCAAAGCTTAATGGGAAGCACTGCTGAAAATTAAAGCAATGCTGCCATCTTTACTTAGGCAAGGTTCCTTTGTAAGTCAAGAGTGGTTTTGTTTGAGCAATTGCTGTAGGGCCAAAATGATTCATGTTGGTGTTCACCCAGGGGGCTTCTGTCCTCATTAATCACTGCACTCCTCAGTTTTGGACTTCATTGCTCCTGCTCTTTTCCAGCAAGATTCTTGATCACCTTTGTAGCACTGGTCTCACTTTCTCAGAGATTGAGAAAGGCTCTGGGTCCTGAGGAGCACAGTGAAGTGGCAGAGTCCTTGGCTGAGGATGAACTGAGGATATGGTTCCAGAAACATCAGTCTGCCCAGAATGGTTTCTAAGAGGCAGAGGTAGCACCCAAATCAGGACGGGCATTGAGATGAAATGCAGAAATAGTTGTAATGCCAGCAAGCAAGGACAGAGCATCAGAGTTCATCTGATGGAAAAAGATGTTTGGAAGTGCATGATGTGGCACATATTTGCTAAAAGGAACTTCTTTGGTATAAACAGCTTGGGATGAGGAGGGTGTATTTCCATCAGATTTCAGTGGGAAAGATATAATTTAAACTGATCAGAAGATTAAATGGTAATGGATTACCCTTTAACAGGTGGATATTTTCCATTGAAAATATGCATTTGAACTGACAGTCTGAATATTTTAATAATATTACTGGAAATTACATGTTTCACTTGAATTGCCACCAGCCAGCAATATTTTCAACTTTCTCTAACAGGCAATCAGTGTG
Source organism: Oenanthe melanoleuca (assembly GCF_029582105.1). Taxonomy (NCBI): domain Eukaryota; kingdom Metazoa; phylum Chordata; class Aves; order Passeriformes; family Muscicapidae; genus Oenanthe; species Oenanthe melanoleuca. The sequence goes on from NC_079334.1 coordinate 56,107,719, forward strand.
ATGAGTGTCCTAGTGGGTTCTACAACAAAGCCAGCAGCCCTGGGCTTGATTGTGCACCATGTCCCTGTAATAACAACATTGATTTGACAGACCCAGAGTCCTGTAACAGGGTCACTGGGGAATGCACCAAGTGTTTACACAACACCCATGGAGCAAACTGCCAGTTCTGCAAACCAGGTTATTTTGGCTCAGCCCTCAATCAAAGCTGTCAAAGTAAGTAACAGCACTGCAATTCTGTTTTACTACCAAGAAAATGTTTTTAACAAAACAGGCTATAGGGAAAGGCTAGATCTTGGAGGGAGGACAAAACTAAAGCAGCTAAATAGAGCAAAATATAAGAATCACAAATGTATTTCTCTGTTTACTAAATATAAATATATCAGTGATACAAATAACTTAACATGGCATCTATGAAATTTTTGACATCCAAGTCTCACTAAATCTCATATTGAATATCACTCCTAGAAAATACTAATTTGTGGAATGAGCAGTACTCTCTGTTACAAAAATAAATGTGCATTCAGCTTATTCAGGAAGGAATCAAAAGTAAATGAATCAGTGATAATTGTTTATCCATGTTGCTGGCTAATTCCAGCTAAGCTCAGTTAGATCTCAGTTAACCAGATGATCCCTTGCTGAATTTCCTGCCTCACCAGTTGTTTTCATTGAGTGGCTAGAGTAAGGGCGTTCAGGCAATTTAATAGATTCCATGAGGGCACATCAGTAAGTCAGCACTTTGAACAGGAGAGTAGAAGTGTAAGGAAAACCAAGGCTCAAACTTCTTCCCAATTTTTCTCTATACTCATTTTCACAGATGTGCCTGACTGAGGATTTACTTTTTTATGGCTAAGATAATTATAAGTATAGTCAATAAACTGTTTTTCTGGGAATCTCTAAAATACAGTCCAAGCCCATCCCTCTTTCATTCTTGGAGGATGTCTGTTAGAAGTTGTTAAGCAAGAACTTTTGGCTTCTCAAAAGGAAGGCTTCTTATCTTACTTGGCTTACTGGGGATTCCCATGCTGGATAATGCTTACTGTAAATCAACTTATCCTTACCCAATATATTTAACATTGCATTCTAATAAGATTTAAAATTCAGAGTCTTCATTCTTTGTGCCTGTATTAAAAGTGTAGAACATTCACAGTAAGTTTTCTCAAAGCCATATGTAAGTTATTACAGAAAGGCAGGTAATGTGTATGAGATTAAACACGTTCAAGGTCACTAAAAGTAAACCTACAGCATGGGCTTTATATCCAGCTCTGATTGTCCATCAGCTGTCTGCATTACTGTCTGCTGTAGTAACTGTCCTTCTTTTTCCAGGCTGCATGTGCAATCTGGCAGGTGTTCTCCCTGCCATGTGCCCGGGGGGGGACGCAGCCTGCCTGTGTGACCCAGCCACAGGAGCTTGTCCTTGCCTGCCCAATGTGCTGGGTGCCACATGTGACCAGTGTGCCCCTGGCTACTGGCACCTGGCTAGCAGAAAAGGATGTCAGACCTGTGACTGTGATCCAAAAAACTCCCAAAGCAACCAGTGCGACCAGGCAAGAAAATTACTATGTTTTCCAGGAACCAGAGTTCTGGTGTTTTGACACAGCAAAGTGGAGACCCTTTTATAAATGAGGATTGTTTCTTTGTCATATTCCCTGAAAGCAAAAAATTCTTAGGAAGTTTGTAGTTGGTGCAATCACACTGAGAGTCATTAAATCAAAAGTGTTGTTCTGATAATGTGGCTTTGCAGGTTGGTCTTTGCATGTTGTTTATTTGTCAAGTGGATCTTAGAAATATTTTTGTAAAAAGATGTCACAGGAAAAAAACTGCCTCATAAATAGACTTATAGGGAAGAGGGAGTCTTAGGAGTATTTTTTAAGTGTTTATTTTCATAAAGTAGCAGCTGTGACCATTACATTAATCATGCCTCCTCTATCATACTGCTAGAGTACCTTTTCTCATCTTTGAGAATATTTTAGGGCTAGAATGTAGAAAAAAATAAAAATAAACCCTCAAGGTTTTCAGTTACAATTGATGTATTGTGTAGTTTCAAGTTGAAATGTTAAGATGAGTATTTAGGTCCAGCAAAAATAAAAAACAAGTCTGTTTTGCAAAGGAAAATAATCCTCTCAGATCATAGTCAGAGGATGAGTTCTCAAACAGCATCAGTAGACTGGATCATACAGAATCTCTGACATAAGTAAGGTAAAGCCATTTCTTAGGGTGTGTTTTGTTTTCAGGACCTTTAGGAGGAAGATAGGAAAGTTGGGCCAATAGTGGGTAAACTATGGTGTTCAAAGCTTGGGCAAGTAGTATTGCTGCAGGTCTTGTACAGCAGAAATAATGCATATACAGCCCTGTGGCTCTGCTGGAAGTTATTAAATCCCAACTGTCTTTACAGCTTACAGGCCAGTGTCCATGTAAGCCAGGTTACAGCGGAAGATGCTGTAATGAATGCGAGAAAAACTACTTTGGCAACCCCCAGTTGCATTGCGTTGGTAAGTATTATAAAGTGGGACAACTGGATTAGAAACTGCCTCAACATACATGTTTACCTTTTATATTCACAGGGGAGACAGGGAATGCATGTAGAGAAGCAGCCTTTCATATGTCTGTGCGTATGAGATGGACAAGAGTTTATATTATTTATCTATATTGTTATTTCAATGGTTAAGATGGAAGTCAGAGATGAAGAAGAGCCACTACTGTGCAGTCCACCTTGCTCTAAATCAAACCCTGGTTTGTTTTTACTGTCATGAAATGTGCCTTTTTCATGCATTAATCCCACAGAAAAGGAACAACTGGGTGTAACGTGCTGTTCCTTTCTTGCAGCATGTGAGTGTAACCTGGAGGGGACCCGCCAGCCCACGTGTGACAAAGCCACGGGCGCGTGTAACTGCCGCGCCGGTGTCAGCGGCCGGCTCTGCGACCAGTGCGGCCGCGGCTTTGAGAAGGACTTTCCCTCCTGCCCCCAGTGCCATCTTTGTTTTGATCAGTGGGACACTGAAATTGCTGCCCTTGCTCAGACCGTGCAGGGGTTAATGAGGTTTGCAGCAAAGCTGGAAGATAAAGGAAGACGAATGCCCAGCTGTGACATGCGCTTCAAAGCCTTCGAAGATGCCATTTCTGAAACTGAACGCATTCTGAGACATCCTGTCCTTTCACTGGAGGCCCTTTCAGGCATCAGGGATTTTAAGGGCTACCTTCAGTAAGGGCTAGGTTGCTCCTGAAAACATCCATTAGCTGAGAAACTGTCTTCCACCAGCCATTCCTACATATCAAGTCCCACTTCGGATCAGCACATGCTGGTCTACTGTTTTCAATAGATCTCTGAACAAAATAATCTTTGATATATGCCTAATCCATACAGACATATACTTAAATGATGGAATTTTCCAGTTCATACTAAGCCATTCAGTTAAATGTTTCTGTGTATTTATAAATGAATCTTTTGCCCTCTAAAATATTGTGTAGCTCAATTCTAGTTTAAGAACAATCTGGTCTGACTTCTGCTTAACTGTCTTCTCCCCTTCAGACAAAAAGTTGCACAGATGGATCCCCTTCACAGCTTGCCCTTTGAGTTTCCTGACCTTAACAAGAACATAGAAGATATTGGAGAAGAAGCTGACCTAGTGTTTGAACTTCTTCAACACAAAATACACCTACATCGAAGTTTTCAGTACTTGAGCTTCAAAGGTAAGCCAGCAATGAATTAAAATGGGTGGATATTTTCCCTGAAATTTTGGAATGTTTTCTCATCATTAAACCATACAACATTTCAAAGATTCCTAGATTTTAGCTTCCTATGGTAGCACAACAATGTTGACACTGACAACATTTTATACCGACTTTCCAAATTCTCTTTTATCTTAAAATGCTGTGATTTTTAAGAATCCCAAATCTCAGATGCATGTGCCAGGGTCACATCAGTCAGAAGTCTCATAAATCCAAATGCTTACACCAGGATATAAAAGAAACCCAGTTTCGTAGTACAGACTCACATGCAGTAGAACAGCAAAGGATTGCCCCCCATGTTTGACTCCTCTTGCTCATAGAAATACTTAAAGAAGCTTGTACAGGAATGATTTAATTAAAGCATAGTCTCATAGTGCAGCTTCTGAGTGTTCCCATGGGAAAATACTTGTAGCTCTTCGAGAGAAGTAGCACTCCATCATCAAAAAATATGAAAGCAGAACTGAGCTCCTTGGCATTTTTGAAAGAATTACACACTCTATGCTTGAGTTAAGTATAGTCTCTATCAGCTGCTAATAGCTCTAATGATGGTGTCCCACACTGGTTTCTGGAGAAAAATGGGGATGTATCAGGCAGGAATCTTGTACAGGTGCTAGACCACCCACAATGGCAGGAGATGGTCAGCAGAATCCTCTCCAAAGAGATGGCTGCCAAGATATGAACCCCCAGAAGGTAAGGACTTAGCACAGAAGACACAAGCTACAAGCAATGCACTCCTTACAGTGTTTCATTCAGGCAAGAAAAACTTGGCCCAGTCAAATTGTTTGTTTGTTTTTGTTTGTTTTTGTCTGTTTAAAAAAAAAAAAAAAGAAAAAAGAAAGAAAAAGAAGAAAAAAAAAAAAGAAGGAAAAGTCAACAAAATGCAAAGTGGAGGGAATGGAAAAAGGGAAAAGAGAGATTAACTAAGATTTAGGGCTCCCGTGCCCTGTTGTACTTGGCAGCCCCCTGGGGCAGCTCCTCAGCTCAGGTCCCTCTGCAATTAGCCAGCACAGCTCTCCCAGGCTCTGCTTCTCAAATCAACTGAGACTTGCAAGACTGGGGAAGGCAGAAAGGCAAAGAAACAATAAATCCCAGGGAGGTCAGTGGACGCAGAGCTGTGGCATCCGTGGTGCTCTCTGGTCACATTCCAAACTTCATCTTTTGGCCTCTGGAGACAGATAAACAGCCCTATAAAAAGCACATGGGAGTGTGGGGAGGGGAAGACCTTGAATTTAAGATGAATTTCCTATCAAGGCCGCAAATATTCATCGGTTCGGCTACCAAGCATATAATAGCACAAAAATATCATTTCCCTCAAGATAGCCAGCTTTTCTGATACCCAGGAGAGAGACTGGCTCCTCACTCCATCTTCCTTTCTGACCAGAAGCATATGGCTCTGTCTGCTTTTCCTCTCCTTTTTGCTGAGGCAGAGCAGGATATGGCCACATACACCATCTGAGGCTCATCTGGCACTTGTGTCTTAGACACACATTGAGAATGAGCTCCTGCCTATGTGTCTGCAGAGGATCAGGAGTCAGAGTCTTCCTCACAGGCATACATTCAGCTAGATGACCTGGAAACATCAGTATCTAATGATAAATTAAAACCATTGGAAAAACCAAGACTCAAGTGTCCTTAAAATAATATTTGCAGCCTATGAGATCTCATTAATTATGGCTCTCCAGCATTGCCCCCGGCTTTGCAGCCACTGAGGTACAGTCATGCGGTGAGAGAAGCTTCCTAGGCTGTAAATCAAGCCTGGGCTAAGGCACTGTGTTTAATGTAAGGGAACTCGGAATCTCTACAGCTCCATCAAAAACCAAATGTGGAAAATGCACTTAGGCCACTTAATGGAGAGCTGAACCACTGTGAAATATTCCTGCAATGAAACTGTTGCATGGAAAAAAGTCTCTGTCTTAGATGAGGAGTTACAGCAGTCTTTTGCCAGGTATTTTGTATTAAGAGCTAACTTTAAACTGTATATTGTTTCCAAGAATTGCAAGATAGATAAATAGTCCTGGTTCCACACAATAACTAAACATTGTTCAGCCAAGGGCTTTAGAGCCTGGATCAAAGCACACAGAACTAGGGTGTCTTGTCTTTGACTTCAACTAGTAACTGAGTCAGTTACCAGCACAAAGAGAGAAGTTATTCAGAGACCTCTAATGCTTTTTCACTGCTGACACATCAGTTCTGGCTCTGGACATATTTCTGCCTAGGAACATGGGGACAAATCTGGGCTCTCTGGAGATCTGGGAAACCTCGACAGCAGTGGGAACAGCTTTAAATTATGCGTGTTGCAAGAGACCTGAGTCCTTTTCTCAGGCTATTAATCTGCAAAAAATGTAATATTCTCCAACCCTTTTAAGCCAACTTAAGGCAAAGCTTTCACTGACCAAGTAAGACTCTTGCCAGAAAGCATTTTTTACCTGGCCTATGTGCTTATACTGGAAGTGCTTTTTTTTGAATGCATCAGTCCTGAAGCTGGACTTTCCAAAGACCAAAAGCCCTCATATTTTAATGTAAATTTTGGTCTCAGTCTAGCAGACCACTTAACTCTTGGGTGCTGTGCTGAACAGAAAGGACACATGCTTTCCTGACTTCACAATCAGGGAGCTGATTATTTCATGACAACTGGCAGAAACAGTTTTCCTGCCTAAAACATACTAAATGTCAGGAGCTTTTAGCCAATCAACAATGGCAGTAATGCACGAGCTACTGATGAATGCAAATCAGCAGCAGTTAGTGTCAATAATGGGATCTCCTTTTAGTTTTGTTTATTCTGTTGCTTTATCAAACACCTTTGGCATCCTATGGATGACATAGGATCCACCATATTTTCATCTAGTTTAGCAGGTTTTATGACCATTGATAACTATTTCTATTTGGCAGCTGGATAACTAAAGGATTAAAAAGCTTGGCTGAGGAAATGACAATTGCTGTCCTTCCCTGCTGTCCCAAATCGAACATCAGTGAATCACCTGTTACTCAGCAATTGTCCAGCATTCAAGTAAATGCACAAACTGAATGCAACCAGCAGCAGTTGGTGCTAAACCCTATTTCTGTTGGTACAGAGGCCGTCACCAACATTAGGAAACACTCTGAAGTATCACTGCTGGCAGAACAGAAGACCAAGGGGACAGCCCCTATTGTAAGACACTCAGAGGACACCAGGAACGAAGCTCTCACTATGTTGGACCATCAGGTCTTAAATGCAAGCAATGTGCTGCAGCAGCTCAGAAAGATCAAAAGTCCTGGCATCCAAAACTTGAATGAAAAGGTAGGCGCTGTGGATTTTGAATGAAAGCTGAAAAAAAAGCTCTAAAACCCAAAAAAAACCTCTCTTTTTTTTTTGATGTTGTAATAGGTTTTATTTTAAAAGGGTGCTTACATGCATTTTTAAGTCTGGAAAATGGCACTTTCTTGTGACAGCCATGCAATCACATCAAAAACAGCTGCACTTCTCAGCTGTAGTTATTTCCAACCTGGAAGCCATTGTTCCCAGCACAAGGAACTGTTTAAGCATTCTCTAGTCTCAAGAGGACATCAGAATAATTTCAGAAGGAATAACACAAACTTCCTCAATGAGTAAGTTAAACTAAGCAGAGTGACTTTGTCCTGGAGTGGATGAGGAGTGCTCACATATCCTTTGTGTAACTTCTGGGAAAGAAAGGGATTTCTGTTCTTCTGCAGGGCAGCAGTAAATACCTGATAGTTCCAATTCATAACAAATCTGGAAAACATCATCTACCTAAGCCTTTAGGTTCCATATCTGTGTCAAAATACATGGGGCATGAGACATGACACCTTGTTCTGTTAGAGGTTACCTGGCTCCTTTAGAAGAAGCCATTGACCCATGGGCTGGATAAAGTTAGGGAATGGTTTCAGCCCTTTTGCTAAAGAAGAGTGAAGCAAGGGTCTTAGTGCAAACATGGAGCCTAACAAATGGCTCCTGCAAGGATGCTCAGAGCCATGAGCTGCCATTGCATCCTTCAAATCAGGGGAGAGGGACCTGTAACTGACAGTCATACCCATCTTTATAAAGACCAGAAGCTGTGTCCCATCCTACATTCAATGTTCATATCATGTCAAACATCTTCCTTCCCTCAGGAGTGTACCTCAGGCCCCAGAGGAGTCCTGACATAAGCATCTTCCTTATTGCAGATCTGTGGTGTTCCAGGAGACCAGCCATGTGCCACAGCAGCCTGTGGGGGAGCTTTGTGCCGAGACAGTCACGGACTAAGGCAGTGTGGTGGCCCAGACTGCACTGGAGCTCTTCCTCTCTCCTCTGAGGCCTTGAGGAAAGCTGAGGAGACTGCTGTGTTGCTAAATAACTTGACTACTCAGCTACAGAAACCTGAGAATCAGGTGCTGTGTATTTAACCTACATTTGTTCAGTGAAATGGATGGAGGATGAGATTTGGGAGGTCACAAATCTACAAAAACTCAACTGCTCTTTGGACAAAGAGAATGGCTTTATCTAGATCTTCTTCCTCACAGCTGCTAAGATTTCAAAAGTCATGGTGCCCAGTGTCTGAGTTGGAGGTTTCCGGCTAGAATTGTTTATATTTTTACTGGGAAAGAGTCAAATGGCACCATTTGTCAGTAGCCTGACATGCTTATTGCAATGGGATTACTGCTGTGCATGGCGTTAAACTCTATTTATATATCTTCACGCTACTCATGTTTGCCAATAAATTAATCTTGAAAATAATTTCAAGATGAAGCTATTCTGCCCCCAGTAATGTTTAGGAGGGCATCAATTAGTCAACTATACTGCACAGTAGTAGTGAAAAATAATTTAAGCAAAGTGTGGCCAATGCAACATATGCCAAGGAAATAAAACACAAATCCCAAAGCACCAGTAAGGAGATTATTCTTATTAACAGTCAGAGATGATGCCTGTTACAGTTATAGGCAAAGCACATTTTCCAGCAGAAATTACATTCTGCTGTGGCTTTGTCCTGTCCCTGCAGGATGCCTGGGCATCCATTTCCTCTTTTTAAAATGCACTCGACAGTGCATCCCAGCCGGCGGGCTTGGCAACGAGCAATCGGGGCACCGCCCTGAGCCCGGGACGCGGAGGGGCGGCAGCCAAAGGCTGCGGAGCGGGAGCGCCGGCCGCGCTGCCGGGACATCGCCTTCGGTCCGCACAAGCCTCAGCGCCCCCGTGATAACGAGTGAACTATTTTGAGACATCCCAGAAATAAAAACATCAGCATTTTCCTCGTTATATGGGGAAAGACGAAATCTCTTCCCTCTGCAGACCACAGATGTACCTGAGCCATTCTTGAAGGCAAAGCCCCTACCAGAGTAAAATACTGTTGGAATTTGATAATTAATCTAAAGTTCTCATTTATATTATCAAGAATACTAATATAGTGGCTAAATGTAACTTTTAAAGACAAACCTTGAATTCTACCTTCCTTGTGTCCTATTTAAGTGTTTTTTAACAGAAGTCCAATGTGAAATGACAAATGAAATTACATTTTCTGTAGTCAGATCTGAATCTGATCACTGACAAGCTACAGTACTGCAATAACTGTCAGTACTCTATTTTAGAAACAGAAGGGGGCTGTGGTTTAGTAGTGGTTGCAGAGAGAAAAAAATGCTTGATTTAGGCTTTTTCTCAGACCATATGAAGACCAAGATGTAGCAGCTTCTGCAGTACCCCAAAGGGGTCTTCTACTACTTTTCAAAGCCACATCAAGTGATTTCAGCTGAGGCTTAGATCAACATTACCTTTGTGTCAGAGCTCAACTTTCAAAGCAATGACAGATAACCTCCAGAAAATGGCACTGCTGTTTCTAATAATATTTCCAGGTTGAAGGCATTAGAAAAATGGCAGAAGACAGCAAACAGAAAGGCTCACGATTCAATGGGCAGCTGGAGATGGCTATGAATAAAATTAAAGTTGATGGAGAGATCACTAAGGAGTACATCCAAAAAGTGAAAGACTTCTTGTTAGGTAAATATGCATTGTTCTTTTTGATTCATTTTTCATAAATATATTCCAATATAATACAGCATAATAGACAGAAGATGATCTAGCTGGATATCCATGAAATTTCTCATCTAGCTCCTGAGCTGTGAAAAACTTTTTCAATCCCTTTTTTTCTAGTGCTTCTTTCTCCCAGGTGACAGTACTTTGTATCAATTTTACAATATATCTGTTATGTTCCAATTATCATCTTTTATTACTGTGGTTAATTTGAAGTAACTCCCTCTGTTCCTGCTTTATCTGAGCAAGGACTACTAAAATAATTTCCTACAATATATAATGGCCAGGCATGTCCAATGCATCCTCAAATTGTTATTCCACCCCCTTCTTCCAGGCCCATAAATAGAGGCTCTCAGTAGGGAGCGTGGGAATTAGGACACATCCCACTCCATCGTCTCCATAAAGCTGTAACTTGAGGAATCAAAGGATTCTGGTAGAACTTCATAGCTTTCTTTAAAAGCAAACCAAAACAACCATATATACCCTAAAAATTTTCCACTCATGGGATTGCAGGAAAATGCTGTAGGAAACATCCTACATTTTTTTACCAGATGCACATCAAAGGGTTCAAACATGGCAGGATTTTCTTTAATCTTCAACATAGCTGATCTCATAAATTTCTGTGCATTGCAGTCTTTTGGCATTCATATCTCCACATCCAAATGGGAGCAAGGACAGAGGACAGAGGACTTCTTTTGTTCGGAAAAATTTACATTATTTTATTGAATTGGAAGTTTTAGGTCCATTTAATTCATTATGAATCTCAGATTTTTATTGATAGCCACTGAAAATCCCTTCTTTCACTCTTCTTCTATGTTTCTTAGTAGACATACAGCATTTATTAACAATTATAAAAGAATTTTTTTGAATCTTTGTTTTGTTAATTGAAGTTTAAGAACAGGAACAGCTGAGAAGCATATAGTTACATTAAATTTGCTGTACTTGACACTGATGTGAATGGTGATTTGGATGAATATATTTCTACAGGAAATAGCTCTCAGGAATGCACTACTGTTTGCACACTAAATGTCTTCTATTTAATTCTTGCTGACTTACTCTGGAGGTTAACACAGCCATTTAATACAGCTCAGCTGCTTTATCACACAAGTTCTTGTCTATAAATGGAAGTGAGCAGAAAACAAAACTGATGATGTGACTTCTCAAGGCATTGACCACTCTAACTGTGTGTGCCTCTGCCTCTTAGCAAAGAGCTAGGACAAGCTCATTTGTAATGGGAATTGTCAAAATATGTTCTTCTCTATTGTAAATTCCCATTCTATGCAAGTCTGACCCAGGTTCCTTCTGCAGCTTAGCCTTTCTCATTAACCAGAAAAGGAACCAGTTTCTCAATATTGTGGCAACTCCAGGGAAGGGATTATACCCACTGGCCAGCTTGGAAATCTCCATTCACACCCCAGCCTTGCCAGCACCTCTTTGATCTGTGGGCCAAGGGAGAAATGGGTTCTGACACATCTAGCTGTGCTGGGCCCTGATTTAAAACCCTCCATGGGCTCTGTCCTACATCAGAATTTTAATAACTCAGTTCAAAGTGGGTTCAAATCCTCATTTCAGCCAGTTTTGACAACAATAACAGCAGTACCTGGAAGCATAGTATTAAATTACAAAATGTTGGAGATAATTCTCTTACACCCTTGCTATGCCTGTCAGCTTTATTCTTCCACATTACTCAAAGGGTAGGCAGCCATAATGACCATTTACTGGGAGGAAAGAGCTACCTCAGGATACTCTCAGCTCTATTTCTGTTGCAGATGAGAGTGCACCTCCAGAAGACATTGAGAAGGTGGCAAACTATGTTCTGCAAATAAACCTTCCCCTGACTCCACAAGAGCTCACAGGCATGCTTGGCAAACTCCAAAGCATTATGAACCACTGTGAGAAGTACAAACTGAATAATAAGAGAAATATAAAAAGGGAGGATGTGCAGACACTGCTGGTGGAGGCACAAGAAGCTGAGTAAGTAGAGTTTTCTCATACTGGTGTGCAAGCTCCAGATGGAGTGGTACTGTGCACAGTAGGACTGCTCCACACCTCTGGCAGTATCCCAGTAATACTGAAAGGAGAGTCCAGGTGGAGATTTCACCTTGCCTTTTCCACAGGGCCTCTCCAGCAGGAAGGAGCCATTGCTGCTCAGGCTGCAGGAGCCAACGTCCTGAAAGGAAGCAGATTCTGACAGCTCTTGGCTCTTCTGCCTGCTGAGTCAGAGAGGCCAAAGCAGCTACTGAATTCCACCTTGGACCTGGTGGAGCATTACAACTGGCTCACTGGGTGGTTTGAATAAGGGTGAGAAAGACCCAACAAGAGAAAAAACCTGTTCACCCGTGAGTCTTCCTTACTAGCAGTGCACCACCAGGCAGCCAGCAGCATCCAACCTCACCCTGAGTACGGCAACTCAGGTGCTCCCCTACAAAGTCCTTTTCTGAGGTTTTGCTTTACCAACTGACCACAATTTTAATGGTTGTTGTTGGACTTGAGGAAACATTCCTGCATGTCAGCATGGGTGCATTTGAAACATGTTCTTGCTTTGCTCACCACACCATGATACTAAACACACTTCCTTTTTTCCATTTTAGCAAAGCAGCTAAAGCTCTTCTGCCAGTGGATGCAATTAATAATAAACTAAAAAATGTTGTGAAGTCCCAAGGACACTCCAAAAACACCATCATAAAGTTAAACGAAGAGATACGAGACATCAGAGCACAAATCTCTCAGGTATCTTACTGCAAATATTTTAATTTATTTGCTATATTTATTAGAAAGAGATACTTAATTCTGAAGTTTCCTTAACATAAACTTAAATAAATAAAACCAGAATGTGGCACAGATATGACATCAATTCCATACTGCTTAAAGGTCTCATAATCCATTGCCAGTCCCTCATTACCACGATCTCCAAGCTGGATGGATGTTGTATAAGAAATCACAGCCTTCAATTGCTCTGTTTTAGGCTGAGAACCAAGTGAACAACACAAATGATAAACTAAATGACTTGTCAGCCAAACAGACTGAGATGGAAGATGAAAGTGCCACATGGCAGGCAAAAATGCTGATGAACAAGAATCAAGCTACAAAGGCAAGAGCAGAAGCAGAAGCAGCTCAAAAGCAAGCCCAGAATGTTGATAATGTAAGTCCTTCTGTCACAGGTTAAGGGAAAAAAAACATCCTCCATGTTTAATAGTATTTCTGGTTCAGAAGCATTGCCCTGCTGTCATCAACACATAACATTTTCCTTATGGCATGCACTGTAAAATGCCACAGGTTGAGAAGAATTTGTGTTTTATTTTGTTTCTGGCATACACTTCTGTTAGCTTGAATGAAAGAAAGCATACACATTTCTCTGGCTACTTCATGACATTTTTTCTTGCACTGTGTATAAGACTTGTAGTCACCATGGGCACCAATAAACACAACAGAACAAATCAAACAAATCACAAAAACAGATATTAAAATACATGAGTGATGGATGCAGCCTGACAATTCATCCTGGCTGTTCCCCTTCAGAGAAAATTGGTGTGGGAGTTACTTGGAGTTTTTGGTTGGCTTGGTGCTTTCCAGTAGTTCAGTTTTTTGAAAATGCAGCTAGAAGTTTGCTAAAATGACAAGAACTAAGTACCCACAGCACAAGCTTGGAACATGGCCATAATTCCAAGTTACAAGAATGGTAGGCAAAATCTAAACTGCAGTCTCAGCAGCAGGGCTCAGATTAACCAGTAAATATTACTGCAATTGGAAATGTAGAAATTCCAGTGTTGCAACAGATAATTAATTAAATTCGAATTAAACCTTATGGCTAAATTAAATTTACAGAAAAGCCCTACAATAGAAGCAAAGCCAACAGAATCTTAAAATATCTTAAATAATATTTTCTTTATATCCTTGCCCTTCCCTCTGCTTTAGATTACTGTGCTGGCAGTTTGTTTTAATTTATTTCTATCATGTTTTGCAAAGCATTTTCAATGTCTACAAGATAAGGATATATTTTTTAATATTTGAGAGAATGAGAAATCTAAACTTTGGTTCAAAGAAGATGTTAAAAAAGTATTAAAACTTCTTTCTGTACACCAGATTAATTATGAGATGCTCTTAAACTAAGTAATGGCATTTTGTTACAGGAATTTACCGATGTTAAAAGAAAGTACACTATCCTTCAAGAAAAACTAAAAACCCAGGGACCTCCCCAAGTAACACTAGACAAAGTGAAGCGGTTGAAAAAAGAAGCAGAAAAACTGGCTGAAGAGACTGAAAAGAAGATTAAAAGAATAACAGGTGATATTCTCACTTCCACAGTGAGTGATAAGCACTGTGATAGTCATGAATTCAGGGGTACAGACACTAACACACTAAGTTTACCCAAAATTAGGTTTAAAACAATTTACCTGGTGAAAATCACTGCCTGAAGATACTAATTTTAAAAGCAGTTGAATTGATTTGGCTCATATACTTTTTCTGACTTAAATAGATTGCTATAAGCAAAGGTTAAGAGCTGTCCACACAGGGACTTGCAGCTATTTTCTTCAGTTTAAAAACAGGCAAGTGCAAAACCTGCATAAAACCTGGCTGCAGATTTATGCTGGAGGCCCTGATTTATGCATTTGCTTTGGGCACTTGGACATTCAATCCTTTCTCTATACTCTGTCTTTCCCCACATCACCCAGCCAAGGGCTTGTGAGATAGAGCTGTAGGGCAGCTGTTTTCCATCAGTTCATACTTGTTCCTATTCTGACATTATCTCTGACCAATGGCAGGACACAGCAAGTACAATCACCAGCTTGTGGGGACTGAAGCTGACATGCCCTGAATTTGCCATGTCAGACAGAGGAGTCATGGGCAGTGCAGACTGTAGCTGCTGTGGCTCTACTGGCACCGCTGCTCACACAGGCTTAGAGGGTCACCAAAAAGGAAGAGCACATCTCATGTCCCTGCAAACTAACACAGGCAAATTAATTCTCCTAGTGAAGGTCTGGGCATTCCCACTAGGAACCCCCTTAGGCCTAGGATCCTGCCAGGATCAATATTAGAAAATACCATGTAAGATTAAAAACTGAAGCAGAAACTCTGTCCCAGGAAAAAAACTCTTCAGGACAGGATTCAAATAAATATTTTGAGCACATACCTTGGGGAAAGGTGTTAAGATCATCCCAGTCACTCCAAATGCCCAGATGACAAGAATATTAGAAACAGAGAATCTTGTGGATTTAACTCTTTACCAATATGTTTACATTGGTGTAGCTTCATAGGAACCATCAGAAAACAGTTACATAAGGGAGGGAGACCTAAGCCCATCACACCCAAATTGTCTAGGCTTTACACACATCAGTAGACACACTCTTCCTCTGAGTGTTTCCATCTAAACCAAGTCCTTTAAGAGCTCCATGCCCTGCCCCATCCTGGCTGATGGACAAAAGCACATGCTGAGAAATTAATTTCTTCAAGGCTGTCATGCTCCTCTTGCTATCCAGAAGCCAGACTTTGCCCTCCAGTTGCATATAACATTCCCCATTCAAAATGGGCTTATTGACTCTCAAACTTCTGGGAAAAGAAATGCTGCTAATCCCTGGATTTTACTTACATAACAAATGTGAGCATCATTGCATGTCTCTGATCTTCCAGATTTGGAGAAGAAGCTTCAGGAACTGAACCAAACCAAACAAGATAAGGCAGATCTACTGAGACAACTAGAGGAACAAGTGATAGCCATTAAAAATGAAATAATGGAGCAGGAAAGCAAGTATGCAACATGCAAGAGTTAGGGTCTGAACAGACCATCAGGTAAAATGAAGCTGAAATCACCATGATTACCATGTCCTGAGCATCTTGGCACAGGCCACTGGAAATACATCTGGAAATACATCTGAAGTAGCCTAGTGAATAATGTAATTTTATCTTTTTTACTTTTTCTTCTTTTGTCCAGTTGAGTCTATATGGAAGTAGGAAATATCTTGTAATAAACCATCTGATTTAGTAATCAGGCATAGTGTTTGAAGGAGCTCTACAATATACTCCTGTGCACAGTCTAGGGCTTCTTGTGGTGGGGGGGCTGGAAATGCAAAAGAAGGATTGCTCAGAGAGCTGCTAGTAGCTGTCTCAAAAACAGACTCTCAATGCCCTGTGTCTTCTGCCAAACCCTAAAAAGCCTGGTTGTGCCCTGACCCTGCTCGGGGCTGCCCAGACTCGGATGGGGCGATGCAGATGAAATGCTGCGGGCTCCTGCAGCATCCCCAGGCACTGCCACTGCTCCAGCCCCATCTCCTCACCGAGGCAGAGCAGGGACCCTGTACCTGGAGCCCCTGACAGTGTGAAGGTCCCGCTGTGCTCGCTGGAAAA
The DNA here is from genome assembly GCF_029582105.1 of Oenanthe melanoleuca. Classification (NCBI taxonomy): domain Eukaryota; kingdom Metazoa; phylum Chordata; class Aves; order Passeriformes; family Muscicapidae; genus Oenanthe; species Oenanthe melanoleuca. The sequence continues at coordinate 56,123,785 of NC_079334.1, forward strand.
GCTCCGTGCAGCCCGGGCCAGTAGCGGGGGGCGGCAGAGCCGGTTCCCAGTGCCCACTGGATGGCAGTGCTCAGATGCTTAACTCCGAAAGCAACTTTAAAATCTTTTCTCTGGCAATGGAGCTCCTGCAGTGCCTGTTTTTCTTATGCTTCTAAGGGGTTTCATGCATTTTTCATTAATGTAACAAAAAACTAGAGAATAACTCCAGCTCTTAGGTTTAAGCAATGAGTCTAAAGGGTCAGAAATGTTGAAAGCCAGTTTCTCCAGCTCTTCTCCCACAATGCAGCACCTCACAGAAATCAGGGTTCACTCAGTAGTTTCTCTTAGCCATTAAGAACACATAAGGTGGCCAAAATTTAAGGCTGTAATACCTTTTTTTTAAATAGAAATAAAGAAGGAATCTGTGGTTAAGCAAATGTTATAGATATGCCAGAGTTTTAACAAGACTGAAGTGAGCTACGCCTCAGTTTCAAAGTCCCACCCTTGGTATACATACTCTTGCAGGACGCAGAGCAGATTAATGATGGGTTTTCCTGGGTCAAAACTAGTCATTCCTGGCTGGGCTGTCCCACAGCGAGGATTTCATTTAGCACGGTGCTGCTTCGGAGCTCGGATGCAGCCCAGACCACGTCTGTAAAACGAGGAATGCTCTGCGGGAACACAGGGCTCTTAACATTTCCCCACGCCAGCAGCACCCGTGAAACAACCCTTATCGATCCAACGCAGATAAACGCTGCAGTTATCAGCTCCTGTGTTTACAAGAGCTAAAGCAGCGCTGGTATGCGCTGGGGGCTTGGGTGGGAGCTGCTGGCGGATGGGACTGCAGAGATACTCCTCTAACTCAAACCAGCTGTGCTCCAGGCAATGTGCAACGTGCATTACACTGCCACACATTCTATTGTGAAAATAATGGAATCTAATTATAATCTTGATATAATCTAACAAAACCACCTGAACGTAGGAATGCGTGGAATTTGTGGGTTAGCATTTTCTGAATTTTAGCACTTAAGAAAAATCATCTGTGAGGTGTGAGGCTTCTTTCTAAGTTACTAGGCTATAAGCAGATGATTGTATTTAGACTGACTTTGGCATAATGAAATCAAACATCTTTGTTTTACTCCGAGCACACACCAAGCTGCTTACATGTGGGTCTCCAGGTAATGAAGGCTTTTCTGCAGGTTTCAGTGCATCTGCAGGACTGCACCTGGAAGAGGTAGACTGAAGCTCTTAGACAGAAATTCCCAATTGCATATAAACCAAAATTATTTCATTGATGGTTTTAAAAATTTGAATTCTGGAAATCTGAAGCAAAAAGTTGAAAGAGAGCTTTCTCCTAAAATCCACTGTTGACTGTGAGAATTGCTGCATGGATGAGAAATCTATAAACAGGAGGCAGTTAAACAGGCCTGGAGAGAATATGTATCCATGGGGGGAAAACAGAAATCGCTGAAAGCGGAAGCAGGAACAAGAAAGTCAGCACAGAGTCTAACCTCCCCTGCCTGCCTCCAGGCATGCTCAGACACACAAAGGAAGCAGATCCGATGGGACCAGTGGCCACAGAACTCCAAATCCATCCTATGACAGCTTCTGAGGTTTAAAACTGTGCAGCATTTCCCATTGGAAGTGACGCAAAAACTTTCAAACTCTTAACTTTTTTCAAAGTTAATTTGTGGGGAAAATGCTGCCTCCAGATAAAAAGTACTTATTTGTAGTTTCCCCTGGACCTCTTCCTTATGGGCAGAAATGGCTTCAGAAAACTGTTTCTTGAAAAATAATTGAAATAAGTTTCTTGCTGTAGAGCATTTTGACTTCCAAGGCTTTAATAAAAAATGCAAACAACACAACCAAACTGACATATAGTCAAAGATATATTTAATCAAAATCATATCATCAGCTCTGTCTACCAGGCATTTGACCACTGCAGTGTTTTAAGAAAATGGGGGATCAAGTGGGTCCCACTGGGGTCAAATTCTGAAATTTTGCTTTTTGTGAAGACGTCCAACCACACACAAACACAGATACTCCAGGGCTGTAAAGGTTGTTCACCAACCACAAGGGCATAACACAAAACCGAATTTTTATCATTTGAAGAATCAAATTAAAATACTCGTACTCACTATTTGTCATGAGCACGGCAGAAAGGGAGGGACACAAGTTCCCTGTTAAATGTGGTGGTTTTGGTTACATCTGCTGTAACAAGGGGATGGTGGCCACCCCAGTCTGTGGCTGAAGCTCCAGCTCAATCCCTGATGTTGCACGGCAGGGTCACCCCAGGCTGGAACAAAGCACGTTTTCATTCACTCTGTGGCAAGGCACAAAGGAGCCTATAGGGGAGGATAGGACTTCTACAAGGCTATGAAACAGGGAAAAAAAAAGAAAAAAAAAAAAAAAAAAAAAGGAGAAAACTTCAATCCTAGTTGAAAAAATACAGGACAGAAAAAAGTCCAGTGGCCATGAAAGAGTTGCATATGGGGTGATGCCTGTCTACCATGGACCAGAGAAGGCTCTAAGGGCAGCAAAGTAAAACATTTTCTGTTAGTGGGGGGGACAAAAATGTTTGTTGTACTGAAGCTTAAAAAATATAACAGTGTTATGAAATGGAATTTCTTTTGTGAATTTGGAAGGAAACGTTGCAGAAGAAGTTTAGAATATTACAATTCTTGCCCTGTGAGTTTAGAATGATTTAATTTTATGGATATCTTTAATGAAACAGCTCCACAAGTTCTTTAATCCAGAGTCTTGGGTTATGTTTCAAACCTGGTGTTTAACCTTTAGGGCAAGTCACTTGGTATCTCTCTGTTTCTGCTTATCCATCTGTAAAATGAGAATGAACATATTTACCTACCTCGGCAGGGTTTGCTGGGCCAGACAGACCATGGTGTGTTTTCATTCTGGCACTGCAAATAGTGAGGGCAAAGTGTTCTTGAGGGGCACTGGTACCTGGTAAAGATTTATACAAGTACACGTGTTACACGTGCACCAGCAAAACCTGGGTATATAAACCCAAGCATTTGTCTCAGCCACATTCATCCTTCATACAGACTTGTAGCTGATTATTTACCAGTAAACCTTTTCGCTGGGTGCTAAGGGGACTGCCACCAGCCAATGAAGCCCCCATGTTTCCCAGCAGAGACCAGAGAACTGATGTGGGAGGCTGGGGCACAGGGACAGCTCCAGCACAGCCATTAATTCCTTGCTGGAATGCTCCAGTGCCCCTGGGAAGGCAACAGCGCCATGTGTTCCCAGCAAATGCAGCATTGCCTGGCTGGCCTAGGCTTGTTCAGCCTCTCTGTCTGTGCCAGGGCCACACCTGGCCATGGATGGCAGCACGGCCACCATCCCCAGGAACGGCACTCCTAAGCCACGTGTGCTGGCACCGCAGCACCAGGCAGAGTCTTGTGTGCAACAGCTGCCAATCCTCTGCTTCTTTGCTGGGTTTTGGGCCTTATCACACAAGTATCCACCACTGTCCGTCCATCCGTCCGTCCATCCATCCATCCATCCATCCATCCATCCATTCATCCATCCTTTTCTCACAGGGGCCCGGCTCCATCCACACTACCGGCAGAAGGCAGGATTAGGTCAATAACCCCATTCCTTCATCGTTTCTCCACCGACAGGGACAGGGAGAGGGTGCACCCCATTGGTGATTCCCCCATCTATCCGCCACCCTCCTCCGATTGTCGCACCCTGGGGAGCAGCGGGAAAAGCACAGCCTGCGGCCGGGGGGCTGGAGTTCCCGGTCCCCCTCTCGGGGCTCCCTGGCTATATCGGGACAGGAGCCCCCCAGCCCGCTCTCCCCGTGCCTGCCACTGCGACTGAGCCACCCTTCGACGGCTGCGCTCCCTGCTCCGGCTGAGGGCCGGGCCGCCCCGGGGCGAGGGGCCGGGCGGGAGGGGCTCGGCCCAGCCCCGCGATGCGGAGGGCGGAGGAGGAGGAGGGCCGGGGGCGCCCGGCGGCGCGGGGCCGCGGTCGGGAGCGGCAGCGCCTGCGTGGAGCAGCCGGAGCAGCGGCTTTCAGCGGCGCGTGGAGGGGCAGCCTCGTCCCGTCCCGTCCCGTCCCGTCTCATTCTATCCCATCCCGTCCCATCCCGTCCCGTCCCGTCCCGCCATGGGCCGCCTCCCGCTGTACCTCTGCTGCTGCCTCGGTAACTCGCGCTCCGCTCCGCTGCGGCCCCGTCGGGGCACGGCGGGCTGGACGCGCTCTGCAGCGCCCGCCGGGGCGGCTCGGGGCGCCCAGCCCGGCCCGCTCCCGCTTCCCTCTCTCACCCTCTGTCTCCTCTCTCCCTCCGCGGCCGCGCAGCGCTGTGGCCCGCGGCAGCACAGGAGCCCGAGTACAGCTATGGCTGCGCCGAGGGCAGCTGCTACCCCGCCACCGGCGACCTGCTCATCGGCCGCGCCTCCCGCCTCTCCGCCTCCTCCACCTGCGGCCTCCGCCAGCCCGAGCCCTACTGCATCGTCAGCCACCTCCAGGTGAGCGCCGGCCGAGGGCGGGCAGCGCTCCCGGGCACCGCGCCGGCCGCCGCGCTCCGTGCCGGCGCCGGGGCGGGCATCGCCTCCTGCGCGGGGAGCGGGGACTGCACAGGGAGCACAGGGACTGCTTGGGGAACACAGGGACTGCTTGGGGAGCGGGGGCTGCTTGGGGAGCACAGGGGCTGATTGAAGAGCGTGCCCGCGGGCAGCGCCCGGGCCGGGGCGATGGGGACGAGCGGGTGGGAGCGGGCAGCGGTGTCCGGTGCGGCAGCACCGTGCCCGAGCAGGAGCCCACACCCGGGTCCAGGGAATGCCCCTCGGCTTTCGGCTCCCGATCCCCCCTTCTGATCGAGGCCAATAAGGAAGAATGTGCCGCAGTAAGTTCAATTAATGCTCTATTTCCAGCCTCGCTCGGAGCCGTCTAGACAGCTTCCTCTAAAGGCGAGGGGGCTGTAGGGCCCGGCAGTGTTTTGTCCACAGTCCTCGTAATGTAATTGTATGTGTATGGTCTCGGAAAGAAAGGATGCAAATAAGGTTGTCTCAGCATATCTGGGGAGCTGTTGCTTTTTAAAGCCAGAAGCAGCTCACCAAACTTAAGATCTCTGAAACAGAAAGGATGGTGGAGAAGAATAAACTTACGTGTAACTCTGTTGAACTGAAAGTAAAGGGATAATCTGCGGACGAATTACTGTGGAGACAATAGGGCCGGATTCTGGCACTTGGAAGGAAAAGCACGGGAAGCAGGAGGGGCTGTAGCACTTGGCCCATTTGTACCCTGAAGTTACCAAGTCTCCCCTCATCCATTCCCCACCTTAAGTTTTACCGTGTAAGTTGTCTAATACAGTTAATACTTTGACATGTAATTTAGCTTCACTGAACATTTTCAGTGTGTCCTGGGATTGACTTTAACAACATAAGCATCTCTGGTAGAACAAAATAACAAAGGTGCTTTGTTAAATTTTCTTGTCTCAAAAAATGTTGAAGTGCCATTGTAAAAAGCATCACTTCAGAAGTTCTCATGTGCCTATATTCCTGATCTCCCAGCCCCGGTTCAGTATTTGGGATGCTCCTGGTTATTCTGGTGTGGTATTGAAGAAATCGTGGAAGGTGCCAGTATCCTCTTAGTCACATGAGGCATGGCCGTGCTGAGTGCTTGGCAGAATTAGGTCTTCTAGGATTCAGCTTTGGTCAGAGAAGGAGCAAGTTGTGGCATGAAGTGCAGGAGGAGTGAAGTCTGGAGCAGACAGAAGGGAACATCTTCCCTGAGACCCCTGCTCTTGCCTTTCTTTCTGCCGGAGGAATGTTTGAGGGCTCGTGGGAGGTGAAGCCTTGGGAGGAGCCACTGAAGGCAGAACTGGTGGAATGGAAAGCCTGTGTGGTGCAGACCTGCCAGCTCTCACATTCTTGGCTGAATTGTGTTGTCTCCATAAACGTGCTGGAGGAATGATGCCTGTGTAGCTTTTGACAGCGATGAGTTTCTGGTGTGCTGGGGCTCCTTTGCTGCCATCCCATGAGCTCCTCTCTCTCATCTGCCCCCTCCCACTGATCAGGGCAGGAACCCTCCCTTGCAATCAGAAAGTGGTGATTTTAGGCAGAAGGACAATGCAAAAATAGTGCTGTTTGTAGTAATAGTCATGATGGGGTTTTCTTCCCCTGGTGAAGAAGTTTCCAGTTTTCCCAAGCAGCACATGCCAGACTGTTCAGAGCTGGTTTTGCTTGGGCAGACCTTGTAATGTGTGCAAATGGACTTCATATACGCAGTTTGGGGTTGCAATACTAACTGAAGATGCAAGGTTTGGGTAGGAGTTTGAAAAGCTGAATTCAGAGAAAAGGGCCTCTTGAGGTGCACTGAGTCTCACAGGAGGTATTCCTAATGCAGGCAACTTGCATCTCCAAGCCAGTTTCCAAAAGCCAGAGTTATTTCACACAAGTTAAATGCAGTTTTGCACGTGTGCATTTTTATAGAAGCAATTCAGCAATATTTTCTGTAGATGCTGTGATTGCTTTTGAATTCACTAGAGAATATGTGCACTGGAAGAGATTTCCTGAAACTGCAATTTTCATTGAAAACATGCTTCCCCTAAAAATGAAGTTTATGGAATTCCTGGCATATTTTCCATTTGGCAATTTGCATTAATTCATAAAGGTAAAAACACTTAGCATTTCAACAAAAAAAATCTTTGATGACTCCTGCAGGCAAAATGAGTGGAATGTGATATGGATGGAAAATACTCTTATCTACAGGAAGCAACTATTGCCCCATGGATAAAATCAGTAATGCTGATTATCGTGTTGTTTCAGGAGGACAAAAAATGCTTCATATGTGACTCGGAGGATCCCTTCCACGATACCCTCAATCCCGACAGTCACCGCATTGAAAATGTTGTCACCACGTTCGCTCCAAATCGCCTGAAGCTCTGGTGGCAGTCGGAAAATGGTATGCGGTTTGTCCAGAGCAATTTCCGGGGCTGGGAGCTGTTTTCCCTCCTTTTGTTTACGGGTACCTGTGGGTTTGCTGTTATCTCTGGCCTGGTGATTGCTGCCCTGTGAAGGATCATGCTGTGCGAGGAGGGATGAGTAAAACTGGCTGCTTTTGTGTGCCCTGGAGCGGTCCTTAATCTGTAACAAAACCCGCGAGTCCTCCAGGAGCGTTGGGAAGAGCTGTCCAAGCACCCCGCAAGAATCCTTTCCTAAAGAGAAGAGTTTTCCGCGCTGGCCTCCCAGCAGATCTCCCTCTTATTTGGGCAGCAGGATGGGATCAGCCTTCCAGGAGTGAATGTCCCAGGGCAGCGCTGCCAAGGCAGCACAGCAGGGCTTCCCCTCGCCCGGGGCTGCAGGGGAAGGAGGGGGTTTGGGAGCTGAGCTGGAGGCTCTTGCCGTGCCTGCTGACCTCCAATTTCCTTTCCCTGCCCCAGAACAGTAAAGCCAGGGATATTTCTTACCCTACAAGCTGCCTTCTCCCTCCTGAGCTCTCTTTTTGTACCATTTGCCAAACAATAAAATGAACTGCAGAAACAAGCCAGCTAGTTAAAAAAAAAAATTGCATATTAGTTTGGTGGGGTTTTTGTTTTTTCTTTTAATCCTTCCTCTGCCTGTTTTACTTTTCTGGTTATGCTTTTGGCAGGCCTTCATACACAAAGTAAGGCAGCAAGGGTTTCTCAAACAAGTCCTACTCTGAAGCCTTAAAGCCAGCTGGACAAATGAATTGGCAGTAGCTGCCTTATTGTATATGAAAAAAAGGTAATATTTATAATAGTTTTGCTGCCTGTTAAAGAAAGGTTTTCACTAAATCCTTTTTAACCATTTAGATCAGCCTAGCAAGCTGCTTGCCTCCAGCAGTTCTCTTCCAGCATTCCAGATAATTCATGTTTTTTGCAATAGGCTTGGCAGCATTCACATAGACAAGTTTCTTAGCTCATAAGGTCATGAAAATGTCCTTCAACAATAAAAAACAAATGATTCTTTCTGTCCAATTCATGTTTTCGTCTTTCAGGCATACAGCATGAGGGACCATTGCTGCATGCCTCACAGAAGGTTACAGCTGGTCAAAAATTTAAGTGCCTTATTGTTTTATTATTTTCATTTCTTACCCTTTCTCCTCTCTGTAAATCTTGATTTCATTTTTTATTTCTAACTACAGTATAATTAGTATCCAGCTGTTTCGAGAGCTTTTTTCACAAGGCAAAATAGTATGTCTAGCTGGTTTTCTTCCTTTCTGTGTAGAGCCCTTGACCACAGTTAGTCTACAGGAGTTTGGAAAACCTTTTGCCTCTCACCATTTTCTTAACCCTCTGGATAGCAAAGTAAGGCTGTGATAGCAGCTTTAGGAGTGTCTCAAAACCAGGTTATAAAGGAGCTGCTCTTGTGGATATGAGAGTCCAGAGTGAGTGAAAAAGGTGGGGAATGGCCCTCACCAGACATCAGTGAGACTGGGGGTGTAAGGGCTGCAGAAGCTTGTGCTGCTGCTCCCAGAGAGACTGGAGTGTGGGACAACAGCCTGTGGCCACCACACAGGTCTGGGCTCAGCATCCCCGGCTGTACTGGGAGCTTTGGTGCCGGGACCCAGCTTGTGGTGGTCCCATCCTTGCCCCAAATCCAGCGATGCCAGTCATGCGTCTGTCTCAAATAGCACTGCAGGCTCACGCTCTGGGTGTGCCGTGTTTGATGCTGATCATGTACAGGAATCCCATGTGTGATACTCTTCAGCAGGTTCTTGGTGTCTCCTCCTGTTCCTCAGGCACACACTAAACCATCGTGTTTCTTTTTCACAACAGACCAAGTGGCAAAGAGAATAGTCTAATGCCAGCAGAGCAAAGAGCTTTGGCAAAATTTAGATGTAGAGACTGGCAGATGTCCTTGTTTGCTGAACACCTTCTTTTCTCTGCCCCTGCAGGTTTGGAAAATGTGACTATCCAGTTGGACCTGGAGGCTGAGTTTCATTTCACTCATCTCATTATGACCTTCAAGGTAAGAAAGCCACAGCCTTACCCCAAACTCTAAAACATGAGGAAATGAGAGGTCTCATAGTCCTTCACATCTATTTGATATTTGGGATTTGGGCTTTGTCTGAACTATTTGGTCTGAATTTTTTGGAGCTGCCAACCATTAACCAGTGCTGAAGTCATGCAGAAACACTGAGTTCTGACTTGTGTTTGAACTCTAGTGAGACTGCAGAAGGAGTCATGCTGAAGCTGGATTTTGTGTTGGTGTGTCTCTGGTGGTTGTATTCTAGAAGACTGTTAGCTAAGTTGTATAGTAGCAAGGGTTTTCTTCCTGAAAAATGTTGGCCATGGTAACGGTTTTCATTTGGCAAATGGAAAGGTCTTCAGGAAGAAGGAACATCTGTACACAAAGTGTCTTTGTTTTTTTTAAAACAGATGTCTTGGAATGGTAGCTTATGTCCTGTACATCCTAAATGCTCTTCCCATGTGGATAAATTAATCTCTTCATTTTTACGCATCAGCTTTCTAGGACAGCTGGTTCCTCTTTCCTCTGGCGTCAGTTAGGGTTTCTCCCTGTGCCTTGAGATGGTGACTGAGGTGAAAGGTGGTCATTTCTACTGAAGCCAGCTGTGAGGAACCCCCAAAAACCCCTGATGTGATGTGGGTGCTGCAGCCATTGTACCCCAGTGCTGGGGCTTGGTCTGCTGTCAGGAGAAGGACTGCAGGGAAAGAATAGTTTTAATGATGCTTCGTGGACTTTGTGTGGTAGACAGTTGAGCTGCCTTACTTCTGGGTTGCTAAATTTTTTTGTTGGGTGAGATACTAGTTTCTAAGTTGGGTGATATTTTCAGCCAGGAAGCAGAGAGAAAATTTCTTTCCAGCTGTGACTGAAAAGCTTTTGTGCTTGGCTCTGGGAGGTCCTCCTCTGAATACATAAAACTAAATAAGAGATTGTTGTCATTTCTTGGTAGGTACAAGCCAGGGTTAAATAAATATCTGGTTTTTGAAAGGCAGCACAAAAATTAGAACATGATTTTTTTAGTCGGAGGGAGTAAAAACATTTTCAAAACTTCATTAGTTCGTTGTTCTAGAGTTGGATACATGTAGGTGAGAGGGACTGTGGTTTGTATGAAGCAAATGCAGCCTGCCAGAGTATGGGCAAGGCCAGCTGGACGAGAGTCACTGGGGGCTGGGGGAGTCAAATGCAGCATGAGTAGATGAAGCTGGACCTCTCCATCTCCATAAAGGTTTTCTTAAGGCAGCACAGAGGACAGCTGGCACTTAATGGCAGAGGTGCTGCACAAGGTCATGTGGTCAAAGAGAGGAAATGCTGGGCTTCTCTGAGCATCAGAGGGACCTGCTCAGCAGTAACTTCTGGGCATCAGAGGTGGATGGCAAGCACTGGCAGTGGCCTCCTGCTCCCTATGGTAGGACAGGAGGCCCATTAGCTCCTTTGTAAAAGATCAGGCAAAGAGGTACAGCAAGGAAGAAGGCTCTGCTACCTTCCACAAGCTGTGGGAAAAAATCCTTATGTCTCTGTAAAGCCCTACTTTAACCCCCACTTTTCAGAAAGGGTTTGGAATCAAAAAGACTTCCAAGTTTTCTTGTTTATTTTAAGTGTGTTTAAGCTGCTGGACACTGAATGCCATCTTTTGAAGGTGGGTAGTCTGTGGTTTGATGTGTGTTATTTCACATATCTGCCTGTGAGAAGAAGGTGGAATATCATCAGAAAAATATTTCCGTAGTTGGTGCAAGGAGAGAGATTAAAATCCAGACATGTGGATTGCTCACCCTAAGACTCAATGTAAATGCAAGTAATAATTAACCAAATGAAATCTCTTGTTTTTTGTACTATTAGACATTCCGTCCTGCTGCAATGTTGATTGAAAGATCATCTGACTTTGGAGAGACTTGGCAAGTTTACAGGTATTTTGCATATGACTGTGAGAGCTCATTTCCTGGGATTTCAACTGGACCCATGAAGAAAGTGGATGATATAATTTGTGATTCCCGATACTCTGACATTGAACCTTCAACAGAGGGAGAGGTCAGAGACATTTTTTTCTAATATGTTTATTTTGTAGATTTTTTCTTTACAAATTCAGATCCTCTTACTTTTGAAGGTGAATCTTTCATTGTTTGATTTTTCCTCCAGGTAATATATCGTGTTCTAGATCCTGCTTTTCGAATTGAAGATCCATACAGTCCAAGGATTCAGAGTATGTATGCAGTTACCTTTCAGGCTGACTTGAGAGCATTTCAGTACTTACTTGCTTACGAAAACCCATAATCCACAAATAAAGTCATGCATTAGCCTGAGTAGCAGTTTTGAAGTCATATGAATACCTTTGCATATGGCTCCTTTTCCTGGTTTAGACAGTGATGTGCTGGGAAATAAAGATCAGTGTTGGGAACTTAAGGGATTGTTCTTGCACACTTCATTGAAGTTGGTCCTTTTCTTTATTGATCAGGGATTTATTTTCATTAAAGATCCCCTTTCCCCAAAATACATGTAGTTGCTAAGAGAAACCTTGGAATGTGATCCTGTAATTGTACAGTATTCAGAAAGCAAATAAACAGAGCTACAAAGGTACTTATTTAATTGTGCATTTCTAGCTAAACAAATTGGGTTGTGTTTTATTTTTCAGAACAAAGTCATGACTTTGGAGCAGTTGGCCATGGTAGCACTGCATGGCTGGACCACACATGTGGTCATAAACCACAACTTGCTGTAGTGTTCATGCATGGTCATGGTAATCCATGAATGCAGAGGTAGAGAGATCTGTTGCTCTGTGTGGCTTTAAGAGAAACCTTGTGGGGCATTTGGCCTGAGGGAACTGCAGTGCTCAGCCTTAAGCTAACCTTTGATTTAATATGCATTCTCAGGTTGGGGTCATGTCCCTCAGTGTAAAGCTACCTGAAGCAAAAGGAAATATGTGAAGTAGAGGAGTGTCTGCTGGTTGCTATGAGTTTAATGTTGTTTTTTTTCTTTGCTCAACATTTTAAAGGAGAAACTGCTTTCATGGGCTTGAAGTGCTTTGTCAAGCCCAGTTCAAGGCTATTAGAAATTACATAGGATTCACAATATCAAAGTAAACGTGTGGATGGTATTAATTACTTCAATATTGTATTCCCATGGATTATCCCTCAAGAACTTCTTTGTATTTGGTCAGTGATGGGGTGTTACTTCTTTCCACAAAATGTAGCTAATTATATTTGCTAGGAAAGTTGGGCGTATGCAAAAGAAGAATTATTTGTCTTTGTATTCAGCTTAGACTTTTTCCAAACGTTTCATAACTCTAATTATTCTTGGTCCACTTGGGAGTAGTTTCTTGATATCAAGTCCTTAGCCATCTTTTTAAAACCCCAGAGAACCAGTGTCTTTCAGGTGGTGCTTTTCTCCTCACCTTTAAATCTTGTGTATGTGCCTGTGCATGTCTATAATAAAATAGACCATTATTTTAAATGATGCTTAAATTTACTTATACAGTTATCAACCTGCAGTAAAATAATGTAATTTCTTCTTCTTTTGTTTGTTTTTAATTTGAGGAGTATGAAGTGATGTGTAGGTGCTGAAATTAAATCTGATCTAATCTGCCCATAGGAAGCACGCTTAGGAAGTCACTCCTGGCTTCCTCCCATTCAATATAATATCTGCTAAATAATTCCAAAATGAGCTTGCTGATTAGGGGATTTTTTGTGCCTGTCCTCTGCAGACCTACTAAAGATCACAAACCTGAGAGTCAAATTCGTCAAGCTGCACACTCTGGGAGATAACCTCTTGGACTCCAGGATGGAGATCCGAGAGAAGTACTACTATGCCATCTACGACATGGTGGTTCGCGGGAACTGCTTCTGCTACGGACACGCCAGCGAGTGTGCGCCCGTGGAGGGCCTGGATGAGGAGGTGGAAGGAATGGTAAATAGTCATACTTTTCTGCATAAACCTCTTCTTGTCTGTGCCTCTTTTAAGTGATTCGAACACAAGTGTGAAGATGACTCTGTGCCTCACCTCCACACAAACAACAGAACTGTTATAATTGTTCCTCCTTGGCAAACATGTCTGTCATTATTGCTATTAACCAAACACAGATCTCAGATTAAATGATAATTGGTTTAACATTCCTTTTATAATTATGTTAAGGAGCTGATGAAATTGAAAGGTAAGAATGAAGAAAGAGAGTGTAACCATATTAGGTCAGAGAGCAGTGTATGAGTTGACTTGGTTACCTTAAAACTGAAGTGGAATAGAGGCATCAAAGGCTGAAACACCTGTGAATCAAACATAATCTCTTGTTACCAGCTGAGAAGTGGAGGTTGTAGCCCTAATAAACACAGGCCCTGAAGGAAAACCCTGATTGCCTCCATGGTATGCTGCTGCACTAGTGTCACATCCCTACTGGGGTCTGGTTTTCCCCATGACTTTTGCATGACAAGCTGTAATAGCACCCTGTTAATGGGTGAGCTATTAACTGGTTGGAGATGTGGAATTGTGTGGGACAGTTGTGTGGGTTGTCCAGGGCTGCAGGATGCCATTGAGCTGGGTATGCTCCATTGCCCTGTGTTTGGGTCAGTGTCTCCACCCAAGCTTTGCCTTTAACATCATGGCTACAGTGGCTGGAAGTGCCAGTGGTCTGCTGCAGCAGCTGTCCCACAACTACTCTTGGTCTGCTTGGTGCTTGCTCAGTACACAAGGCAGAGGCAAAGCTTGGGGCTGATGGATAAACGCCATCCAAACAGGCTGTTATCTTTGCTTTGAGAATCAAGGCAGGGCTGGAAAGAGGGCACTGGACTAGTGAACTGCTGATATAAGTAGATGCATGTTAATAACTAATTAATTAACAGCTAATAAACAGCTAACTTTTCATTCCAAGAGGCTTCTGTGATTATTGATGTGGAACTATGTTTTCCTTGTTTATTTCTGAAAGCATTTACTCAGGCACTAGTTCCAGTAAGGAAAGAAGGACAAATTGTATGAGGACACCTAGGCAGGTGAAGGACATTCCTATGGCCCTTTATGCCTTTTCTAAATGCAGTTACATGGATTAAAGTTTCCAAAAGTGTATGTCCATTATGTGCTATCTTTATTTTGCATTCATTGTAGAATGGTTTGGGATTTTTTTTCCCTTTTTAGTTTATAACCAACTCTTTTTTTTTATTCTTTTTTTTTCCTCTGTTCTTTTTTTTTCCATTACAGGTTCATGGTCACTGCATGTGCAGACATAATACCAAAGGATTAAACTGTGAGCAGTGTTTGGATTTTTACCATGACTTACCCTGGCGCCCCGCCGAAGGTCGCAATAGTAATGCATGCAAAAGTGAGTTGGAGTAAAATGCAGAATTGGGTGCCATGAGCTGTTACTTGGGCATGTGTGTAAAATCCGTCCTGCTCTTTGGTGTGCCTTTTCTGCAAAGTTGCACTTCCCCCACGGCTCTTACTCTGCTTTCTGTCCTTGTCACAGAGTGTAACTGCAATGGCCACTCCAGCCAGTGCCACTTCGACATGGCCGTGTACATGGCGACGGGGAACAGCAGCGGGGGAGTGTGCGATGAGTGCCAGCACAACACCATGGGCCGCAACTGCGAGCAGTGCAAGCCCTTCTACTTCCAGCACCCGGAGAGAGACCTGCGGGACCCCGACGTCTGCGAGCGTACGTGCAGCCCCACCCTGCAGGCTGGGAATGGCCTTGGGATCCCTGAGCAAGGATGCTTGTCCTGGAGGTCTTGAGTGAGCCCGGCTGTGTTTTGTTTTCTCTTTGACAATCTGGGAGTATCCCTGGTGCTTTTGTGTCCAGTCCACATCGTGTGTAATACTTGCAGGAGTCTTTCTACACAGCAGCTGAGTTTTAGTAATTCTGTGTGAGACCTGGCCTTTAATTTTGTAGCAGTTAATAGAACACGTGCCATGCTTCCTTCTTAGCTTGCAACTGTGACCCAGCTGGCTCCCAAAACGGTGGGATCTGCGACCGCTACACGGATTTCTCCACTGGCCTCATTGCTGGACAGTGCCGTTGTAAACTGTTTGTCGAGGGGGAGCGTTGTGACCTCTGCAAAGAAGGTTTCTATGGCCTGAGTGCTGATGACCCAGCAGGCTGTCAGTGTGAGTAACAACATATGTTCCTTTATGTGTGATCAAAAGCTCTTTGAAGAGCTGTTTGTGCCAGGATATGTTTTGTGGGATGTTTTTTTTTTTTCCTTTTTTTCATTTTGGCTAAAGAAAAAACATTACTGTAGATTTGATGTAGCTTGGAGGTTACCAGCCCTTAAAATGCAGTTTGCCATTTCATCCTTCTAGTGTATTCAGTAGAAATAGCATAATCCTCCTTATTTCTTTTCAATTACAAGTCTCTAGGCCAGGGAAGTTTTACGGGGATGGGGAGTGGACAAAGAATGAAATTAATTTCTGTAATGCAGAATTCAGGGGAAACTTTAATGTATATATTTAAGTTGAACACTGCCTAAAATACTACTACAGTCCTGCTTTTGACCTGCCTATCTGTATTTCCCAATCTAGCTTGTGCATGTAATCCTCTGGGTACCCACCCCGGGGGGAATCCGTGTGATTCGGAGACAGGAAACTGCTATTGTAAGCGTCTGGTGACAGGAAAGCAGTGCAATCAATGTCTGGCAAGTAGCTCACTGTAAAATAAATTAGGGGACACTGGTGTGAGGGGGGCTGGAGTGTGGGAAGAGTGGAGCAAGGTATGGCCACTGTCTCTGACTGTCTACTAACCCATGCCTGGCATTCAGGCTGTAGTGGGCCCCTTGGGATGTCAGGAGCCATGAAGTGTGCTGTGTTTTGGGGAGCTGGGATGCATGTCAAGGCAGACAGGAGCATCCAGTCTAATTCTGGGGATCCTAACGTGTGAGACATTAGGATACCTGTGGTTGCTCTGAAAATGAGGGATCTAGGGCAATTCTGCTGAACTTGCTGGGGTGAAAGATGAAATGGTCAGAGAAACAGTGTTAACAAAAAAAATGCTTTCTAAACAGGCCATTATTTTAGGCAGGGATTATTTCATACACATACATTTCCATGTAGTGTTTATGCATGCTGGAGTGTTATAGAAACATACTGTCAGATAACTGGATGTGTTTGTACAAACACTGAGAAAGTCTTATCTAGCAGTGAACTGCATGGAAAAAACAAACAAGTCTGTCTGTCTATCCAGCAGGCAAGTTGCAGAGTAGCAGTCCTGCAAGGGCAGTGCCCTACACAAATACCCACTGCCCCATGTGTGGCTCTCTTGCCCTTGAAATGGTCAACAAGGTGGGAGGAGAGCAGGACGGATGGTGGTTTTGGTGCTTGTGGGGTAGACCTACAACCAGGGGAGAGGATTAATGGGTTGTGGGGCAGTCTGGGCTAGCTTGTGCTGGGTGTTTAAAAGTGTGCCTTTGGGTTAGATGGAACAGTGCACCAGGTTACAGTGCTGGTGGTGTTTTGTCCTGCAGCCTGAGCACTGGGGCCTGAGCAATGACATGGATGGATGTCGGCCGTGCGATTGCGACCAGGGAGGAGCTCTGAACAACAAGTGAGTCTCAACCCAGCTACTCTCCTGAAATCCTTCAAACACAGCATCCAGGCTCAATGTGCTCTATGGAAGGATGTTTGATACCCATCTTTCTGTTTCAGAAGGTGGTGGATCTTGATTGCAGCAAGGGTGACAGGACCATCCATGTCTTTTCTGTGCTGAGTAACCTCTGTGCCACTGGTGCAAGTGAACATGCAAAACTGTTTTTAGTGTAGCTCTGCCTTTGTCAGGCAGGGTAGGAACCAGATGTGGATTAAGCTGTGCCTTGGCTGTAACCCAGGGTATGGTCAATGTCAAAGCTTTGCTCTTATAGGATGAAAGCAGGAATGGGGCAATGACATGGACAGGCTGGTCTTGCTTTGCTCCCAAATCACCCTTTGGCCAATTTGTTTGCCCACCAGTGCTAGGAGAAGCATGCTGGCTGTACAGTACTGCTCTGTAACCCCAGTGGTGCTGCATGGGGTGGGATGTGGACCTGGAAGTGCACACTGGGGAGATGGACATTTTTAGAGAAAATTGAAGGTTTTGAATATGCATTACTCAGAATCAGCATGGAAAGTCATGGCTTAGATGCCCTGTCAGTGGGGTGCTGGCTAGCCAGATTGCTCCTCTGACCAGAGCAGTTCTCTGTGTGCTAGGTGCATGTCCAACTCCTGGCTTGTCAACACAAACACGTTTTGCTGCTATTTTTTTTCCCCCTCTCCCCTTCCTTCCGCAAACCCTTTGAAATGTCATGCTTTTGTCTAAAGCCACAGAAGTTTCCCAAGAGGGTGAAGGAACTGCTTCCCACTGAAGCCCATGGGACCACACTGGGGGAGTGTGGGACTCATCTTGGTGTGACTCTCATAGGTCGTCACAGCCCACGGACACCCCATGTGCATCAGGGATTGCCGTGGGAATGTCTCCCGGGCTGTCTCTGCTGCCTGCTCCCCAGTGAATTATTAGCCCTTGGCAGACAGCAGTGTGGATGTTAGGGATTATTTACTCCCCCATGCTTACTCCCTGTGCACAGATGGGTTACACTACACAGCTCAGAACAGCTCCCCAGCACAGCTGCTCCCAGGGCTTTGGGGTAACAGCCCAGCCTGTTTCCCATGCACTGAGCCCAGTGATTGCAAAACCCTGTGGGGAGGGGATGTGCAGCATCCTGGCACAGGCAGGCAGCAGCTGTGCTTTCCCCCAACCGCAGGAGAGCCACAAAGCCCAGCTCTGGCTCCTGGCTTTGCTCTCTCACGTCATTGGGAGGGAGAGCTTTGCCCTCCTCGGGGCTCCTCTCCTCAGCTGCTGAATTGCTGCTGGCTCTCACTCAAGGTGTGGGATGCTGTGCCTCGCCCAAAATTCGTCCCTGTGGTGTAACCCAGGTGGTGGAGTTATTGCCTCCCTGGAGGGGAAACTTCCCAGCTTCTCTTCTGGGACAGCTAAGGCACTTCTGGCATCTCAAAGTGAACATTTATGTGAATCTCTGTGACTTCAAAAACAGTTTAAGTTCAAAATTACTCTTTGTCTGGAGGTTTGAGGAATTTGGAGATTGTTCATGGAAACCAGAGGCATTTGCCTCTAGAAAATGTTTCTAAATCCCACTCAAATTTAAACAAATAGGTGTATTTTGGTGGACCAAAAAAACCCTTCCTTTGAAAAACTGTGATTGGGTGTGTGCAAAATTGCAGCGCGCTCAAGGGTTCTTCATGATGCAGGGCAGACACTCTGGGGACAATAAAAGAGCTGAAGGCAGTTTGGGAACTGAGCTGTATTGAGTAAAGAAAAAGGCTCTTTATGAAAGGGGGGGAAATCTGTGTGTCACTCTGGACAGACCTTCTGGTGATGGCCCTGACTGCCCCATGTCACTGGTTGTGTTTGTCCGCCTCTAAAGCAGCCAGGGGTGGTGTAACTGCTGATGGTGACCTGTCTGGATGCCTTGCAGCAAGTGAGGGCAGCTCAGCATCCTGGGGCCTGCTCTTGCTCTGCCTGAGACCATACAAACATATGCTGTCTGCGTGGTTTGCAAGCTTGGAGCCAAAGGCTGCCCTCAGCTTCAGGGCAGATGTGCCTGTTGGCCATGTCTGGTAGCAAGTAAAGCTCTCAGAGGTCCTGTGTCCCAGGGAATCACTGCATCCATAGCATGAAATCCTCTTGCCATCCAGACAAAAGAAATTACTTGCAAACTGCCTACTGGAAATGGTCCTGGTCCATGCTTGCTTCAAGCCTGAGCCTGGATGTTGTTTTGGAGAGTGATAGTTGGGTTGAGCCAGGTCTGTACCTGCAACTGTGCTGCCATGTTAGCAGTGCAGGTGCCCCAGCTGCAGAGCCCAAGAGCATCTCCTGTCTGCTGTGTTCAGAAGTGGTTCTCCTCCTGTGCCATTTAAAATGTCTAAGCAGAAGAT
Source organism: Oenanthe melanoleuca (assembly GCF_029582105.1). Lineage (NCBI taxonomy): Eukaryota > Metazoa > Chordata > Aves > Passeriformes > Muscicapidae > Oenanthe > Oenanthe melanoleuca. Next base: position 56,142,612 of record NC_079334.1, read on the forward strand.
AGCTCCAATTCTGTCTCATCATAGCTAAGATCTGTTGTGAATTCATTGCTCTTCCGTTTTAGCTGCTCCAGTGAATCTGGCCAATGTGAATGCCGGCCCCACATGTTTGGACGTCAGTGCAACCAGGTGGAGCCTGGCTATTACTTCATTTCACTTGATCATTACATCTACGAGGCGGAGGAAGCCGACTTGGGTCCTGTGAGTAGCAGTTTTAGTGGTCTGGAGTCTCTGGAGAGGTGTGGGGAAATAGTTTCACCAGTTGTCTCTTATACCCTCTGTGTTTTGCAATTAAAATGTGGGAAACACAAAACTGAAATGTATCAGAAAACCATTAACCTGTAGCTTTTCAATCCTAGTATCAATAAATTATGGAGTAATTTAGGGGGAAGGAATTGCAATTTTTCTTTTTAAACCTATATTTTTGATAATGACTGTACAGTTAGTTTTGTCACCATTCCTCTCTATACCTCACTGCACTTGTACCCACCACATCCACTTCTCCTCTTATCTCAAGAGAGGTGGGACACAGACATTGGCTCTTCTCTTTGGTGCCACTTCACTGGGAGTGAACAAAGCACACATTTAAGCAGATTGCCACAGTTTTTATAGTTTCTGTACCTCCATAATGTATCTTCTATTAACAACTAAAACTATATTGGTTGTGCAAAAAACTGTTTTTATAAGTGAGGTTGCCTCTATCTTGTATTATTTGCCACCATGGTACAACAGAGTCTCTGGTTCTTTCTGCTGCCCATCACACAGCCTTGCTTTCAATTCATTAACAGCAGCTAGGTGATTATATCAATCACTTTTGCCTCCAGCAAGGAGTTAGGGAGATGGAAATAATGTAATGTAATATAAAGTAATGTAATGTAATGTAAAGTAATGTAATGTAAATATAATATAATATAATATAATATAATATAATATAATATAATATAATATAATATAATATAATATAATATAATATAATATAATATAATATAAATCTCTATATTATATTAATCTCTAAAGCAGCAGATCCTTGTCTTCCTACAATCAGGGCACTTGGTGCCCTAATTTATTTATTTTGAGCAAAATGCAGCCATTTTGCAGTTTCAGCCAAGACAGAGAATTTTTGCTCTCATATAACTGCAGAAAGGGAAGACAGAACAGAGCAGAAGCTGTACCCCAGCAGAGGGCATGTAAGCTGGTACAGAGTTTCTGGTGCATTTGTGTCTGCCCAACTGGAGAGGTGGTACCTGAGGCCCTTCTAAGGATGAGGGATGGAGGAGCCCAGCACAAAAATCCACCCTGCCAAACAGAGCAATGGGATATGCTGCTGGTTTCCTTTTGAAACCTTCAGAACAAATGATTTTTAAAAACACCAATATTGAAAAGCTTTTTCACAAATCTGATATAGACTAAAACTCTGAATTCCCAGGTAGGGGCCCAACACAAGACAAAATGCAGTGGCACAGAGCTGCAGGGATTGACAGGCAGTGCCAAGCCCCTGTGCTCCTACAGCTGCACTCCCTTGCTCATGTCCTGCCTGCCATTCTTTCTGGAGAGCTCTGATCTCTGTGTGAAGCCAAAGGCTAATACCTTGCAGTCAGGCTCTATTCAAAGAGTGTGAGAATCCATGAGGGGACATCCTGAGGTGATACGTATATATGTAGACATTTCCTTGCATTTTATCCCTTTCCACTGAAGCAGCTTCCTTAGAAATGCACAGGATGTTGTTCTGTGGAGAGAACTATTTGTGGATACAGATACATTTGTAACAGGAAATTTGAGCACCTGTTTCTATTTTCTGTTATTATTTTCCTCTTCTTTGCTTTATATGAAAAACAGATAAAAAGCCTGACACCTCAGACTGAAAAGGGTGATCTTGTGTTGATTTGGCTAGTAAATACCTATCAATGATTAGGATCTCTGTTCTTTAGTGACACCCTGCTCATTAAAGCCACGATCTACTTTTCCAATGTTATTTTGAGCAGCATTTTGGTTTGAAACAGCCTGGTGTAGTTAGGAAGAAATTAGCACTCAGGCTTGGGTGGTTAATGGAACAGTGATGTGCCACTGCAGTAAATCCTACTGCTACAAGTATGATGTGGAACTCTGTATGGTGTCATAGCTGGTGAATTAGTTACTCACAGCAAGTTTTTTAATTTAATTCTGCACCATAACAGAGAAATAAATGAAGAGTTATGAAGTCTTGTTTTGTTTTATCTCCCCTGCATTTGTTACATTGGCAAGTAAAAAGGCAATGGTGTGCACACGTATGGATTTAAAAGAGAATTTGTGTTGTCTGTGATGCAAACAGTGGATACTGCAATCCAGAAGTCATCCATCAGCAGAACCCCACACTTCATGTACTTCTGTGGGACTTGCAAATTTGACAGATCAGTACTGAAATATCTGTTCCCTGTTTTGTAGGGAGTGAACATAATAGAGCGCCAGTACACACCAGACCGCACACCGTCATGGACAGGCATAGGATTTGTGAGAGTCCCTGAGGGGGCATACCTGGAATTCCACATTGACAACATCCCCTACTCCATGGAGTATGATGTTCTGATCCGCTACGAGCCACAGGTGGGTCTGTGAGTATGGGCACTGCTGCCTCCCAGCAGGTGCTGGCTGTCCTGCCTGGTGCACAACTGACATGAGCCTAGCACTTTAAGGAGCCATCAGGGCTCAAAGACAAGGACAAGTGCTCAGTTAAATGTCTGAGATATGTGAAAATCCAAAATGATGTTGACTGTTTTCTAGTACTGTTTGCTTTAGAGTTTGTTTCACTATGGCATTGTTTCAGCACCTGTTTAATGAGCAAATTAAAAAGTGACAAGTCCCATCAGGACAGATTAGACTATAAATTTGTTATTGGCCAGATGGGCATCGGGTGCCTCAGGAAGCAGATTGCCCATCTTGGGTGTTGAATGCCTGCAGCCAAGAGTTGGCAAGCAGTTGGCTTTGATAATTTGCAGAGTGAAGGGTAAGAGAAAAATCCCTCCATCTCCTTGCCTGGAGTTTGGCAGCAACTAACTGCAGTGAGTACTCAGATATAGGACCCAGAGGTGAGAGGGGGAGATCACCAAACCCCCTGGTGATGCTGTGATGCAGATGGGGCTGCTGGCCACAGGCTCCTTGCTCTCAGCCCACACCTGCAGCTGGTAGATGCCCCACTGATGCTGCAGCTGTAGCCCCATCCTCCCTGAAGCACAGTGACCACTCTGTCTGTGCTCATGCTTTTCCTGGCACAGTGACTACTCTGTCTGTGCTCATGCTTTTCCTGGCCTGAGCTCTGGATTCTTCCAGGAGTTTATGATTATTATTTGATACTGATGAGCGTATTTTTTCCCTAGTTACCTGATCAGTGGGAAAAAGCTGTGATCAGTGTCTCGCGCCCAGGCAAGATTCCCACAGGTAGCCGATGTGGCAACACAGTTCCTGATGATGATAATCAGGTGGTCTCATTGTCACCTGGATCCAGGTTGGTATAACTGGATGGGCAAAAGGAGAGGGAAAAAACCATTTAAAAACTGAAGTACAGTAATGTCACATTTTCAGTTTGCTGTAACCTCTATGAAAATAGGTGAAAATTAATTTCCAGTGGGTTATAAAAAACACATTTATAGTGTGTCTGTAGACTCAAAGCTTTTAAGTTTATTCTAATTTTCTGATACACTTTGTCCACTGAGTAGAGGAAGAGGGAGGTGTTTGCACAGCCTGTGAGTGAACATTGGTTTGACTCTTTACCTTGCTGATAACCTTTTCCGGTTCTGACTTCCAAACCGCCTCTCTTACATCGCAGCTTTTGTTCTGTCAGGTCTTGGCTGCTTTCTGTTATCTTGATTGCTTTATAGGGGCACCCAAAATGCTTTATGGTGCCGTATGTTTGAAGTAAGGACTGTTTCCTGTTCCTCCTTCAGATATGTTGTTCTCCCACGGCCCGTGTGCTTCGAGAAGGGGCTGAATTACACCATCCGCCTGGAGCTGTCCCAGTACTCCTCGGTGGATACGGAGACAGAGAACCCGTACACGCTCATTGACTCTGTGAGCAGAATTTATTTCAGGGATGCTCTGAAAAGCCTCTTAAAAGGAAGTTTGCATCTCCCCTGGCTTGTGTAAATTCATAGTATTTTGCAATGTTGCTTCTTACAGCTGAAGTCAGATTTCAAGTGAACAATGTAATGCAGGATAGGTTTCTTCAAAAGTTCCTCAAAGTATGTGAGTTGTTTTTCTGCTAAGAGGCTTTTGAGGTATTTTGCAGGACTGCAGCTAGTCCACAGACCTATAGTTTCTTTGAAGAGGCTGATGTGTGTGTCATATATGTCATGAAAATCAATGTCAGTGTCAGTCTTCTTTAAAATGGATAGAATTTGGTAGATTTGGTAAGAATTTGTCAGATACCAGAAGTATTCCACCAATGCTAGAGAAATACTGTCATTTACCTTCCAAATTCTGTCTGGCTGTGTGCTTTTTAGCCAAAAAAAAGTTAGAAACTGGGATAATACTGAATTTTCACAATTTTGGTGGAGGCTACTTATAAGTAATGACACTCTGTCATTGTAAAATTGTTTTGTAGCTTGTTCTCATGCCATACTGCAAATCACTGGACATATTCACAGTGGGAGGCTCAGGAGAAGACGTGGTCACGAACAGTGCTTGGGAAACTTTCCAGAGATACCGGTGTTTGGAAAACAGCAGGAGTGTTGTGAAAACTCCCATGACAGATGTCTGCAAGAACATAATATTCAGCATTTCTGCACTGCTGCATGAGACTGCATTATGTATGTAACCATCTACTTGTAGGGCAAACTGTGCCTGGGAGCTGGATGGCGCTTGCAGGCAGAGCAGTTTGCATGGGAAGGCATGTATGTGGGATGAGGCAGGGGATTCGTGTCCTGTGCCACAGTGTTAACTCTCTCCAATGTTTCCCTCTGCTCAGCATGCCAGTGTGACCCTCAGGGCTCCCTGAGTTCAGTGTGTGACCCCAATGGAGGACAGTGCCAGTGTCGTCCCAACGTTGTTGGAAGACAGTGCGACAGATGTGCCCCCGGCACCTTTGGGTTTGGGCCGAGTGGATGCCGACGTATGTTAAACCCTTGGCTCTGGGCTGTGCTGTGGCTGGGGCCCTAAGTTTGTCCCAGAAACTCAGCCCCTCTCCTGCTCTCCTTGCAGCATGCGAGTGCCACGCCCGAGGCTCTTACAACGCCTTCTGCGACGTGGAGACAGGCCAGTGCCACTGCTTCCCTGGCGTGTACGGGCGGCAGTGCGACCGCTGCCTGCCCAGCTTCTGGGGCTTCCCCAGCTGCCAGCCCTGCCACTGCAACGGCCACGCCGACGACTGCAACCCCTACACCGGGGAGTGCCTGAGCTGCCGGGACCACACAACCGGGCACAACTGTGAAAGGTGTGGCACCTGTGCCCTTTTCCTGGCCCCTCTCCTTCCCCTCAGCTGGGTGGGCGTGATGTTCCCCTCTGGTGCTGGTGCTCAGGAGGGTGTTAAGCCACAGGGAAAGTCCCTGGGCCTGGGGACTCAGAGAAGCAGCTGGGAGTGGAGATGTCCTCTTCCCTGCTGCAGCCTTACACCTCACAGTGCCTGCATAAGTGACCAAGAGTGCCTTGCAGGACCCCAGGCCTCTAGCGAGCCATTGCAAGCCTTCTGAGAGGCCTTGCAGTGGCAGGGCTGACATCCACCCTTGGGTCTCCTGCTCCTATGCTGGTGTAAACCAGGCAAATTTGTGTCTGTGGACATAGCTGCTAGGAGTGTGAGTGGTAAGGGAGAGCCATAAGGATGTTTCTGCCCTTTGCTTCTTCACAGTGATAGAGAATCTGAGCTTAGTTACTGCAAGGCTGCAGTGTGTTTGCCTGCAGTCCCTGCATGCTGTGTACCCTGTTGTCCAGGTGCCAGGCTGGCTACTATGGAGACCCCATCCTGGGATCAGGTGACCACTGCCGCCCCTGCCCTTGCCCTGACGGCCCTGAGAGTGGACGCCAGTTTGCCAGTGGCTGTTACCAGGATCCAATCACACTGCAAGTCGTGTGTGTCTGTAGCGTGGGATACATAGGTACTTGGTGGGAGCATGGAGGGGTGGCTGGTCGGGCTGAACCTCTCAGGGACAGGGTATATTCATACTGGTTGGATGTGACCACAGCACCAGTGGGTTGTTGCTGGGGGTTGCCTCACTTGGAAGGTGCCAGGCAGATTGGCTTGTGTAGGTGATGTCAGCACAGCCATGAAGCTCTCTCTCAGTGAAGAGTGGACAGGACAGCACTGGAACCACGGGGATGAGCAGCAGCATGCCTTGGTGCCCTAGGTGGTACCATCCATGCCCTGCACCACATTGCCATGGTCTCACCAAGTGCTGTCTCTGTTTCTTTAAACATGATGCAGTTAATGCCTCCCCAATAATGGTCTTTATTGCTTGGCTGATTACGGGGCTGTGCACTAGGGAGCCGTGATGGCAGTTCCCACTGTGCCTGTTTGTTCACACAGGCAGTCGATGTGATGAATGCGCGTCTGGCTTCTTTGGGAGCCCCGATGAGGTTGGTGGTGCCTGCCAACCTTGCCAGTGCAACAACAACATCGACACCATGGACCCAGAGGCCTGCGACAAGAGGAGCGGAGCATGCCTGAAGTGCCTGTATCACACCGAGGGTGAAAACTGCCACCTCTGCAGAGAGGGCTACTACGGGAGTGCCCTGCAGCAGGACTGCAGAAGTGAGTGGAGACACGGCTGCAGCCCCAGCACCAGCCTCCTCAGGGGCACCTAAACACTTTTTACCCGGGAGCATTAGGGGCAGAGGAAAAACCTTATTACTTCCAGCTGGAGTTGCCTGCAGCTGCCTTGCAGCTGGGTGGGGCTCCTGGCTAGGAGGGGGGCCCTTTACATTTGAGAGGGAGGACAGAGACAGCATTTACATTTGCTGAAAGGAGGAGGATTTTGCAGGACTGGGGCTTCTTACCCTCTTGATACCGGCCTCTGTTTATCTCTTCTCCAGAGATAAAGTGGTGGGGGGAGGGTTTGGCTTTTGTTTACACCATGTCCCTGCAGGAGTGGTTGGGCAGTGGGAATGAGGGCCACGACAGGAAGCTGAAATGGGTGGTGGGGAGGCAGACCCACCTCTCCTGTGGCATCAGGCACAGCTCAGCTTGACAGGTGGGTCCCTGAGCAGGGGAGCTCACTGTTGGCCAGTTGGCCACTTCAAGCAGATCTGCCACCACAGCTGACTGATGAGAGCTGGGCAGACCTGGGCTTTGGTTGTACAGAGGGAGGGAATGGAGGAGAGCAGGGAGGGCTGGCCTGCTTGAATGAGGGACTACTGTGGTCACCTGTGTGCTGGGGCAGAAGCTGTAGAGGTGGCCAGCTGTGGGACTCTGGAGCAGTGCTGGGTGGCATTCAGTGTTGGGTCATCCAGGCCTGGCCATGGCACTGGGACATGCCAGCATGTGCCCACACGTGTGCAGACTCAGAGAATGACCTAGATGCGCAGTCGGGGCAGTCTGGCAGCAGGGGCAGGCTGACATGGAGGTGCCACGCTCTTTCCCTCACAGAGTGTGTCTGCAACTACCTGGGCACTGTGCGGGAGGACTGCGAGGGCTCGGAGAGCTGCCGCTGCGAGGCGGCCACGGGGCAGTGCCGCTGCCTGCCCAACGTGGTGGGGCAGACGTGTGACCGCTGTGCCCCCCACACGTGGCGCCTGGCCAGCGGCACGGGCTGCGAGCACTGCGACTGCGACCCCGTGCGCTCCCTGGGCCCGGCCTGCAACGAGGTGAGGGAGTGGGATGAGGTGAGGGAGTGGGGGCGAGGTGAGGATGAGGGAATGGGGGCGAGGTGAGGGTGAGGGAGCGGGGGGCGTGAGGTGAGGGAGCAGAGTGAGTGCCCCAGGCCTGGCCTCTGCTCTGGTGCGGGGTTGAGCTGCAGAGTGGCTCACTTCTCCTGATGAGTTTGGTTTTTGGCTTTGGCAGTTCACAGGGCAGTGCCACTGCATGCCAGGTTTTGGAGGCCGGACCTGCCGGGAGTGCCAGGAGCTCTTCTGGGGTGACCCAAGCGTGGAGTGCTTAGGTGAGTCCAACCCTGGTGCCTGCTTCACCTGCTCCTTTTGGAAATGTCTGTGTGGCAGGACACACCATCACAGCCTGGTTCACTGGGACACCCCTGCCAGGAGCAGCCCTCTTGAGCCTTGGAAAAGAGGGAAAAAGGCACAGTGGCGTCTGCCCTGGTGTTTTGGTGCCTTGCAGGATGGGACATGTGGCAGGAGCCCAGCCCTGTACTTGTCTGTGCTTTTCTTGTCTGACCTTTACTTAGAAACAAGCCTCTCTGTTTAGAAGCAACTCTTCCTTAAGGGTGAGGTTGCAATGCTGTCAGGTAAGCCGGCTTGGTAAGAAAACATCAGAAAACATCACAAACATTTGAGTTTGAGAATTGGTCTGGAAACCAGTTTCCTTTGCCTTTCAATTGTATGTAGCTGAAGACCACTGTCTCTTGTGTCTTTTTACAGAGACTGGGTTTTTTTTATTTAGTAGGAGACTTTCCTTATATTTCAGACTAAAAGAAAGGAGAAAGCAGAGACCATGCAGTGGGTTAGCCATTGCTAAGTGCTGCAAAACAGAACGCCATGGAGTAGGTTGTTTAGAAAACTGGATGGCCTCGTCCTTTCATTATAAACAAGTCTGTTCATTAGCTGGAAAAGAAACTTTAAACATTGTCCAGACCAGAACAAACTTGTATCTCTGATCTGTTCAAATAGGTGCCTTTGCCAGGAGTGTTTGCAATAGATTAAGGTATTTTTTCCTGCAGGGAGGAATGTGCTTGCTGTGGTCTTTAATAATTCCCTTACAATAGAGATACCTTAGAGCCCATTATCTTGGTAGATAGGCAGGTCACAGCTACTTGGTTACTGCAGCAGATGAAAGGACTAGGGAATTGTCCCAGTTCCTGAGTACATATTGGGTTTCTTGGGGGAAAGGCTGCCTTTGGAGAGGCTGTGTGTGTTCTGACATGGTAAGGGGTGTGCTGACCCTGCTGGCTCCAGGGCAGGGATTGTTTCTTGCTATCAGTTGTCTCCATCAAGGTTTATTGATGGAGTCCATCTGCATACCTTATCAGCAGGATTTTTCAGCATACCATCATTTCTGATCTCTCATGGTTTCTCTGTATTTTGAACAAGTGAAAACCTGTTTTAATGTTTCTAAAGAGAGAAAATCTTCTTCAGAGCCTGTTTTTACCGTGCAAGATCTACTCTCCACTTACAGCCTGCCATCCCTTCTGTGCCCTAGTGATGAGGGAGACTCTCTGAGGTGGAAAGACAGATTTTTCCCTCATGATTACATCCAACAGGAGCTCTGTGTGGCAGGTGGAGAGAGCTGCTGCCCAGGGCTGAGCAGTGGCAGCCTGTGGTGTGATGCTCTGGACGGGCTCCAAGCGTGTGCTCGCTCGTGGAACACATCCAGCTGGGTGGTGCTGCAGGCTCTCCCTGGTGTGCTGGGGTCAGTGCCTCCTGCCTGTCTCCTATCTTTCCTTGGCAAGAAGACAATTGACTTCTCAACCCTCATTTAGCCCTGGGGAGTGAGTGGTGATGTTCAGGCTGGCAGAGCTGCAGCTGCTGTGTGGGCAGGTAGCAGTTCTCAGGGGTAAGCGAGTTGCAAGCAAACTGGAAAACTGTGCCGTTTAAGGAGCTGCTGGAGTGTCCCTGGAAAATAGCTGAGATCTGGCCTGCAGCCAAAGTGCAGCTGGAACTGAGACAAGGCTTTGTCACAAAGATGTCTGCTCCAGTTGCAGGGAGCATGTGGACCCCTGCCATGGCATTTGCCACCTGGCGTGTTCCTGCTGGTTCAAGCAGCCAGTATAGCCACATTTTGTGCTGCATTCAGGGGCAAAATAGAAACCAATCTGGATAGGGAAGAGCAAAAACTAAACCATGTGAGTGTGGACACAGTCTTCACCAAGCTGATGCAGAGGTGTGGATATTGCTCCCAAGGACTCCAGCGTGGGATCCTCCACTCTCTCGGGCAAGCGGCTTCTGCTCAAGGTTGGAAACCACAGGGTGAATCAGTTACTCCAAGGATGGTGTGATCTCTTTACGAGAGGTCTTCAGGTTGTTGGCATCAAGAAACACAAGCTCCTGATAAGAAATGGGGCAATCCTGCTCATGGTGGCTTGACAACCATTACAACATTAAAAAATCCCAAGTGTCTGCAAATAAGCTCTGGATATAGCTGTGTGGAGATGTGCAAAATCACCCATCTAGGACAGGCTGCAGCTCTCCATAGGTTCTCACACTTGTAGCAGCAGTGAGTTGTGGATGTGGCCCAGGGACCCAGTACACACTCTACTGGAAACCAGGCTCTTGGGCACTCTTCCCTGCCATCCCCATTGCCAGCTGCTGCCTGTGATGTCTTTTCTAGAAACCTTGGTAAGATCAGACATGGTGAAGCAGAATACAGGGAAAGCAGGTTTTATACCTGCTCTGGGTGCTTTGATTTACAGTCTGTGACCCTTGTTGTGGAGGGAAATTGTCATCTGCTGTCTCCCCTCTGCATGTCCACACAGATCACACTGGCACCACACCACTGGAGTGAACCCTCTTGAATCCACAGCACCCACAAATGTCCACTGGGGATTACACACCACAGAGCACCTTGGGCTGGGTCTTCAGAGACTGCTTACTCCCTATGCTTTGATAAAGCACAATATTCTCTCATTGAACTGAACATAATGCCTGAAACAAGCACAGCAGAGGGCATAGAGGATGGGGAAGAGCCCAGCATTGTTCTCTTGGCCTCAAGCAGGTCCCTGGGAGGATTACAGTGGGCAGGAGCTGTGCTGTGAGCATTGCCTGCTCCGGGGGCAGTGCCAGCCCCTTGGCAGGACTCTCCTGCCATTGCTCCAGCCTCGAGCTGTCTGCAGCTCCGCATGAGCCTGTGTGTGAACGTGTGTGTGTACATAAAAGTCCTCCCTAAGGTAGTAAATAATAGCACTACAGAGTTCATCAAATTCAAGTCTCCCAGGCATTCTGCTGGAGCTTTTCCAAAGCCTGGCAACTAAAGTGCAGGACTCTGCATGCTGAGTTCTGCACCAGCTTCAACCCACAAAGCACGTCTCCAGCAGAAGGCTCCAGGCTCCTGGAAGCATGAGATGTGGAGTGGCTGCAGATGCAGCTCAAACAATGCCTTTGCACAATAGATGTTTTTTAAAGTTTATGTTTCATCTAATATGAAGGAGATGACAATTTTAGTGTTATGACTGTTGTAATAAATTGAGCAAGCAGACCAGAGTGCAGTTAGTAGGAGATACTGTGTGAGATTGGAAGTTAGGTGGTGTTGCTACAGCCCCTTCACAAGAAGCATGTCCTGTGCTGGACATGAGTATCAAGTCCTATTGTAAAATCACAGAATTTAATTGAACTGCAATGAAAAAAAGTCATGTTTAAGTCAAATACACACTGCTTACATTGACAAGAATGTTGTTTTTCTCTGTTTTTAGTCTTTGCTATGTGGCTGTGCAGAAACAGCTGTTCACTGAAAATTACCCTATTGCCATTTAAGAATAAGTTTTGTCGTCTTAAAATTTAACTCCTGGGTCTTAAACTAGTCACATAGGCTGCTTTTATAGGAGGTGTTTTTGGTGTTGAGAGAAGGCTACCAAATGTTTCCTTCTGTAAGAAGTGTCTAAAGGAAGTCAGACAAATTCTGTACTAAAGCAAATATAACTTTCACTTTGAGTTTCATGATTTTAATTGACCTAGAGTTATAAAATATTGTAATATGTATTGATTGTCTCCAGAAAACTATCCTTTTGGCATGGTCTGCTAGCATGTTAAGATGTAGCACAACTCCAGTAATTTTAGGCTGGGATCTTATCTTAACATTCCTACTGAAAATCATAATGCTGAGGAGTTAGCACTATGCTTGCAGGGTAATTTGAATCAATAGCTGATTATTCAGAAGAAATTTGCTAGCTCTGCAAAACTTTTTGTTGAACAAATTGTTGAATGGTTTTCTTATCACAGTACCTCACTACCACTGGGAGATGATGCCAGGAAATCATGTTTGAACAAAACCTTTGTATTTTTTCTGTGGGGGAGTTAGACATTTGATGCTCGCCACCCTCAGTCTCAAATAGTAAAGAAAATATTTCTGGAAAAATTCTTTCTATTTGGTGTAGGATGATGTACAACACTTGTTTGCTCTTGGCATCCCCCAGTAAGGAATTGAACACTGATATTGTTCTTCATACAGCCCATTCAGTATCCATTCTATCACCTCTGCTGTAGTACCAAGTGCTCTGACACACCTGAGTTTAAATTAAATGATGTGCAAATATATTGCATATTGAATTACAGTAGTTAATATGGAAGCGAGTTCTAAATGTTTTAAATCAGAGGAAAAGATAGCAGAGCTGTCAGAGTAGGTGAAAGGTAAAGCAATTCATAGATCCTTTTGAGCTTAAAGCAAACCTCTCAAGATAGAGGAGAAATCCCAAAGAAGAAAATAACTTAGGTTTTTACATGACTGCATTTGGTATACATGTTTGATGTTACTTCTATCTTTAGGATCAGGAAAAAAGAGGAGGAGAAATGCACTGATGAAGGTGATACAAAAATTACCCATAGATATTCAGTATCTGCATGCACATACATGCACATGCATTTGTAAACAAATACAGCTACAATCCTTTATGCTCATAATCTGCTAATCAGCAGATCCTGACTGAAGAATTTGGCTAAAACTTTTCCTGTCAAAAATATGATTTCCCTGAAGTTGAAGTATGCCACAGAAGAATTGCTGATTGAGTTATATGCTCAAAGAAAACAATACGCCCAGTTCCAAAATGACATTTCAAAACAGAAACCTATTGTTTAATTCAGTAAATGCTCCTTTGAAAACCCTTAAATCTTGGGCCAATGCTTTCAAAAGACTTCTTTTCCTCCACTGTGTTTTCCATGGGAGGTACTGCAATGTCCTGCTCTGCTTACAGATTTGTAGACTGTCTAACACTGATCTTCAGCACAAGCAGCCGTTTCTGCATTAACTTTTCAGCCCTTCACTTTGGCTTTGGGCCATTTGTCTGCATGAAGGGGGAGTAATCAAGCATTTGTCTTGAAGGCATTTCCAACTCAAAGTGGTCAAGGCATCCAAGTATCTTGAAGTAAGCTCAACATCTGTTTGATTTTACAGTGAAAAATTAACTACTTTTACAGTTTCTTGTCATGTAAGCATAGGGAAGCCACAAAAAGGAGTTTACAGGACTTTGCCTTTCCCCATACCACTCTGATAATAGCTGCTGGTAGCTACTGAGCCACATCTGAAACATTTCTGCATCCCTAGATGTGCCTGTTTGTTTCTTGTTCTTGAAAAAGTTCAGATAACCCAGACAGATGCTGACACTGGATGTGCTGTATTACATCAGATTTAGGAGTGTGCTGGTTGGAGACAAAATCTCCTGAGCAAAGCAATACTTTGAAGGTTGTGTTTGAGTTAGCCTGTTTGGGTACAGCAGAAGCAAAACTGCTGTAATAGCAGTCTCAGTCTAGACTGCTTCTGAGTCACACAATGGACATAGGAATAGTTGGACATAAAAAAGGAGGTGTTGGAGGAACAAGAACTCTGCTGTGGCTAGAAGTGATGGTGGTGGTTTGACTTTGGTCAAAATGATACTGGGCATGATGTGCTGATTGTTCTGACATGGTATTGGATCTGTTTCTAGCAGGTGGTAGGAATCAAGTTATCTCTGATATTCGCATCTCAGTTCATTAGCAATGATAACTGAATGTCACAGGAATTTTTTTGGTGTATGTGCACCCACCATCATGAATGATGGATGCATAACTCAGTTGTTGTTTCATGAGCTATTTGCCAATCCTGTAGCAGCCTTTTCCAGTCTATGCCAGCTTGGAGGTCCTCCTTGCCTTTCACATACATCCTGCCACTGTTACTATGCTTTTGTTCCTTTAGGATGAAGTCATGCCCTTCAGTCAGAGAGACTGAAGCTAGCAGGTTCTTGGCAGGCAGGCATTGCCTGAGGCAGAGGTGAGAGCTGGCAACTGAGCTATTTGCCTGGTGGATTGCAGTGTTTAAGGTGCTCCTCACTACCTAGAAGGCTTTACATGATCTTGGCTTGGGCTTGCTTTCCTTCTCTTGAGAACTAGCCACAACTGAAATGAGTAGAGAGTTTGACCCCACCATGGCATAAAGGGAAGGTGCTGTTCTTCAGTGGCCTTGAATGTGCTCCTTGCTGGGGTGTAAATGCCTGGTGGTGGTGTCCAGGGCACAAGGTACAGGACCCATCCACTAGAGGTGTTAGAGATGGTTAGGGGTGAAAGCTGGCGTGGTCCTGTATATGGTTAATGTCTTGGGAAGATAAAAAGAAGAGGAAGAACAATATGAAATCAGCACTTTTGAAAGCCATTTTATATGCATTTCATTCAGGGAACAGAGGTAATTCAGAGCTAGGATTGCCTGCTTCTGGGCTTGATAAAAAATCTTAAAATGGAGAAATAACACACAGCAATGTTTCTAGCTGCCTTGTAAAATTTTCTCATGGTCCTGCAAAGCTCGATTTGGGAGTTTCGTAGGACTGGATTCTTCCATCTGTTGTGCTGCATTTAGAATAAATTTTTTGCTCTTACCATCCCCCAACAGAGGCAGCTGTGGAGTTTGGGTTTTCACTTTGCAAACAGTATGTTAGTACCTAAATTCTTTTCTCTTCTTCCCTAGTATTTTCTGGTTCCAGAGATTTTGGAATCCACTTTACCATGTAAATGCTACTAAAGCCATGTCATCTGCTTTTCCTGAACATGCAAGTATTCAGGAGTAGAATTACCAACATGGGGTTAGGTTTTTCTTTTTTACACATTAAGCCTTTTAAATCCACAAGTAAATATAGTGATCTGATTTGCCAGCAGCAAGTATTCATGTAACTTGATCAGACCTCAGGATCTTTGAGAAAACCACATGCCATTTAGCCTCTTTCTATACAGAGGAATTTGGACAATTCATCATTATACTGAGGGCCTTATTAGTTGACAGAAGGGTTAACTGACCTTCAAACAGGAACTCAACGGTTTGCCTGCAGGGAACATATTCCATGGTGAGTTGACTACTTAAGCACTTTCGATGTAAAGTAAAAACAATCTCTTGTGTCAGGGTATAATTCAAAGAACAAAGGACCATTTTGCTCAATTGTGCAGGCAGCAGAAGTTATTTTTGTCTCTTGCCTGTCATATTCACGTTGTACAAGAAAGTCGTTTTGTTGAGGAATGATTTGTTCTGCTGAGGTTCTTTGTGTAATTTTTGAACTGGAGACCACCACTGTGTTCTGTCATTGAAGCAAACAATGTACAGTCTTGAAAACAGCTTTGTGTTTTGTCCTATTTTCAAGGGGGCATTTGCTTTGGGTGTGTGAATTGATTTATGGGCCCTTTTGAGCTATTTAACTGCCTTCAAAAATGCCTGGTAAATGGATGTGTAAGTGAGGGGTTTTATCAGGTATGTCAGTCCTTTTCCTGTTAAAGGAACATGTGCTTGACCTGTTTCGGGTGCACTCTGCCATAATGATAGGTAGATGATGTGCATATTTTCAAAGCCTCTCTTTTTGTTGCTGGCTGCCATCTCTTTATTAAAAGTGTTGCATGTTGCTGGTGTCCTCTGTTGCTGCCTCTTTCTGTGTAATTAAGGAGGTCAAGTGGCAGCCTCACTGCATGGAAAATCTTCTCCTGATAGCACTACTGTGTACAAAGCATGTCTGTGCTTTCAGCAGTGACAGTGCATCACGAAGTTAATTGAGTAACTTCTCTCTGTGGTTCGTGCCAAAGAAGTGCATTTCGTGAAGGTGTGAATCCTAACTCTGAAGTTGGTGCTCAAAGTATGAAATAATTTTAAAAACATTATAAATCTGTTAAGGGTCCTCATTTCCACTGAGGGTGACAAACACTACAAGGCTGCCCATGACCACATTCTTTGTTCCATTCTACTTTTCACTGCCAGATTTTTTTCTGATTTTCTGTATACTCAAAATGTCAGCCCAGTGCCACGCTCCTCAATGTGTCTTGTGAATGTTTTCCCATTATCCATGGCAGGAGTATGTTCTGAGCCAGTCCTTGTACCTCTGCCTAGAAGATCTCACAAGGGCTTTTGCTCCATAGGCTTGTCCTGTTCTTGGAAGTCGATTCAGCTTTTAGCACCCACAGTGCCTTACAGAGGAGCTCCTCCACTTAACCAAGTGCTGTGTAATCAGATATCTTGGTTTAGTGTGCTGTTTGTGGGAGGGGCAGGGAAAGATAGTTGGGTTTTGATCTGCAGGATTCCTCACCTGGCTTACTCTTTTGCGGAGGAGACAGCAAATGGTTGTTCCTAGTTCAGTTTTGCTTTTTCACTCTTGGTTTACTCTTAAGCCTTCTGCTGTGTGCCTGTCTGCCATTTCTCTTCCTGTCCTGAGAGCCTTGCTCTACTCACTCTTCATTGTAGGAGAGAAACTGGGATTTTTGTTTTTAGTTGCTATCCAACTGACATCTGAACGTTTCAACAAGTGATGTCCATCCTTGCTCTGTTAGTGTTCTTATTTCCAAGATGTGCAAATCCTGGTCTCTAATCTTAGAGTTATTTCCCCATTTCTCTTCCTTTTCTCACTCACACTTGCTACTTCCATGCACAAGTGATACATCCATAATTAGCTTTTTACAGTGATCACGTCTGTATTAATCTCACCACTTTCTTATAACTGATTTATTTTCCACCCTGCCAACTTCAGAGTCATTTCCCTCTCCATGAAGGGAGAGGCCTTGACATGTGCCTTTTCTCCTCCCAGCATGTGATTGCAACCCTCGTGGCATCCAGACCCCGCAGTGTGACCGTGCCACTGGGCAGTGCATCTGCAATGAAGGGGTGGAAGGGCTGCACTGTGACAAGTGCTCCCGGGGCTACTCCGGCTTCTTCCCTGACTGCGTGCCGTGCCACCAGTGCTTTGCCCTCTGGGATGTGATCATCAGCGAGCTGGCTAATAGGACCCAGCAGTTCTTGGACAGGGCTAATACCCTAAAAATCACTGGAGTCACTGGCCCATACCAGCAGACACTCAACACACTGGAGGAGAAGCTCACTGAAATTAAAACCATCATCGCTCAAAACCCAGCAGCTGAGCCCCTGAAGAACATTGGGAATCTCTTTGAGGAAGCAGAGTGAGTACAGCTGTAGTTGCATGGATAGCCTGTCCTGGGAAGGAGTGGGAGTTCCAGTGAGCTGGGATTTACTTGAGTGATGTCCCCATGCTGGGCTGGGGGTGCTCTGGTTTGACTCCTCTGGCTGTGTGAGGGTACTGTGGCTCCTGGAGCACCTCTCCATGCTCAGCACTGGCATGTGAGTGCCCATCCTGGGAGCAGAAACTTGGCCAGGGCAGGCAGGAGCAGTGCAGCTGCCAGCAGTGCTGGGCTGGGGTTGTCCTGCTCCCACTGCTCTCCAGGCAGCTAATTACCACGGAGCCACTCATGCTTGTCTTGTGCTGCCCCAGGGCAAAGGACAAACACTGCTATTATGTGAGAGAATGAAGAGGGGGAGAGATTAAATTCCTGGATTTCCGAGTGTAGCTGATGAGTTGGAAACTTGGGCTTCTTTCCACACTCTGAGCACGTGTGGGGGAAGCACCAGGTTTTTAACAAGGATTGTTTCCATTTTTCTCAGAGTAGAAGCCTTGTATTTTCTTTTAGGGTTAAGCATACAAAAGATGGTAGTCTGGAGATGGGGCAGCCTAACATTAAGTTGGATTACAGAGGCTTTCTAGCCCTGTCTGCAACTGCTCCAACTTGCTTGTGCATTGTAAAGGGATCTGCACAAAGCAAAGGGGTGAGGATTAAAGCACAAATGTCTCAATTAGGATAAGTTTGTGTCCTACAGCTCCCCTCCCTCCTGCTGGAGAGCTGATGGTTGCTGCTGCTTCTGGGCTCTGTGTGTATTGAGGGAGGTCAGAGCAGCTGCTCTGATCCTAACATACTGCTGCTTTTCCCTAGCATACCTTATGGTATCTGTTCTTGCTCTTCTCAGGCTGTCTACAAAAGTACTGGGTTTTGGAGGAATCCTGGAAAACAGCAAGCTTTTGGGCTATTGAGAGAGCTGTAAATTGATCTTAGATCTTAAATACTGCCTTGATTCTTTCAGAATGAGGAAATGCTTGGCTTGATGGGATCACCATGCATGGGAATAGCTTCCTATGCCCACTTCTGTTCCACAGCAGCTTTGACATGTAATACTCGCTTTTCCTTTTAGGGTCATCCCACTAGCTAATGCCTGTTCCATGTCTCACTGAATGAATGCTTAGAGCAAGAGGTTTTCCTTCAAAACCCTGGTGAGGAGGGATCTTTACAGAAGAGTTTAAAGAATCCATTGTGTTAAAGCTAAGGTTTTCCCCTCCCTGCTTCTTGAAGTTCAAATGTGTCTGATGAGCTCGTAGGAATCAAAACTACATTTGAGCTGTGTGGGATGGGAAGCAAATTATGTATGGATCATAGTAGTCAACTCTGACCTATGCAGTTGCCATGATACAAGAGCATTACACCAGTCCTCTGGAATCTCCCTCCAGTTAATCTTACACAAAGCAGCTGTTTTCTGAGCAATTTGGTGCTTTGGGTTTATAAATGTGCTGTAGATTAAAAAGTAGTTTTGTAAAATAAAGGAGACAAAACAGTATTCTAGGCAGGCATGTTGTTACAAATCACTTGGAACACCACTGAGGGAGGACAGGTCCTGCCATGGGAGAAGCTGGGTACATGTCCAGCCACCACGCTCCAGTGAAGTATGAAGCATATGACCCTTCTTCCTCCCTGTGTTGAGTCCTGTGTCTGTTTTCCAGAAAGCTGACAGCAGATGTTACAGTTAAGATAGCTGACATAGAAGAAAACCTATCAGCCTTAGCAGCAAAGAGCAATAGCACAGACACGGACCTGAGCACGCTGGAGACAGATGCCAAAAGTCTCGACCACGTTGTGAAAGAACTTGCAGAGCAGCTAGAGTTCATCAAGATCTCTGATGTTCGGGGTAAGTGTCACAGGGAGGGGGATAAAGCAGCAGGGCGGCCAAAGATTTAATCAGTGCATGGGTTTAAGTACCAGATTAATCTTTTAACTTGTAATAAAACACAGTTCCACAGGTTCTTTCTGTGCATTAGCAGAGTTGCTGATGCAGCAGGAATTTTTGCCCCCTCACCCTGTCTCTCTTCCTCTGCACATGGCGAAGCTGGCTCAAATTCCTGGGGCACAGAATTGTCTTAAGATATCATGCTGAGCATATTGTAGATGAGACACAACAGAAGAAAGTGCACCATAGGTTTCAAGATATGCCTGGACATCCCCCTTGCTCCCCTCAGTCTGTTAAATTGCTGCTTCTAGGTGAAAAAAAAGAACTGGTAAAGGGCCCGGTTCTTCTGAGCCACCCAAGCCTTGCATGTCCATTAGCATACTGAAATGGGCCAAGAATCAAAATTTGCTGGAGGAAATGTCACCAAATTATTTGGAAATTTGGAAAGCTGAGTTCAAAGAAAGTATTTCTAATTTCTCTTAAAAATTTTCTGGTTTGAAGGAAGTCTGAGATTGTTTCCAGTGAACATGGGAGATTTCAGAGTGAGGCAAGTAGCATGTGGAACAGGGGTGTCCCTGACTTTTGGTATTCTGCAAAGGAAAGCTGCCCCAAGGTAGAGTATAGCCAACCCCACAGGGTCCCTCACACCACACAAGGCCTCTCCAGGAGTTACCCAAAATCAACAGTTCCATAAATCAGCATCTTTCATCAAGCAGTTGTTTCTTAGGAAAGCTCTGACCAGTTTCCAAGCAGTGACTCCATAAGCCAGACATCTCAGGGCAAGCAATAAGAATTAATGGGATAAGGGAATCCTTAGAAAACATACTGTTCCTCTAAAATCCTTAAAAGGCCATATCTCCTTTTTATCCCCTTAGGGCAAGCAGAATTCAGTCACTAGGGCCAGAGAAAGGCTTAACTTCAAAGTCCAGCTTGACACACTGTCCACCAAGCAAAAAAGCAAATTTTTTTTCTACAAGAGGCCAAATGGTGTCATCCTTGCAATGGCACTGAACACAGCAGCCAGGGCCAGCATTTCATTTAATGTGATGTGATACATCACTAACCCTAACATCTGTAATATACATTACTTTGGGTTACTTCACGGAGTTCTCATCAGCTCCCTCTGATTTCTGCAGGAGCCTTGGATAGTATCACCAAGTATTTCCAGATGTCCCTGGAGGCAGAGGAGAGGGTCAATGCCTCCACTGTTGATCCTGACAGCGCCCTGGAGCTGTCAGCGCAAACACGGCAGGAAGTGGAAGACTTAATCAATGAGAAGGAGGCCCAGTTCAAGGCTAAACAAGAGGAGCAGTCGCGCCTGCTGGATGAACTCGCTGGCAAGCTGCAGAGCCTGGATCTGTCTGAGGTGGCTGAGAAGGTACACAGCTGAGAATGGCTGGGATAAAACCCCTAGCAAAAATAGAGTGGGGTTTGTGATGGAGCAATGGGCAGGGACTGTAGGATGTGACAGTGTGAGATGTGCAGTTGGTTCATGAAAAATGCACCTTGCTTGGTTGGGGAACACCTCGGTTTTGTGGGCTAGAACTGGGTTGTTTAACTGCTGGGCTCTGACACTATTGGCTTTCAAAGACCTTTCATGTTGGTCTCCCTCCTGCTCTTCCCAGCCCCAACAGAGCACCTGTTTTTGCATCACCCCTGTTCTAATCCAATGTTCTTTGTTAGGGATTGAGTTCCCATGTGCAGAAAAGCGTGGCAAATCCACTGGGCTGAGAGCCATCATCTTAAGCCTATCCCAAGTTCAGTGCTTGCTTTCCCTGGGCTCCCCTCTTCCCTTCTACAGCTCCTGTGCCTGTACAGTGCCTGGCCAGGCTGCATTCTGCTCACACCCACGGGCCTCAGCACCACCCCAGGCTCATCCTCCTGCTCCAGGCAAAGCAGAACTTACAGGGAGCTGGAGCCAAAAGGGCATTTTCTCTATTGAAGGTGCCTGCTCATCTATAAATATGATTAAGGATGGCTTTTTCTTAGGAGAGGCTGGGTGTTCCCTCAGTTTCTCTTTGATGTTGGCCGGCTGCATTCAGTGAACAATCCCTAAACAACCCTGGGTGAAGGCAGGCTGCAGGGCACTGCTCATTAACTACCCTGGGCAGGCCAGGCCTGTGATAGAGACTGAGTTCTTCACACACTGATTGTCCCTTGTCCTTTACAACTAATCATCCCTCCCACTCCCTTAGCCCTCCTTTTTTCTCTGGAGGGAAGAAAGAAACATCTTTTTGTTTAGTTTCCCTTCCCGTATATTCCTGCACTGACTGTTCTTAAGAACTGAAGTCTTGGGTAGATATTTATCAAGGCAGTAAATACTGAGTTGCTTGGAGGTGTAATCATGAGACACACACAGACACACACACATCTTTCTGCTTTCTAGCTACTGCTGGGTTACGTGCCAAACAGGTAAGAGGGACTCATTTACACTTCACAGGAGACAGTTGCAGCTAACTTGGCTCAGCCCCTAGGTTTTCCCAGGGAGGTTTTTTGGCTGCAAAACCTGAGTTAGTGACTATCATTTGGCAAAAAGAGACTGGGGGCGGGGAAAGAAAAGGTAGAAGAACCTCACAAGAATGGGGAATTTTCTAATTTTTCCTCTAGTTAAACTAACTCCTGTGTTATTTCATTACCAAACAATTGACCAAGTAGTGGATAATTCTCAGTGCAATGTTGCTGATAGAAATAATTTCACCTCTTAAAAAAAAAGTTTACTCTGAAATTTTGTGTTAGAACAGTGCCCTACTGCAGCCCCCCCGACCCCTGGCAATGGCAGTCAGGCTGTGAGTGCTTCCCCTGTGTCCCTGCAGACGTGTGGCGCTGCTCCGGGAGCCTCCTGTGAGTCCGAGTGCGGGGGTTTGACCTGTCGGACGGATGACGGGAAGAAGAAGTGTGGAGGCCCCGGCTGCGACGGGCTGGTGACTGTAGCTCATAACGCCTGGCAGAAGGCTATGGATTTTGACAGAGACATCCTCAGTGCATTAGCAGAAGTTGAGCAACTCTCCAGAATGGTAATATGCCAAATCAGTTGTTAAGATAGTAACAAAGGAAAAAAAAGTCTGTCTGTTGTAGCACATACACTAACTGACAAAGTATGTGCTGGTTTTCTGCAGAAAAATACTTCTTTTGAGTTGTGTAATTTCATCATGCTTGTAAATATCTTCAGAAAGGGAGCTTGCTAAAGTGAAGCTTCATGGATAACTAAACATCAGCCTGAGTTGTTTAAACTAGCACTGGTGGTATGGATCAGGGCCAGCTTCCAAGTGTTCTGTGAGTTTTATGAGAAAAAGCATTCCTTGTAACTATAACTTCTGACTCCAGATGAATTGTTTTAAAATGAGCCCTAAAGCATAAGAAGATAAGCAAGCCTTTCATTTTCCTCTCTTTAGGTTTCTGAGGCAAAACAGAGAGCAGATGAAGCTAAACAAAATGCACAAGCTGTTTTGCTCAAAACCAATGCTACAAAAGAACAAGTGGACAGAAGCAATGAAGATCTGAGAAATCTTATTAAACAGATTAGAGACTTCCTAATGCGTAAGAATGTTACATTTTAATTACATTTTACATCTGGGTTTGTAAAACTAGCTTTGTATCTGTATTATCTTCCAAGGGTTAGTGCAACAGTTGTCATCATTCCCCCATCTCCCCTAGAAAGAAGGCGTGTATGATGAAATCTGGAAACACAAGAAAAACTAAGAGAAAACCAAGATAATAAGAAAGTGAGAGCAAACTGTGACATGTTCTTGTGTGCGTTTCAGCTGAGGCTGTTGTACTGCTGTACTTTGCCAAGTATGTCTGTAAGTTCTGGCTAGAAAGACAAAGTAGTATTAAAGGGGAAGTAAGTCAGAAACTGCATTTCTCTCTCTGCAAGAAAGCAGGTAAAGGTTAAATGAGAGCCTTGTTTGCCAGCAGCCCATTCCTTGCCTGTTTGCTCAGGGCTGGCTATGCTGGGAGCACAAGTACATCTACGTGCAGCTGCTCGTTTTGTTTCCTGTGGGCTCGGGTCCCCCCCAGAGTAGTGCAGCTGAGCACCAAGATCTTCAAATGGCTTCCAAAAGAGCTGTGCCAGCAGGGCCTCTACACCTGCTGGGCCTCTCCTGAGAGGGAATTTTTGCCTTGGGAAGTAGTTTTAACGCCTTGATTTTCCATAAATCTGGAGGAGGAAGTTTTCCCATGATTTTCCTTCTTAAGGAAGCAGCTGAACAAGAATTTGAGTGTAGAGATGTGACAGAGGGAAGCTTTTACTCACGTCTTTGTCATTTGTGTCCATTTGCTAGAAGACAGTGCTGACCTGGATAGCATTGAGGCAGTGGCTAATGAAGTGCTGAACATGGAGATGCCAAGCACGCCCCAGCAGCTGCAGGCCCTGACAGAAGATATTCGTGAGCGTGTAGAAAGCCTTTCTGATGTCGAGGTCATTCTGCAGCAGAGCACTGGAGACATTGCCAGAGCAGAAATGCTACTGGAGGAAGCTAAAAGAGCAAGGTATGCAGCCCTGTTTCATCTCATTGCATCAGAAAATGCAGTTTAACTTTCCCTGATGTAAACTCTCATTCCTTCCTTAAGGGGCAAAACCAGCCCTTTGCAGCATACGTTCTTTTTCCAATTCCAAAGTAAGAGCACTTTTAGCATTAACAGTCTTGCTCCACAGCAAAGGTGCAACAGATGTTAAAGTCACTGCAGACATGGTGAAAGCAGCACTGGAAGAAGCTGAAAAAGCTCAAAATGCAGCTGAAAAAGCCATCAAACAAGCTGATGAAGATATTAAAGGAACTCAAGACCTGCTGACTTCAGTGAGTTCTTTATGAATATTTCTTAAAACAATAGAAACAGCACCAAGTCTGATACTTAGAAACTGATACAAGCCTGTCTAGGGAAAGCTCTCTGGTACTGCAAAGCAAAAGCTGCAGTTAAAATGCATCTAAACCATTCCTGCCTTCACATCAACTTTGAGTGAGTAGGACAGATTCTAGGGGATTATTTGCTTATAAACAAACCAAACCACACAACAACAACAAAAAACACCAAAAAGCTTTTCTAACCCTGTTTTCTGCACCAGCCAAGTTAAATGAGCAGGACTGTAGCCCTCTAAACGAGGAGGTCTGACAAGATCCGTGGCAAGCCACACCTCTCAGCCACACTGGCCATGTATTGGTGTCCTCAGTGTAAACCACGACTGCAGCACCAGACTTAAACAAACAAATGCTGGATTGAAGTGCCAAGTGCTGCAATCTTGTCAGATAAAGTATTTGCAGACTTCATCTCAAAGCCCTCACAAGACCACAGTGCTATCTGTACCTATGAAGCTTGGCCAGTTTAGAAGCTTCACAAGTCCATTATCACATGATGGAGTCAAACATCTGAAGTTTTGTCAGCAGATTAGTCAACTCTTGCATGTATAATAAAATCAAATAGTTTTTACCATGTTCCTTAATGCTTTTACTGCCCCATATGTACCATTCTCAAGCACTGAGCTTTTTCACCATGACTGCAATGGGCCATTTTTAGCAAAACTAAAACATTGTTTTTAAATCAGATCTATGGACACAAACTAGATAGTTGAGCATGGTTTATGGAGAAAGTTTAATATTATATTCATTGTCTTTTGAAAGTCTAACTCTCATTCATCTTTCTCTTAGATTGAATCTGAAAATGCAGCATCTGCAGAAACACTGAACAATGCTACCTTACGTCTGTTTGAGCTAGAGAAGAGTGTTGAAGACCTTAGGCAAAAGGCTGCTACAAATTCAGGGAATGTGGGAAATATAGAAGACAAAATTGCTAGTGCAAAACAAAATGCTGAAGAAGTTAAAAAGGTGAGAAGCTTAGGAAAAATCCTAAAGAGAAGCCAGCAAAACTCCCTTTGGCTAAAGGGAGATCAAAGAATATATGTGATCCATCACATTTATTGTTCATATTCTGGGGTGGAAAATATTCCAACATTTATGCTTTTACCAGAGATAGCTACTTTTTACTTTGGTATCAGATCCTGAGAGAGATGTATTGGGAAGTTTTCAGGTTCTGAAATAACTGCAGGAAACTTGTCAGCCTTTCACAGGTATGTTTCTGTTCCTCAGCTTTACTATCTGTCACAGGAGAACTGGAAGTTTTTTTCCCACTTGTATAGAGTATTTATGGTTCTATGACAATGATAGTTTCAGGACAAACCAACCAGAATCTGGCACATACATAACCAAACAACAGGAAAAATAATTAACGTAAAACTGAAGTAATTGGTAAATATCAGAAATGCAAGATTTTCTCTTTGAACATATGGCATTACTCCCAATGTTTGCTACACACTTTTTGTAATAGCAAAAAAATGTTCATTAACAAAACAATCAACCAATCTGCCAAAGGAAGTTTCATTGCTCCCATCTTGTCTGTAGTTAGCCTACCAATCTCCAGAGAGCCATTTTCTGACAGGCGAGCTGCATTATCCATCAACTCAACAATATCCAAACACTAAGTAGTATTTCAGGTGCTGTCAAGTAAACACAAGAAAATTCCAGTGCAGCTATGGTTTGTTATCTTGTTCAATGGTTGAATTTAGTTGGGCCATAGGACTTGTTAATCAAAAAGCACAGCTGAGAAAAACCAGCCTCTTGACTTTCCCAGCACCTTCACCAACACCAACTGGGCAGCTAGTTCAGTTCTTGTTGCTGGAAGGGTGGCAAGGGTATTCCTCCCCAGATGCAGCCAGGAGCAGTGCCATGTGCAGCTTTCCAGCGGTTCTAGGGGCCATGGCTTCCATTAGTTACAGAACCCTGCAGCTGAATCCCATGAATCTCTGCCAAGTGCCAGTATTGAAGCTGTAAAAATACCACAGATCTGCAGAAGAACAACTGATGAGTCTTCACCACAGCTCTTAGTCTTGGACGGGAAGTAGGAAATACCCTGACACTGTTTCTGCTTTTGTTCAGTGAGCTCCCAGCATAGTCGCCTTGCACCTGGATTGGTAAAGGGCAGAGGCAGGAAAAGCCAACTCCCACTGTATTGGCTTTGCATGAGCTCCATCTTGTGTTTGAACTCGGAACAGGTCCTCAACAACGAGCTGAGCGGCAAGTACAGAACCGTGGAGGAGCTCATTGCCAAGAAGACAGAGGAGTCGGCTGAGGCCAGAAGGAAAGCAGGCGTGCTGCAAGATGAAGCCAAAGCCTTGTTGGCTCAAGCAAACAGCAAACTCCAGCTGCTCAAAGGTAAGGCTGTTCTGAGAAGGTAATTTGGCACCTTAGAACATGAAGCAATTTCATGCTGTTAATCAGCTATTCATCAGCAGAAAGGAAGGCTTGATCTGCTTTCCTTACTCTTACGGACATAAAAAAATCTTTTGAAGCCAAGATTTATATAGAATAAGCTGAAACTTGCAGGTGAGACACAAATTTTTGGTATGGCACCTCTCACTCCTCTCAGAACCACCACAGGGAAGGAACAAACCTACTTTGCTCAGGACTCATCTGTTCCAGCAAGACCCCTTCTCCAAATAGTACTCCCTCACCCCACTCTGGAGAGCTCTTAAAACAAAAGCTAATCAGGAGTTCCAGTTTACAAATTAATTTAACATTTACTGTTGACAAAGTTGATTGAACCGGTCTGCCCCTTGCTACCAGAGATAGAATTAAATTTTCTTTCTGGTTTTGCCAGACCAGGAACTCATTCTTCCCCTCTTTGCTACTCCTGCATAGTTACTGTGATTTGCTGAGTAGTCTTAATCATCACAAGCCAAAATATTTCACTGCTCTGTAAAAGCTATCACAGAGCAAGGAATGACGATTAACCCTCAAAATATACTTTTGGATTTTCACCTTTGGAAAATAACTTCCTTATTCCTTTATGTCCCTATGTTAAGGAAACAAAAAAGGTGCCATTTCAGCCTTTGTTGATTTTGTGGGTTTTTTTTGTTTGTTTTTGGTTTTTTTCCACAATTGGAGTGAGTATCTTCCACAATGGAAATAAATTTGAATAGTAGTTTATTTATAACTATAATGATTTACATGCATTAAAACACCTAAGCTTGTATTTTTGCCTTCTTTTGCCTACAGATTTGGAAAATACGTATGAGAACAATCAAAAAGTTCTGGAAGACAAAGCCAAGCAGTTGGTGGAGCTGGAAGCGACAGTTCGCTCCCTCTTACAGACAATCAGCCAGAAAGTTGCTGTTTATAGCACTTGCTTATAAACAGGAGTGGAAGTGCTTGTGTTCAGGATGGGTTTTACAAGTATTATACTAGTTCTTTTTGACATTACACTAAGACCTGATAAGATGAACAGGTTTTATATTGACTTTAAAGCCACAGAACCAAAGAAAAGTAATTTTTTGATGTTGAAAATAAACAGTACTTTTGTATCACTGTATGTACCTAGTATGACTCATTAAATTCCTTCCTATTTTCAGTAGCTGCAATAGTGCATCAATTAATCCTTGAGCAACTCTTGTTCTTAAACTGGTTAGAGTTCTAATAAAATCTTGGCTTGAATGATGTGATTCTAAAGACAGGTTCCTATCACTATGAAATACAGTATGGTGACTCAGACCAAATTACCAGTGAAAGAAGAAATACCATCCACATGTAGTTAGTTATGCCACAGTACTCAAAAAGGATTGCGTACCTCCTACATGATACCCATTTAGGCTTAAGACTGTCACTCACTGTAACCCTTTGTGCCCAACCTCTGAGTCAATGATGTGTTTATCCAGCTGTGTGCTGGACATCTGTCCAGAAGGATCCTGTGAGAGACAGTATAAAAAGCTCTGCTGAAATCCAAAAAGGGTACATCAACTGGCTTCCCTTGACCAGCTATATGGGTTATCTTGTCATAAAAGGAAATCTGGTTTGATAAGCAGGAATTTCCTCCCATCAACATATGCTGGCTGTGATCAATGGCTGCATTGTCTTTCAGGTGTTTTTTGATACCTCCCAGAAAAATCTCCATAACTCTACCAGGCATTAAAGTTACACTGACAGCCCTCTGACAGCCAGTTTCTGAGGTCTGCCTTGCCCTTCTTGGAAATCAGGGACAACTTTCACCAGTTTCTAGTCACCTGGGACCTCTCCAGATTACGAAGACTGCTTTTTAAAAAAAAAAAAAAAAAAAAAAAAAATCAACAGGGATTTAGTGATGACAGCAGCAGCTCCCTGAGGATTCTTGAATCCCATCAGGGCCCATAGATTTTGTAGGGATCCAGCTGGAGGACAATCCAGCTCAGGGCACTGAGATCCCCTTGGTCCATCATCTGTGTTGAAGAGAGGCAAAGAGGCAAAGATCATGTTAAACATCTCTGCCTTGTCCCTGATTCTGTTTGTGACATGACCATCCTCATCCTGTAATGGGACAGTGTTATGTGCTTTGCTATTAATATATTTGAAAAAACTCTTTTTATTGTTCCCCACAGTTCTAGCAAATTCAATTCCAGTTGAGCTTTGGCCACATGAATTTTATCCCTGCAGTGGCCAGCAGCATCTCTGTATTCTTCCCCAGGCACCTGACCATACTTCCACTGGGCATACACCTTCCTTTTTTATCTTGTTTCCAAGAGAAGATTCCTGTTTTCCTCACCTGCTTGACTTCCAGCACTTGGGAATTGCCTGTTCCTGTGCCCTTTAGGAGGTGATCTTTAAAAAGTGACCAGCGCTGGTAGACTTCAGCACCTGAGAAAGCATTTTCCCTGGGGCCTGTCAAATATATGGGACTGGGACAAAGCCTCAAGCTGCTCTCTAGGTGATTCCTCATGTGGCATGCATTAGTGTAGAAACATTTCAGGAAGATTAGGGGAAAGAACTACAAAAATTCAGAAGGCACCTAATGAGTCAGTTAAGGAGCTGTACACAGACAGCTCTAAGAACAGCCTGTACTTAAATGATGTGCAAGAGTAGCATCCAGTTCACCATAACTTTATCTGTATTACAGTGCACCTTCAGAGAGCTGTACAGTATGGCACAAACTGATTTACAGCTACAAACATTCATCAGCTACACAAGTCAGCACCCAAAACTGCAATGTGTCTGCACATCCTGACTGGTAACTCTGACCCCAGGATTTTATCTGTGTATGTTCTTTGACTGACACCTTACCTAACTTCGACTAACATCAAAATCAGGACAACTATGGCAGGATACAGCACCACCTAAGCAAACTGAAGGGCATTATGGTTAAAGAAATAATTATCCCTAAGCTCCAGAGGTTGCAAAGACAATGAACAAACAAAAAAAAAAAAAAAAATCCTTTGAAGGAATTGATCATCACAGCAGCATCATGCACTGCTCACTGCCAGTACACTCAGCAGCTGCTAGAAAGTGCCAATTTGGCAGCACTCGGGCCTAAGTGCCATGAGATCATTGACAGGTGGCTCAGCAGCTCATTTTACTTTTACAAATGCTCTTTTGTACACTTAACTAGAATGAGAAGGACAGTGAGAAATAACAAAAATAATTTTAAGGCCTTGATTTTTAAGTGTCTGGAAAACTACAGTCTCCAGTACATTTAGTAGTATTACTGATTACAAGTTTCCCTGGCTTTTCAAACTTCATTTTACATAAAATGAGATACAAACTTTTGTAACTGATGAACCTCAAGAATGAATTGCTGTAAGACTGCTACAACTATTCAGGAGGTGCAAGGAGTGGACACAAAACTTTCTGGAAGAGCAAGGCTTCTGGGAAGAACTTGTAAATCACATGATTAACACTTAACATTTACCTGTGTTAAGCCAGAAGTGATTCTGAAATGCCAAGATCTGTTGGAAGAATCAAGCTTTTCTGCCCTGTTGTCTTTGCTTTCCGTTCAGCAGCTTCCTACTAACACCTGAAAGCAGATTCACATTAATTCACTAACCCAGCATACCCATGAATCAGATGAAGATAAGCTTAATGAGGTGTCATGGTTTAACCCCGTCTACATCTAAAGGAAGAGTTAAGAAAATAAATCTCAATGAAGAAGAGTATAGCTGGTTTTGCTGATTAACTAGTATGGTAATGCTGGCATCCATTTCCATCACTCACTATGGAAAATGGATCAATACATGAATAAGAAGCTATAAAGCAAGCTAGAAAGATACAACTATCTTGTCTATACACAAAACCAAGTAGCTGTAGTATCACTTTCTGAACATGCACTTCTCATTCCATTGGCATAATGAAAAAGGACAAGCACAACACCAGCAGGTATTACAGTTTTCTTCAAGGCAAGAACCCAGCAAAAAAAGAAAAAAATGGCACCTTGGAAAAGCAGTTAAAATTAACTACTGGATTTGGGCATGCTCAATACACGTTAAAGATTTTCCAAAGATGCCATCTGTTTTTGAGTGTCCTCACATAATCAACAACCTAGACAGTACAGAATCCAATCAGCAAACAAAATCCAAGAAGACCCTCCAACCATGTCAAATATTTATTAAGCTCTCTTGCTACAGAAGAGACAGAAAGAGAGAAAATAGAAAACAGAAGAGAAGAAAGTATGTCTTACTTGTGTGGAGAGCTGACACTGCAGCCCTTATGTGTGGAAGGTGCAGAATAACCCTCATGTCATAGCACTTGGAAACAAACATTGCTTCACTACCCAGTTTTAGCATTTCAAGTTTAAGAGAGCTGGACAATGGAAGCTTTAAAACAAAAAAGATTAGGTAGCAGTACAATGAATTTGTCTTTCATCTTTCGTTTCTCAATCAGCATTCAATTTTTCCCCTTGCAAGTTTTCAATATGAAAACATGACATGGATAATCACACCAAGTAATTTTCCCTTTAAAAAGTGAATATAATTTTAATTGATCTACACAAGCCCCTCTTCTCCCAACATGGCAACACTACTAGGTCAGAGCAAGTTTTGGTACTCATATGTAAGAAGTAGTTTAAATACCAAAGTTAATCCCTTCAGAAAGAAATACATTTTTGTGCGGAAGTGACAGTGGCGTTTTAAGTGCCAGTGGCATTTTAAGTGCCAGCATTCAACTGGTTTATTGTATCACTACTTCATATAAGAAAACACAAGGTATGCTGGACAATTATCCAGAGTTCTGACCAGCACATCTGATAATCCCATGCAGCAGCAAAATGTTTGGTTTTGAAAAAGAAAAGAGTTCTGTCAGGCTGCTTTTCTACAACATTCATTGTGTAAATAAACATGTAATTTTAAGTATTTAATTTACAGAGACTGGATAATTCCACTTGTTCCAAACTCTACTTGTTTAAATAGCTGATGTTTAAAATCAAGATATTCACTTAAGTCAGTCCTAAAATCCTCAGACAGCCTTCCACAAGGGCCCACAGTCCATTTTCAGAGATGTACTATATATGTACAAAGAGCTGCTCTTTCATTTTAGAAGTTGATAGCTTTGCCAAAGGATGCTGCTAGGTTTGCTTCCCTGAAGGCTTCTGACACCGTCTGTAGAGAGCAAACACAAAGTTACAAGTCATTAATAGCTACATGGAGTAACAGCATGCCTGTGTAATGGTGTTCAACTGTCCCTTCAGGAAACACTTACTGGATGGGCATGGCAAACTCTGGCTACATCTTCACATGATGCTCCATATTCCATTGCAAGGGCAGCTTCATTCACCATTTCACCAGCACCCTGTAATTTAATGGTACTTGCAATTAGCACAAGTTCTTATGCAGTTATCCAGGTTCTGCTGGATCAGTAACAGCTTATAAATAAGCATTTTTTGCTAAATAAGAAAAGTTATGTTTTAACCAGCACTTCACCTGTGTTCTAATGTAAGTCATGCAATCTATTTGGTGACTGTAAACATTAATGAGAGTATTTGTTCTCTCATTCCTGAGAGTTGTGCAAAATCTGGGCATTTTTCCATGAAAGGAAACCTACCCAAAACTTCAATACTTCCCTGAAAAGTTAAATAGATAACTAGATAAAGAAAATCATATTACTACACCTACACCCTCATTTTTATTTGCTGTATTTATGCATATTTACTAAGAGAATATATCTTTGAGGAATCAAAAATAGTTCAATCTCCTCTCACATTTTTAGCACCCAGATCCACAACCATAGATTTCCCCCCCAGTCCTTTCCCAATGAAGAAAATGAAATTTGTTGGTATGAGACAGAGAAAGCTGTGCTTCCTTTAAAGCATGTTGGTTTCTAAATTATGCAATTGCAAGAGAAAGTAACTAGCATAGAATTTTACTGAGAGCAGTTTGCTGTTTCTCTTAAAGAAAGCTGTACACACAAATGTCTAGAAGTATTTCTGCAAACATATTTTGAAAAATAAAAATATTTACAAAGCTAAGAAACAGAAATGAGAAAGATTAGGGTCTAACTTTGACCAAAAAAAAAAAAACCCAAAAAGGGGAAATCCCGAAGGTGTTTTTACTCTAAATTCCATAAATTACTGACCCCAGATTTGGTGACTGCAGCATAAGATTACCACCTTTGCTGAAGCCTTTAATTGGAGAGAAGGGGGAAAAAAGGAAACACTAATGAAAAAGCCAGTTTTTTCAGCTCCCTCAACTTCCAACAGTTGAATCAACAATTTCTGCTGTTCTCTCAAGTATTTGGCAGTATTCATAAAAACAAAACAAGAAAAAAACCCCACAACAAAACCACTACCAAAAGACTTCACCACATAAAACTGGTCAAAGAAACCAAATAACCATAGCAATTCAAGAGGAAAAAACCAACCTGGGCTTTTTTAGCTACACTAAAGTAACTAAAAAGTGGGAAGGAAAGCAGGAGTGTAGAACAGAACTTAAAAAAAAAAGTATGGTGAACTCAAACTTTCCTGTTTTTAAACTTCTAACCCAACAACTATGCAATACTAAATAAAAAGATTGTTACAAGGCCAAGAAAGCACAATTGATGATACTTACTGAGCCTAAAATGTGAGCACCCAACATCCTGTCTGTTGACTTGTGACTAAGTATCTTCACCATGCCATCTGTGTCAGCATTTGTCTTTGCTCTACTGTTCGCAGCAAATGGGAATTTCCCAATTTTGTATTCTACACCCTGCAAAACAGATGTGTTACTGAGTTAATGACCAACAGAAACAACATAACCAACTGTTACATACATAAGGAGAAGGCATATAGAACTAAAACAGGAGACACAGAGAAACATAAATGAAAAATCACCAAAAGTGGTGTAAGAGTGTACTAAAAAAGATTAATTTGCAAATAAACCATATTAATGTCACAGAATGCAAGTCATTAAAGAGAACTGTGGTTCCTGGGAGAGTGGCATGCACAAGAGCATCATTCACTCACACCTCCCTAAGCAATTAATTCAAATGCAGAAATTTGGACAAATTAGCTAGATAAACAATTAGTGAAACCAGGCCCAAGATGGAAATACAAGTTTTTTGTGGGAAAAGAAAACCAGTACCTCTTCTTTCAGCTGTTCTTCTGACTTGCCAACCCAGGCCACTTCAGGGTGAGTGTAGATCACAGAGGGAACGCAGTTATAGTCAATGTGAACTGCTCCTCCAGCCATGCCTTCTACACACAGAATGCCTTCATCCTCAGCTTTGTGGGCCAGCATAGGTCCAGGAACTACATCACCAATAGCATAGATGCTATCAGACCAATGAAACAGAATAAGATATTGTTTAAAAACATCCTAGCACACCCGGGATACCTTACATAACAGTCCGTTTGAAACATGTTACTGAAAACTCTAATCAAAATAGAGTAAAATACTTCATTTTAGCAGTTTCCACAGAAAGACCGCACTTCAAGAGGTACTTAGTGACATGAGATAGACAGTGACTTTTAAGTTACAAAACTTCAAAGGCTGACTAAAAATTTTTAGCTACTGAAATGATACAGATATCTTGAGTTTTCTTTTCAGAAAATGAATATATGTTCTGTTATTAAAAAACAGAGATGCTTTAGTAAGTTAAACTTTAAAAATAAGTGTTCTGCATAAAAAAAAGAAAAAAAAATTAGTCTCACTTACTTTGGAATCTTGGTTTGGAATCTGTTGTTGACTGGAATTCTTCCCCTCTTATCAAGTTCAATTCCAATTTCCTCAAGACCTAGATTTTTTGTAAAAGGACGCCTACCGATGCAAACTAGGAGCACATCGCAAGTTATTACTTCTGCCTTGCCACCAGCAGCAGCTTCAACACTGCAGGAAAATAAGAAGCAAAAATGCTAAGCTGTAAACTTGCAGCCTTCTCCCTCTCTGGCTAGTAACCAATATGACCCAAGATGGTGACCCCTGGCTGGGTCTGGCACCCAAAGCACTTCATTCAGCCTGCCCCATGCTTCCTCCTTGCAAGGGAGGAAGGGGCAACAACCTAACAATTGTTAGAGAGAAATTCAGGGTGTATTTTCAGTAGCAAATAGCACGACCTGCTAAGATCAAATCTGTACAGCAAAGTAATTGCTGCTGAGTACTTGCCACCCAAAGTAATATTAATATATATATATATATATATATATACACATATACATATATATAGCAGCTGCCATGCATCCCTCAAGTGCATCTTGTGTTTAATTGCACCCAGAACAAGTTCAGTTCATGTACTCTGAGAGCACAAGAACCAAAGCATGGGAAGTGAGGATAATTGGAAGTATGTTTCAAAAGCATACCCTGAACCAAAATGGTAATCTAAAAGTAGAAACAGACTACATGAGAGATCCAACCAGCCTCAGCATGACATGTAAAGAAGCCCAAATCCTGGACCTTTAAAGTCCAGGTGGACTGTAAACCTCAACTGTACACCTTTACAGATGGATGACAGACTATACCAAGCTACAGTGATACAGCAAGCAAAAGTCACCAGTGAAGAAACATTTAAGCTTATTTTTGTGACGTAAAAGCAAGCATTTTTTTAAACTACAGTTTTTGCATAGAGAACCCATTAACACAAACAGAACTAGTGCATACTTATGTACTTTTACAAAGCGAATTTGTTTTATCTGTTTCTGTATTAACTGTTCATGTATAAAATTTCAAAGGTCTTGACTATGACCATTAAAATAGACTCTTCAGGTAGGTTTCCGGTATTTCCGTCCAAGAACAATAATATCTCTGCCATGCTTACCCTAAGACAAGATGACCTTCCAGTACGTAGCCAAGAATTAATGGCTTGGAAATGACTGTATGAACAATCATGGTATTTATGCCAATTATACCAGAGCAAATCTCTTCCATGAAAAGAATGATTTAGAGTTCTGTTTTTACTACTGATCTCATTATAACAGTGGTTTTATGCCAGCAAGCCCTCAAGTCAATGGAACCTCTCCTGTATAAGCAACTTAGGACTTAATAAACCCAAAATTATGAGCTCTGTAAGTCACAAAGAAGGATAAACATTTAATTGCACTAAATAATTGATTTTCATTCTTGTTCAAAAAATAATATTAGACTGTATTTTTAAATAGGTTTGATGGATTAGGAGGAAGAATATATTTTACATTCCTTTAATTTTACGTTAAACACTTACGCTACATCTATTTTTCCATCTGGTCTCTTGGTAGCACCAGTAACTTTGGTGTTCAGTTTAAACTTGAACCCCTGCTTCTGAAGAATACGTTGGAAGTTTTTAGAGATCTCCATGTCAATTCCCATTCCACCAACATGGCCCATGAACTCAACAGCTGTCACATCGGCACCAAGGCGCTGCCAAACTGAACCCTGCAGTCACAACAAAACAGGCAAAAAGAGTTCTTGAAAAGCAAACTTCAGATGCTTTTACTCAAATACTTACAACAGACTGTAGACTCTTCTAAAGCAGGATAACACCAAACAGCAAATTACACTTCTACAGACATGACAGCGTAAAATAAAGTTCAACTCTCCCCAGCCTTTCCAGGAAAGGATTTAGCATTGTTTATTTGCAGACTCAAAACTTCCATGACCAAATTCAGGCCATATTTTAAAGAAATAGATAATGAAATAACTAAATATAGTTCATGTATGTTTTATACTATAGGTATAGAAGAAATTCAAAATCAAGGAATCTGAAAGGAAAAGCAAAGGGAATTGCTTGTAGTGCTCTAATACTACTACTAATTAATCAAAACAATACCAAATTGAAGAAATTTCATGCAACAAAATGGAGCCACTGCTGGTCCTGTCTGTATTTATACCCTTAACCATGACCATCAGCCTCACCAACAAAACCCACGTACACCCTATTTACCTGCAGTACCCACACTGACCCAACACAGAATTTCCCTTTGCTTACTCTTTCCCAGCTTAATGGTCAGCAGGCTAAGCAGCCACTTGGCAGATGGGCACAGCTTCAAGCAGCTGCAAGACCAGGAAATACAAATTCTTTTTGTAAAGTGTAGGTGTGAGGGAAAAGGACTCAGACCATGATGAACTACAAAGTCTCCACACTTTTGGAGATCTATCAGATCACATTAAACATCTCTTATCTACTAAACAAGAATTTATTCTGACTATCCTGGTATTGTCTCACATCCATACTCCTTCAAAAGAGAAAAATAAATAGGCAAGGCCCTGTATGTTCCTCTCATTTCTCTGCTTATCTTACCAGCTGCAGAAGTACTGACTCAACAAACATCCCAGCTTTTCTGGTAAAAAATGGAGCTAAGAGGCTATGAAGTCTAAACAGATTCACTAAAACTCACTGAACTGTTAAATCACAGCAAAACCATCAAATACAAGAAAAAAATAACACCTTTTTCCTTTACAAATTAAAGGTCAAGTGGTTTAAATATCCTCTCACCAGCTCCACACCAATGACTCCTGCACCAATGACAACCATCTTTTCAGGAACTTTTTTCAGTGATAATGCACCAGTGGATGACACAATGTTATCTTCATCGATCTAATGACAAAGAAATGCACAAAGGGAGGTTTACAATCTCTTTTACATATCATATACAGAACACACAGAACATGAAGTGCAATCAGGTGCAAACCATTATTACACATTAAATTGTGCGGCTATGAGACACTGAAAAGGAAGCACAATTAAGTTCAAATACTTACAGTAATTCCAGGGAAGGGAGCAACTTCTGAGCCCGTGGCTATGAGTATGTTCTTTGTATTGATAACTTGTGTGCTGCCATCTTCTTTAGTTGCAGTGACTTGGTTTTTGCCAGTTATTTTTCCAAACCCAGATACATGTACAACCTTGAGTAATCAGAACACAGTGAAGTTAGGATCAAATAAGTAAGTTAGGCTACATTTCACCTGAATCTCACCAATGCTTAGCGATGCTGCTAAAACATCTTTCTGCATCACTAGCTGGTACAAGTCACAAAGCAACTGTATACTATTTCTTTAAGCAGATTAAGAATGAAGGCACTAGGCATTTAAAAGTTTTCTGGAAAAGAAGCACTCAAATTCTGCCCCTGTCATATCAGTTACTGTAATTTATATGGCAATATGAAAATGTACAAAGTAAGAAATTCAGATCAGAAAAATGAATATAGCTCAGTAGAGAATCCAAACTAACCTTGTTTTGTTTAAATAAATGAGCAATTCCACCTGTTAAGGCCTTCACTGCACTACTCTTCTGTTCCATCATCTTCTCTAGATTCAAACGGATTCCTGCAACTAAGTATCAAACAAAACAGCTTACACCAAGCATTGCAGTGTGTTTATGTTAAGGAGATAACCTCAACACAGTTAACAGCTGACACAGAAAATTATGTTGAATGGCCCTACTAAATGCTGAAGGTTACATTCAACAAGTGCTATGCTGAAAATCAGTATTGCACTTTTCAACTATAACTTACCAATCCATTATTCAGAGTTCAAAGAGCAGACACATCCTTAAGCCTCCAAATGACAGATAAAAGATATTATTTATAACTAAAATTTTCTGACCAGAAAACCATACTAATCAGATTTGAAAGATAAAATTTACTTCTTGGTAGAAACCACTTATGTAACAGGCACTGAGAGCTCTTCACTCACTTTCAATTCCTCTATTAGCGAAATCTTTTCCATGGGCCAAGTGATATAGATGTGAGTTGTTCAGCAAGGCCTAAAACAGACACACAAAAATGTGCACAAGAATAAGTCATGTATTACAAGGAAAAAAAATTACACTATTTGCAAAATGTTCTCACTATTAAGTCTGACATATTTGAAAAGGTGTATTTCAATCACAGAAATTGTACACAGTCGCTCCTACTGAAACATTCAGAAAGTTACATACTTTCACAGAAATAGAAAATAGTTAAATCCATACCTATTCTTTTTGCTCATTTCACCATAGAAATTGGTAATTACTCCAGAAAATAAATAAATAAATAAATAAATAAATGGAGGACCAAACCAAGTAGAGGAAAAGAAAGATAATTTTGACTGAAGACCAAAGACAAGACAGACGGATCCAGAAAAACTGGATAAGGAAAATCTACACTTAAACGCCAGTCAAGATTTTAGCCTGTGCAGACATACAGGAGTTAAATTTTGATGTTTCATGATGAAGTTCATATAACTGCATAGCCAGCTGAGCTGAAGCTGGATGGCTTGGAGCTACCTCAGGTACATGGATCTTCCAAATTCACAGACAAAATTCGAGTAGTTTTTATACAGATGGCGACAGATAAGTAGCTTCCAATTCAGAACCTCAATATTTGCATTTTGATTAGAAATAATATAGTTAAGATCTTACCAAAGAAATTGATTATTTTGTTACTACCCCAAGTATGAAATTGCTTGTATCTTTGCAGGGACGACAGTGTGAGTTTGCAAGACCTAAATCTAAAGCAGGCACAGTAAAAGATTCAAAGGGTGTTTTGAGATACTTGCCTTATCTACATATACTTGAGTAAAACTATCAAAATAAGGTAACTCAATTTTTATAACTTTTATCAATTACTTTAAAAGTAATTTCTCCACTTCACTGTCACAGCCCCGAATCTGTAACATCCACATTACTTAAAAGATGCAAACCACTGCTTAAGACTTCAGCAACTAGAAAGGAAAAAAAAAATCCATGCCCAATGTATTATTTTGGGTGGTTTTCTGGAAAGGAATATTTGAATCATTTGTTACTGCCTTGGTGTATACAGCCTACATATCCACTTCTTAAGTTTATTGCCATTCAAATTAATTCTAGATAGCATTCAAGTTTAGCTAAGTTTAGAAAAATACTAATTTTTTTAAAACCTAGACTGACACTGTATTTTCTCCTCCCATGCTAATGGAACCTTGTGAGCAAAAGGATTAGAAAGAGCAATAGCAATACAGTTAGGAAGGATCGTCTTAAAATATCTGTTACTACAGCCATCAAAAACCTGCCATTAGCAGTCTCTGCCTTCACCTGCTGGATGCTACTGAGGCAGGTTCCCCAGCAACAGCATGTTCTTACAAAGACCAAGGTCTGAAATTACTTTAAACTAGATTGGCAACATCAAATATTAAGTTCTTATTAATTTCTTCTTGCTTCTGCTTTGCATGTGTTGGACTTTCTCTCCACATTACTCCATCCAAACACCAGCAGCCTCATCCTCCAGGCCATGTGTGTACACACACATCCATCTTGAGAAACTCCTTCCTCATCTTCCAAGTGAAGCACGTCATGTCAGCTGTTTTTTAATGAAGCTGTGGACAACCTATGCACACTCACCTTGGATGGAATACATCCAACATTCAAACAGGTTCCCCCTAATGTTGCATTTTTTTCTACACAGACAGTCTGAGGAAAAAGAATAGAGGAAAAAAATAATTTTTTAGTAATACTGTCACCATTTCCTTATAGGCTATTGCACAATTTAGAATTGATGACAAACACATTTGTCTACTTGTCTAGCAATCCCGCCTCTACAAATGTCCCATTAATTTCATTCCTAGATTTATTTTATGGCTCATATTTCCCTTCCCTCATTTTTTTGTTAACTTAAAACACACAAAATAGCTCTTTGCAACCAAATTCTCTACCAGCCACTGCACCATTCATACTTTCACACAAGTGCTGTCCTCCTATAAAAATCTACAAAATAAATAATAAATACAACACTCAGTGAAGTATATTCCCTTAACAATTACAGGAAAAAAAATGCAAAAAGCAAAACACGTAAATCATGTGAAGATTCATGAAAACAACTGGTAAGTGAAATGACAGAGATTAAAATCCCATGAAGCAATCTTTTCTCCAAAGAAAACAAAACAACAGAACTCCCAAGCCACAGACAATATTTCCTCCCACTGCTATAAAGTTGTACCAACACCTATAAAGAAAGAAAAAACAAAAAAACAAGTAAAGCAAAACCAGACAAAAGTAAGGTCAATCCCAACAGGGACGGAAAATATTTCATCTCCTTCTCATTAAACTGACAACATCAAAGTGTGCAAAGGACAAAAACAACTGCCAAAACTTCATATAAAAACAGATCACTGGGAGATAGAGTGGGGAAAAGACTATCATAAACCATTTTTATAGAAGCAAAGGATTTCACATCTCTTTCTTTCGAAGGCACACACATATTCAAAGTAATTGTTTCTTGGTTCACACTCTTGAGAGTTCCAGTCCACTGAGTGGCAACTACCTAGGTGAAAGCCCTTTGCAATTTCTCTAAATTGCTGCTTTTGTGCTAAGGTAGGGGTGATGCTAAAATGAAGAGCAGAATTCACCAAATCAAATCACAGGAACATTCTGAGACATGCTTAGCCCCTACCTCCCCCTTTCCTCTTGTTTTAAGCACATGAATATATGAAACACAACACAAGGGCTTTAAAAGTTGCAACACAGATCAAACCAGACTGCTCCTACCTTTACCCAATAAGGATGTTCTGTCTCACTCATTTTACACAAACTTCACTGACAAGGCCAAGCAAAGCTTTTGGAAAGCCAATATCCAGAGAACACTACTGGCAATAACATGGGATGGTGAGGTGATGATACAAGGACTCAATGCTTGTGCTAGCAGAAATTGCACTAAAATTGAAATTTAAGTAATTGAGTAGAGCAGAATCAGTTTGTTCCATGGATGGTGTAACTACATAATCTTTTTGCCAGTCTGCTAAAAACATCTCCTTACATTCCTCAAGGACACCAAAAACATTACACATGTTTATTCAACAATAATGGTGACATACATATGTCCAAGCATTTTCCCCTCTCTGACTAGCTGTGAAACAGTGTAACAAAATTACTATTTACTGTGATGAAAAACAGAATCCAGGGCATTTTTTAACCCTCTTGTGTATAGAATCCTACTGTTAATCACAGATATGAAGGACTCAAGGACAGTACTGTTCAAGAAAAGCTGCTTTATAGCCAGCCCAATGCTTTAGAATAATCAAACATGAACTCACATGGCAGAAGGTCACAATCTTAATTAAAACCTGCAGCAGGGAGCACCCTTTTTTCTCAGGTTACTAGCTAAGTGACCACATACATCCAGAAACAAGAGTATTAATTATGACAAAATAGTAATTCACAAAGATGGGTAAAGACAACTCTATTTTGCACTAGGTCATAGGTAGATGTACAACTTAATGGAGTCTCAAACATTCACATTTTGGTACAGCTGCATATTAGGCTAAAATACCGAAACATGTTGCCCAGAGAAGCTGAGGATGCCCCACCCCTGATGTTCAAGACCAGACTGGATGGGTCTCTGAATAACATGGTCTAGTGGAAGGTGTCCCTGCCCATGGCAGGGGACTTGGAACAAGGCCATATTTAACATCCCTTCCAACCTAAACCATTCTGTGATTCTATGATGTATCAGGTGGCTCATAGGCTTGTACAGCCAAATTCTGAAAATACTGAAAGATGAAGACTACACACTGCATGGGCCTCCACTCTTGCACTTCACTGGAACTCATCACCAGGAGTTCTTGTCCTTACCAGGTGGTCAAACCAGCTCATTTCGGACATGAAGTCTATTTTAGGTAATTCAGAAACATTGTGACATATCAAACAGCAGAAACATGCTCAAGACTGCTAGCACCACCTTCTCAAACTTCCACATAATTAAAAGAACAATAATGCAGTGCTAAGTCTGCTAAGAGTGTCAGTTGGTCTCATATAAGAAGTGAAGGCAAAAAAATACCCTGAAGTCACATTCTGTATTTTTGTAAGTTTAAAAGTATCTGAAATATATGATACACATACAACCCTCACAATACTTGACACCACTAGTATACATCAGACACAAACTGCCTCTTCTGAAAGGCGTTCAAAGGCAACAGGCAGAACAACAGAGATGAACATAAATAAATGTAACTAAGATACTACAGTATTTATACACACATTTTTGCCTCTAAAATTCTCACATGGCAGTAGAATTCTGCTAATCACATTCAAAAAGCGTATCAGTTGAATAAGGCTTTTTCCCCTTCTGAGTTCCTGCACTCTATTCTTCAGAACAGTTTTCCAGTGATCTTTTTGTCAGTCATTATCTCTTTATTTTTCCCTTTGTTGAGAGAAAAAGGCCTTCCTAGCACTGTTTTTCCACCTTCCCTTTCACAAGAGTATAAGGCTACCTCAATTACCAGTTCCAACCAAAAGCAAGCTGTCCTAAGCAGTCTGTCAGTAGCAGGGACCTCCATTTTAATTCTGCCTAATCTGGGTAAGCAAGGTAAAAAAAGATTAACAAAAGATTAACAGCATCTAGTGGCCCAAGATGTGACAGAAGAATTACAGCACCACACAGACACCTTTCAAGTGCACCTGGATGAGTCTTCTGCTATCTGAGTGAGGTCTCACCTTAAATCCAAGCTGAGCTGCTTTGATAGCAGCAACATATCCTCCAGGCCCAGAGCCAATAACTGTGACATCGGCATCAACTGAAACACAGAACAGTTGAGTTACTGTTTTTTCAGCAAAATAATTGCACATTAAGAATTATGTAAATTAATGATATATGATTAGATAAGGAAGCCACACCTCATATCTGAAAGTAACACAGGGAAAGGTTGTGTAAAGGTATTAATTCCACAAGAAAAAATAACCAATGTTAAATTTCACAAGGAAAGTAATGTAAAATGACATCAAGAAACAAAATTTCCCATCCCTCTTGTCCTAAAGCCTCTAAGAACTTAACTCAAGATGTCTTGATAGTTTACTGTAATATTTTTTTCCAACATAGCTTCTAGTGATGATTAACACAAAACATAAATGCTTACTGAATGCCACAAATTTATAAAGGGAAAAAATGGCTGTAACAGGTATCTGTGCAACCTCTATTGATTATAAAGCAGTGGAAGCTATGAACTTTGCACCCAGTTCCTATCTTATAACCACAGTCTTTTAGAATACTAATTAACATAAAAACAATGATGGTGAAGTTCAACTTTTATTTACAGCTTTATCTTGAAATCAAATTATGCAAATAAACCAGAATTTTCATGTAAATCTCCACCCTAACATGGCTTTCATTTGGAAGGCTGATTTCTGAATTTGAAGTATTGTTTTGTTTTTTCTGGGGGTTTGGGTTGATAGGTTTCCTTTGTCCAAAATAGGTTTCTCACATTAAATTACCTTGATCAGCATAGGACCTCTGTGGCACAGCACAAACTCCCTGAAGACCATGATGAATCCGATCGAAATGGCTTCTCTAGAAATGAAAAAAAAAATAAAAAAAAAAATAAAAAGAGCCCCTCTGTTTTACAAGTTTATGTCTATCCTTGAGGGAAAATAAGCATTCAGTCACACACAGATGAACACACAGCTGCTGTCACAAGTTAACCAAAACAGGAACAGAACGACTGAAGCACAGTGGGCAGTGACTGGAACGAGAGGCAGAAGCTGCTCTGCCACCCCAGTCTGCCATCACACCTGTCCTCAGGCCAGTCTCACCTCAGGCTGCCTCTAACTACAAAACTTCCAGCTCTTTATATGGGGCTCTCAAACCACATAATGACATAAATTAAACATCCACAGGAGTTTATGAAGAGTCTTGTTCCGTAACTAACCCCTCCACTTCCTAGGAACAGGCAGCTGTATCTCATAGGAGGTTAGGGAGGAAAGTTTTTTTAACCTTTACGTAAAAGTAATGGGACAGCACAGAACAGCTGCTACAAACACATCAAGGGCCGATCACTCTGCAACTGGATTAGAGGATGTCCCTGGAAGCATTTGCGAAGTCCCCAGCACCGCAGCTCAAAAGTCGGGGCCGGCTGACGGCGGCGCTTTTCGCAGCCACCACGGCCGCGGCCTCCCGCGGGCCGGGACACCGGGG
This sequence comes from Oenanthe melanoleuca, assembly GCF_029582105.1. Lineage (NCBI taxonomy): Eukaryota > Metazoa > Chordata > Aves > Passeriformes > Muscicapidae > Oenanthe > Oenanthe melanoleuca. The sequence continues at coordinate 56,186,752 of NC_079334.1, forward strand.
CAGCAGCACCGACAAGGCACACGGCAGCAGGCAGGCTGCTCCCCGCCCCTCACGGACCCTGGGGCCGCCGCGTCCCCTCCGCCAGGCCGAGCGGCGGGGGAAGGGGTCAGCGGAGCAGGCAGGGAGCGCGGCCAAGGCCCGCGCCCGCCTCACGGCGCCGCTCCGGCCCCGCCCGCCCTCACGCACGCCCCCGGCGGGCTGAGGAGCCTGCAGACAGCCCAGGCCCGATCTGCCCGGGGCGGTTTCCGTCCCTTGTCCCCTCCCTTGCCCTCGCCCCGGCGGTGCCGTACCCGAGCGAGCGCGCAGGAGACGCGGCCCCAGCGCTGCATGTCGGCGGTGCCGCCGCGCCCCGGCCGCTCAAGGACTCCGCGGACGCGCGCAGGCGCAGGCGCAGTGCGGGCGGGGCGGCGCGCGGCGGGGTGGGGCCAGGGGCCCTCAGGGCCGGGAGCGAGCGCGGGGCGCGGAACCGGCAGCGCGGCCTGGGCGCGACACCTGCACAGGGACGCGGGAGCGCGACCTGGCGGGTTCGCAATGTCCCCAGAGACAGAGACTCCACCACCGCCCTGCGCAGCTGTTCCAGTGCTCCGCCACCCTGACGGAAAGTTCTTCCTCATGCTGAGGTGGAACTTCTTGTGTTTCAGGTTATGGCCAGTGCTACTCTTCCTGTCGCCGGTACCACTGAAAAGAGTCTGGCACATCCTCTTGGCACCAGTCTTTGAGGTATTTATAGAATCAGAGAATCATAAAATATGCTGAGTTAGAAATGGCCCATCAGGATCCAACTCCTGGCCCTGCACGGGACACCCCAAGAGTCACACCCTGTGCCTGAGAGCATTTTTCACACTTCTTGAACTCTTATCAGGCTGGTGCTGTGACCACTTCCCTGGGGAGCCTGTTCCAGTGCCCCACCACCCTTTGGGTGAAGAAACTTTTTCTGATATCCAATCTCAACCTCCCCCGACTCAGCTTCATGATGTTTCCTTCAGTTGTGTCACTGATCGTGAGAATGAAGAGATTGGCACCTGCCCCTCTGCTTCCTCTCATGAGGATGTTCAAGACCACAAGTTCTTCCCTCAGTCTCCTACAGACATCATAAGACCTCATAAATCTTCACTTCATAAGGGTTCTCCTTCAGACCCCCCACCATCTTCAAGTCCTCCTTTGGATGCTCTCTAATAACTTAATGTCTTTTTAATATTATGATGCCCAAAACAGCTCCCAGGATTTGAAGTGAGGCCAGCCCAGTGCAGAGCAAGGCGGGGCAATCTCCTCCCTTGCCCAGCTGCTGATGCCCCCGAGGATGTGTTTGGCCCTCCTGGCTGCCAGGGCATTGCTGGTTCATAATCAGCTTCCCATTTGTATGTACTGATGATACCCCTTCTCAGTCTTCTCTTGACTAAGCAGGCCCAGCTCCCTCAGCCTGTCCCATAATCACCTTTGTGATTTCTGCTCGACCCTCTCCTTGTTTCTCTTACTGAGGAGCCCAGAACTGTACATAGCACTCCAGATGGGCCCAGTAGAGGAGGAGGATGGCCACCTTCCTGGACCTGCTGGCTACAGTGTTCTGATGTACCCCAGGACACCATTAGTCAGTCATCCTGGCCACAAGGCCACACTGCCAGTTCATAATCAACTTGTCACCCACCAAAACTCACAGGTCCTTCTCAGCAGAGCTGCTCTCAAGTAGGTTAGACCCTAATCTCTGCTGGTACCTGGGAGCTCATGGACCCACATGGCAGCAAAGTGAGCCCTGGGGTGACCAAAGCAGCCCCCAGTCCCAGATTGACTGCATCAGAACAACACATGGGCACAAGCAGAGAAAGGGAAATTACATGTTTCAGGTGGAAACCTCTTCCATCTAATTGACAATGAAATGTCCATGCGGTTTTAAAATATTAAAAAATATAAAATCTAAGATAATTTTGGAAAGACTTGGAATAATTGTTTTCAATTTATTTAATCAGGAAAAAATTGAACTAGAATATTCTGTAGCTAGAAGATTGTCTAGAAGAAAATTCTTCTTGAGAAGAGGTGACTAAGAGAGGATCTCATCAATGCATACAAGTATCTAAAGGGGGGTGCCAAGAAATTTGACCCAGCCTGTCCTCAGTGGTACCAAGCAACAGGACAAGAGGCAATGGGCAGAAAGTGATGCACAGTTCCACTTGAATATGAGGAAGAATGTCTTTATTGTGCAGGTGACTGTGTACTGTAAGAGAGTGCTAGTGCCAGAGAGGTTTAGGGGTTTCCCTCACTGGAGATATTCTAGAACCTTCTGGATGCAATCCTGTGCAATGTGCTCTGGGATAACCCTGCTTGAGCAGGGAGGTTGGACTAGATGACCCACTGTGCTCCCTTCCAATCTGACTAATTCTGTGACTCTGTGGCAGTGAAATGCACATAAATTCAATTTTTAAAACATTCAAAAATATAAAATCTAAAATATTTAATTTTGGAAAGATTTTCAAGTGTCTTGGAATAATTTTTCCAAATTTATTTAATCCAGAAAATAATTGAACTAGAATATTGACACATTTTTATAATCAACATGGTTTAATTTAATGCTCTGTATATTTTTCCAGAATTTATACTTTCTTCTGGAAAATAGATTGTGTTTTCTTCTAGAATAATAGCTTGCACACCCTGAATTCTTCTGTTATTTTCACTTCAGCACATCAGTATTTTAGAACTTAAATCCTTCATTGCCTGTGGGAGAACAACAATGGGCCAAGATAATTTATTTTCCTTCTACACTGAATTCTACCTAATTTAGGATATACATAATATTCTGTTCAGTTTATGCTAAAAACACCTAAATGTGGCTTTAGGCAAGTAATATGCAACATAGATCATACTATCGATTTCCCACCTTGACTGAAATTGAAAATATTTTCCATGATAAAGGGTTGTCAAGTTTTCTAGATGTACTAATTTCTTGCATATGTCAGTATTTCCATCAGGGGGCAGCGTTCTGCTATTTCCCACACAGCCAGGGAAAAAGGAAAAGCCATAGTCAGCAGGCAGAACTCCTCTTTTACCTTTTTCCTTAAGGATTTCTCTGATCAGCCCTTCAGCAATGCTGGAGACTGTGTGTGCCCAATATTTTTATATTTAAACCCCTGTTGGTTAGAGCATGGTGCTAATAATGCCAGGACTGTGGGTTTGATCCCCATATGGGCCATTCACTTGAGGTGGACTTGATCCTTGTGGGTCCCTTCCAACTTAGAATCTTCTGTGATTCTAATGAGAAAGCATCATAGAGTTATCCTGATGGTTGCAGGGATAGTATCATGTCCCCATCATTTCCTCCCACCCTCACTAATGAGCCAACCAAAGAGAATAAAACCCAAAACTGCTCCAGCTGTAGCTAACTGAAAGTAGTAGTACTCAGCTAATATGTTTTAATTCTCCATGGCCTCCTACATTGGAGTACTGGGGCTCTCCCCTCTGCACAGGGAGTACATGAGTATTTCTAGAGAAACTGCAGGTTTTTTCAGACACAAATCTGAATGCCATGAGAATATTGTTACTGCAAGCTATAAACAAGACCATCTCCTGCAACAAGAAATGGCTGGAGGCTCTGAATGGTGCCCTCAGTAACCTGGTCAGTACAGATGATTACTATAGCTACCGAAGGGAAGGCAGCTCGTGTGTTATTGCTTCAGTGCCCAGGCACGGGGGTGTAGGGGGCCTGGGGGAATGCAGGAAGCAATAAAGTGTGCATTAGTGGATGGGGACAGTGGGAAGGCAAAGGGACACACAGGGAATGCAGGGTGAGATCCCTCCATCCCATTCACCTCAGCCCTGGTAGTCACCTCTGAACTGCCCTGCCCATTAACTCCATGTCCCTTGGGGTCATGGTGGCTGGGACAAATGTTCTGAACCTTCCTGGGTACTCTGCTGAAGTTAGGAGATTGTTAAAATTCTCTTTTGAAGTTTACGTCTCTGAGTAATAAAGATCATAAAGACAGTGTATTGCCTGTAGGACTGTGGTACTTGTAAACTATGGGCACCTGAGTGCTTTTTGTTTCCTTCCTCCTGGCGTGACTCTACCTCACCTTGGTTTGGCTGTGGCACTCCTTTCATGAACACTGAGGTTACAGTACCTGTTTACACTCCCACTTTTTATTGCATCCATGAGTACTCATTAAATGTCCCCTCTCAGCAAAGCAGGCTCCCAGGATTCCAGCTGCATTAGGAGGAATCTTGCCAGAAGGAGAAGGCAGATGGTCCTTCCCTTCTGCTCAGCACCAGGGAAACACAGCTGGGGTTCTGTGTCCAGCTCTGCGCTCTCCATTACAGGGGAGACACAGATAGTCTAGCAAAGAGCCATGGAGATGAGAGAGGGGCTGGAGCACCTCTTCTATAAGGAAAGGCTGAGTGAACTGGGATTGTTCAGCCTGGAGAAGGCTTAGGGGGTTCTCATCAAGGTATACAGATACCTGAAGGGAGGCTGCACAGAACATGGAGCTCTTCTCAGTTGGTGCCCAGTGACAGAACGAGAGATAGCACAAAGTGAAACACAGGAGGTTCCTTCCAAACACTTATTTTCCTGTCAGGGTGACTGAGCACTGGTACAGGCTGCCCAGAGAGGTTGTGGAGTCTCTCTCCTTGGAGCTCTCAAAAGTCATCCAGACACAATACTGGGACACCAGCTCTAGGAAGCCCTGCTTTAGAGGAGGGTTGGATCAGATACCTCCAGAGGTCCCTTCCAACCCCAACCAACCTGCAATTCTGTGTCAGGTAAAAGCCTGCATCATGGTTATTTGCTCTGAGAATAAGAGTCAGCTCTGACTTGGAGCCAGAGGAAAGCTGCCAGCACAGGCTGAAGTCAGCAGAGGGCAATATGGCTGCATAAGTAGCAGAGCTGCAAGGATGTGTTAGAGAGAAGTAGAGCATTCTATTTCTTTGAAATACTGAATATTTTCTTCCATTAAGTATTAAAATTTTACATACATACGTAAGCACACATGTTTATTTGTACACATTTAGATTATCAATCTAGACAAACTGTAGCACTGGATCTGACTTGAGAAAACAGAACTAAAATACCTTCCACATTCCGTTCAAGGACTGGATGGTGACCATCAGTGTCTTGCACCTTGCAAAGCTGTAATTAGGAAAACACATTTTCAGATTATTCTTCCTCTCTTTGGTAAACCCTTTTGGTAAACTCCCCTCTTTGTGAGAAGCAGGGCAAAGTATGTCCAGAAAGAGACAGGGGTGGCATTTTGTTTTGCATCCTTGTTCAAAGCAGGTACTGTGCTGCTTTCCAGACTGCTGAGCTTACTGTTCTGCACAGAAAAGCTTCCTATCACTCAAGCAGTAAAGCAAGATGAGAAGTGCAGAGAAATCTATGGTAAGTCAATGATCTCTGCTTGAGGTTCTGCACAAATATGTAGGATAAATAGGAAAGAAGGTGAGTGAAACTGGGCCAGATGCAAAATAGCAGCATACCTCAGATTCATTGAAAAGGCAGGACAAAGCATATCAGGAGGCCTGGTATGTGCTCTGTTGTGCAGGTATTTTACAAAGATCTGTGGCTCTCAGATGCTAGCAGGAGTGTTAAGCAGTCAGGACATTCCAGTTGGAGCTCTAAAGCAGCACACGTAGGCAAAAAGGGGTTGGGGAACTTGAAGCATTTTCAAGCCAAAGAGAAGACCCTACAAAAGGCACTACAACTGGTGCTGGTGACAGGACACATTTGGGTTCTCTCACACCACCTGGTGAGCCCAGAAAAGGGCACTGTCCAAGCTGAGCCATTATGTACTGAAGACCTTGCCACATGCCATGGTTAAACACGCAGCACCCTGCTTCTGGCAGTGGCTTGTGCGTGAGGTGGAATCCAGCTGCCTCACCTGAGGGAGTGATACTTCTTTGCATTTAAATGTTAGGTGCCTAGAGAAGCTATCCTCCTAAAGCAGGTATCCAAATTCCCTGTGTGATCGGCAGGTGTCTTTGAAAAGAAGCAGTGGGGAGATTCTATCTGCCTGTCTTACATACATTCTCCAAGGCCAAGGCAATCTTCCTCAGGGCCTTCAAGAATTCCTGCCTCTGCTTTTACTACACAGAGAAAGCAAGCAATCATTGTGGGACTTACTGCAGCTGTCAGGGTTGGACATCTGGTTCAGCAGGTCTCATAGAAAACCTATCCTCTGGGCTCCTATGAGACATGCAGAAAGGTTACCAGATTGAGAGGGTCACCCGCCCTATCCCAAGGTGTCAAGGATTGCCCTTCAGTGGCCAGCTCTAGTGCTGCTATATGCTGAGCAGAGAGGGGACACAGGTGACCTACACTAATCATCTGATTTTGATACAGTCAAAGCTGATGAGAAAAAAGCTCATCCCATTAAGTGAAGGAGGGCATCCAGAGGCCTGGAGAATTTGAGCATCTCAGGGTGTTTGATTGGGTCCTGCTCTTGGCATCCCTGGGACACAGCTGTATTGCTGCCCCTCAAAGGAGGCAGAGATGAACCTCCCTTTAGTCATCAGTCTGCTTAACTTGATATATCAAGTTTGTATTTCAGAAAGACAGTGCTCAGAGGTCTGTGTCTGATGTCCTTCCCTCCAATTTCCTTCCACGTGACTTTCTTCTGGGTCGCAATTATTTTGCAATAGCAGTGCGTGGCTTTGCATATCAGTAACTTCTTGTACCCTGTAAAATTCTGTTCCTTGCCCATTACACTTGTGAAAATCTGACTTAATTAGAAAGGAGATTATGGACGAGGCCAATGCAGTATATGAGAGCCTGATTTGTTCATAGGAAAAAGTCAGTGTTCTTTCTAGAAGGTTATGGAAAAAATGATTCACTGCAGGATAAAATTGCCTAGTGCCTATAATTCAAGGTCTTTGCAATGAGAATTAGAAAGACATATGATTGATGTTCCCTTTTTCTGTGCTCAATGTCATGCCAATTAAAAGTTCTTTATAAGCGTTCATATCAGAGCTGATCGTAAAATGCCAGCTAATTTTCAATGTAAAGCAAAAACACCCCACTTTCATTTGTCGTAAGCTCCCAGTTACATTTCCAGCTTCACAATTAAAATCTAACCAAAAACTACAAACATTTGCTATTTCTTAGACAAGTGTAAAATTAATTTGTTCCATTGCTGGAAAACATGTAAATGCAAACTGAGGTGGAGTTTCCACACAAGTTTTCATGTTAACTAAAATCTCAACTTGTCCTCAAATAAGGCCATTAAAAATGAAGCAACTGTGCAGTATTTAATTTTCTTCAATTCCAAGAGCTCTGTCAGACATGCAATTTACCCACAGACACCCCTCGAGATATGTATTACATCAAAGAAATTGTACACTTCTCCTCTGGGGATAGATTTTCTTATTCTCTGCTCTCCTAATTCAGGACCTGACCTTTAGACCCCTTGAGCAAGCAGGGGGAAGTGAGGCTAGCAGGAAATTTTGCACCAGAAATCAGTGACATTTTTTTGGCTCCTACAGAAAATCTTTGAAGTAATCTCCATTGTTATGTCATCTTGGCTTTATGAAAGTCAAAGTTCTTCCTGAAGCATAATGACATTGTGCAGTTTGGAAGTTTCTCAGTGATAACAGGGTGATAAACACAGTGTAATTCCTGCACCCTCGTTCACTGCAGTGTTGAGGTTGTAGGCACTGTACAGCACTAGCACAGCAAATCAACTGACACTGTGAAAAACAAAGTGCACGCCCCATGCTGATCTGCAGTTTGCCCTTTAAGAACTGTAATTGATAAAGATTAGTTACATTAACATTACTGTTTGTTTGTGGTCCTGTGTGCCAAAATGTTAATACAGGATATTAGAACCCAGCTGTGTTCCTGGGAGGCACCAACCCCATGCCACGGTGTGGGCTAGGTTTCAGCTAGGGAGAAAGTGATCTTGCTCTGGAGAAATGGGGCTGGTGGACACCAAGCTGACCATGAGCCAGCAGTGTGCCCTGGTTGCAATGAAGGAAAACAGCTGCAAGAACCAGCAGGACAGGAGGGGATGGCTTCCGTCTGTTCTGTGCTTGTAGGTCTGCATCTAAAGGCCTGTATCCAGTATTGGCTCCCCAAAGCAAGAAAACACAGGTGTAAAGGGAGCAGGCACAATTTGGAGCACAGATGCTGTGCCCTTTTTCTAGGCACCTGCCCAGCCATCCACAAGACTATATTACCTGCTCTTTAGGAGTCCCAAGGAGATTTTAGAAGGCTCTTGGCTACCTATTCCTCCACTCTAGTAACATCATCATTAGAAAATCTCCTGTCTATTTTGAATCTGCCCTGGGCTGGTTACTCTGTCAAAGAGAATGTTTTATCAGTTGGGTACAATTTGTTCCTATAAAATGTCTGTTCAACCTTACTTATCTCTATATGGCCTCAAAGGTGCTAAAATTTACATAGAAGTGTTGAATTAGTCTCGTGTTCTCTTTCTCTTTCAGTTAGAAATAAAGTAAATCCTTTAACACTCAGCAAGACTGAGTCCAGATTTCTGAAGAGTCAGAGGTTGCTTCTCTGAATCCAGGATGTATTTCATCAAGTCCTGGCAACCTAGCAGCCTTTACCTGTGGTTTATAAGCAGAAACTTTACATACACATTTTTGTGAGGATATATAGGATAGAGAAAGAAGAAGTTAAATAATATTCAGACAATCTAGAATGATTTATGATCATTCTCTGCCCTAAGGATTGGTGTTTCAGCAATGAAGTGTAAGTTTCAGGTAGTAAAAGAACATCAAGCCAAATGTTGCCTGAAACTACTTGTGCATAAGTATAAGAAAAGGAAGGATAGAAAAAGAAAGACACAGGAAAAAAAATGAAGGTTAAACCAAATCAAACCAGCATGATTTGCTCCACAAGGTGAACAAGAGAGGTGCCTCTAATTTAACATGCAATAGTGCATTGTAGTGGTTTTGGCTGGAAAAAAGTTTCTTCATAGTAGCTTGTATGGGGCTATGTTTTGGATTTGTGCTAAAAACAGTGCTGATAACACAAGGATGTTTCCTTCATCCAGTTCAGGTATGCCTATGTGAGTGAGAGTGAAGTGCTGCCATACTCCTAGACATAGCTTCAGGGTGATAGAAATGCCTAGATAAGCTCAGCAAGGCTCAGCTTCTTTAGGAAGAGAATGTCGGATCTTCAAGGATCTTTGAGGCTGATTTCAAGTAGAATCCAAGAAGCAGTAGCCAGGAAGGAAATGCTCCTGTGCCAGCTCCTGGTAAGATTTGTCCTCACTGCCCTGCTGGGATACCAGATACTTCAATATCCCAATGTCACCAAGCAGTAGCCTAAAGTACACCATAAGACCATGCAAGGGCTTGAGATCCACTGCTTCTTCAGGCTTAAGGAATCTATTTCTGAGATTTTTTTTTCCTCCCTTTAATGCCCTTATAAACATGGCAATATTCAGACATTAAATAAGCATGGGTTGAAACATGGGTTAAAATCAATCCACCTTCTCTACCCATTTGTTCTAGAGGGATATTTTCATGGCTCGTTGGAGGCATTACTACAATCATTTCTCTTGCTGCAGCAGTCTCTAAGGTGAATTGTCTCTTTTTGCATTTAGAACTAAATTTAGAATAACTATGTAGTGCCAGATTGCCAATGTCCATGGTTGAAACTGACTCTGCTTCACTCTAAAATTGCTTCACTCCCTCCAGTGGAAGCTGGGAGAATTTGAAAGACCTGAAGACACCAAGGCAGGGAAAGGTTTGGGGTTATGGGCTGTGCACAAACACCATATACAGTGCTTTTGGGGGCAATCTTGTAGCAGAGATCCATTTCAAAGTTTTGCTTTGCTGTTGCTCCTCCAACCTGATTTATGCTGTAAAAGTGTGATCTGACTACACTAAGGGGAGAGCTAGTTTACTTGGAAATTGCAGAGCAGAATCACAGTGTGTGTCTTCATTGGTAATTGCCAAATTTCCACTATTTCCCCTCTTCTTACTGTTCCTTTTCCAGCTAAGCTACACATTAGCACCTCAGCTGCAAGTCACAAAACAGACATGCAATGCACAGCAGAGATGTCAGGGTGCTGGAGGGGGGAAGCAGAACCTCCCTGTGGGCACCCACGGCCCCTTAGATCACCCCAGCTTCCCTGACTGAGCTGATCTAGGAGCCCACTTTCAGCTCAGCAAAAACTGTGTCAGAATTTTTCAAACTTCCCAGTAGAGGCACCTACCATTACACACCGATGATAGGAGTCAAATCACTGGGCTTTGAATGGCAACACCTGCATCTGTGAGACTCCTTATGGAGTGGCTTTGCAGACCTTTGGAGTGACAGATACTCACAAGGCACCTCCAGTAGACAGCACCATGGGAAGATGGTCTCTTCACAGCCTGGAACTTTTTCATAAAGATCTCTTTTGTAAAGACAGCTGACTCTGACCAGTTCAGCTACGGGCATCCCCATCAGCTTTCTGCCATGAGCCACCCAATCCATCTCTCTTCTTTTGATCTGCAAGAGGTGAGGCTCCCATGGGCACAGACACAAGATGCTGCCATTACTGTCTATATCCAGTACATATGCACATAAAACATCCAAATTCTGTCATGTCCTATTTTGGGATGCTTTATTTTGCAATCTTAACAGTTTGCTTTACCTAGTGTCTGTTTCTGGGTGCTTTCACAAAGTGATGATAAGAAATCAGGAGATCAAATACCTGACTTCTTTTTGGTTTCTGCTCGGCAGGTCCACTGCCTTGAGGCTCACAGCATGGAGCAAGTGGGGTAAGTTGAATTGTTGTCATTTTGCACAAAAAATCTGGCAAAAAATGAAGGCACTTTTCCTTTGTCATACTCTTAGAAATAACTGAACCATTTAGTTTGAAACCATCCCAGAGTTCATCCTGAAGCAGATTTCATGCATTGTATTTTAATGCAAAGACCTACAGCACAGCATGAAGCAGTGCAGCTGTGAAGAGCGGCAGTCAATACGTGCTTGCTAAATTCCTGTTGGACTATTGGCCTCAATGACATTGTAGGGCAGGAGCATCACCTTGTGTTGGGCACTCAGAGAAAAAGGACTCTGTTTTTTATTTTGAATTTTGTTCTCTCTATTAGTTTAATTTACATTTTTTGTTTCTAATATTAGGAGCCTGGGAGACTAGGAGCTGCTCCTCACAGTGCCCTTTGCACAGAGATACATGAGCCTTTTGTTTGGCTGCATTCTTAACATATTTGTGAAGCACAGTCATATTAATGTCTAACAAGATAATAACCAATACCTGCAATGCCTCTCATAGCCCTTCCAAACAATGTCAACCACAGTTCTTGAAGTTCTGGTATTCTTGCTGGTGGCCTAGTCAATAACTAAAATAGATTAAAGAGACATTGTTGGGAAACAATTAAGGGAGACATGTGATGAGATATCTTTGTGAACAGCAGCACACAAACAATAGGACCTGAACTCCCAGGTCACCCAGGTGAGGCACAGCCCACACAAGGACATGGCTGCTTGCCCTGCCAGCTCATCAGTCACAGAGCAAATCAGTGCAGACTCCCGAGGGACACGGTGGTGATTTTGGGCTGGTAGCAAGGAAGATGGAAAATCCTGTCAGTAATCCAGCCACATGACTGTGATACCAGAGCAGTAGTTCTTAGGCCAGCAAGAGCCAGAAACATCCCCATTTTTCTTTTTACAGCTTGCTTCCCTGCCTGAAGGCAGGAGCAAGATTTCTAGGGCTTTTCAATCCACAGATTTTAAGACCTAGAACAGTCTCAAGGATCTGCCACAGATCAAAGCAGAAGTAAGAGAAAATATAAGGACACTATTTTTCACCTCAAAATAATTCAAAGTTTGGTTGGGCTTTCAGAAGGCTTCTCCCAGTACAGATAATTTTTAATTCCAGAACAATGAAGAATGTCAATTGCCATGAGCTGGTATCTGCCTTTAACAAGAGCTGCATTGGACTGTCAGAGGACAAGATATCCTTGCAAAGGAAGTTTCAAAAATATCTATCAATACAACATCCTTTAAAATGCACTGAGTAAATTGTACATGTGTCAGTTTACTTTAAGTAAAGCAAATATCAGATATTTGTCTGCTAAGGAAAGGGTCACACAGTCATAAAGCAATTCAAGAATCTTGAGTGGAAGGTCCTATAAAGTGACAAGTGTTCTTACATCATTAATACATAATCGTAAGGTACCTCAGGCAATGTTTAACTGTAGAATGATGCTTTAGTAATAAAAATGGCACTTAAACAAGCATTAATTATTCTTCTAGTGAAGTTACTGTTCCTTTAATTGAAGTATTATCTTCAAAAATTGGAGTGAATAAATAAGAGGCATATTTGCAAACACTTTGTCTTCAAATAGAGTCTAAGGGTTATCAGCATAGATATACATTAACAAATAATGCTTGAGTAAAAATTGTATTTTGGATCAGTTTTCAAATGCTAACCAGGAATAAAGGAGTTTAATGGCATTTCATATGCTGTACTCTTAGACTGTTGGGGAAAATAGTATCTATATATATATATTGCACTATCATAAAATATAAAAAGAATGGTCACAAGAGTCCCAACTCATTTTCCTGTATGACCGAGCCAGTCTAATAATTGTGTTTGCATTGTTATTAATTTTGTTTAGTGGTTGAATTTGAATTATTTTAGTATTTATTTGCATACACATATACATAAATACTCTGGCATAGGCAGACACAGCTACATGTGTGTCCAGGAACTGAGGGTGAGGGGAGAGCTTTATATATTCATTCTTCAGAAAAACAGGGTTTTGTAGCTGCATCAACCAGAGTAGAGTGCCTGGGGTACTCATCCTCATTCCCTTCTGCTGACAATTTAGACAGGCATTTGTTGGTACATTGAGCAGACAGCCCCTACTCTGCACAAGCTGTTTATCTTTCCACACATTTTGCTGGCACCTTATTCCTCTGCCAGAGACATAATACTCTTATCCTCTCCAACCTGCCATCAGCATACTAAAGTTATACAAGTTGTTTGGGTTTCTTTTTGAGCACAAGGTACATGAGGGCATAGGACGTCACACGTGTGTGACCTTAGCCCTCCACCCTTAGCATTCCATCAAAGCTGCTCCCCTCTGCACCCCCAGCTGGGTCACTGGCCCCCCATGCTACTCTCACTGCTCCCTCATTGTGGGGACAAAGACAAGCAGGTTGCAGCCGTGGTACAGCATGTGCTGGGCTCCTGTTTGCACCCCAGTGCTCCTTCCTGGCAAGGCTCTCCTCACTCTCCTGGGGAGGTTGTAAAGGCCAGTTCTCATGTGATAGGTTCACTATGCTGCTGTGCTGGCTGCAGCTCCCTGGGACATGCTCCCTTCACCTGCTGTGACTTCACCCCGTGGACCATGCGAGCTCTTGGCTGGCAGCAGCGTGTGAGTGCTGCCATTCAGCAGCTCACACCCACCTGCTTACACATCCCTGCCTGAATCCTTACCACAGCTCCTGGGATAGCACTCAAAAGACTGAGTTTAAATATTAACAAAATGCTCTGCAGTGCACCAAGCAGTCAAGGCTGAGCACAGTTTTCTGCAATTGGTTACACCAGTTTGGAAAAAATCTTGCATTTCAATGGCCTCATGTATACACAACAATTTCATTTTCCAATGTATAAGCAGTTAGCAAAAGAAGACATCTCTTGTCCTGAAGAATCTTTTTTTAAGCTCGTAAGGCTAAATGAAGCTTAGAATCATCTCTTTTCAGCACAGAACAAGTGCTCAGCTGTTTCTGCTCTCCTGTGAGTTGATAGGAGGAGGGGAGAAAAGCTGGGAGCAGCGTGATGGGGACATCTCCCTGCTCTTTGTCCTCTGCAAGGCTGATTGCTGAGCCCTCCAGAGGAGGCTTGCAGAATGGTCACCCTTCCACAAGAGCACATAGACAGCCCTCTGTGCCAGGGTGAGACCTCTAGAGGTTAGTTTGTATTTTCTTGCATCCTATCAGTCTCCCCAGCAAGCTGGCTCTCCTGGTTACTCCAGCAATCCCACCCATCTGCATTTGGGCATTTTCAACTGCATTCTCCTAAATGTGCCCAAATTGTCTCCTTTGCTTCTCCCTGATAATTTCCATCAATTTCTGGTATGTCTTACTATAGAGAGTTGGAGTTTAGTCATTGGAACAAAACCCAGTTGCTTAGAATTAACTAATACTTACCTTCAGGTGGAAGAAAATTGTTGTAGAAACTTAAAGTACATGAAAAAGGCAGAGTGGTTCTTGGGGAGGTGGGAATCCTTTTGGTAAAGCCTCACTTCACACCCAAGAGATGAGGCAGGATGCTTTTCAGGATGCCAGCACTAACAGCAGGAGGTTTCTTCCCACTGTGGGCTGCTTAGAGCCCTTCAGGACCCAGGGTGATCTGGCTGGTGCAGCCTTTGCAACCCAAACTGCAGCACTTTAGAATATCATGAGTGTCTGCAAAATTTTGTGTGTGTCATTTACTGATTGTGCTTGCTAATTAGAAGCTTGTGCCAACATAGTGCTGCATCCATAACTCAGGCAAGAGTCCCAGGCAACAGTCCCTGCCCACCTTATCCTGATGGTGAATCCTGCTGGTCCAAACCAAGCTCTAATCTCACTCCCCAGAGCTGTTTCAATCAGGCTCTGACAACACAGTTGAGTAAATAAAGGACTGGATTGGCTAATGAAGCAGAATGATTCAACTAAAGGAGGGAATACACACATTTGTGTGGTTGTTTTCTAGGACAGAGGATATTTAATTGGGGTTGCTCTGATTATGACTTAGACTGCAACCAGCTTGTCTTTATCAGATGTACTTAGATACATGGGTTTTATTTTAGGCCCATCCCAAGTTATAAATTAAAAAGCCTTTCCACAGAAGACCTTGGAAAATGTTGCATTATGCAAGTACAGCCAATAGGTAAAAGATAATTAACTTTTGATCATAAAGGCAGATAATAAAAAGAATACTGAATTTGAAAGCATTTTCCATGAAAGCCACTATGATATGAAAGCCTACTACACTACCTGTGATAGAGCTTTAAAAGTTAGTTGTAATTATTATTGTAAACTTAAAATGCTTTTAAGGGCATATGACAGGAATATGTCAGGATATGACAGGAATATCCTCGGACTTGCTGGTAGTTTGTAATACTGTTTCAGGACTGAGCTCTAAGCCCCAGAAGCACAAAAGTTTATGGCATTATGGTGAGCAAGTATTAAACTTCCATTGGCAGCTAGACTGGACCATCCAAATACACTCACTCCAAACTAATGGACTGCATGACTTTTTTTCATACAAACATCTTGAGAAATAAGCTAGGCAAGGCATTTTCAAGATGTGAAGGAGAGTTTGATAAGGATTGTTTACCTGTCTGTCGTTTCTTTGCGAAAGCACCTCCCCAGAGCTCCATCTGCACCCAGCAGACTCTGTTTTCCCCAGCCAGGATAACCACATGGTTGTGCTTGTGGGGACTTCCAGGTGCTGCTGGTTCCCATCTCAAGGAGCCTTTGCCCCTTTGCCCTTCAAGGAAGAACACTGCTAGAACTCCTGCTCTTATTTTATCCTCATTTTGCTTGCTCTAAATTACCTTCCTCATAGACTTTGATAACTGGCTGGTAAGAAAGGGCAGCTCCCCTTTCCCCTTCTCCAATCCCCCAAATGCTTGTTTTCAAGGGACTTGTGTTCAGGATTATGGTTGTTTTCCCCAGTCCCAGCGCTGCCCTTCAGACTGACCAGTTTCTTATTGCCTTATTTTTAAGTGCTTTTGCATGAAACTTAGCATGGGTGAGATTCCCTCTTTATTTTCACCCACAGGACTCTTATTTTCACTTCAGAGTCCTGTTGGTGGTTCACTGGGAATGATGCCAGCTATTGAGAAAGAAGATCATTTCCTGGAGCAGCTATCTTTTCTGAGATGGCCTTTATCCTAAACTGATTAGTCACAGTATTTTTGGCTCATTTGATCTGGCATTATTACAGCCTGAAGCAGCCTTTTGAGGAGCCAAGGGGAGCACCAGCCCTGGCAGCAGGTGCTGTGGCCAGGATCTATTCCCCAGAGGCTGTTGCAAAAAAAGGTGCCACCATCAAGCACTGGAGGTTTTCCCATTGCTGTTACTGCCCACTGTTTGCAAAATGACTTTGCATACCTGGCTTTGGGATTTTTTGCTTTGCATATTTTCATCCCAGCTGGAGGAAATGCAGCTCTTTTTATTAATAATGTTGTTGGTAAAAACTACAGTTGTGGCCTCTCTGGGGACCAGAGACAACTGTGGTTCTGATTACAGTTCTAGGTGGCCACATTTCCTTCAGATTTGGCACAGTGAGCAAATAAACCTCTTTGTTTACTGAAGAAAAACAACTAACAAAATAAGAAATAGGCTGAAATCATTGGCTGTATGCAAGTTACAGCTGAGCCCCACAAGCACCAAGGCTTCCCCTCACACAGAGGCCGAAATATGAGCTACAAGCATTGTGTGGGGCAAGAAAAAAGCCGGGGGTCAGGGCTGGGCTGAATGAGAGGTGTTGAGGATGAGCCCAGGAGCCCCAGAGCTGGTGAGTTTAGGACAGTAAGCACAGAAATACATACATTGCTTCAAGTGATACATGGAAATTCATTCAAATCCTGCCTTTGTGGTTGTTTGTTTCATTGTGTTGTTTTTTGTCCCCTGGTTCTCTCAGTTGTCCTACTTGTAAACCTCCTCAAATTAGCACTGTTAATAAGGAGTCTTACAGCTGGGATTATATTATATTTAACCACTTTCCTACTTCTGCCTTCTCCTGAGCAGACAGCATGCCAGGTCAGGCCACCTGCTGATCTGCATAAAGATTTCGCCATCTTCCTGTGTCAATCTGAAACAAGCAGATAAGAAGAATATTCAGGGGTGTGACTGCAACAGAAGGTGCTGTGGGGCTTTTCAATAGCATGAGAGCATTTGTAGATTGAGAATAAGAGAGACAAGCAAATATGTTTAATTTCTTTTTACAACTGAACTCATTTCTTGAATTTTACCCTTAATTTGTCCTACTTGTATTTACTACAACAGTATTTTTAAATATATATTTAAGATTTTATTTACTGCTTAATGTATTTTAATATGGTTTTAAAGATTGTGGTACCTGTAGGATACAGGGAAGCAAACTTTAAAGAAGTGAAAGTTTACTAGCACTAATCTGGAAATTAATCTAAACTACTGATCTTCAGCATGTGGTCTTTGAACCCAGTGTAGGAACTGGGATTCCCTCTCTTAACAATTACTAAACTATTCAGTAAAGTGAAGCTTCTTAAATAATCTGAAACCATCCTGATGTAAGATCAAAAGACAAAATACTCCGTATCCTGTGCCAACTTGTTTTGCACAATTCCAGGAGAAGAGCAGGCTGTTAATAGAAGTAAGTTCAGTTTAAAATTCCCAAATCCAGTTGTGATTTCAAAGGGGCTATGCATACCTGGATATCTCTGGAACCAACACTTGGTGATGAGGTGGAGGATTGTAGACCCCAGACCTGTGGAGCCTTGGAGCCTGCAGGTAGGTGAATCCCTCTGCTAGATGAACACAGCAATGTTGCTCCATGAGCAAAACCCCAGATAATTTCATTTTGCACATTCTTGCAAAACAAGCTGACACTGATAGGAATGCAGGAACTGATAAGAGACCCAGTGAAATATTGGGAAAGACATTTTTCCATGTTGCTGTTACCTGAAGGAAACTCCAGGCATAATTCAGACCGTTTAAGGAATGGCACAGTCTAAAGTATCTGGAGATAGTAGAGTATTTTATTGCAGTAGTATCTGCAAAGGTACATCACACAGGGAGACCTAGAGCACAAATATAAATGATTACAAGGAGATGTCTCTGACAGTGTTTGAATATATTCTAATGTTCCACCAGCTACCTAGAAATATATTGTTTGCTTAGGTTATTTTTAACAGTTTATTTCAAGGTTATTTCAAAATGGATAAGCAAGTAAAAGTGTGCTCAGCTGGACTTCAGGAAAGAAACTGGGAACAGTGGCCAGGGATCACCTGTGAAATATAATGCTAACACCCATTCATGGAAGTTTCTTGTCATATTCTGCCAGGTAGCATTTTGGCCATTTGTAATTACTTTGGTTTTACTTTTGTTTCATGACAGTTTGACTTTGCTCCTATTTAACCGAAATATTTTGGGATTAATTGAAATTAAGGTAACCGCTGTTGTGGTCTTCAAGGATCATTATCTTGACCCTGTCTTCCCGGAGATGGGATGTGCCTAGAGGAGGAATATATATAGAAACTGTAGGAAAACCTGAGGTGGACAGGACACCCTGCAATGTTTCTCCTTTGGCCTTTTGGAACATAGGACACATTCTCACATGGCTGAAAGCTCTTTGCTTGCAAACAAGCAGCCCTGGGGCAGGTGTCCCTGTAGCCAGCAGACAGGATATCAGGATGGAGTGGCAAGGCTGACCCTCCCATTCCAGCACAGCACAAAATGAGGAAATCCACGTCTCTGCTTTATTTCAGATACCTGAACACTCATTGCAGTCTGTGTTAAACGTAACTCCATGCTCGTGTACCAGTCCCTGTACCAGTATCTGGCTGTGACACTGCAGATTCCCTGGCTCACCCATCACCAGCTCTGTGATTGTGCTTCCTCCCATTCCTGTGGTTCCCAGCCTGGTCGAGTCTCAGTGTATTGCTAGATTCAGTAACTGTGAAAGCAGAGTCAAATGCTGAATTGACAGGTCTAATTGGTTTGTTGTTTTTGATGTGAGAGATCGCTTAATTAATTTTCTTCATGATATTAAAAGAGACCACTTTAAATGAAAAGAAATTACTTACATCTGAAGCAAAATACGGAAAGTTCGTAAGAGGAAAAATAACTTTGGATTAAAATACGATACTTTTGTATTGAACAATCAAGCCCTATTTTTAATGTTGGCAGAGAAGGATGCCAAAATTTCCCTTCTCTGAAAAGCAATGAGCAGGATTTTGTGTTTGCGCTCTTCATCATGGTATAATGGAATCCTATAAACACCCAATACTGAGGCCATGATTGCTGGCTTTTAGAGCACAATAACTGTAAAGTCTATAAAAAAGAGAACAAAATTACAGAAGTGTAATAAAAGAAGTGTGAATAAAAGTGAGAGGTATGTGAATATGGCACCAATCTTTAATTGGAAATGTCCAATTCAACTTCACCATACACTGCAATAACAGCTCCTGATTATAGTGTGCTCTATACATAGGAGTGATAACTTTCAATGACTCACATCCTAGCAGTGTCAACTCTTCCTGAGGCATTAAGCAAAATTCCAATCTTTTTTTTCTACAGGTCTCAATAAACCTAAGCAATCAAGAAATGTCATTGTTAATGGAACTGATCTGTTCCCACCCCACCTCACTGCCCTTTTCTTTCTTATGCTGCTTGCCTGATATTTGCATCTTGACTAAATTTACTCATCCTCATCTTAGTTTTAGTTGTCACCACTGAATTTGACTGATTTGAGTTGGGCTTCAGGGTCTGAGTAAAAGAAACTTTCTGTAAAAAACCTAAGGTACTAGAGACTGTAAGAAGTGGAAAGTAAAATAACATTATGCTTCCTTCTGGCATCAGCATCCTGAATCTGTGAGTACAAGGGATGTTTTGCACCTCTAGCACCACAGCAGATGGTATTGTGAGCAAACTTTGCTTTCAGGTTTTGGGCAAAACCTAGCCGGAAGACAGGATGTTGCCAGAAAGCTACACAGGAGAATAGAAGTTTTATACAGCATGTGGTGAAGGAAAACATTGGGAAACACTAGAAATCTGTGTGGGCTGATGCTGTCATCCATGTTCTCAGCCCAGTATCTCCCATAATCTCCCAGTAGCGATACTGGTGTTTATTTAACACTGAAGAAATACGTGAAGCTCTCCACAAGACAAATTCTCTATCTCCAGCAGAACTGTTTTCTTCCTTCTCTGTGAAAAATAGCTTCTTTATGCAGTAAATCACTGAATTTGTTGCTGCCTTATCTCCCTCCAGTCACTTGTTCTTCCCTCTCCATTCTGGCCAGGGTGAGAGGCAGCACAGGTAAAGCCCTTCAGAGGTCAGCTCACCAAGAGGCTTTCAAGAGCTGTGGGTGGTTTTCAGCTCCCATGAAAACAAAGGGAAGCTGAGAGTGCTTGAGGGCTGGCAAAGGATCAGGCTGTGACTGATTTACATCTCTGAACTCTCTGTGTTTATGGGGCTGCCTGAGAGAGAGAACAATCAGGAATCTTCATTTGCTCCTGCTCTGCTCTGCCTAGGTAGAAAAAGCCATGGCTCCTAGTTAGTTAGTTTAGCTGTTTTTTGAGTATCTGGTATAAAGACATAAAGGGTTTGCACAGATGAACTTCTGCAATGTGGGACACATGCAAACAGCCTCCTATGTGGCCCTTGTGCATGAAACCTCTTCTGCACCATCAAAGGAAAATCATGCTTTTTAACTGCTGCTGATAGAAAAGCCAAAGTGTTTATTCCCTTTGTCACTCCACATAGCAGCTTATTGCTTCAGTGAATTAGTGAAAATAGTTCAAGAGTAAAGCACTTACAGGTGGATGTGATGAATCCAAAGACAAGACACTCCTGACTTCTTTAGAGCCAAGGGACCCTCCTGCATTTAAACCTAGTCTTTAAAAAGCTGTTCTCTGGTTTATTTTGAGGATTCTTGTGATGTATCCTGAAAACAAAGAATTTAAAATTTTAAAGCACTTCTATGATCACACCATGTGAGGAGGGAAACCAAAAGCTGTTAAACTGTTTTATGGTTTTTATGGGGTTTTTTTATCGTTTATGGTTCTACAGCTTTTAAAATGTTTGTTATTTTAATGGTGATAAGTAATAAAAAAACCCGGTGTCAGTTTCACAAACTGCAGTTAATCCCTTAAGCCAACAGCAGTACCAAAACAGGGTCTTGCTGATGCAGAGAAAGTACAACAGTTCAGGAAGTGACTCGGGATCAATACTGACGAGATGAGCTTATGGTCTTGGTTAGAAGTGTAGCTGTAACTTTCAGAAGAGCCTGAGGTCTCTAACAACTCTCAGGGGGCTAAAGTACAAGAAATAAATCCTGCTGAATGGTGTAATAGAGGTCTCACCTTGTGAGATTGGATATTGGGGTCCTGCTCACTTAATCATTTCTTGGAGTGATAATTGACTAAGATGTGAGCAAGCCACCTGAGGAGAGAATCCCAAGCTCCTCCTGCCTCTCCTAGACCCGTGTGTGTGACTGATCCTGCCAAGCACAAAGGCTACCCATCCTCATGTTGTGACCTTTCACCAGATGAGGAGAACTTTCTTCAGGGGCAGAGTCTTCAGCTTCAAATCCCCAGAGGCTAAGTCAAGCTCTGACATCCAAAGCAGAGGAGTACCCTAAGGAGCTGGCAAACCATGGTCTTCCTGATAACATGGGAATCAACAGCTGAAGCACTGGGAGGTGTCCATGTCAGTGTGACCCAAGCAAAGGGCTGTAAGGATGGATCTCATCAATGCTGGGGTGTTCTCAGCACCCCAGTTCTGAAGGTTCACTGCTGTCATGAACACAGGCATCTGGAAATGAAATTGCAACCTGACGCCTCAAAATGCTATTTCATGTATCTCCTCAGGTGGTTTTAGGTATCTCAGGGAGATGTTTATC
This sequence comes from Oenanthe melanoleuca, assembly GCF_029582105.1. Classification (NCBI taxonomy): domain Eukaryota; kingdom Metazoa; phylum Chordata; class Aves; order Passeriformes; family Muscicapidae; genus Oenanthe; species Oenanthe melanoleuca. The sequence continues at coordinate 56,208,304 of NC_079334.1, forward strand.
AAAGGTTCACTTTGGCCTAGGGAGGGTGATGCCCCCTGGCTGCTCTATGGGCAGTGGAGGGCAGCAGGAAGCTGCAGTTCAGAACAACCCACCCCTGCCACAGCATGTGGCAGACACATGGTCTGTGCCTTTCCCCTTCTGTCATGGGCTGGCACAGCTGTCAGCTCCACCAAGTCACAGCTGCTCCTTGGAAATACCTGCAAAGATTATTTTTGACAAAAATCTGAGAATCCAGAACTTGCTTCTGGAAAGACAATGTAGGGACTATTAAGGATGCTTTGGAGTAAGGTCCAGGGAAGCAAGGTTTGCTCAGAGCTGGCATTCCCAGAAGCCCATCTCCCTCATCAAAGACTTGGACTTCTTCAGAAATGAAGGGTGTCCTAGCTGAGCTCTGTCCAACACTCTCCACTTCATCTCAGCAACAACACAGGATTGCAACAGGCTGTCCTTCTTATTCATCTCTATTTTCCCATATGATCTCTGCAGACCAATCAGAAATAGTTAACCAAAGTTAAGCAATATCACAGAGAACTTTAAGAAATTACTCCTTATCACCCTTCCTGAGGATAGGCTCAATGGTCAAGGCCACAGTTAAATCTTCCTTTTCTTGTAAAAGTTAACTGAAGTTAGTTATTAAAGTACTGGCAGTATTTAGGGAGGTTCTGAAGTAAAGAAGAAGAGTACAACATACCTGCACTGACTGTGAAAATTTCAGGATTATCCAAAAAATCCTAGTGTTGTTTCTTCTGAAGAGCTTCCTGAAAGATATATCAGGTACAACTTTAAATTGTCATTTTAGGTATGGGATATTTAAAGTAATGCTTATAAATTAAATGCTTATAGTCATGTGTTTTGTTTTTTATAAAATACAAAAGTTTTCTTTTCGGAATTTCTTTGTATTTTTCAATTGTTTATATTGCAGAGAAGTTCAATTTGTGAGTGGGTATACTATATACTATATAAATATAGATTTAAAAATGGGATGGACCATGTTAATATTTAATTATTCAATTAAAATTTTGTGTACTTCTTAGTCAATATTTAGGTTAATCAATAAAGGGGAAAAAATATCCCTTTGTTAATCCTCTCAACAAAATGGCACAATGAAAATATGCATTTCCAAGATTTCACAGAGCTGAGGGATTAGCAGTGGAGTTGAGGATTTTTACATATGAGAAATGGCAGTGCTGTTAATTGCTGACCATGAGAATAGGATCAGAGGCTGTATGGATTAAAACTGAATCAGAATGTTGTCTCTGGAATTTCATTTCTGATCTAATCTTGGTCAAGAGTGACTGGAAGTTGTAACAACTCGATAGCTATGCAGAGTAAGCTTGGTTGTGCTGGTGCTGCTTGTGTGTGAGTGGACAATCACTGAAGTCATCAGAAGAATTGGTCTTGTCCCCCATGGAGCCCAAGGCACTCTAGAGAGGCAGTGTGGGTTACTGGAATACAGATTTCTCTTTTAGGGAATTTCTGGAGGACATTGTCCTTCACCACGCTGGTACTTTTCACAATATCCTCCTTTTCTTTAAAACATGTGAAATAAAAAACTTCCCTATACTGAGGGCATCCCATATTTTTAAAGACATATGGGAAGAAAATGAGTGAGCAAGAGGAAGGCAATACTGGCTGCAGTCCTGGTATCTGACTGCTGACAGAGCCTTGGAAGAGGGAACAGGACAGGAGAAGCTTGCCTAGCAGCAGTGCTCATCTACCTGCAGCAAGCTGCTGCTCCATGTGTCCTGTTTACCTGCCAGGGAACAGGCTGAAGGCACCTTGCACTGCACTGCAGGGCTTTGGGCTGGCTTGGTTAAACTCACTGGAGCACAGTACTGTGGTGTTTAGTGCAGACTTAGTTTGGCAAGGCTCCTGGTCTCCTCCTGCAGCTCTAAGCCCACAAAGGAGTCTGTAAATTGGGGGTCCATTCAGGAGGTAAAAATCACATGCAAAACACTTACACCTTCAGTAAGACCAGCACTAATAAACCAAAGGATGTTTAGAGAGTTGTAAAGAAGCTATTGTATGCTCCCTGAGATTGGGGCAGTAAATCTGGCCTGAAGAAAGAGGAAAGACTGGGCAAGGGGCAGGAGAGACAACTGAAGTGTTGTCTCAAAAGGTACAGCAGCAGCTGCAGCACTGAGGAAAATCTGAAATGAAAGAGTCACTCACACACTTCTTTTATTTTTATGGCTTATGAACTTTTCAAAGGGTACAAATAGTACATCTTGTGCCCTATAATGTAATGGACAAAACTATTCCACAGGACTTTCAGCAATATTCCTCTTTGTAACATGAAGTCTAAAAGGCAGACACACAGGCTAGGAAACAGCAATTTAAAAACCTTTAATATATAATACAGCTTCTTCAAATCTAAGTAACCACAATTTATCAGGGAATAAACTGAACTAACTAATGTTTCCATTGAACTTTTATCAGCCTCAGTTTTGGAGCTCTGATTCTAACAGAGGGAGGGACAGTAGTATAAAATTACAGATCAGAGTATGATTTTAACTGGCTTTAGATCAGTGTTTTGAATGAGCTTAGACTTTCAGCATTTGCCTGCTACAATAATTGTCTACCAATTTTTGGAAAATATTACCGATCTAATTTTTTATGTTAAACAGAGAGTAAAAATATTTAGCCCATTGTAAAAGCAGTGAATCCTTTGTGCAAGAATAGTACATCAACAAAATATCTAAGAGGTCTGTTGACATTGCTTGGATGTCTACACATGTCTATGAATTTCCACAGAGTGAACAACAAGGAAACTAAAATGAAGTCACTTAGAATAGGTCAATAATAGGCTCTGAGCTGTAGCAAAGTTTCAAGATGGGATTCACATTTTAATGCCAAAATTATGATAGATTAAAAGCTTTTTGTCTGTTCATAACAATACAAACAGCTTTGTGTCACATTAAAATCTGTGCTTTGATATCTCCAAATGCTGAGTACTCACAGGTCTGAATTAGAAATGTATTGGGGTATTTCAACAAGAGTCAGATGATAGACATGGGCAAGGAACTGGTGCTGGTCAGGCGTCTGTCAAGAGACCACCACCCAGCACCAAGGCATCATGGAGCATTTTCATTAAGGGAGAGAAAATAAATAAAAAAACTCTACTATCAGTGTCCCAAAAGACTGTTTGCTTCCTCCAGTACATCTTCATCTCTGAGTCAAAACAAACTAGAGCAGGATCGAACACATTAGTTCCAGCTGGAAGGATCTTAAAATGATTGTCTAGTCCAACTGTCACTGCTACAAAGAGCAAGTTCCACAGCTTCTCTCTGGGACTAGTACTATATTAAATATTTAATGATGGCTTCAACTGAGAGAAATATTTTTAGATATTACAGGTTTTAGGTGAATTTAATGTGGGAAGAATGTGCGGCATAATGAGAAACATAGCAGCACAATGAGCAGCACAGTGATGGCATCAATTAATTGATGCGAAATAGCCAGTGATATTGACTGAAGTGAGGGATGAGCAGATTCATCCTCATGTGTAATGTGGGCTCCAGAGGTCATTCCTGGAGTGACCAAGGACAGTTTCTCTTCAGGACAAACATGCAAATGTGGGTTGGGACAAGGTATAAAATAGCCTTCACATAAGAGTTTGCAACAACTGCTCATGAACATGAAGCAGAGGAGAAGCAGTTCAGACAACTTGTGGAATTAAATATTACAAATATCAAGCAGCAATATCATGCTTTTTTACTACTGAGCCTAATCTCCTTGTCAGACAAATCCAACCCAATACATTCAGCCTTGTCTGTGAATCCCAGGGAGGATGGCTGAGCCCTGCCTGGGCTCTGCCTTTCCCCTCCTGTGTGGGTTAAGTGAGCTCCCAGCCCTCCCAGCAGTGCCACAAAGAGAAACTGCTTGGGATCTCCTTGTTTGTTCTTCAGGAAATTAATCTCCTTTGAGGGAGGAAGTTTTTGATTGTACACGGCTGAGTGAGAGATAAATTAACTCAAAACCCATCTTGTCCGCTTTTTGGCTGCATCTTTAGAAAGAAATACTTCATGCTCCAGTGAAACACTGCTCTGCAGTGGGAGGAGGAGCAGGGCAGGAGATCACCTTGGCAAAGTGAAGCGGGTATCTCAACCATCCCTCTTTTGATCTTCAAAGGTGGTAACGCTCAGTTTGGAGCTCACTCAGCTATGCTATGGCTACTCTTCCAACAGTACATAAAGGGCTAACCCTGTTCTTCATTTCAGGTTTTTAAGTGCCTGGGGCACAGAGGAGCACACACAAGTAACCACCCTATCCTGGCATTTCAGGAGAAATGGTTGAACCTGTGGGTAACCATTATGTTATAGCCAGACCTGTATACTCGGAGAATGCATTCAATGAAGAGCATGAGAAATTGCACAGATACCATAAAACCTTTTGGGATCACCTGAAACTCTCTTTTAGGTAAGGAGATTTTTTTTTTTTTTTAAATAGATCTAGAAAAACCATCCTGACTGCTCTTGGACAGCATGACCTCCATCTTGACAGTGTCCATCTCCCATTCCCACATAGCAAGTGAAAGTTCATTTGCTAAATTCAATGTCAGGTTTTTCTAATGGATTTTGACTGCTGTTACCCTTGGAAGTCTTCCTACAGCTATATCTGACATATCTTCTCTCTTTTTCTGGGCCCTTGGCAGCACAGACTCTAGGAGGACATTACTGCACTCTTTCAGTACTTAAAGTGGTCTTATAAGAAAGATAGACTCAGGCTTTTTACCATGGCCTGTTGCAGCAGGACAAAGGACGATGGTTTTAAACTAAAAGAGGGTAGATTTGGACTGGATATCAGGAGGAATTTTTTAATGAAGAGGGTGGTGAGGTATTGGCACAGATTGCCCAGAGAGCGGTGAATGCCCTGTTCCTGGAAATGTTCAAGGTCGGGTTGGGCGGGGCTCTGGGATACCTGACCCAGTGGATGGCATGCCTGATTACTGGGATAGGGGTTTGGATTAAATGGCCAGAGAGGCTCCTTTCCAACCCAAGCCATTTTCTATGAGAATTTGGGTTGGAAAGCACCTCTGAAGGCCACTGGATATACCTTGAAGCACAGATGGAGGTGTGGGTTGATCAGGGCTGTGTCTGAGTGAGATTTTTACTTCTGGCAGACAGAACCTGAGTTCTTCCCTTTCCTCATGTCTCTGCAACACGCTGTGATTCAGCTGAACTGTTCACTGACAAAATTCTGTCCCCTTGTGCCTTTGCAGCTGCTCCTCACAAAGGGTCAAAAAAATTGCTTTGGGTTTGTTTCCAGTTGTTTCCTGGCTGCCAGCGTACCGCTTCAGGGAGTGGATCCTGAGTGACATCGTCTCTGGCATCAACACGGGGCTTGTGGCTGTGCTGCAAGGTACCTGTGGGAAATGTGTGTCCTGACACAGCCTGCTAAGCCTGGCTTCAGCCTGAAACCCACACATCACCTTCTCCATGCCTCTGTCTTTACAGGTCTGGCCTTTGCTTTGCTGGTGAATGTCCCCCCCAGTTATGGACTCTATGCAGCATTCTTCCCTGTCCTGGTCTATTTTATCTTTGGCACATCAAGACATATCTCTGTGGGTAAGTTCAGGCACACCACTTGCCCTCCTCACTGATGAAGAAGTACAAGCTGCCTCTTCAGATCTTTGAACAAGTGCCTTGTGCTCCTCAGGTCCCTTCCCCGTCCTGAGCCTCATGGTGGGAGGAGTTGTCACCAGGCTGGTCCCCGATGACAACACTGGAACTGGCAATTCCACAAATACCTCAGCAATAGATAATGAGAGGGTGATGGTGGCAGCATCTGTAACCTTCCTTTCTGGGGTTTTTCAGGTTGGTAAATGACTGTGTGTGTGCACCTATGTGAACAGATGGAGGCTGACCTGACCTTCCTCTCTGGTTTCTGCTGTTGTAGTCACCAAAGTAACCCTCTTCCACTTTGCATGTAACCCACCCTGGCTCACTGATTAGGAGACATCTGTTCCCTCCAGTGACCAGGCACTCACAAGTGCTGTGAAATCCTTGGTTTTGCACAGGCCTGAGCCCACAGCCCACACAGGTGCAAGCTGCACCTACAGTAAAAAACAGTCTGCTGGATAGGAAAAGGGTAGCTGTGAAAGTAAATGTGAATGATACAGCTTCACTAAGGGGAGTAAAAGCTCTACCTTATAATTGTAAAATATTTGGATTTGTTTTTTTAAAAAAACATTTATCCTTACTCCCTAATAAAGAATTCCTACAGCTCCTCCCTTCCTAACATACTAATAAATTTGTTGTTTCATGAAGCACTTCTACCATGTGAAAATATTGGAAATTAAAACCCTGGAAATAAGGATGTGTATTTTAGCTATAAAATAAAAAGAATGGGTTTTAACTGCTATTTTATAGTTATATAAAATTACTTTTGCTAGTATTATGCCCTCTGTTGCTAAATGTCAACTTTTGTTGCAAGTCTGGTGACAATTCATCCCTTAATCTCTGGAGGGGTGGGATCTTTTCTTTCATTAAATATGGGTGTCTTTCTTTCAAAGATTGCTTAATTCCACTGACCTATGCTCATTTTGTGTTTCAGTTGCTTCTGGGAATTTTCCAGTTTGGATTCATTGTTATTTATCTATCACAATCATTAATCAGTGGTTTCACGACTGCTGCAGCTATCCACGTTTTGGTATCTCAACTGAAATTCATGTTTCAGCTACCTGTCCCTGGATTTAATAAACCCTTTGGCATCATCTATGTAAGTGCTAGGTGTTAATTGATGTACTTATGATGTATTTCTTACTGTGTAGCACAAGGCAGTAATAACAATTCAGCATAAAAACTGCAAAGCAGGAGGAAAAATGAGAGAAAATTGAGAGATAGGTTAACAGTATTTGACTAATCTTTAAATTTATTACCAATTCCCAAGTTACACCCCATTGGGATAATTAGATAATATTTAGTATTTTGTATTGGCATATTTCAATTAAGCATTCAATTTGCCTTAAAGATTTAATTATTCATTTTTACTGGACTGATATTATACATATTTAATCTGTATATGACTCTGTGAGGGCTGTTGGAAAGGAGGGAAAAGAAGGACAGGAAGGAAGGAGTGCAGCAAGGTGTATGTCCAGCAATGCCATTGCTCACATTTCCTATCATGGACATGCCTGTTGTTCCAACCCTCCCTCAGGGGCAAATCTGGAGGAGAGGGTCACAAGTTAGTGGAAAGGGTCTTTTGCAGATGCTTCCATCATTTGGCAGATGTCCATACATTCGTGGGGGCTTGCAGTCCCCATCATGCCACAGGGAATCAATCCCAAACAGCACAATCCTTAGAGCTGTTCAGATACAGGCTCTTCTGGAAGGAATAGTGCTACTGTGCCAGAGCATGACTGTTTCTAAAGCACCATGTTTCTTCCTGATTCTGCAGACTCTGGAGAGTGTTTTCAGCCAGATCACAGAAACAAACATAGCTGACCTGGTCACATCACTGATTGTCTTGCTTATCGTGTTCGTGGTAAAAGAAATAAACGATCGATACAAGGAAAAGTTACCAACTCCTATCCCAATTGAACTCCTTGTGGTGAGTCACTTCCTTTGATTTTGCAATTGCCCCATGTTACAACATGGGAAGCAGAGTTTAACTATTTCTTCTCCTGTTATCCATTAAACAATGTGTTATCATTCTACTTATAAATAAAAATTTACAGCATTCAGGAGCTATTGTGAGATGGTTTACTTCCACATAGCTGTTCTTAACTGAACATATCTATGCTGTTATAAACTGTGAATTTATTTCCTTGGCTCTGACACCAGCCAGCTGCGGTCTCACAGCTGAGGCCCCTCTGCACCACACCTGCAAGCAGCCACTGAAGTCTTGGACATCTGTGGCCACACACAAAATTATTTTGCCCTCCAGCAGCAGAAACTTTTGCCCACTCTGAGCAGCAGAGGGTTGGAGGAAGCCTCACAGGGGCAGCAAGCCCCTAAAATCCTGGAGGATGTTGTATAGACTCAAGCAGCACTTGTTTCCCCTCAGAGTCATTATAGCACCTGGTTAGAATACACGTGGTTTACTGAGTGGGATGATCTCTGTTGTTAGTAAGATATTCTGTTACAACCTGTGTGATTTATGAATGTAAACTCATACCTGTAAGGTCATTCAGGAATGATGTCTGACCAGCAAAGGGTTGTGAGAACTCGGGGCATAATTCTGCCACTAGTGATGAGGCTGGACAGTGTGTAAGAGAAGGAAGGTAATGGTGTTTAATAGATTCTTCACACTCTTGTTTTAATGTGCCTAATGGAGGTATGGTTTATTGTCTTTCAGACAGTCTTAGCAGCACTGATTTCCCATTTTGTCGACTTTGAAAAAAGATTTAACGTAGCTGTTGTTGGAAAACTAGAGGAAGGGTAAGTGACTTACTGACAATTCAGCGGTGGAGCAAAACGTTCTCTTTAGTTGGGCAGTGTTAAACGAGTTCAGCTATGTTTCTGATTAAAATTATCTGCTTCATCTTCTTTCAGTATGTAAACAAACATTTTTCTCTCAATGATATGACATACTTTCAGTACACAAAAGTTGCACACTAGAGCACATCTTCTACTCATCAAGGAGTACACTGAGACATGAAATAATTTTGTCCTTCGCTTTCTGAGATGGCTGGTGAGCAGGAGGTTGATGTTTTTTATTGAACTACTCACTCCTGAACTGCTCTGTTTTCCTCACAGTACATGCATGGTGAAGCAGCCACCATCAGCCCTGGGAAGCCACCAGGACCCTGCACAATTCTCCTGCCTGGTCCCATGACCAGCCACCAGCATCTCCTCAGCACCATTATCCTCTAGAGGACTCAACATCTGCCCATCCAGGACTATATCCACATAAAGATTATTTCTCCACATAATCTCTATATAGGATTCATCTGGCTATGCCAGAATTTTGGCATAAAGAATCAGGAGGCACATGTTAAGTTAAAAAGAGGGAAGAAGACATTTACTAGGACAGCTGAGTGAGTCTGGGGTGGTCTCTGTAGTCCCAGAGGTGTTAGTAGGTGAGGTTTGCAGAGGAACAGCGATTTCTACTCAAGAGTCTCCTTTCTTCAGATTTCAGTTCACTGTGAAAAAAAAGAAGGGAGGGGAAAAAGTCCAGGGAGGAATTCTCCCTAGGATCTGCAAAACACCCTTTGGCGTCTCCCTAATGAGTAGAGTTTTTTGTCTTTCAGATTTCAAGCACCTGTTGCACCTGATGTAGGCATCCTCCAGAATTGTATTGCTGATGGCTTTTCCATTGCAATCGTTGGGTTTGCAGTAGCCTTCTCTGTGGCTAAAGTGTATTCCATCAAGCATGACTACCCAATAGATGGCAACCAGGTAGGCAAATAACACAGAGATCAATATACTGCATTTGTCATTGGGAAATAAGTCATTTTAGGAAAGCTATGCATTATGAATAACTGTCATGAACCAGCTCTTAAGAACAATCTCTTTTATTTTTATTTCAGGATCTAATTGCTTTTGGGCTGGGTAATATAGTTGGTGGATCATTCAAAGGATTTGCCTCCAGCACTGCTCTGTCCAGATCAGGTGTGCAGGAGAGCACAGGAGGCAAAACACAGGTACAGAAGACATGATGGCATTTAATGAAGGACAGCTCTTTTGTCCCTAGCTGACCATAATGCCTGTGGGCACTTATTCATTGTGGAATTGTTCTCTCATGCAGATTGCTGGCATTGTCTCATCTGTCATTGTTTTGATTGTGATCTTAGCCATTGGGTTTCTCCTGGCACCATTACAGAAGGTATTCACTGGTTTCATCTAATGCTTCCTCCTGCTTCCCAAAGACAGGGCTGCTCTATGAGCACACTGTGAGTGTTCATAGACTTCAGTGGGAGCCAAACAGGGTTTGAAAAGCTTGGTTCTTCTTCCCAAATTATGCCAGAGAGGACCAGTACATCTGGTCCCTCAATGGGAACACAAGTACCCAAACACCAAAAACCACAGCACCAACTTTCAGGTGCCAAAAATAAGTGGGATTTACAGCCTCAAGTGAGACACCTGCACCGCACCATAGCTGAGGATGTTACAGCAGCAGTGTGCACTGGGAGCAGCTCCTTGGCCTTTCAGCTGCACTTTGGCCCTATTTGTATGATCTTTAATTCCTAATATTCTACATTTTCTTTGCTTGCTTAAACATGGAACGTGTGTTTTGGTCTTTTTAACAGTCAGTGCTTGCATCTTTGGCCCTTGGCAATTTGAAAGGAATGCTCATGCAGTTCAAGGAAGTACATGTCCTCTGGAGAAAGGACAAGTATGACTGTGTAAGTTGAGTTTCACAAGCATCAGAAGTTAAGTGCTCTAAAAAAGTAATCTATCATACAAATTTTCTTTTTTTTATCCCTGTTTTACTTCACGAAACAGAAAGTACAATAGTTGCGTGCTTTTTTTACTAGTATACCCCTTGCTTAAGTTTTCCATTTTGTCCCATTCATTTTGGGTCAATTCTCACTCTTAACTTCATTTTCATCCATTTCACCTAAACCTATTAAAATAGTGCATTATATAAAGTTAAATAGAGAAGACAGTTACAGAAAATTCCTAATTAACAGAAAATACCCAAATATCTACTGCATTTACTAAGCATTCAGGGACACTTTCTCACAATCACACAATGTGTTATATGGAAGATACATAACAAGAAACAAATGAAAACTGGGACTTGAAGGCTTTACTCCAAATGGTAAAGCTGGTGGCTAGAGGCCAGGACTCATTACCTCTCAGAAAATTTAGGCTCACAAATGGTTCCAGACCTCAGTTTTACCAGCTGTCAAACAGCTTTTTGTCCCATGAAAATGCTTTGAGCTCTGTGGCTAAAAGTTATTCAGTGTTATCTAGTCATTTATCAGTTGTGTACACTCACAGCACCTATATTTGCACATCTACAACTCTCAGCTTTACCAAATTTCTGATTTACTTCTAATCTTGCCTTTCTGCTGGATTTTCATTGAGCATTTAGTGAACCACTTATCCTATTTTAAGCCTTTATTGTCTAGAAATTGTCCCTAGAAACATTCCTTGGTGCTGCTTGGTGACTCTGGCCCTGTTTTATAAGAAAAAAAACCACACCAAAAGCAGATGGACATCCTGGATCAGATCTGAGATCTATTCCTGCTCTCACTCTGAGCTCATGACCCAGGTTCTTGACATGCTTCTAATGTTGCCATCCACTGTCTCATTACAGATTATATGGGTGGTGACTTTCATAGCTGCTGTCCTCCTTGGCCTGGACATTGGACTAGCAACAGCTGTGGCATTCCAGCTGCTGACAGTGGTGATCCGCTCCCAGTTGTGAGTTCTTGTTGAATGCAGTGATATCCCAGGGCCTGCTGTTATAAATTATCTCCCTCTGTACAGAGAAGGGCAACAGCCCTGTCTGTGCCTTGGTCTGTCCAGCAACTGTGCATGGAAAAATAATTTATAGGCATAAACCTTTGGACGCTGGGCTTGCTTCAGTTTGCCACCCCAGCTGAGATGGTTTCATTTGATCCTTCCCATCCCCAAATTTAAATGTGGGATAGCAATAATTGTGTGTATGTTTGTTCACAGTCCAAGCTGCACTGTTTTGGCCAATGTTGGGAGAAGCAACATCTACAGAAACAGGAAGGATTACACTGATGTAAGAAATGTCTCATTTCTTTTACCACCTGCTGCACTTGTGCTTCTATAGCAAACATTGCTACTGACACTTTTGCTTCATTTTACAGATCTATGAGCCAGAGGGAGTGAAGATTTTCAAATGCTCCTCTCCAATCTTCTTCGCTAATATTGAGTTCTTCAGAGAGAAACTTATCACTGCTGTAAGTGTCTGGGGCTGTTCTGAACATGTGACACATTAAGGTGGATACAGTTTCCCAATAATTACTATATATACAGTCATTCTACAGTTCAAGGGTGAATTTTCACTACACTGTTGCCACTACTGTAATATAACCTGTATGCACATACCTCTGAGAAAGAGAACAGCCTGACTTATGCTGAACTTACACCATAACAATGTTTATACCATATTTATACTTATACCATAACAACACATATTTTAAGAAGGACTGCAAAAATAGATAATATACAGGGAAATATATTTTATTTTCTTTTATTTGCTCTTGTATTATTTACACACAATAAATTCTAGTTTACTCATCTTGCCCCAAGAACATAACCACAACAGTTAAAAGAATGCCAGATGGAGTAATTCTATCGAAGAGCTCTTAACATCTTTCACAACAAACTGGTGAATGCAGCAAGTCTTTCCATAAGCAGCACAGAGACCCAGGACCCCTGAGCCCCCATGTGTGAATGAAGCACACCATCCCCAGTCCAAGCACAACTTGCACCATAACCTGCCCTTCTTGCTGCTCTTAGCAGGGAGCTGATCAGCAGTGACTCCCCTGAGCACTGGAAATGAGCAGTTCAGACTTCACATAAGGGACTGAAACTGGCAGAGGAATGAGGGAATCTAACACATTTCATTCTCCATGTGCTTGGCTTTCACCTCAGAAGAGCCTGAAGTTTTTTTCTGTGAGTGCAGATGTTCACAGCACTCTTTCTCTACAAATACAGATACTTCTAACACCTTCCTCCTCTATGCACTAGGTGGATGAGGCAGAAGACTTACAGGAATTTATTATTTTAGCCAAGTTTTGTTATTAGCCTAATTTACCTGCCATCTAATTTTGTTAAGACTAGCTCAGAGATTCAAGAGACATATGCAGCCAACATGAGGAAATCTGACATTCTTCTTCAGGAAGAAGAGCGGGTGAATGACCCAGGCTGCAGCCAGGCAGCACAGTGCACATACAAACCATGAGCTCTCTGATCTTGGCCACCTGGGTGACCACCTGATAATGCAGATGAGTGGGACATGCCAGAACAGTGCCAGCCTACTGGAGTTACTGGGCTGTGCTAAGCAGTGTCACTGCTATAATGCTGTCCATGCTGGTGTCCTAAAGCAGTACAGGTAGCCCTGCCTCATTTGTAGCCATTCCCACAGACACTCTTCCTGCCTAGAACGAGCTCTTGTTTGAATTTGTGAAAAGTGGGAGACAACATCAAGTTCGAACTAAGGTCATCATGCGTGTAATGAACCATGAGATTCTTTGTCCTTCCCCTGGTGTCACAGAGGTGTTTCTTTGTTTAATTATTCAAAGTGCTGTTTTTGCAGGTTGGCTTCAACCCTCTGAGAGTCCTGAGGAAACGCAATAAAGCTCTGAGGAAGATTAGGAAGATGCTGAAGAAAGGAGAGCTGCAAGTGACACCGGTGTGTAAGGCAGCCCCCTGGGGTGAGGGGGAGTTAAGCCACCAAACTCCCAGGTTTACATGGCAGAGAAGGGCCTCATAGCCTCCCTTCTTAATTAGATAACTATTCCCCAAATTGCCACTTCATGACATAAACACATTTAAAACCCAAGATTTTAAATGGCTCTCACAGTTAGAGACCTACAGATTTACCATGGGCAGAGCTTGTACATGACCACTGGAGCTTTGTTTGGTAACAAATTGCAGGATCAGATCCCACAGAGCTGAATATCTTTCTGCATTAATGGTAGGATAAAGCTGGTTTTTTCAAATCCTGCATGCCTTTTGTTGACTTGTTCCAAAATTACTGAATTAAAATGTATCTGACAACTAGCTTCAGGAAACAATAAAAAACCATCATTAAGTGATGATAATGATGATTAAATAATTTCTATACTTCTCCAGACAAGGGAGAGACAGAACTTTCCAGGTGGGTCCTGCTCTGTCTCATGGGAAGATCAGACGTGTGTTGCCATTACTCTTCCCTGGTTTAAGAAGTACCACTACCCTGGCTGGCTATTACAGAAGAGAACTAATTATGATGTTTTTCTATGTCAACACAGAAAGGCTTGATTTGCACAGCTAGCCCTACATATGAGTCAGATGAAGAGTTAGACAACAACAGGATAGAGGAGCTGGACCAGCCCACCATCATGACAGACTTGCCCATTCGGATCAACTGGGCCACTGACCTCCCCCCAGGCATCACTGCACCCCAGGTCAACATCCACAGCATCATTCTGGATTTCTCATCAGTGTCCTTCCTTGATTTTTCTGCCATGACAGTCCTCCGAAAGGTAATCACAATTCACAGGACAAACTGTGATCATATGAAAGAAAAACTTGCAAATGCAGTTACACTTGAGGGATACACATGAGGGAAGGGATGGTGCCCAGAAGGACCTGGACAGGAGTGGGGACATCTGAACCTGATGAAGTTCAACAAGGCCAAATGCAAGGTGCTGCACGTGGATCAGAGCAATCCCCACTATAGATACAGACTGGGAAATAAATGGATTGAGAACAGTCCTGCAGAGGAGGAGATGGTGGATGAAAAGTTGAACATTACCCAGCAATGTGCATTCATAGGCCAGAAACAATCATATCCTGGGCTGCATAAAAAGAAGTGGTGATTCTTCCCCATTCTCATAAGAGATTCTACTCCACTCTCATGAGACCTCACCCAAGGTACTGTGGCCATCTGTGGTGTCCCCAACACAGGAAAGACATGGAAAACTTAGAACAGGTCCATGAGAGCCATGGAAAGGATGAGAGGGCTGGAGCATCTCTCCTATGAGGAAAGGCTGAGAGAGTTGGAGTTGTTCAGCCTAGAGAAGAGAAGGTGTGAAGAGATCTCCATATGGTCTTTCAACACTTAAAGGGAGCCCATATAAAAGCATGGAGAGGGACTTCTTACAAGGGTATACAGTGACAGGACAAGAGGCAATGGCTTTAAAATGAAAGAGGGCAGGTCCATATTTGAAGAAATCTTTTGCTATGACGGTGGTGAAATACTGGAACAGATTGCCCAGAGAAGCTGTGGATGCACCATCCCTGAAACTCTTCCATGGCAAGTTGGATGATGCTCTGAGCAACCTGCTCCAGTGTAAAGTGTCCTTGTCCAGGGCAGGGGTTTGAAACAAGATGATATTTTAGTTCCTTCCAACCAAAACCATTCTGATTCTATTCTGTGTTTGTAGTCTGCTTCTTAAAGGCATTGCTACATGGACTGAAAGGCCAGTAGAAAACTTTATGTGAATTTGAAGGTACATTTTCTATAAAAATGTTTAGGAAATTAAATAATCAATATAAATTGTCTTGGAATTCAAGTGCTACCCATTCTTCACCTGGTAAGATTTTTGGGAAGCTTTACAGAAATGTAGGTATGAAATATGGCTTTAAACACCTAGTTAGAGTTGGAACATTGGAGTTCCATTTCTGCTCCTGCTTTTGCTTCCCTAGATGACTTTGAACAAAGCAAAAGGCACAACATGTTCAACACTAGCAGCTTCAGTTAACTGTCTAGAGCACAAAGGTGTGAAAATCTATTTTCACAGGAACTAAAATCCTACCATGACAGAGGGAACTGTAGTTCTGTTTGAGTTCCCAGTTATAAAAATCTCCCCCAGAAATTTGTGAAGCAATTTTTTAGTTTCATCATGTATCATGTAGATAAAACAAAGCCATACAACTTATGAAAGATAACCTAGTTCTCTGTGACACAAAGATTTTCAATACTGCTCTTTTCAAAAGGCTTGGCCACCCCTGTCTGCAGCCATGTCCTGCCTCTATGTGCAACAGGATTTGAGTCTAGAGCCACTTACCATCATAGACCTTAAATATCATAAAATGTTTGTATATTTGCTGTAGCTAATCACTATAATGGGAATCAGCAAGCCCAGATGAATCTAAATGGTGCCTCCTTCTGGTTTAACAGATTTTAAAAGAATTTGTCCGGCTCGACATTGACATTTACATTGCTGGGGCATATGGTGAGTACTTTTCTTTGCATTGGCATCACCACATCTCATCCCACTGCCTCCCCTGCTGACCACTGACTATGGCTGTGGAGGATCACCCAGTTTTAGCTTCCAGTCTTGGGTAGCACACAGGCCCCACTAACTGGAGGTGTTGTCCCTCCCATGCTGTCCCCAAAAGGCTGGGACTATATGTGATGGCTACTTTTCCCTACAGCCACTGCTGTTCTGTACAGCTCTGGGCTGCAGGAACCACTGTCATACACCCTGGGATAGGCATTAAATAAGAATAGGGGCTCAAATTCCTTCCTGCCTGGCATAGAGCAGGGAACTACTGATGGGCATTTATGTTCCATCCTCTTGATATCCATAAGGTCATCAGCTCTAATAAATAAAACAGTTCATTATACCAACAACTCCCGTGTTCACGCAGTGGGCATGCTCAGGATACACAATTTCTTCCTTTTTGAGGCCTGCAGGTCACTTTGTGCTTTGATTTTGTTCCCTCACAGAAGGCCTTCTGGACAAACTGGAGAGAAGTGCATTCTTTGATGAAGAGATTAAGCCATCCATGTTTTTCCTCACCATTCATGATGCGGTTTTACACATTTTGCTGAAGAAGGACATAGCCAGCTCCCCCAAATTAAAGCTTGCTGAGGTAACACTACAGTCTTCATCTTTCATTACTTTAGTGCCTTTCCAGTATTGCCAGGCTACAGACAGTGCCCTGCACAGCTATAGTTGTGTGTGCTACACTGTCTCTATTTTCAAAATGATAGTCATTAAAACTCTGCTCCAATCAAATTGAAGAGCAAGAGTGGCTCCCGGTTCAGGTGTGTGGAAAACCATTTGTGAAAGGAGTGAATAATTCCCACCGGTGGCTGGCCTGGCTGTGGACTTCAAGTCCCCTCTTTGGGAAGAACACAGTGCCCATCCACCAGCAGTCCTCTGTGGTCACCCATCCAGCAGAAACTGCTCAATTTGCTGCAGTGGCTCTTGAAAGGCAGACTTTATGCTGCTTGCATTTGGGCTCTCCAGCCCTGTCTGTCTTCAAAAGGAATTCTAAAGTGTGGATAAATTAGTACTGCCAGATTTGGTGATGGCCTTTCTGGGAGTTCTTAAACCAAGAGCAAGAAAGGATCCTGCATACAATAAATTTTTTTAAATGTACCAGACCCATAATGCTGCTCATGTGGAAACTGTCTAATCCCACTTAGCTGGACTGGTCCAGATCTTCTGCACTGACCCAGAGATGTGGTGGGGGTCATAAAAGCCTGACAGGTTGGAGCCTCCGTTCTTCTATGTCAACTTCCCGGGCACGTTCCAGAGATTTAAAAATCAAAACCTTCTTTAGTGTGAAAAAGGAGAAACAGAAGAAGAAAAGCAATCCATTTTCTAACCCACAACTTCTTGTGCTCATTGCAGGGGAAGGGTAGGAGCAGCGACTCTGTCGACATCCCCAGGAACGGACTGCGCAGCCGGGAGTGCACAGTAAGGCTCTGGCTCTGCCCTCCAGAAAATGCAGCCCAAAAAGATGCTCATGGGAATGGCTAGGTCAGATAACAAAAGCCTCTTCATACCTGAGCTCTTGTGCCAGCACAGGGCAGAAAGCCACCAGTTTATTGATGGGATTTGATTTACAGCAAAGCCTGACTGGAGTGAGAGGGATGGGGCTTGGCTCACGAGCCTCGTGGTGTGCATGGGGCAGAGGGAAGGCAGGCAAGGGCTGCCTCACCAGCTGCCTCACCAGCTGCCTCACCTGCCCTCCTTGCCTGTCCACCACAGCTCCTCCGTGATAAAGTCACTGGTAGAGAAGTCAACATTAGTCCAGTTTTCTAAATGTCTCAGGCAGAAGGGGAGTCTGGAGGCAGAGATGAGAAAGGGACACATTCAGCCTTTCATCACAGACTTAGAGAGAAGGGAGGTATCCAGGATAGGGCAGCCCTGTAAGGAGGAATGCCAAACCCAAATGCTTTAGGGGATCAAATACTTATATTCCATTTATCAGATGACATCTACCCTGGCTATTCCTTACAGAATGTGGAATTTATTTTTTTTATTTCCTACAGATTCCAACAGAAACAAAATTTTAGACTTAACTTCCGAAGGATAATATCCTCCAGCAACACAACGTCACAGAAGATGGATGTGGATGCCGTGATGAGCATGAAGACAGAAGGATACTTTTAAATACCTTTAGAAGGATTTACTACATATGGTTATGTTCCAGGTTTTGGAAAGGGCTTGTTAGCCTTTATGTGTCTCTGTATATATAAATGTATTTATGTATATGTATATATATGGAGGCTAAAATCACACAGATTTTCGTATTTCATGCCACAGTTTGTAGACCTGTACAGTTACTTGAGAATCTATAAATATTTGAAATCTTGTATTGGATACCACAGAATTATAGTTAGGACTGATATTTTATCTTTAGCATGTATATAACTTGTATAAAGTTTTATTGATGGTTTGTAAGATATTTAATAGACTGAGTTAAACTTGCTCTCAGCTTACTACCACAAGCATAAGCACAGTGTACATAGTGACTAAGGTACCTAATTATGAAGATTGTTCAGGAAAGAGACAGGATTTTTGGATCAAAACATGATTCATTGATTTGTATTGGGCTTGTGTAAAGTGCACAAAGGAGGATACATTTATAGTGAGCCATTGTGTACACACAGTGAACCACCATGGTTTCAGTGACTGTATAGCTGCATTTGTCCATGCACCACCAGGGTAGCTCATGGTCAGTGAGACCCAGCCTGTGACAGACACTGGCCCCAGAACGTGGCTGGAGGAGCCAGGTGTGTGTGTGGGTGTGGAGCTGCCAGGTGGGCAGGCTGAACTGCCTGGATCTATGGACAGATGGGCAGAGCACTTCAGCTT
Source organism: Oenanthe melanoleuca (assembly GCF_029582105.1). NCBI lineage: Eukaryota > Metazoa > Chordata > Aves > Passeriformes > Muscicapidae > Oenanthe > Oenanthe melanoleuca. The sequence continues at coordinate 56,226,995 of NC_079334.1, forward strand.
GAAGAGTCTACTCTGATACTCTTCTGCACAACCCAGTCTGCACAACAGCCATCAATTAACCCCTGCTGGAAGTCTAAGGCTTGAAGATGAGTTACATCACATCTTTCAGAGAAGAGCACCTAATACCCAAAGTGACAGAATTTTTAATTTCACATAACAAGTGCTAGAGGTATAAAAATCTTCAGCCTAGAGGAAAATGGAACCATTCCTGGAGTCTGAAAGACACAGCACTCTGAAATCACAAGACTTTCTAGTTTTCAAAGCCGAGTTTTGGCTTACAGTCAAGCTGGGGTGGCCAGAAATGTGCATTTGGACTTAAAGAAGAGCTGAAGGGAAGGATAAAGTATTTTGTGTAAACCAGAACTACAATTTTTATCTTCAGACTATGCAGATGTTAAAAACAAAAGTTTTTTTCATATTTTTCTAATTTTTTTTTTAATCTGGAGTTATCTGATGAACTCTGCTAATGAACCAAGCTAGAAGTCAGTATTAAAATTGAGGAGATCATGAATATAGAAAGATTTAGGTGAGCTTGAAGACAGAAGACAAATTCAGCTTTCAGGAAACACTCCTGCATTTACAGATGAATAACAAGCTGTGGTTCTGTGGTGGGTGATCACATGCCTGACCCGGTGTGGGAGATGTGGCCCTTGGTGGCATCACAGACATGCTGCTTCCTGCAGACACCACAAGGATGGTGAGCAGCTGTACCAACCCACTGCTCTTCTGAGCATGCCTCAGCACGTGTCGAGTGCCAGATAATCAGCACAGCAATATCTGATGACAGCTACAAATTAGCACACTGCCAAATTGCCCTTATAATGCAGTCTTCCAAAAAAACAGAGTATAACACAATAGATCTTTCCAGAAAAAGAAAGTTCTTTGGTCACCACAATATAAGAAATGTATTAAACTATTAGAGTGTCCAAAGGAGGGCAAAGAAGATGGAGAAGAAGCCATATGAGGAGTGGCTGAGGTCACTTGGTCTGTTCAGCCTGGAGGAGACTGAGGAGAGACCTCACTGTTACAACTTCCTCATGAGGGGAAGAGGAGGGGCAGACACTGATCTCTGCTCTGTGGTGACAGTGACGGGACCTGAGGGCATGGCCTGAAGTTGTGTCAGGGAAGGTTGATGTTGGATATTATGGTGGTCACAGCACCAACCAAACTGAGTTCAAGAAGTGTTTGGACAATGCTCTGACAATGCACATGGGGTCACTTGCAGGGATGGTGCTGTGCAGGGCCAGGAGTTGATGATCCTTATGGATCTCTTCCAACTCAGCACATTCTGTGATTCTGTGATATTGTGCAATGCACAAGGGAAATTTCACTCTAAATACTCTGAACTTCAGGACTGAGCTCTCCAGTTCAAAATCAATGTTAATGACAGAAATAGTTATGAGAATCTTTGTAAAATGAAGAACTTGTATCTAAGGACTGACAAAAAGAAATGTACAGGGATTTAACCTAGGAGACAGAAAAAGTTATGCAAGACAAAAAAATAATATTTTCCTGTAAGGGGAAAAAATGAACTGGCTAAGCTTAAATGTGAACAAGATATTAGAAGATGCTTCCCCATTTTTTACAATGGTGAGATCCTTTCCAGCTAGAACAAGAGCAAAAATCTAAACTGCTTTTAAGCTAAGACTTAAACATGTTCATGAAAACCATGATACCACACCATACCAGTCTAATCTGAACTGTCAGACTCAAGCTGGTTTTTTCAGTCCCATGTTCATATGCAGCTATACAGAGCCAGGAAAACATCCCTATAAAAATCAATATATGAAGTGCAGTATCTGGTGGAATACCACAGACTGCACTTTAAAACCATATGGGATTTTTTGACAGGCTTCAAGTTAATAAAAAATATTCTTTTTTAAAATGCACATCTCAGAATAATTCATTTCTACACTAATAACTCTTCTGACACAGCACAGTGCCAGAGAGGATAAATCCCCCTTCCAAAATTATTCACCATTTCTTAAATGCATATGGTATGTAGACAGCTTTGGCCAGAGATCTTTGCACCCACGTCACACATCCCTACCAGCTACTTGCCATATTCTTAAATCACCCTACTCCTTATTTTTCAATGTTGACACCAGCAGCAATTGTACTTCTGATGCTTTATGAGATATTCCCTCCAGGTACTGGTTATTTCTGCAACTCTCTGTTACTCCAATACCAGCATTTTTCTGGGCAGTTTACCCTCATGCAGATTATAACATTTTGTTGTGGGATACTATGGTGATACAGATTTACTGCTTTATTTTTGAGACAGGGACATTCAGAAACCTGGCTATTTACATTTCTAAACATCCTGTATTGGGTGCTGTTGCTGCTCAGTTAGTGCACTACCATATACTGTGTTTCAGTATTTTACTCAAGAATTAAGAAAAAAGAAAAATTCTATACCTGCTTTTCTGAGAACTGACAGGTATCATGTTAATTCCTCATCACATATCCTAAGCTTATCTCTCTTCAGCACAGTGCTGACACTTGGTAACTAAATAACAATTTTACAGACAGCAAGGATGGAAAATGGAGAAGCCACAGAGCCATCAATGCTCAAGCCTACTCTCAAACCTGATTTTCACTTGGTGGTGCAGTGTGAAATACAGAAACAAAAAATTAAAAATGTTTATTCAAGGTTTTAAGCACAATGGAGAGAGGATTATAAAGTGCAAACCTGTATTTTTTTCAATTTCAAACTCAGTTCCTATTAAGGAATAAGTACCCTTAAGCACTTCTTTACTGAATTGCTACTCAGTTCTCTAATCCTCATCCCTGTGCTGAATGAGGAGAATTTGTTTTCTGTCTGTATGCATTGCTCCCTTCTGCTTCCTAAGATGAAAGTTTACCTGACCCACAAATGGCAAAGAACAAGTTGAGGAACAATCATCAGAATTTACAAGATTTTATTTAGTGGAAGAAATAATTCACCATAATTATCTTGGAGGTATGTTCAAGCATTGGTTTGCACAAATAAAACTGGAGAAAACTCTTGATGACTGACACATACTTATTCCTATTTAGTTACTCATTTGGTTTTTTTCCTAAGCAGCTATGCTGAAGTTCTTTTGTGAAACAATACTACATAAAAATGAAAACATTCCTGCCTGCCTGCAGACATTATCACTCTTCCCATTACCAGAAGTGCATTACAATGAGTCCTACTGGCACTCAAGAATCACTTGAACTGTATTATCAAAATTATTCACTGAAGTTTCATAATGACTGAGCTAATTTACCAGCTTCCTGCTGCTATTCCACTCACACATTTCAGGGTGCATGCTGCATTTTTAAGTATTTTAATCTCTTGCACTCATGAACTGAGTCTACACTGAAAATAAATTTTAAAAAGGAAGAAAAATCACCAACAAATTAATGCCTCTTACTCAAGAGAATAGAGATCTCATTTAGAATAGGGGAAGTTTATAAACTTGGTGTGTCATGGCTAAGTCAAAACTAAAAGGGGATTTAAACATCATTATTTTCACTCACATTGCCTGAATAAATGCAGCCAGTTCAGTTTGGAAATTCATCAGTGTGAATCACTAATGTGAGTATAATAAAACTGAACACAGTGTAAAAATTCGCAATTATGAAGGGACAATTACTGTATCAAGATAATTTATGAATTGCTAAGAATTGTTTTTAACACCATAAAATAAATATGAAGGGAAATACTGATATTTACTTTAGAAATGTAATCAGAATGAAAATTAATCCAAACCTTGCACATTTCTCTGCTTCACTGGACTCTGTCAAACATGAAGCTCAAGCTTATTTCCCATACATTCCACATTCCATTGCAGCTCCAATCCAGTGTGCTCCTCCAGTTTCCCAGGCTTGACAGGACCTTCTGCTGTGAACCTGTGCCTGCTTTTGTCAGCAGCCCAGAGAGAAACAACTCAAAATCAGACACAAGTTTTATGGGGCAGAAAACAGTTTAAGAAGAGAGAGGTGTGTTCAGAGTCAATCCAAAGAAAAAGCATATCCACAAATGTGTTTTTGAGAACACCTGACTCCAACTAAGGGGAAGACAGTTTTTCTCCCCTGCTATGTGTGCAAATTCAAAAGTGGAGTTAGGTAATAGTGGAGTTATCTCCACTTCAGTTTTTAACAAGCAGTTTTGGACAGTCTTTGAGAGCAGGGAGTTAATAGAAGTGGAAAATTAATCCAGTAAGGTTTTATAATTCTCTTGGATCAGATTAAAAAAAAAAAAAATTCACAGTTTTACTTTTCTTTTTTTAAAGGCATGAAAGCTATGACTTATCACATGTAAGTAACCAGTCATTATGTTAACAGTATTTTAAAAACTCACCAACAGAAAGGGTAGTGCACACAATTGGTCCCCTGATTATAAAGTATGCATGGCTGCAGGCAACTCCTTAAGCAAAGTTAGAGATGGAATCAAGGATAAAGTGTAAGGAGACAAGCATCTAAATCACAGATGTTTTCAGGCCACCTGCTGGTGTCCTTTCATTCTTTCCATGGTTAGCACAAACCATCATCAAACGTTTTCATTTCTTATGTGACAGTTACAGGAACCTGAAATGGTGGACAAATTTAAGTATCAGAGTTCTCTCTAAAACTGAGATCTGCTTGGCTATGCTTCAGAAGATCACTGCCACAGACAAGGATATTTATTCAAAATAAATGTAATTAATTAAATTCAAATGTTTGTCTTTAGAGTAAGAAGAAATCCAAAGAAATCACATCTCACCATTTTCTAATACTGTCAATTACACAGTTAAATACAACACATGAATTTTGTAACCTCTCAGTAAAATGACTAGGTATTTTTAAAAAAATCCAACCAACAAATCAAGGAAAAAAACACCCTAAAACATACACCAAACCCATAAACAAATTAAAAAGACAGTTAACACAGGGTTTTAACCAGAGGAAGCATGTTTAAACTTTGTAAATATGACATCAGCAGTGCCCTTAGTTACTTAGATAATAGATTTATATATAATCTAATCCAGAGTAAATTAAAAAAAATATATATTTAAGTCTTCTTCTTACAAGACAACAGAGAAATTTGACTCAAGTTCAAGACCTGCCTACATAGGATGACTTTTCAGTTAAGTTCTCTATCACAGACTTTTGGTCCATGGTCACTAACCAGCTCAAGGGATCCCACTGCTTTTTGGGGAATACATCGTTGTTTGTATGCCATACATCACCTTTGTTTCAAATAGAGAGTAAAAAATTCTCACACACTGTCTACAGTGACAATGATAGAAATACATTCATCTTTTGTGCTTCTTGATAGAGCAAAACCTGCTGTTTTCCCTTATCAGTTCATCTGCCTCAGCATTTTCAGGAAAGCACTTTTAACAGGTAAGAACAAGAACAGCTTTGGACCCAGAAATATTTTGAACTCTTCATCTGGATGAAGAGACGGGAGAATACACAACAGAAATTTGCAACCTGACTTAGTTCAGAAACCCAGCACAATGGAAAGAGCTGCCTCATTTCCTCCTCACCTGCGCCTGACAGGCAGGAGCTGGTTCCAGGATGTCTGGTTTTCCCAAACAGAGCGCTGGTGCGGCGGATGCCCGGCCCTCCCTCGGGAAGCCGCGCGTGTCCGAGCACAGCGAGCTGGCACCTGCGCCCTCAGGTCCTGGAACACAAGTGCGGGGCCTGAGCTTGGCTTGGCATTCAAAACACAAGGATCAGACATGCGGATTTCCTCCCAGATGAAGTCTCGTGCTGCAACATAAATGTGCCTCCTCCCAGTCAACTTCACTGTGACAGAAGAGGTCCTCAAAAGTTCCTCATGTGGTTGTTAGTTACTGAAAGAAAAGAATCTGGCAGAGCCATTTTTTCACATGTATAGAAACAGTAATTTTTCAACCAGCCCATTTCATAGCACACTATCACAATCAGCCTCTTTTTCTTCACCACTGTATTTTATTTAAAATTACTTAGTTTTCAGAGCAACCAAACCAAATAACTCTCTCTTAGAAAGAAGTATGTTACAGCTAAGCAGATTTTTAAGCAGTTGACACTTACTGGCCACTTGCATACCCCAGAATTTATTTATATCCCATCTATGAAGAAGTATTTACTTGAAAGGCAGTCTAAAAGATTTGGCCGTGGTCACAAGGAAATCAATGGCAGTCAAGAACAGAAGAAATCTAAAGAGCCCTTGCTCTACCAATTAAAAATATAAAGTTTAGACATGGAAATACAAAATTTGGAATGTTGCACTGTCACAGCTCTTTCATAAATTTAGCACTTATGATTCCAGAAAATAATGTTTACAAAATAAAAAGTAACACTGAGGCTTGAAGATGGCTCAGATTATTTGAGAACAAACTTTAGAAAAATCCCAAAGGACTTCATCTAAAAGCACCACTGCCAGAAATGTGGCATTTGGAAAAACAATGGTTCAGTGCAAATACTGATGAGAAATGCAAAGATAAGCACTCCAGATAACAGACAGCACTGTCTTGCTTCTGCTACCAGCTGCATTAAAAAGGAACCCTCTCATTCTATATTATGTTTCTCTTTAAAAGTATTCTTATAAAACATAAATTTTGAACAAAAATAGACCTAAAAGCCTGCTTATATTGCTAGTTTTTGAGAAAAGCAAAACACATGACTCTGTTCAATTAAACCTTTATCACAAAATCAAAACAGATGATGTGTACCTTTTTATTTCAACACATGGGATTTCAGACCACTTCTCTCATATCCAAATCGAAGTTTTCCTGCTGTACACATTATATAAAGTGAGAGGCAAACATGACTTCCCTACCTAAAAGAAGCTGCTTTTTTCATGGACATGGCAAGCCAGTTCACAGCCACTTCCACACAAACACAGCCATAGCTAAACACAGTAGTTTAAATTCATCTTCATTGAGTAGCTTACGTGTCAACAGAACCTTCTGAATAAAAACCAGCTTTAAAACAAACTCCAAAAACCCAAACAAACAAAAAAAAAAACCCCAAACCACAATATATGGTTTCATGTCGTGCCCAAAGCATTATCTTTGATAGATTCATTTTGATGCATAAAGAAAAAAACAGAAAAACTGGAATGTGGTAAACGCAAAATTCTGCAAGTCGGATTTCTAGTGCCAAGAATTCATTACAGACTGAAATCCTTATAAGTAATGATAAATCACAGTAGGAGAAATATTAAAGTTCCTTTAATATTTCACTACACTACTGTTTGGAAGGTATGTATATGTGTTGAAATGGTGTCCCAGAACTATGTGGATGTCAACTTCATATAAAAACTCACCACATTTACAACCATATTTCAATTTAATTATTGTACACAGGTTAACAAAAACACTGGATTTAACAAAAACAATATTCAGAATGGTACAACACGTGTTCATTTTCTCCAGGAAATAATATTACAAGTGATCATCTTAGGACAATTTAGCCACACTAGCGACAGAAGTTCTGTTAAAATGCAATTGTGGTCTACTAAGCCACTTATTTTAGCACTACAGAGTATTTGAAGTTAAGAGTCCTACGGCCAAGGCTTAAAAATCATTTAAGATTCAAACCTCAAAATGTCTTACAGTCAAAAATGACAGTATTCTTAAAAAACCACAACAAAATAACCCCAAAACAATTAATTAAAAGGCTTCTGTATTTAGTTCTATCGTCTTCATGGCATTCTCTATTCATATAGTTGCTCGTATCATTGGTAATAGGGTCTGTATCTGGCTTGATCAGGGTGATGTGGTCCAGGAAGGGGGGCCTGAGCAGGAGGCCCTTGCATCCTTGGAGGTGGAGGTGGCCCCCTTGGAGCTGGCCATATCCCTGGACTCATTCCCCCAGGCTGTGTGAAAGGGGGACTAAGAGTTCCTTGATCTTCACTGAACTGTGGCAAAGAGTTGGGATTATAGTGATGGGGAGGGGGTGCATTGACATTTACAGGCGGGCCTCCGTGCTGAGGAGGAGGTCCCGGAGGAGGATGGTTCATGTAGGGCGGCATCTGGGCAATGATGTGTCCGGGAGGAGGGGTGATGGGCGGCGGGGCGGAGGTCATGGGGGGCGGGGGCGCCTGGCTGTACACCATGTGAGGGGTGCCCGCCGCCTGCGGAGGGTGCTGCAGCGGGTGGCTGATGGGCGGCGGCGGCGGCGGGGGCGGCGCGTAGTGCTGCTGGGGAGGCATGATGTGATGGGGGTGTGACACCACCGGCTGCCCCTGGTACTCAGGGTGATGGTGAGCGGGCGCGGGCGCTGGCGGAGGCGGCTCTCGAGCAGCTGAGTTGGAATCATCCTGAATGGGGACGGTTATTAAGTTGCTGTGTTTCCTGGTTGAGATGCGGAAGGTGTCCTGAGTGACCGGGCGGGGCGGCGGCGGGGCCATGGACATCTCTGCGGGAGGAGCACGGATGTCTTCGTGGGGCTGGTTGTAGTGCTCGTGTGGCACATGCTGCAGAGGAGGCGGTGGCATCATGATGTGCTGCTTTGGCGGAATGTGGCTCAGGTGATGCTTCTCAGGGGGCATTATGAAACGCTCGGGAATTTCGGCCGGCGGCGGGGCAATAGGAGGATGCACGGGTTCGATGGGAGGACGAGTAACAGGCTTCCCAGCTCTCATGTGACGGTGGTTGATGTGAGCTTGTAAGTCCCTCTGTGACAGGTAAGTTCTCTTGCATCCTTGAACAATGCTACACATGAACAGAGACCCTCGTACACACTGCTCAATTCGCTGCACAGGCTCGTTACAGCTAAATAAAAAGAGAATATTGATTTATTGTCATCACAGAGACCTTGACATGCATTCTTCCTTGTTAACATAATTAGTCAAATTAGAACTGACAATTTTTCCCCACTGTTGCAATGAAAGCAACTTCTCAATTATGTTGAAGTTCATCTAGTTTTTAAATCTCAAAATGAAAGAACATAAAAATTTCATGAGGTAGATTTTTTTTAAGTAGCATCTCTTACACAAATTTCTTCTGTGCATTAAGGCACAACAGGGGTCATTTTCACTAAGTAAATCAAACTGCTATTAATTCGTTTACAAATTAGAGCAATAACGGGTTACCCACCCAAAAACAACAAAATAAACACTGATCTCTTACAATCCCAAAATATGGAATAGGAACTAGAAAGTTCAGAGTACTCCAGTGCCTCTGCTAAATGTGCATAAACAAGAGCCATGTTAATAGAGTATCTGAAATAAGGTATTTAAGTTATTTTCTTACATTTCCTTTAAAAACAAATCATGAGATAACTTACCCTGGACACATTTTGTCTCCCTTTTTCTCATGTAGTATAGCACAGTCATAGCAGAAAACATGCTTGCAAGGTATCTAAAAATAAAAAAATGTTATTAAGACATTGTGTATAAATATCTATATCATTCTGCAGAATATAGTTCCTCCCTCCAGTGCAGTTTATAACAATTAAAGTAACTAAGTTACCTATGAGGTGAACAAGCATTGCAGTGGTTAACAATTTACAGCATCTTTGCACAGAAACCTTCTAGAACTTTATGCTGAGTTTGGGGTTTTTTGGGCTTAAGCGTTGGTAAAAAACACTGGCAGAAGTTTGAGTCTTGCACTATTACCAACACTGAACTTTCACAGAAGCTGCATATGCAATCTGATTGCACTTGTCTTGTTGGCAAGGAAAGAAAGTTTTAAAAGCATTAACTGTGATTAAGTCAGATGCTGAAGCCTGTTACAACACACTTAGAAATCTAAATTAGTCTCAGGGATTTTTAAAGGTACATAAAAGTGAACAGTGTTTTCTAACTTCACTGCAAGTCTTCAATTGAGATAAAATGCTTATTTTCAAACCTAAGCAGTGTAAGGTCAAAACCCCAGAACTTGAAGGCTTTTTCTTCATGATAGTGTTCTGGTTTTTAACATTTTACTTTACTGAATCAGGGGGTAAAGCAAAATCAGAATGACAGATGGAATAAAACCACTTGAGCAGTGAAGGTCTCCAGTTCCATCCTGGTACTATTCTGCTGTTTATTCAGATGCCTGTTGAAATCAGTAATCTCTAGAAGTCTCATACAGACACAGTAAAACCTAATTTTATATAAAGGCAAACAATAGCTGCATCTTCCGCTGGTAATTTCACTCACCATGCGTCCATACATCTTGATGGGCAATCCACACTTATCACAGAAATGGACTGGTGTATCATCCTTTTCTCCCAGCAAGTTTATCTGGTAGGACAGAGAAAGGGTAAGAAAGCAAACCCGAACATCACTAAAGCTTCTCATTTCAATTATCATCAACATACCCATTATTTCTGAATTAGATGAAAAGCAAGCGAGAACACCACAAATGGGAGAAAACAGAGATGCAGTTTTAGTCAGACAAAAATAACTGAAAAACTTTTAATTAACAAAGTATCTACCCGGACTACCTACAGCTTGGTATGAAACACAGGCAAAGATTCATGACTTTACCTTATAATCCCAAAAAATGGGCCCAGGAAATCTTCTTTGATTGCCAAACATTTCACCTCCCTTACATTCGTATCGCTCCTCTTTGTTATAATCAAATTCTTCTGTAGAAAGGAGAAAGAGAAGAAAGACACAAGCCAACCACAACACTTTCTATGCTTTCTATGCTATTAAGAGCATGGGTCATTTATACTGAAATCATCAAATAATGCCAAACACTTCCAATCTGCTGAGCCCATTCTAAAAAAGGTAGAGCCAAAATAGTAAGACAGCCTGTTTTGAAGTGGGCACTACTGAAGCCCTATAGTGCAGCAGTTGGAGATTTGAAACTCGTTTTGCATTTGGACAGAACCCTGGACTCTTAAGTCTCTGAGTAAAGTCTAGAACAATGCTATTAGTACACTTCCTTGTTACAGGGAATTTATATGAATTTACCTTCATCACCAGCTTGTGTCTTCGAAGGCATCCTGTTCATATTTCTTGGAGTTCGAGGTGCAGGTTTGGTTTTATTGGTCTGTTTTGAAATAAGCTTTATAGGGATTCTTCTACGGACATCAAGACCACCCAATGACCCTGAACTATTTGTTCCTTGCAAATCATTGTCTAGGAAAAAAAAAGAAAAAAAACTTATCTAATTTTTCATTTATCTAATAGTCTCTAAAGAGGCTTAATATTTACAGAAAATTTTTAAGAAAAATAATTTGTAAAGCTTGCTTAAGACTTATACAACATACCAAAAATTAACCACTACAAAATAGATATCTTCACATACAATTTATTCCAGAAGTCATGTCATAAAACTGTATTGGGAACTACAACAGTTTCAGGAAATCTAGTTTAAAAAGAAAGCTATTTAAATAACCTAGCTAGTCACACATTTTTCCACAACAGAAACATTAACCTTATAGCTCTTCTCACAGCATGAAGAGCACTGGAGAGTCAATTCTTCGTACAGCCTTGACTACACAGAACTTCTTACGTGAAAAGAAAATTTTTACAATTTATGTATATTGTTTATTAAAGTAGAAAGGAAACTAGTTTATATATGAACTCAACATCTTGATGTATCACTTGGAAGTTTATTATAAAGTATCACAAAAATATCGATACTTTGGAATATGTAGCTAGTTTTCCTGAACTGAAAATTAGTGTTCTGGGCTACATACAAAATTCTCCTTAACCAGATTTAAATCTAAGTACCAGAGTGAACAAAGCAAGAAATAGCCTGACACAGGCATCAACAGGTACAGGCTCCCAGAGATAACCTGCAACACCAATGAGGAGGCATAACTCCCTCAAACTCCAGTGAATTTATCTGAAACCACCACACAGCACCTCTTTCATACAAAAATGGAGTCATGTCCTTCACATATCTTCCCAGCTCGCTGGGATTTTAACTGAAAATGTCACAGGTGTTTCAAAGCAGGGCAAGCTCAGCCTGGAAGGGGTGAGCCCCGAGCAGTTACAGCCCTGCAATTCTCCAGTCCTGGAATGACTGTCAAGGCCCCCCCCAAAGGATTGCAGAGCAGAGCACAGACACTGAAATTAGGGCCCATTAGTGTAATTCTGCACAATGCCTCACCAACTGCTGTCTCTCAAAGCCTATAACCACCACAAACAATGCAACAAGTAGAAAGAAAAACAAGAACAAATGGGATTGCTCTCAGTTTTTCAGCAGCTACCACCAAAGCTAGGAAATGTGTCAGTTTCAAACTGGGACTGTGCCCTGACTGTCCTGTACTTCCAAATCAAAAGCCACCCATTTCCTCATATAGATCAAACTCCTCTCAGCACTGTGGTTGACAGTTTCATTCTAAAAGGCAATATGCAAAAAGGCAAAAGCAATAAAGCTTGTTTTTACTTCTGGTCATTTGTTCTTTCTTTCAGCTGTCCAGATGAACCTGCAAACACGCAACTACGTCATCAGGCTTCCCCAAGGAGTGCTGGACCAAGACATCACAGGTAAAGCTGCTTGTTTTCCATGTGTTGGGAAATTCTGTTTTTTACCAGAATACACAAAACCACAGCACTATAAACCACAAACAGTCTCTGCAGCAACTCAGTCCATTTGCAAACAGGGATAACTAAAACAAATTTTAAAAATCAAAAACTTGTGTATTAGTTAGTCCACTGAACAGCCAAAAGGTTATATCACTTTTCCTCCTTGTACCCTTTCAAGCCAGGAATATTTACATGAGTTATCCACTCAACTAACCCAAACTAGCAAGTTTATTAGTCACTCATGCTTCACGGAAGGACAATAAATTCCAGTCTGCATGGGTATAACTTGCAGGATTATGTCCAGAAAAAACTACGACAAACATACCAAACTTGCTAAGACTACTTCAAGAAGCTCTAATTAGAGGTGATGCAACGTACTGTAATGTCACCTTTATCACCTTAAGTTTTATTTCTGCATTTCAAGCTTTATTAAAATTCTCAAATACAGCCCAAATACTTTCTACAGATAGAGTCATAACACAATCTTTTGTAAGGGAAAGTAAAAAAACCTCCAAAACCACCCAGCAAAAAGCCCACGTCCATTAATTTATTCACTGAACTACGCCAGCGCATTAACTAGCAAAGAATCACAGCTACGCCAGCGCGCTCACCGGCGAACGACATTCAAACCATAAAACCAAATGTAAGCACACGAGGAAGTTTCCTATCGGGCCACAACAACGGAATCAGCCAACACATTATGGGCACGGATGCCGGGAAACGCCGCGGGCAGACGAAGCGTCTCTCCCCCCGCTCCGGGACGCCCCAGGCTGCATCCGGTGCTGCGGGGCCCGGGCTCCCCGGCCCTGCCGGCGCACGCAGCGGCCGCCGCTCCGCTCCCGTCCCGCTCCGCCCGGGACGGGGCGTCCCGCCGGCAGCGGCCCCTCCGCCCGGCCGAGCGCCCCCGGGGCGGGGCCAGCGCCCGGCGCCGCCGAGCCCAAGGTGGCACCGGGGCCGCCGCGCCGGCCCGGGCACGGAGCAGGCCCCGCGGCGCACCCGAGCCCCGCCGGCAGCCCCGGGGGCCGGGCCGGGCCCGCCGCCGCCGCCCCTGCGCCGCCCCGCGCCCGCTGGCCGCGCTCGGCCGCTCCCCGTCCGGCGGCGGGCGCGGGCCCGGCGAGCCGGGTACGGACGAGCCCCCGGCCTCCCCCTGCTCACCATTGTGGTCCATGATGCGGCGCGGGGCGCTGTGGGAGCGGAAGGGCGCGGCCGGAAGCGGCGGGGCCGCGCTCGCTGAGCGCCGGCCGAGCGCTCCGGGCATGGCGGAGCGGGAACGGGGAAGCGGGGTGGCTCACACCGGGGCGGGAGCGGAACCGAGGAAGCGGAGCTGGCTCACACCGGGGCGGGAGGGGAACGGGGGAAGCGGGGCCGCCTCACACCAGGGCGGGAGGGGAAGGTGGAAGCATGGCCGCCTCACACCGCGGCAGAGCAGAGCCGCGACTAACTGAGATTGGGAGATGTCCCCCTCTCTTTTTGGGGGAAGGATGGAGTGAAAACATGGGCGGGGTGGATCTCTCAGTTTAGGAGCCGCGGAGGCCCCGTCCGGCCTCCTGTGCCGTGCAGTCTTTAAACACTGGAAAAGATGTAAAGATGTGACTGCGCATCTTGCTGTCGGCTGCTGATGGTCAGCCCTAAGTTTTAGCATGGGAATCGAAGATTCCTGACACGCTGCAGAAGTGATGGAACAGTGAATCTCCAGAGCACTCAGGCTTCACAGCAGTAGAGCTCACTAGCTCGGGGGGATCTTAATGTTACATTTAGCATTTTGTAATTCCTTTGTAATTCAGTGTGATGCTGAGTGTTTCTATAGCACTGAAGAAAGGAAAGAAATAAAAATACAACGAAGTCTTATGTTACAAGTAGAAAATGGCCTCGAGCAGTCCTTCCACAGCCCTAAGGTACAGGTAACTCTACTCCATGCACTTCAGATTGGTGATTGTCTCACTAAAAGCCTCCCGGACTGGGGTCTTGTGCCCCTTCAGACAATGTCTCTCATCATCTTTATAGCCTTAACATTTAAAAGCTGCCATTAAAGTATCACATTTCTTGTCTTACCCGTACCAGGCAGAGGGAGCAGGTTTTCCCTTTTGACTTTGTTGATCCTCAGACCCAAGGGAAGCATGACACTGATCCCTTCATAATATGCTTTATCTCCCCGTAATAGGAAGTCACAAAGTGAACTTAAACCAAAACTAAACAAGAAGCCCCCAAATATACAGACTCAAGGACATTTTCAGTATGCACAATTTTATTTTCTAGTTAATGGGTACAATTACTTTTCAAATGCAGCTTTTTCAAAGTGTAAAAAACCTTAAAATACATTTCCAAATTTAATACCTGACATGCAAAGATAGAACAGTAATACTCAAAATGCATACAAAAATACCACTTCTTCATCCTACTGGAAAAAGATAAGCACATCTAGTTACATTACTTAAAGATATTTTAATTAGTACAAAACTGTAGAGAATTTTAGCTTCATTGCAAAATCCATTATTTTGGTATCCTTTATTTTGATGGATACATAGAAAATTAAGCACATAACCACTGAGAAAGACATTTTAATGCATTCTGCATACTACCTCTTACACTTCTATACCACTGTAGGCTTTAAGAGAAATGCTGTTTTTCAGAAAAAGTTTAATATTTTGTGCCTGTTAAATTAAGAACAACCATGCCTGGAAGAAATAGAAGGCCAAGAAAAAGTGCATTTCATTGTATTTTACCACAATCCCAGATCAGATGTCATATTTGGAAAGGAACTGGAAGACTGATGAGTATTTAATTGCTTTTTAAATACTTGTACAGATAAGAACTAGAGAAAGTTAAAAAAAATAATGTAATGACATCTCTGTCAAGTAAGAATCAGTACTCAAACTTCAAAGTGGAGATGTATGAGAAAAAAACGTCACTGCTACCACTTTTTTACCATCTTTTCCATAGAATGTGTGCTGCGTAACAATTAGCTGAAAGCTCACTTATAAGGTAGAATGCTTTACTTTCTACACTTAGAAAAGCAATACAGCTTCCAAAAAACCATGTCACTGGCCTTGTGCACTGGGAACTGTTCCAGCAGTCAGGTTAATAGGAGTTGGGGTCATGGCCTGATGGGGACTTCAGGCCAGTAGGGTGGGCTGAAGTGCCAGCCTCCTGTGAGAGGCTGGCAAGGGGACAGGAGGACATGTTGAGTTAAAAGCATGAATGGTCAAATCACAGGCTGGGCTGAAGCACTAGTGTCAATAGAAATGAATGGTTCCATCTGAAGAGGTGCACAGAGGTCTGATTTGCCTCTTGAACACTTGCCTCATTCTCAGATGGTGGAGATGCCCATCCCACGGACAAATGTGCCCTGTCCATCGTGAATACAATCCTGCTGATTGCTGGCTTGGGCTGCAGCACCAACATCACCTACGTTCAAGTGTCTGTACTGAGAAACTTCACTGCTGTGAAGGCTGAAGTACCTTAACTAGAGAATACAGATGTCAGTTTGGTGCTGTTACCTATTGTGTAGAATATTGTCCAACTGGCTGAGGTTTATAGGATTTTTTTTCACTGATATTAACAGAGTTCACTCAGATCCTGAAGCCAGAATAATTTATTTAGTGCTTAGCTTTTCCACTGTTACCTGTAGCAGAAATCTCTGTGCAGTGTAATATGGGAAAATTTCTCTGATGTAATCAAGTAAGGAGAATTGAATATATTGAAGCTAATTTTCCACATTAACTTCAGGGCATTTTATACCTGGACATTCCTTACACTTCAGTTTTTATCTGTTTCCTCACAATGTAGGGGTTTTTACCCATTTCAAAAATAATGTAATGCTAAAAAATTTAAGGTAGCAGTCTGCTTTTCATCAAAATACATTTCTTCTTCATGAAAATTAAGAACATTAGTTAAGGATTAAAGTTTTGCTGCTAAGATATTTTGTAAATTATTGCACTTGTGCATTATGAACTTCCATATGTAAAAGAACAGCAGCAGTTTAATGTAGAATATTAAAAGAAAAAGACTATAAAAATATAACTATTCATTAAACAAAAAATACACCTATATTCAATTAAAAAAACCCCAAACTTCAATACATTCTGACTTTCTTACTTGCACTCAGTATCAGCCTGTTTTACAGATTTCATTAAGTACCCAGGGACTAAGGTTTTCCTTAATTTATGTCATGACCTGCCTCTTGATGAAGATTACATAACCTAGCCAAAATAATCTTCTGTTTGTCTTTCATTTAAGGGACAATCATTAATAGTAGTGCAAGACTTGCTACAATGGGATTAATACAGAACTTTTGAACCCATATCCAAGGGTCTTTAGAAACGTTTCCTATTTGAAGTATTGCCATAGTTCAGTGCTATTTCCTGTTCATGTGACAGTTTCACCTGTCACCTCTTTCAGTGATCTAACTGCCTGCAGCAATTTAAGGAACTGCTTGAAAAAAATTATCATGATACATTTTTCAAGGCTTGTCAGCACATATTCTCTCACTAATGTTTTAGAATTCAAACCCTTGGCCAGCTAGAATTCCTGCTCTCCCACTAGTCTTTATACAAATACTGAACAAAAGGCTTGTCATCCAAAGATTTTTGTCTCTTCCACTCTCCTGGGAAGACCACAGAGCAGCTTTTCATCCTGTACACGCTGATAAAAGTGCAGTGCAACTTCTGCCTGACTAGTCCCAAAACTGAGTACATCTTTCACAATAGTCTTCTGATTTTCTTTTTTTATTAATATATATCATAGCAGAAAGTGCTTGCAGAATCAAGGTCCAGAATATTTCTGGGATAAGGTTAACTAAAATCTTGAGAGATACAGAGATCTGTGTCATTCAGACAAATCAGGCTTTTGCAAAGTGCAAAGATTGGTTTCATAGCAGAAAATGCTGGTATAGATAGTATTGGTGCATGAACATTGCTGTGTGCTCACAGGCAGGACAGTACCAGCAGTCCTTCAGGAAGCAAGTCGGCGCATAGCCTAGAGAAATGGGTTTTGAAAGGTGGAGAGAAACAAGCCATGGTTAGTTCTCAGTATACACCATCTGGGAAAATTACATGCTTGTTTAACTAAACTAAAACCTCAGTGAAAGTACAAAGAAAGTAACTTCTGTAAATGGTGCAGGTTGTGCAAGAAGCTGTCTGTTCTGTTAAAAGGAGGAATGAAAGGGGAAGGTTGATCATCATTTTGGATTCTGGTGCCTCAAGCCTTACAAAGTCTTCTTTTAGGCACCCAGCTTGTGTTTAGATCTATTTATAAGCCTGTGTAAGGCAAAAGTAGTCCTTAAGCAAGAGAGATGAGGAGATACTTAAGCAGATATAATCTACTACCATCTCAAGAAAAATGGGATTTCTTCCACGTAGCACTGACATTCAGTAACCAGAGAGGGTATTTATCTATGGAGAAGGTAACTGTTGAGGGCCATACTCTCACAGCATGACTCAAGGCTACAGGCAGAGTAATAGACACATTCATTTCTAAAGTGCATACCTCTTCCTGCACATCAAGCTCATCATCAGGCTGGCTGGCTTCTGTGAACTCTATGGGCTCTTTAGACTCCTGCATGAGCGAAATCTTGGTAGGAAGAAATTAAAGAAACATGATAAGTTACATGTTGTCCTTATCACTGAAATTTATTTTTTTACTTTGAAGTACCTTAAAATAACCCACCACTTCGAAGAGTCTGTTGTTAACTTTCCTTGACAAAGACGATGATTTAGCTCAGCTGAGAGGAACTTAAAAATTGCAGAGCCTTTGGGCCATCTCTGCTCACATGGCTAATTATGGCTTTGTAAAAATAATAAAAATCTATCTTTAAACTTCTGTATAGCATTATAAAAATGTTAATCTCTACTATAAAAATTAGTATGAAAAAGTTATAAAAAATAAGGATTCTATCCTAGTTAACTACAAATAATATTAATTTTAATTGCTATTTATTCATGATACTGTAATAGTGATTGCTGGGAAAGGAATTGTGGTGAAAAGAAAGGAGGACATTATATGACCATTTTTCTAGTGAGGGCCCTTTAAATGCTACAGAGTGTAGCAAATCTTTACATACTACAGAGTGTTCTGGTTATCTGAAAAAAACCCCCACAGAATACAATAAGGAAATGCACAGAGAAGGGCAGCAGGAATGAACACTAGTGTGGAACAGCTTCAGTACACATCCATGCCAAGTAGAGTGAGATTATAGCTTTGATCAGAAGTCTGTGGAGTGTTGGGAAAGGGAGGAGGGAATGATTATTCATTGCAGCTAACAATCCAAAAGTCCAGCAGGCTTAAACCAAGCAGGAAGTATTGTCATATAATCTAAAATTAGAGAACCCATCTCCACAGGATAGAGTCACATTAGAGAGCCCATCTCCACAGGATAGTGTCACAGGTTCCAAAAGAAGTATTACAGACATATTGAAGAAAACTCCTTCTGTAACAATTAAATGTATACTGTTCCAAATGCAACCTCCAGCTGATGAGGTTCTTTAGGTCCCAGCAGTCAGAAAATGTGTCTTAGGATGAGGTATTTTTCATATGGGCTGTTTCTCGGGCTCTTTTCACTAACAAGCTCCTGGAGTTCACAGACCCTTCCTTTGATCTGGAAAAATATTCATGTACTACAGAAGCTGCCCAATTTACTACACTCTCACTTTTCTTGTACTACAGTTCTAGGTCTAGTTTTCAAATGTGCAATGGAAACTTCAAGTATGAGTGCTAGATGATGGAAGGAAGGGAAAGGTACTGCTGGATATCCTTACCTTCTCAAATATGGGATCCTGGTTGTCACTGTATGTCATTTGATTCCTTATGTAGAGCACAGCATCGTGGACAGTCAAGAAAAATATGTCTTTTCTGACAGTGTCATCAAAGAAGGCACCCCGTTCCAGCTGAGATATAAGGTTGTCTGAATAAAAGGAGGTCATAACAGGTTTATACAATATGAAGTAATTTAAGAAATAAATGTTAAAATACATGGTTGCAACTGTCAGAAATCAAATGTACAGCCAGATGAATCCATCAATTATAGTTTAGTCTTGACTCTTACTTTCCATATTTCCTTTACACCCCACCATTTTCTGTGTCCCAATGGAGCCAACAGTGCTTATCAATGTTTCAGTTCGCATATTTATTAGTGCAGATGCTACCACAGACACATCTAGAGATCCCTTCTCACTTTCATTTTATTCTTTGCATGAGTGAAAGTAGAAATACTTGGATAATTACCTTGATATGAAGCAAAATATACTCTCACATCAATTCTCTCAAACTCTTTAATTATCTAAAAAAAAAAAAAAAAGTTTACAAGGACATCAATAAAAGTCTGTAGAGGAGAAAATACATATATGTCTGGACATCTGTAATGTATAGGCACATACACTTCATTTTTTTCTGATAATCTTCACTCCATATAGTACATTTTGTTTATTCATCATAATTAAGGTACTGTTATACTTTGCTATACTTAAAGATCCAGTAGCTGAGTATCTGGTTGCTGAAGTGGCCTATCTTCAACTGTGTAAGTGGAACTACCTATTTCACACACACAGGCAACGCTGCCAATTAAGGCTGTCGTTCTGTTCTCAAAATTTGAATAATCATCTCTCCAAGTGAGATCACATGGGCCTGAGCAAGCTTTATTTCCCCTAGGCACCAAAAAATAATGGAAATACTTGGCCTTAATCTTTACACCTCATTTCCTTCTTTCTAGGAAGGAACATTATCTCCTCATTATGTACTGTGAGTTTGAAGATTAATTAATGAATGTTGATGAAGCACTTGATACTAGCCACAGAAAATACAATAAAGAAATGAATCATTCTTCCTTCATAACTAAAATGAATGAACAAATGAAGGAATGACTAAATAAATCTTGTGTCTAAAGACTGAACTGGGATGTTAAGATGAAATTTTTACTACCTCTGTGTTGAGTGAGCATTATCCTGCGCCCAGATTAAAGCAGGAGGCATGTGGAAAGAAAACATATAACTAAAATATTTCATAACATAGGCATATAAGGGGACCACATTTTGCAGTTAAATTTTTTGAGTACTTTACCATGCAACCTTCATATTGTTCTTTTAATGCATTTTTTCCCTCTTAAAATACACACACCACCAGTATTCTACCTTTTGCCAGTATTTTTCATATTTATATTTTGATGTTATTTTTCAACAACATACTTTTTAAAATTCAGAAATTAATTTCATCTAACAGATCTTGATTTACATACTGCTGACTAGTTTCATTTTCATAGAACATCAGAAAAAAATGCCCTTACCGTTTTTATTGATCTCACAGCAACAATATCCAAGAAGGTTACTGCTCCAAAATCAAGAATGAGACTGTGAATGGGCACCTTGGGGATGTTTACTTTGACTGGGAGTTCTGAATTCCAGTCCACCTGGATCTCTACTTCTTTGGTGGGAACTTGAAGATCCTGGTTGTCTTCAGGTTCCTCATCAGTCTCAAAAGCTTCATTATGAATACCAGGCTCACTGATGATGCCATTCTTATGAACAGATAATATACCGAATATAGAATTTAATCATGGGGAAAGTTTGGGAGTTACAGAAAATAACACCCTATGGTACCTTCTGTTGAAGGAACTGACAAGACAGACACTTGTGACCAGTATGTCCTGCTCCTAATCCTGGTACTGTGGTTAACATAACTAATGCCATTTTATAAGGCAAGAAGCCATTCTCTGTGGCTGAGCAGTTCGTGTATTTGTTCAATTTTCCCTCATTCTCAGGCCCTGAAGGTCCTGTAAACCAATTAGACAGATCAAACTTCTTTCTTCTTCCTCTCCCTACCAGCCTCAAGGTTCTTGGGCACCAGGCTGATCTCTCCCTTCCTTGCTGGCCTTGAAGGTAACAGGCACATGGACAACCAGGTGTAGCTGGTGACGCCATCAGAGAAAAGGTAAGTGTAACAGTGCACAGAGCACTGTCTATGGCAAGTCCTGTGTGGAAAATTTGGACCAAAATTGCTACTGACAGTGAGACATCCCCAGGGGCCAGGGATGACTGCACTGTCTTTTGTTTTCTCTTTGGTGCCTCATCTTCTTTAATGTAATTTTTAAGTCTGGATAATGATTCTTATATTGATACATTAAACCATGTATTAAGGTCTCACCTGATCTGCAGGGGGTCCAGATAGTTAGAAACATTAGAAACTCTAAGTTAGGGTCTATGTGATTAAAACTGTAAGTTAAGTTGTATTATAAATTCTGTATGCTACTTATAAACTGTACTACCATGTAGTAAGTCACACTTTTCATCTCTATTTTAAAGATCAGCACGGAGTAATTCCTAATTAAGCCTTAACTAAAAAGCTCAAACAGTAATCCTTTGAGAAAAAAATAGAAATAAATAATTTTTAAAAGGCCTACCTTGGTAGCTTTTAATTTTCCCTTCTTGATTAGCTTTTGTATTTTCCTCAGTGCTTTTAGTCTCTTATTATATACTTTGACTGCATCAAATCCCACCTACAGAAAAAGGACCAAAATTATTTAACTTAACTCAGGTATCATTCTGAGGAAGTCTCAAGTGTAGTTAAGAAGCTTCCAAACCCATAACTTATCCCTTACCGTGGATTTGAGGCTGCTTTTCAGTCCATCGATGTTAGCATAAAAAATTGGACTTGAAAACTTGAGGATCTTCACACCTTCTGGTTCTATAACCTGTTGCCAAGGAAAATAAGGTTAAACAGCAACAGCCATATTTTGACTAATAAGAAGCAGTTCCACTGTTTGTTTCAACAGTTCAACTACATATCTAATTTAAAAAAAAACAAAACAAAAAAGACAAACAAACAAACAAAACAAAACAAAAAAAAAACTCCACGGATTTATTGATGATTGAGGGGTTTCTGTTTTCAGAAGCTTATCGCCCCAGCATGCAAGATGGGCCAATCATCTGGATGAAGATGATGCTGAAATCTGTTACCTTTGAGGACCCCACTTCCAAACTCAAGTTGTGTACAATATGCAAGGCACAACCTTTTCTTACACTGATATGTAGACTGAAGGAAAAGAACTCTGCAATGACTTACATTTTTGTAGTCCTTGACCTTCTTGTAGATGTCTGTGCCAGGAATATTTCCAAAGCCTCCCCATGAAGGACTAACAGAAATAAAAATACAGTAAAGGTAAATGTCATGCTTGGGCACTCACAGAATTGAAGGATTGCTGTATACAAAGTGTCTTTGACTTCTGAAGTTTGCCCTCTCATACCAAACCAACAGCCTTGCAGAAGTCTTGCAGCTATTTTGTGTCACTGTAGTGAAAGGGCCTTTATAAAAACAAGGTACTTTGGTCTCAGCCTATTAATCCACCATTTTGATTTAACAGCTGAGTGAAAATCTTGTTCAACTGGTTTCCCAAACCAGAAGAATATTTTAAAAGTAGATTTGTTTGCTTGAAATTTAAAAAACTAATTTTTTTACACTGAAAAAAATTTGATGGCTTTTTTTTCCATTTCAAATCAACTGAAATACATTTACATTATTTTCAGATTATGTAAATCTTTTTAGCACCACCTTTTTAATTTTTATTTCAGTTGATAACAAAACCAAAATATTTTGCAGTCTCCAGATATATGTTTAACAGCTGAAGCAAATTGTTTTCAAATTTGTAAGGCCTCATCTGCCCTTTATATTTTGGTAACATTATCTGATTGAATTTAGGAAATTTTTTTGAGGTTCTTCAAATTTCATTTTTATAATCTACAATTGTGAAACAACTTTTACAAGGCATTATTTTTAGGCATTTGCTGACAGTGCAACTATCCTTTGGTAATGCTACCTACCATACTCTCTGGATTCCAAGCTGAAGGAAAGAAGTTATGTTGTATTTTCAGATAAAAGATCAATGAAAAATAACAAGATGACCAAATAAAGTTCTTCAAATCCACCTTTTCTCACCATTCCACTACTATATATTCTTTAAGCAGCAACAAATCAGCCAGGAGCACAATTTTTTTTCTTGTTCTTATGCTTTCTCTTGCTCTTCTTTTACAGCTATACGATCAGTCTTGTATAAGCAATAAGTGAAAAGGTTATTGGCATGTGCAACCTACTGTAGTAGTATTACCTGCTGAGAGTTTCTATAATGATCAATTAATTACAAAAGCCATACATCTGTGTATATTTGATCTAGATTGTTCCTGTCCCTTTCCAGAACTCAGCTATGTGGGTGCATATAAAACATATGGCTAAGTACCACCAGAGTGGCCAACATGATATGAAATACTGATAAAATAACTCAGCTTCTCTTTTATCAGTGTAATTACATGTTAGCACACAAAAAGGATCTTGTTCTAAAAAAACCTAAATCTAAAAAGATTTTTTGCATTTCAATATTTTTGCAAACCCAAGCAGATATTTTGCCACAAATCATCTTGCTTTTCAGCATATTATCTTCCTTTTTTCATAATATAAAAATAAGAATTATTTCTGACACTGCATTACTTACAACTGAACTCTCAGCACAACTGTCAGCAATCCAAACAAAAGGCCAGCAAGTAATCCCAGATCAAGTCCCAGAATGATGGATGCTATACATGTAAAAACCCAGATCATCTGGAGAAGAAATAACAAATGTAAAGTATTTTAGATTTTAATTAATTTAATATGACTATTGGTCATACTGAAGAAACACTAGACCAGATAATACGAGAAGCATATTTTAACTTTGGAACTGATTTTAGCACACTAGCAATTAGCTGACTTCCATACAAAAGTCTTCTTCCTCCAAGATGCTTTCATCCATCATTATCTTACTAAGCATAGTTAGCTTTTTAAGAAATAAGGGGGTTTTCAACATAGCAATACTTTTTAAGGACCTGATTCCTTTGGTGAAATTAAAGGAGATACAGTCAAACATTGCATTTACTTATTTCTGATGATGACAATCTTCGTTAATCTTTCTTAAAAACTGGGAAGAGTTTTATTTTACCAAGATAAAATACTGTAAGATGCTCCCCATGAAGACATATAGGGAAGGAAGGGGATTCCTCAGTGACATCTAAGAATCAGAAAGAACTGTTGCAAAGAGAGGTATTTCATATAAACAGCTTGATGGCACTTCTCTAAGATCTCCACTGAATATTCAGGCAGAACAGTTGAAGTGCACTCCTCAGTTCTTTCCTACATCACTGCCCATGCAGTAGACTCAAATTCTTAAAAAGCTGAGTGCTTGTACTTCTCACTGAAGTCAGTGAGATCTTTTGTCTATAAATCAGTAAATGATTGATTAAAATATCTGAGATCTGTCTAAGACAGGTAGTGTCCCATGATACTGTAAAATCTAAGCACAGTAAGGACTGCATGGAAAAAAATGCAGTATTTTCCTACCCCAAGAGGCACAGTGAAGGTCTGGTCCACAGAATACACAGTGGGAGATGTGAGCAAGTACCCTGAGATATGGTTATAGTGGTTAATAAGGAAAGTCTCATCCCTCAGCAAATGAATCCACATTCTAGCTTGGATTAATCTTGACACAACAAGAAAACCTTTTCTGAGGACTAGCTGAGATTATTCAGGCAAATGGAATGTTCATATTCTAACAAAATAAATATATGTACATGAATTAAGGAAAGGTCATATTTTCTGACTCATTTAAACAGTGCAAAAGATAAAATCAGAATGGTAAAAGTGGCAACAGGCCATTTTTATGCTGCTTTTCAAGCCATATCAACACAAGATTGCTGTAAACTGTGGAAATGGATATGAAGGAGTTATCACTGCACACAAATACCCTGATTGGAACCCTTACTTTAGGGTTTAGGGAATAAAGAAGATTAGCAGAATACTGACCTAAAAACGGGGAATTTTTTACTGACCTCATAGAATCTGCATTTTGAGGATGCACATAAAAGTTTTCTGATGTTAATTCCTCAAAATCCTGTTTATGTAGTTAAGAGAAACTTGGATAGCACTGAAAGGTAAAAAAAACCCAAAACTGGACAAAAACATTCAGGAGAAAAAAAAAATTAGGTTACTTACAGCATCCACTTTATTCTGTCTCCATAGACGGGGAACATCAAACACTTGCATGAACATCCCTTTCAAGTTAGCTATGACTACAGCTGCCAACACAGACTGTGAAGAAAAATAATAAAAAAGTGGTATTCAGAAGCAAAAATGCATATTAAGATAGTGCTCAACATGACACACTATAAACCACAACCCTGTCTGGAATCAGTCACCACAGTTTAAAGAGGTATTTTAATCTTGCCCATCACAGTTGAGCACTTGGATCTGATGTGGCTGTGCTGCAGAAGAAGAGTACAGTACCTTTTGTAAGGGCTCTAGCAATTTCCCCAGGGCAACAATAGAAATCAAAACGATCCCAGCTGAGATTATACCAGCAACCTGCAAAGAACAGTGTTTATAGGAAATAAACTTACTACAATTCTATCATCTGTTTTGAGGATTACAAAGAAAAAGGTACAAACAGTTGCACATTACATTTCTCTAGGAATAGGGAGGGAGACCTGCCAAAGTGCCATTGTGTTTAGGCATATGTGGGCAACCATTATGCACTTCACCTAACACAGAGGGAATTCAATTAAGCAGGAAATCGAAACAAGCACAAGGTAGTAGCTCTTGAGGGGTTATGTTACAAAGACAGATGAATGGAGCAGTCTGTGTGTAAGCTGGAAAAGGACCTGTAGTTTTTCACTGTTAAGAACCACACAACTGTAGTTTGGTAAAACAAAGTAGTTTACTCATGACAAAGATGTTCCATAACAGATGGTGAATGGTGAATGGCAAATGGCAGAGCTGCTCAGGCCAGCACATGGGAGCTTAAAGATATCATAGCCAGCTGGGAGAGATTTCCTCCCACATCCTGCTATGACAAACTCAGTCTCCTAATTGGAAATTAAATTCTGGGGGAACTACAATTACAAGATTTCTGCTCCCTAAGGTAACTCATGCAAAACTTGATTGCCCTCTTCTGGCAGAGCTACAAAAATGATTCACTACTAGAGCCGAGCTGCTAAGACACCAGTGGCTTTCCATGTGCCAGCAACACAATCATTTTAGGACTGTTTTCATCTCACAGTGAAATCTGCACTACACAGAATTAAATTTCCCTGTGCACAGAACTAGTAAGAAGAGGTCATTACCTGAGTCTTTCCACCAGTACTTTCTTGGACTGCAGTCCGTGAAAGAGCAGTAGTTGCAACAAAACAAGAAAAGGCACCTGAAAAAATGTTGCTGAGCCCAAAGGCAATAAATTCCTGAAAGATAATTGCATATACTGTAAATAAAAATGCCTGAAGACAGTTTTTCAATGGAGAAAAACTATAGCTTCTGCAGTAGTTGATAAAGTAGGTAGCACAATAATATTAAGAAGAGTATGAATTAATAATAGCTGTTAAATGTTTACACAAATGTCTCTTGTGCCAGTACAGCTATCTCTGTTTGGAAACCAACACAAAGAAGCTGGTATTCTCCCCCTGAAGCAGACATACTCCTCTGAGTACAAAGGTGTTTAAAGCTTACTTCCATCAGTGTTACCAAACCTAACATTTCTAAGAATTACACTGGAATAATTGCATCAATAAATGGGTACTAGAATAAATTTGACTCCCATCAGCTAAAAAAATTATTTTGATCATCAGCTAAACAAGTTATTTTGATCAGTACAATAGGCTGACTTTAGACATGCCTTTAATGCAAAGCATTGTATTATTAGTTGAACTATTAAGGAATTTTGCAATAAAACACAGTTTCACTGGAAACTTCTAGTTTGCTGAGTCAGAAGATTTTCACTCTAAGCATCCCAATGAACTCTTGCTGGGTCTCAGGCAACATTCTCATAGATTTGCCCAGCATCAAGATGCCAGCACCTGAGGATGCTGGTTTTTCTGCTCAAGTGACAAAGACCCTAGGAGATTTATGTCCTGGGATCAGGGCCATTCCTCTGCTGGGAAATAAAGAATTTGGGAGCTGTCTGGAACCAACCCCACATAATTCACAGAAACATTGTTTTCACCAAGCTGACACAGGCACAGGAGCTTTTCACTCACTGCAAATTTTTTAAAATATAATTTAAGATTCAATTTTGGCTGTCTCCCTTCTTTTCTACGAAATTAAATTTCCTGTAAATTTTCATTTAGCTCCAACTACAAGAGCAGGAACAGACCTAAATTATTCATGCCTATTCCCATGTAACCACTGTGATCTCTGAGAAAATATTGGAGGTATAGTTCCCAGTGTTCTTAGGTGTTAATAATCTGGATCTATGAAGAAAATATAGACACTGGTAGGTAACAGTATCAACCTGTCCTTCAAAATTATTTTACTACCTGCTTTTATGATGTTACTTTAACTTTTCCAGATCAAATAAACTATTTGCCCATTATCCTGGGCTGCATTTAACCTTTACTACATGTAAAATTCATATCATAGTATTGAAAGAAAGGCACTTTGCTTTTATAAATGAATTCTTCTACTACAATATTTAATCAGCATCTTTGAAGCACACCACTGCTGGCAGAACAACACATTCAACAACAGAACCGCATAAACACACTTCTAGGATTATGTAGTATTCTTTGATATTTATTAAACTGAAAGCTGGTGCATTTTGGTCAACTTTAAGACCAACTGTTACAGATATGACCTTTGAGGATTGTAAACTGACAAATAGAAGCATAGTTTTCTCACATACTGCAAAATAGTGTTTCCAAAGTCAAACTTTATGTAATTTGTACCAAAACAAAGGACTCATTAAACAAAGCACTCATCTTATCTATTTGTTGTAGTGAGGGCATTTTCTAATATGCTCAAAGGATAAAATTAAAAATCAGCATATATGCAGGATAAGGAAGCTTTCTGACATTTTAATTCCACACCATGGGCAATCAACATAACCCCTGGTGAAGACACTGAACAAACGCAGGAATCCTGTAAGAGTTTGTGATGCACAGCTCATGTCACATTCTAGCTATGTGCCCCTAGAAACCAATGCTTAAAGCAGTTCAGCCATTTAGTGCACACAGCTACTCCAGCACCTTCACATGCTGGTAGGCATTAACTTTGTGAAGCTGCAGGACTGATCTATTAGGTTACAAGTACAGTTATATTGATGTAAGTGGTGTCATGCTGAAAAGTACAATAACTTATTAACCGTAAAGTTCAGCTGATTCAAATCCTGCTTGAAGACTAAGCCTAAATAAAGCTGTCCAGAGCAACATTTTAGCTTGACATTGCCTTCATCTGCTCAAGCAACCCACCTCAAAATATGACTTACAAGTGGAAATGGAAAGTAGGTTTCTAGGCCATCTTAACTTGACATCACCAGAAAATTCCCCTATACGGTGCTCAGCCCTTTCAGAACTACTGCAGTCATTAAACCAATACAGAAGGAATGAAATACTATGAAAAGCCATGCTGAAGATGGATCTGACTCATCTCTACGTGGCCATTTCAGCTAATTTTTTTTCAAGAGTTGAAAGAATTTCTCCTGTCAGATGTCAGTGCTTGTCTGAAAAACGTGTGTGAATGGTGTTTCTTTCATTTGGCTACATAAGTCAGCATGTTTCACATTCACTATGTTTGTAACTATTTCGGTTATACATACCTGGTTTCCATCAATAGCATAGTCATACTTGGTTGCATACACCTTCCCCACAGACACGGCAATAGCATAAGCAACAATAGCAATGGAAAAGGAGGCTGCAATCATCTGGGAAAACAGGCTGACATTTGGAGGCGCGGGAGGCAAAAATCTAGCATTTAGAAAATATATTAGTTGTTACCAACTTTGATTGAATTCTGTTCTTAGCAGAACTGTCAAGGAGTTTGAGGTGGAGGCATACATGTTGCTTACAATATGAAGTATAATGTTTCAAGTTAATAAAAAGGTGGAAACAGCCCATTGACATACAGAACACGCTTATCTAGCTCACCCCAGCCCAAATCCTGATGCTATTAGTCAGAAACAAAGCTCCCATTGTTCTCAGCATGACTGAGATTTGGCCTTATGATAGCAAAGTGAAAAACTACATTTTTTGAACATCTAATAAAGGATGTATTGAATAGTATGATGAATTACATAAATATGTTAATGACACTTCATACTATTGTTAACATACTTCTTCAGTAAGATCTCAGAAGCATTTTATCCCCTACTGTGTTTCCACAAATTTTAATTAATTAAGCCCTGAATACCAAATGGAATGTGAAAGTTACTACTGTGAAGTGCTCTGAATCTTTCAAGTGGAAGTCTCTACCAGTGTAATCCTCAACATCCTTGCTCCTATGAGTATGGAAGTGACAAAGTTGATTGGGATAACAGTAGCAACATGAATATAAACTGCAGTGGGATAACTCAGGATTACAGAAATTAGGTCTATGCAGAATTTTATTAAAAGTCCCTAATTTTTTTAAGCCGATTTCCATAGTCCTATAGTCACTTCATGAGCAGGAAGCAATTAATATTCAGATATTCAGGACTTCATGAATTAGACAGACATTCCTAAGACCATTTTACAGAAGAAGGAAAGCTAGGTAACATATTTAGGTGGCATAATTTGATAGAGCCAGAAGTAAAACTCAGAAAATCTCCAGATCTGAGTTATAAACTCAGGTTACAGCTCTCAATGTTTCTTTTATGCATTTTCTCTTACCACAGTCATTTTTAGCCAATTAAAATAATACCTTTTCCCCCCAAAACAAAGACACTCACCCTCTTGGAATGCTCTTAACAATGCCTGCATTGTATTTTTTTTCCAAGTCAGCAGCATATGAAATGCCAGTGGCTACTATTGTCTGTAATAGAATAAAACAACAGTTTTAAGACTTAAAAAGACTTCCTGTCTTTGTGTAGTTAGACCCACTCATTTTATCTGTTTTCTACTTTTGTTATGCCCTTTGCTTACCACAATAACTTCTATAGGTATAGGTATAGGTATCTTGTGTTTGAACCGATCATTTATTTCTTTAACTACCATGCAGACAAAAATGGTGAGGAGTCCAGCAATAAGATCTGCAATGTTGGTGGTACCAATTTTTTCAAATGTTTCAACAAGAGTCTGAAAAATAAAAATGACAACATAAAACATGTCCACTTGAAGTATGTGCAAAAACTCATCAGATGATCCAGACAAATGGGTTTTTGGAGAAGGCCAAGTAACTTCTTCATTCAAGCCTGGAGAAGCCTGAGGAAAATGTATTGTCAAGGTGCTACAGAAACAGTAAATGCATTTAATAGCAAATTAATGGAAAAAACCTAACTGCAAGAATTGTCCACACAGGGGGCTTCAGCTTCCCAATTTTTATACAATTAATACTAAGTAAAAAGAGCTAATTCTCTACCTGCATCACAGCACTGAAGGGAAGATCTTTAGCTTCTTCACTTTGACATATATTTTTCTAAAGGGAGCTAGCAGACCCATGGACAAAGCTCTGTTTCACTACCGGTACAGGAGGTCTGTGCCTTACATGGTTCTTGTTTCCACAGCTGCCAAACAGAGAATGAGTGTGAACACACAGGTCCTACCAGCCTGTGGAGAATCCTGCACTTCGGAAAAGCAGCCACTAAACCTCACTCTACAGTAAACTCCTAGCAGTGCTCAGCCCCAGACTGGAGTGCTCACAACTGGGCTGCAATAAGCAGCTCCCTTCTCTAACCCTTCCTGTGCCCTTGCTTGATCCTACTGTTTATTACAAGTTATTGTACAGAGAAAACATGAAGGGTTGATTACAGAAACGTCACAAATACTTTTCTGTTCTTCTCTTAAGCATCAGAGTAGTTCTCACTTGCCTCCTGTCTCCAAGAAAAAAGTAATTATCCCATGCATAGTGAAGCAGCTGTAGCAGAACGATCTGGTGGAAAAGGGGCTAGAAACAGACTTCTTGCACCCTGGTTAGCTCCCCCAGTAATGAGCTTTTGGTTTAAACATAAGAGGAGGCTTGCAGCAGCACCACCAGTCTCACCCTTCTGAACAGACTTTGGTTTGGAAATCCAACATCTAAGTGCTTAATCTAAGTGCTATGTTTTATAAGCTAAAGAAGAAGCCTTCCTGAACCACTGAAACACACGCCCTCCCTTGGCTGACTGAAGCCATTTCTTGCCTATCCTGTTTACCACAGATCCCATAAGAATTGCTGACCACCTCTTGCACTGCTTCACAGGGAAACAGTAACTTTCTCACTTTGGTTGTGGATTCTGCTCATATTGGATGCTTGGTGTTGCAGTTTGTTAAACAACACTATTGCAGCAAGTCCAAAACTTGCTGAAGCATACACAGCAAATCACTGGTTGAGCAGACCAGAAATAACAATTTCTTTGCTCTACAGGCACCTGCAAACACATTGACCTGGCTCAATTGCAAGAACACAGAGGCTTTGAACTTTAACCTAAAAAGTCAGCATCCCCCTCAGGCTTGCTGGAGCTGGAAGAACCATGCAGTCCTTTTAAAAAGCGTATTATACTAAATACCATCCTTTCAATAAACAAAGAGATGGAAAAAATTGCCGGATTAACAAGTCCATCATTCTGCTACGTCTGTTGTAAGGTCTGTTACACAGTACTTTGTCTCATCTAACTTTCCTTGTTCTAAGGGGAAGAGTTTCATTAGTTCTGAAAAGGCCCATAAGATAATAATTTTTTACCCCCACAAACAGTCCTCCAGATTTGTTTTTTAATTTTTACCTTGCTGTTTATAGTTACATTCACCCTATTGTTAATCTAGATGTCTGTTGTATTTTTGCTAGTCTGGTTGCCAGAACTGGCATGTAAAATCTCCAAATATTTTTTTTTTTTTCCTAGAACAGCCCCTTTTAAAATCTGCTATTCTAATATAAAGTGCTATGGAAGATCTAAAATACTGTGAACCTGGACAGTTTCATGCTGAAATCAGTGACACAATTCTGGAACATTTTCCTAGGAAAGGATAC
The DNA here is from genome assembly GCF_029582105.1 of Oenanthe melanoleuca. Lineage (NCBI taxonomy): Eukaryota > Metazoa > Chordata > Aves > Passeriformes > Muscicapidae > Oenanthe > Oenanthe melanoleuca. Next base: position 56,259,318 of record NC_079334.1, read on the forward strand.
TATTTTGTAGCACAAGACCTCTAGGAATTCAGTATTCCTGTAATGCAGCCAAAACATTTCTCCATTTGAGCACTTTCTATAAAATCAACATAGGGAGTTGTGACAGTAACAGGCAGCCTCACATTTGCTAACCAACAGGCACCTGGCCAAAGGATGGGAATCTGTATCGTTCAGGTATTCACATGCATGGCTACAGTGTAAAATGGAGAATGATGTCCTTTACCAGAATGACCTGCTGGTTTAAGTAAAGAGCTTTGGGACTGGCCAGCTTTGGGAGATGACCTGACAGGCTTAATAAAGGATCAAATGTCCTTCACAGTAAGTGAGAAAGCAAGGGATGGGACAAACTGTAGTCTCCAGAAGTGAAAAACTGTTTTGCTGGATAATCACATTTAAACTGCACATGAAAAGGTGCTGCCTAAAAACACTTCAATATGGCAATTAGACTTTCTGTCTGAGGAACCCCAAAGGCAGCTACTTAGAGCGCCACAGCTATAAATGAACAGCTGCAGATCTTCAGGAAAGTGAGAACTAAAGGAATGACCTACACTTATCACTGTATATATGAACCACCCCTGTGTGAAATGGAAGCAAAAGATAAGCAATTATATACAAACACCTGTCATAAAACAAAAGCAGATTAGAAGGGCATACTTACATATATTATGGAAAGGACACCATTATAATTTTTAGTTGAAACATTCAGAACTATTTTCAGTTGTGACACAAGCACTTGAAAAGCAGCTGCAGTTGTGAATCCCCCAACTAGTGGATCTGCAAGGTACCTCACAATGAAACCAATCTGGAGAACTCCAAATATAACCTGAGAAAATCATGAAGAATAACAGCTTGTTAAATAACAAAAAGGTACACTTTTATTTGGAGATTTCTTATGCTTTGCTTTTTCTTTGTTGATGCAGAGTCTTAAGAGCATATTTCCCCCATTTCAGCCTAGTGTAGCTTAGTATCATCCATCCAAGAAAATAAAAGAGCCCTGAAGAAATGTATGAAAGGAAGCTCCAGGATATGCAATATTAGTACTCATGCAGGTCTTCTGGTCTGCAATCACAGGGCTATTCTATTCTCTGTGCTCACAGTCATGCTGTCAGAAACTCTAAGCAGAATAAGAAGTTCTTAAAAGTTTGCGATAACTTTCCTTCATTTTTGTGTTTTACTACAGGAGAATGTCTGACTGCCATAGTAGGTATTTTCCTGCCATTGACATTAAAGCAGTGTCAACCTTGTATCTTCAAGTAAACTATTTTACCTGTAAAATTCCGACCAGGAATGTGAGAGTACTAGCAATCAGCACTCTCTCTGCATCTCTGGATTCAGTGTCTATCAGTGCCCCAGTGCCATTAATTCCTGTAGCATTACTGCCTTCTATGAGAAAATTCTCATCAGGGGCCATACTCAGTACAACAGATCCCACCATCAAACTGACTACTGGGAATGGACCTGTAATGACAAACAGAACACACTAAAATTTAACATACACTGGAAAAAAAGTATTATCAGACTAGACAAGAAACTCTAGGTCAGGAAAACCATGTAATATTGTAATTGTGGTACACTGGCAGTATCAGGGGCCAAGAGCCGCAGGCACTGCATTATATTACACAAAAATTCTAAATCTTCTTTAAATATTGCTCCTTCTTTAAATAACTTACGTTGTACATACAGATACAGGTGCAGTTTCATGCTTTGTTTGAGCCAATTTAGGGCTGTACCAAGGCCAAAAGGGACAACATGTTTAACACATTCCAACCATCTCCCTTGTTTCAGCATCACAACCAGACAACACAGATCACCAGTCCAGGTTAAAGTTATGTTTATTTAAGTTTTGGGATTTCTTTGTTTGCTTGTGTTTTTTTGGTTGGCTGGTTTTTGTTTTTTTTGTCACGGTCAGTTTTCAGCTGATCCAGTATGCCATGTGATCAGAGATCCCAACACCACCGTTGTGGCAAGAACATGATGCAAGGGGTAGGACCACATCTTTTGGCAGTATTGTGCCAATTGTGCCATTACACTGGCCAAAGATGACTGAAACTATACTTTGGGAAAGATACAGAGAGAGTGATCATTGTGTCAGCAAAACACTATCTAAAAGTCATCATATTTATTGCAGTTATTTACTAAAATTATGCAGAAAAGGAAAATATCATGAAATGTCTTAAATTAATTTTACAGGTACCTTAGAGGACACCTCATGAATAAGAGCATTAGGAAAAGCATTAAAAAGGAGTGTTTGATAATCTAGAAAGTAGGAATGCCACCATAAGTAGATATAACAAGTCAGATTTGGATAGCAAATGTGAGCTGCTTGGTAGGGTAGAAAGGGGCTAACAAAGTTGAGAAAACATACAGAGACTTTTGATGCAGCAGAGTGTTGATGAAGAAGTGTAGTATCATGCTAAAGTTCTGGGAGGGGAAAACAATGTGTTCTTGGTAGAGATGAACAAGGAAAGACTAGATTTTGTTAGAATGAAGAAAAAGGAACCTCAGTGATTAAGGTGTAACAAGAATTTTAAAAGTAAGAACTGACAGGAAACAAACCTCATATTCTAAAGAAATTATTCAGAAAGAATCAACAAGGTTTACCCAGAGCCCTGATGTGAGGACCGAGAGTAAGGCTGGAGTGGATACACAAGTTCTGGGTCTCCACAACAGGCAAGAAGATACTGTCCACAGTAATGAAAAGAGGATGCAGCAAGAAAGGCTTGTAGAGAAGACTAAAAGAGCTGTTTTAGCCATCTTGAGCTTTAGCTGATAGACAAAATGCTTGTCATTCACACTGCCTACTGAGGCCTTAATCTTGTCATTTCTTGCATAGAATGTAGCCAAAGACAAGATTTAAACATCAGAACAAATTCAAGCAAAAACCAGGGGCATACCTGGAGTTAGCTATTATGCACAATTGCCTGTATAAAGAAGAAATAAGCCTTAATTTCCCGAGATCCACCAATATTAATATTCACCACAGCCAATTTGTTTCAGAAGGTAATTCTATTGTATTATATATGGATGTCTGCAGTAAGGATTAACACACTGTAATAGTTAATTCACTGTAACTTGAACACGTGCAGTTACCAACTGAGATGTGCCTTGATGTTCCCAGGAAAAAGTATGTCAGGATGGGGAAAAAAGCAGAATAGAGACCATATCCAACAGGGACTGCAACCAGCAAAGCATATGCCAAACCTGAAATGACAGATCATCAAAATATTGCATTTAAAATCTCTTAGCAATCCACTACCTTGTCTAGAATAGATTTTCAGGAAGATTTACTCCTTTGGTCCAGATGCAATTTAGAATATGTTTTTCCTGTAAGTCAGTTGCAGGCACACATGAGTGAGTATGAATGACTGTAAATGACTGTACATCCCACGAAGGTAGATGAATAAGTACTGAAAGATGTTCCTACATTTGCATAGGTAGCCCAATACACAGGCTGAGATAGGAAACTTAAGTGGAGAATATTGTTGCAAGAGTGTGTGGCTCTTGAGAGAAAAGGAGGATATGTAAAGGTTCTAGTTACAGACAAATTTCAAGAGCAACACTGAATTACTGCACGATAAATATGCTTCAGTATCTTCAGCTCTTGTGTAAACAGGACCACTTCTTTACCTAGTAGCAGCTTAAAAACTAATCTTCCAATAGTAAGTCACATGAATTTGAGAATCTTGGTTCTTCTTCCTTTGCATACCTGTGCAAGCTGTCAAATCCAGCAAGCAATTAAAAAAAAAATTTCCTTCAAAATCATATCCCAGTTAGCCAAAGCAAAGTACTCTCCTTCAAAGATTCTCCAAAACCTGTCAGAGTTCAAACAAATCCTGGTCATACTACTGTGACTGATGGGACAATTGCAAGCTGGGAATTAGGGACTTCAGAGAGCTGAAGATCCCCAAAGCCTCTTTTTTTGCAAATATTTTGGCCAATTTTTCCTGTAATGCATGTTCCAAAATTTCAGATTTTTAAAAACATATCTAGGTGTAGATTTGCATTAATTTGTGTTTTTTCCTTTTTGCTACATTTTTTTTTTTTAATGCATAGGTGGCAGACCAGATAGACTATTTAAAAAATCAGTTTTACAAATGGATTCTAATTAAGGGAAATCAGATCACTGAAACAAAATAAATATGGAGGTTATAGTATGAGTACAATAGCTGTTACAAATAATATGAAAGGTCCATCTAGCCCAGTTCATTTAAAAAAGGCACAGGGATCCTGTAACTGAGCCACTACCTTCAGTTCTGACACTCTACTTTGGGAAAGAATCACTTTCTTTATTTCTCAGGTCACCCCCTGCCTGGGGCAGAAGTTTGTAATGCTTTTTTCCTCCAAGTCTCTGCCTTCCTAGCATGCTCCAAGGGAACAGACAGGAGGAAATACTTGTGTCTAATCGGGAATGCGTAAACTGCTTTCTTTGTTCCCAGTGTAAATCTTTGTCCCCTTCTGCAAACACTGAATTTCCATTGAGGGAAAGTGTGGAATTGACACAGCTAGTTTTGCCTGCTGCAGTCCCGAAAAAAATTGTGACAATAGTATAAGAACTCTACTGAATTAAAGAAATGGGTGTGGTGGATGCATTTGGGTTATAGTCAGTCTTGTTTTAGACAGATGCTGCCTCAGGCAGGATGGTTCTGCTCTCTGAGTCTTCCTTAAGTAGCTTACTTGAACTAATTTCTGCTTATTTCTGCCACTTTCCTGTTTGTCCATCTACTGAAATCTTTATTAATAAATGGAATAAGGAAGTAAGGAAAACTTATTATTGCAAGCCATGTACTCTAAATATCCATGAAGTTTTATTTTTAAAAAAATGTGAATACATCACCACCTCCTTGAAGGCTGTCTTCTGCGGAGACCTGAACAACCTTATGAGATTAATTTTGAAGAGGAGTAGATATCAAAATTGCATTATTTTAGGGGCATAACTAGACTTTTGTTGGCAGTTGCAGAACTATAGCCTTGGACAACCAACAGAGAGAAATACGACTACACAACCTATCTGATTTATCGCAATGTAATTAAAATTTTAAATATCAAAATAAATACTCCTTGAGTAAAATGCCTGGAGGAAAAGTTAAATACATTTTTATAGCACATCACAGGAAATTTAAATCTTCTAGCCAAGGAAAGAAAAATGAATACATTAAAACCATAAATTATTTATTGCAAAATAATACCTAATATCTAGTATTAAATAACAAGCCTCAGATTTGTAATTCCATCTGCATAACATCCCTGCGTGCAGCCGGCTCCCTTGTAGGGACGCGCCGGGAGCGGAGCGCCGGCTTTACCTTGCAGGGTGGCGACGAGCCCGGTGCTGAGCCCCGAGATGATGTCGCTGATCAGCCACTCCTTCACCCGGTAGTTGGGCAGCCACTCCAGGATGGGCAGAAAGGACTTGGCAATCTGAAACGCCCTTTTTCTTGAACATCTGCGAGAAAACAAGTGATGAGCGCACCCCACGGAGCTGCAATTGGAGCCCCCCAAGAGCCCCGAAGTGCCAGAGAGCTGAGCTGATGCACGTTTAAGTTTAAGGGGCAGTGAGTGTCACAGTCCTGTCTCCAGAGAGGGACGGGGCAGGTACTGGTGTCAAAAGCGCGCTCCCTGCAGAAGCGCCCCGTGGGCAGCAGCGATGTTCTGCTCGCAGTCTGGCGAGCGGGGAGCTCCATCCCCGGGCGGGTGGAGTTTGTGGGCGCCGGGACGGCGCGCCCCCGGCTCCCCCCGCCGCCCGCACCCACCTGCAGGCCGCCTGCGCCCGCTCGCGGAGCGTGGGCGGCAGCGGCGGCCGCCGCTCGTTCTCCTCCTGGAAGCCGGGCTCGCTGTAGATGGGCCGCGCCACCACGTAGTGGCTGAGCTCGGCCGGCGGCTCGGCCGCCCGCCCGCCCGCGGCCATGGCCCCGCCTGAGCCGGCGGGCGGCAGCGCGGCCCCCCCTGCCGGCCCCGCCGCCGCGCCCGCGGCCCCGCAGCGCTGTCCGCGTCCTGAACCGCGGCTCCGACGGCTCTGCCCGCTCCCCGGCCTGGGGCAGGGCGAGCCGGCCCCGCCGCAGCCGCATTTATACGGCCGCCCACGGCCCGGCGCTTTATTTACGGGGAAACACAGAGACCCGGCTCCGGGCCGGCCCGGGAGACGCCTCCGTCCGCCCTCCCCCCGGTGCCCCCTCGTCAGCCCCGCTCCGGCCGGCGCTCCCCGACCCGCCCCGACAGCGCCCGTCCCTCGGGCGGGGGCTGCACTTCAAAGGCGGCGGCCCGCGGGCAGGCGGCGGGGGAATGGCTGAGGGGCGTGCGGAGCGGGGCCTGCTGCACGCACACCGACCCGCGACAGGTGCTGGCCTCTGCCCCGGCAGCTGCCCGAGAGCCGCTGCCGCCGGCGGCCGGCCGGAGTGCTCGCTGAGCCTGAGGGAGCGAGATAGCACCAGCCGCCCTCGCACACTGCCTGGCCCGCACGGAAGCCTCCCTGGAGTTCCCAAATCCCTGCTGCTTCCCATGCCCCAAGTTCTGGGAGTTGTCTCCATGCATAGATATTAACGCACAACACCTGCTCTGCAAACCACCCCGAGCTCACGCAGGAGCCTCGGTGGGAAGAAGTGGCTCAGGCCCCACAGGCTCTTGGCGTCTCACCTGGAAGGACAGGGCGGCCCAGGGCTGCAGCTTCTGGTTTGCTGAAGGAGGCTCGTCGGGAATGAGCTCCCTGGCAGCTTTGCTGTAATTTAGGATTACAGATAGGACTGGGGCTGAAAAAGTCAGTCCTGCACGCTGAATGCTGCTGGTTACATTTCAGCTCTTCTATGTTATGTACAGAAGACAACCTTGCAAACATCTCGCAGGAGTGAAGCAAAACACGTGTCCTCCTCACCTAGGGGACTTCTTGAAATAAGAATCAGTGCCAGTGTTTCAGCCAAAACCAAAGAGGTGCTGAGGGCATACACTGAGGGTGCAGCGTCAAGCAAAGTATTGTTCAATGAACTACTCAGGCATGGAGTTGGTTTCAAAGCAATGAAGTTTAGTCCTAACTTCAGACATATTAAAGCAAGCATTACTAAAACGGAAAGAAGCTATTTGCTGAAGTATTTTTAGTAAGGGTTAACACAATTCAGGTTTCCTAATTCTGCAACTGGCTTCTTCTCTGCTGCACTGTAGGGAAAGCTGGGTAAACTGTTGAACTGTTTTGATCTGAGCAAAGTTGTATCCTGCTGTGAAGCAGCCAGCCTCCCAAAACAAGTCCCAGCATTTTGCAGAAACCTGTTAGCATGGCACTTGAGTCAGTAAAAGCTGCCTTGTTCCAGAGGAACAAGGAAAGTGGTCTGATGTAAGTGTTACTTAATCCAGGATGGGAAAGCTTTCAGATTTTCTCATTAGCAGATAATAGTATGGGGAAATGGAAGTAATTTTGGAAAAGACAGACATATTCTAAAGCACATACTGAAAACTGAGCTGGCATCAAAACTGAGTAATGTATTAGGTTAGAATCCACTTCATATAAAAATGGAGTACCGTGGAAAGTAGCTTTGAAAACTAACTTTAAAAAGTTGTTGTGGTAACATCATCTTAGTTCTAAAATTAATACAAAGATAATGAAATTACTCCAGCAGGTATAATGGCTTCTAGGCTAATCATAAAAGCAAAGAACAACAGCAAAATCAGTTGCAGGAACCCAATGTAGATGCCCTACACTTACCACATAAATTGTGGTATGTGTATTACCTATTATTTTCTCCTAGAATATCCACAAAACTACAATTATCTTATTACTTATATAACTAGGATTTTAGAGGAGTACTGCTTGGTATCAAGAGTACTGAACAAGTGATTAACACAGGAAGGGTACAGTCAGAAGAATCTGAATTGACTGTAACTCACATTCCTTGCAAATTTGTTTCCTGCAGCACATGTCTGCCTGAGCAGTACTCCAAGCTTCAGCACCTCAGGTGATGAGATGCTGTAGAAGCACCTGCAGATGTTATACAAATGAGAACTCTGTAGGACCATGAATATTGGCAGGACAGAAGAAAGTTCAAGGACAAGAGGTTTCAAGGAAAAAAAAAAATCTCCGTCTGTGTAACACAATGCATTTACCAGAATTTGAAAAAACAATTATTTGAGGAAGAGGCTAAAGACTGTAAACCCTAGCTCAGAATGGATCCCATACACAGAGACACATCTGTGTCAAATCAGATTTCTGAATTGTGATGTTGCTGACCCTGCTCAGGATGCATCTTCCTTCCTCCTACCTTTCAAGCTAGAAGGCAGGCTCTTAGTTTTTCAACTTTAGCTTTTTTATTTGGTTGGTTTGGTTTGTTTTTTTGTGGAGTGTCTTTTGTTGTTTTTTGGTGGTGGGAGTGTTCTGGCTTGTTTAGCTTGAAATCTGAATCAGTCTTCTGAATCCTTTTGTTTATCTTGTTATTTGCCATTATTTTCTAATTAGTTCATGCTTACTTTGTACTTGGTATGAAACAAATAACCTAGGACAGACACAGCCTGTTTTCAAGACCCCTACTTCACTGTATGCACTATTTTCTTAGACCTCTAATGCCCAACTCATGTCTGGAGAAGAATCAAAGCCTGTGATTTTGTCCTTACTGGCCAAGAATAACAGTTCCTCTCTTCCTTTCTCTCACATTGTCCATTCCATACCCTGTTAAATTCACAAAGAAGGGAGTAGTTTAGCATCTTCTTCTTCCAGTCACAGGAACAGGGATTTAAACCTCACACACAGTAAGATGCAGTATATGGTCTCACTACCTAGGTGAGAAGTTATAACACAATCTTGCAAAACACAGCTACTGCCTCTTCTGGCTGTGTTTTCAATGAACAGAACAAATCAAATCAGCCTACACACAGTCTGACCTCAAGGAGCAGGACAGAGGGTTAAAGCAACAGCTATTTATGTAGAGTCTTGCAGACATGCTTTTATGACACCAGTAATTGGTGTCCAATTTCCAGACTAGTTTGAGAGATCCTTTCCACATACCATGTTCCCTGGTAGCTGGTTTTGGTATTGCCCCCTTTCCAACAGACAGACTAGACCTAATATCTAACTCCTAATACTCACTAAACATGTTGGGGAGGTTCCCACTCACTAAACCTTGGTGCATCCAAGTATGTTTGAGAATCCAAACATCCCAGATGCGCTTCATGCAGACCAAGACCACCTTCACACAGTCTTGCAGGGAATCTTTTAGAATGTATAGTCCTGGGCTGTATAAGTCTGCTTCCCTCTCTGCTTAGCTCTCACAAAGCTGGAGATGGAATAGCAAAATCTTTTCAGGGTACTTGCCCTTGCAGGTGGTAGAAAAACTTCCTTTGGACACAAAACTAGAGAGACTCTTGTTTTCCTCACAAAAACCGTGCAATGCTTGTCCCTATTTGTACATTACCTCATAAACAAAACACAAGTATTACATTTTACAATAGAAAATAAAACATTCCACATGATTCCTGAACTGAGGATGCTCAGTTCTAGAGCTATGTTTTCAGACATTCCACAATTAATGCCCACAGCAATAGGCAGTAGAGAGTACTGAAAGACAGGAATGACATAAGTAAGAGCTGATTTTCCAATTTATCTGTAAAATTACTTGTATTAGATTGTAACAGACCCACTTTACAGCTGACAGGGCAATAAGCACTATCCAAAGGCAAGGCAAAAAGAAGGCTTCTGTTCTAAAGTGTAAATTCAGAATTTCAGGGAACACTTGAGAACTGAGGCAGTCATGTAGTACTTTTACAGTAACTTCACATTTGGAAAAAACAAATGTTATTTCAATGCTGAGAGAAAAGCTGAGCTTTCACCCTTTACAAGAAGCTAGGAAAGCACAGTGTCTTTTCAATGAGGCTATGTAGCCAGGGACTACTGTGGCAGCAAACACACAGGGAGTGCTCATGCAAGGGTATATTTTCAGTAAAGATTCTGCACAATTTATGTTATTAAGGAAAATTAATTTTTGCATGTTTGTTGCAAAAATAAAAAGAGGGGAAAACATCCTGCCTAGCTGCAGGTGCTTTCATTTAAGGTAACACCAAAGCATGCAGCCAGGCCTATTAATATTCAGGTCAGCTCTCATGCACCCACCATGACCTCACTGCTTTCTTGACTCAGCAGAAAAAGGGGTTTATGAAAAAAATATGGAAACATCCCTCAAATTTTTTTTTTTAAAGCTACTGTCAGTTAAACCTGTGCAAATATTTTTAGAATAATCCCTCCCATGCTTCCCCACCGAAGTATGGAAAATGCACATTTTCTGCTTTTGTAAAAAGGGAAAAAAGGCACCAAAACAACCAGGCAATACAGTTATTTAGAGTATAAAGAGCTCCAAATTCTTACTTCTGGACACATACTCAGAATAAATTAACTGTCCAACAGAAGTACAGAAGTTATTTTGATTCCACCAGTATTAGTGGAGATTTAACTTTTTCCAATTTCTTTCCCACAACAGAGGCACATGTGACCAAAATGTGACCTAACAGCCTGAAAGATCAGGAGATAAAAGCACCAAATTTTGATTCATTCTTTCCCTGTACGTCAACCATAACTTAAAACATTACCAATGAGAGAACTGTAGTTCAAGTTGATCAACCCAGATTCCCACAAGCCCTGAAAGCATATAATGTGAAACAAATGCAAAGTATTCACAAGGATTTGCCATCTACTAGAATTTCCAGATACACTATTTAGACTTAAAATTCTACAAAATCAGTGTTCTTTCCAAGAGCAGAGTTCTACATAGCAAAATCTACAAAATAATTTCAATCTGAATAACAGAAGATTATTTTTCTGTGAACAAGTCCGGGACTCCAAAGAGCTGGAAGTGTGATAATGCAACTCAGTCAAATGTGTGTGGCCATCCACAATAGACAAGTACAAAATGATGATGGGCATACTCTGTGACAGGGAAACCGGCAAAGGATCCATGTAACAGACATGACAGAAGAAGTGAATAGAGGCAAACTACAAAGTCCGTGTGTTTTAGGAATCTCCAGTGCAGGGAACACTTCCCTGTGGTCCAGTATCAAGGTTTTCTGTGTAATGTATTACAGCATGTATCTATCAAGTATTGAATACATGTTGCATGTCTGAAAATACCCAGTCTCATTCCAGCCTCAAGGGAACAGTGCATGCCACCCTGTACTCCTTCACACTTCAGTCATGCTCTACAGCAAAGAACTGTGTTCCTTCTCAAGGAGAATATCAGTACTAGCACTGCATTCACAGCCATCCATTTTTTATTTCATGTTATTTTTTAAGATAAATTTTTAAGGATGAGAAGCACAGTGCACAACATCATTACACACTTCTACCCCATTATCTACTTGTATGAGCAGAAGTGTTTGAAATCTGAGTAGATAACAGTAAATGATAAGCAAGAGTTACTTGCTTTGTTTGGTGTCTTGAAGTAAGAAACATGTGAGTTTTTTTGTTCTGTTATTAAAACCAGCACTTGTTATACTTCCAAGGCTTTCAACCACAGCCTTTGGATCTGATTGGAGATAACATTCCACCACAATTTTAAATATTTCAGAAAGGGGTGGGGAAAAAAACTACCAAAGGCGCATTCAACTACATCTTCAAAACAGGTGTATGCAGGTATGAAAAAAATCTGTAACTTTTCCTGGAAGTTTTTATATGAATAAAAAAACCTCTTGAGTGTCACAGAATCTCTGAAGACACATTCTGTACTACTTCAGCAGGGATAAAGTATTTTTTAAAAACATACACCTTCTTACTTAATATAGTATGTTATTATGCCTTATACTGCTTGATAAGCTGTTTAAATTCTAAGCTAAACATATCCTATTTTCCAGAGCAAGCAAAACTACCACTATGAAGACTGTATTTTCAAGAAAAGTTAAACATCACCAAGTCACAAGTCTATTTTATTCCTAGTATATATAACTATTAATTATGATGAGACAGTATACTGGGAGAGATTTAGAAGAATAAATCCAGAAACCATGAACTTAAACAATCCCTTTAATATAACAAACATATCAAACTTTCAAATATAAACTGGAACCAACTAACAAATAAACTCAAAACAACTTTCTGAATACCAAAAAGGTCTTATGCAAAACAGTGCACATTTATTTGAGGTATTGTATCCATGAAACAAAACAAAACAAACCAGACTACATTTAAAAAGATTTTTTACTTAGCGAGGCAAAAGAAGTTAGGTGGTACATAAGGAGGAAACCAATGTAAACAGTGTAAAAATAAAGACTGCTAATACCAGCCAACCCAAAACTGAAATATCCCAATATAGTAAAGAAAAATAAACCAGAGGCATGCAAAATATTGTTTGTTAAAATACACACTCAAATCCATGTGGCTAAAGTGAAAGTCACAAGCTAGTGAGGTGGATTTAGAAATGCAATGTTTCTTTCTTTATTTTCCTTAGACTGATTGACATTCAGTTTTCCACTGATAAGAAGTTTCCAGCTTTCTTCAACCCAATGGGAACTGAATTTTTAACCCTCCAAACAGGTGCTGCAAAGGAGGTTTTAAGTAATTGTTTTTATTATCTAGTGTGATATACAGCCTCACTCAAATGCTACAAGCAATGGTGATCTGTTGCCATTAGGAGAGGCAAAAGCTTGGAAAACAGGTTGCTCCAGGTGGAGTTGAAAGATTTCTGAGTTTCTCCTCACAAGAGCAGTGACAAACCCCATGGTAAATCCGGTAAGCCACTTAACATTTTATCTGCAACACAGAACATTTTGGCAACCGATATATCGGAGGAATCCGAACAGTGACTTGCAATACATGTGCTTTTCAGAAAAATCAAGTTTTGTTTCAGGTATGCATCAGGAACATCAACAGCACAAGACTTTTCTCATTCAAGCAACTGTAGATATGCCATCCATCTTAGATGCACTTACAGGTCTTTCTTATCTTCTGCTTTATTTAAACTTTGCTGAAAAGAGACAGATAAAAAATAATTTAAGTTTGGCAAGATCAGAAACCACTGACTCCAGATGCCACATTTTGTCCCTTTGCAGTCACACCTGATTTGTTCACCATACAGCTTTCTAAGCTGTTGTCCCATCAACACTACCATACAGAACACCTAGACTGTGCAGCCTAGTTCTGCTCCCTTTGGTATTACAGGTGAGCTGTGCAGCAAACTCAGCAGAAAATGTTTTCTGCTATCGACTCATTTATCCTTGGGAGCTGCATCTACTGTGAGCTCAGTACCTTCTGTTCTTTCCACTCAGAAGTAAATAGAAGATGGTAAGGATGTGTGTTTTAGACCACAAGTCTGTTAGAAATGCAGCAGGACTACTATGGCTCATTACACAGGGAAGCACAACAAGGACAGGCCATGCATGGTGGTCTTGAACTGAACACAGAGATCAGCTGAGCAATCTCCGTATAAGTACAGGGTGAGGCCAGGAATGAGTAAATGGTTTCACAGAGTACAGGAAAAAAGATTATAACCAGGTTATAACTGACTGGGGTGGGCTTCCTTCCTCATTGAGTGGCTGCTTAAAAAAGGCCTCTGGGGAGTGAAATGACCTGGAGCAGGGCAAACAGGAGCCTGTGAACAGGAGCGGGGCAAACAAGAGCGGGGCAAACAGGAGCCTGTGAACAGGAGTGTGGCAAACAGGAGCTGACAAACAGGAGAGCGGAAAACAGGAGCCCATGAACAGGAGCGGGGCAAACAGGAGCTGGCAAACAGGAGCCTGTGAACAGGAGTGTGGCAAACAGGAGCTGGCAAACAGGAGAATGGAAAACAGGAGCCCATAAACAGTAGCGGGCAAACAGGAGCCTGTGAACAGGAGCAGGGCAAACAGGAATGGGGCAAACAGGAGCTGGCAAACAGGAGCGGGGCAAACACGAATGGGGCAAACAGGAGCCTGTGAACAGGAGCGGGGCAAACAGGAGTGGGCAAACAGGAGCCTGTGAACAGGAGCGGGGCAAACAGGAGTGGGCAAACAGGAGCCTGTGAACAGGAGCGGGGCAAACAGGAGCAGGGCAAACAGGAATGGGGCAAACAGGAGCGGGCAAACAGGAGCACAGCATGGCAGTTTGCACAGGCAGGGCAAGCAGGCAGGGTTGCAGTTTTTCTTCCTATTAAGATCTGCTGTTGTAGTTTGCAGTCTTTCTGTTGGCTGGCTGGTTTTGGGGTTTCCGTTAGTAAAAACTCTGTTAGTAATGGTTTCGGGGGGCATTGCAGAGGAAGCCTGCCTGCGGTGTGAACAGGTGAACGATCTACTTTCACTGGTGGCTGAGCTTAGGGAGGAAGTTGAAAGACTAAGGAGTATCAGAGAAAGGGAAATAGACTGGTGGAGTTCAGCCCTTCTATCTTTGAGGGAGGTCCAACAAGAGTCAAAGGACTCCTATGCCTCCCACTGGAGGGCTACAAGCTCTTCAGAAGAGACAGGAAAGGGAGAAGTGGTGGAAGGGTCCCCCTTTATGTTAGGGAGACTTTTGATGCCATAGGTATTGAAACTAATGACAATGAAGTTGAATGCCTATGAGTAAGAATTAAGGGCAAGGCCAACAAGGCTGACATCCTACTGGGAGTCCGTTACTGTCTACCCAAGCAGAAGAAGAGGTGGACAACTTATTCTGTAAGCAGCTACACAGTGTTTCAGGATCATCAGCCCTTGTTCTTGTAGGCGACTTCAACTTGCCAGACATTTTCTGGGAACTTATTACAGCTAAAAAATGGCAGTCCAGGAAATTTTTATAAAGTGTATGGAGCACAACTTTTTGACACAGCTAGTGGGTGAGCCCACCAGGGGAAGGACTATGTTAGATCTGTTATTTGCAAATAGGGATGGGCTGGTGGGAGATGTGGTCGCTTGGGGCAGAATGATCATGAAATTATAGATTTCTCAATTTTTCTGTCAAATCAGGAGGAATATCAAGAAGACTTTTACACTGGACTTCCAGAGGGTGGACTTCGGCCTATTTAGGAGACTTTTCAGAGAGTTCCTTGGGAAGCAACCCTTAAAAACAAAGAAGTTCAGGAAAGGTGGGCGTGCTTCAAAACAGAGATCTTGAGGGCACAGGAACAGACTGTCCCTATGTGCCAGAAGTTGAGTTGACAAGGCAAACGTCCAGCCTGAATGGGCGCGGTTTTGGAGGAACTTAGGACTATATAGAGGATATCGCATCTTTGGAAGGAGGGTCAGGTCTCTCAAGAAGTATTTAAGGGGGCTACTAGAGCATGTAGGAAAATAATTAGGGAGGCCACAGCTCTGTCTGAACTAAAAATAGTGACTTCTGTAAAAGATAATAAAAAATGTTTTACAAATATATTAATGGTAAAAGGAAGGGTAAGTCCAGACTTTTTTCTTTATTGGATGAGGAGAAAGCAGAAGTACTTAACACTTTCTTTCCTTAGTCTTTAATGGGAAGACAGCTTGTCCTCAGGACAGCCTTCCTCCTGGGTTGGTAGGTGGTGTCAGGGAGCAGAATGGGTCCCCCTGTTATCCAGGAGGCAGCAGTCACAGAACTGCTGAGCAGCTTGGATGTTCATAAATTTATGGGACCAGATAGGATCCATCCCAGGGTGATGAGGGAACCGGCAAAGGAGCTTGCAAAGCCACTCTCCATCATTTACCAGCAGTCCTGGCTCACTGGTGAGGTTTCAGATGACTGGACGGTGGCTAGTGTGACATCCATTCACAAAAAGGGTGGGAAGGAGGATCCTAGTAATTATAGACCAGTCAGCCTGACCTCAGTACTTGGTAAGGTAATGGAACAGGTTATACTGAGTGCCATCACACAGCACTTAGAGGATGGCCAGGGTATCAGACCCAGCCAGCATGGGTTTAGGAGGGGTAGGTCAATGTTTGACCAACCTGATCTCCTTTTATGACCAAGTAACCCAGCTGGTGGATGCAGAAAAGGCTGTAGATGTTGTGTACCTGGACTTCAGCAAGGCCTTTGACACTGTCTCTCACAGCATTCCCTGGAAAAGCTGGCAGCCCGTGGCTCGGACAGGAGCACTCTTGGCTGGGTTAAGAGCTGGCTGGATGGCCAGGCCCAAAGAGTGGTGGTGAATGGTGCTGCATCCAGCTGGGGATCAGTCATCAGTGGTGTCCCTCAGGGGTCTGTGCTGGGGCCTGTTCTGTTCAATCTTTTTATTGATGCATGGATAAGGGTGTTGAGTGTCTTTCATCAGTAAATTTGCAGATGACACTAAGCTGGGAGCAAGTGTTGATCTGCTGGAAGGGAGGAGGGCTCTGCAGAGACACCTGGAAGGGTTAGATGGATGGATAGAGTACAGTGGGATGAAGTTTAATAAATCCAAGTGTCAAGTCCTGCATTTTGGCCACAATAACCCCCTGCAGTGTTATAGGCTGGGACTGTGTGGCTGGATAGTGCTCAGGCAGAAAGGGACCTGGGGATACTGGTCGACAGTGACTGAACATGAGCCAGCAGTGTGCCCAGAGTGCCCCTGGCCTGTATCAGGAACAGTGTGGCCAGCAGGAGCAGGGAGGTCATTCTTCCCCTCTGCTCAGCACTGGTGAGGTCACACCTTGAGTGCTGTGCCCAGTTCTGTCCCCTCAGTTTAGGAAGGACCTTGAGATGCTTGAGCGCGTCCAGAGGAGGCAACAAGGCTGGTGAGGGGCTGGAACACAAACCCTGTGAGCAATGACTGAGGGAGCTGGGGGTGTTTAGCCTGGAGAAAAGGAGACTCACTATCACTCTCTACAGCTCCCTGAAAGGTGGCTGTAGTCAGGTGGGGTTGGTCTCTTTCTCCAGGCAGCACTGGCAGAACGAGAGGACACAGTCTCAAGCTGCATCAAGGGAAAATTAGGTTGGATATTAGGACAAAGTTTTTCACAGAATGAGTGATAAAGTACTGGAACGGTCTGCCTGGGAAGGTGGTGGATACTCGGTGCCATGGTTTAGTTGAGGTTTTAGGGCATGGGCTGGACTCTGTGATCTTGAAGGTCTCTTCCAACCTAGTGATTCTGTCAATTCTGTGTAACTCTTCTTGAAAAGCAGATGACCATAATTTTAATCATCCTTTTTTTTTCCCCAAGACCACTACTTATAAATAGGCTTACTTTCATTTTTACTGTATTTTGCTCAAGACGGATGTTAGGTATGGAGCATATGAATTCCTGTCAGACAGGAAGAGACTCTCAGTTCTACCAGAAATACTTACTGCATATCTTATGGCTATTAAAACCACACACATACAAAATTCAATCAAACAGCTAATTGAATTTTTGCTTAATATGGTTTGGTTTTTTAAAAATTATTTGTACTTCAGTTTGAATTTTACAGTACCCTATTTTTAGCCTAGGCTGTTTGTTCGGTTTTTTATCCTTGTGTATCAACTGTATTGCAACATTTATTATCCAGAATTGCAAAAGCATGTTTTAAGAGCAAACAAAATAAAATTACTTTTATGAATTGTGTATATATTCCTCCCGCCACACACACCCCTATAATTTTCTTACAGCATTTCAGTTTGATCATCACAGGCAAAGCCATCTGAATCTTATTTTCCAAGTAACAGTAAAATTTAATGGTAACCTCAGCTTTTTCAACCAAAGTGCAAGAAAGAAAATGCTAATAACTTTGAATAAAATTCCACTATACTGAAGAAGTCTAAGCAACGCTGCCAATTGTAACTTTATGCTATCCTAAAGATGCTGGTCAATTCTCTTGCAGAATTAATACCAACAAACAGAATTTTGCTGGTACAATTTTCAAACACAGTGCTTGTAAGGCAATCCAGAGCCACCTACCTGAAGCTGTTCAAATTCTTTCATCAGATGATCATATTCTCTTCTAAGGCCTTCAGACTGCTTTTTAACTGCAGCCACTTCTGTTTTTGCCTTATGGAAAGCTGTAAAATACCAGAATTGATGTATTAATTATTACTCGTATTCTTGCAGTTTCTCAGAGCCCTAGATGTCCATTAGGGCTCCACTGCAGTATACAGTGAAATAGCTTCCTCTGAAATAGCTTAGAACTTAAAACACAGCATCACAGATGGACAGAGGAAGAGAAATTGAGGATAGGGAGTGGAAAAAGAATAGCCAATGTTCAGAAATGTTAGCACAAGGAATGGGAAGAGGCAGTAAAAAAGGTAGGGATGAGACCAATAAACTGAAAGAGGTGATTTGTTAGTGATAACTACAGTATTCTGTCACATTGCAGGAGACAGTTCTAGAAAAACAAAACTGTGCAACTCCAAAATCAAAACTGTCAGACCTCTTAAAAAGAGGAGGGAACTCAAACACTGGGCAAGATTCTCACACAGTAATTGGGATAATCTACAAAACATGGTAAGGGGGGAGATGAGCACATCTTTTCACCCTGTTCTGAATTTTACCATGCATGAGTTCACTGATTAGCAGCATCAGTTTATGGATGAAAAGGCAGAAATAGTGGTGGATGGATAAACAACTCTGAACAAGTTTTTAACATGAGAAAAAAGTAATTATTACTCTACTCCATCTCAACACAAACTGAAAGCACATCTATGCTGCAGTACCAAACAGCCTAGGACTCCATAGGGGCTATTTTACAATGCAGGATAAAACAACACAAAGTGTCATAAAGCCATTAGTCCTAAGCTGTTGCATAAGGTCATTTAGACATTTTCATATTCCTCTGCTATAGGTGTCTAGGGGATCATTAGATTTCTCTGATGCAGCACCACAGGCATAGTCTAGATCTCGATCTTTTCATGTGAAAACAAAGAAATGTTGTTAATGACCTAGTAAGGCTGCCTCACATGGCCACTTAAAAACCCAAACAAGCAAATCTAATGTTACAAGTAGAATAAGAATATTTGAAAATTTTCTTGTTCCAAAAGTGTGAATCTATCCTTTGACTGTGCACTCCCTGAGAGAAATTTTTTTTTTCCAAAGACCTCTACTGCACTCAAGAATTGCAGCACATCTAAAAGTCTGTTCTGAAAAGATGAGAAGCTAGATGTGGTTTTTGTTAAGAGCTGAGTTACAAGCAGTCTGGTATGAACCAGATTTCTCTTCGGGTGCTAGTTCCTGAAACATCAGGAAATGAGATTTGACCACTCTCTTACGTGCAAGAATAACTCCCTCACGCAGAATCTCTGTTATTTTTATATAATTAATTTGAATGTATAGATGAAAAATAATTCCCATTTCAGAACCCTGCAAGTGGTTTTCCTGTAACAGGACTTTTACCTACCCTGAAATTCTAATTCACTGGAGTCAGTAACACTTCTGTCTATTGATTCCAACATGATTAAAAACTCGTAATTTCTCTTTTAAATCCTTTCTTTCATTTCCATATTCTTACACAGTTTTCCTTCATTCTTTAAGTCATTCTTGACAGCATTAATACAGACTCTCTGAAGGTCTTGGTATTTGGAGTAACTTTCATTTCCACACGTGAGAAGTAAAACCCCACTGCATTTACTTTCTTTCTACTCTGGGTACTGTTTACAATATTCAACAGTAAAATCTGGATATCAATAAAATAAACTTGTGACAATTAAACTTCTGAATTTTAATTTGCAGACAAAAAAAATACATATGCTATTTCATTTCTCCAAGAATCTGCTAATTAGAAAGATAAATATTGCTTGTGTTTGAACATTCTTGTACATAGCATAGTAAACATTAATAATATCTCACTTCTGAAGAATACTATTTAGTTATTTATAAGTAGCACCACAGTACTTCAGATGCACTAAAAACTACTTTAAAACATGAACAAAATATCTAAAAGTATCTACAAGTCAAGAAAGAAAACAAGCTACCGCATTGTTTTAATGTTTTGACCAAAACAGATGTATGACAGAAATACCTCACCTAACCCTAGAAGAAGAAAAAGCAAAGAACAGATTGTCCTTTCCACCTGTGTTGGCTATGGACAAAAATCCCAAAACATCAACAAACCACCAAATCTAAACTCATTCCTGTTGGGGCCACACAATTAAGAGGAGCATCATGTCTTTGACAAGGTGAATTCCTCAGTGCACCATTTCCCTGGATGCCCTGTGAAGCACCAGTGTCCACACAGCAATGCCCAGATCCTCTGCAGAGCAGCAGAGTTCATCAAGTACACTGTCTGTCATATGGATCCTATCACAGAACACGGATCCAGCAGGAAACAGGAGATCCTTTGTGTGCACAATACACTCAGTTATTATTTCTGGCTTCCATCTGGCCTGTTACTCTGCCTCACAGGAGCACAACAGCTGGACTGGCAGCAAGCAAGCCCCCACAGCTGACACCTCCCACCAAGTCAATGCATGAGCAGGCAGGAGGTGAGGATGCTGCTTCTGCATTAATGCACCATTGAGAGGAATAATCAGTAAGTTCCAAACACAGCCTCAGTATTATGAGATGTAGGCTATCCTTTTCCACTCCTCCTCCTTCCAAGAAAAATCAACAACCTATTCCTACGGCAGTGTTTCAATGGAAGACATTTGGGGAAACTTTATCCTTTTAAACTTATGTGTGACTGGAAGTCCATAAACTAATGTAACATGTAAGGTCTGGGAAAAGTAGACAACATGTTTTTTCACCACATTCTCTGAATCCTATTCCAGGAGAGAGAGCTTACTTCAGATTGCTCTGAATTCTAAGTATAAGGAATAAAACTGCTCTGAGGAGCTACATTACCATAGCCCAGTAGCTGCAGCATTTCTATGATCTTGTCATTTCAACAACAAAGGAGAACCTAACACTAAAACCAAACAGCAACAAAAACAACTAATAATTCCTTGGGCATTTCCTTGCACAACTACTAGTCCTGGTCTGACTAAATCACTTGACTTACAGTGCTTGCTACTAAGGAAACCATCTGGAACTTACATTAGCATTACTCACAATACATCCCTACAACCCAAATGATTTGGACTAGCTGAAGAATAAAAAAGAGCCCTCTCTTAAAAGAGTTTTCAAGTTAAAAAAGAGCTATTCACATTTAAGAATTTAGGCACTGACGGCACAAGAGATTTGCCAACAAATACACTGTAAGGCTGGGAACACAACTCCAGTCAAGTAACTCCATACTAATTCTGAATTCTTGTCTTAAGATATAATGGTCAGAATTTAAAATGAGAAGGAAGGGCCAAAAAACTTACAAATTTGCTTCAAGTACCTTTTGCAACCTCAAACAAAATTTTGTTATAAAAGGGATGTTACAGCATCATAGGATGGCATAAACAGCCATCATAACAGTATAATAAACAGTATAAACAGTATAATAAACCCATGCTTGTTGTATGCAGCCATCTCTTCCAGTCAACAAATGTGACTATCAACTCTCGCTGCATGTGGCACTGCATGGCTCCCACCCTTGGTTACCATCTCAAAGTTTTGTACCAAGTAAGGTTAAGTAAGACAGACCTTGTTTCTCAACTTCCCTCTGCCATTGGCTAAGTAACAAGACTGTGGCCAATTCTTTAAACTTGCTTGTTTTTAAAAACTGGAGTGAAAACATCAGTGAAGCTCAGTGTAGTTTTCATACATGGCACTAGCCTACTCAGCAACACCAAAGCCAAACTGAACTGTCCCTTGCAGCAGTTTTATGGAATGTATCCCCAATGTCTGTGTTTTTTAACACATTTTGAACATGTAGTAATCTTCACATTTAAGTGAGAGCTGTATATCTGTACATGCATACTTTCTACAATAGCCAACAGTTAGAAGTTACTTCAAAACCAGCCCTCCACATGAATTGTTGCTCTCTTCCTGTCTCCTACAACACTATGCAACCATGAAACAAAGAACACTCCTGTCAGTCTGTACACAAAACAAATCTCTTTAAAGGATGCATGGAAGTTCCATTAGAATTTCACCCTCCCCCACCATATGCCTACGACAACAATATATAAACTGAGTATTTTCAGAAAAAGTTGAACTGAAGTTCAAAAGCAAAAATTACTTTTGATGAGCCAGTATATATTTCATGAAGCCCTGTTCCTGCCCCAACACAAGGACCACTGTAAGGACAAAAGGCTTTATGAAGCTTCTCTCAGGTCTAATCTCATACCCAGTTGCAGGCAATTTGTTTTGTTGTGGTTTTTTGAATAGTTTGCAAAACCATCAAAATGAAACAATATCACAGCATGTCTTCTGTCTCCAGAAAATTCCTAATGGTCCTAGACCAGTAGCCATATTGAGAACCTTTAATTATCTGAGTCAATATTTAGTCAGAAATATGTCTAATGTGTAGCAGGAGAAACATTCTCACATTTGTACTGGCATTGCTACAACTATGTACATTTATCTCTAGATATCGATGAGACATTTTCATAATATATAAGTGTGTCCAAAAAAATACCATCTCAGAAGGCTTCTAACCAGTCATGTTATTACATGTCTAGGTATGCTAAAAATGGATTTAGGCTCTCAAAGTGCTCGCCCCACTGCTGGGTGTCTATAAAGCCCTGACAACAATCTCTGAGTCTGCAATAGAGTACTAAGGAACTGGCTGCCTTTGCTTCATTTTCAAAATAAAACAAAAAAAAAGCATCAAGTATAATAGAAAAGTCAACTAATTTCCAACCTTTCCTCAGATTTTACTAATTTCACTGCTCAGTCTTGTCTTTTTATTCTTCCTCCTCACCTGTACAGAGCATGGGGAAAAAAGTCTTCTTAACTTAGGATTTTACTGTGAAGCAAGGAAAAAAAAAAGTAGTCTATGTTTTCTGTAAAAGGTAGAAAGCTGAAGAACTAGAGATTGGTCTCCTGAAAGTCTGCATTAATCTGTCTACGCTGTAATTTTAGTCAGAACTTCAGAAAGAGGAGACATACAGTATTTCCTCTGCCAGTCCTAAATACGGATTCGCAGCAGCTTAGGAAGTGTCCCAGACCAGAGCAATGGATATTTGAAACTGCTTTTAAAAAAAAAAAAAAAAAAAAAAAGCTTTTCCTTTCAAGCAGCAAAAAAATGCCCAAACACAACCCCCCAACCAACCAAGAACAAAATCCAAATTCATGAGTCTTACGAATACTATAATGAAAAACAAAAAATAAGAAAACCTCAAAAATCAAAACCAGTGAAGTTTTCATTTTTATACTAGTTTTCACTTGTTTCATTAGTAGGTGACATCCTTTATATTCTTCACTCTCCCCCTGCAATTTCATGGATTGGACTTTACAGACACAAAGAAAAAGTTACTTTAGTCACGTAAGCTCAGTAGCATGAACCAAATTGCTTAGAAGAGGCAAAACAAACTTTCCAGTTTCAGCTTTCATTTTGTGTAATGCATTGCTCACACTTAGTGAACATGACAGTCAACACTCACCTACTCAGATAAAGGAATTTCAAAAGAAAACAGTTAATTTCATTCACGTTCTCTAACACTCTACAGAAAGCTGCATCTATAGATGTGGTTGCTCTTATCAAGTACTTTAAGCTTTCTGGCTACCAATTTGCTGGAAATAACATGAAACAAAACTTGCAAAAATGTAAGACAGACGTACCTCAACACCACCTAGCTGTCCATGGTAATTCCCATACCACCCATGGGGTTTTTGGCAATGAAGGAGGTGGCATCAGAAGAAGGGCTATAAATATTTTCCTATTCACTCCTTAGAAAGACCCTTTTGCCCTAACAAAAGATTCAAGCATGCCTTAATTTATACATCTCTTGGATGGATGACATCCCATGGGGAGAACGAAGCTGAAGCAGCATGAGGTAAATCTATTTATTCCTTAGCTTTCTCTAGCATTCCTGACTGAAAAGCTTACATTATATTAGTGTTACATACCACCAGTTAGTTAAAATAAAACATAAGCATTTAAATTTTCTATTGATCCTGTCACTTCAAAGGCACTTTCCCTCACTTCCTTCAAGAAAACAGCAGGAGAGGGAAAACCCACCATCAAACGTGCCTGAGAATGTGAATTAATGAGACTCTCTATTTAAAGATTCTTGTTGCTTCTAGCCCAGCTGAAAACAGCTGGTTTACATTTTTTTTTAATTCCCAGTGGACAGCAAAACAGGATTCATGAAATATTTCTGAAAAATGTATTCTTACAGTGTTGTAGCAGTGTCAGGCAATATGAAAGTGGGACTATGTTTTGATGACAACATGCTATCTTGTACCAAGAAAATTTTTGTAACAGACTGAACATCTGATTAATGTTTACAAGATCGCAGGCAGTGTTATCTTACAAACACTGATTTCAGATGAGCAGGTGTTCACAGGCAGCACATACCTTGAGAGATCCAGTAAGACAGAACCAAACAGGTAAAATCTGCTTCTATCTCAATCTGGGCTGCCTGTAAAGCAGTTTTGACAACCTAAACCTTAAACACGGAAGCTGCTAACAGAAGTATTATGTTACAAATTGCAAAGTATGTTTCCTTGTAAACAAAAAAAAATATTAAAAAAGCTAACATCTTAACATCTCAGCTGCAGAATACAGATAAATTTAGAATACTAGTCAAGAACTTTTTTGCTGTCTGACAGAAACCCTATGGTAGTAAAAAACATCAATCACAGTACTTCCCCACTTTATACAGGGAGAGTGGCTGCTATGTATGACACGAAAGATCAAACTGACGCCTACAAGCAACCTGCAAATGATTCCATGTCCTGTAAATATCATTGATGAAGACAAGTCAACACCACTTAAATGTATC
Organism: Oenanthe melanoleuca; assembly: GCF_029582105.1. Classification (NCBI taxonomy): domain Eukaryota; kingdom Metazoa; phylum Chordata; class Aves; order Passeriformes; family Muscicapidae; genus Oenanthe; species Oenanthe melanoleuca. Next base: position 56,283,890 of record NC_079334.1, read on the forward strand.
ATTACAACTTGTTAATAATCACAACTTAACTAAGGTGTTCCAATTACACCTTGTGTATTTTCATAATGAACACATTTGGGATGGCAATGGCATGTTTTGGCAGTTCCTAGTCAAATGTAAAGAAACTCCATGCCAAGTGCTCTGGAAAAAGATTAAATTAGTTCATGCTATACTTACAATAGTTTTTGACATTCAGTGTTGAAATTATTTTTCTCATGTGCAAAGAAGTCCTAACTAATTAATACTCACCATTTGATGTCTTCTGTAGCTCTGCTTTCAAATGTTCAACTTCCTCCTTCAACTTTTCCTCAGTTGCATCTGTTGACTCTTTCTTTTTACCATTTCCTTTTCCACTTAAGGCCTATTAAAAACCACAGTTGCTACAATTAATTTTATTTTCATTAGTCTGATACTAATGCAAAATATCCAGAGAACATCAGGCCTGATCTTGCAAAGCCTTAGGTTTTATCAAATGCCAACCTGATACAGGCAGATAGTCATTATAGAAAAAAATCTTCCCAAATTAAAAAAGAGGAGATAAACAAGCTCAGTGCTTTAGGTAATGGTATACTTGTAATAGAATGGTGTTATCTCCTGTGTAAGAGTACTTTTCATGTCTGCATCAAGTATGCAACTTTAATTTAGGTTACAAAACAGATTTTTCAGAAGATACACACTGGGACTGTCAGTGACAAAACACTGCCATGTTTACGTGCAACTGGTTCTAATTCTCTCCTTGTAGTTTTGCAACTACTTCAATCTTCAGAATAGTTCCAATAGCCAGATTCGATCTCCAGTGAAATTCAAGACGAAAACCAGGAAAGGATCCAGGAAGAGCCCTGTAAACACTTCACACAAGAGCAATACTCCAAAAATGTTGGCACTACTTATGCACCCTCTTAAGGTTTAAGAACAGATCCCATAACAAGATCCTTTTCTCATAAAACTTCTACTGTATAACCACATATCATCTCTGTAATAGCAAAAAAAAGTAGTAAATGCTTAACCGGAAAAAGAAAAGTAAAACAACTGAGACAAACAGCTCTTAGGTAAACTAGAAATATCAGAGCATACCAGGCACAGTCAGGAGAAAAGGGGAAAGAGTATTTTAGGAAGAAGAAAAAGGACTGCTTATAAAGACTGGTAAACAATCTAAGGAAAAAAGCTGAAAAAAACATTTCCAGAAGCTATTTAATCAAAGAGCGGAGATGACATTTAACTGCTGGTAACAAAACCATAGCCAATTGTCTTTTTAGCTTTGTGCTCACCTCTTTCTATTAGTATGCAAACAACTATTTCTGTAAAGTTTTATCTTAAGTCCTGTGCTCCACAGAACCTCTGAACAGGTGACAGTGCAGACCTTGCACGCCAGAGTAAACCCACAGTATTTATACTTGCAGCCAGTGCCTCACATACAATTGCTCTCACTTCTCTCCAATGGTGGAATGAAGCACACTTGTAAACAAACACAAATGTGGGGGTCAAGCCACAGAGAAGCCTAAACCATTGGATGTCTATAAAGTTAAATATTCTGATCCTGAACACTTCCCATGTCCACCACAATGGAGATCCAGCCACAGCCTGCTGCCTGTACTTGTGGCTACCCGTGTTTTTGCAAACCATGCAATTAAACACACAAATAAAACCAGACAGGGCTACAGTTTCCAATTTCTGGCTATCACTTACAAGCAGCTAAGAGAATGTGTTGCTAAGAGAATGTGAAAGCAGAACAAAAAAGAGGACTTTTGGCAAAACCCCAACAAGACAGAGAAGAAAAAAAAAAAAAACCAAAAAAAAAACGTACCCGTAGGCAGTAAAGAAACAAATTCCATGGCTGAGGGAAGAATTTCGATCATTTTGACAAAATACCAAATCCCAAAATTTTGGAATAATTTTATACTTGAGAAACAGGAAACACCTGACACAATCTAGTGATCCTTGTTTTACAACACCTCTCAAACAACTGGATTTTTTGTATTCCTTCTAGTACTTTTTGTCCAGAGTCTTTGTAGGAAGATTTATTACAAAAAAATGACAGTGCCAGTAACCATAGACACTGCTTTAGACAAACTGGAAGGAAACCTGTACACACCCACAAAGAATTTAGTTTTGACAATTTGCTGGACTCTAAAAGCCTTCCTACATCTAGATGTCTGAACTCAGCTTGGGGTTCAGTCCCTTCAAACAGAAGTCAAACTAAAAGTTACAAGAAAAAATTTCATACATTTATCTTAATTATCTTTGATGCCTTTCCTTCCTGAATAGTTAAGTATTGAACCACAGCATTAATCATTCTTTGCATAAAAATAACATCTCTTCAGTCTGTTGGTGGTTTTTTTTTTAAGTAAGAAATTTTTGTTAGTATTCTCATTAATACTACAACAGTGTCCTACTAAGAAAGGGAAGTATTCTGAGATTGAATAAAAAGACAGAAGAATACAAAATACATTAAATACAAAAGATTAATTTTACAAGTTAGAAAATACATTCAGGACTTGAGAAAAAAAAAAGAAACAGTCAGAATGAAAATGGTTATATGGTAGGCTTTTTCATCCTGGACTGCTACAGCCTCAATCTAAACAGACAATTGTTTGCAATAAAAGGAATAAAATTAGTGTCTCGCTCGACTTTGTTATGACTAAATTCAGAAAGATATATTAAGAATCTATTACTACTTGGATTAAATTTGTACTGGAAAGATAGAACTTTATTTATTTGGTTTACTTCAGTTTCCCTTTTTAATAAGATGCTACTATAATAATACCACAAGATGCTGCTATAAGAATACTTCAGTATTCTGAATTATATACTATAAAAATTTGTAAAAATATTTTCAACCAGAAGGAATAAAATGAACAAGCATTCCACAGCAAACCATCCCCAGAATACGTTGTCCTAACTACTTTCTGTATAAGGAAGTTACTGAAGAAGCTCAAAGATACCTCCTGCAGCCTTTCGTTCTCGGCCATGTATTTTTTGGCTGCTTCAGTAGCATCATTTACTTGTGTTTCCAGAGCTGCATGAGATGTCATCTCTTTTGCCAACTGAGTAAGAAGAGTAACAGTACGTCTCAATACACTGGTGAAGAAAAACAGTGAACAGAACTGTAATTTTCAGCACAAATAATAAAAAAACCCAAAACACAATGAGAACCAAAACACAAAAAATCAAACCAAACAAAAAATCCAACAAACCAAAACAAGCCCTTTTCTCTGTCAGCAGTAGATGTAAAACTAAAACCAGAAGAGGGCTGTTTGAGCACCTTAAGGGAAACATCAAGGCTCATTGATGACAATTGATAGCAATAAGAGAGACTAAAAATATTTTCATCCATTGACATTCTGATTTTTACTAGATACAGAACCTCCCTCTTCCTAAAAACCCACAGCCATTAAAGGCTCAGAGACCTGATTGTTTAAAGGCTGTTTAATTATTGTTATATGACCCAGTATTTTTAGCAGGATTGATCTCCAAACTCAAGAGCCAAACAACAATGGTAGTGAGTACAGTGAAAAAAAAAAAATAAAAAAAAAATCACACAACTTCATAAACAGCCTTGCAAGAATAAAATTAGCAGTATGAGCATAATAATCTTCAAAGTACTGTCAATACAGCTAAATCAGAACACATATGGATGTCAGCACTGATATGGAACCTCAGTTCTAAGCTTTGCAAATACCTCCCTTGATTCTTTGCATCACTGTTTTCATTGTTCATCCTGAAGTCTTTTAAATGCTGCTGAAGCAAGGCAACAGAACACTGAATTAAATTAATGCCTATAATGTAACTATGCAGCTGCTCTTCAAAGAAATTTGAAAATCCAAGTAACTGGCTTTTTGCATAACTGGAAGAGTATTAACAGACCTTTTCAAGTTAAGCCTCTCTTCACCCCCTTGCTTTTTCATTGAAAGCTCCTTTTCTTACTTTTTTGGGGGTTAATAGAAAATGTCCCATGTCACTATTTTTCCACAGGTGAGCAAATTTACTATTGCTTATTAAGTTACAGACACAGGAGTCATTAAAATATCATAACTAAAAGAGAATCACAGAATTATGTAGGATAAAAGAGGCTTCCATCTCATGAAAAGCAGGACAGGTTGAGAAGATTGCTCAGAGGTAATTGAGTAGTTGAGTTCCTATCATCTTCAGTGATGGGAGATTTCAGCATCTCTTAGGATCCTTGTTCCAATATTTAACTGCTCTTGACAGTAGCATTACTTTTCTACCACAGGTCAGAACATCTTAAGTTCCTGTTACCTCCTGCCATTCCTTTTTGCATCCACTGAGATGAACTGGATCCATCTTTTTTACTACTAGACAGACATGGAAACAAATAGGATTTTCCCTCCAAAGTCTCTTCTGGCTCAAAGCAAAGCTCCTTCATCATTTCCTCATAGGTCACATATTTCAGTCTCCAACTTTCTCTGTACCCCACTGTAATACTCCAGCATTCTGGGGAGTTAAAACTGGGCATAAGTCCTGCAGCTGCAGCACCACATGTGTCAGACAGAGCGGAATAACCACTGTCCTTTACCTACTAACTACATCCTTGCTATCACAGCTCAATCCATGATTGGCTCTCTACCAGGATCCCCAGGATTTTTCCTGCAAAACTGCTTCCTACCCACCCATGCAGCCAGTCCTCAGCCTGGATGCCATATATAATTATCCAATAAAATTTCACACTTAGCATTTGTCTGCTGACCTTCATGAGGTTTCTGTCAGCACATTTCTTCAACCCTTCTGGTTCCCTCTGAAAAGCAGCACTGCTCTCCAAGATGTCAACCACTCTGATTTGGTACTATGAGCAGCTTGCTGAGAACACACTCAATCCTATCATCCATGTTGTTAATAAAGACATTAAACAATACTGAGCCCAGTACCTTGAGGAGCACCAGCTGCAATTCACATCATTATTATCCTTTGAGCCCAAAGGTCCAAAGAATCTTCTACCTGCTTTTTTCTCCATTTCTCCAGCCTATGTCCCTATCCTATCAGGATACTAAAAAACACTATGTCAAAGGCCTTGCAAAAGTGATATTCTGCTCTTTTTCCACACAGCCATTCATCTCACTGTAGAAAGCAACAAGGATGATCACTTCCCTAAATAAATCTGTGACAGCTGTTGCAAGCCATCATGTCCTTCACGTCCCTGAAGATGTCTTCGAGTAAGATTTGCTTATCTCTAGTTTCTTACATCCTGTTTTCTTCTTGAAGACAGGTGCAATTTTTTTGCTTTTTGCAATCACCAGGATTCTCCCCAGAATTGTCATGGATAAGCCTTGCAATGACATTGCCCAACTCCCTCTGCCATCCTAGGATGCCACAGACTTTTATTTGCCCAAGTGGCCTATGCACTCTCTAGCTGTATCTTTTACTACTGGGGGTGATGTTACATACCCTGCTGACTCTCCTAGAAGGTGCTAGTGAGCAGTAGGCTCATGTTTTCTTGAGATTTTCTTTGGTTTTCAGCCCTTCTTATCCGTCTCTGGTTCAGAATGGGCTAACAGAGGACAAGGTCAGACTAGCAGATGGGTGTCTCTGTCCTATCCAGGGGACAGTCTCCAGGGTCTATGGCTGCCCTCTTTTCTGCACAGTTTGCAGATGAGGGGCTCAGCTGGCCCCAATATCCCCAGTTAATTTTCCTCACCTGTACCCAATGCTCTGCAGTCACCAAACCCCACAACTGCTATTGTCTTGCCAAAAGTGACAAACTCCCAGACTCCTCCACTTTATGAATCTCCATATACCATTCTTGTGGAATTCTTCTATTGGCTAATGAGCTAAAATGAACCAAAACTGACAGAAAGAATGAACTAATTACCCTTTCATACTAGACAGGGTCTCAAGTTGGTTGGGTGATGGTACAGTAGTATAGTATAAGGCAACCCAAGGAACACTTCTTCCCCGTTGCCTCTCTGACCGATATAATGTCTGCTTCATGGATAAGCAAAACAGCTCCACTAAGAAAAATTCTTTGATATAGTGACTACTGGAGGAGTGCTTATTTCTCCTAAATCTGGGTGAAAGGCCAGCAGCTCAAAAAACCTCAAGTAAACCTCTTCAAGAGCAGACCTTTTATACAAAATAATCTCCTGGGGTCACCTGATAAGTTTTCTTCCTTGAAAGTTGAATGTAAGGATCCTGAGACCAGCTTCCAATTCTCGTGTAGGACACAATCCAGCTACCCTCTTGGAGCAGAGAGTGAAAACATAATTGTGCATATTTACTTAACCTTTCTGTAGGAAGACAAATAACTTGATGCATTCCTATCACTACTGAACAAGGCTACAGCCACATTGTTTTTTCCAAAGCTTTTCTGCTCAAGTTTCATATTTATTTTTCCTTGACACTTCTTTATGCTCAATGGTCTGCAAAAATGGCCACACATCACTCTAAGGGGAAGAAGTTTGTCATAAGTCTGTGATTTACTTGCTCTGTGTTCCTTGTGAGTATTGAGGCAATGTCAAGCAGCCCACTGAAGGACACTCCTTGTCCAGCCACCACAAAAATGTACAAGTAGGAAATCATCAGACCAACATGTCTGTTTCAGTTTGTTCACATCATCCGTGTCCAGTGACTTCATGCTTCCTGGCCCACCTGATAAGATCTGCAGGTTGCTGGGGCTACTGATTCACAGTAGTCTTGGTTGCTACAGGTGGGCAGTACACAACTGCCCTTTGCTTTACCCTATTTTAGTAGCTGTACTTAAACATCCTGAAAGAGATACCAGACTTAAGATCATTACACCACTGCAGGCAACTTGCCACGAAGTGTTTGATCTGAAATACAACTGAAACTCTCCTCGAAAGCTGTAATATTATCCTACAATTCTTAAGTTCAAGCTTGAGCTGAAGTGGCTCAGGTCAGGCTCAAGCTTTGCTTCTAAAACACAGCAGGGTGCAATGACATCAGCTTGCCAGATAATAATATTATTGAACAGTACATGTTTTTGAGGGGTTTTCTTATTCCAGTTTTCCATATGCAAAACAACGGGTGTAAGTTTAAGGAAGGAAATGAGTGAGTATTCCCCAAGAAACTTCTGCAAAATACGTTTTCTCCAGCATTCAAAATGTTTCTTTCCATGTGTTGCTCACATATCCTTCCAATCTTCCAACAATTGTAAGGTATTATTTTCCCTGATCTTACTTGCCCTGTAGCCAACCTGGTTACGATTAATTCTTTAATCTCCTGAAACTGTTCTTCTGATCTTTATTTTACAATTACTTTGTGCAATAATTCCTGTAAAAAACATACCATGTAAACATTAGAAAAATGTTATACTTACAGCCAAAGAAATAAGGAAAAACCTGAGAGATACAGGTTTCTTTGTGACCGAAAGAGTTTCATCTGAATATGATCAAAGGCACTGCTGTTGACATTTGCTGCCTTTTCATTCACATGAACAGATGAGTATTTCCTGACTTCTCTAACAGCATCTGCAAACAAAAACAGTCTGTTCTTATTCACATCTGTGGGTGTGTATGCATGCTAAACAAGACTTTAGTTCTAGAAATACGTACTTTGACTACTTTTTGCTCAGCAAACAGTAATAGGACAAATAGTGACATTAGTTATGTTATCCATACATTTTAAAGATAGGTCTTGATAAATCATGAAGTGCTCTAGCACATTCCCAGAAATATGACAAACTATTGTCCAAAACATGTCTGAACAGGTCTTTCAAACACTTGTAGTAGCCACCAGAGATGAGGGCAAAGCAATTCACTGTACAGATGTTACCAAAGACCCCGTGGTCAAAGTGTCACTGCTGACACCTGAGCTAAAATTCCCCAGTGGACAAACAGTGAGAAAAGAGAAAGAAGCAAAAAGAAGTAGTATTTTCTCAAGTATTTGCTTCACACAGTTTTTTTAAGATATGCATGTGTTTTAGTAATGACAGAAGGGTCTACTTTATGCTTCAATCATAGAGGGAAAAATTATTTAACATACATCAAAATAGGAAGATCACAGTAACAGAGCAGTATTAACATCAGTAGTAACTACTAACTGTAACAAGATCATAAAAAAACTGGAGGAGGAAAGCTACAACTCAGCTTTCTTTCATCTGCCTTTTTCTACATCTTTCAGTTTCCTTTCATCCATTACACACTCCTGATAGTTCTGCAAAAGGGCCAGTGCACTGCAAACACCTTTCAAAGGACAAAATAATTAATTAGGACTGACATCCACATAAACCCCAAACCGAACTCAGTTAGAAGTTCGTATTACAATCTTTAAATATATGACATTCCTACAACCAGTACAGCACCTTAAATCTCTTCCTGCACATCAATAAATATACATATTTCATGACAAGTTCTTGCAGAATATTTTAGCCAGATATTTTTAAAACATCTGCTGCATTTGTCTAAGCAGGCAAAGTCAATTCCAAAGAAAAGCACATGTGAATATCACCACTTATGACTGTCTCTCTCATAAGTCTAAGTTATTTAGATGGTTAAAAAAACCCTCAAGTGAAGCTTCAAACAATGCATTGAAGACCAGGAGCAAACAGATGCATGTTCCCATGCTATAGGAAGAGTCTAGGCCTGCAGTAACCTATCACTTCATGCTATGGGCAGGTATCTCATCATTGCTTCCCTTTAGCCCAATTTTATCTTTCCACAAAATTAATGACCATCACCAACTCAAAAGCAAACTCTGACTAAAGTTTTCAACAGCAGTTCAGCAGAGTAAATGAAATACATTAATTCTCAATCTTTAGCCATTTACTGAAGACCTACTTTTGTAAAGAATTAAACATAACCTTAAAAATAATAAAACAGTGTATTTGCATTTCTGGTACTTTAAATATTAAGAATACAGTACTATAGCCCAGTCTGACATTGTTATATATGTAAGTGCATCTGTATGTTTCTCTCAGCAGAAAATAAAACCTGTTGGGTTTTCCTGGGATATATTTTTTCTTATCTTATATTTACATATATCTATGTACACAAACAACAGGCCAGGCCTGCTGGAGCATTCTTGCACCTCTCCATCCTGAGATTTCACACAGCTTTCTGAGAGTTTTATACCTTTTCTATTTCCCACAAAAAACATACATTTTTTCTTCCTATTTCAAGTAGCCTGGAATTAAGTAGCATGTATATTCTAAGGCACTGGAAATACTTATCCATGGAGAACTACTTAACATCCCTGAAACACAGGAGAACTGCCTTCATCATTGAAATACAGAGATGCCTACCACACAGCAGTCAGGAGAGACATTAAATGAAATCAGTCAGGCATATGGTAACCATTAAAGCTTTACTCTTACTTCACAGACCGTAGGATCTACCCATAACAAATGTAGCCAGCAGCTGTTTTGTATTTGTGCTAAGCAAAAGTATTCAAACAGCCCAGTGCTTTGATATATTCTAGTCTTCTATTTCAACAGCAATGAACAGTGCCATCTGCTGCATGAGGTGCAGCTCAGCCAAATTCTGGTGTTAAACAACTTCATTTACCTGTGTGAGAAAGGGAAATGAAGCAGCAGCCTAGACTAAGGTCCATTTTTCCTTCTCACCCACTCAGTATATGACAATTGCATTTGGATTCCTAAACTGATGCAGTATTAGCCCTCTCCTCCTTCATTCCATTGTATAACTTTTCAATAAATTAGCTGACTCACACTAGGCTTGAAGCCTTTCCATTAGTTTACTGATCCAAACTCAATGTACCAGGTTTCTTTTACCCATTCGTTAAGAAATTATCTAACACTTACCAAGAAACAAGACGATCAACAGAACTATTATCGTAAGGAACATCTTGTTCCAAAATACTGCCACTTTGCTCCACAGAGGAAACATAAAAATCTTCTGCCATCTGTAAGATAGAATTGTGTTATTCAAAAATAATTAAGCACTAAAAGAAGAGCATTACAACCCCACAGAAGAGAGCCTTGTTATTGATAAGAGACTTGTATAAGGTCTCTGAACAGCTGCTTTCATTGCAATATAATTTAGGTATATGTTAACTTTTCCAGTAATCCAACTTCTTTTTTTTTTTGTTAATACAGGCAAGAACAGTTGGTTCAAATTGCAAATTTTTTTGCATGATAACAGGTACTCTGCAGATGTGTTTTATTTTAGCCTATACTTTGGCCAGCATTATGCTGTATTCAGTCCTGACTATAACAAGGGATAGGGTAAAGACGGTAAAACCCATTTCATTATTTTTATTTTTATCCACTAATACCTCTAATAATTCTGAAGTACAAGGAATGTTATTACATTCTAACTTGTAGTGACAACAAAAAAGACAAGTCTTGTGCTCCTGTTTTGTTAAGGGTTAAAACCTCCTTCCCAAGCATAAATTTGCTGGCTAGAGAAGCAACTTCTGGTGAAGCAACAATGGTGGCATGGACATTTTTTTTTAAAGAATTAGTTGCCTATTTGATATTGCTGCATGAAGGGCTATGGCAGAAGTCACACCTGCAGCACAAGAATTGAAACAAGTGATAGCAGAGCATCTACTGTCCTTTCCTTTACTGCAGGTTAGAATCAGTGCTACTGCACAAATGAAATAATACCTAGTCATGCCACAGGGATGTAACATAAACCTACCACTCACCATCTGATTATATGAGGTAAAATTTCCTACCTTTGTTAAGACTATACTTCCCAGGGACTTAAAATTTGCCCTCTAACAGCAGTTTCCAACCTATTACGAATTTAATTTAAATGAGACTGCAGCATCATCATCTCCTAAAGTTCTTCCCAGCTCTCCACCAGAAAGAAAATGTTTTAGCACTGTGAATGCAAAAAACTCATTTAAGTCTTCTAGTACAATCTGAACTCTTTACAGCAGACACCACAGTCTATACAAAACAAAAAGCTTACTTCAAGCTACAACTAAATGAAGCCAATTCACTAACTCTTTAAATATGCTATTTTTAAGCTCCATACTGACCTCCGCTTAAGAAGTGATTCTTTGAAGTATGACCTTAGACAAACTATACTAAGCCAACTAAGCTAGCCAAGTTATAAAATGCTAAGACTAAAAATATGGATCTCTTTACTGGAAAATCTTCCTGTGTTTTATTTTCACATTTATTTTTCCTCAACAAGTATTGACACTAAAACTTACTAAAACTCCTCTTCCTTTTGGTGACAAAAGTCATGTAAGTATAAAACTTCCAAACTATTATACTACCCACCATTTTAGATGTACTACACCTAGTAGAACAGATCTGTCTCTGTGTGTTTGCATTTTTATACTGTCAATTTACTTGTTCCCCAGAAACTTAAAAAGCTGTTAGCAAATTTGAAAAAAAAAATTAAAAAATGTGCACACACAAGAGAGACGACAGATCCATTTGAAGACTGACAACTGAGTAAATCAAAACTTCCAAGACCAGCAGTTTCCCACCTGTCAGTAACCATGCATGCCTTACTGCTGACAGAACCAGCTCCCAGGCCACCAAGATGTGTCAGGCAGAGCTGCTGCCCTCTGGTACTGTCACAGCAGCTACATCTGATTTTTAACCCCAGGAGATTCCTGCAAGTTTTATTAAGAAGTTAATTGCATATACCACATAAAGTATAAAGTGATTTCACTCTTTTGGAAACCAGTCTTCGGAGGAGTAGCTGAATGCTTCAAAGCAAGCACACAAATCTATCCTTTCCATGTTTAATGGTTGAACTAATTTTGGTAAAGCTGCACATTACAAATTTGTTTTTCAGTCACAAGCACCAGACTCTGTTTTCATCATAAGTGAAACATATTTCAATACTCCCAAAGTATTCTGCTTGTGACATCAGCCTGCAGAAATTCTTGCAACTAGTTTCCTCACATAAGCCATTAATAATCTGATGATTATGACTGCCATAATACTCTTCTCCTCTTACATAGTTGCAATTTTGCTTTGAAAACAATAAGAAATACAACAACTCAATAGTGTGTGTTGAAATGCTCAACTCCTTGCAAACCAACTTGTAAAAGACCAGAAGCTGAATTAGATTTTAGAACAGTTTCAATTTCTCAAGCCGGAAACATACCTAATCATTGGTACCAGCTGTGGGGAACCTGTCATTTTCAAGACTCCTTCACAGGTCTAAGTAGTTAAATCCAGACTTTCCACAACAATTCTCGTTCCTTAAGAGGACAGTAAAAGCTACCTCATTCTAAATATATCTAAAGATGCAGGAAATGAATACTCAACACTTTTTACAGAGTACTGCTGAGATAGCTGCATTTAAAAAAAAAAAAAAGCTTTCAAGTTTCCTTCTGCTTGTTGTTTTGGGGGGTTGTGGGTTTTCTGTAGGTTCAGTTCTTCTTTAAGACTTCCTGATATTCTGAAAATATATCAAAAGTCTGCTTCTCTTGTAGGGAAATAATATTGCAGAATCTGAAGAGCTACTTACAGGAAACAAGATAATGCTGTAAGTCAGTCTTCTGCATAGTAAGGGTAAAAAATTAATTTTGTTTCTCTCCCTTACTGTATGCATTTATTTTACAAGAATTTATTATTTTCTTAATGTTGGTGTTGTGTTCCAGAAGTAGCACTATTTTCTTAATCTCTGTATGAGTTTTTATAGACTTTTACAGAGGCCTTAATTCCAATAGTCCTGAACCTTCTGCTTCAAACTCAAGTCCAGTTTTTTTTTAAACAAGTAATGACAAATTCCTTGCAGCCGTTACACACACTTTGCCGTTTGCTTTGAACGGCTGACGTCTTATCTGTTCAGCACCCACAATGCCTAGTGTACACCAAAACATAAAGTTGCACCTCACAAATCTGATAAACAACTGCTGAAAAAACCGCACTCTGCTCTCATTTCTTAGTCAGATGCCTTCCTCTGTGCTCCTGCTCCCCAGCTCTGGGAGAAGCCATCCCACCTGCTGAAGCAAAGCAGGGGGCTCCTCTGGACACCGCTGCTCTTGGATGAATCAGCACTGCGCTGAAAACGTGAAGAGCCTTGCGATTCCTGCAGCTTCTGATACTCAAGTCCCAAACAGCATTCCTTCGGATTTCTTCACAACTAACTAGTTTAGGATGCAGTAAAGCTCCGTGTTTATGAAAACAGAGGCGTAAAATAAACCAAACGGGTAAGAAGAGCTGTACTGCTCAGCACACCTAAGTCCTCCTACCTCAGCGGAGAAATGAACGGCAGGCAGAGCACGAGAATTACTCCGATTTCGCCGTACAGAAAAGCAGCCACTGCCGTCCACTGGAAAGTCATCGTCCCGGCGGCCTGCGGAGGAACGGGCGGCTCTGACTCCCCCTCCCGAACGGCACCGGGACAGGGACCTGCGGACCGGGACGGCCCGGGGCCGCGCCGGCCCGGCGGGCAGAGCCCCGGCAGCGGCCCCGCGGGCTCCTCCCGCCGCCTCCCGCCCCCCAGCGCTGCCGGCGCCCCCCGCGCGGCCGCGGAGCCCCGGGGCCGCCTCATCCTCCCTTCCTCCCGCCCGCCCGGCCTTCCAACCTCGTCAGCTCCGGCACCCGGCGGAGCTGATGGCGGCCGAGGATCGGGAGCGGGGCCTCACGGCCGGGGCTGCGGAAGCGCGGGCCGGTCTCTCCCGCCGGCACAGGGCGGAGCGGCCGGGGAAACGAGGTGTCTGTGCGGACACGGTGCCGCCTCCGCTCTGCCCGGAGGATGTGGGCCGGGACGGGGCTGAGTGACACGGCGGGGGCGGCGCGGAGCTGCCGCCGGCCCGGCCGGGGGAGGGAGCGGAGGGCAGCCGGCCCTGCCTGCCGCAGAGGCCGCCCGGGCCCGTGTGCGGTGCCGCCAGCGGAGCGCGGCCGAGAACGACGGGAGCGGAGTTACCGAGGGGCTGCACCTCTGATGGGAAACGCGCTGAGAAGGGTTCAAATGAGCATTATCTCTTTCCTGTCTAGGGAATGGTTGTAAGCAGTTTGCTGCGGAATCCTGTTGTGATCATCCCACAGCTCCAAGACTCGAGCTTAATCGATTGGGGACTTCAACTCTGCTCTCCATCGTTACGAGTTTCTGAAGTTCAATTAAAATACTACGTGTGCCCATCCATTCCCTCCTCCATGTGTTACACTACATTACTGTCTTAAGACCCAGTAAATTGTTTTCTCAAGGAAAACAGATCCAGTATTCATAAAGACAGCACGAATAACAACCGAACAAGAGTCTCAAACACTGTCAAACCAGCCTGTTAGGGCCTAATGAATAAAATAAAACATTATTTCTTCAAGAAAACCCTGTTCTATCCTACTGTCCTGCGCAAGCTGTTTATCAGCATACCAAGGCTCCACGCACATTATTTCCATGCAGCTCTCCTTTTCTGCCCCTGCATAAGGACATCCTCTGATCACTTTTTCCTTTTGATCCAAACAGATCCTGAGGTACTGTCAGTGGAAGAAGTTACTTTGTCTACCTGGGTATCACCAGCACTCTTTTGACACAACTACTTGCTTTGAGGAATTCTTTGCCAATTAAGTTCCATCAACATGAAACAGATAAAATGCTGTAAACAGTAGTTTTGTTACTCTAATCCACTGGAACTGACATGGAGTGGGAAGTTCTTGCACAAGCAGTTTTGAGCAGAGCTGTTTGCAGCTCCTCACAATCTGAAATTGTTTACTTAAAATTTCCCAGGTCTGCAGCCTGGGGATGGAGCCAATGTGTCAACATTTTCCTAGTTGCTGCCAAGCAATGTCTGGAAGAAAGGTTACATCCCAAATAATTGTTTATGCACAACAAATATTGGAGAGAGATTCAAGGAGTCATTTCAATCCAATCTACACAGTAAAAATAGCCCCAGTTTTAAGTAGTATTTCTAACACATTTTCATAAAGATACTTAATCAGCACTATAGACAAAACACAGCCTCTTAGAATGTTCTGGTTATTACATTTTAGCTATTGGCCTACAGCCACTACACTGAAGCTGTTAAAATGTGAATAAAGACTTGACTTTAATTAGAGAGCAGTTTCCATTTCTGAGCTGCCTACTCACCTCTTTCTAGCACTGTAAGCTGCTCTCCCACTAGCATAGCCTCATACTGATAGGACTGTATTCACTTGTGCCTGATGCCAGAGACTTGGAGTCACTTTTTCACTTCAGAGGCTTCAGAAAATCTCAGACAGACTCACAATGAGTGTGACTGCTGTGCCCTTCCTCTGCAGCTGATGCATGTTCCCCACCAACCTAAAATGAGATCTGAAGAAAAGAGATGTCTCCTGCAAATATCTGTCAGACCTCTCTTCTCCTGTTGAGTGCACTCTGCTGGTCCTGGCTGGCTGCTTTAGGGGAAAAACTTCACAAGCCTTCAAACATTACAGTTAAAAGAAATTCCTTCCTCTTCCATCAGGGAGGTGACAAAGTATTCAGAAGCAGAAACAGCAGGTTAGATGAGTGAAATCAACTAATTCTCTTCTGAAACAAAAGGAAAGTTTAAACTTCCTCTGTTCTATTTTGGCTTCTGTGACAGCCTTATCACACACTGCTTTTGCCCAACCATCAACCCAAGAAACCTAAGTAACTTAATAATAGGCAGTAGAGAAAATTGTATTGTATAGGCTGTGTGAGGGTCCTGGGGTTGCAGCAGGATAAAAGTTGCAAAAACATAGAGGTATTATGAGAATATGATATTGTTGTGCAGGGGGGGTGAACATAAAGAACAAAATCAGTTACAGGAGGCAAAGAACCTAAAATACAAAACAAAGCTTTGTATCTTATGTTACTTCCTTTGTCCTTATGTTACAACTTTTAAAAACTAGAAAACACCTGGTGACATTAGAAGTCAGAAGGACTATGTCCAGTGATTTTAAACTGGAAATTAGTATTTTTCCATAGTCAAATGTCTTATAATGAGAAATACGACCATCTTCTAAAAACAGCACTGGGTGCTGAATAACTCTTATCCTTAGCAATTTATGTATATTGGAACAGTATGGTGTTCAAATTATGGCTTAAAGACTCTAACTTTGTATGGAAACACAGTGAAGAATGTTCAGATGCATACAAAATTCAGAATGGAAGGTGTACGATTCATTTCACCCTTGAAAAGGGATGATGAACTTCCATTGACTTTTATGATACATAAAAGGCCAGATCAAGCATTCCATAATTACTACCAATATTAACAGCAACCTAGGTCTTGCACTTCAGGCAGAAATCTCTGTGATTAATCTCACACAGGCACAACAACTGCTGCCTTCAAAATCATAAAGTACTCAGTTCCTAAATGGGTCAAGGTATTTCCAGTCCTCTAAAATTCAATTTTCTCACTACTACAGAAAAATATAAAGCTTTTAATTTGTCTTGATTATATATAATAATTTTTTTTCTCTGCTTCTTGAGGCTAATGGGACAGTTTGCTACATACAGTAATTGCTAGCCAAATCATAAAACTCTTTAAAAAATGGCAATGAAGGGCTTAGTTAATACTTTCACAAATCCTTTTCTCCTACAATTCAGTTGCATAGTTTTACTTCAGAGGAGGCCTGAGGCATTTCAGAACTGAGAACTATGTTGCAACATAATTGGATGAACTTGATACTGAAAATTTGGCAATACAAAATACGTAGTCAAGCAGTGGGAAGAAAGAAATCTTGCTCTAAAACTTGGAGCTCATCATTTACATGATAAATATTAGTTGAGAAAAGGTGAAGTATTAGAAATCGTATTAACTGCAGAAGACACTGCTGCGAATTTACCTGGAATGCTATACAGAAGTATGCCCTACTAATGCCAAGAAAACATTACAATCCAGAAGAGTGAAAAAATAGTGGTCTGAAGGAATGGAGACACACCAAAAATGGTTGCAGAGGTTGTCTCAATTAGCCTAGGAGAGCAAAGTGTGTCTGTAGTTTTCCATTTGTTAGCACATTGGAAAGGTGATCATATCAGAAGAGTTATGTAACTTTACTGCCTTAAATAGTGAACTGGACTTGATGACTTGGGTAATGCCTTTCAAACTTTTGTTTATATGCCTAAATCAGGCACATTCATTATGAAAAAATGATCAAGTATTTTATTGTATTGCATTAAAAAACTATGATAATTTAAGAAAACTGAACTATGAAAAGACTTGGAGTAGCATCAAAAGCAACCTTCCCTCCTCCAGATTGCTGTATAATAAAAAATATTGCAACTGCATACAAAACCAAGTAATTTATTTACAAAATTTGGAACTATTCACATGGATATTCATAGAACAATCACAGTCAGAAAACTCGGCAATTTTTGGTATAAATTTCTGTGTAAACCTATAAAGAAAAAAATTATTTGATTACAAATAATTGTACTGTAAAGTTTTGTGAAATTTCCCTTGCAGCTGGTGTGTGATGTTATTATCTTGTTCTAATTTTCACTATTTCACTCCTATATAATGATTCAAAGCCAAGTGGCTGTCATGCTTTGATAAGCAACATGCCAGTAGGCAGAAAGGACTGAGGGAGCCCCACTGAGAGAATCTGTCAGCTTTTTTATGACCTAAAAAGTTATGGCTTGGTAGATGATAGTTTAATCTTGTATACAATTATTCTACAGTAGATAAACAAAACTGAATTTAATTAGATTGAACTTAAAAGTCTTGTTTTTTAGATTCAGCTAAGTTCGTACTTAAACTATCTCTTAATTTTCCTTTTTTCTTCTTTCCCTGTTCATTTTCCTTCTCCCTTCTTTCCATAATTGTTTATCTATTCTGTGTTTCTTTTGCTGTAAGAAGTATCGAATTTTTCTAAGCTATAAGTAAGTTACAAAGTTTTAGGCTGCACAAGAAACATCAAATTTAAAAAATGATAGTGTGATGGGATTTAAGCTTTTGTTATCTAATGTTATCTAAAGCAGAAACTTCTATAGTTGATTTCTATGTATTCTTTTGGTCTGAAATTACTGTCATTATCTATAAGTAGTCTTGATTTTAGGAGGTTTAATGAAAGAAAGGCCTTAGTTTTGCAATCATATTGCTGTAAGCAATTATCTATTGAAAAATTAAATTACTGTGGCTTTACAATAATCAATCCTCTGTGTGGTAGTGCATTGTAAATCGAATTCCACATTTGTAGAATCTTGAATATTCTCTAGAGTAAAAAATGGGGACATAAAAATATGAAGTATCATCCAAATGATAATGTTTTGCTGTGCTGAAAATACAATATACAAATATGACTAGAAAGTAAAAACCCAATCAAAACTTTTACAGTTTATCAACAATTGCAAAATAGAACATACTTTCATTTACCACACACCATAATGGCCATTCAGATAATCCAGTACTGCTGAGGTACTTGATAAAACATTAAAAACCTTTTTTTCTTGTTTTGAAGTTATGCGCTCCATCATGTACATTAAGTGGTGGTGAAAACATGTAAAAGGAGTTCCGTGCTCAAGAGCAATGTCAACCCAGTCCTGGATGCACTGAAAAGGTGTCTCTTCATATCCTGCAAACATAGCTGGATTTGCCAAGAGTCCTCTAGCCACCATTATACCTTCAAATTGGAAATTAAAGCAGTAAGTTACATTCTAGTTTGAATTTTATCTTAATCTTCCTGTAGATTTTGTACAGCAGCCCTAGGGACAACGACCCAAAGCCTATAGATAGTAATGGGAGAACAATGGAGATGAGTATTGCAGCTGTATCAGAGAAATCCATTGAAAAAGGCAAACCTAAGACCTATCAACACATTCCAATAATTTTGAAACTAAACACAGGTCACAGACGGATTTCTTCTCTTCTTTTGAAACTGCAACTAATTAGTACTTTCTTTTTATTTGCTACACATATTTATTGCCCTTATAACATAAAATTACAATGGAAAGACACAAAAGGACCAATAATTTTCTGTGCAACTCAGTCTATTCACTGTCCTTCTTCCACTAAGAGCTCCACAGCTCAATTAAGTAAATTTTAGGACTCTTGATTTGCAGTAAATCTTTCTGAACAAGTGTGTAGTGTATTTGCAACTCTAATCCCATTCTATCATATATATCCATACAAGTTCTACTGTAATTAAGGGATTCTCTTTTCCTGCACTATCAACGTACGATCTATCACTCGTCTTTTCTTAAAAAACAGGATGATCAAAAATGAAAAATTTATTTTGTCATTGTCAATGACAGAAAAAACCCAAATCCTTAATATTTGTACTACTGAAGAAGGTGAGCTGGACTATGAGAACATTTTTTTTTATTATGCATTTACTTCCCACTCTGTATTTGAGGGGAAAGTCACTGTAAGCAGCATGGCAGTTCGGTTCAATTTCTGTTGTTGCTATCAAACAGCAACAGTCGGCAAAAACCTGCCACAGGTACTGTTCTCCTTCCTATTTTTCTCTAGCTGAAAGACACAAAATCTGTAGAATACCTTTCCAGATAATATTTTCAAATTTCCATACTGTCTTGAAACCACAGACAGTTGCAGGAATCTATTGTGACTAAATAACTGCAAAAAAATCCCCATATTTTTTGACTGAAATGAAAGTGCAATGCCTCACTGTGTCCTTGAAGTTACCATCTGGCTTAACAACATATCCCTTTTCCACTGTGTTATTACTGTAAGAAACCTGCTCCCATGTGCAGGAAGTAGAGTGGAAGTTTACCGTTCTTTAGAAGATGATCAGCTCCATAAAGAGACAGAATGTCTGAAGGTCCCCCTGAACTCTACTAATGAGTGATGAGATAGCATAATTAATCACAGAGCTTTTGTAAGTTGCCTCGGAAATAATTATTTGTGGCTTTGAATAGCAGCGCTCTAGTGTTCTGATGATTACCAGTGATTCTGCTTATGGGTTTTTTAAGGCATCTAAAATATCCTCTTTCATTTGTCTCCTCAAGGAGAGAAAGCACTCAAATCATGTCCTACTTATATCCAAAACAAATACATTGAAATCTGGTAAGTTTACTTAGAAAATACAGTATGTTTAATCTTACCATCTGCTTCTGTCAAGTGATGAACATTTTCAGCATCTTTTAAAGTTTTAATGTCTCCATTAGCCACAACAGGTATAGACATGCTTTGTTTAATAATTTTAATTGCATCATAATGTACAGGTTGATGCCTTTCTTCTATACTTCTCCCATGTACTGTAATCCACGAAACTCCGGCTGCTTCAGCTTTCTGACAAAAATCAACTGTTCTTTTTAAGTCCTCATGGATCCTAAAATTGCAAGGAATGAAAGCAGTAGGTAGTAAGTTTCCTGGCTTATATAAAAAGCACTCCTCCATAAGGAGGAATTATCACAGATTTCCACAAATAACAGTATAAAGACAATATTACTGTTAGAAAACAGTGTTTGATTTTTGTTTTTTTCAAGATATATGAGTTTAGTGTATGGAAACTGGTATTTTAACATTTCCCAATTATATCACATCTCTGTAATATGCATGGTAAATTTTATAGAGATTGAGCAAGGGTACCCAAGAAATCTAAAATCAACGCCATGATTTTGCATATTTTGTGGGGAAAAAAATCCAATTTATAGTAGTTCCCTTTTCCAGAAGGATTGGAAATTGAGTTGAAACTTAAATGATAAATAGGAAAAGCCACATAGGATATATGGTTAAATAATGGATCCAGAATGGTCATAGAACCATAGAATGGTTTGGGGTGGAAGCAACCTTAAAGACCACCCAGCTCCATTTCCCCTGCTATGGGGACCTTCCCCTGGATCAGGCTACTCAGAGCTCATCTAACCAGGCCTTACAACCTTCCAAGGATGGGCATCCACAGCTCTGGGCAACCTGCTCCAGAGCTTTACCACCTCCACAGTAAACAATTTCTTCCTAACATCTAATCTAAACCTGTGCTCTTTCAGTTTGAAGCCATTCCCCCTTGTCCTGTCACTCATGCCCTAGTACAAAGTCTCTCTCCACCTTTCTTGTGGACACCCTTTACATACTGGAAGGCTGCTGTAAGGTCTCGCTGGAGCATTCTCTTCTCTGGGCTGCACACAAAGCAATGCAAAACAAGTCTACAGAAGTTTAGAAGCTGATGTAGGGAAGCAGAATGTATTCCTTACAGCAGCTGTGGGAACAGCTCCCAGTTTTGTTACCCATCCCTTTATACCCAACTGCAACTGTGGCTCTGCTCTCTAATAGCTCACAAAGCAAATCCTTGTGATGATATAGACTATGCATTGCTTTTCTTTTATACAAGCCTTAATCTTTTTACTTGTACTTTCATGTTGTTTGGATTGCAAGAGAACTCTAGCTTACAATATGTTATCTAGGCAAGTAGTCAAAGGTTGTGCTGGTTCTAAGTTTTGTATTACTTGCCCCAGATATCCGAGTCAAAAAAATCTCAGCAGTCTTCACATGTAAGGAAATTACTATAATGTGTAATTACAAATATTATTACTATTACACTAAATACTTTAAGGAAAAAAAAAAGGATTCTTCCATGCACCACAAACAGCACTTAAGTTTGACATACCTTATTTTAATGGATACTGAAAATTTAGGATTGTCAATCTGACTCCGTACATGTCTCACCATATCTTTAACAAGCTCAGGTTTATTTATTAAGCAAGCACCATAACCTTCTGAAATCGCCCATCTTTAAAAGAAAAAGAACATCCATATTCTACATTTGAAGAAATGCAGATCAATATCAGTCACATACATCAGTTTCTTTCCTTATGACCTTCAGAACGTGTAGTTAAGTAAACAGAGATACTACTGGCTGTAGATCAATTATTTGTTTGCAGTTTGGTACAGCTTTGAGATCTTGGTTCGGTCTCCATGGTGCTACAAGAACTTTGGACAAGTTACTAATCTCTTTAAGTTAACTTTTCTGTCCACAGAGAATGCACTCTTAAGGAAGAGAAATTAAAGTTTAATCTATAGTGCATGCATAAAATAAATTATTTGATGTTTCCCCTTTTCATGGATTTCTTTTAAACAGATGACAACTTCGGATTGAAAAGATGCATTTTCTGAAATGCAAGTGAGGATATTATTTTATTGATAATCTGGTCTCACTATTTTGACTGGCAAAAAATAACCTTTGCTTCCATTTAACAGCAGAAGTTTTAAAAATAATTTTTCTTACAAAGGTACATAAAGTGCAGAAACTTTTGTAATTTTGAAACTAATATGCATAAGAAACAAAGGATTCAAATGTAAGCATGTATTTTTACATTTTTACAAGCATAAAAGGAACAGACAATTTGACATAGTTAACTCTAGTTAGCTTAAAAAAACCCCCAATGCTTGCATGCAGAAGCTTTGGATGTCTCCAGAAAAGAGTTTTCTCAAATACTATAGTTTTAAGTCAAGAAAACCTAATTAGAATAGAGAAATTAAGTATTTGTACTGTAATAATATCTTTTACTTTCCTACATTTTTCAGCTCTTCATTTAGGAAAAAGACTGCCTGACAAACATGTAAGAAAGAAATGGTTCTCAACTGAACCAGTTAGGGAGAATCTTACTACTCTGTTTCACTGTCAAGACAAAATCTTTATCAATTTAAGTGAGAAGTACATCACTAATTCACTATACTTAAAAATTTAATAAAAGATGGAAAAAATTATTTTCAGTACTTTATCTGTATAATTTTATTTTATAGACTATCCTTCACTTGCAGAAGTTTGAGACATCATAGACTTGCCTCAGTATTCTGGAAATTGCTACATCATGATTCAAAACACTCTGCAAATTTACAGCAAACTGTTTCTGGTAGTTCACATTTAACAGTTGTTGAGAAGGGATGGACACTTCTGAGCCAACACTCAGTATCTCAGAAATGAAAAAAAGGCAAGTTGGGAAATACATAGTTTTCCCAGTTCCACCATGGTGACAGGCACCTGTGTGCACTCAGAACAGTCCCTTACCACATAGACAGGTTTATGACAGCTTAAAAAGGTCTTACTCTCCTGAAATCTATTTTTAGGTCAAGATAGAAATCATGATGAAAAGGAAGACCAGCATTCTTTTGTCTCTTAATTATTTAATCATATTTACCCAGCTTTTTCAAAACTTTACCTCTGAGGACAGCCACAGTTTAGGTCTATTCCATCTGCAAAAGGACAGACAATACGGGCAGCATCACACAAAACCTGTGCTTCTTTAGCAGCAAACTGAACAATCAGTGGGTGATCACCTATGCCAATGAAAAGATATTTAGAGATTTAAAAATTCCCAGAAAATAAAAAGAATGAGTTCTAAATTCTGAATGTTTTTTTTGTATATTATACACCTGTCTGACCACGGTCCTGTCAACCAGGTACAGGTGACCCTACATGAGCAGGGTGGCTGGATAACATGACCATAAGAGGTCCTTCCAAGCTCATCTATTTTGTGATTCTGGAAGCCCTCAATTGCAAATAAACCCAGGTAGCTGGCCAGGGATTACTTACTAAATGATGTCTGTGTCTGTTAGAAGTGGGAATTCAGACAAATATAGGTGTCCTACACAGTTTCTGGCTTAACATATGCTTTCTGACTGAAACTGGTCAGCTGCTAACCTTCCACAAAGACCATCTATGAAACTAAGCATTCTCTAATTTTCAGCAGTCTTCATGCTTCCCCTCCTAACCCTCCCCTTCTCATCTGCAAGCTTCCCCTTTGCTGTGCTGACATGGCTGTCTGTCTTGCCGGGTGGGAAACCTGCCTACAGAATCAACCCTTCAGGAAGGAACTAAAAAACCCACAAGCTTTGCCCTTCCTCATCCCAGCCCATCATTTCCTTTTTCTGTGCCAACATGGCTGTTTTTTATCCACAACGTGACACACAGAGTTGGAATGAGCACACGTGTGCAGAAGCAGGTCTAGCAGCTTTGTCTCAAGTGAGAAACTGAAGTGCCAGTGCTCCTCAGCTTGGGTCCACTGAGCTACTTGTGATTTACTAAGCCCCTGCAGAGAGCCAGATGGTCATTTGGAACATGCTCTCCTCTTTTACAGCTACTGCATTACATTAAAGGCATCTCAAATATCTCAAGCAGTCTTAGCACTCACTTTCCATATAAACAATTGCTGTAGTTAAGAAGAAGCAGCGTGATATTTGAGCACTGATGGAAAGAGATGATCCAACCAATGCACAAAACAAGTGCACTGCTGGTACTGAAGAGACCACAAGTGCTTTCTGAACATTTTTCTGTTTTAGAGGAAAATAAGTAGTTATTGAAACAGTGGAGATTAAGTAAGAAAGGCCACCAGTACCCTCTCAATCCAGCTGAGACACTTCTAGGAGTTACCTAAAATTCCAGCAAACAAAAAAAAATTGCATGTATATTTTCAAAAGTGTCCCTTTAATACAGTGCTCCAGCTGAAGAGATTTACATTGCTACAGATAATATTTTAGAATAAGCCCACATGTCTAATTTCTCTTTGTTGAGCATTAACAAAAATACTGAGTCTAGCCACATATATTTTTTTAGCAGCAACCACAAAGAACACCTACCTGTAAGAAATAAAAAACAAAGAAACATTAATGCAGAAGAAGATGTAAAACATAAATTGCAAACCTACTCCACTAATTAGAAGACAAAATCCCCAAACAGCCAGCAAATTAAACATAAAACCACACAAAAAGCATAAATGCTAAAAATGTAAATACTATAATCTGGTCAAAGCATGAGGCAGAATGTTTTACAGGCCTGTAAAAAAATTAAGGACAGCATAAAAGAACTGAGTAGGGAAAAGATGTTGTTTACAACACTAAAGCGTTTCATCTCCTCTTTTCCTGTCCCAGCACCCTCCAGAATATAATCCATATCTGACCTGCAGAACTTCAATGTCAACACACTTTGCGTAGATCAGAAGTGTAAGTAAATTCAAGGAGGGCAAAATAGATTAGCAACTGACCAGTTTCAGTCAGAAAGTATATGTTAAGCCAGAAACTGTGTAGGACACCTATATTTGTCTGAATTCCCACTTCTAGTTACTGTAAATTGTAACTGTGGAGCTCTGAGCCATATATATTTGAGTCAGTTACGGTCTTACTCATTTATTTTTACATACAATGAGTTATTCATGGTTTTTTTGAAGTTGCATTCCACTTCATAAGAGAGTCTACCTGTGCTTTCCAATGTGAATTTTTTCTGTAATTGCTCTGTACTATTTGAATAATGCACCATAGTACATAGTCAATGCTAAAACAGTGAAATACACTTTCCCTATTACATATGCACTTATGAAACCATAGATTCCATGGCCTGAATAGATAAATCATCCCACTTTATAGACCCTACATGCTGATCTTAGTTGCACATTAGTGGTGCTTTTCATTCCTCCAGTTGCAGCCTATGCTCATTCATTCCTTGTCACACAGTTCTGCTGCAGCCACTTCATGCCAACAGATCTGTATCGTTCTTGTCACCTCTTCCCACATACTTCAGATCTCTTTGCAGCCATGACACTGTACAAGTCCTCATACTTCTTCTTTTTATAGGTGTTCTGGTTATGTTTCTGAGCCATGCCTGAAGCCTTGCTTCTCCCCCTCAACCCCAGTCATGCTTAAACTTCCCAGTCTCTTTTGCGGTTTCTTGCACTCATATCTCGAGTCATCCACCAACAGCCCCTTTCACTTTCCACTCTGGCTAATATGAAACCCTTCTTTTGCCAGTCCTTAACTCCAGTGTATCAATAGCTGGTCTAT
Source organism: Oenanthe melanoleuca (assembly GCF_029582105.1). Taxonomy (NCBI): domain Eukaryota; kingdom Metazoa; phylum Chordata; class Aves; order Passeriformes; family Muscicapidae; genus Oenanthe; species Oenanthe melanoleuca. The sequence goes on from NC_079334.1 coordinate 56,309,414, forward strand.
TACTTTTTTCACCTTTAGTAACACTATTATTTTCGCTAGAGACTAGAAAACTTTTCCTGGCAATGAGTTAAATGTTTGTCTCTGAAACACACATGAAACAACTGCTAGAAACAGAATCTCACTGTCGTCTTGTACCTGGTCTAGCTGTGATTGAGTTACTTGTCAAATTTATTTGAAATTCATTTATAGTAGCCCGTGTGGTGCTGCATTTGGATTTTGTGATAAAACTAGTGTTGATAATTCACGGTTGTTTTGGCTGTTGTTGCAAAGTACATGCACAGTGTCAAAACCTCCTGTTTTTTTCACTTTGCTTTCCCCTGCCCCCAACAAACAGACAGATGGGCAAGAAGTTTGTAGTGGACAAAGCTATGATAGCTGACCCGAATAGGAAGAAGGCGTATTCCATACTGTCTAATATCAAGCTTAGCAAGGAAACTGGAATCATAGGGAAAGTAAAAAAGTGGGTTGGGACATGGAATTTTGTTCCAGAGTGGCTACTGCTTGGAGAGTGGCTGGGCATTAGTCTGCTAGTAGGAAGTGATTGCCTTTGCATAACTCGTTTCTTTCTTTTCATCTCCTTTACATATTAAGCTGCCTTTATTTTGACAAATTAATTTTTCTTGCATTTGCTCTTCCTATTCTCTCCCTGTGCTGCTGGGAGAATGAGTGAGCAGCTATGTGTGGTAAACCCCTAGATTAAATCACTTTGGAGGCCTTGATTTCAGGTGGAGACAAGGTTTTCCACTATGTCTTTTGACCCACTGGACTGTGCTTACTCTCACTTAGAATATTTATGTGGTTGTGTAATCATACAGGGTACCAATTTGTTAACAGATGTCAAGTCATGTGACTGACTTCATTCAGTTTAGCTTATGACCACATAAAACATTCTGACGAGGCAATGGTTTATTAAAATAATACCTTTGTTTGTTGTGAATTCGCTGTCTCTGGCTTTTGCAGATCTCACAAAATCAGCTGCCACTATCATTGGTGTGTAACACAAATCGCAACTGTACTTCCTAACCAAGGTTCTGAAAGCCAGCCTGCAGACACATGAAGATTAAGAGGTAAATAGTTATGAAAACAAGGTACACTTTCCTGGTAAATTTAAAAAGCTTTAATAAAAGACAGTAAGAGACAAACAATAAAGCAAAAGGTTATATGGCCAGGTGCTTAGCCTTTAGCCAAGAGCATACACTCACTCAGAAAACACTTCTTTAAATGCATCAATATGTTGCATATTCATAGACTTTCATGCATTATTCAGAATCATCCCCCCCCCCAACCTGTAAATCAACATGTCTGTACTCCCTGATAACTGAAGATCAATAAATTCTTTCCCTGGGTTTCTGGTGTATCACTGATAATCCAAGAAAACGAAGAATTTCCTGGTTATCTTTTTTTACCATTCTATGAGCTAGTTACATGAACAAAAGCTTTTTACATTACCATGTTATAGTCCAAGAAAAAATATATATTTGTCACACTACTATTTCTAAGTTTTGTTAATAGCAGAACTAAAATAAACTATATTCATACAGCAAAGTTTTTTAACATTATACATATAGTATTCATTTTAATATTTGTGAAAAGCCAATAATATAGTATGTACTTATAACAATAGTTAAGGTATTTTTCTGATTAGCCATCCTAAAATGCTGTTCTAACATGTGGTATTGTGGGGATGTTTGAGTATTTTTTGTGTAGATCTGTGATCAAAATACGTAAAATAAAACATGAACCACATCTACCTCTGTCTCAAATAAAAGAGAAGAAGGTAGTTTTTAGTCAAGATAAATTTGAGAAACAAGTTTCTAAACCAAGAAAATACACCGAAAACAGCTGACATCACAGTTACTTACTTTGAATAGCGGACCATAGGGGCACATATTTTTACAACTTGCCCAGAACGAAACAAATCCATGGGATCTTTTAGCTGGCATTCTCCAGTTTCTCTGATGTCACCAATCATGTATAATTAACAGTCTTTTCAGCATCTGGAAAAACAAACAGCGTCCGAAACGTTTGTCTTTCAGCTACTTCACACAGGCCATGCTGTAGAGCACCACACTTTCCGCAGCACTTGCGTTCCGGTGAAGCGTGCGGGCAGGAGCTGCTCTCCCGCAGGGGGCCGGGGACAGCCCTCCCGGCACGGCCCCTCACAGCATGGCCATCCCGGCACGGTTACCCTCGCATGGTCCCACACGGCACAGCCCATCCTGGCACAGTGATCCCCGCACGGCCCATCCGGGCACAGCCCATCCCGGTGCGGCTCCCCCGGCACAGCCCATCCTGGCACAGTGATCCCCGCACGGCCCATCCGGGCACAGCCCATCCCGGTGCGGCTCCCCCGGCACAGCCCATCCCGGTGCGGCTCCCCCGGCACAGCCCATCCTGGCACAGTGATCCCTGCACGGCCCATCCCGGCACAGCCCATCCCAGTGCGGCTCCCCCGGCACAGCCCATCCTGGCACAGTGATCCCCGCACGGCACGGCCCATCCCGGCACAGCCCATCCCGGTGCGGCTCCCTCGGCACAGCCCATCCTGGCACAGTGATCCCCGCACGGCACGGCCCATCCCGGCACAGCCCATCCCGGTGCGGCTCCCCCGGCACAGCCCATCCTGGCACAGTGATCCCCGCACGGCGCATCCCGGCACAGCCCATCCCGGCGCGGCTCCCCCGGCACAGCCCATCCCGGCACAGTTACCCCCTCACGGCACAGCCCATCCCAGTACAGCTTCCCCATCCCGGCACAGCTCTCCCCGGCCCGGCCCATCCCGCGCTCGCTCCCGGCGGCCCCGCTCACCACGTGCCGCCGTCGCCGCCCCCTCCGTCGCGCGCCTTCGCCATCATCTTTGCGCGCCGCGTCCGGGAGTGACGCGCGGGCTCCGGCACCGCCAGCATGGAGGAGGCGGGGGCCGCCCCCGCCCCGGCGCTCGCCGAGCTGCGGGCGGACGGTGAGGAGCGGCGGCGGGCTCGGGGGGCAGCGCCGGGCACAGCCCCCGCCGGCACGACCGCGCCGGGGCCCGTCCGTGGCGGCCCGGAGGGTCCCCTGTGAGGGCGGCGTTGGGCCGGGCGGGCGGGGGAGCCCCGCGGCGGCGGCGAGTCCCGGGAAGTTCGGGCGGAGGAGCGAGGGAGCGCGGCGCTGCGGTGTGCGGAGTGTGCGCTGGGCTCGCTTGCTCCCAAAGAGAAAAAAACCGCACTGAAAAGAGAGGCGGAGATGCTCTGTTGATTTCAGAGTAGCTGTCTGGGAGCTCTGGTCTTGCTTGATCCAGAGTCATAATTGCAGTATCATTTCGTAATTGTTTCATAAACTCACACCGTTATCGAAATCCGATATGATTTAATGAAGTTTTGTCTCATGCTGCTTGTCAGTGATGTGCAGCTCACTGGTGTGTTTGGTTATGAGTACAGGCTCAACAGCTTCAGTCTGGTTACATGGTAAAGTTTGAGAAAATACGGTATTGACACTCTTTAGTGTATTCTGCTCAAGGGAAACATGTCTTTATCACCATTTGCAAAAAAAAAAAAAAAACAACCCGAAACCAACTCGAACCCCAGTTACCAGTTCTAAACTTGTTTCTCATGATTGTGGTCTCTGCTGATGTTTGTACTATGTGATATAAAGAACATTCACTGTTATGTTGAAGAAATTGAAGGTCAGAGAACTGTACACTGTAGGGCTATAAATTCTATTTAATTCTTCTGAACCATGAATATAAAATCTAAATCCTTTTTCAGAATGTTATGCTGACTTCTTCAGAGAAGATTTTGATGTGAAAGCTTACACTTCCCAGTCCATCCATCAGGCTGTGATAGCTGAGCAGCTGGCTAAACTTGCTCAAGGTATTAGTCAGTTGGATAAAGAGCTGCATGTACAAGTAAGTTTGAAGTATACCTGTTATTCCGGGGTGATTGATATAAACTAGTCCAAAACTTAGTAATCTTACAAACTTGTAACTGGTGAAATTGCCCAGTGTCCTCTGCAGGCAGTTACTAAAGGTACAGCTTGCAGCTAAACTAGTAGTGAGTTTGACAACTGAGTTAAGACCACACTCATTACTCCTACCAGGCAGCCATGTACTGTTTCAGTTTTTGTAGTTTTATCACTGTAGCCTGTTTTTTACTCTTAGGAGAAGGAAGACTCTTTCCAAATTATTGTGTCAACTATCATAAGCACTTGAGGCTGTGTTTCAGCATGGCATTGTGAGAAGATAGGGAGAACTTGCACCCTTACATTGTGTGCTGAAGAGTAGCATAAGCTCTAAGACTTACCTTTAGCAGATGTAACCTGTGTTAACTTGCCTCTACACCTTCAGAAAGGCTTAGAGTTTAGATAGAAGACTTCTATGCAGAAATTGTAAATCCGCAGTAGACATTACAATGCTTACTTTCTAAGTTTGTGTGTAGTTTCAAAACCTGCTTCCTCCTTCCACCTGCCCCAGTTGGTAAGTGTTTAGGAACTAGTTTATAAATGTCATCCACAGAAAAGAAAATAAATATATGTTATTGTGGTAAGTTTGCATTTACAATTATTAAATATGAAGATGTGTTGAAATACGTGCTCTGCTAGCTTTAATTAAGATGTCATCTCTGTTGCACATCTTAATTAATTACTAACCCTCTTCTCATTCTGAGCTTGCTGCTTCTGTGAATTAAAACACCTCGTGTTCTTAAAACCCTTTCTCCTGTAAAATGTGCCTGTTTTTTCCTGTATCTGGCTAATGTAGGGATGCTGATACTTAAATGCCTAATGTAGGAATGATGGGCTTTTAGGCTTATGTCCCTGTTTTTTCTCTTTTGATTTCTCTATTGTTTTCTTAAGGTTGTTGCAAGACATGAAGATCTGTTAGCCCAAGCAACTGGAATTGAATCCCTGGAAGGTAAATATTGTTACATTATGCTGGCTCTCCTTACAGTGGAATAAGCACTTTTAGAGATCTGTGCAGGGAGCATCATCACATCATTTACTGCCAGCTTTGGCCCCTAATGTTAAAGCTCCAGATCTGTTTTTTTTTTTTTTTTTTTAAGTCGGTAGATGGAGCTCCAAGGAGATGATTTGGCTGATGCTCCTCTGGTGTAGCTGCTTCATACGCAAATGTGTTCTGATAATGTTCTCAGCAACTTTAGCAATTAAGCCTTTTTTAGCCTTTAAATATATATTTCTAAATAAACCTAATTTTGTTGCAGTATTGGTGGGTATCTGTTGCCATAAGCATCAATTTTCTGGTGCATAACATATGTGCATGTGTTGCATAGTTTTCACATCTTAACCGGAGGTTATAACACATAATCTAAACTGTGTTGAGATTTTTAATAGTAAAAGGCTAATAAGTTAAATACATACCTTTGTTTTATTCCACTGTTTGAGATGTGGATTTTAACATAAATTGCTGATTTTCAAAGGCCTTGCTTAGGAACCATTGACTCTGTATAGAAAATGGTTGCAGTATATTGTTCTCGTGCCAGGAGCTCATTAAACCCACCATTCTGCTCTTTGTCACTTTGCTGAGAATGTCATATGGTTTGGTATTGTGGCTTTTTTTGGTGCAGACAGATATTTAGCTCTGTAACATGCTAGAATCTCTATAGCATGTCCCCTTTTCCCCTTTGTAGCTTGGTTAGTAATGTATCTTTGTTCCTTTCTCTGCTTTCAGGTTTTTCTTTTCTCTGCTTTTCAGAATTTCTGATTACTGATAGTTATATCCTTAGTCTTTGGAGCTGCTTGGGTACACTGTTTTATGTCAGTAATTGCATAGAGCTGTAAAATTTAAAAAAGGGCTATTTAATCTAGTAATGGTAGCTCCTGAATAACTTTTTAAACAGTTGGAGAATCAAGCATAAAAGACTGAAATATGTGCTCGTTCTCCAAATAGTGGACAAGAATGTATAGTCAATCTTGTGACTGATAAATACATCCCAGTAACAATCTTCAGCAATTTGTGCTCAGTGGAGTTCTGGTTTCTGAAATGATGGTTGTTTCTGAAGGCATTCCTTCCTAAAATTGCTTTGAGAAAAGAATGATATACTTCAAAGCAATCAGTTAGGAAACATTTCTGTAAGGCAGGTGTGGTAAATAATGCATGTTTTACAACCAATACAGCAAAGTAAAAGTGAAATTAAATTCACCTCAAATTTGCTGAAATTTTTCTATATACTTAGGGTTATGCTCTTAAAGAAAAAACTGAGTCAAGATTCATAAGGCAAAGAAAAGATAAATGCCAACAGATTTTTTAATTGTGAAGTTAGAAATGTATAGCTCTTGGTATATTTATGAAGTAGGGTAACATAGGGTTATGGAGCTAATTCACAGCATGCATAGTCATTTGGATGTGTAAAAGTGAATCTTATTAAACATTTCAAATTAGTACACCCAGCTTGTAGAGTCTTTTCTTTTTTAGGCCTGTGAACTTTTTTTAATGGTACACAGCTCCAGTCTACATATTCTTTTCTTTCTATAGGTAGTTCAGTAGATATCTTGAGCTACCTGTTATTTTAAGGTATAGTAAGAAATTGTGTCATCATGTATCTTCCACAGCAGGTGGAGAGGGGAGAGTGAGTGCCTTTTCACCCATCCTGATTCTGTCATCTGGGAAGAAGGCTGTTGTATGCTTAATAGCAAATTACAGCAATGCTGCACTGCTGGCCCTCCCCCATTATTGCTATGCAGGGTAGACAATTCAGCCTATTTTGCCAGCTTTTCACTGTATCTCATATCTTCATCCTTATGATCTGTTGCATGCTGTACCATGTATAAATAACAGTGAACACATGGGCCTGTCACTAAGCTAAGTTAATAGTTCTGAAATATGGAGAAGATGAGAATTTACATATCTATACAAAATGAGTTAGATACAGTCACAGTACAGGACAACCTGAATATAACTATTAGCAGTAGTGTTTGTCTTCCATCTCACTGTATCATGCTGCAGTGTTATCTAATTTAATGCTGGCATGCTTGTAAACAGGGCTTTGCAAAAATGTAGTATGTTTTAGAATGCTAACAGTAACTGGAACAAAAATAATTTCATAGGCCTGGGTTTGTCTAACTTAATTAAATTCTCAGCAGGCTGATTCTGTATTGCAAAAATGACTCCTGTCCCCTACTACTTTGCGATTTACCAAGGAAAGAACAGACATGCTTGTTGGCTTTCCTTGTGCTGCTTTGCCAAACTAATGTGGAACAAACACGATTAGAGTAGTTTGCTCTGCTTGTAATCTAAATTAGATGACCTTACAATGACATTGATACCTTATTTTTTGCTAAAGATTCTTTATGCCCAGGAAGAAAACCTTGAAATAGAATTGTTTATCTTCTCAGTCCACTTTGTCCTAGTCACTGTGTTAAATAAATAGTGTTAAATAGTTTGTGCCATTTTTATATATCATGTTCAAGTGTTTATACCAGGTTATATAATTTGAACTTGAGTCCTGATCAGCATTCTCTTAGAAAGTAGCATCCTCTAAATATTATTTGAAACTTCATAAATAGTGGATTTTGGAGTGATATTTATTCTGTGGGTTTATGTTCTTTTCCAATACATTTTCCATAATATTCAGTAAATAACTTAGTCAGTTTATTTCCCAATATGCTTAGTAATTTTGGTCTCTCTGACGCTCTGTTACAAAGGAGGAAACTGTTTTTGATTTATGCTAAAGTGGTCTGCAGTAGTTACTATGATTTGAAGAAAACCTCTTTCTATAATTGATGAGTGTTCCCTGTAAAAAATCTGCTTTATTTTGCAGGTGTCCTCCAAATGATGCAAACTAGAATTGGTGCTCTACAAAGCACTGTTGATAGGTATGACATTCATTATGCAATTAGAAAGCACAAATTCTTATGTTCTATAATGCTATTTATTAACAGTTCTATAAATAATTTTTCTTTTTGTTTTTAGAATTAGAGCCAAAATTGTTGACCCCTACAACAAAATAGTGTCTCGCACAGCTCAGCTAGCAAAACTTCAAGTAAGTTGCATTATAAAACATATTTTAAAAAAAGCCTTTTTGAAGAACGTGTTATTTCACAATTGTCAGACACAAGTACAGTTTTCTACTCCAGTAGCCTGTAGTTCATAGTCAGTATTTTTCAGAAAATCAGTATTTGTGTCTCTTCAAGAGCTACTGAGAAGCACTTAATTGGAAAGTTGGAAATTGCAAAGTAGAAAATTCACCTTGTAGAGATGGAGGAAGAGGGGAAGGTTATCTGAGTACTGATTAATTAAGTTCTCATAACTATTTGTGTTATTTTGGTATTTAATGTTATGGTACTGCTGTGTAGAAGATGCTTTTTGCCCCTAAGTTAATGCATGCTTTGCTGCAGTTTAGTAAAGAGTTTGGGAATTAATTCTTCCAAAATTCTTTCAGATTTCTTCAAAAGTCAAGGTGCAACTTAAGGAGCTGTTTGTGGTTGTGGAGTTTTGTAAGCCCAGGTGCATAGTTGTCCCTGCCTTATAAATATAAGTGGAGTGTACAGAAGAATGTAGACATCTGTTAGAGGATAGCAGTAGGAGAGAGCTTATCACAATGATGGTGAGCTAAGTGTCAAATGCTTCCATTGATAATTTTATAGTAGTTGAAAGCTTTTTCATAGATCTTCAGGAGTCATGTGTCTGCATTCTAATAAGTTTATGGTTTGAAATGCAACATAGCTCCAGCCCCATAAAGGTATAATGAACTATTAATGTTTTGTTGTTTGAACTTTTTGTCTTTGCAAGTTTACCTGAATTTTGAGCTGTGAATATACACTCAAGTAGATTGCCATCTGCAAGTGATTGCTGTTGTAGAGTAGATAAAACTGCAGACTCAGGCAGTTTCTAGTCGGGGGACTGGTGGAGCAGCTGCACCAGTCTCTTGGCTGAACTTCTGTTTTCTATGCTGCTTTCAATAGCAGTGATGTTCAGCAGGGAGCTCTTAATGCTCTGTGCAGCCAGTTTGGCCAGGTGCTTCTCCTGTTGTTTTCAGCTCCAGCTGTTACTGTTTTTGCCACTGGACAAAAGTACCATGACTTCCCTGTGGCAGGTTAGGTGCAGATTTTTTTGTTGTTCTCTGATGTGTGTTGTGCATGTAGGAAAAGTTGTGGGAATGTGGGGCTAAAGATGAAGATAATTTCTACCCTGCCCTTACACAAAGATAGAATGCAGGAGGATGTCTGAGAATAATGAGTCCCTGAACCTAGGAAATGTTTCTTGGATACTTCTTCTTGGCTGTTACATAGTTACATGTGTTTTCCTGTGATGTGAAAGTAGCATCCATCCAAGGTCAGCATTATTTAGGCTGTGCTAGGGGATTTGTAATACCTGATTTTTTTTTGCTGTAAGTCAGAAGAAAGATGTGCAAAGTAAGTGGGAGCCTTGTAGGCTGCTCTTTTAGCATCAGTGTAGAAAGAGGAATGATGATTCCAGATTCTCTGCCAGTGAAACTCAAGAGCTGTCCCTTCTTGTATTGGCAGATCTTTTGTGAGTGCTTAATGTTGCACTACGTTGCTGGGAGGAGTTGAGGATCAGGACTCCTGAATTAATAAATGAAGCTGGATTTATGGAGAGTTGAGTCAAATCTCAACTCTCCAGCCTTCTAAAAATGCACTTTACCTGGGGGACTCGTTTGTTGAGGAAGGAAGGGCACAGCAAACAATTAATTTCCTGGTGATGGCAGGGCTTATGACATGAAATTGCTCCCAAATGTGAGACTTACGGTTTGTAACCTAGTCAAACTTACTAATTTTATCAGCTGATCTACAATTGGTAGAAAAAGATGGCTGCTAAAAGAGGTTGCCTTCTGTCAAAATCTGTAGGGTTGGCAGGTATGTTTTGCTGGAATGCTAGATGTTTCAGTGCCTCTTGTTCTTGTGATGGTGTTGTTTTAATACCTCTGCATTGATTGCTGTGGGACTGCTTGCTAACTGAAGGAATATTTGACTTACATAAAGCTAGATTTTGCCATCCTTAATTGTTTTTAATATAGTCCTTTTAATATAGGCTTTTTCATAAACATTTTCACTGCAAGTTTGTTGTTAAACTTCAAATCTAATCCTGAATTCTAAATCTCTGCTGTGTGCTTGTACGTGTTTTGTCTTGCTCTGGTCTTAGAGCTTCATGGCATCCCAAGGCAGCAGCAGACTTGGAAAGCTTACTTCCTGCTTTGAATCAGACTGTCCTCTTCTGACTCTTTCCACAGTCCTTCACAAGCTAAGTGGGAGTGGTTAACAGTTGAAATGTGTAGACAGGGAGTTAGTCCTTCAGAGGGCTCTTTTCTGTGCAGCTGTTTAGCTAAATGTTTTTGTATGGTCTCTTAGTGTCAGTGTCTTGGTGTATGAAAAACTTTATGATAGCAAAACATTATTAAAACCCCCAATAATTCTATGTTTTAAAGTTATTCTTACTTCAAAATTTTTGCCAGTAGCAGATGTCTTCATGGTGCTACTATAAATAAATAGTAAATGTAGTCTGAAGATAGTGGACTGTCTCTCTTCAGGCTTTATAAACAACAAAATATATACATTCAATTACCTTGCATCTATGAGCTACACACTGGCACATTTTCAAGTGACTCAATAATTAAGTCTTTTTTCAGTAATTTCTTAAAATTAATTTGAAATTAAAAATAAGAGGCTTTCAATGTCTCAAATTCTAGCAATAATTTCTGTTATTGTTGATATGTTTTACATTTCAGGAGATAGCTAATATGTAATCTCTAAAAAAAATGGGTCTTATTTTTTTTTACTTAAAATGACTTGGACTAACTGGGGCCACTGGCCTTTTCCAAATTAATTATTGCTTGAACAGTAGAATTTGTTCCTTCTTGGATGATCTCCTTTAGAAAAGCATACTTGGTCAATTTAGGGAGGGAATGTTTCTGTTATGAGGGTAGTCAGGTTAGAGGATCTGGCATCTGTGAACAGCTCCACCATTAGATGCAGTTCTTTATTTCTCTTACATGTCCTTATATATAGCATTCTTTTGCTGTGATTGGGAGTTTTATTAAGCTGGACAGCTCAAATGAAAATACTTGAGTGAAACAGAATCTTTGTGAAGGGTACAATGCCTTAGAAATCACTACAAAATTTAGAGTGCATCTTCAGTGTCTTTTGATTTTTTTCCCCCTACTAATTTCCAGGGCCAGAAATTAAAACTTTTTTTTGCTCTTGTATCTAGATGTAATTTCCCCATCTTTTACTCTCCTAAAAGATTGTTTCTTGGGACAGGAAATAATAAGCAAGCAACATTTCAACAAAAATGAGTTAATCTTTTGGTGTGTAAAGTAAAAGGTGGTTCAAAAAATAAGAGAAGGTGAATTCCCCAGGGAAAACATTAGCCAGAGGTACACAATTGGATTAGATAGTAATTAATTTTGAAAGAAAAGTAGTAATACTATGTCTTCTTACTGGGCGAAGCATAGTGCACTATATTAAAAGCTATTTTTGATTAATCGTCCAGAAATTTAGTTCACAGATATGAAAGTGATATGCAGATCAAGACTTTTCTAATTAAAGAAATGAATTAATAAAAATTAATACATTAATCTCTCAAAGCAGGATAAGCCCCACTTAATTCTCACTAAGTGTAATAGAAATCATGTGGTTAAGCTGTCACAGAACACTTTGAAAACTTGCACTTCAGCTGTGATAGAGAGCCCAAAGCAGCAAGAGTAATTGGGCTTTCCTTGATTTGCCTCAGTGGGTTTTTTTCCTAATTTTTCCTTTTTGTTCTGACTAGGTGCTTAATAATATTAAAACACAAATATTGTGGATTTGTTAGTTTGTGCTGGCCTAGGGAAGAGAGTGCCAGGTTATGCAGTCTGCTGTGGATATTGGTTTAAACGATTCACTTGTATATTTTCATATGTGCCCTTCAACATTAGTTTTCAATAAATGAACTAGAGCTGAAAAAGAGGTTCTGAGTCTTGTTGGATACTAAATATTTTTTAAAGTAATTTTAAATTAATTTTGATATCCATAAGGTTAACACTTCAGGAGACTTTGCCTTCAGTACCAAGGAAAATAACTCCAAATAACTATCTCATACTTACTCCAAATTTCTCACTTGCCACGCTTGTTAATCAATTGCAGATGTTGGATTGTACCTATGACTGTACTGAAATCTGAGTTGCATTTATGAATTCTATTTTAGTTGTTACCCTCTCCAGAATGTTGCTGTTCCCATAGCATGAATTTCAAGATATTAGTTGAGTGAAAAGTTATGCAACTATTATATTTGATTCAGATGTCAGCAATGCCTGTTATTCTAAATTGGTTCTAACAAAAACACACATGAATATGGTTCCTAAAAATGTATGTATACGTCCATATTCCTAATTTTTAACCAAGAATACTGTGTATTTTACTAAGCATATGAAAGAATGTGAATTAACAGTTGGCTGAATGAAGGTAACTGGCCTTCTGAAAGTTTTGCTGGGAAATAGTTTTTACATATATGCCTACCGTAAGAGTCAATATCTATAATAACAATTTAGTCTTTTAGTTTTATTGTCTTCTGAAGTAAGTGCTTCCATTTTGCTTCTTTTGGTTGAGTATTTGACTGGCAAAGCCAATTTCTTAACTTTAGTAAAGATTAAAGATTGGAGGAGTATTGGGGTATACAGGGTAAAATAAAGCTCACTTCTAATTAGAACATGCCTCTGTCATGGGATTCTGAGTTTCCTTCGTTTTTTGTGTGAGTAGTACAGAATAATCTCAGTAGCCCCTTGAATGTAGTTACCAGCTTCTGAAAGATTTTTGGAAAAAAAGGGATTTCAGCATTAAAGTTCCTTGTTTTTATTCACATTCACATTTCCTTTTTTGGTTAAGATGTTTCCACATTTGAGTACTGGTATTATGTGATTGTAATGTCCTGATAATATCCCCTAATGCCACAATTTCCCTGCAGGCTGCCTGTGACTTGCTGCGGAGGATAATACGCATCTTGTATCTCAGTAAGAGACTTCAAGGACAGCTGCAAGGAGGAAGCAGAGAGATAACAAAAGCTGCCCAGAGTCTCAATGAACTTGGTGAGTCCTTCTTAATTACTTTTAGATACATTTTTAGCTTGTGTTCACATGACTCACACTAATGTTTGACTTTAAGACAAAACTTTTTACTGTGGTTCTTGCTTTCTACTTCCTGATTTAAATTGAGAAATGACATGGACAGAACTTATTAATCCTTTACATTTTTTGTATGACTTCTCTAGGTACAGGTATTTAATAATGTGAAAATTCTACCATAGTAACTTGTGTTCTTTTGGGCAAGTATTTTTTTGTGAGGCAATTTCTTACTGGTTTATGTTTCTATAAAACACCCTCAGAGCCACCCTCTCTCTTTTGGGAGACGTTGCACTATGATAAGGCATAGTTTAAATTACAGTTGATGTTCTAAAAGAAAGATATTGGCCCTGTGACTTTTATGAAACCCATAGGTGATATGATACACAGATATCTAACCTAGTTCACATACTGGAAGTGTTCTGGTGCAGAATTTACCCTTTATTTACCCTTTATTTTGTTGGCATCTAGGAAGAATATTGAGGTAGTTCTCATGAAGGCACATGTTACATTGATAGAATGTTTTCTGTACTTGAGCTAGCTTGGGAAATTCCACACTGTGCTGCAGGATGCAGTGAAAAGCATCCCATTAGTCTTGGAGATCAGTTGGTGGTGTGGTGTATGGTATCTTGCCAGCTGTTTCTCCTCTGATTTGATGGTATTCAAATTCCAGCTTCCAAAAATAGGTTGTGGGAGGGCTGAGCCATCAAACATTCAGAATCATCCTGAAGTTTATTTTGCATATTTGTCACTACTGCTCTTTTTATACTGTGTGATCAAAAAATTATTACTCCATGACTTAGTCTTATAACTGGCAGATGCTGTGTTGCAAACAGAAAGTTTATCTATTTATTTAGTATATCAGTCTGATTGAAGCACTTAAGCGTAAATTGTATCATTGTAAGGTAGAATATTTTTTCTGATTCTTTTTACTTTTCTTTCCATTTTGCTCTACCATTACATCTTCAGAATATATTAAATAGTACTGTCTGTTAACTACCTGGATTGCAGGTATTATGGCATTAATTTGAGTGCTAGCTCTAATTAAACAAATTAGTACAATTTAGTGGTAAAATCTGAGGTGTTTAGTGTAGTTTTTAGGATTTCTTTCTTTGATAGAAAATTCCTCTTCTTCCTCTCTACTTTTTTTTGCTTCACCTTTTAAAAAAAAAAAAAAAAAAAGCTTGCACTTTTTTTTGTCAAGGTACCACAGTCTTTTGAGTTTTTTGTTTTCAAATACTTGGTCTTTTCCTGAAGCTTAGCAAAGTCTGAGTAATTATTGTTAAAGATGAAGGGAAATGTGTACCCTTAGGCAACCCTTTTAAATTTGATCCTACAGTCCATGGGGGTAGCCAAGGCTTGTGGTCCTTAATTTAATCCTTAGTTCTGGATGGTTTATGGCCAGGTAAAATACTTTGTCTTCTGTCATTTCTCTCTAAATCTTATTTCCTGGTATCTCTTCCTTTCTTCTCTCTTACCTCTCCATCTGCATCTCTCCTTCATTTTTGGCTGTCTGTCCTTTGTCACGCTCTACTGCCCACCTTGGCTGGTTTGATTTCTTCCTGCTTCCCAGCTGGCCATGCCTCCCAGCACCTGAGTGGATGGGAACACCCCCCTGAGGATAGCTGGTGCAGGGAACTGGAGGTGTCCAAATGTGGAGAGGCAGTGAGTGCTGGCTGTGGGGTAGCCCTGTTCCAAGGAGAGGAAAGCACGCAGGGGCTGGAGCCAGCGAGGGTCAGGGTACCGCTGTGGGAGTCAGCAGGAAGGTGGCATCCACAGGGAGCCTGGGGTGTGGGATCTGATGTGCTGTGCTGTGCTTCTGGGCTTGGAAATTTGGGATGGGTGGGAGATCTCTGGCAGAGAAGTGGTGGTAATGTGTGGCAGGAGAGCACATGGGATGTGGTGGATTGGGGTGAGGCTGTGGAAGTGCTGTGCTTCAAAAGAGGTAAAATGTGATGCTCTGTGGTGTCAGTAGGGTGGGAAGTGTGGGGAGCTCCCCTGGGTGCTGAGTGCAGTTGGTGAGATATGAAAGCTCTGGGAGTCCTGGGGAGATACTGCAACATCTGATGGTAGTAAATAGATGGTAGACATGAGTGGTGTGAAAGCCTGGTGTTGGATTGGGACCTCTATCACAGAGGCTTGCTTTCATGTCCAAGATGATCTGTCATTTTAGCCAGATATTCCTGAGCATCCCTTTCATCTCTTGTTCAAGGAAAAAATAATTCCATTGTTTATTACCTTTCTGTTGTACATGTGGTGCAGAATAATTTCTGCTTTATCAAACTCAGCCCTGTGATATTACTGTGAAAGCTTTGCACTGTGGTAAAAGATATCTTCCATTGCTTCTAAGTATTCTGGGTAGAATCTTGACATAACTGTCAAGTTTTTTTAATGTACTTCTACACTCTGTGTGTATGTTTGGGGGACACAGATGTGCACATTTAGGTATGTATTTAAGGTATATTCCTGTAGCTAATCTATGTTAGTTCAATCACAACTTTTACTTAGTTGTGTATTGAAGTTTATTTTGCAGTGATGGGAAAGGCTATGGTAAATATATAAAATATTTAAATTAAGTAGAAATATGGGTCAGTTAGAGGAGCTACAAGAAACAGTAGCTTTTACTGAGAAACAGGTTTTTTTTGGATGCCTAAAGTTGCTGGTAGTCTGCAAATCTCCAGTTTCAGTGTATGATATTAGGAAGATGCTTTCTCTGGAAGCATTTGGTAATATTTTGACTGATATCTCTACTTAGAGCTGAGTTAGATCTGAAATTCCTCTGTGTTGGAGTTTCACATTCTTTGAACTTAACTTCACACTTTGGCACAGTAAAAAATGTCATTTCCTATGTAATTTTAGAGATCAGAAGTGATTTGTGTGTGTGTGTGTATATATATATATATATATATATTTATATAAAATTGAATCCCAGGCTTCTGCCAGACTCTTCTACCTTCCAATATACTTTGGGTTCTCTAGCAAAGTAGAATAAGCAATCAGCTGCTTCTCTAGTGCAAATTCTTTGTATTATACAATCCAATTCAGCGTTTGCATAGGTAAAACAAGTGCCAATATTCAGATGTCATACAGTGCCTAATTTTGTGAATTGTATTCCATGACTATGCTTCTTGGTGGTATTTAGATACAAATATTTTATGAAGTGAAAAAGAAACACTCCTAAGCAAGATTAAACAATAGAATGTGACAAGGAAATGGTACACTTTATGCAGTTCCTGTTCACAGAAGAAATTCTGCAGGCATTAAAATATCAGCTGTCTTCCATGTGGGTGTACAGAAACTACTGTCTTTAACAGTGGCCAGTAACTTATCAGATGGAGATGAAAATATTCTGAGTTGTGCAGCAAAAGGCTGCTTTTTAATTAGCCTGCCAGTTTAAGCATGGACAGGCTAATTCCATCTGTCAGTTACAGAGCTAGATCTGGACAACAAAGGATTTCTTTCTTTTTCTGTTTAAATACTTAAAAATTATATCATTATTCATATAAATGCCTAGACTTCTTTTAATGATAATAAATTCCTCATCTCTATATATGCTTGTGTTGTAATTTATGTCTCAGCAAGTAAATCTGTTTGCTTAAATGTTCTTCTGAGTATATAATACTTCAATGCAGGCTCTTGCACCAGCAACAATTTTGCTCTTTTGTAAATTCAGGTGTAGTCTGTGACTAAGTTGTGCAGTCATAAAATGAAAGAGAAGGGGTCTATTAAAATACAGTTTCAGGTATCTTCAATATATAGTTATTCCAGGAAAACATTGCCTTTCATGTAACTTAAAAGAGGATGGGTAAAGATAGAACTGTGACCTTACTTTAAAGCTAAATATTTCTAAAGAAATAACAAAATATTGTCAGTTATTGAAGTGTAGCTAAAATGGAGAAAACACTACGTACATATTGTGTGCCTGTTGTGGTTTAACCCCAGCCAGCAGCCCAGCCCATGCAGCTTCTTGCTTGCTCATCCATGAGTGGAGATGGGGTGGGGCAGAGAATTGGGTGGGTAAAGTGAGAAAATCCATGGGCTGATATAAAGGTTAATGGGTAAAGCAAAAGCCAGGCATGCAAGAAAAGCAAAACAAGGAATTCATTCACCATTTCTCATAGGCAGACAGCAATACCCAGGAAAGCAAGGCTCCATCAGATGGGGACACAAACACCATCATTCCAAATGTCCCCCTCTTCCTCCTTCTTCCCCCAGCTTTATATGCTGGACATGACACTGTATGGGGTGGAATATCCTTTGGTCAGTTGGGCTCAGCTGGCCTGTGTGTGTCCCCTCCCAGCTCCTTGTGCACTCCTTGCCTCCTCACTGGTGAAGGGGGGTGAGAGGCACAAAAGGACTTGACTCTGTCTGTTGTGCTTAGCAATAATGAAAACATCTCTGTACTATCAATACCATTTCCAGCACAATTCCAAAACATAGCCCCTATCAGTTACTATGAAGAAAATTATTCTTGCTAAAACCAGCAAAATCCTGTGTAAGGAGGGAGCAAAGCTTACTTGGGCCAGTTTTTATGTTTAAGATCACAAGAAAAGATTTAAGGGAAATTAAAAGAAACAGCTCATGAAGAAGTGTTTCTGGGCTGGAGAAAACTGAAATTAGTTAGGGAATGCATGAAAATGGGTGAAATGCAATTAAAAAAATTATTTGGCTATGCCTGGAAGGCTTCTGTAGCTGGTATAATATAGGTGTTGGTATCCTGTTCTTCTGAAATGTACCCCAGAACTAGTGACATCTGCACAATAGTAACAGTAATTGTGGGTATGAAAAATTCTTGTGGAGGCTTGTGGAGAAATAAATTTGACTTAGCTCTTTTCTAGGGTAAACAATATGGATCATACATGATTTAAAAAAGAAAAGAGCCTGGATAAAGCTGGTATGTCTGTTAGAGTAGAATTAGAGGCAGTGGAAGGAGGAAAATGCCTGTCTTAATGTGGTTTGCATTGTGAGACCTTGTCTATTCCAGTATTCAGGTTTCTCTGTTTCAGTGCACTCCACTGAAAGACTGTGAAGTTTCCACTGTTGTAAAGACCATGAAGTTATCTATGGTACTGCAGCTCATCACCCAGTTTGTTTCATACCCTAATACAAAATAGATAGAGGGAGACAATATGGTCTGTGTTTTCCCAGTCTTTCAAAATATCAGTAATTAGAGCAATATCTTCCCAAATATTGTAAGCCTAAAAAATATTTTTTCCTTCTTGTTCTCTGTTGCTGATGAACCTATTTAATGGAAAAGAGAGCATGTTTCTTTGTGTACATATATAAAGCATGTATATGTATACACACATGTATATGATAGCATGTGTATGTATATAGAGATTTATAATATTCATAAATACAAAACCGAAAAATATGTATATTCATCCTAATATATTTCAGGTGCTTTTCAGAGTAATTTTCTTGTTCTTACTGGTTATCTTTGTGAATTCTGGGGGGAGAGATTATATTCCAGAATCTAATGGAGAGCTTGATTTATTGAAAATAGACCTTACTGCCACCTATTTTAGACACTTCAAACTAACCTGACTTCCTTAAGCAAAGGAACTCTAGAAAAAATAAATTATTTGTTGGAGTCTGTATAAAAGTGCTGTTAAATAGTAGGACACACAGATTTATCAAGAATGAATCCTGTTTAACCAACCGTATTTTCTTTGTTGGCAGCATAACAGGCCTTGGGACTAGAGAGATCAATGACTGTCTTGTAGTTTGATTTAAATAGGGCTCTTGACACCATTGATTTAAAGAGGGCTCTTGACACTGTCACGCCAGCAGGATAGGCAGTAGAATCCAGATGAAAATGTCATGCAGTGAATGCAGAAGTTCAGAGAAAGCTGTACCCTGAAAGCCTTCATCTGTTGTTCACTTACCCAGCAATATATCAAGCAGAGTGTTGCTAAAACGTGTTCTGTAGCTGGCTTGTGTTTTCATTAATGATTTGAGTGATGTAATATGGCATATATCCTTATTAAATTTACTACCAATAATCAAGCAGAGAAGAATGGAAAGTATGTTGGGAAACTGGATTAGAATGAAGAATATTCTTGGCAAATTGGAGATACGTCTTACCTGAACTGATTTTATTTCTCTTTCAGACAAGTAGTAAGTCCTCACAATAAATAGTTACAGTTAAAAGGGGGAACAGGAGAAATGACTGTGTGAATTACAGTTCTGCAGAGAGGGTTGATTGTTCCTCACAAATTGAGTGCAAGCACGTGTTCATTTATTTTGTAGCAGTTTGACGTGGGCAATGAAGTTTGTACTGATCTTTGTAAGGAAGGGTATTATGTGCAAGGCACTTGAAAACAATCTTTTGTTCATGCTGCAGAGTATCAAGTCCCTTTTGAGGCACTTCATTGAAGGAAGGTGTAGGTTAATGGGAGAAGCTCCTAAGCACTGCAGCAATGGTGACTGAAGGTCAGTGGGTGGAGGAGCTGCAAGTGTGTGGCTGTGGTTTGGAGGAATGTGAGAGGGAGAGTAATGTTCTTCAGATAAACAAAGGCTTTTCAGATGAGAAGGGAGTAAATGGCTCTCCCTATGCACTGTGACTGAAACAGTAAGTAATGGGCCTGAAATGAAGCAAAGGAATTTCTTTTCTAAAATGTTAGGAAAGAGTTCTGCCAGAAATTATCATTTCATGGGAGCTGGGAAATAGTATTTGAAGCCTTTTTAAAAGTGTTTTAGACAAAGCATGTACCAGGAATGAAATCATACAGTCCTAGAATAGCTTGGTTGGAAGTAACCTTTAAAACTGATTGAGTTAAACTACTCTACAATAAGCAGGGATAATTAGATGGGGATAATTTGCCTTGAAGTGGAAGGACTCTGTGAGGTGATTTCCTCCCAATCCTTTGTGTCTCTTGGAGATGTTCCCCTCCTTCCCCAGTTTTTAGTTGTGTGGGGTTTTTTTGTTGTTGTTGTTGGTTTTTTTTTTTTGTTTGGTTGGTTTTGGTTTTTTTAAAATTTGACTGCTTGATGTAAAATGTTCTTTACAAGTTGATTTGTTGGGCATTGTTCCCAGATACCACCTGGAATATTATTAGAACAGTATGGTGGAAATTTCATGCCATCACTTCAGTTCAGCCTCTTATCATTCTCTTAGATGAGATAGATAAATCTCCTCAAAGACCTTCAGCTCAGCGCTCTGACACAATTACTTCTCTTCTGGTTATGGCTGACATTCACATAAACTTCACATGGTTCTTTGTGTTACTTGAGTGCTGCAAAAACTGACCCTCAAAAGCTGTTATGTCAGTCTGGTCTAAGGGAATGAAGTGAGCAGGAAAAGGAAGGTAATGCTGACTATGTGATTGTAAATGTCTTGTATCTAATTTCTTTCCCCTCTGCTGGGAAAGAAGTCAAGCTGTCCTACTGTTTTTAAAAAAGATGTTACTTTATTTCTCTTTTAGTTTTTTAGTGTTTGGGATGAGTGATGAATATTGTTTTGTGTTTGTCAAAATGCTAAGCACAACAAGTTAGTATTCAGGAAACAACAGTTTTAATTTGTTGTTTTATAAATTAGTTTATTTTATACCAGTTAACCCTTTACCTGTGGTTTCCATGGCATATTTTATTAATTGAGTGTTAAAATAGCATAAGTAGTCTAGCTAAAGCACGGTGACTTATTCTGAAGTGATTGCAGATTGGCTGACTGCAATATTTGCTCCTCAGGTTAAATATTGTTGTCTAAAAGCTGTTTCATTTTAGCTGCTACAGTTTTTGCAGTAACATTCAATATGTGTTATGTATCTGTACACAAGTATTACATAACTTGCAATGGTAAACTGTTTGAACACCTGCCGTATATACTGTGGCAGCTCTCTTTCCGTGCCGCCTTCTTCCTGTATCCTGTTCAGTGATGAATTTAATTTTTTTTTTCTATTCCAGGCAGTAATTTACAGTGTATGATTGCCAAGCCAGATCTTGTGCTGACTGCTGTTAAAGTGAGGATGGACTTGGTTACTGTCATGTCAGTGAAGTCTTTGACTGCTAGTACGCAGAGCAGACAGACTTGGTGATATTAATACTGCCGTGCTCATAAGAATCAACAGACATCAAACTTGAGGGAAATGTTGCTTTCATGGTGCTTTCCTTAGGTACTTAGGTGCCTTACACTTTCCTGCCTTGTGCAATACCTAGTGTCCTCCAAAATAATATAGCACATGTCTGTGTAGCACAATGCATTGTGCTGTAGGGGTAAGTGAACTGATTTGATTAATAGCAATCACATGGCTTTGATTGCTCGACTCTTTGCCTGGGGTAATTAGTCTTGCTGAGAATGACTGAGCTGTATTACTGGCTCAGAGCCATCTGCATTAGTACCACTGCTTCAGGTGGTGTATCTGCATCTATAGGAAGTGCAAATATCCTGCTAAAACATTTTTCTTCTATCCCTGGTGGCGTTAGCAGTAACACTGACAGACCTTCACTGAAATAGTCTGGACTAGAAAATACTGTGCCTTTGTGTAGCTAAATGTAATCTCCCTGTACTTCAATTTCATGTTCCTTTAAGTTGAGTTGGTTTTTGTTTTGCTTTGTTATGTTTTTAATGAGATCCTGTTACCATAAGATGGAATATTTTGCAAAACCTTGATGTGCAAATTTTTACTTTATAGTATTCAGGCCAAAAAAAATCCTTTCTGGTGGGAAGGTCAATTTTTTTCTTGTTGGCTTTTGAAATAAAGGAGAGTCTTGGTAGTATGTAACAAGTTCATTAATTTAAACTGTTGACTGTAAGATACCAAATTAATGTGCGTGTAATAGAATGAGTTTTGAAACTTAATACAATTTTTCATTATTAAGAGGCCAATAGTGTAAGACCTCTTTATCTTCTTTGAGCAAGGCAGACAGAGCATACAGATTTTACCATTAAATTGTGTTTTGCTGCAGCTAGGATTCTTAGCTTGGAAACCTGATGTTAGACAAAGAATTTTACATAAATATTTTGCATGTTTTAACTAATCTCTTCTTTTTCTAACCTTTTCAGTAGAAGACACTAAATAATTACAGGCACATGAGAGAAAAGACTTGAGTCTTAATTGATGCAAGAAAAAAATCCTGTTGCAATTTTGTTTTTTGACATAGCCTTTAAATTACCACGGTTTGGAATTCAATTTTCATTATGCATACAGTTCAAGAAAAAGAATCCAAGTATAGTTGTAATTCTGGAATTTCTTCATGCCTAGTTTCCTTTAAACAACCGTAAACGAATTTCAAGTTTGCCGTATTAAGTGAAACTATTTTTTCATGGAAGCATTAAATTGATTTCTGGTATTGATGAGATTAATCTTTCAGCTGTAACTACTCAAAAAATTTGGTTTTGCTGTGCTATTAAGGATTTGGTAATTTTAGTTTCAAGCACATAGACCTTGTTGGAGGGCTGTGTGTCAGATGTTTTCAAATGGGTTTAGTATTCCACTTTCTATCATGGTGTTAACCTGTTCCTAAGGGATATGTTACTGATGGCCCAGTAGTAAAGCTGTGTCAGAAGTTAATTATGGTGTGTTCAAGTTGCTTTTGCTGTAGCATGTGGTGTATTTCTAAAAGTTTTTATCTGTATTCCAGGCCCATCAAAGACTATTTTCTGTCTTTTGCTTTTTTCTTTTTCAGTTACAGATGTCCACACCTTTTCTTCCTTATATTCCTGGAAAGCTTTACTCTTTCAAACTCCCTGTCATCTGTTTCCTAAATCCGATTGCTGCTATTTCATTATAAGGATCAGTTATGACTGTTATTGTATGATCTAATGTATAGATGTTTTGTAGGCCAGTATTACATTAAGCTAGGCTGCAGCAGGTACAGAGTAGAATCTAGGGTTTGACAGCTCTTGATTTATTCGCTTCTGACGGTTCAGAGGACTCCAGTGGGAAAGAAGTGATAGTGGACAATAACTAAGGAAGGGGAGGGGGAACATTATGGACTGCCACAAAGTATTTTCTGCTTGGAGAGGAATTATTTTCAAGACAGCGGAATAACTGCATCCATCATGTAGTTGATAAATTATTATGCATTTAAAATGTGTATGGACAGACACATGAGGCATAAATAGTGTCTGCATTGGTAGCACATTCAGTTCAGTGTTTGAGATTAAGCCAGTACTTCTTATTTCTTACAATTACTGTGACTGCAGTGTTTTCCATGTGTTTTGGTAACACATCAGATGGTCTGGGTTTTTGTGAGCCAGAGGATATATCTGGGGTTTGTAGTGTCACCTGATGCTGAAATAAAGGAACTTGGGAATTTTGAAAGAAGAAATGCTTGGAAATGAAGGAGTGATGAAGAGGGAAATTTTGGAAGAAGATCTTGGCAATTACACCATTCTATTTTTTCCTCATTTAAAGGTTTAAATGTAAAGGACGTCTCATTATTCTTTTTTTCCAATTTTTGTTTGTTTATTTTCCAATTAGTGAATTTAAAAATGTAGTTCTAAAATCTGAAAACTGTACTTATATTCTGTTTCTCTAATTACAAAATTTTCCTTCTACTCTCTTCTCAAAGTATCGCTATAGAGCTGAAAGGAATTATGCCAAGCTTGTTTCTGTTTTGCTGTTTTGCATATTTGTTTCCCACTAGAAGGATGGCATTCCAGCAAGTTTTGGACCTTGTTTTTGCTTTACCCTTTGATCTTTTCAGGTGTTTGTACAGTAAGTATTTTTGCATTTGTTAGCTAAGGTGTGTCATAAGAGTGGAGATAGAAAAGGATGTGAGAGAACCAGCAACACAGATAGGCTTGTATTTATGAACGTTTGTGTTCAGCCAAATACAGGGTAAATACAAACTCTGAGGAATTTTTTTGTTTTTAATTGGTTTGAAGCAATTATGATTGTGTAACTAGCATAGATCCTTGGGCATCTGAGTTATGAGACAAAGTATTGTTACTGGATAGTCATACTTTTTCAATAGAACTACATAATTAAAAGTGAAAAGAAAAGCTCTGGGTTTCTGTTTCCAGGTGGTGCACAAAAACTAGCAAGACTAAAAGATGTCTGCAAGCTCTCTGCCTTTGAATCTTGTAATCTTTGTCTGCTGACTTTAAAAGCTCTCTATTATTAAAAAAAAATAAATTACCAGACCAGAGATGCAAAAAAAAAAAAATTAAAAGAAGTACTTTTGGCTGAGAGAAAGGAAGGGACACAGAGGTTAGCGGTGAGTCTTTGAGAGATTATCTTTTTGCAACTTGTAAATTATAAATACCTTGTAGTGAGTATGAGTAGATGGCAAGACATTGAAAATAATTTACAGTATCTCTTACATATTGTATAAACAAGGCAAAAGCTGTGTGTGTATGGTCATGGAGAGAAAGGCAAGTTGAATGACGTAATTCCAAACAATAAATTAATGCAGGGATATCAACAAAACAGAGAGATGTAATCTCTAAATTTGTGGTATATTCTTACTCTATTTCAAAAGTTTAAGTGAACAACGAAGAGTCAGGGCTCTTAAGTTGGTGACAAACATCTAGCATGGAAAAATTTAATTCCCTAGCTCCATTTACAGCTGGAATGATACATCTGAAACAGTATGGGTCCAGTTGTCTGTTCTACTCTATGTAGAAGTTCTGCAAGGAAATGGCAGTTTTGTGTTTCTGGCTAAGTATGCATAGGCACTGTCTGAAGCTCTGGTAGGAATTGGCATTTGTAACTTTCTCTGTTTCCTCTTTGTGAGCATTTATATACTTGGAGATTCAATGATAAACTGCAGGTTAGTTCTCCAAGAACTAGAATAGTGATCTCTAAGGTGATCAGACTTGATGGTTTGAATTCAGTAGATGATGGCTTGTCCATGGGAAGGTGTGGAGAAATGTCACGCATCTTTTCTAGGTGTGTTGGCTGAGGGTGGCTGAGTTTTGTTTACTATGGCCAATGGTGAAATCAGTTGTTTAGTGGTCAAAGAAATAACACTGAGAAGCAGATTCTAATATTGATCTTTGTCTTTCTGCTGGGACTGAAGCATTTTTTAGTATGTAACCCAGTGGTTCAGTAGAGGAAGAACATAGTTCATTCAGAAATAACACTTCAATATTGTATGTCTGAGAAAACAGAGTGTTTTTTATTTCTTTTTGAACAAACAGATTCAGCAATAGAGAGAATAGAAATGGATGAAATGGACAGGTGACTTGTGGTGACCAAGGAAAGAAGCGAGCATTGGATTAGAATGATTACTAGAAGATCAAATAATAGTGGTAGCAAATAGTTTTCAGAACATTTCATTGAGGATAATAATATGAGAAGTTTCAGTAGAAGTACATGTAAATGCATATAGATCTGAAAGTCAGCTAACAAAACCCAAGAGATATTACTTTCACAGCCCACTGAATTAAACTAGAAAAACTGAATCATTGCATGTGTGGAAATGCGTGGAAGAACAGTGTTGGGAGCTTGGTTGGGACCTTAGACTACTTGTCCTCGGCAGCCAATGCTTAAAAGTCACCCATTTCTAACACAGGAAATGTTTTTTTGTGTTCTCTTATAATCAACAGACTTACTGGATTTGGAAGCCACTTGTTGTCAGAGTGGCAAGTTGTGATGGACAGGGCAAACTGAGAATGGATGCAGTGTTCAGTGTTTCGTTTTTAAAAGAGTTGATTTTCCATTGCAGAGGATCTCCGGTTCAGTAGGAGGGGCAAATTTATTTAGCTAAATTTGAAAGCTGAAAGCTTGCTGAGAAGACAATATTGGATTGGGAAATACTGGCTTTTTGGCAGTCAAGAAGGAGGGTGCTCCTGGCTGGAGTCCTGTTCTAATGTAGTGACAAAGCAATGACAAAACTATAATCAGAAAACAATGTATAAATACCACTGAATACATTGCAAATGTAGAGTATAGATGTGAAAAAATTAAAATACTTAAAAAAAAAAAATCCACGACTGACTGGAACCAGAAAGACACCTATCATGGAATAAACATATTAACATACTTGTTTTCAGATTGTTCATAAAGATGGAGAATAAGAGAATTTTTCAGTAAGTGCTCTTGTTTTCTCTTTGAAGGCAGGGTAATTCGTTCTTCCATGGAGTAAGGGTATCAAGTAATGA
Organism: Oenanthe melanoleuca; assembly: GCF_029582105.1. Classification (NCBI taxonomy): domain Eukaryota; kingdom Metazoa; phylum Chordata; class Aves; order Passeriformes; family Muscicapidae; genus Oenanthe; species Oenanthe melanoleuca. The sequence goes on from NC_079334.1 coordinate 56,335,505, forward strand.
GGATGTTACACAAAAGTGCTAAGGCATTAGGTTGTAATTTCTTACTGAATAGGGAAGGAGAAAGTCCAACTTGTGTTGTTCCAGCATTCTAAGTGAGATGGTATTTCTATTGATTCCAATGTCAAGTAGATACAAAGCTACTCTAAAAAAATAGTAGCCAAGTTGAATTCACTTGAAAGAAGAATTCAGGGCAGTAAAGTTGAATTAATATAGTCAACTACCTTTTTATGGAGAGTATGTGTTGTCAAACAAATTTGTGTGTTTTGCTTACTGAATTGATTAAAGAAATGGTGTAGAAGCATCATAGATTTATGTGCATAAATTTTGGTGACTTAAACCTCCCTTTAAATTATGTTTCCCCAAAGCAGGTATTTAAATAAGCCATATTCTCCTCACCTCACAGTTGCTCTACATTCTTAGTAGATGATTTTGTTACTAGGGGAGCTGGAAAAGAGGAACAGGGGTAAGCAAACTGTGAAGCTTTGGAATAGGACCGTGTCCTTGCTGGGATTGCTTTACCAATGTTGTTTCTGTTCTTGCATTCAGGCAGCTATGTCAAACAATCTGTACTTGTGCAAATGGTGTAGGGAATTGTACTCTACAGATAAAAACAGTTTTGTGATTACCTGTGAATAAATGCAATTATACATGTCACAGTGGGCAATTAAGTGGGCTCTTTTTCTTGAAGATTAAGACTGTAGAGGTGCATTCATGGGGAGAAAATAAAGGAATGGAAAAGGGCTCTTGGATTAGCAGGGAAAGAAATGGCAAGAGCTAAGGACTAGAAAATGAGGCCTGGCAAATTCAGAAGTATAAAATCATTGAAAAATGGGATTATATGCACAATTTTATTGTAATTCTTCAAGTAAATACAGGTTGTTCAAATCTTAAGCGTAATAGCCAATTATATTCTGTTCATTTCTAATTAAAGTATAGCCAGTTCTGGTTAAAAAGTCTAACCAAATAGCTATGAAAAGAAGACTGAAGACTAATCTTTGTTCAGGCCCTGGATAGGAGCCAATATTCTAGTAATTATTGTTACTAGTTATCCCTCTAGCAATTGTTGTTATTGTCTTACCTAAAAGATCAGTGAAGGTATTACTGTATGTAACACAAAGTAATGAGAACTGTAGAGTGAGATTTCATTCTGCATAGGAAGCAGTTTTAAAAATAGACTGTTTTCACAGTAGTTTTTTCTCTTTGTCGCCCAACTCATGCAAATAATTCTAAAATATTTTTAAGCATTTTATCGTCTCTTTTCAGATATTGTTTGAAGCATAAAGTAGTCCAGTTGTTTTATGTGTTTACCTTTCAGGTCCAATCTTCAGTTATTCACAGGCATTAAATCTGATTACTGGCTTAGTTATCTTAAAGGAAGACCTTCTTCAGCTGAAAACCAGCAGGGTCTCATACGTTTTTTTCATGTAATCTCAGGGAAAAATGTGAAAACCTAACCTCATTAAAAGAAGGAACATCCTATTATTTTGAGAACATACTGTTTCTCTGACAGGCTGTCTACAATTTCAAAGATTCCCACCTTGCCCAGTTTTAGCAGATGTGATTCAGAAACTAGAGTTGTAGAAACTTTTGTTTGAAAAAAAATTTGGGACACAAGAAAAAATCAGTACTGAATCAAAAATTTCCCACTTTTATTCTAGCTTACTTAAACTGCTCTGGAATCTTTGCTGTATGCTGGTAAAACTGAAGCAAGATTTATTAGAAGCTTCTGAGTATATTAATAATTTTAAAGATAACTTTGGCTTGTCTTCATGTACACTTGTTTGTACTTCATCCCTCTTTGATGCAAGTGCAGATGAGCTGTATACCTCCATTTCAGTTATTTTACCTGTATAAGGTTATATGTCCATAATAAAATCTTTACCCACAGATTCTCTTCATAGAATCTCAGAAGGGTTTAGTTTGGAAGGGGATCTTAAAGACCATCTACTTCCAACCCCTGCCATGAGCGTAGGCATCTTCCCCTAGACCAGGCTGCTCAAGGCCCCATCCGTTCTGGCCTTGAAAACTTCCAGGGATGAAAGTTCCACAGCTTCTCTGAGCAGCCTGTTCCTGTGGCTCACCACCCTCACAGGAAATAATTAATTCCCAATATCTAATCTAGACTTGCCCTCTTCCAGTTTGAAGCCATTTCCCCTTGTCCTGTCATGACTTGCTCTTGTAAAAAAGCCTTCTTGTAGGTCCCACTGGTACTGGAAGGTGCTCTGAAGACTCCTCAGCCTTCTCTTCTCCAGGCTGAAAAGCCCCAGCTCTCAGCTGTCTTCATTGGAGACTTGCTGCAGCCCTCTGGTGTCTCCATGGCCCTCTGGACTCTGTCCAGCAGGTCAGCATGTTCCATGGGGTGGGGCCCCAGAGCTGGACAGAGCAGTCTGGGTGGGGTCTCTTAGGAGAAGAGTAGAGGGAGCATCACCTGCCTCTTCCTGCTGGCCAGATGCCTTTGGTGCTGCTGAGGCCAGGGATACAGTTGACTTTCTGGGCTTCAAGTGCACATTTCTGGGTCATATTGAACTTCTCATCAACCAATGTTCATATCTTTTGTTCTGTTTGTTCTCTTTCATTGGTAGGTCTCGCTTACTAGAATTAGAGCTCTTAGCAGGAGTAATAATCTTCCTTATTATTATTAAGGTGTTTTACAACAGCAGTGATCACACTTACCTTTTGTTCTGTGATGATACATACATGGCAAATAGTGTTCCTTTCTCATTTTCTTTTGCCTTAAACATGTTTTCAGTGCACTGTAAATGCAGCTGAGTACACAAATTATCACAAATCACTGATATTTGTTATAACTTTCTGTTGTGGGAAGCTGTCCTTTTCTCTTACTTATCCCTTCGTCTCTCTATTTTGACAGGAATTTATGTAAAGTATCTTGAAATAAAATTTGGAAGAAAGCTGTGGTGCAGTGTAGCAATAAGTTACTGTGTTTTTTCCCACTCATACTAATTGAGTTGAAATTGAGTTGAATTTGAAGTAAAATCTTGCAACAGATTGTGAGAGTTCCTGGTACAGTTAAAAGTAAAACTGTGCTAATACAGCTATGTTAATAGCAGTCTGACGTAGCCAGAGTGACAGATTTTACAGCAATGTTGTTTCAGCAGTGAGATTGATTTGTTTATTAGATATGGTATCAGGTTAAACTGTTACAATATATGGTATGAAGATAGAGATTGTATCAGGGTAAGAGGAACCAAAAATATATTTCTGAAGACCCATCTTGGAAAGGAAATGAGAATGTGCTCTGTGCCAACAGCTTTTGTGCTCCCTGCCTGCCTGCTTGCCTGGCTGGAATCAGAATGGGGATATGGAAATGCGTATATGCAAAGGATTCAATTCATTCAAACTACAAAAAGAATTGGTTTAATAATTTCAGATTGTGTACTTATCACACAACTTTCACTGTAAATCTTCCATTTTTTCATTTCAAGTAAATTTCATTATGTGAGAATTTCTTTGTGAAATAGGAGAACAAGATGATACAGAAATCTAGAAAGTAAATTCACAATATTTCTCCCATTCTGTTTCACTTTATAATAATCACTGAAGTACAATTTTAGCAAATGTTTAATGATATATCTCCTTCAATTTACAAAAATATTATTTCTACAAAAATAATTAAATTGTGATAAAGAAGCAGTAGTTAAAAACATACTATGGGTAGTGAAACACAGAGCATCCAGATGAACTGAAGTTATCTGACTAAAGGAAAATTCAATAGCATATTTCAAAATGCATCACTGGGAGCAGATGCTTAACCTTTCAGGTCTTTTCTTGTAATGCTTGTACTCTGTGTGTATTTTGTACTTTATCTGTAGGAAAGGAGGTAATAGAATAGTGCACACTTTTGTTTGTCACTTATTCTGTGTATATTTTGTTAAATCAAAAGCCTTTTCTGGAGCTGCTATTCATCTTGCTCTCCTCTCTCCTCCCAGCAATTTTGGCACAACCACATATCACACTCAACTAATCAAAGATAAATTCTTATTTTTTTGGTCTTAAAATGTAAAAAATAAGGTTATCATTTTTTTTCCCCAGCAAGTCCAAGTTGCCCTCTGCCCTCCTGTGGTCCTGATGGCCATATCTGCCTTGGAGCACTTCCTTCTTCCTTCTGCCCTTTTCCTCTGAACCTGTGAAAAGGTCTTCTTCACCTTCTTCACATCCTTCTTATTTAACACTTATTGGCTCTGAGTGATTTTAATTTTCCTGTTAGTCAGTTAGTATGTGGATTTTTTACTTTTTTTTTTTTTTTTTACCTTCCCCCACTGAAACAAAACCTAAACCCTGGGTTTAATTTTGCTTCTTGAATTGCACATATTCTATGAAGTAGAAAAAGGAGATGGTAATTATAGAATCAGATTCTTCTTTCCTCTTGGTGTAAGACAATTACATTCAGTGATGTTCTGGCAGAATGTGTGAAATAGGAGTGGAATCCTGAAAAATTTTAAGACAGAAACTGATTGTTCTTAGCTATATGTTGGAGGTATTTTGTCTGAATAATGGGTATCAGAAGAGTAATTTAGCGTATTCTATTTTTTTAATACTGCATTGAAACTTTGCTAAAGAATGCTGTATTCTCTCCTTTCAAAAGAGTTTAATGAAAATTGGCAACTAAAACTTTTTCATAGGAAACAAATGTAAGTCTAAAATATTCAGCTATTCAAGGAGTTTGATGATTAGCATATACATTGATTTAAAAGGAAGTACTATGTGCACTGCAATATAGTATATTTAATAGTTAACACAACAGAAATTTTTTTGTTATGTTTGGGTAAATTCTGTAGCCTTTCAATGTATTATTTAATTTAAGATGAAAAAATATCCAACAAGGGTGGGGAAGATAGTATGTTTAAATTTATGTGTGGTGGGACATAATGTCTGTCAGTCCAGTTCAGTGATACTCTTACCAAAACCTCCTTCAGGTAATTATAAAATAGATGCTGATGTTAAACCCAACTTTTGGTTTGTATGGATAAATAATAATTTATGTATCACATACATGTGTGTATTTATGTAACAATGAAGGGAGGTAAAATGATCTGATGTATATCCAACTGCATACATTTTTAATCAAATATATTAAGAAAGTACAAAAGTGACTTCTGTTCCACTGGCACTAATAAAGTAAACAGAACCTCCAGTCATGTGTGGATTACTTGCCTTGTAATCCATAAAAATTGTTGCATACTGGAAACCAGATCTTTGGGATGTGTTTGCATTTCTGTTTCATCACATATTTGTGATGAATTAGCATGTGAACGAATGCTTCTTGAATATTCTAATAGATGCTGGCACTGCACTCTGTTTATTTTGGTATTTTTAGTGTGGGATAACCTAATTTTACAATGTAAAATCGAGTGGAAATGCATTTGCAGTTTAAAAACAACATAGTCAGATACCAGCTGATACTTTAGAGACAGAAAACATGTGGAAATCTTCAGTGCTTGCTTGTGTTTCTGAGATGTGTTTGCTGGAATTAATATTTTTTAAGTCCTGTACAATTCTGCTTGCCTTAGGCTGAGTGGTGTGAAATGTAATTGAACTAATGATTCACTGTGGTGAGAGCATTTTTAAGAATGTAGTGGGCTTCATATTGTACAATACTATGGCATAAATTTACCCTTTTTTCTTCAGTGATGCTGCCTCTTTGCATTCTGTTTCAGTCTATCTGTCAAGCACCCACACCTTCATATCGCTCCTGGAATCCTCTTGTGTCTGTAGGATATTAGTGTGTCTTCACAATTTATTCTTTATTTTGTTTTGTGTTAAATCTGTCGTGTTACAGATCATGTGTGGCTCTGTTTTATGGTGGCTTCTGGGTGTATGTAGGATGGCACATATTCTTACTTGTATTCCTTCCTGCTGTGTGCAGAATTTTCTTCTGCAGTCCTTGAAGTGTACTCCAACATAAGTCCCCTTTTTAAAAATTTAATGAAGATGAAGAATAGTAAAAATGAGCCTGCTTGTATTCGTAAAGGCAATCGATGAGTGTGATCAACATAGCCTTTGAAACTGGGCTTAATCTCTTTGGGTAATTCCTAGGCTGCTCTTTCTCTGCTATGAAGTGCTGCTTCATTGCATCTGATTTTCTAATGAATGAGCTTTTAACGCTAAATGTGTAATTCTTGAGGTTTTATTTAATTTTAAAAAGTAAGGTTATGTTGTCAAGAAACCTTTCAAGTCTGAAATGCTTTTTTCAGATAAGGACATGATGTAGACTTATTAATCTGTTCATTATCATTTTTCTTTTCCTTCTTTTTAAATGAATGAGTAATATCTTTCATTTAAGAATGCTTTATTGGAAGATTAGTAATCACTGGAAACATGTTATGGTATTAACCCTACACATCCTGCCTTCTCCTTCTAGTGTTCAAAATACAGAGAGTAGCTTGAAAGGGAAATCAAGAAAGGGTAAAAAAAAGAAAAAATAATAGTTTCTGCTTAAATATTTTGGGTGCGTTTCTTTTCAGAAGTTATTCCCAAAAGAATATTTTTAAGTGATAAATGTGGAGGATATGGGATTAAAAAAAAAAGCTTACTGCATTTACTTGCTCTCTACAACCTCTCAAATAAGATGTAGGATTTCAATTCTTGTAGGAAATCAGAGATAACTTGGATAAAAAATGTGCTCTGAATGGGTACAATTGAATGCAGGTATTTTTGGGTTAGTTTCCACAAAAAAAGCTAGTGAAAATATGAAAATATGTTTGAATATATGTTACACAGTATTTTCACATAATTAGTTATTATCAATCAGATAATAACATTTCTAGGTAGAACTTGGATGATTTTAAATGCCTATTCTATGTAGAATATGGAGCTGTAGTATTATATTTTGAGTCTTCTGTTCTGATAAGCTTAAGGCCTGAGCCCAAGTAAACTAAGGTACATTACAAATATTTTTTTTTTGAGCATAAAACCAGTTTTGGCAATACACATATGATTAATAATTCAGCGATGTACTGGAAAAGAGCTTTTGTTCCCTTAAAACTGCCCTTTTTTTATACACAACTTCAGGAAAGTGCTTTAGAAATCCAAGTTTTTTATGTAATACTTTAGTTAATCTAGCTCTCATATTCAAGGGTATGATCTGCTTTTTTATATAAGATAATAGTTATTGAGAATTAGAATTTTAAATATACTGGTAGCTGGTGACACACTGATCAGTTTATGTAACAATGAGAGTGGAATTATGCTCATTGATTTTGCAGCTTTTTGTTTTGTTTCCCCCTCCCTGCTACTGTTTCATTGAAATTAAGAAATTTTTAAGCATGGCATGGTGCAGACAACTTGACAAACTTATGTTTGGATGAATATCTTAATTCTTTCTTACAATGCTACTAATGATGATAACTTCCTAAGGCTTCTTGCTTCTCTAATGCAGGTTTAAGATGAAATTGAAGCAGACAAAAGTAGAACAAAGGTATGCCATGGCTGCCCAGGAAATGCAGGAATACGATAGCTAGCATTGGTGATTGGTTTGTGACAAGGCAATTGCATGGCTAGTATTGAGTACACTGGAAAATAATGAAGTTATCAAGGGCAAGAAAAGTTATCTTATACTTCAGCTGTGGCATTTAATAATCATTTCTATGTAAATAGGTGGTATGAATGAAAAATTTCTGTATGAAAGGTCCTTCTGTCATACTAGAGGTCAGTGTGAAAAATCAAAGCCTTTGCACAGGATTGACTCTGTTGATTGGTTGTCTTCTAGCATCAGCCAAATAATTTTCTCGTCCATGCTTTTTTCCTTCATTTAGCCTTTCACTCCTACCCTGTCCTTTGCAATTATTCAAAGTTGTGTATTTTCTATGTAGAAATTGTGGATCTGAGATTGTATATGCAAAACTTTTTTCTTTTCTTAAGGATACTGTCAACTTTTGGACCAGCATGAATTCTTTTTCCCGTACAAAAAGTTTCTGAACCACTCACTGAAGGACGTAACATAAATGGCTTTTTCTGTGCATGGTAGTTGCATGCTGGAGAAGATTGAAATAAGTGAGATATCTAAATATGAGGTCAAAATGCATACAAGTTGTAGCTGCATAATATTCACAATACCTATGATCAATACTGTTCATGAATTAAATTTAAAAACACCGTATCTTACAAAATGGTGAATTTGTGCTACAGGAAAGTATTCCCAAGTGCAATTTGTGCTTAAAAATTCTTTTATATTTACAGAGAAACTGAGCCATACAAATATTTTTAAAAGTTTGCACTTCTTTAAGGCTATTTATTTGCTAAAAAAAGAGGACTTGAATATTTTTGACAAATATACACATGGTGTTACGCTAACAAACAGCCATGCAACATATATCTTACATAATGAAGAACTTGAATATACAAGACCTACTCTATTTAACATATATATTGAAAATATACAGTCTCGCCAATAGTTAAAAAAGTTTTTCTTATTTGGCAGTATTTTTTTACAATTTGTTCAAATATTCCGTTTGATGTGTTTTGGTGAATACTGAAATCTAGTCAGTGACAACCTGAGGTACTAAACATTTCTGCCTTACTTCGCTGTCTTCAAAGGTAATCTTTTTGTTCCTTTTAGGCTCTATCCATGAGTTGTGTATTACAGCGTTATTTGGCATGGGATCTGCTTCCACTATTGAAACAACTCGCTTTTTCATCTTACTTTTCAGAACTTTCTGAAACTTTTGCCTCGTGAATGCGTAAAGTAGAGGGTGAAATATAGTTGTTCCATATGCCATTACTAGAAAACATAATCTCAACTTTACCAAAAGGTCACTTGGGCCCAAACATAAGATAGTGGTGTTTAAAACTGAGATGGGTGTCCAGCAGAGAAGGAATGTTGAGATAATCAGAAGGGACATTCTGAAGACTCTCTTTTGCCGTTCTCGTCGCTCCCGGTGCCGTTTGACAGCTCGGCGTAGGGCAATTATGACAGACACAGAAGTCCTTACACCAAACACGACGTTTTTTCCTCCACTGCTGTGGGACACATCCGTAGTCTCGTGCTGAGTGGTCAAAGAAATAGTTTTTTTCTTTCTGTTTTTCTTCTTTTGTCCTGTTGTAAATCTTGTACCAATCCGAATATTTAGGGCCTGGAGTATTTTGGTGTATGTAATTAGCATTACTATAACAGTGAAGAAAAATATTGGAATCTGAACGAGAATGTGGTAGTACATTCCTAGTTCAGTGTGGTATTCGTTTGTACTCACACACAGAAGTGTCTTATTTTCCCAAGTACTTGCACTTTGAAGACTGAAAAAGTTGACTTCAATGAAAGGAATCAGGAAGGAAAAAAGTGAAATGATCCATATTGATGTCATTAATATCACAGCCCTTCCCATGGTCAGGATCCGATTAGCAGGTTTTACGGAGATGTCGTATCGGTCCAGGGTGATAGCGAAGACGTTGATTGCAGTTGAAACGCTTGCAAAAGAGACACAAGCCTCATGGAAGCAGCAGATGAGAGCAGTGTTACTCTCCAGTGAAAGCAGAAGGATAACTATAGTTAGAGGAATACATCCCACACAAATTATTACATCAAGTACATGAAGGTTCATTGTAATTATGTTACTGACAGAATTGATTAAGTTGGATTTCATACAGTAAAGTACCAGAACGGTGAGATTGCTGCCAAGTCCCAAAACAATTTCTAACATCAAAAATCCGGTGAGAGAAACTTGAAAGCTTAATGGATATGACAGTGGTTGGTACATGTTGGTGTCGATGTCATCAATGGCATCTCGAACTGTAATGTTAGATTCGGACTGCATGTTGACTTCCAGAATGGGGGACAAACACATTCTTTTGTTGCGGCTGGCTTTTCTCCTGAAAGGTGAAATAAAATATGAAACTATTTGATTTCTTTTTTTAACACTTATTGTAGATAAATGCTGGGAAAGGAGAAGGGAGGAAAAGTAGTATTTTTACCAAACTCTTCATTTACAGTATGTTTAGAGCTTTAATTGGCATGGACTCAAAAGCCTGAAGATCTGGAATAAGGTCTTTGCTTTTTAGAAGAAAGCAGGATTTGTTTGAAAAAAGAAAAAGTAGTGAAAAGCTTCCACTTAGGGAGGCAAGCCTTTGTTTATAGTGATGTGATTTTTCACAAAGAGCTCATTTGTTGAATAAACCGTACTTTGTGCATTGCCTTTGTATTGCTTTGAAGGTCATTTTAGAAGAGTGTTGTTAAGTATTAACAAATTAGTGATCAAGATCATTTTAAAAAGCTCTTGTGGAAAAAGAAGTGAGGAACATGGAGCACTGTTGGTTATGTATCATAAAAAGGATATTTGAATTATTTATGCCAATTTATCCACCTCTTTCTTATGAGGTTTACAGTAGTGTTGTGGGCTGAAATGTGACATTCTGTAATTCACCAGTTTTTTACAGAGTTTAAACCTTCTGTTTATTTTAATCTTGTGTGCATCTGTGTATATGATGCTTGCCACAACAACTTCGTATGAGTTCATATAATTTCAAATGCACAGCTTATGTGGGTTTGGGAAATTAAGTTTATTATACAATGCTACATTTCCTTTTTCTGATTTGAATATTCAGTTTCTCTAGAAATCTGTGCCTACATGGAATGGAAGAGTATTTAATTTTATTCCAGAATATATTTAAGAGAATAATTCTAGCAAATAATACGTAAAAAGAAAATTGTCTTTTCGGCTTTTGAGTTCAGTTTGTTTGTTTGAGTTTTTTTAAAAACGGCAATTAAACCCAACAGATTTACATACATAGCATGCTTCTCTTAGGAATAAGTAAGGATCAAAAAAGTATTTATTTTATATAGCAGATTTTTTTGTTTTGTGTCTCATCTGCTTAGTTTTACACATATGGGTAAGTTTTAAATATAGCATCTACATGTAATATCTGATGTTTGTATTATTTATGTTGTCAACCAGCTCTTGAGTTTGTAATTGAATAAATAAAAGAGAGGTTTTTCAGTTTCTTGTTATGATACTGGAGGGGGTTTTTTCTAGGTAGCTTTAAATTTAAGAGGGGACATATTTGGCATGAAAATAAATTTTAATGTCAAGCTTTGTTCTATTCTGAATACATTAAAATGGATAGCACTAAGGTGAACAAAATTGAGCTCTTTTAAAATGAAAGTATGAATTAAGCACACTTGGGATACAGTATGCAAATGGATTTCATCTGCAGTTCTGAAAAGCCTCAATTGAACAATACTATTAATTGCAAATTGTATGATGAAAATTCTTGGTATTCTTCAACAGTTACTTCACATGTGCCTCTTAAATAAAAAAGATGTAAATTAGAACGTATTACTCTCAGGTGTGAAATGAAACAAGAAATATTTCAAAAGCTTTGTTTAATTTCTAATTCAGGCGACCTCTATCTGTCTTACATTAACCCTCAGGAATATGATCTCCTTTTGCATGCTGTCCTGGCTGTGAATGGATTTCAAGAAACCATTCCAAATACATTGCTGGATAAATTAAGTTCTTTTGTATTAGCAAAAGCCAGGAAGAAATCAAAAGCAGATCAGCAACGGAGATTTTGTGCAAACAGAAAACCTCAGATGTGTCAGGTCGTCACAGATAGCTGAGGCATCACCTTCTTGCAGCATTGCCTCGGTTTCGGGTGCAGGGGAGCGGAGCCGTGGGGACAGGGGCTCGTTGTCCCCGCGCTGCTCGGGCAGAGCCAGGACAGAACCGGGGCACCTCTGGGGCAGAACCAGGGCAGAGCCAGGGCTCTGCTGGGGCACAGCTGGAGCACCTCTGGGGCAGAGTCAGGGCACAGCTGGGGCACCTCTGGAGCAGAACCAGTGCAGAGCCAGGGCTCTGCTGGGGCACAGCTGGAGCACCTCTGGGGCAGAGCTAGGGCACAGCTGGAGCACCTCTGGGGCAGAACCAGTGCAGAGCCAGGGCTCTGCTGGGGCACAGCTGGAGCACCTCTGGGGCAGAGCTAGGGCACAGCTGGAGCACCTCTGGGGCAGAACCAGTGCAGAGCCAGGGCTCTGCTGGGGCACTGCTGGGGCACTGCTGAGGCAGAGCCAGGACTCTGCTGGGGCACTGCTGGGGCACTGCTGGGGCAGAGCCAGGGCACCTCTGGGGCAGAACCAGGGCAGAGCCAGGGCTCTGCTGGGGCATAGCTGGGGCAGAACCAGGGCTCTGCTGGGGCACCTACCTGTTCTGTGTGCCTCAGGGGCCTGGCACAGTGCGGTGGCCGCTCGGCACAAACTGACACATGCTGCCACTGAGAGATTTTTGACTCGCACTGTAACCTGGAAATCAAGTGGTAGCTGAGCTCTTATTTCATTTCTTCCAGGTTTTTTTTGTTTTCTTTTTTTTGTTCCTGCAGTTCAGCAGCAAAAAGTTCTGATTAAACATGGAGACTTCTTAATTGCCTCAGATACTTCTACAGACCCGGGCATATTCTGTATGTCTGTTCTGAGTTTCAAGGCAGCAATAACAAATAAACCTTCTTTTAAGTGATGTTAATTTCCTTTCTCTGTTGCATTTTGTAGAAGCCTGTTTTTATTTTCCAGGTTTAAAGAAAAATAATTTCTGATCTCTATTTTCAGAGTGTATGTAGACATCCTTAGTTTATAGTTGCGTATTTCTTTCTGTAATATTCCTGCTCATTACTTTTGAGTGATGGCTTAGTGAAAGAAGTTGCTATACATCATAAAATCCAGTTCGTGTGCTTTGCGAGTAACCATGGGTTACCTAATTTGGTTTATTTTGATTTAAGGAGAATACATAACATCGTAAAATTGAGAGAAAAATATCCATTAGTCATTACGACAAGTAAGTTATTTAATGAGTAGTATAGAAAAAGCTTGGTTAAACCTTTATTCAGCTTGCTGGTGAAGTATGCATATTCTCCTTTTGGGATTTCATGTTTCATTGTCTCTTCATGCATCAGTAGTTTCCACAATTCTGGTTTTAAATTATAAATCCCTCTTTAAGAAATGCTCACCATTTTAAGAATCAATCATTGCACTCTTCTTTTAATGAAAATCTGAGCAGATGTGTTAGTCTTCCATATATATTGCTGAAGTGTCATGCACGTAAATGGTAATGCAAGTGTGTTCCATGTTTTGTTTTTAATTCCTTTATGTCTTAAGAATACATTTTAGGGATGCATCCTGCTGCTCGTAGGTCATACAGCTACAAAGATACCCGGTCAACTGCATTCTTCATATTGTCAGTTGTAAAACTGAATTAGTTGCTGCATGCCCTTGTGAAGGGGAGGAAAAAAAAGGTTAAAAGTAGGGCTTATGTTTTCAAAAAGAAAGTAATGCAAGAATGTATTTTCTAATATCACTTATTTAATGAATAAAGGATCTCTAAAATTGGACCTTATAGATTACATAGAAAATCAGTTAGCCTGCTATCTATTTGCAAGTAACATCATATTCTTCTGTCAGCTTACATGAATTTAGGTTTTTTGGGCAAGTTTCCTGTTCTCCAGATAGTGCAGGTTACAAAAAATCCTGGCTAGAAGCAATAACTGTTGGATGCAGAGTGTCTGTGACTAAAGCTAGAAAATGTAGTTTTATAACTCTGGTGAGCAGGTAGCTTATACATGCAACTCTCTTGTCTTTTAATGAGAAACTGAACAGAGTTAATGAGCCTTTTAGAAAATATGCTTTTGTTTAATTTGCACACTGCTATACTTTCCTTTCTTGAAATAATTGTTTAGCAAATCCATGCTTTTAATAAATGGCTTGAATGTACAGGATAACGAAAGAAATAAGTTTTTAAAAAAACAACAAAAAGGGGGGATTTCCTGAGCAATCAGAGATTAGTCATATTAGCCAACCTTCATAAAGCAATAAGTATACACTAATTACAGACTGTCTGATCCTTCAAAGAGTAACTGAATAAATCTGAAACGTATTTAACTGCCAGTATTTGGAAATAACTGCTGAGGGAGAAAAAGCATATTTCCAGTGGCTTTATTTATATGGGGTTGTTTTCCCCAATACTGTATAAGCTTAAACTGTACTGTCTTCATGTTGTACAAACAAAACAGGTTCTTAATAGTCTATAAGACTTTCATACAGAATAACATTTTTCTATCGTTATATTTTTAATGGGGAAGGGAAAATAGCATTTAAATATTCCCTGGTCTTAAGTATAACAATGTATTACTGCTTAATATAAGCTGAATCTGATCTCTTGCCTTTTTTCCTCCAATTTTTAATTTGGTTTAATGTTGCTTATTCTGCATATCATAATAAGGAACAGGTCTTACCTCCACTAAAGATTTGGTAAATTCTCCATGCAGGTGAAGCAGTTCCAGGTTGGAGGGATTCATTTTGTTCACTTGTTAGCAGAGTAGAAGGGAAAGAGGGTAATAAGCATATCTTCAAAAAATGACCTTAATGAAAATTTGTGCCTGTACTGTGCCATTGTTTCAGCATACTGCTAATGTATACAATTGCTTTAGTTCTGGTTTACAGGCTGCTGCAGTCTCCCACTCTTCCTACGGTAGAATCAATAAGCATCTGAAAATACATAATGAAAGTAATTTAACATACTGAAGGCTTCTTGTCTCCAGAGACACCACTGAGATTCACGCTTTCTAAAAAAGAGGAGCCGTGCTTCTGAGAGGAAAGCTTGCGATGGGCAGCTTGTGCAGAATGACAGCCTACCTTGTCGCTTCTCCTCACTGCAGAGAGATGCAGTGCATTCACTAATTTTGATTGGTCAGTGATGTTGGGCTTAAATTGTGCTTCATATATGGGATTGTTGCCCTCCCTCCCCCCAATTTATATAAGGATTCTTTTATAAAAGGACTAAATTTACAAATGATTTATGAATTCTGGAATATATTAAGGGTATGCCTGTTTTATTTTTACCTTTTCACAATTTACTTTGTGTACACTGGAAACCACATGGCACTGAGGAAAAAAAAGGGATTAAACGGTTATTACTTTAAAAGCTTCCAACAATCTATATTTGAATTTGCCTACTTTCCATTTCTGAGCCTTTTGAGTTTTTTGTTTGATTTTTTTGTTTGTTTGTTTGTTTTGGTTGGTTGATTTTTCTTGTCTTAAGAACATTCTGAAATAATACTGCCTCTTTAAGCCATACTGGATTTCACCGTGCATGTTTACATGCTAGTGGTCATCTAGGTTTTTTTTAGCAATAAGTTATATTCAGGACAACTTGGTACCCACATGGCTATTAGGAATATTTTTGCTAGGATGCACCGAGATTATTCAGACTCTGACAGTTATTCAGACGTGATAATTCAGTTGATTCATGATCAGAAAAAAATTATTTTTAGGATCCATCACCTTGTACAATGTATAGTTGTAGAGATTATTAATTTTGTTGAAATGTGAACTTCTAAAAAAAATTGTATGTTCCATATGAATTTTGCTAGAGACTTGACAGGTTTTCGTAAGGATGTCTTTCTTGCATGATATTCTTGACCTTCACTTTGCAAGGGGTGTCTTTGTTTTCACTTTTTGTTTTGTAACTTATTTCTGAATCTCTTCTATCAGTATAAGCAATGCTCACAACCGCATAATGAGCAGTGTACCTGTTCTAATTAGTACTGATGCTAAATAAACCTTGGAAATAATTTCAGTATAAACCCCAAAATAATATTTTTCAAAATTGGTTTGCTGAAATAAATAGTTTAAGAATATCTGAGTATAAAATGTCTTATAGGTAGTTTATAATCTCAAGTGAGTGAGGGGCTTTTTTTCACCATGATTTAAAAGTTTTTTAAGGTTTTTTGTAAGGTGTCATAAAGTAATAAACATTAAAGCAGAGTTCTTATATAAGTAACTCTGTTAATGTGTTAGTATGGATCAAATTTTGATGGGGTCCTCTGTTTTTAAGTTGTTAATGCAAATACAGAATGCAGTTGTATAACTCGGATATCTTTATTTCCTTACTTTTTCTTTCAGCCAGACATCCAATATATTATTTATCTTTAGGTAACAGCATGCTTTATGTATTTTTAAAAATGGCTTCATATCCATCTAGGATGCTTCCTGTTCCATACTCCTTTGCATTCAGAAACCATGTAAATAGAGATTGCAGGAACTTTGAGCAGAGATCAGTGGGTACCAGCTGGCTATGCTGAGTAGCAGCTGATTGAGTCCTTTGAGCTGTCTCTGTATTGTCTGCCTCCCAAGAGCTTGAAACCAGTGATACCAGCATAGCTCTAAAGGGTGATGTAATAAAGAGGATTCCTGAAATGAAAGCATAAATACTAATATATTAAAGAGATTTACTTGCTTCACTTTCAGTATGACTAAGGATAAGTAAGGAAGCCTGTCTAAATTTAAACAGATGAATCTCCATCTCCCTTTCTAATTCTTCAGTGTGTGCCTGAACAAAGATGGAGGTATTGGATGATCTGTACTGTTAGAAAAAAGATGTACACACAGAGGAAGATTGTAGCAGGATTTTGGGTATACCATGAATATATGGTTGAAATGCAGGCAAAGGGGTCACAAAAGACTATCTATATGACAGGAGGTGATATTGGCAGAAGTTTTATCTGCAAAAAGTGTTTGAAAGGAGTGATAAGGAGCTGAGTTGTGAGCATATATTAAGCTAAAGTTTTCTGGAGACAAAATCAGGAAAAGAAGCTGTACCATATGGAGGCAATCAGGAGTAGGTGGATGGATAGACATGCTTATAAGCCATTGCTGTGCAGATGCTAGTTAAGATTGTGTGAACAGATGACTTCATCCTCAAAGGGTAGATAGGGAAGAGTGGGCAAAAAGAGCCATGTGCAGGCACCCAGCATAAACAGAAAATGTGCTGTTCTTATACCTGTTTCTATATCAGTACAGATGGGAGAAAGAATTTGACTGGTATTTTGGCTTTTAGGGTAGTGAAAAGTGGGGTGAAAAGGTAATGAGAAGGTAGAAGTATCAGGGAACAGCAGGAGTCCTAAACCAGGAGACTGATGATGAAGGGTCTTAAGACTGAGAATGGCAGCACAAGGGGAGAGGGAGATCCAGATGGTAGCAGAGAATAGATTGTGAAGGATTGAGGCTGCTGGGTCTGATGTGGGGGGGAAAGAAATGCAGAGAGGCAGGAGCTTGAATCAGAGTGGAGCACAAGGGTGTAGAGGCATGTGCATATAGAGAGACATGCACAGGGATAGAGATAATGGCAGTTGCCATAACACACACCCCTGTAGTACTTCTAAATTCAATTCAGGAATCATAGTTGTATGTGAGAATATATTTTTGTGTTTTGCTGAGAGCAGGAAGTCCAGAAGTTTGGAAATTGTAGTGTATTTCTTGGTCCTCTTCCGTCTTTTATCTGTCTTACTTTCTACACAGAGGAAGTAATGTCCCAACGTTGTCTGTTACTGCACTCCCAAACAGTGAGAGGTCATCTCTAGATGTAAAGGTCAGAGCTCTGCTGTTGAATTTATAAAATCACCGTGAATCAGTTTCTTGAACTGCGGTGTTTAAAATAAGCTTAGTTGGTTTAAAAATACTCATTAGGCTCTAAAGGTTTAGCAGGGCCAAATGGGTACCCAGTTCTAATGTTTTTCTATGAGAGTCCTTGATTTTGGACCTTTAGAATTCTTTTGATGTGTTTTAGAGTTTAACTTTACATAAAACTACTGCAGACTATTTTGACATCCAGATGTCATGGATCGTCATGAAGATCTTCATTGGCACAGTTGTGAGACTGTGTCTGCTCACTTCCCTTGTTCTCTGCATTATTCTTTTTTCATCCTGAATGCTTCAACAACACTTTCTTTGTACGGCACATCTTGTTTTCTAGTCTGAATCTTGCTGCTCATTTAATGACTGTTTAGAATTTTACTGCTTCTGGGTCTAAAAATCTCATCTGTTTTCATATTAGCAAGAGACTTGAGATCTTAACTCATACAAATTTTTTAGTGCCAGATAGTGTCTTTAGAGCTCAAGTTGCTTTAGAAAATGAATATTGGGTGGTTTGCCCTGGGACTGTTGTTCAGCATTATTTACATGGTGCATTTGTACAATTCCAGCTAGATAGCTCCTCTGTACCTTTCATTTGCCTACTCTGAGGAGTGTCATGCCGAATTCTAACCTAGCTCTTCTGAATATTTTGTGATTTGTATCAGTTCTAGCAGTTTGTGATCTGTATCTAAACTTCTTACCTTGTTATATCTCAGTTTCCTCAGTAGTCAGTTGCAAAGAACATGGTTAGAATATTGTTGGAAATCCAATAACTTCTATAGTATCAAGGAAAAATAAGCAATGGATAATAGCTGTTTGGGTTTGGGAGCTGTACTGATGTGCCCTTGTTAATGCTGAATTTGTAAATGTGTTCTGCTTTCTACCTGATATTGAAATTATGGCTTGCTGTTTCTGGATGATGCTGTAGCATGCTTTTATGTAAATCTTGTCTCCTGACCCATACATGAGATCTAGTCATAAAGGTTTTTATTATTATTTAAGAATGATATGCTGAATTGATGACAAAAATTCTGTTAGAATTTGTAGATAGTACCATTCTGACTCAGATGGTGACATGGTCTTTTCTTTCTTTTGGCTCAAGTACTTTATTCTCATTTCTTTAATCTATAGAAAACTCTTCTAAGGTTATTATTCCTTTTCTGCCGCAAGGACTGACATCCAGAAAATTAATTTTCCATTCGGTGTGTTACCCTTAAAGTTTATTTTCTCTTCTCCCTTGTTGTTGATTGCCATCTTGCTTTGTTTTGTTATTTTTATAATGATTTATTTAGGTTGGGTTTTGCAAGGGGCTTTCTTCCACTTTTCTAACAGTCATGTTTCCCTTGACAGAAAACAGTCGTGCACATGGGGCATTGTTGATCTCAGTTCCAGAACTGTAGAATTACTTCCCTGAAAAAAATCTGGATTTTCCAGATTAATTGTATGTTGTTTTACTGTGCTTCCTCTTGTATTTGCAAAGATGAAGACCTTTGGAAACAGTACAAAGACAAGTTTATATATATGAATGATATATATAAAATATAATAGTGTATATATATATATTACATATTTATGTATTTTTATATATAATGTGTACATATTAATTTTCTAGATTGAGAGTTAATGATAGCATAGCAGCTTAACTGTGGAAAATTAACTACTTTTGCCATGGAATAAGAACGTCTTATAAGATTCTTTTGCGTTTGTATAACTATTAGGCATAGGTTATTTGTTCAGTATTATTGCATGTTAGAACAACTGTTGACCTTTTCAGCACTGGAAGGTTCTGTACTCACGAGAAAATGTGTAAGTTAGAGAATGCCCTTTAGCTATTAATACCAAAAATGTATCTTGTTTTAGTTTTGCGCAATGAGTTGACACCAGAGAGGAATTGCAAAACCATTGCTGGCTATCACTCATATGTAGGGAAGGCATTGTTTTTATATTATAACAATGAATCTGGTGAAGTGGTATGGCTAAATCTTGGTCCTAGTTTTAATTACTGTATAATTATTTAAGCATTTTAATGGAGGGAAGTATGTCTGGTAAATTTAATAGTAATTTAAATAACATCAGTCTCACTCCAGCTTTTCTCCGTGGAAGTGGTTTATCCTCTAGTATAAACATTCATAATGAGTGGTACTGTATGTTGTTGTAGTTTTTTGCAAAAGTTTGATTAGTGACTATAAATTTAAATGTATTTTTTGATTTTTCTTAATTGTAATTTGACTATGAATTTAGTTTTTCCTTCATTAAAATTGTGCTTTGACTGTTCTGCGAACTTGAGAGATTTCTGCTTTTGTAAAATATTCTTAGTTCTGAGTTGGTGATTGTTGCTGAATTTTAGTGAGGATTTTCATTATTATGGAAAGGCTTTTGGAATTCTTTTTTTGGTATTGCTTTGAACATACAAATAAAAAAGGCACCTGCTGGCATTGTGTGAACCTTGTGAAAGCGTGCCTGAAAGATCATTTGTTCCCAAAGTTGCAAAGTGGTTTAGCAGAGTAGCTGAAATGTTCTGGAGCTGGAGTCCTGATGCTGTGTGGCTGTAGAATGAGGAAATACTGCCTTGTGGTTTGAGGTGCCATGGGATTGCTTACCTTTCTTTCATGAAGATATTTTGTAAGTTGGAGGAGGTTTTCAGTGCTGTTCCCTGCTGCTGGCTGGCTGTGTTGCCCAGCACCTCCAAGTCCCAGCTCTTGGTAGCTCTGTGTTTGTGCATTGCCCAGCAGCCTCGGTGTAGACATGTCAGGAAGTGTTCTGCCTGGCTGATGGTGTTGCTTTGGATTGGGAGGCAGCTAAAGTTAATGTGCAGGGTTGAAACTTTAGGTTCAGGGCTCTCCATCAGATATCCTGTTGTGAAAGTCATGTGTAGCCAGGTGTGCAGGATGGGCAGCAGCAGGAGCAGCACTAGCTGCCCTGTTACAATCCCCTCATGCAGTTTGGTTACACCGTTCCTGCTGTAATATCCTGTAATGGGAATTGGTAATTTAAAACAAAATGAGAAAACAGAAAGATTTTTTTCTGCAGTTGTTTATTCAGCAGAGATCTTGGATAGACTTTGTTTCTAGTAATTTTGTAAACTAGAAAGGCGGTACCATTGTCTCTTAATTAAGACAAAGTGTCCACATGGTGTGCCTAGTAGCAAGCATTGTTCTAGCTGAAATTAGGAGACAGATCTTAGGATCTTAATTGCCCTGTAAGTAAAGAGTGAACACAGCATGAATAGCTATCATATGTCATGTCCCTTTAGTTTTTTTAAGGCTAACACAATAGCGTAAGGGTTACCACCAGGGTGACTTCATATGTGTCAGTCTCACTCAGGTAGCCACTTGGCTGATGCAGTTTGGAAGTACTACAAAAAGTGTGGGAAAAGGATCCAGTAGACTTACTACCCTTAAAATCAAACTGCAGTGACCACACACAGTAACTCTGCATGTGACAGGAACATACTTTGCCTTCTTCAGACAACAAAATAAAACCTAAGGACAGTTAAAATAAGGTCAGCCCCTGTGTTCAGTTCAAATGTAGAAACATCTCCACATCAGTCTGACAGTGTTGATATTCCGCAAATTAAATTCTCAAAATCTGAAAAATTATATGCGATATGTTTTCTTGTCTGGTTTTTAAAATGATAGATACTTAGTTGTCCCCTCTTTGCCACCTTGGTTCTTCAGTTGTTTTTACAAGGTTGTTCAGGGAAATGGAGAAAAACTGTTTATATAGTGCCATAAAAAGACATGTGAGAGAAGTTTAAAAGTAATAAGCTATAATGATAAATGCATAATAATATGGAAATTGAACTAATTTAGTGGAGTGTGTTGGCTTAACATTTCCTCTACTAAAAAAAATATTCATTTGATTGATGTGCATGTTGATTTACATTTAGATTTGTGTTGGTATCATATTCAGTTTATTTTCGTTCTTCCTCTGTTGTTTGGGTTCATTCATTTTCATAATTTGTATCCATAATATAGTTTAGTTTTTTATTGATTATTGAAAAACATCTCTTACTTCCTTAAGTGGATAAATGAAAGAGAAATATAAACCCCTTCATATTTTCAGGGTTTTTAAAAAAACTATATATATATTGTAGCTGTAGAATCTAAAATAAATACCTTAACTGTGTTAAAATGCATACATACGCATGCATATGAATAACTCATTTTGTCTGTGAAGCTTTCAAATATCAAGGATTTTTTGTGCCTAAAGTATAGTTTCAGTTTTTTTCCATCTTCTAAAGTATTTTTAACCTCACTGCATAATTGTTGTCTTTGAAATCACTTACTGTAATACTGAAGCAAACCACAGCTTGTATGAAAAATGCTTTCATTTGCTGTTTTTTAGGAGAAGGCTGAGAGCAGTGGTGTCAGTGGTATGCCTGAAGAAGGGAATACTCTTTTGCATTGTATATAGTTGATGCCTGGAGCTAGCTTTGCAGTCATTAGGCTTGAAGCCTAACTTTTATTTTACTAATAAAATCTGGAGAAATTTAAAATAGTTGTTCAACACATTTTTATTGCACTGATGGATGATGAGCAAATACAGGTTTAAAGAGAAAAAGCATGTCAAATTCTTTGGCAGCCTTCATTGATGATCTATGTAATCAATTTAAACATACAGGTAGCATGAATTGCAATGATAGGAGCTATGAAGTGTAGTTGGAATAGGAAAAAGGAAAAACGTTATATGCATTATTTCTGGTATTTTCAAAGTGAGAAGCTTCACTATTACTAGGTAGGCTATCAGCTCTGCAAAATGATATCTTGGGTTTGGAGCTTCTGGAGGAAATGTGGAAGACAGAGAATAGCAACAGCAACAACCCATCAACAGGAAAACCATGTGAGTTATTACATACTGACTGCCTGTTACCGTGCTGGCTTTTTAAAAGAGAAATTGCTGTTCTGACACAAGTAGAGAGGTCTTTTCTAGTTCTCATTCTTTCCACAGTAGATATGGTGCCCAGTGAGAATTCATTCCCCCTGAGAGACAGCTGGATATGGAGAACATTATTTTATCTTATTAATCAAGCAAATTGGTTTTAATGCAAGGAAAGAATGAAAGGAAAGGAGAGCCTGCCCTTTGAAAGTGGCTACTATTTTAAACTTCCTGGTTGTTAGGCTTGAAATGTTTTTCTTTGAATTTGCTTTATGTTGTAATACCTTTTCTGCTGCCTTGCTGTTGAAGTAAAAGGAAAACTCAGTGCTTTCTGTTCCCCCCAGGCAGTTGTTTTTTTTACTTGCAATTTTTTTTATATATTCTTCAGAAACCAGTTTTGTTTGCCACCATCAGAAATTCTAGGCATTTACCTGTTTATTGGACTCTTGCTAATACCCTGTTTAATACTCCCACTCTGAAATCTTGAAGCTGGCATTATCTCAATAAGCAATGCAGGTCTAGGGTAGAATACTTCAACAGAGATTTTCCAATGGTGTTTGAGTGCATCTGTATGTAAGGACTCAGTGGCTCTTGGACTGTCGGTTGACTGCATACCTTGATAAATGTTCCAGGCTGTGATGGTAGCATTTGTGAGAGTATAAAAGCCACTGTCAGTAATCTTGAAGCCTGTAGGAAAAGCAGCTATTACAGTGTACTTTGGGGCAATAAAGATTGATACTAGATAGAGTTTTAGTTTGTATTCAGTGCCCTTAATCTAGAGTGAATTTATATGGACAGTTAGAGATAGTGTGGATTAACACTTGAACTAAGGATTTTAGCTGCTTCTTGTGCGATGTCCATGACCACAATGCCTGAGCATCCTGTATCTGCTTCACAGTTTCTGTTCACATTATTGTGTTTTGTAGGAAAACAGTTTGGTTATGTCCTAGATGCCTAGTGCAGATCTGGAAAGGCTGTCTGTATTTCATTAATCTGTCCAGTCTCCATAATACAAGATCAATTTCTTTTCGAAGAATGCATGGACTGTAGAAATATTCCACATTTATTCTCTTTGCAGATCTTTAAGGACAGGTTTTTAATGACTAACTAGACTTGACAGAGTTAAACCAAGAAAATGCTTTGGAATAATAAAGAAAGAATTGAGGTTTGAGTGGAAGAAGTAGTTTCATGTATCTATCTCTCAAGACATAAGTTTATTTTTTTCTGAAGTAAAGTAATGTATTGGCAAAGTCAGAATATAAATTATTTCTTGCACTAACTTCACTGCTGTCTAAATTGCTTTAAGCCCTTAACTGCATTGGGAGAGGGGTGGAGGAGCAAAACAAACCTTCAGAAGATGCAAATAATTAATGAGATTTTAAAAAATGTATTGATGAAACATTATAGAACTCTACTTTATCATCTATCTTTTCAAAATTAAACACTCCTCCATCTCTAAAAAAACAGGTCTTGCAGCATGCATAGAAGATTATTAAACACAGGGCAAAAATGGGAAACTGTGTTTGGAGAATATTTCACCTGTAATTTGACATTGAGAAGTTGTTGCTTCCAACATCAGCTAGGAAGCTAAATTAGGTGTAGAGACGCTTCATAAATAAAACCCATAACAAGCAGTACCACACAGTTTAACAACAGTTAACCAAGTCAATATTGTGAGTAGGACAAACTGGACATAATGTTTTTATGTGTGGTACTTCGGGTTGTGCCATACTGAGAAGAATTTGTCATTAATATATTAGGGGCTTTGTATTAGTGCATTTCCCCTTCTCTTATCCTTCCCAGTGCCTTTACGTGTGTGTGATGTGGCAGAAGGAAGAAGAAAAAGCACCTATTGAGGATGAGCCAGGCATGGACTTAGTTGCATGAATATTTGATGAGGACTAAAGGAGTCACACGCAAGGACAGGGAAATTGTGAGAATTTCTGCAAGAGTGATTGAGCTGCTCTTCAGATTTATTTATATCTCCTTTCTTAGTTTTCTTAATGATCTTTTGCTATAAATAGACAGAGAATGTTGAGTGTTGAATTTCATGGTCGCTTTTGTTGGAAACTGCTAAGAGCTTGACTTGTAACCTTGCTTTAGGTTTTAGGTGTTCTGAAAAAATTCTTCAGCAATATCAGTATTTCTTCACTTTGGTACCACAGTATAATTCCATTGGGTACAATTGCCATGTATGGTAGTTGGCTGAATAGCTGGCTGTGATCAGCTGGGCACAAAATTGCCTTGAGTAGATTTGATCCACAACACAAGGAAATGAGAATGGAAATGGGATTGATCCCAAAAATTCCATGAACCAGCAGCTGCAGAGGGAACTGTGGATTGTAGAGAGTCCACATAAAATTGCTAATCTGTAATTTTAAATCTTTGTTTAAATCTGTGATTACGATGCAAAGTTTTTTTTTCTCTTTCTGTGCTTGCCTGAAAGCATCTGTATTTTCAAAGTACGTTTGAAGATCGCTGAGAGCTGCAAGATGTAGATACTGAAGAAATGAATTCACCAAATCACTAATCTTTTTCATTTTTTTGATTTTTTTAGAAATACATCCAGCTGATATAATTTAATATTCTGGTTTTGTGCATAGTCTTGGCTAATGCATCTGTTGAATGAATGAATAAATAAATGGAAAGAAATGCAGTTTTAATTCTGGTAAAACCTATTTTTATTTTTTTTCTTGTAAAATTGGCAGCAATATTCTACTCTAGGACAGCATTATTGGATACTGACATAGTGGAATAATAGTAGCAGTTAGAAATAAATGTGAATGCTGCTGAGTTTTAGAGCTTGAGCTTTTATTATCCTTAAGTAATTTTAGCACCTGCAAAATAATGCAAGATGCTGGTTTCTCTTTTAACAAATAGATTACTGTATAGCTTCCAATTTCCATTGATTACTATTATCTAGTAAGTGCTTGTTAGAAATCAAAGCAGTGAACAGTGTGAGCAGGTCGCAGATTGGGTCAGCTTATTCTTTGTCAGAGGCTCAAGAAAGCAGGCAGGCAGCTGTTATTTTACCCTCTGAATAGAAAAAATTATTCCTTTGACTATGTTTTGCCTTTTGAATTCTTACTGAGTTAGTAATTTATTTATTTGTTTTGATATTTGAATGATATTTGAACTTTAAATGAGGAAATTCCATTATGCTTCTTCTGGGAGAAGAAAATTGTATCGAAGTAGTTTTAATTACTGTACCCAACTCCTTGCTATTCAGTTTAGCTGATACATGCAGGGCTACTCAAAATGCCTGCTGTGTCCACCACCCAAGGCATTCTCAGCACTGTTCCAGGTCCTCTACCAAACCTGGGATTTTGGGGTGCTGACTCAGCTGGCACAAGCTGGCTCTTGAGGAAATCTGTGATTGCTCAATTTGATTAGAACTGCTGTCACCACTGCCACTGACAAGCAGTGCTCTGTGTGAGCCTGACGTGTTCAGCTGAACACTGTGTACAGAGTAGTTATCTATAACTCCTGTGATAGATGTACCATAGTTATATTTGTATGAATGTGTGTATGTATATAAAAAGTATAAAGTGGTTATAAAAATGACTTGATTCATTGAAGTGCTACGAATTACACTCTTTCTGGCAACAGAAACAATTCTTCAAATGGAGATTCTCCAATGCATAGTACATTCTCCAAAGTGGAATCTTGCTTTTGAAAAGGTACCAAGAAAGAATGGTGAATTCAAGGAAATGCACCCTTAGTCCAGAGGCTTTCCAAAGTAACCTTTTTTCCAAGGGTTGGCATGCTGCTTGCTTCCAAGCTTCAGGCATCATGCAGTTCAAGCATGTAATTTGAATGGACATTTAGTTTAAATGGGCATTTTGACCCTGCTTATATTAATTTTGACAATGGAGATAATTTCCCCCCTCTCTTCCATTTAACAGAAGTTGTTCTTTCAACATTTATTCTGCTTAAGAGTATCAGACGTAGTATTATTATCTGTGTGGGCATTGGGAAGGAGAAAATATGGACACAGATCTACTTAAAATCTCAGTCTCTGATAAAATTTTTGTAACCAGGAAGTAATAGCATTCCTATAATCTTTTATATTTTTAATAGAATCATAGAATCATTAAGGTTGGGAAAGACCTCCAAGATCATCAAGTTCAACCTTTGATCAAACACCACCATGTCAACTGAACCATGCCACTAAGTGCCATGTCCAGTTGTTTCTTGAGCGCTTCTAGGGTTTGTGATTTTACCATCTCCTTGGACAGTCTATTCCAATGCCTGATCACCTTTTCAGTGAAGAAATTCTTCATGATTTGGGATTTTCCTTTGTGTAACCAAACCATTTCCTAAAGTGTAAAGAAATTATAGACTTATAGTTGAAGGTGTAAGAAAGTTCTTTTCTTCACTTCTCCCGCTTTGGTAGATTTCCTGACTCTCCACTTCTACTCATGGGTAGAAATAGGTCAAAGGGAAAAACAAAGTGGGGCAAAAATAATTAATCAGCTGGGAATGGATGAAACATTGGGCAAAATCCTAAGGTGGTATTAGGTAGGAGACAAAGAATGATATTTCTGTTGTAACACTGTCTGGTAGCTGGATTTAAGTGTAAATTTGTTTCAAACAAGTTACTTCATATTCAACTTCTTCCCTTTATAAAAATGCTTAAAATGGTAGCCAAAAATGCTGTGGGATCTTAAGATGGGAACTGTAGACAAGTGCTACCTTCTAAAGGTTATTTTAAAAATATGGTCTCTGTGGTTTGTGAGTAATTTTATAAACTGCAACCTTGCATGGTGATTGAAAAGCAGTAGGGAAACTGATTTCACTTCCAAGCTTCATGCATCAAATGTTTTTTTTAAATATCATGAGAAAGTGCTTTAGCAACTGCATCTGAATATGGTGTTTTCCTTTCCTTAACTGTTTAAAAGCTGAGCATCATTGTCTGTGTAAATATCAATAGCTTTGAAGACCGGAGGAAGAATTACTGTGAAAAATGTAATCTGGATAGACTCAACCTCTGCAATTTCAAGACAAGGTTTTAAACAGAAATACTTAAACTAATTTTAAGTAATTCTCCCATAATAATAATAAATTATGCAAGTCTCCATGGTGCCCTGTCACCTTTGTGCAGAAAATGGCAGCAAGGAAAAAACTGCCACTGCTCAAAGGATGTTCTACAATTACAATTGATTGAAAAAATTAACAATGCATGAAACACATAACATTTCTTTCATTATTTATTAAATATTAACTTGTTTGAAACATAGACTGTGGTCCTTCTTCAGTGCCTACAGAGTGATTCTTTACTGATACTTGAAGAAGGAAACCTCTGAGTGTAAACCACTGTGTGTGTAGTTGTGCATTTTTAAATACTCTGAAAAATTTTATCTTCTCAGGCTCTTTTTAGGATTTCCTTGCTTGAACTTACATTAAAGTAAGCATGACTGAAGAAATGGTGTTGAAGTAATGCTCTCCTTTCTGTTTGTAATCTAGATGTGATCTTTGATACGTTAAAAAATATTAATTAATGCACTAGTTCCCATAATTACTGGAATGAATTCACTGATGTCTGCCTTAAGCTGATGCTTATTATAAAGAAACCTACTTTTGTAGTTGATCATGGTAATATAAGAGATAAAATTATAATTCTGCCATTGTGAATATAATAAATAGTGCTCCTATCTGTATAACCAAGGCATACACATCTATCTCTGGTGAAATAGAAAGCACCATGTTGGCTTTCTAATAAAATACTAAATATTAGAAGCAAGTATTTTCTAATTGGTGGTTGCTAAACATGTGAATAAAACAGATGTATGGATGGTAGGGTTTTCTGTATGTTTATTTAAAGTTTCTATCGTACTGTTTTATGTATGATATATACTTTTATATACTGTTTATGCTAACTTGCAGTTAGCATACTTATGCATTGAATTCTGAGTAGAGTGATCTGGATCTCAGACTGAGCAAACCAGGCTATATTTTGAATCAATTAGAGCATTTTTAAGTCTGGAGAAGTTTATTTTTAGTCTTGAAGGGAGTTCAACAGGCAAAGATGTCTTGCAGTTTCTACTTCATAACTATGTGTCATCTTGGACAAATCCTTTTTACCTTCATTCGTGGATGGATTAAATAAATTGGCAGCTTACTTAGACAGAACCTAAGAAAAGGCAATTCTGTCTTGGAACATTACACAGCAGCCCTTTCACCTGCCTCTGAATTACAGTGAGTGACACTTTCTTCTTCCTTTTGATCTGAAGCTTGATTTATAAAATAATAGTTTACTGTTCTACAGTAGCACAGAAATCAGGGTTAAGAGGTTGGCTCAGAAAGAGGGTAAATGAGGAAAAGGACTGGTATACATTCCTGTAGAAGGAAAATAGTTAAGCTGCTGGGTTTCCCTGCATAAGTGATCCCACTGGAGAAGGCACGAGTGCAGTGATCCCATTCTTAGAGAAGTTCTCTGAATTCTTGCTCAGAAAATAGGAAGTCATTGAAATCTTGAAGTTTATGGACTTGAGCTTCTGTTTCTAGCCCCAGTTTCAGGTTTGAAAGCCTGAGCTGTGAAAGTTTTGGTTCATCAGTTTCACAAATTCGGAAGTGTTACTTATTTAAATCAGGTTGAGGTAGTTGCTGCAATATATTATGTAATGTTATACTCAAAAACTTTCCCCCTACCAAGGTAGTCATAAGAAGCTGGTTTATATCACTCTGTTGTAATATATAATAGGTGACCTACTTTCGTACTTTCTTCATGGGAACACAAAGAACAACACTATATTTATGTACTTTGAGATCTTCCTACACATTTCTCCATCCTTTCTTTCTTTAGGTTTTTCATCCTTTTTTGTATTCAATGCCTAGAAATTAGAGATTCAATGAAATAAAATGGCTTGAGTTTTTTCATTTGACCAGACTACAAAATATGCATCAATTTCTATTAAATGTAATCTTAAATGTGTATTTTCACATTTCTTTGAAAATATGAAGTAGGTTTTTTTTTGCTTATGTGTCTTTCAATACCTCTATATTTGTCTGAAGTTTAGGTTTTTGTGTATGTTTCACATAATATTTTGTTTTTAAATTTGCTCTTAAGAAACTCCTTGATCTTTTTATTTAGTTTTTAGTGGGTTTTTTTCTTGGTAAGGGGGGAACTCAACTCATTCATAATTGACTGTGAAAAATGTATTATTAAAATTGATACAGGGAAAATGCTGTTAAATGTATAGCTTAAACTAGACTCTTCTCCTTGCACTGACCTTTTCTCTTGTATAATAAAACATAATATTGTAACCAAGTCAGATAGCAGAAAATATTCCAGCAGTAATGTTTTTCAGATTCATGGCATCTGTTCAATTGGCATTTATGAAGCACTTGGAGATACTCAGATGAATGAGCTGTGTTAGTGTATGTGTTAGAGGGCACCGTTAGAAGGAGCAGCATGTCTAAGTAATTGCATCTTGGACTTTTATGAATTTAGTTGTATAGAAACCATCATTAGTAAAACAGCCTATGAAAGGCAAAACATGAGCATTAAATTCCTTGGATGCCTTTTATTGGGAAAGCAGGATTCATAAAAGCACAGTGTGTTGCAGGCTTTATTTCACAGTTCTGCCAACACGAATCCAATCTGAGCTCGAGCACAGCTGCTATTCCTGCCAGTCCTCCTCACTCTCCTGATGGAGCTTGATCAGCTCTCTTTGTTTTCTCTGTTCGCTTAAAATGAACGCTGTTTAATGATCTTCACTAATGAATTTGTGATGTCCTGTTCAGAGACTTTTATTTATGGAGTGCTTCCCCCCCAGCATTAAAATATCATTTACTGACATAGTATAGGGTAAGGTAACGAGAAAAAATAGATGTGAAGTTCAGGGTGGATTGTGATGGATAGAAATACATAGAGAAAACTAGCTGTTCTTACAACAATTGTGCTATTCTTTTTATCCCTGTAACACAGTTACTCCTCCTCCGCCCCCCACACAACAGATTTGTAATGAAAGAATAGAATCTTGTGCAGGCTGCAACTCCCAAAGGTAAAACCCACAGTACTAGACTTCCATCTGTATAGCCTGTTTTATTTCAGGGAGATTTCATTTAGTTTTCCTTGGTTAAATTAGTCTGAAATACTGTCTTTGCAAGTTCATTAAAATTATTCTATAATGGGTGTCTACTGTAATTTTTGAAGTGTTACATTCAGTTTCTTGGTGGTGGTGCTTACTATTTACCTCATGTTCTTGTCATCCTTTCTGCCACGTTCCCATGTTTGTTGTGCTCTCTTGCCTCTGCACTCACCTTCATGGCCAATAGTGTTATTCCTGGCCTGTTCTCCATAGAATTCTTTAGCCCTGTTCCCTTCCACCCTCAGAGTAATATACTAGAGTGAAAAAAAAGTCACCTCTTAGTTATATGTAGTTGGAGTGGAGAAAGGAATCCTCTTTGGTTGAGTAATATATTTTTATAGAATTTAAGAAGATTATTTCACCGGAATACTTATCTGTAATGTTTACATTTACCAAATGTAGCCCTTACTGATTAGTAAGGGCTTTTATCTGCTTGGAGAAACTAAAGCTATATATGTAAAAAAAAAAAGCTCCCCAGGGAAGGGGATAGTGCTGGGTTTTGTTTCTGCTCTGCAACCAGCATGCTAAAATGTACTGGATCAATACTTGGGATCAATGCTGGATAGTTTCTTAGGAGCAGTTAGGAGCACAGGAGGCCTAATCCTGATGAGATCTGTGCACTCAGATCATTTAATAACCTGCACAGCCACCGGGGCAGGTAAAGCCTCAGTGCTGAGTGCAGGACTGGGCACAGGCTGGGAGAGCTTGGCTCACCTGATGCCCAGTGAGTGCTGATCCCTGCTCCACAGATGGGAGTGCTCCAGGGGTTAGTGACACTGCTCTTCACTGGCTTGTAAGACACTGTCGTTATCCCTCTCCTTTGCCAAGTAATCAATCCCTTTTCCTCTAAAACATGAGCAAATAGCTGAATTAAGTAAGTGAATTACTGTGAATATACATAGGATCCACCTAAGTTCTTTTAGGGAGGGCAGTGATTGAACATTTGAAAATAGCTGATAGCAAGTATTATCTGAATAATCTGAACTTGTCTAATTGCCATTTGAAAACTTTTCCCACAAGCAGTTTTATCCTTACTGAAGGTACTTGTTTCAATACCAGATAATCTGACACATTTTCTTTCCAAGTTTGTTGATCTGCTTCACTCTGTTCTCTAAAGAATCAGTATTTCTACTTTTAAATTTTAAGAGTTCTTTTGCCACAACTAATTTGTGCATTAACTTCTTTATATGTTGAAGGCATGTGCTAATTAGTGCTAATGAGTTACTGAGTAAATGGAAATCAGAATAGAAACTAATTGCTGAGTAAGACAATAAAAACTTGATGTTTGTACAAACCAAAACTTCACAGAGTCAGATACAAAATTTAGAGTTCTGTTTTTTATTGCTTTAATGTGAAGCACCCTACACACAGTGGATTAAAGACTGACTTCCATCTCTAGTTAACTGCTATAAATTGTTCTCCTGTGATTATTTTCTCCTTGCATCTCTGCCATGCACAGATGCTTGTTCCTTGCATAGGTGTATCCAGAGGAGTGAGGAGCTGATACTGAGCAGCGGCTGAAAGCTGCTGGGGTCATTTTCAGCAAAATGATTGTATGGGTTGGAAGGAGATGACATGGCTGAGAGATGTCAAAGGGAGGGAACAATGGCAGCTGGAATAAAAAACTGATAGCATAAACTGATGTGGATCTGAGGCACAAGAGACTTGGGGTCTGCTACCAGATTAGTATATCCCCTTTCTTAAAATCTGTAGTGTGGTCATTTTATATACAAGTAGTTGTCCGAATTATTATCTTTCTGTGGAGGTCCCTGAAGACTCAGCAGAAGAGGGGTAGGAGAAAGCTGACATTATGGCAGAGCTCAGAATAAATAAATGGAATGACTCATAACCTGGACCAGATGAATATTTGCTTATGACAGAATAATTTTGAGTATGGGACATAGCAAGTAAAAAGGACAATCAGAAATCTGAGCACTACTCCTGGAAACGAGTTTTGCCTATTAATTTTTGCTTTACCTCTATTGTAATAGCATTCCTTTGGCATTGCATATAGCTATTGATATGATCTGCATGTGGTGGATTGAGATTGCCATGGTATCTGTTAGGGTTTTAAATATATTTTTCTAAATGTGGATGAGAAAATTAAAGTAATTAATTTTGCATGGACTCTGAGACAAGAATTGACCACAACCATTTTGCTAGCAAAGTTTGCACATTCTTTTTGTCATAACTTTATAACTGATTTTCTGTAACTACTAATGGCAAGAGTTTAATAAAAGGTGATAGACTCAGAAGATTTTTAAAATAAGGTTACTATCTGAAAAAGCATAAATGTGTTGACATCATTGAATTCCATGGGCCTTTTAACACATTTTAATTCAATAAAACAAGTTAAAGGTAAAATGCAAAAGACAAACCCTGAACAACTGTAATTATAAGAATCAATGGCAGAGCAGCTTTCCTATGTAAAAGAATGGTTTCATCTTTGTTTTCTCTCTTTGTAGAGTTTACTCCATCCCAAGATCTGCAGAATCCTTAAGCTTTCCAGCCATTTTAAGATTTGAGCTGGAAGTCTTCTGTGAGCATAATATGCTGAAGAAATTTTGATAATTTTTTTTTCCCCAAACACTTCTAATTTTTATTGTGATTTCCTTATTCTGTATTTTTAAAACTCTTTTATACTTCATTAGCTGTTTTAGCAGCACAAAATATCCCCGTTTTGTCAGAAGCTGACTTAAAATTCCATCCTTCATCCATCCACCAAGCATCTATTGTTACTTTTTGAATTTAAAATTAGAGCTTAATGTCATAAACCAATAGAAATATAGTACATCTAATATAAGTATTAATGCTATTTTTAAAACTTGCAGGATGGGAGAAGAGCAAAAGTGAGTGGCTGTTGATATAGGTGCTGGGACAGGGTCGAAGAGATTCATGGAGTTGAGCCCTCCTGTATGAGCAGAAGCAGTTAATTGGGGTGAAGCATCAGACAGTTATCTGCAGTTTTGTTCCTTGATCAATATGCAGTTTTCTTATTGATCTTTTCTGCTTATTTAATGTACTTTCATTTTATGAGACCTATGCAATCATTTAATGGAGTAATTTGAATTGGGTTTGAATTATTTTCACTTGCTGTGACATTGTTTTTACCATACTGGGTTCACTTACTGGATATCTGTATTGTTACTGCCATTAAGAGAAGAATAGCTTATCTACAGAACCAGGCAACTCTCTATAGCCAAGTGTCCCATCTTAAATGATTTTACCTTCTTGAGAAAGTTGCACACACTCAGTATCTCTATGTCAAAATGTTCGGTATGGTTCAGTAGTTTATTTGGGGGCTTTGTTGGTTTTCCCCTGTTTGTTTGTTTGCTTGTTTACTCTGAAAACTGGGGAAATACTAATTCACAGCAGAGCAGTTTGATCGCCCTGTGAGCTGTGCTGAAGATCAGCTTGCTTATAATAGATTTTGCAGAGCAGCAGCCCATGCAGTGCTGTGTGACAGCGTCACTGTTAGTTCTCACTCGCTGTGTGCCGGCGCTGCGGGCTCGGGGAACCCAGGTGAGTGTCTCTTGCAGAGCCTGGCCCTGACCTGGCCTGGTGCTCTGTCCGTGCTGAGCTGCCTAGGGAGCTTCAGTCTGGGCTGCACTACAGCAGTTCTGCTATCGTGGCTCTTCAGATACTCCTTTCAGCGTGCACATGATGGTGTAAATGCACTTTTGCTAAGTCAGCTGTGTTGGCTCTGGAGTGAAATGGGGTGCATTGCACCAGCAGAAGCCCTTTCCTACGCTTAGGCTTTTTTGGCATCTTCATCCCAGGATGGTGGACTAAGAAAAGTTTTTAATCTAGAGCTGGACTTAATATGTATTAAGAATAGAATATAGAATCAACGTTTTTACACTTTAGTAAGCAAAGCTAGTGAAAAATACTGGGTGAGTCATGATGAATACTGCGAGTCTTTTTTTTCTATCCCCCTTTTTTGTCCTCAAAACAATTTGATGGGGCTGGTTTAACAGATGGGCAGAAAACCTATCACTGTGTGTTGGAAAACTGTTTCCAGATGAAGAACAGTTTTCTTAAGTCATTTGCACTCTTTTTTCTTTGTTCAACATTGACTGAACTAGTCAAAACATTTTAAGCACATTAAGCAATAACATATTAAGTAAGTCTATAAAATAATTAAATTGGAACTAGAAGCTAAGAGTTCTTAGAAATATTTACATTAATATTTGACTTAGAATAAATCCTAAAAAATTACTTTGGAATCTTGTTCTGTAGATAAATAAAATGTTCATTAGGGTTGATGTGCTGTTTCATACTGAAATATTTAGGATTATCTGGTATTCATCTGAATCGATGAAGACCTATGTATTTGTTGGAAATGCTCAGCTATGATGATGAAGCAGAGAGATTTAAGGTTTATGTCTCTCTTTCCAGGAGAGCTTTTTTAGAGTTATTAAGGTGTTGCAGCACCCTTTGTTTTTCATGGGCTTCTTTTCAGTACATTTTCTTGTAGAGGAATTGCACAGCATTGCTGTACTTGAATTCAGGTGGAGGTTTTAATGGTTCTTCCTTGTCTGTTTTGGTCCTGGTCACTGCTCTGAAGAACTTTTATGAGTCTGCCCTCTGCATGTTCTTTGGGAAGACCAGACTTTTAAAATTTATGTAAGGTTAATAGTCTGCATAATTTTGCAGAATATGAGCAAGTACTTGGCAGGAAGTGCCAAAAAGCTGTGGCAGATTTATGTTGTGCTCTGTAGTCTCCAACTGGGTTCAAAGGACACTGTTGATAACAGGTGACAAGTAATACACCATTAAATAGCTCTTTTGTGGTGGAGATGAGTCAGGTAGTTATCAATTTCTAAACACATTTGCAAAGCAAAATCCTTTTGACAGGAGATGTTTGGAAGTTTTTTTGATCTACAGGTTGGTGGAATGCAGTTAAAAGGTGTATGTAGATTTGGGGCTATTTTTTTCCTGTCCTCACTGTGTGAAAGGGGGTTGGAGAATCCTGTAATTTAATCTTCTAGTGTCCTGTAATTTTCAAGTCCCTTCAGTGTCTCCAGTATGTTTTCTCTTACATGAGAGAAATCTCTGATCTGCAGTTTTTTCCCCATTAAGATGCTCTCTGTCTTACCTCTGCCTGCAGGCTCTCTGTGCTGTTCTCACTAGTGAGTCGTTTGATTCCTCTCAAGCCCTCGCTGGAGGGGAGCCAGCAGCAATCACTTTCAGGAGGAGGCAGTGAGAAAAGTGTAGCTGAAAAACAGCTCCTTAACCTTTCTCCATAAAGCATGTCACTTGAAAGTGGGGATACTATAGCATCCTTTGTTACCAAGCCCAGACTCCTCATACCATGGCCCTTGTTTTATCAAAAAAATACCTTTGAAGGTCTGTCTCAGCTGCTACATGTTCTCTGGAAAGGGAAAGCCAGTGCTATGCCTCCATGACTGTATAGCTAGCTTGTGGCAATGTAGGATTGAAAAATCTCATCCTACTTTTTTGTATTTCCACATTTTTAGATGCTATTATCACAATAAAGTTTGAGAACCTGAACTTTATAGATCCTGTTTAGTTTTGAGGACTCTGAAAACCTGGGGAGTGCACAGCAAGAGTTCTGTAGAAGTTCAGGGCTAAGTTCAGAGAAACACAGTAAAACATGCATACCAGTGTTATTTGGAAACGGAACTATGCCATGGTTTCTTGAGGACTGACTCAGTTTTTAGCTCTTAACTCTGTTGTTGATGATGCTTCCCTTTGTTGTTTTCTAGAGAAGAAAAGAGGGGTTAGATCCCTCTCTCCCCCTCTCCATGTTCTGCTTCCTCTTCCCCGACTACATATTTTCCAGTTTTACTTGGACCAAAGGGTGAGGGAGACTGAGACTTACAGCAGCATGAGTGGGTACTTGGAGAGTGAAGGCAGAATGAAGAATGTGTGTACAAACAGTACTTAGACTCTTCAAAGACATGAAGCATGGAGAAGTATTCTGAAATGTTCAGCTTTATCAAGAACCAAGGAGTTTTTTCTTTTTTTTCCTGTTTTTTATTTTCTCAGAAATGTACTTTTGGCGGTTTGTGTATTTTTTTAACTTTAAATGATTCCCTCTGTCAGCCCACACAGACATCCCTCCTCTTAGTTGCTGCAGGGCCTTTGATACTCAATTTCAGTTTTTTCGCCTCATTCTATTTCTAAAATGAGAATTGTGTTCTACTTATTTTTACCCTTGCAACAGACTTCATACAGAATTTTTCCGTCATTTCTTGTAGCGTATGAAGTTTGAATGATTATTTTTAAATATCCACCCATCAACCCCTCTTCTATTTTCCTTTCTTCTTACAAGTTGCTACTTGTATATGAGATGATGGAAAACTGGTATTCTCTAAATGAGCCAATGAAATTATTTTCCTATTTCCTGTTATCAAATACAAAATTTTATTATTGAAGCCTTAATCTCCTAAGGAGTGCTCTGTCTTACCTAGAATGACTTTGAAGACCTGTCTGATTTCCCCTTACTCCAGCAATTTGCCTTGATCCCTAACGCTGCTCACTGCTTTCAGATCAAACATAATTAACTTTGTGGTTGAAAATGAATCTTCAGGAGAGTTAGAAGATGAAACTTGGAATTGTTGCTTTCTGGGAAGGTTTGACATTTTGAAGTCCAGTTTTCATCCAATTTGTGACAAATAGGTCTTACTTGCTTTTCTCTCTGAAATTATTTCAAAACATAATATGGCATAATCAAAATATATTTTTCTTTAAATAGGAAGCAGTAGCAGCTTCCAAGCAGTTACTGAAATGTCTTACAAAATGCATTTAATTTTGAATTCTCATTTATGATAGCATAGATACATGGATTTTTAAAGGCAGTGCCTTGTAGAGACTACATTTTTCATTGTTAGATCATTTGTATAAATCAAATGGAAGTTCTGTTAAATCAGGAGCACTTGTACTCTTGTAGTCCTAGAGCTTTCTTCCCTCTTCAGTGCTTGCTGTTGGAGAGTGAAGGAGCTGAGATCCATGGGAGCTGTCCAGGAGCCTGCTGGTGTCTGTGCTTGCCATCACAGGAGGACCCAGGCCTGCTGGTCTGGTGGGTGACTGCCTCTCAAAGGTCACTGCTAACACAAGCCTCTGCCAGGATCCTCTACTTCAACCAATCCTAAAATCCATTTTATTTACAAATATGATCTGTGTAATGTCTCCTGAAATGCAGTCAGCTAATTCTGCCTTTTTAATTACTTGCAATGACTTTAATTGGATCAAAAAACAGAACGTGCTATAAAGTAGTGATGTAATAGGGTTCACATGGTGGGAGGAGTCCTGCTGTAAGCAGCAGTTTGTGATGGCTGTCACTGAGCTCTGTCCATTCTGTCATGCTGCAGGTCTTCTGTGATGCAAGTACCATTGTTCATTTAAGATGCTCACTAGCTGGAATTTTTTGGTATTTCAGGCTCTCAAGCCTAAAAAAAGCTTTTTGTACTAAGAATAACTGAGTAGTGTTGACCCCAGTGTGCTGCCGTGTCTTGCTGATGCTTTTGGAGTAGTTAGACATTATGGCCCTTCTGATGCTTTCTGTTTGCCACTTTCTCACCATTTCAGCAATCCAGTAGGTACACAAGCATTCAAAACCAAACTGCTTCCTCTTCTAAAGGGCACTGCAGTCAAGCCAAACTTCATACTGAGACTGTTTACTGGGGCCTGTGGCTGCATTAGTGAAAATTGGTTTTGGGGAGCCAATATCCTGGAGCAGCTGTTACTGCTCTTTACTTTCTGGCCATTTCCAGCCACAAAAGCAAGTCACCTTACAATTGTGTAATTACTGTGTGATGTACTTACGAATTTAGGACTTCTAGCTTTTCCCTGATTGGATGTTTCTGACTTTCATTGTTATTTTTTTCTTTTTTTTTTAAGAGGGTCCAACACACAGAAAGTTAATTTGCAGCTGTACCTGAAGTACCAAAGACTTCTTAAGTTTCTACAAATGTTCATCTTGCATTGCTTTCCTTGTGTATTTTTTTCTAGCAAAAAAGTGTCTTTTTTCGTGTACTTAGTTTGCAAATAAAATGACAAAGAAGGTCATAAAATCAATTAAGTGAATCAAAAGTTTTACTTGATAGAATGGTCACAGACTTGTTGTTTTTCTCAGTTGGTAGAACTTACAATTTCTTTCGTTGTGTGGTGTTTAGAGTCATTGAGTGCCTAGAGGGGTCAGGCTCAGGCTCAGCACTGTGCTGGCTCTGCTGTGGTTACGGAGTGTGCCTGCTGTCTGTCAGTAGCTCTCTGCTGGGATTCTTGTGCCATAGTTATGACATAGTTATGTAGTGTCAGGTAAATCTTGCTAACCCCAAGATTATCCAATGAAGGAATATAAGGCAAACGCTCCTGTGGTAGGGTGAGGGTGGAGATGTCAGTCAGCTGTCAGTGGCCACCCCCTATAAATGAGTTTAAAATGTCTGAGGGGCAATTATGATGGAGGTACATGGAAGCATGAATGCTGCAGGAGGAGCAAAGGTGAGCAGTCACCCCCTTCCATTACAAGCCCAAAAAAGTGCTCAGTTAAACTGTCAGGTGGCTGGTTCACAGCCCAAAGTTGTTGCCCCATGCACTTGCCATGGGAAGCACTGATTGCTAAATGTGTCTACGAGTTCCAGGAGTTATTTTATAGTTAATGGAAAAGAAACAGAAAGTGAGGATTATTGAACATAATAGTACTCATAATACTTGTTGCTCATAATAGTGCTGAACCATAAACTGTTGCTTCATGGGGCTTCTGCTTTCCAGGTTCTCCCTGCACTGGGCTCAGCACCCTGTGTTGGAAGAAGCTTGGAGCTTAGCAGGAGCTTGGCTAACCTGAGGGACCAATCAAGTTGTGGAACCTAGCAGCCAGGACCTCAGCTCATCAGGCAGCTTATCTCTTAGCATCTCTAGAGATTATACACTACTATCTGAGATATCCCAGAGATATGTATTTGACAGCAATACGTTTCACATATTAGAATTGCATGTGTTGTCATATTTCCAGTCAAAACTCTATGCTGCTGCTTCTTGATTTTCAGTGTTTCGGTGATAAATAGTTCTGAGTATATCAATATTATTAATTTTGAAGACCCCTGATAATCTTCATTTAATTTTCTGCTGAAGTTGCTTTCAGGTTTTGATTTATTTTGGTTTTGTTTTTTTTTTTTGCTTGGCAAAATGCACTTTCTGGATGTTGGAAAAATGTGAATCTTAATTGTGGTGCAGTGTAATAATTTCTTCAGGATTGGGTACCTATTAGAAAGTTCAATATATGCTCCTGAAAATTTGGGTTTTACCTGGTTTTTTTTTCTCCTGAAGGAAGAGGTGTTTAATTTAAACAATATTAATATTTCTTTTAGAGAAGATTCTATTTCTTTCCTGATCTTGAAATTATTCATAACTATAGCAGTAAATGTCACAAATTATGTTTTGTAAGGCTTGAGA
Organism: Oenanthe melanoleuca; assembly: GCF_029582105.1. Taxonomy (NCBI): domain Eukaryota; kingdom Metazoa; phylum Chordata; class Aves; order Passeriformes; family Muscicapidae; genus Oenanthe; species Oenanthe melanoleuca. The sequence continues at coordinate 56,375,297 of NC_079334.1, forward strand.
AAAATCTGTTATCAGACTAAATATTATTTGGAATTAGAACTGTAATAAAAATTATGATAAAATCATATTAGTACACAATGCAATGCATCTGTATGTTTTCTCAATTTTATTTTTAAGTATTAAATTGCTAAACATATTTTATTCTTCAAGCAGCACATTTTTTGTCCATTCAAGTCTTTTGTGTTAATTATTAGATACAATTGGCAGACAGATGTAGGTAATAATAATTAGTTCATAGATAATTATGAAATTCTACAAAGAAAATATCCGCATTTTTTATTTAGTAACAGTTACTTGCTAAATTAAATGTTTTCACCCATCTGTTAACAATTTGTGCCTTTAATGACTGAAAGACTTGCCTGAACTTATTGTTTGCTTCCTTGGATATGCAAACTTTTAAAAAAAGGGATTTGTATTTTTAGCATTTAGCTCATTACTTTGAACTTGGCTACAATAGATACTGATTTTTAATTTTATGTCTCTGTGACATTAATGATAGTAGAACTCAAATGTGTCATCAGTACTGTATTAGAGAAGACTTAGCTTTTCGTTTCCATGCATTTCGAAATAATAGAATAAAAACAATGGCTTCTCTTTATGCTGATATTTAGTCATTTTGAGAAGGCAAGTACATTTTTTTGAAATCTTAACCACCCATGTTAATTTTCAACTTTCATACATGCATGTGCTTCCTAATTTTAACACTATCTGTTTTTTGTAGAAAATCATGGTCAGTGTATATTAAAGATCTCATTCAAGTCAGCTACTCCAGCAATCCCGTACCATTGGTATATATATATATATATATATATATATATATGTGATAAGAACCAACAGTTGCCAAAAAGCTTTTACAGCTGGCAGAAAAGGTATGTGCCACAGCTGTGTAGTGGCAGTCCTGGAGTGTGCTGTAGGTGATCGTTCCCTTTTGTTCCCTTTTGTGTTTAAGGAGCATCTCTGCGATTAGGCTGCTCTAATTCCCTTCCACTTGATGTTCACAGCTGGGCTATGATTTGAGTGCATGATGTGTCAGGCTTGGAGGCTGTGGTGAACACTGTGGAGCAGCTTCTGTGGGGTAGGTTGGGAGGGATGTGATGTTTACTTCAGCTTCCCAGTGTTCTTGTTAGTGCAGGTACAGCACAACATTACAGTAAGTGCTAAGGGAGAGAGTAATAGTTTATCAATTTATATCTAGATAACTTTTTTATCAAATTGCAATGAATGTTGTAGAGGGGACAAGAAAGGTTTTAAAACTTTTTTTTTCCCCGATTTTGCTATCCAAATTGTACAAAATAGAAGATATTAAAGAATCATCAGAGGCAACCGCTGTCAGTCTGTGTTGTGGTTAAATACTATTCCAGTTGAAAGGTCAAAAGACAGGTATCCGTGCAGGCTAACTTCAAATGCAAGTGTTTGGAATATGAACACTGTTAGGTTCAGTTTGGGTTTCAAACAATACTCTTTTCCTGCCTATTTTTTTTTTTTAGTACCGTTGCTAAGTTTTATTGTCGCTAGAAGAATTGACAAGAATTCTGGCAGACTGGGCAGATTTCTTCCATAGGCTGATCTCTAAATTTCAAAAAGACTATGCTGTAGGATATAAGATATATTTGAAGGTTTTAAAATTTTGCAGTTAGGTTCAAGTTGTCTACAGAAACAATCTGTATAACACAAGGCTCACTTTGTTCTCCTACAGAGTATCTGAGGTGCATAAAACCTGTTTGATTTATAACCTGTGAAACATTTGTTGACTCTAAAGATGATAAAAACAGGTAAATTTGCAGCCAGTTGCAGGAAGTTATTGATGATGTGACAAGTGAGGGGCGGGAAGAATTAAATATGCATTTATTGAAGACAAAAATTACATATATTCTAGAGTACTGAGAGAGTTAACATCGCTGTTACTAAAGAAAATGCAGCTCTGCTTTTGCAGAAATGTTTTCCTGAAGGTGTAAGTATGAAAGGGTGAATGGTGGGTATTGAAAAGAGGCAGTAGAGACCCATAAGGAGAGAGGAATATGAAAGAAATATTTGCAGCTTATATATATGTAGTAAAAAAAAAAAAAAGTAGTATTCCCCCCTTATGCAGGGGCCAAGATACCATGACTTCTTTTTCTTCTATTACTTTGATTATATAGAACTGTAGCATTACTGATTCTAAAGTATTTCCTGACATTTACAAGTGTATGTTAAAAACTACCTGTGTTTTCTCATGGGCAATCTACATTTAAGGATGCGCATACTAGTGCAAAAATAATGACATAAAAAATGCAGGATATATATCACCAAAAAGAAAAAATTAAATACAAAATGGCTAGCTCAGGATGATAATTGTAGGCTTGTAGACCTCCGAGTCTGTAGCTGTCCATATATACCTTTATCCAGGTATAAAAAAATTATTCAAAAATCAGGTCAGTAACCATTGACATTAATTAAAAGTCACAAATGAAGCAAAATCTCCCCTGTGCTCCTTCGAAGGCAGTGATTCAGTGAAGAGTCAGCCATCTTTGCCTTCTCTGCAACTGGTGGGATGTTAGAAAGAAGTTATTTTTGACTAAGATTCTTGAGACACATCATCATTTTCCTTCATTTTCTTTTATCATTACATGGTCTATTGCAATATGGGATGGTACTGATGGAAACTGAATCATTGCACGTTTACATAATGCTCTATATTGAGGAATTCTGATTAACTATTGAATGGTAACATATTAATAATATGTAAAAGATGCCAAAAAGAATGGTGTGTTCAGGCCAGCAAGTAAATTTAGGTTATATTTTGCATCTCTCTGCTCATAACTTATTTTGCTAGCTTTCATGGCTTTGATTGCAGTGCTAACTTAGGCAAACAAAAGACAGCCAAAGTCACATACCTTCATTTAGGTGAGTCCTTACCTTACTTTCCTAGTTCAAGGAAGAGATGGTTTACTTCATCCACTCCATTTGGAAGGGCATAATTCTTTTACAAGGGTTTATGGTGCAGTTGCAATATATTTTCAATGTAATTATCTCTGATAAATATGAGAGTACATTCTTTTCATCCTGCTTCATTTCATATACTGACATGATGCTCTATTTCAATAACTGCTTATTGTTCACCTGTTGAGACTTCAAGAAATATTTGCAAGAGAGTAAAAATCTTGATTATTGTCTGCATTAAATTTATTAAAGGCAAAGTTTATTCACCTCTTTGTTTTCCAGTTGTGGATGCTCTCCTGAAATACGAGCAGAAATGAGTATTACCATTGACCTTAGTAATGAACAAGCAGTACCAAGCTGTGGGCTTAGGTGGGGGTGGGGAGGAACTTGTCAAGGTGGAAAGCATATGATGGCACTAAATTATTCTTACAGATAATAAAACCAAACTGTAGAAACTGATATTTATTTGTATCCTTTCACTACATTCCTTCATAATTTTCTGTCTGTTATTCTCAACTCTTTCAAAGCTGAAGTTCATTTCTTCTATAATGCCCCACTTGGGCTACATCTTTCTCCTGTTCCATATTATACCTTTCTGTCCCCCTTTCTATTTTCATCTCTTTCACACATGCTGTACATTTGCTTTGCATCTGTGATGCTATGAAGTCTGTTCAAAACCGAAATAGGACAACTAGATTTTTACTGGCAACATATTTTATTTTTACTTTGCTCCAAAAAAAGCCCAAGAGGAGTATTGACTTGTAGAGGTATTATTGCATTGTTGCCAGAATAAATTTAATTTTGAAAGTCCATGTAGTGGAGACTGAAGAGCAGTTCCTTATCTGTGCAGTGTATAAATTAAACTTCAGTAATTTTATCATGGTGAACTGTTTTTTTTCTGTTTATTTTTAATGAACAGTCTTAATTGTCAGAATAAAACGTGGACTCTGTAAGTTATATAGGCACTGGGGTTTTTTTCCATGGTTATAACTTTTGTTTCATGTTACAGACCTAGACTTATGTTTGTAATTTATGGCCGTTGGTGCAAGAAATTTTCTTTCTAATATTTCCTGATATCTAGGCCATAGATCAGGTAGAATACTTGAGGTGAAGTTGACTTCAGCTCCACCCAACTACTGTTGATGAATGGCACAAATGTTACAGTTCTTTGTGAGTATTTTATCACAGAGAATTCAGAAAACAATGGAGTTTTAATTACTAAAAATGTTTTGGGAGCTCTTGAGGGAGTTTTGTCAAATCAGCCTGTTATGAGGGAAATCTTAAGAAGCTTATGGTGATTTTTGGAGTTCTGGATCCTAATGTTTTACAGTTTATTAATTTTAATTATATTAAAATATAATATGTGCATTCCTTCATGGGTGAGGTGTAGGAAACAGTAAGTACACCATTCTGCCCCCCTGTCTAACTAGAATTTCTCATGCTGTAGACTGTATCTTTTGCCTCTTGAGCACCTCTGAGAAAGGTCTGTCTGTCAGGTAGCAGAAGATGCAGTTCGATCTCTTCTTAACCATTTCTTTTCAGGGTTAACAGACTGAGTCCTCTCATCCTCTCCTCACACTCACATGCTTTAGTCCCCTGTCGTGGTGGTTCCCTACTGGACTCATTTGTCATTGTCTCTGTTTTACTGGAGGCATTGAGTACTGTAGCCTTACAAGTGCCAAATAATAAGAATAATGACTTCCCTCAACCTGCTGGGTACACCCAGTCTGGTACACAGCTGGCTGCCTCTGCCACAAGGATGTACTGCTGGTTTAAGTTAAATTTTATGTCCACTGGGTCTGTTTCTAAAAGCTTCTTTCCAGCCAGCAAGCGCCCAACCTGCTCGTGTGGACAAGGCTGTGCCATCCCAGGGGAACAGGGCTTAACGCACTTTTGTTGTACTTCATAATTTTTTTTTCTGTCCTTATCTCAAAGTTGCTAAGGTTCTCCACAATGGCAGTCCTGCTCTCCAGGGTGCTGAGCCCTTCCTCAGATTGCTGTCACCCATAAGCTTACAGAGGGTTAATTCTGTCCAGTCACCCAGGATACTCACAGTGGCACTGAGCTGGATGTGGGGCTGCTGCCTGCTCCCCTGGGAGCCTGGCGGTCCAGGCACAGCAGAAAGCAGCAGGTTTAGTAGGTCGTGGTGAAGTAAGGTTGTGAGTCTGTGCTTAAGGGTGAGTGGGAGGGATGGGGGAGATCTAATGGTGCGTGGGAGGGGGAACCTTAAAGGAGTTCAACAGCTCTTGCTTTAGGCCTAAGTGAGTGTGGGAGTCGTGTGGTATAACTTGTGATTAGACCTAAGTAGTGTTTGTCTTGGTGTGTTAAGCTATTTTCTGAATCATGGCATTTTCACAGGAATGTCTCCAGAATTTGGTGCTCATTGTTAAGTCAGTGATGATGATAAAAATAGATATCAAACTCATTTCCATCAGTTCCAGATCCTACGTGGCATCTGATTTCTAGCCCAGAGAGCAGTAGGAATTAACTCTTCCATCAAGACAACTTAAATGCAGCTTTAATTTAATTTAAAAATAGCTAGTCAGTCTTCCTCAGTGCTCCCCAGAATTGTTCTCAATTCATGGTGTGTTTTTTCTATTTTTTTGCATGCAGTCTGGAGAGAAGCAGCAGGCTTTCTCTGTAGGTAGGATTGGACATAGATGATTATTAAAGCACTACTAAATATTTTAACCATAAACCATATTCTATTAGAAAAAACAGGAACAATCTTTTAGAGGAAACAAAGCTGATCCCAAGGGCAGGTTGATAACCCATTCTTTCTTATTCCAGCCTGCCTTTCTACTTAAAACTATCCCCTTTGTTTTAACATGCTAGAAAATGTTCCATTTTTTCATACCTACATAGTCTCTGAATGAGAGTGTTGAATTTTCAGTTTTCTTCTGAAGGAGAACTTTGATCAGGTAGGATGATGCTCCATCATTGTAAGTGTTCAAGGTCAGACTGAACAGGGCTTTCAGAAACGTGGTATCATGGAAGGTGCCCCTCTTCAACCCAGAGGTGTTGGACTACATTTTCTTTAAAGGCCCCTTCTGACCAAATCATTCTATAAAAATATAAAATACATGACAGGTCTGTTTTACAGTACAAAGTAATTGTCTGTGCTTAAATGAGCAGTTCAAATTTTGCTTTCTTTGACTTCTCTGTTTTCTACCAGTTTGGTTTTGGTACTGTTGACCTGATTTCTTTAAAATGAAACCAGTCTTGGATTGAGATGAGAAGCTGAGAAGTGCTTTGCTCTGTTCTTATTTTTCATGTTTCCCATCGCTATGAACATCTGTCAGAAACTATACCTGGTTGTCTACTATTTCCTTAAACAGAAGCAGTGAGTTAATGTGCTGTCTGAGAAAACAAACAGATACAGAGCCAAGGGGCCCCACTCAGTTTCTGTCTCCAGCAGGACAGTTTTCACTCACTTAATGTTGCTCAAACAGCTAAAAACTGAATTTTATGTATTATGCATACATGTAGTTAATTTTTAAGATGGTTGAAATTGCTTAAATGAGGACCAGATTTTATAAGAACTTAATGGCATTCTAGTGACACGGAGAGATTTTATTCTCTGTTGTTTCACTGAAGAAACTTTTGCAGGAATTTTACCATATAGGAAAAGGAAAGAAAGAATACCAAGAGTTATGTAACTAACTGGCATTTTAGTAAAATAATTTTTTTCTTCCTCTTTACTAAGGAATTGCTAATATCTGAAAAAAAAATTTCAAAATCAATAATTTAATATTCAAAGTCAATAATTTTTAAAAATATATTCAAAATATATGACACTGTGGATGGCACTTAGTATAGAGCAATTACATTCTTATTTTGAACACTTTACAAGGCATTGTAATCTATGCAGTTTTGGTAGAAATTAACATCATTTTCTGAAGAGTTCAAGTTGCATAAGGTGAGAGCTGTAAGATATTGTTTAATAGTACTGGTAGTGGAATTTCTTTCACTTGATTTAAAGGCTTAATATGAAGCTTGCTTCAGCAAGTACTTTAGTGCCTGGTACAGAGTGTGGGGCAGTTATTTCTGCTTGAGTGGAGAATTAGTCTGGTTAGAACATAAGCAAAGGTTCTTTTTGGAGGCATCAACTTCTAGTTTGAGCACTTAGAAATTTGCCTCTCTTGCTATTCCCCACTTGCTCTATATGCATCAATTACATGGCAAATGTAAGTGTCTCCAGGCAGCAGACACTACTTTAAGGTAGGGTGTACTTTAAGGTAGGATGTTTGCTTATTCCACCTAGAGACTAGAGATATAGTGTAAAACCCTAGGTTGCTTTCACCAAAGGGTGAGCATTGATCTTCTGCTGAGGTATTGGGATCTCAGGCTCTCTTCTCAGGGCTTTGGTTTTAAATTAGCTGCATTGACAAAAACAAGCCAGTTGACATATTTGGGCCCAGCAGCATCCTGAGTTGTTGGTTCAGATATAGGTGAGGCAAACAGGATGTCCTCCCTGTTCAGTAGCTACTGCTGTAACTAACATTTCCATGAAGACCATGGAAGATGACAGAAACAAATATTGCCAATAACAGTTTAGGTTCAGTTTCATGAACATCTTTTACCAATGTACACATGAGTCGTCTATGATAGTTCTTGATGAATCTCTCATATTCTTGATAAAGCCTCTCAGAGAACAACAGAACTTTTGGGTATCATTTAGAAGTGTTGACTTTTTAAAATTTAAATTAGTAGTTTCTTCAAAAGTTGTAATTTTTCTTCACTGTGTAAAAATGGCAGTATCTTCTTAGGATACAGATATCACCAGCATTATCTGCAACTAAGACTGCAGAACCAAGTAAAACAAATGACCAATGTAAGAGAAATTGTAAGCCTCAAACCTTCCTTGAACAGGGAAACAAAGATCTGTGATTTATCATTCTATTATTTTATTTAAAGTTTCAGGAACAGATTATTTTCCACTAATACTCTCTCCCCCCCTTCCCAATCTCCCAAGGAACACCTCTTAATTTGTCACTGGATTGTTGCATTTGAGGGGAGTTGTGTGTCTGCAGATTTTAGGTGTTTGCTCCTGGGGAACCCACTTCAGATGTTCTAATTTCCTGTTTCCCCCTTTTTATTAGTGTCACTGAGGTTGATTCTCAGAGCGCAGAAGGGTTTCTCTTTTGACTCAAGTAGCCTCTTGAGTCATGCAGCTTAATCACATTGGTTTATTACTGTCTTCTGTTTTCCTCTTTGTTACTGCACCTGATTGTTCTCAGTAGTCTCCTGTTGATTCTCTAATTTCTAGCAAAAGCTCAGAATCAATTCAGTCTATATAAAGAATGTAATACAGTTTTTGTGGAGCTCATAAAGGGGCTAGCTTCATAGTTGTCTCTGTTCCAAAATATATTTTAATGCTTACAGAAAGTTTCGATTTCTAATCTTGATTCTGTATTATCACAAAGAATATTTGAGGTTAAAAAATGAGATCACATAATAGAAGGAGTCTGTGTTGGTGAGTCACTTAGGTTAAGGAAAGCTAACAGTGTTGCTCAAAGTACTGTTTTTGTGCCTAATGTACTATCTGCATATTGGGTTTGTCTGTTTATGAAGCTCCTCTTGCATAACTATTTGGGAAATATTGCTTTTTTAAAAATGCATTTTCAAGCAGCACAAAGAGTATTTCAAGCAGCATTCAAAGAGTAGATTAGAAAAGTTGTTCAGGTTTAGTAAATCAAGAACATTTAGAATTATAGTGACAAAAATATTTATTTTATTAAAGAATACCAAGTTCCAACCCTTTGGTAGGCTGAAGTAGATTATATATGTCACTTATTCCTAGGTCTTAGTGCATTCTGCCTTGACATGCAAAATTTTTGTTCAAGAAAATGATTCAGCAGGCAGTCTGTAGTTAAAGTTCTTAGAAAGTGATTTCCAGCTGTGCTTTCCAAGCTTAATAGGGAGTGATAGAAGGGAAGCAATACTAACACCATATGAGAGAGTTAAGGATTTGCCTTTATGTTCACGAACTATATAAAGAGGTAGAATTATCAGAGGGACGAGAGGTACAGGAATGGTTATAGGACTATAGGTCCCTCCTCTAATTTCTTCCCTGGCTGTGCTGAGAGGGTGATGCCTTGGTGGCTGCTCCAGCCCTGGCACGTGGTGGTACAAGATGCTTGGATTCTAATTTGTTAAAAGCACAAATCTTCCCAAAGATAACAAGATGTTGTATACATGCTTTTAAAGTCTCTTAAGGGAGAGATGTCAGTTATAAATGTATATTCACTGAATCCTTTAGAGTTAATACAGTGATAATTTTACTTAAGGTTACAGCAGATGGAAAACTGACATGCTTTAAACTAAACACCTGTCCCCAGAGTCTGTGCTAGCTCAGCCATTGTTTTTGGTTAATTCCTGACAAGAAGACACAAGTACCTTATAGCCCATATCCCACTCACCTCTGATCATGACCACAGTGTTATTGACTGACTGTGCAGGGCGAGAAATAGAAACAATGATCACATGAGTAAGTGCCTGAAGCAAAATCCTACATTTGCTACTCCCTGAGTTAATAACTGATAGCATTTTTGTTGTGTTTCACTTGTCAGGGTTTCTTTGCTGACTAAAATTGACTGACTGGAATGTGTGAGTTCCTCTGCAATATTTTAAATCAGATCTTAAACGCACAGGTATTTTGGGTGTATGATCTGGCGGCTTTTATGTCAGCTGCCCTTCTGCTTGGTTTGATCATGCTGTCCAGGGCAGCGACATCAATTTGAGAGTACACAATGTAGAGATTTCTAATATTATGTTGTCTGTGTAGGTGACAAAAACTATCAAAAGGCACATACCTTGCCTGTGTTACAGCTTCTGCTCTCACATAAGAATGGCAGGAAAGCACTTGCAGGTGTTTCTGACATAAACCTGCTGTCCTTATGAAAACTGCTTTTCTTTGGAAAACTGTGTAATTGCTAGAGCTCCCTTACTGTTAGAATAGCAACTAGGAGCATCTATAGTAGTACAGCTAGCCACAGACCTACAGAAAGGCCCACTGTTCTGAAGTCCTGCTGAAAGGCATTGTCCCAAGACATTTTGTTAGGATTGCAGAAAATTTGGAGCAAAGCTGCAGATTTTAACAGATTGGCAGGAGGTGGCTGCCAGTCAGAGACACAGATGGAGGTTTTTGGAGAAGCCAAAGCAGCATGGTCTTTCTGTTCTTTTCTTAAAACCATCAGAAGGATTAGATTTTTAGCACTTGAAGTGACTTAATTTAGATTTTGAGATAAAACACAGCAGGAAGAAACGGTGTCTTTTTTAGTCATCTTCCTCAGATTTTCTGTGGATTTAGGAGGTCATAACCATATTTTAATTTTGTTTTGTTTAGGTAGCCTGGGCTTCCAGATTATGACTTTATGCCATAAGTGAACTACACAGCAGTTCTTGTATTTGTGGTATATGTAAATATTTGGTGATATTTGCACCTTTTTTAATCTATGTTGTCAAGAAACTTCTTCAGAGTTTGCTATGGCAGTACAGTGAATCTGTGATAGTTTTCTCCTCTTTTTTTTTTCTGTGTGCATCTAATAGAGAGGGGTCAGAAAATTAGTCTTCACATTCAAGACACTTGCTCATTGGAACTTGTGAGAGTTCAATATTAGTTTTGATGGGTTTGTATGCCAGACCACCTGTAGAGATGCAGCTTAGTTGCAGCAAAAATTTGCGGGGAAATAAGGGGTGAGTGTGGCTGTTGCGGCACATGGCAAAAGCAGCTCTGTAAACACACCAGCCACAGGGCTTCAGGAATTGCCTGTGCTGTCCTGCTGCTCAGCTGACCTTTGATCCCTCTGATCCATTTCTAAACAAATGCATGCAGGGAAAAGCATTTGCAGGTCTATTCTTAGGAGACTAAAATCTATTTGACATTCTGCACTGTTAAGAGAGATGATTTCTTTATGCCTTTACTAAGCTTTATGCAGTATTTCAGTAAGCTTTTTGTTTAGATTTCTTATATGGTATTTTTCATGTGCAGATACAGGGATGTTCTCTGCATAGCTGTGAAATGATTCACTTGGAATTTTGTATTCAGTTGTGAACATATGATTACTAAAATTGATCCGAGAATTAGATTAGTTTATTGTGAATAAACAAAAATAAACGGCTACTAAAGGTTATTTGAAAGGTTATTTGGCAAAGATTTAAAAGTTCAGTTAGCTTAGTTAAAATGTTAAAATATTTAAGGCTGTGCCTTAATAAACTTACTTTGAGGACTAAAAGGAAGATAACTTTATTAGGAAGTCATAGAGGACTGGTTATAAATGGAAATAGTGGAACATCATCTTATGAAAGAAGAATCTGATACTGTGTGAATACCTTGGCCATTATTTTGTTAGTTTTACTTGATCTTTCCAAAAAAGCAGTGGAAAACCTGTTTCATTAAGCAAAACTCCATGAATTAGAGTAATCCTGCATTATCTTGGTGATAAACAGTAGTGTAAATATCTAGGCTACCTGGTTATGGAGAATTAGATTAATTTACATTCTGAAAGGAAAAAAAAGGAGACAAAAATTCATTAAGAAAAGTTGAATTTGAATAGATTTTATGGTTGTAGTTGCCAGTCCAGCCCAGAAATCTCTAGCTACCTGGCTGATGGTGATTTCCACGATGGTAATATTTTTTATGATAATTTTATGGTTAGAAAGGAAATAATTTTTTTTCCTTTTTCCTTTTCCTTTTCCTTTTCCTTTTCCTTTTCCTTTTCCTTTTCCTTTTCCTTTTCCTTTTCCTTTTCCTTTTCCTTTTCCTTTTCCTTTTCCTTTTCCTTTTCCTTTTCCTTTTCCTTTTCCTTTCTCTTCATACCTTTCTTTTGTGTTTGATCCCAAATGTTTATTAGTGCAATTTAAATATATGAAGTATAATTTGAGCCTTTTAATGCATCTTTAATTTCAGATCTTTGAGCAAATTATGCTTATTCGAACATCTGGTTAGACAAGTTTAATGATCTAATTAATTAACTGGGAGAAGGATATAACTTCTTGCTGGTTTTTGGCCTGTGATTTTGATTCTCTAGTTCTTAGAACTCATGTTTTGCACCTCTTCAGCAGTCCCTAGGTCTAGAGAAGTGTGTTGAAGTAAATTCAGTGTATTCAATATCCAGGTTTTCTTAAGTAATAATCCTCTGCTTTTCAATTTTTCTGGTGTAAGACACTCCTTTGATGTACTGTATTGTCAAGTGTTTATGCAAAAATGTCCCTTGGAACTGACTGTAAATTTTAAATATTTTAACATGCTTAAAATATTCCATTATCCTGTGTCATGCTTACCCATGTTTTGTTGGTTTTATAGATTATCTTTCTCAAGGGATAGATCTGTCTGGAATAGAAGTAATTGAAAATGACCTGCTTTTTATTGCAAGAGCTCGTCTTGAGGTGGAAAACCAGGCTAAAAGGTTGCTTGAGCAAGGTGTGGAGACTCAGGTAAAATACACTTTGTTCTTGACTTCCTTTCAAAAGTAAAGTGTAAAAGAACTTGAGCTTGATTTCTTTTGCTTTGTGTAGCACTGTCCAGTGTAAATTAATCAAGAAAAAAAGTCTTATGTGAGAAATTCTCACACGTGACTATATTCAAATAAATTGGCAAAACTGGTCTTGCCCACTGTTTGCAATAATAAAATTTTGCAGGATCTGACCTTGTAATTTGGAAGAAAGTATGTGAATGGTAAACACTGGCATAAAAATTTGATGCATTCAGCACCAGCATATACAGCACTGCCAATATTGCCAAGCTTTATAGAGAAATATGAAAAATGCAGTTTCTTAAAACTGTTAGAAGATTTCTGCATTTTAGCCATGCAGAAATATATTGAAAATATTTGAAAGATTTGCATTAAAACTTTAAAGACCAGTTTAAACTTTGAGGTAACTGTTCACGCAGGGAAATAATGAATTAATATATCTATAAACTATGTGTATAATGTAAAATTGCATTCATTCATACTAAATGTAATTATTGACATCTTAATAATCTGGTGACATCTATTCTGTTTTCAGTATCTTTAGTGCTATTTTCTTGCCTTTGTAAAATTTATTGTTCTTTTGTCTATACTTTTTAATATTCTTCAAAACCCAAGGTATTTTAAATCCTCATTGCCAGAGTAAGAGGAGAAATCTGGTACAAGTTTCTATCAAATTTGGATCTTAAATTAGAGAACAAAAAGGCTTAGAACAAGACATTTGTATGCTGCTTCTTACTAAGTGTTAAACTTCTCTGTAAGTCAATATAACATTTGTTGATACTGTTGAAGATTGACATGAAAATAGAACATATACAGAATAGAAAACCTATCGACTAAATTGTCTTGATTGAACAGTTATGGATTATTATATTAAAATTATTGGTATGTCTCAAACTTTTACTTAGATAATTTCAACTAATTTTCTGCAGTAAGAAGTCATGGTTGTGGTAAATACCTTTGACTATTTCCTGATAACAAAGTGGTAGGAAAAAACCACCCCATTTTTCACTTGATTACTGTTCCAGAGTTGAAACTTCTGGCTATTTGAGCATGTTGCCAAGCTGTGATTGCACTTTTTGCAAGCTATGAAGCATATGGGTTATTAAATAAAGATTGACGGAAGATGGGACCTAAGAAAAAGCAAGTGGACATTTATTTTAAATGTATCAAAAGTCTTCATCAGTGTGAGCTTCTAGTTTTTCATGTCAGATTTGACCTTCTCTGATAATTTTCTCTTCATATTAAGTGCTAAAATGGAACTGACAAAGAAACCCTGGGGAAATCAATCCCACTCCACCTGAAAAATAGACAGATTTATTAGGTGTTCCAGGCTGTCTCCAGGTAATCAAGAGATTATTAAAGTATATGCCTGTTGTGCTTTAGCCAGGGGCCTGTTTCCAACAAATGGAAGAGTGTTTGGGAAAAAATTATTAGTGCTTAGTCATATCAGAAATGGGGATGTTTTCATGAGGAGGTGTTGGGTTATGCATCACAGGTTTGTTGTTGGATATGATTTGTGAATTTAATGTTGAGAACAATAGTTTGCTTTGGAAAATACGCATGCAGGCATTGCCCAAGAAATCTAGAATTTGAAATGTGACTAGTGAATAGCATGTCTTTGATTCCTGTTATTGTGTTTTGTTGACAAGCTGATTTACATCTATACCTTCCAATTCCTGAAATTTCCTTAAAGAGGACATGGGACCTTCATCCTTTCACTTGCATTAGGTACTACAGAATTCCTCAGATGAGCTATCTTCCTGCATGTGTGTATTCTGGTAGCTGTCTGTACCTTTGAGAATAGTGCATCTGTATTTATCCAGGTGGTTCTTCAGTTATTTGATATTCATATTTGCAAATGCAGTTTTAGTTCCCTTTTTTTCATCTGCTGTGTAAATTATACATGAGATCAATTGCCTGTGTAAGAGTGAATTGTATTTCTACATTTCATGTAGCACTTTCAGCAATGCCTGAAGAGAAAAATTACCCTTATGTCTCTGTTTTAGAGTATTTCATTGTCCACCTAGAAGAGAGGCAGAAAGTGGAAATGCATTTTAAAAATTAAGACTGGAAGTATTTATTTTTAAACAAAAGCCATTAGAATTTGGTGACTGTCCTCTCTAGAATTCACCTTTTTTTTTCCGAAATGCTGCTAGACAAAAAGGAACAGAGCTAAGAAGTCTAAACTGCTCCTTTTATCATTTTTATATATCCTGTTTGTTTTGGATAGAGACTATTTTTGTTCTTTTTGTTGTTTATTTAATGATGCCTAAGTCGTATTCTAATGAGCTGTGCACAGATTCCCCCAAATAATGCCCAGCAGTAGTACATGAAAGCAGATACTTATACCTAAGTAATACATTGTCTTTTTCTGTTCAGTGTAATTAATGTTTTTATGGCATATGCACGACTATGTTGCTTGTGTATTTCCTAGAAAAAATGAGATCTCTTCCCCCTTTGGAAATGTGGCATTAGCCATTGACTTCTTTGGAAGTGAAGCCTTCCACTCCTGTTCCTGGTGGAATCTTAAAGCTGCTGTCTGGGTATAAACTAGAAGTGTCTGTCAGCATGTCCAGACTTAACAGGCTCTCATAGAGCTGCAAACCACACTTGCCTTCCTAATCCTTTTAGAAGGAGTAAGCTCTCTTTGCTACTGTTGACAAAAGTAATACAAATAATGGCAAACCTGACCACATGGGTACCAGTGGCTACAGACAGGATTTGTATTGTTCTGTGTGCTTTGTTAGGCACTCCTAGTGTACATAGCACAGATAGATAGCCTTTCATGACCCACAGACCAATTTAAAGGAAATGGATTCCAATCCCATCTTTATTTCTAGTCCTAAATGCCTTGCTAGCTTTTCTTCATACTGTAAGCAAGTTAATGGCAGCATAGGAAGCGTGAAAGATTGCTTAAGCAGAGATGCATCAAGAACTTGATTAAAAGCCACCCTTCTAACAGAAGGGCCAGCAATGTTTTCTGCTTTAATTTTAAAAAAGAGATAGTTACGCATTTTTCAACCACCTGAAACATCTCCATCATTTCTTTTGCTCCCCTGATGAAGCCTAGGCTGAAGAATCTAGATTAGCTCTTGGTACCACTTCACCCCGTTTTCAAAAGTAATATTATGTAAAGCAGATCTGAGTAATAATAAATTACTAGGGAAAAGAGAAATTTGTTGAGATTATCATAGCTCAGTTGCAGGTAGAACAGTTTTTCCAGACACAGTTTTGTGTCTGCTATCTTAAAAATGAGAAAAATTTCTCTGCAACTTAGCTCATGCTTCAAACTCTTCCTGCTGTATATCACCATGCTTGGTGTGGGATTTACAGCCAGGGATAACCAAACTTAGCTCCACCTGGTAATGGCAACATTGGTAACTTTAGGAGCCAGGGAGAAAAGATTGTGCAGAAAAGAGCTGCATTTCCATCTCCTCCATCCCTTAAAAGGTAACCTTAGATCTGAGCTGGATTCAGTGCTTTAAGCAGCAGCTATAGGTGTCTGTGTAAGAAGGATGGATTTTTGTGTGTGTGCAATTGGTTAGGAACCTATGTTATTGCTTGTGACTTTACTGATACAAATTGTCTTAATTAGGATATAGGTTGTGAGGTATCAGTGGTATCATTAAAGATTGATTAAAATACAAATATCTACTTAGGTCTAGCAGGATGTGGTGTTGAAGTGAGAGCAGAATTCAGATTCCCCTGGGTTTGCACTTTAAACAGTTTATCCTTCTGTGTGTTACAAAAACATTCTGTATCTTCGACCATAGATTAAAAATTTTCCTTGTCTCCTGGAGGCATCTATAGATGTCTGACTAGTTGTGGGATTTTTTTGTTTTTGTTTTTGGGGGTTTTTGTTTGTTTATTTGTTTGGTTTGGTCTGGTTTGATTTTTTTGTGGGGTTTTTGTTGGTGGTGGTTTTTGGGGTTTTTTTTTAGATTTTAAAGAAACTATGTGATGTTTTATTGTCCAATTTTTATTGTCCAGTGGTCAAATCTACTTGCCTGCCTAGCATGGATCTGGAGAGAGTCAAATTCACTGATAAGTCATTGAAATTGTTCTGGTGATCATGTAATGAAATGTCCTAATCATGTTAGAGAAAGAAAAACATAGGTGTAAGCCTAATAAGTATCCTTTGCTAAATTATGTGTGCTTTTTTAAAAAAATACATAGATTTATTTTTTTCCAAAATGAAGAGCTTTGCTAATTATAACCTTGCAGAATAAAGAAGACTGGGAAATAACAGAGAAATAAATCCTAAACTCTACTTCTGGCACTTACTCAAATGCTGAATTTTTATACACAGGATAAATAGGTAAACAGTAGGATCTGAACAAAAATTTCTTAGTTATTCACAGTGTAACATCTTTGTACTGTTGTTATTTTGGGCATATTTGGGGGCATTTTGAGTTTTTCATATAGTAATTAATTGAAAATAATTTGTTTTGTGAATTATTCTGTTTCACATTCTTTTTCATACTGAACCTTTCCTCTCAGTTGTTGTTCCTGGAACAAGTACAGCTTTTTTCATTAAAAAATTACTAACTAGATTTATATGCATAAGTGTTCTTGACTAATGCTGTTTAGTGCCTGAGAAAAGTGATGGGAGGATGAAGTGTCTGCATAATTAACCAGTTGTCTGGAGGGGATTATCCAGGAGTTCCTCAATTTATCTCAGTTCAAGGTTCCCTAAGCTAGCTAGTACATCTTGCAGTGTTATGGCAAAATTGGTGAAATTAATCTGAGGTCTCTCACAGACCAGCATTTAATCTCTTGTCAAGGATCTCTGATAGGTCGTCTTATCCCCTGAGGGATTGAAGGGGAAAGTATGTACATAATTGACCAGTCTTGCAGACACAATCATCAAGAAGTTGCATAATTTATTTCATGTCAGGGCACTCTGAGCTGAGTGCTTATCTACCACAGCTTACAGGGTTATGGCAAGATCAGTGAAATTATTCTTAAATCAGTCATAGGTCAGTGTTCAATCTAATGTCGAGGATCTTAAGCAGTACATGCAGTTACTACTCTGTGGCAGCATTTTCCAGTTGTGCAAATGCACTTCAAGGTGTTTGAGATGCTCACATATTAAGAATGCTTGGCATTGGGCTCCATTTATCACTTTTTTGATGAAACATGGAAAAATATCCTAATGTTGCATTTTCTAATTGCTTTAACAATTGCTGCCAAAAGTGTGGATGTCTCTTGGAGCATGACTGTCTGGACAGGGTGATGTGACCTTGAGTTTTTCAGTTTCTTTCAATCTTGCAAGAGATTGAGAGCAATCAAGAGTATGTGTTGCACTGAAACATCCTTTTTTCTAGATTAGTTCATTATATTTAAACACTTTGATTTAAATCAAAGTATGCCTGCTGTTTTTTGCTGGTTTAGTGTCATCTTCAGATGAATGCTTCATTGTGAAATGGACTGGCAAGTGCATGAATGTGCTTTTCTAAAGTTGTCAGCTCTGTGGAGATGTGCTTGACTGTAGAACAAAGTCTAATGTTGTAGCAGGATGTCATTTCATGTGCCCTGTGGTTGTGTAGGGGCCTCTGTAATATTCAACTTTAGTTCATTTAGCTTAGAATCTGTTAGATTACCCACACTGTTGTACTGTTCTAGTCAAAAGCACAATTTTAGTTTCCAGATGTTTTTGCCCACCCTTTGCTGTTTTTTCATATTAGCTATAATATTTTGTCATACCTTTTAAATAACACAAGCTCTTATACACTTTAGCATGTCAGTGGGATTGATTGCTGTTATGTAGTTGTACATAACTGCTTAGGTGTGCATAATTACAAAATTATCATTAGAAGAGCAAATAAAATAGAAAAAAAAGAGAAAAGAACCCCTCCAATCTGGCTCATAGCCATTCACCTTTCTATCCCTATATTGTTGGTTACCCTCATAAAAAGCCTGTAATAACTAGAGTTGAAATGCTACTAGAGTATGCTTTATTAAAAGTAAAAAAAAGTAATCATTGCATCTTTCTTTTTGTTCTTTTATTTATTTCTATCTTGAAAGCTAGGAATCTAACCTTGTTACCATCAAAAATTTAACCAATATAGAACACTTTAGGCAGTAGTTATTTTATTTCCTTATTATACCACTACCTTGATTCCCTGCTGGAGATCCTGATGGAAACTAGACTGAGACAGTTATTTTGTAATAAAGTGGTTGACTACAGTATGATATAGAAATAGAAGGCATTTCTGATTATTCAGTTTGAAGTCAATTATTTGAATCTAGAGTAAGAAGACTAAAGTGTTATCTGCGAAGACGAGAATTTGAACCTGCTTGCTACTTTTGGCATAAGATGAGGGTGGTAGCTATAGTTGACTTTAAATCATATAGTTTTGTTTAGTGAAAATGGAGTATGGAATCCAAAGTTTTTTATTTAAATTAATGTTAAACATTCGTTTTACTGCTTCTTCTAATTCTAATGTAGACAGAGAAGACTTATTCCAGCATGTTAGAGCTGTCATATTGGCTTTTGTTGTGAAAGATCACAATGGCATTTGAGTCTGTTTAATTAAAATCCTACTAACTTACATTGTTTCTATCCTTTCTTTTAGAGTAGCTCTGTATACATATGGAGAATTTTCACTTAATGTGTTTAAATGTGTTCACAAGTTTTATCCTACCCTAACCTTTAAGTTTCTTTTTTGTAGAAATATACTCATGTTGCATTATTCAATTTTATTTTTCATCTTTGGTCTTATGGTTATGGTTTTCATGATCTTGTTAACTTGCTAAATCAGATTCCTTCATCTGGCCATCTGGTGCATGGCACTACTGAAGGAGTTTTCTGTAAACCTAAATTGTTTTTTCCTTGAACTATTCTATTAAGATGTGCTGCAGCAATGTGTGGCTCATCTAACAACCAAAAAATATCTTCCAAGTATATATTAGCTATATCCTACATCTGAAATGGTAAACTTCATGGGGATTAACCCAACCTTATAACATTTTCTCTTCACTATTCTGGTCTAAAAGGAGTTTGTTTTATCTTAAAGTATGATCTAATGGAACTGAAGTGCTAACCATGCCTCAGTAATTCAAAATCACCAAGCTAAACACTAAGCATGAATTTATACCTCTGAACTATGGATTAAAATAAACCACAGATTTCTCGGCAACATAATCGGCTGATACTGATATAACCTAGAATATCCTTTCAGTTTCCATAGGAACAGATGATAGAATGTTTTGAATCTTGGAATAGCTAAAATGAATGTCTGACTTGAATATAGTTCACTTTTACTTTGCAGCTTGCAACCTCTGCATGTAAAGGCTAAAAATGTGCTTTAAGAGAGGAGGGTGAAATATTGGCATAACACATATTAAAGTGGTTTTAGGAGCAGTAGTAACAAAAATAATAAAAAATAGTATTGCAAATAAAAACAAGATGTTTCTATGCATAATTCTTTAGGTGTTAGCTCTGTATTTTATTATACAGGTAAAACAAGTGTTTTCGGTTCCATAGGGAAAGAGAACCATGAATTATTCCTTTGGGTTAATGGCTCATTTATTAAATGTTTTACAACAACAAAAAAATCTGTCTTGTTGGTCATGTCTAAATTTCATGTCCAGTCATTGTTTAATCTCACTGTATTACATTGTCTTACTTGTATTATCTGATTGAAATAATTTGTAGAACACCAGAAAACTTCATGTAGCCAGAAGGAAAAGATCAGCAAAGTTTAAATGGAATATGTGGTGTGTTATTTAGGTGACTATAGCAAAAAATGATTATTGAAGAACAGGCAAGGAAACACGCCAGCTGGAGTACCTGTTTTATTAGATGTTTGACATCGTTTTAACAGGTCATGTTACTACATCAGAGGAGATGTGCTTTGAGTGTAAAAACATTAGCAATATTTATTTATTTATCTCTTTGCGATAAATGGATATGTAACTACAATATTGATGTAGAGAGAAAATATGGAGATCTTGTTAACAAACCTTTAGGAGTCTGAGTGCCCATAACCTGAAGCATTGTGCATACAGGTAGAAATGATAGTGTGTGACTGATTGTTCAGTATTGGGGCTCTTTTAATTTTTTTGTACCTCATTTAAGGTACATGTTCTCCATTTAAAATACTTGATGCTTAAACATTTTGTATGAGGAAATCAGGATGGTGCTGAAAATAAAATTTAAAAAAAAGGAAAGAAGGAAAATGTCAAAGAGGTAATGTGTTATGATAGTTTCTCTTTTCAGTGAAACACGTTTTTGAAAGAATGGAGCTGCACTGTGCTAAGATAGTTCAAATAGTAACTTTTTTCAAGTATCTGTATTCCAAGACTATTTTAACTACCATTAATATGGAAGATTGTGAGAGCTGTAGTTATTGGAACATATGGGCAAGTTCAATAGCAACATTTTGAAATTAGAAGGATTTTAAAATAACAGTAATATCTAAGGCTTTCCTACTCAGTATTAGAATATTATTTGCTGTTGTAAATGTGTGGAAGACCCTCTGTCACATGTTACTTTCTGAACTTTTTTGATTCTTTTTCATGAATTATTTAATTTGCAATTTTGCAACATCCTTTAGAAAATTACTCATGAAGTGTGGAGTAAGTGTTTTAGGCAAGTATTAGCAAACCTCATTCCACAAGTGGGTAGATACAAAGAAGTTCTGAGTGACAAGAAGTAAGCAGGTAGGTTCTTAACAAGTATTTGAGTTTGCAAGTTTCTATGCATTAATGATTAGACAACGCTGGCCCTTTTTTACAACACTGGCCTTGTTTCATGAAAATGCTTTTTTCGCCTGTATGAAAATAACTTTTTTTTCTTAAATACTGGAAGCTTCTATTTTCTCACCCAGTAATGTCTTCAACTGTAATTATTTATTTGTTGAAATATTTCCAAGTCAAGTAGAAAAACCATTGTAAAATGAATGTAAGTTTTAGATCTTTAATTTATGCTCAGCAGGAAGTTTTCAGGTGTGGAGTTGAGCACAGGGGACTCACTAATTGGGGATGGAGGGCCCCTTGCCTTCCATCCACCACCTTTCCCAGTTATCAGCTCTTGCTGGGAGTCTCCAGCTCTGGCTGTCCCATGGCCATGCAGCTGTGCAGAAGTCTCACCTGCATTTCACTCCACAGCCAGTTCTGATGAACTCCTGCAACATTCGGGATCAGGTTCAGGCCTTAAAAACATGAAGATTTTTTATGTACTAGATATTGAAATTATGAAGTGTCTTAGCAGAACAAACAAAATGCACAGGCTTTCCTTTTTGTGATGAGGTAGTATGGGGAAGTATGTTATATTAGATACAATTGTTTTGTAAAACCTTCAAATTCGGTTAGTTTGAGGTTAGAGAACATTTTTTCCTGTCCTTTGGATTTTTGTTTTCTTCAAATCATATTAAAGCAGAGAACTGAGATATGAAGTGGTCATTGTTTCCCAGATTTGGATCATCAGAATGTCTCCAGTGGAGTGGTGGCAATGGCACAGCTTCCTCTGCAGCACCCCATGTCCATGGTTAGGGCATACATCTGTGCTGCCTTCCTCCATCCTTCACTGGATCCCATTACACTGCCTTTCCCTGGGTTTCAAAATGCCGTCAAAAACATCCAAAGTCCTCTCCCAATGGGCATCTTGCTGTATTACCTCTGTTGATTTCCAGTCTGTGACCCCAGCTGAGCCTACCAGCTTCTTCTGAGAGCCCTATATTTGTATCTGAGAGCCCTGTATTTCTGTCTGAGAGCCCTATATTTGTGTCTGAGAGCCCTGTATTTCTGTCTGAGAGCCCTGTGTTTGTAACTGAGAGCCCTATATTTGTATCTGAGAGCCCTGTATTTGTATCTGAGAGCAGTGTATTTCTATCTGAGAGCCCTATATTTGTATGTGAGAGCCCTGTATTTGTATCTGAGAGCCGTGTATTTGTATGTGAGAGTCCTGTATTTGTATCTGAGAGCCGTGTATTTCTATCTGAGAGCCGTGTATTTGTATGTGAGAGCCCTGTATTTCTATCTGAGAGCCCTATATTTGTATGTGAGAGCCCTGTATTTGTATCTGAGAGCCGTGTATTTCTATCTGAGAGCCGTGTATTTGTATGTGAGAGCCCTGTATTTGTATCTGAGAGCCCTGTATTTGTATGTGAGAGCCCTGTATTTATATCTGAGAGCCGTGTATTTGTATGTGAGAGCCCTGTATTTGTATCTGAGAGCCGTGTATTTGTATGTGAGAGTCCTGTATTTGTATCTGAGAGCCCTATATTTGTATGTGAGAGCCCTGTATTTGTGTCTGAAATGCTGCTGCAGATCTGCCCATGGCCCCGGTGAGCCCAGCAGAGCTGGGAACTGCCACCTCCTTTGCTGTCAGTGTCCCCTGCAGCTGCTGGGGAGGTGTTGGCTCAGGGCCTTGGGTGCTTGGCCAAGGGTGTGATATTTCTTGTTGATCTGTTAGCACTCCTGACTGTTAATTGTACGTTTGCTGGACACATGTTCCACAGAGTAGTCTGCAATGCAGACAGCCCCAGTGAGATGTTGTCAGCAGCAAATGGAGCATGAAACATTTGCTTTTCCCTTCCCTCAGTGGCAGGTAGTACACCGTGGTGTAAGGAATTCATAATTAGCTGGCATTAGGCACAGACTCAAATGTACTGCCTTTAAGCAAATATTAAAAACAGAAGAAAGCAAGAGACTGCATTTTGAGGAGAAACCTGCTTGGACAGACACATGTATATTTAATCAGTCTTCAATAATTCATGTAATATTAATGTGAAGCATATGGTAATACAAGTGTTTAGTAAAATGGTTTTGGCTGAAATTTTAATATGTAATTGGGAGTTGTTGATTTTTATATCTTAAAATTCTTGGGAAAAGGTAGAATTAGCTTAAGTAAATTATTTAATATTACTTCAACTATGTGTGTTACACATATTTAACTTAAAATAGTTTAGTCCTTAAAGTCACTAAGCTTCTTTAACTAAAAATTGTGTTTGATTTTGCTCAGTAATTTTGTGCCATGACCTCTTTCAGTGCCTTTCCCAGAGAATCCATCACTATCTAAACTGTCATTTTTACCTTTACTGGTTTTCTTACGACTGCTTTATGTTTGGTAGTCTGATTTTTTTTTAAAAAAGACAGCTGCAACAAATAGCATAAAATACAGATTAATGTTATAAAAACAGAAAAAAAAAAGGGAGACACATTGGTGTTGCTGCATAGTTTTCTAACTGTTTCATAACAGTTTATATGATAGTGATACTTCATTGAAATTATGAAGTTAAATCTGTATGTTTCTACTTGACCTTGTTTCGTAATGCAATAAAATTCATCAAGTTTTCATTTAAGGGACAAATTTTGATAGCAACTCTTTTGCAAGCTTTTTAACCAAACGTGGTATTTCTTTGTGTACAATAAAGATTGTTTGGGCAATTACTTGAATAATCAGTAATTTACATCTTGAAGCAGGCCCAGCATTTCTGCTGGGTAAACATTTTGGAACCGCAGAAGAAAGGGAAACATAGTCATCTTTGGAGACATCTCATGCAAAAAATCCAGATGTGCTGGTTCACCTCATTCATTTTTCAGAGCTGTAGTTTTTCCTCATACACGATAGGCTTTCCAGAATGAAAGGCTTGTACAAGAGGAGGGAGTGATGAATTCCTCAGTGAATGCTGTTGGGACAATGGGACTACTCAGGAAGCACCTGGCATTAATAGAGATAACATAGTAGCAGAAATAGTCATGAGAGTGTGTTATCTAATCTAGGCAGAATTAGTTCATGCCAAAATCTGTGCCTTGTTCTGTTGCCTGAGCCATGCTGAGGCTGCACTGCTGTTCTGCCTCTGTTGCTCTGATGGAACAGCAGCATGTCCATGATTCATCCTACTGCTCTTGGTCACAGAGCACACATGTAACAGGGTGCTGGGTGCTGATACACAGTGCCTCTCCAGGGCTCAGATGCAGCTTTGTGCAAGTCTTCTCCTCCAAGAGTGGGAAGGAAGGGAGGGTCAAAGATTAACTCCTTTCAGTCTTTTCCCCTCCCTCCTCCAGCACTGTATATGAGCAAAGCTAAAATCCATATGCATATGGGAAGGAATGTTATGTTGTAGTAGGAGTTACCAGCAAGGAGGATGGGAGGGTGCCATATGTTCTCCTGCACTGCAGGTTTTACGCTTTCCTGGAGATTTGTTCTAAAATCCTGTTGATTTCATGTAAAAAAATTTACATGTCTTTTGTACTTGATCAGTATTATAGAAGATCTGGCTTTTCCTGCTTAGTGTTGTTATCCTTTTGTTTATTGGGATGTAAGTATTGACTTACTTGAGAAAAGCCTGAGACACCTTGTTCCTTGCTTTTAATGTTAGATGAAAGATTTTCCTGAATTCAGATCTAGGTCAGCATTAATTATTACTGTTGGGGTTTTTGTGTACTGCATATTGAAAACCACAGTCCTCAAGCACACATGTTTCACCCGGTAGAAACTTGTGGTATGACAATGTTGGTTGCTTTTTGCTGCAGGTTTGTGTTTTTTTCTGCCAGAGGAGCTGTTAATGCGTGAGGCTTTTTCATTGTCTTTCTACTTGACTCTTGTTTTATCCCCCTTTAAAATGCTCCCTAGGAATCTGAATTTCAAAATTGTCTGTGAGTAAATACAAGCAACCTTTCCACAGACTTAAGACTTTTTCATTTGCTGTGCAGCCACAGCCTATTATTATATCCTTCTGGGGAATTCACTCCCCTTGATTTGGAATCAGCATTCTGCCACACCTTAGAATTAAATTTAATCAACCTCATGATCAAGGATATTTTTCTCCTTAATAGAAAATCTCATTCTTCATAGAGACCCTCTGACAGTGTTTTCATATGCAGCGCAGTGGGAAAGCATCACTTACCAAGTATATGTTGCTTCAATGCAGGTTAGAAGAATAAAATAATAAAATTAATAAATTCACAGAGTTCTACAGTGAGCTAAGAAATCCTGTGCTGGTGTAGTCTGACTTGTATAGTGCCGGACACAGACTTAAATTCATCAGACAGGAGCTGTAAGGTGTAAAGAATAACAAGTATTATGAGCTGGAAATTATATTCTAAAGCAAGGGATCTGGTAATTAGTTAACTTTCATTGGTCTGAACAGTATTGAATCTTAAATTGTACAGTAAATAAAATAGTCATTGCTCTGAGATTTGACATGGCAAAACTGCTGACAAAAATAAAGAGGATCATTGAAGTAATGGCCTGTAAGAAGTAAACATCTGAAAACTGATCTTTAATATTATTTTTAAGTGGAGACTTGTTAATAAGGAGATCTACATTTATATTTTATATTCTCTATTCAGTTTATAAATTTTACAATTTTATAGAATATCTTTAGGATTTTCTTTTCAGAAAATATAAAATTTAACATAGTTTTTAGTTCTGTTCAGAGGTTTTCATTATTAATTATAGGACAAGTGATAAAAACTTTAAAAAAAAAAAGTTAGACTTCAACTAGATCTCGCATTAGTTTTTTAATCCACAACTGAAATCTTTTTCCCTACACTGAGAGTACCTCATACTTTGTGCCTTGATGTGGTGGTATGTGGAAGAGTGAACTTAATCCTACATCTTGATAAGAAACTGCACCTACATATAATTTCTTTTGCACATTAAACTTCTCCTGTAAAGACTTTTTCCATTGCATCTGTATACAATTTTTATGAACAAGTGATTCACTCCTTTTTTGCTTGAAACCTATACTAGTAAATAAAACGTGCCTCAGGGAAAAGTGCTGAATGTTCTGAAACACTTTTTTTTTTTTTTTTACACATTATACTATTATCTATTCCAGTTTCTATTAGAAATTTTTCCATACCACACTTATTTATATTTCATGGTAGTTAAGTTCACACTTTATATGTCATTCATATGAGAGAAAATGCTAGGGGGATAACAGCTGAATTTTAATAATGGATGAGGAATTACTTAGTTGCAGTAGTTTTCCTAAGGCCCTTTTAGTTAAGGATCTCTGTCAACAATCCCTTTGAATCTTTTATATATACTGAAGGTTTTTACCTTGGCTGTGAGTATTCAGAGGAGGTCTGGTAAAGCTGATAATACTACTCAAGTGCTCATTTCTACCTCTATGTTTGTGGCTTTCTTGGAATCTAGGAGTAGCTGGGATAAATTAAAGTTAAGATTCTAATTTTTGTCCTTACCTTGTTCATTAGACCCAAGTTGTTCTTTGATGTCAAATAGCTCATCTCTTCTGTAGACAAAACCTGCTGTTCCTACAAGTAGAGACTTTGACATAGAATTCATGAAAACATGTAATAGTGTGGAATTGTACATGTGTGCTAAGAATATTATTATAACTGAGAATTTATTGAATTTTATCTCTGAGGATTATTATTATTGTTCTGAAGTCACAGAGTTCTCACACTAACTAGTGTCGTTGAAGAGCCCTTCCAACCCAAGCTGTTCTGTGCTACATTTTACAGCATTTATGCAGCAACATCACACATGGAGCTTAGACTGGAGCAGTACTGTTGAGAGGCAGCCTTTTTGTATTCCCCTGAGCTGGGATAAAATTAAACACCTGGGATACAGGAACTTCATTTATGTTTTCAATTAATTTAATTATGTTTTCCAATTTCTGGGTTGGGTTTTTTTTTTTTTTTTTTTTTTCCTAATATATAGGAGCCAGAGACACCTCATGGTTATTGTGAATGGCATTCATCTTCCATGTGCCTTAATATGACATTTCATGTCCAGGCTACAGTGTCTTTGCTTTGTGAATTCTAAACCTGTCCACCTGTATAAATTGTGTACCATGATGGTTTGCTATCCTCTCTTCTGCCTTTTTTGGGTCCATGAGAATGTTGAATAGAGCCAGAATTAGGGCAGTCAATGAGACAAAGGTGTTGGAGTGTCATGTGCTTGGGTTATCCCACCCTATTCTTTATGTTCTTTGTTAGACCATGTTTGCTTGGCTTACTTAGGAAAGTCACTTAAAATAGTGTCAGGCTTGCGTCAACTCAAAACATGTTCCATCTCCTATTCAAAGGTACATTTTCTCTGTCACAGAAATAAATTACTTTGGTTTGGCATGAGTTGTTTCTGACAAAGCCGTCTTGGCCATTATTTAGCACCATATTAAAAATTCCTTGTGCATATCAAAAGGTAATTTAGCTGTGCAGTGAAATGTAAGTAAGTTATTACTTTGTGGCAATAAGACTTAAAATATTACTTTGCTATTTGATGGTCCAGTTTTGAAGAACAGAAATGTATGAGATACTAATTTCAGAATTTCAGACTGTGCAGCATACCTCCAGTGTTACTGACTTTTTAATAGGAGAGCTTTAAACTCCTTCATGTATTGTTTGCATTTCAACTCAAATTTCTGGGAATTTTCTCACATAGATTGGTAATTAAGGTACTTTCTGGACGTAATTAATGCAGCATATTGTAATTAATGAACTTGCAATTGCAAAATGTACATGTATTGTTAAAGTACTACAACTTGGATAATGAAAACATTTACAACCTGTATCATTCATGGAAAACAATAGTACTCCTTAATATAATTTGCAGTGAACTCCTTTTCTCCTTCTTCAGCCCCCACTGCTGATAGTTATTTTAAGATCAGAATTAACACTTACGTATATACAGCTCCTGTAAATCAGATAGATTTTAAAAAGTACATTTTTGACAATACTGAAGCTAAAATACCTGTTCTAGGGTGGGTCACACATCAACTGTAAATATCTGGCAGAATTCTTCTGTGATAAAGTGTTTATGAAAAGACTTATGATTATGAAAGCTTATTATTCTAATAATTCCAGATTTTTACTTCTGTATGTAGCTGCACACATCCATTTAAGAGGTAGGAACAGACGTTTTTGTGGGCTACTAATGTTGATTCTCTTGACAGCCAAATGAGATGATGAAATGGGACTAACATCATTTACTCTGAAACATTTTTTAAAAATTCACATAGTTGAAGACAGTTTCCGACCAGCTGTTAAATTAGATGTTAAAGTGTGGGCATCTGAAAGTTTCATGTTACCTTTCATCCCCTCTGTTCTCTTCCCCAGATGCTGGAGAAAATACATCTGCTTTTCAAAAAAACCAAAATAGAAGGATATAGAAAATATTAATGTAATTATGTAAATTTGGAATATGGCCAGATTCACAATACTCTAAACTGTGCTCATTCTCTCTCAGTAATAAGATATAGAAGATCACAAGAAATGTTAGGAATATAAACCCACTGTCACCAGAATAAATATTTAAACACTGAGGTTATTTAGTATATAAAGTAAAAAAGTTGTGCAAATATGTAAGCATATAAGACAGTGACTGATACAGAGAAGAGAAAACTGAGTCCTTTGCAGTTCTCTAACCAGGTCACACACTTGTTTACCAACAGAGGGTTTCAGGGTAGTAAACAGTTTCTACAACATGTTTCATACAAGAGTCAAGTTAGAAAAATTATTTGTTGAATATTAACTTTAAACTGACGAAGGTGCTGATACAGAACTTCTCTGAAAAAGTCACATTTAAAACATAAATTTTGAGACTGTAATGTGTGTCATTTATGGACAGTATTTACATTTAACATCTGAGAAATCTCTGAAGAGGTCTCTGTGTCTCACACAAGGTGCAGGCATTTGTCTCTCTGAAGAAAGATGGAACTTTGTGACTTAGTTTTCAGCATTATTTCACACTCAATTTAACATAATATCACTGGTGTGTTGTAGAGTCTTGACAATACAGTCAAGACTCCTTGTCATGAGGAGCTTTGGTGAATAATTTTACAGTTAATTTTAAAAATAAATTACACTCAGTCATGATACTCATGTGTTCTGCTTTCTCAGTAATGCCAGAGAATGCAAAAAGAGAGTAACAAAAATTGCATTGCATTATTTTTGTATTAAATGTTAGTGGAAAAATTGTTAACTGCTAGCAACTTCTTTTCTTGTGAGAATATTAGACTGCATGTGCCTGCATTTAGGAAAGAGGATGTGCTAGGATGTGTTTAGTTTTTTGAAAAGAGCAAAGTCCTGAAAGTCCAAGTGGTGTTAATGAGTAAGGTATTTGCATGGAAGTATTCTTGTATATGCTGCAATTCTTTTTTTTTTCCCAAGGAGATCTTCAACAACATTTCAGTGCTTATTACCTGTTTCACAGGCATTGAAGGCCTTTACAACAGTGTGAAGGCGTATTTGTATATGACAGCTAGTTAGGCTGGAGCAGAGGAATGGACTTTTATCAGGAGTTTATAAAGGTCTGATTTGCTAACTTCTGACATTTATTACATAAGATAACAATATTTTAACAATGGCATTATGTTCAAATTAAAACTCTGTTATACTTTAATATATCCATAATGTCAAGACTTGGCTGGCATACATGTTGTCAAAGAGGTCAGTAAAAAATTACTTTTTGGTATAGCTAAGTGTGCAGTTTAACTAAGTAATGTGGTAATTCTGTTACATTCTTCAAGTGGGCTCCCTGTCTTAAGTAACTCTCATTGTGGACTCAGATAAATAGAGAAGCTCTTAAGTTTTCAAATTTGAGTTCTGAAATTCATATCTTCTTGCCAGATTTGTTCACATGAAAAATAAGCATTAAAAGACAGTTAAATGTGTGCATAAATGTAATATTCATCCTTGTTTGCTGACTGCTGCAAGTTAACTTCAACAGTGTGCTTATATATGACATAAGTGATGTCACAATGTTTATCCAAATGACATTGTCACAGGAAATAGCTATTATTAGCCAAAATGTTTCCCTTTTAGGAATCCTTTCAAACTTGATCTGCCTCTTTGAGTTTATTTTGATACAAGTCCCTGAAAAGGTCATGCCCTTTTGTGACAAAATCTTTTGCCTCTCTTTTTTTTTTTTTTTTTTTTTTTCTTGAAAAAGCAAGCAACAACACTTGAACATAATTAGATCCTCTGTCTTGCAAATGACCCAGACAAGTATTTATCACCCAAGAAAGTTCCTGATCTAGAGTTTTTGTAAAAGTGATATCATATTAGGTGTCAGAACAATTCCACAAAGTTCAGAGGTGTTCTGAGGAATTGTAAGAACATTTGTATAGGGTTAAGCTAGGGTTCATTTAGCTTGACTCCAGCGATATGGAGCTCTCAAGTCAGAAATTCCTGCAAGAATCAAAAATCTGTATGGGAAACATAGAGTGTTGTGGTTGTTTTTGTTGGGATAGGTTATCTGACAGAGTGAAGTATAGGCATATAGATATTCTTTTGTCTCTAACCATATAATAGAATGAATCTGACTGAACAGATGCAAATTTTTTTACATGAGGTATAGATGTTTTTTGTACCTTCTTGAACCCTTTTAAACCTTTTAAATGCAATGTTAAGACTTAAAACATATATTAGAGACAAGGCTTAGCACTGAAAATGCTGGGTTTAGTTTTCTTTAATGAAAAGCATCTAGTATTTTAGGGTGTAAATCCATGTTTAAATTACATCTCCTTGGGGAGTCATCTTAATGCCTGCTGATTAAATTCAGTACTTTAGTGATGCTGGAGCCAATCAAGAGCATTTTTTACAAGACTTGTTCAATCATCATCATCCCTGCCGGGTGAAAGATGATACCTTATATAGTACAGTTACCATACTAGGTCAGGATTAGAGTTAGGCCTTCAATACTCTTTGCCAGTTTGGAGTGGATGCATAGGACTGTGTAGCACTTAGGCCTGGGAAAGAAACTGATGTATTTTGGGGTTTTTTCTTACATTATAAAATCATCCTTTGATCCCTTAGAAGGTTAAAAGAATATTTAATTGCCCTTGAGATTTTGTATGCAGACAGACACAAGCATTTTCACTGATGTAATGATTCAACAAGCAAAGTTCAAATGATCAATAAGAAACCATAATTTCTGCAATGCTGCTATGTTCTTTGTCAGCAAACAAGGAGGGTGAACAAGGATTCATCATCTCTAGAGACACAGCACAAGTCAATAAGGCAAGTGAAGGATTCAGAGCACAGGAACCCTTGCCATAGCTTAAGTTTGGAAAAAAAAAATTTGAAAATTGTACTGTATCATTCTAGAATGGTATATTTTTGAAAGCTTTGCAGATTGTGTACTTTGTCACTTCAAAATAAACCCTTTAAAATTTTTTTTCTTTTTCTCTGACACTCCATTTTAAATCACAGGAGTGAACAGAAATGCCAGCAATTTAGTATATTTTGCTAAAAGAACCCTCTCCAGGGAAGAGGCTCATGAACCAGGATTTAATTCAGAAAAGAAAACAAGTCTAAATTACTATAATCAGTGAATTTTTGGTCAGATCGATGATAAAGAGCTGATCCTCTAGAGCTTTAATATTTGTATCAGTGTCAGTAAGGATATTAAGGGTCTGATGGGTAAAGACTAAGCAAAATATCTGAAGCCTTCTTGATGACAACTGCCCATTAGTAACAAATATACATAATTTTATTCCAACTGGCAAATCATTGCTTCTGAGCATGTGAATGATGTGGTAATATTTTTCTCCAGGCTTAGTCTGTAGATAGAAGACCTGTAGGAGAAATACCCATTTTTAAATCAAAATCTGGATCTAGAATCTATCAAAAGGGTCAGCTGGGGTTGTTGGGAAGCTGTGGGAGATTGCTGATGATAGCATGGTTACAGTGTGTTACTGCCCTCTGTAAGGTAGAGGTTAGAGGGATGTAGTGTTTGTGTGACAATGAAACCTTTATCTGCCCATTAATCTTTCAACTTGAAAAGCTAAACTGTATATAGTTGTTTATTTGGCTTAAAGCTACCTCCGTGTTTCTGCATAGAATGAGATGTTACAAGACAGCTTGCTGAGGAGTGGCAAAAAGCTGACATGTTTCTACAGTTCATTTATTCTGTATGTTCTGTATAGCTCATAGAGCAGTCTTCCTATCTTGACCCTTTCACAGCTTGTTGTGTGAAAACAAGCTTTGTGATTGTGTTTTGGTGTTAAATAGTTGGTAGTTGCTTTTCAGTAAACCTCTTGTGTTATAAATATTCTGAATTTGTCTCAGTTGTTCTGATAGTAGACCAACTGGTGCTGGAGTCAGAACTCCTAATGGAATGTTTATTATTTCTTGTAATTGTTCAAAGTTTATGACTATACCACATATTTCCACCCCTAAAGAACTAATTGTGCAAAAGGAATGCTCACTAGCAAACCTTTTAGTGGGCTGTGCTTAACCATGCTGTGTTAACAGCTGTTTAAGTGATTCAGCTGCTGATGATTTTTGTGTAGACCTTTCCCTCTAGAATTCTGCCAAAACATAATACTTCGACACAACTTTAGAATACTCTGGCTGCTGTTTGCTTATTATTTGGCTAGATCTAACTTCAGAGAAATTCACTTAGGCCACCTTTGAGATTGCTTCTTCCTGGCCAAAAAAACCCCAAGTTGTACCTTGGAGAAGAATATTACTCACGATCTGCTGCAGGAAGATTATCTTGAGTCTGAGTACTGATTTAACTACTGCTCTACCACAGACCTGCACGTGGTATGAGTATGTGGAAAGCAAAACAGAGATGCCTATTTTCTCAAAATCTGCAATAGAAAATTTGTGAAATGCATGGTTTCACGTATATACACACATGAAGGCTAAAAAGATCCACTAAAACTGTAGTACTCTCATATTTTCATATTTTGGACCTTTCCACCTGTTATTCACTACTGCTGTAGACTTTCTCAAGGAGGCATCTTTTTTTTACATGGCCTTCAGAAATATTTCATAGTACACTCTCTTTGGAATTCATTGCCTTTTGAAGAAATGTTGGTAAGAAATGAAGACTATAATTAAAAAAGTAATCTTGAATTTTCACTTACCTTTAATTTTCACTTGAATAATTAGGAGTTGTTTTGTACCTGTTGTTTATTTTTTAGTAAAAATAAACTAGAGGAGAGAGAAGGCAAGGAAGGTAAAAATAGCTGAAGGTGGAGTTGAATATAATCTGTGGTTATAGTGAATAGCTCTAGAAGGCTTTTCAGTGGAAAAAGGCCAATTTTTATTCCCAAGGAATAAAGCACATAGCTTGTATTTAATTTTGTGGTAAGTATTTATGTTATTTGTGTTAATCCAGCCCTGTAACAAGTATCAATGTGTCATCAGAATTACTACATAAATTACAATTTTTTTTCCTTTTTCTATCAAGCCAAGGAGAGAATAAGGCATTCTTTTTACCTTTTCTCAAGCTGTTGCTCATCTCTTTCAGTTTGCCTTTCAGGATGCTGCTGTTTGCTTCCTCCTTCCCAGCTGTTCTCTAGAAGATTCAGGACTGAAGCCAATTCATTTGCTTTCCTACTTTATTACCAAAAATGGCAAAATTTTGCCAATGTTGTCATTTTCCCATCTCAATAATAGATAATAAAGTTGCACATGGGAGTTTTTGCATATCTTCAATTTTTTGAGTGTGGGTGGAATACTATTTCAGGCTCTTACTCTGAAATGCTAAAACATGAAAGACTGTATTATAGTTTTTTTTTCCATGATAACCAATATTTTTAGCTTATTTCTGATTCATCTGAATCTGAGATAAGATATCAAAGGCACAGATACAATGCTTTAAACACCTTGGGAAGACAGTGTTTCAGACACTTGCTGGGTAGAGAAGAGGGGACAACCCTCCCTAAATTCTTGGAAGTGTGTGGGTTTTATTTTTGCATTTTACCATAGGACGAAGTTTCTTGACATCAACTGTAATTGAGTTTGATAGGAGCTAGTGTGAAAGACAAATTCTCTTGAATTTAAGGACATCTAAATGCCTTATTGGACAGCATATTTTGGTTTTGTTGCATTTTAAAATGCTGTGTAGCTTTATTTAAAAAACGCTTGGGCAAAAATTTTTTTAAAGACTAATGAAGAGCAAAAACCTCTTCAGAACTTTATATAATATCCAGGGCCAGATACAGACATTGTAAGGAATTACTAACATTGCTTAAGTGGAAGTAGTAATTTCTGTCACACCTTATTACTGATGTGAAGGGATCTGTAATCTTCACCTGCTCTAACTAATGAAATTTCTAATGAAATCATATGGCTAACACCATTCTTCCTTTAGTTTGTCTCCATTCTTATTAATGGAAACATAGGTGGCCATCAAACAGTTTTGCTTAAGAAAGACTTTGAATTGTGAGTTACTATAGATTTTAAGGTGAAAAGGGAGCATGGTATATATGACTCAAGAATCAGTATGAGTATATACATTAATCTCTAATGTAAGTAAGATTGTGTAATCTTTAAGAGCTGAAGAACATTTTGTAGAGGAGATGGAATTTCATTTAAAGAATTAAAAACACCCAAAAAGATTAGCTAACTTATCCATGAATGTATCTGTTAGGTGAATTGGTTTTTTGAGGGAGAAGATGTACTCTTGAAAAATGCAATGCTAATGTTTCAACAGATAGCAAAGCAATTTTTCAATATTATAGTCAATGTAAGCAAGTGTAGATGCATGTGGGACAATACCTGTGTACAGGTACTGTACAGACATGCAATGGCAGGATTTTTAGGATCATCAGCTGGAGGAGGTGCTGGTTTCACAGCAGCAGCAGTTGATTTTCTGACCTGGCTATCACTGTAAAAAAGAGCTGAGCTGCTTCCTACAGGAGATTAATTGCCCAATTTTCATTTATTACTGTGGGCATTCTTGAATTCTTTTACATTTTCTCTGTGCATATCATCTTCCTTAGAATAATCAAAATCAATTAAAGCAGTCAGTGATGAAAATCTGAAAGCTGAGGGTTATTATAATGATTAGCAGCAATATGGGATATTAGATGATGGGTGACAGAAGTCCAAAATTAAACATATTAATAGAACAACTCTTGAAGTGTTCTTTTACCACTAAGCAGTCATGTTAGTGGGGAGTGTCAGCAAGTAGAAGTTAGGCTAATTGGGAGTAAGTACAGCACCTGTAATTTTGGAGCACATCATGAAGGGTAAAATAATCTTTCAAATACTTCTCTTGGCATTCCCAGTCATGTTGCTGTATTAATATTTTATGGTTCTGAAAGCAAATGTCTTTCTAAATAACAAATCTTTTGGCCTTCCAAATGTATTGATTGAATTTAAGTTTTCTTTCCAACATCTCTGTTAAAATACAGTAGATACTATTTTAAAATGGTAATGTGTCACAGGAATATGTAATACTAGAAGAAGACTTGTGCCGACTGACAGTTAAAGATTTAACCATTGTTTCTAGAGCTCTTCAGCTACCACCTTAAAAGGCAAATTTTAGAGGCTATCTAGTTTGGATTTCAAAAAGGAATTGGATGCTGAAAAAGTGTACGTAACTTTCTCCTGGAAAAGGGAAATAATTTTTTGGTAATTTCATGCAGTGTTCAAAAGAGAATGTTCTCTTTCCACAGAATATTGCACCTCAACATAGTCCTCTGGGTTACATTTTAAGCAGCTGATACCTGTGCTTAGGATGATGAGCTGTGGTGGAAGTCAGTGTTTAGTCTGCAAGCCACAAGTAGCCCCTGGGGACAGTGGCCCACACTGGTGTGTGGCTCTGAGAGCTCCCAGTGTGCCAGGCCGTGGGCAAGGGCTCTGCTTCCTGTGGCAAGTACCTTCCACGATGCTCCCCCAACACATTCCTGTGCACGTGCCTTAAAATTGTTGGTGTATGAAGATAGCCCACATTCACACACTCTTGGTGTCCCATCATTCCTGATAACCACACGTGTGCTGAGTCAGCTCATGGCCAGCACAGGCTTCTCAAGAGTGAGTTTTGTCAGACCAGCTTAGTTTCCTTCTTTTGAAGGGTGTTTGGTTTAGTGGATGGAGGTGTGAAAGGAGGGGCCTGATATTTTGTCTGTAATACTTATTTACCCGTGGTATTTTCAAATTCAAACTGAGGAAGGATAACCTAGATACAATAATAGTAAGGATAATCTTAAACTGTTGCAAGATCAATGCAGAAGTTTGGGGAGCCATACATGGTGTTGATTTTCTTCCAATATGGAAGAATTGTGTCCAGTGAAGTTCTGCAGGGATTTGCCCCAAGGCTAGCACTATTCAGTGCTTGCATTAATGGTCTGGATGATGGAATATAGAATATACTTATTAAATTTGCTGGCTACACTCGTGTAAGAAGGATTAAGAGGTCTTGTAAGGACAGAATTAGAATGATCTTGTGAAATAGATTTGAAAAAAATAGGATGCTGTTATAAAGGAACAGTGTAAAGTACTGCCTGAAGAAAAGGAGCAAGGGAAGAAAAGCATGGCTATTTGCAGAAACAGCTGTGTGGATAGGAGACCTGGAGAAGGGGATTTCAAAGTGATAGTGGATTACAAGCTAAATGGCCGCCATGTCAAGTATACGAAGGAGAAAAATACTGTACTAGGAGGTGTAAATGAAAGTATACCTGGAGTAATCTCTTTAAGCAGTAGAGCAACCTTTATACTCTAGCCCTGGGGTTCTAGTAGTGAATTCAACATGTCAAGAAGGATATGGACTAACCTAAGAGGTAGTCAAGTGAGGAGTGATGAAAACTGGATTTATGAATAACAGTTTGGGTAAATTTCTGCCAGATGGTTTGTATTTTTATCTACAGATAATGGTTGTTTTATGGAAGAAAAGTAGACTTGAACTCCTAAAGGTCTTTTCAATCTGTGTGGTAAATTTAGGCATGGTGTCCTGTAACTGATGCTAGAACTGATCATCCAACTCCCTGATTGCTGTGGGTGCTCAAATAAACTCAGCTGAGGCCCAGCCTCATTATACCCTAGTGCCAATTCTGCAGCAAGGGTCACATCTCTGACACACACAGCACCACTTGTGTGTGTGCTGTAGTCTTTTCATAGGGTAGGGAATATGGCCTGTGGCCCTTTGCACCTGCACAAAGGCAAGTGGCCTCCTCAGCCAGAAGGGTTGGGCATCCCTGCATTTACTTTATGATTGACAAGACACTCACATTTTTAATGCATTTCAAATTCCACTAATGGAAAATATTTGCTGCTGTAAACAAAGTGAATCACCATGTTGATAATTTGATACTGTATTTCACACACTGAAAAGTTTGTAAATCCATTGGCACACTACTTGATAGGGTTGAAGGCATTCAATACCAACATTTTGCTCTCTGATGTATATAGAGAGCATGCTTTGCAAGTGACAAAAAGAAAAAAAAAGCAGGAATCTTTGTGGTTTGTCAGAATGCGGAAGACAAAGAAACCTTAAAAAAAAATTGATGAAGGAAAAAAAGTATCAGGTTTCAAATTAGGAAAGCAAAAATTGTGAGATAATTTCTTATTAGACATTCAAAATTGATATTACATTTGTTAAATAGATCAGGGAGGAACTTATACTTTCAGAAACAAGGAGTGGTGTCTGAGAAAATGATGCTCCAGTGATGACTGCTGTCGAGATCCAAGTCTGAATAGTATATTGTCTCAAGTAAAAGTATATGTTTCAATAATACTAGATCTTCAGAAATATTTGTAAATGTGTGTGCCTAAACTATCTGTTGGTATTTACTAAAGCTTTTAAATTAAAGCATGAGGTTGAAATGGAGTGCATATGTTTGTGGCTTGCTGGGACTCTCTGTATGTCTCAGAAATACTCTATACACAATGTTAGAGAAATAATCAAAGGAACTCTGTCGGCCTTTTGAGAGGTAATACTCTTCTAAGATACTGCAAATAATTTGAAGGGATCCAGTCAGGAATTTCTCTCAAAATATTTGTTCTGTTCACTGCACCTACTCAATTGCTTAATATAAGATTGTGTTGAAAAGCTTGTGTGCAGATGTAGAGATAATAGTCATGTAAAGAAATGGTAGAGTATGGCTCACATCCTAGGAATTTAAATGCGTGTTATGGATAGATAATATTGGTGTACAGTAGTTAACACATGTATTCTAATAGGTTTTGAGTTTCTTTCTATATTGTCCCTTGCAAATTAGTTATCCTAGAGGTGAGTGAAGATGGACACAGTACTTGTGTAGATCAAGTGGAGCTGCAGAACAGTGTAAAGGCACAGTGTAAATTTGTACATAAAAATTTGAGTGCACTGCAGAACTTAGCGCTTGCAGTAACATGGCATATACTATATTAATAAACTGAAATGGACAGCAGACAGTTTCCTTCAGTTGTCTGCCCCCCACATCACTCCCTTCCATCAGCTGTACCTTTTCTCCACTGTAGATAGTGTCTTTACATTCAAACTGAAATTGTGTGGTTTTCATCCTAACTTGTTTAATGTGTGACAGCATTATTAAAAATGTGTACGGCATACTAGTGATCCTAGTATGAACCTGTCTAAATACAATAAAACTTGTGATCCCAGTGTGAATACTACAATAAAGTACAGTGTTGCATACTTAAGATCTGTTTCTGGGAATTCCTCAGAATGTCAATTTAAAAAAATTTAAAATTAGTGAATTTCAGTCATTACTCATTTTGGCAACAGTCCATGATTGAAATGGCATTTTAGTCTTTATTCAGGATGTCTGTCTGGCCAGAGAATGAAGACAACTTTTATTATATTTAGATTAATAACTAGAGGTACTAAATTATGTATGTGTAACGTAAAAGCTAAAATAATAATTAAATTTTCTCAAAAAGAGAGTATCTAACGTCACATGAAGCTTACCTAATGTCTGCAGAGACCTTGTACGTAGTTCTGTATATCATTTAGTGATTTTACTTTTTGTCAGTCCACGGGGTTTTATTTACTGGTACATAGCTAAGAAAATAAAATTTTTAGCTGACATGCTTAGCTGTCATCTTTTGTTTAAGTCTTTTGCAAGCTATTACAAATATCTGTATGTTTTTTAATGGACCAGATAATTTAGAGAAAGTACTAAAGTTTAACATTTAATGAGATTAATTATTGGTATTAATGATAAATCAATAAGCATCTCTTCTGATAATGTGTGTTGCCCAGGTTTCCAGTAGAAGGAAACCAGCTTCCAAGACGGAGAAACTTTTATGCATCTTCTAGAAATTCCCTCTGGCAAGTTTCATATTTATTACACATTGTTTACAGGTGTGCAGAGCAAAACTGGAGCTACTGTTCTCTGATATTCTGTATTTTATGTTTCGCTCTGAGGGACTAGCATTTTCAGTAAAAGTTATCTGAATTTGGTCTGTCTCTCTACTTTAGGTGACTCCATAATCTGTGTTACCAGAATTCCTTACTGCTGCTATTGCTGTTACCCTACAGCAGCTTTGTGAAGAACAGA
Source organism: Oenanthe melanoleuca (assembly GCF_029582105.1). NCBI lineage: Eukaryota > Metazoa > Chordata > Aves > Passeriformes > Muscicapidae > Oenanthe > Oenanthe melanoleuca. Next base: position 56,414,853 of record NC_079334.1, read on the forward strand.
AACCAAGAGAAGGAGAGCTCATGCACAGATTGATAATGTGGCAGGCTCACAGTATTGCCATGCACAGTGTGGCTTGTGGTGATGGGGAGTGTGGTGTGAGGTGCAGGAGTAGGATTCACAAAACCTCTTCAGTCTTCTGGGTGAACTAAGTGAGCTGAATTAAGCACTTGGTGAATCAAGCACTGAAATCTGAGATTTGCAGCAGAGATTTGGTACACTGATTTGCAGTCAGTGTATCAAAACTAAACCTCAGCACACATTTGTAGCTCTTCTAGGGCTGGTTTTGCTATGATTCACCAGCCGCTACCTTTCCTGGGCTTAAGTACCTGGGGCTTCCTTATAGGCATGGATGACTGCTTTTTCAACTGCACAGTTGATGGAAGCAATGAAAGTGCTGGGGAAGAAGTGTTAAAACACTGCAGGAAGTTGGAGCAAAGGCCAGGGTCATCCCTAGTCTGAAGGACTTTGTCTTCCTGCCAAAGGGCTCAGGACTAAGGCATGGCACTGGGTGGTCTTTTACAAGCTCATTATTTACTCCTGCAGACAAAACAATTCTTTTGAGCTTAGGGGTTGGATCTACATAATAAAGATGGTGTAGAGCCAAGGGATGTGATATTGGTGTGGCAAAGGGAAGAATAATTGTAGTCCAGTGTGGACAGTGTATTTGGGAAGTTCTGCTCTTGGCTCACTTTGAGAATTAGGGCCTCAGTGATTTGCTGAAAGTCATGTCTTAACACGGCTGAGTCTGAACTCTAGTAAATAGATTTTTTTTCTCTCTCTGTAACTTAAAACCAGGCTCAAGTCATTGCAAGAACTGCTATTTCACAGACTGTTCTTTAACTGTGCTGCCATTACTTCTTACCCAGAAATTCACATGGTTGAAACTAATGTGAAAAATAAGCTTTCCCATACTCGGGTGATTTAAACCTGCAAAGGGAGAAGAGACAGCAAACAGCATCTTTTAGTATCACTTCCTTTCTGCTGTTGCTCTGGCTGTGATGCAGAGGCAGTTTAGTTAGGCATTCCCCCTGTCTGTGCTTTCTTTTTTTTTATGATTATTTTTTAATCTCCTCTTCTTTTGCTACTCAGAGTTATTTTTTAAAATAGAAATACAGGAGGCAGAAGCAGTGATTACTGCAAGAAGGTACTATGGAAACCTGTCACGAACACAGCTTCAAATGAAAGTGAATCTTTAGTGCTTAACAAGTCCAGTTATTTGCCAGACTCTAGTGTCTCCTCTGTGGTCAGACTTGAAGAAGAAGGAAGTGAATAGAGCAGTGTTGAGGGGAAAATATCTATTCTTACTTTTCACTTGGGGAAAATGCATTTCTGGGCTCAGCCTTGCAATTACATATCCTGCAATGAACTTCTTATTTGGGACCTTTAACTTCTAAGTTATGTAATGTATTATAATGCTGTGATAGCAATATTGTTCTTTATGGTTGGTCAGATATGTTTGTTATAAAATTTGGCTTGTAAGTGTTTCCAGATGTTTTGTTGTTTGTTTTTCTGGCTTTTTTTTAAGAAGACATAGGCATATGAATTATTCACAAAGCTCAAAAGAAGGTGGTGCAGAGAGCAATAAATTAATAAATATATCTTTAGCATACATTTCAGTTCTGGATGTTGGTACATATTTTTCAGATGGAGAATCAAAGCATGATGTGAATGTGTTAGTTCCCAAGTCACCTGACATTTGTTCTCTGTGCCCTTGCTAAAGGACACACCATCAAATAAGTTTTGTTGATATTAGTATAGTGTGCAGAAGATAAAAAATGGCACAAACCTGGTACTTCTAGTAACGTTACAATTGATAGATTCACTTTGATCTGTTTCAGCACTATGCTGATGCATAATAATGTACATACATCTAAATATCTATATGAACATTAATGTTTCTAAATTAAAGTAAAAATTTGGAATGCCAGTGATTAATCATTTAAATATGGCACTTCTTGGGGATATTCCAAAAGTGTGAAATGAAATGCTGAAGTATTTCATCTTTCTGTGGTCACTGAAGTTCCTGGGCATATTTTATAATGTTTGGTGGTCATGTTTGCTGCTGCTAGAAGTATTGGAAAGCAATATCTAACAAACAAAAGGAGGACTTATCTTTTTTTTTTTTTTTTTTTTTTTTTTTTAATATAAAAGATACTACTGTCCTTAAAGGATTTTAAAGGGAGAGAAATACTTTTTGCCATAGAAATTGCTCTGAACTAGTAAATTAATTTTTCACAGTGTGTAAATTTGGAAAAACAGTGGGTTTTTTTCAAAAATTGGCCAAGGTTGTATTCTCGCATTTTGTCTTAGACTTTCTACTGCGGAGTTACGAAGCCTTGACAATAATAGACATGGTGGTAGGTTCCTTTGTCCTGTGAGATCCTGATCCTTCCCATTTTTATGAGTCTGTGTGCATTTATTAAAGGATGTATACTGAATTAGAAACAGATTATGGGATTGTGCAGACTTTGTGATATAGAAAGCTTTATATCACTTTGCCATTGTGCACTTGCCCTACATAGAGGTAATTTAGGAAGCTTAGTGCAATTGATGTCCAACTGACATGGTATTTTTGTAAAAGTTAAAACTCTTTCCTGCTCCTAGCCTTTCTAAATGGTTAATCAAAGTGGATTGACAGATTATGTGTCTGGGGTTTTTTTTCTTTCTTTTTTTTTTTTTTTTCTGTGTAGGTGTTTGTGACTCATAAATGCAGAATTAAACCGAAAATCTGTGACTGGATAATGGAGTATTTGCAAGTACTTTATTGCAATTTTCAGCGCAGCACAACAAATAACCTTCACTTTCCAGTGTTTATTTGTAAGGATTTATTATTGTGTGGCCCTGCTAATCTCATAATTTCTGCTTCTGTTTTTATGATAGTGCAAGAAAGCGGTTTATAAATAGTTTCTGTAAATGGGTATTCCTGAAAATGCATCTCATCTGAACAATATTTTTATATAACTGTCTTTTATGGTAAAGTAATAGGTGAAAATTGAGAAGTCATTAATGTTTTATATCCTTTCACTCTGCTATGAATCACCACTTAGCTGTTTGCCAAAATCTTTGTATTCTGTTTAGTGATGATTTTATATGAGGATCAGCTGGATAATTTTAAAATTCACTTCTGGTCCTATTCTTCAGAGATTCATATCAATTAATATGACCACTTGTCAACTAAACATGAAAACTTAATCTTCCATTGTAGTTAATGTTATAAATATGTATTAACTTAGATAATGTTTTTTTAAGAATTCAGATGTCATTACTGTTCCAAAAATTTTAGATAATAATAAATTCCAAGGAATTAGTAGCTATAGTGTGTGTGAGAGGGGGAAAAGAAGTCAGAATACCTTACAAAGCTATTGAAAATGACCTTGTGTTTTAGATCTCCCTGTTGAGACTAGTTATTTTGAAATATGAAACACTTAGTTTGGTTTCATACCAATTAGTAAATGTCGTTTGTGATCACTAAAAAATTACTCCTCCTACAATATCCGTCATGAAAACACAGGAATGTTTAATAATATTGAGTTCAGCTTTCTTTGCAGACAGAAATTATTTTAAATTAGAGGCTGTTGCATAGTCTGTTTCTATGTTCTGGTTGTCCATCTGTTTAGGTGTTTTCTCTGGATTGGAAAACTGTCAACTGTTATGTCTTGGACAGCTCTGACCACAATGAGAAAACCGAAACTGCACTAAGATTAGATAATACCTACACGGGCAAGGATGTATCTGATTCTAGTACTTTTAAGGTAATTAATGCAAATATGATGATTGATTCATCTGTTTATATGCAAAGAGGCTTAGGTCACTGCTATGAACTGCTCAGCTGTGAAAGATTTGTAAATAAAATATACTGTAGGGGTAGAAAGAAGGACACTGGGAATACTGTGTGTCAGTACAGAAACTGGAAACTAAGTTTAGGACTTGAAGGTAACTCCAAAGAGAAAGATATGAATGGAAAGAGCTGTTCTAAGAACAAAACTGAAGAAGAGCTGGAGGATGGACTGGGGAGTGGATAAGGTAGAGCAGTGAAATAAGGAAATGGTGTTTGCGTTGCTACAGATGCAGAAAGGTAAGCTAAGATTAGATCTTGTTGAAAACAGTTGAAGTAAGACTTGAATGGGAATCATAAAGATTTTTCTTTAGGAGACATTGCAGTGTTTTAATGACATGAGTCTAATCTTTATAGAATGAGGTTGAATAAAGTTATCTTCCGAAGTCCTAAGTCCATTTAGGGGTTTTATATAAAATATTTCTAATTTGCTTTAGATACTCAAAGGTGAACAGCATATATGAAATTCTGCAAAATTCCAGGGATGCAACTGAGCAGAGACTGACGTGGGCTTTGGCTACATCTCTGTATAATACATCCCAGCCTTTTAAAATTTTACTTTGTGTATCTGTGTCTCTTCAAAACTGAAGCTACACTGAGGTTCTTTCTCTCCAGATAAGATAGTATGTTATTGTTAAACGCCTCTCCCAGACTGTAATTCTATTTGTGGTTTGTACTGTTGACTGTTGATTGTTAACAGGTTCTGCAGTAATGCAATTAGGTGATCCAAGGAGAACATACAAAGCATTAATAAGCCACATCTGCATAGAGCAGAGTGAAAAATATGATTGACTAGCCATGATACTCATCTAAATAAGATAATATAATTCATTTTGCCTCTTTCTCAGGTTAGAAATCTGCTCTGTCTTAATCCTCTCAGAAAAAAATCAATGCTTCATCGTGTTCTTGATCTGCTACTCAGTGCCACATGAAATTCTGCATTATCGTATATTGTTACATTTATGGTAACAAAAAGATTAAAAGCTTTGGATAAGCTTGAAATGACATAGGGAACTGAACAGTGTGTGGCATTAGAAAGGAGAAATCTTGCATCAAAATACTGCAGTTCTTGGGTGATGAATAATGTCATCTCTGTGGAAGGAGAGGTGCACTCAGCTGTTTGTTCTTCTCTTTCACCTCCCTTCTGTCCTTTTGCAAGCAGCAACCCCAGTAATTCCCATTTGTGTGAAGGTTTCAGAATGCATTGCTGGCTGACAGCTGAAGTGAAGGGTGGAGATTGCCTTTTTTCAGTGGCTGAACTGGATCCCAATGTCTGTGTTAGTTGCAGGCAAAGCTAGGCACAGTATTCCTTTTTCTGCAGAGATCTTCAGATTTTTTCCCTTCATAGTAAAGTTTTTGTATGATATAGCTTTGCCCATTTGATTTTAAAGGGACTGATGTTTTTTTTAAAGCCTAGAAATATAAAATCTATTCCTATAAATGTAGAATCTGTAACAAAAAGAGGTCAGTTTTGTCATGCTGCTCCCAGGGGACAAATTTACAAGAGGACTTGGAAGGCTTAGATTGCTGTCAGGGTGTTGGGTAACACTGCCAGCACTGAAGACATGTTTGGGTGTATCCATGCTCTTGCTCTCTTTCAAGCTGGCCTCAGCGAAACTTGACGAAAAGGACTGCACAAATCCATTGTTGCATTCTCTGGGAACTGTAAGAAGAACTAGGAAGGGAAAATGGAGCAGAAAGTGTCTTCTGGCTCATTCCTGAGCAGCCTGGTGTGGTAAACCCTCCTTTGAGCAAACAGGTGGATTAGGGCATCTCTGGCAGTCATGGCAACCTACAGGTCTTCCCTGAATTATCTGTAGAATTTCCTGTAGGTATGTGATATAATGAATTTGAATTTTTTAATAAGAAGAAAAAAAAAATGTTTAAAAATTATATCCAGCAGCAAATCTGACCTTGATGGAGGTATGTCTTTAGTTCAGTATCAAAATATTAGCCAAAAAGTATGTAAAATAAAATAACTTCTTGAAGTTCATTCCTCTTTAAATACTTGAGGGCACTTCAGGGCTGTTAACAATATATGCACAGATTCTAGAAATGAGATATTGTCACTTGTATAGGTAATTATTATCTTGTTGCAAAGACTAGCAGGAGAACAAGAAAACCCAGATGGCTTTTGGTAGATATTGAAATCATTCAGAGCATACCATTTAAAGGATATTTTTTCTGAGATAGAATGATTTCTTTTTTTTTTTTTTTTTTTTTTTTTTTTAAAGAGAGAAAAACATGTTATAACCCTTCAGCAGCTAATTCCTAAAGTTAATTGCTAAGACTGAGTTAAAAGTGAAACTGTAATGGCTTTGTTGAACCATCTAATAGAGTGAGTGCATACATAATGATATTGTGAGGTGGAAGAAAACATCTGGTCACAAGCTTTTGTCCAAATACCAAAATTAATAATGAGATTTTGTGTCCTTATACTTCTGTCCTTCAGTAATGGGACTTGAATGGGACTTAGCAGGTGCAAGTCAGGGTTGCACAAGCACAGGAGAGGTGCTGCAATTTCATCTTCTGCTGTCTAAACTTCATCAGAAAGTGACAGTTGTGTTTTTGATAGAGAAGCCACATCTTCAGATGGGATCTGGTTTCTTACCTGTAAGGGCTTTAGAGACTGGTCAAATTGTGTAAGAGGTGAGAGAAGCATTTTAAGAAGCTTAGTTTGGCTCAGAAGCCCCCATTTCCATGTTACCTGACTAGTTTTTTAAGTTTTGTATCATTTCTACTCTTTATACTTTTCCTGCACTCTAAAATAGAGCATTGTAGGATAAGATTTGTAATTGTTATTGGCTAGTCAGTCTAGCTGATCTGTCCTCAGAAGTGCCAGATACTTTCTTTAAAATTGCTGTCACGTTGATAGCCTGAGGCTTGGTAAACTTTGGAACATTGCTTGATGTTTCATGAGATAATTCTTTACAACAGTTCCTGATGCCTCTCTGTCCCATTAGCTCTTAGCCATCTGTTGCTTTGATTACACTATTATGGTGAATAAGTGTTTTGGCAAGCTATTTAGCTGTGTTGAAAAATCTTATTTCTTTGCTTTCTAGTATTTTATTGCTACTGGGTTTTTTTTCTTTTTTCTTTTTTTTTTTCTACTCAACCTTTGTAGTGCAGTGCTTCTTGCTATTTCCTTCTTGTTATTCTAAGAAATAAAAGGCTGACCTGGTTTGAGGGCATGATGAGGTTTATAACTGTGCTTTGTGGCTCTTCTCCTTTCATGTGAAAGTCCTTCTACCAAAAGAGGTTGTGTATTTCGAACATGTGCTCACAGAAGGTAGATGTTATAACCTAACCATATTTAAATGTTTGGCTTCAGGACTCTTGCCTCTTAGGGCTTGAATGTTCTTTTCTAATCTAGCCAGTGTGTTACATCAGTATTACCTATGCTCATTAACTATGATATTTCTATAGCAAATCATAACATTTTAGCCTCTCACTCCTCCCAACACTGCAAAGGCCAAAACAGGAAGATCTGGGATATCATTAGAAAGAAACCTGTATTCTCTGGTTTTATATTGTCAATTTGACCTTTTCATTTAATGCTCAGGTTTTAGAGATGAGCAGAGTAAAAGACAGATGGGTGATAATGAACATAGAGATGAGCTTCCCTAAGTAGGTTCATTTTTAGGAGTAGTGATATATCAATTATTTTTTTTAGACATTTGGAAAAGGAATAAAATATTGTTTTTAGACTGAAACTGAATTTCATTGGCATTTGATTTCTACTTTTAGGTTTTAATTACTTTTTCTACGATTAAAATAGCTGAGGTATACCTCAAAGCAAGAATTCCAACCATTCTTACTAAGTTATTAATTCAGCTCAGTAGATCATTTTGCCTTGACTGTGACTTAGGTGGCCAAGTTTTCTTCACTGGTTACCTGCTTGAGCTCTTTAAATTGAACTGCAGCTTTTCCTGGAGTAACTTTTCTTTTTTTCACTTCTGGTGTCTGAAAGAGATGACTAAGAACTGGGTAGCTGCAAGTGCTTGCAAAACTTTCTCAATCACTTGGTCTTCAATAGTACTTGACATAAGGGATAGTAATGTTTTTATGGGAAAATTATTGGAAGGAGGCAGCATGTTGTAATAGTAGTGAAAGAGGAGAAGGGGCAAACACTGTAAAGGAACACCTCTCTGGGGATTTTTAGCCTCTCAAATGGGTCTTTTCTGGACCTTGTAAAGCTGTGCTGTGTTGGAAGTTGAAACTGCCATCTCCTACACACAAAAGGAGCTCTATGAAGTAAACTTCTAAAAGTAAGTGAAATAGTTCCCAATATAGCAAATCTTTTGTCAAATTAAATTAGTTAATACTAAATATCCATCAAAGATACTCAGAAGTGTAATCTGGAAACTGTTTTTGCACTTACTCTATAAGGACTGCAATGATCTTTTGTATTCCTTGTCAGAGAATATTAATTAGTTTACAAGTTTGGTTATTTCAGTGCACATCCTGTTCTGGGATTGTTGTGTTTTAGTGCTAATTATTTCTTTGTTATTTATGGTTAGGGAATGTTGTACTATTCCTTGTTTGCCATGTTGTCAGACCACTCTGTTTAAGTGATTCCTGGACTAATTAGTAATTATGGAACTTCCTTCAAATAAGCAATGGATATAATTATTTTTGAGCTGTGCTACACTTTTACAGCTTGTGTATGGGACATGGTGTATGTTTTGCATAAGAGGTAATGATGTAACAGCACACTGAAATCACAGCTGTTGAGTTATCTATCTGTCTATCAGCAGTGAAAATTTTCTGTTGGGTTTCTGCCACAGCTTCTCCTGGACAGGGTTGTCTGTTCTCTGCAGAATGATAAAGATTTTCAGTCAGAGCCACTCTTCTGATTTAATAAGCAAAATATAAATATCCTTTTCTACATTAGTAGCTATGGAACATAATTTCAAAGTAAGGGACTGGTCCAAGTTTGACTTCTCTGTATGTGGTCTTTCCAAACTGGACTGTAAAAGAATATTTCCTTGGAGAGCTGTTCTGATGGTTGGTGATGCAGGTACTTGTGAAATTTAACTTCAAGTTAACAGTTAATTACATTTGTAACACTGCTTCTTCATGAAAGTAGTAAAATTGTCTCAGAAGTATAATTGTCTCAGATAGTATTGACCATAAATACTTTTGCCAATTAACACATTTTCATTTGAGAAGGAAGTTGATAGTCCTCAAAGGTGAAAACCCTGTGGCATGGGATCTTAGGGACAGATTTGTACAGATAAAAAAATAATGATGTGAAGTTCCCTAAGACAGATTTGGGTAGAGAAGAATGATCTACATAGTGAATCCTGTACCCTGAGGTTTGAGCTTTAGTTTTGCCTGTTATACAAGTTTCTTATTCTTGGTTCAGCCTTATGCTAGGAATCTTCCTGTCCCCAAATTAGCTCAGCATCATCACCCCACTCCCTTGTGAGGAGCAGGTTTGCTCGTCCAAGCTGCATTTGTAATGATGGAAAAGATTACTGCTCTTTCCTTAGCCATGTTTTCAAAATATTATTCTGGTAGTACTGGTAGCACTCATAAAATAAAACACTACAGTCTTGACCCTTATAAAATAGTTGCATTATTGGCAGTTGACAAAGCAAAATTGTTATCCATCCTAGGGGATACTTTCAAATTAGAAATGTAAGTTATATTTATTTAAGTCTTTAATGACATTTCTGTTCAGTCTTCACATGGTTATTATCTTTGTGGGAAAGGAAGTAAACAAATGGGGTTGTGCTCTGAGAATGACTGTAAATGCCTTACTGGCCTGGACAGCATCTGCTGGGTTATTAAGTCCAGTCACCTGCTCTTTGAAACAACCACATTATGTAATTGTGAAAAAAACCCACATTCATACTAATGATTACATGACACTTATTTTTTTATTTGTCCATGATCATCTACAGAACCAAATAGAATGGGATGGGATAAAATTAATCAGAAATTACATCAATAAAATTAATGATTTTCATTCATAGAGAAAATTACCAAATACATTTGGTGTGAACATCTCTTCATAGTTTCTGCTGAATGAGTACCTGTTTTGCAGAAGCATAAATTGAAATACCCGTGCCTTTTTTTCAAGTGGTAACTGGTATCAACCTTGTGACCAAGCTATTTAATCTGTTGTCTGATGGATACTGAGAAACTTTAATGTTTTAAAATATTTGTGAGACTTGTTTCATGGTAGAAGTAGCTTTTGAGTGTGTTGATTTTTGTTTTATTTTCTTCATATGTTGAGCTGATTACTCACTGAGTCTTCTTAAACTCTTACATTTGTGGAATTTATCTGTAACATACTATGTTGTGACTTACCAGATGGAGGAATGCTTTGAATGCAGAAGGGTATTACTGGTGGACTTAATGCCATCTCTCCTTAACTCCCTGAGTCATAATAATTTTTGCAATCTGAAGATCACTGTAGTTACTTTTTGAGTAGGTATTGTTGTTGCCCTGCACTTCATGGGGTCATATTTTTACTTCACTTGTGTAAGCTTGTTTTTATGCAATTATATTATACTGTATTGCTAACATATTAATAATTGCTCTTCTATTGTTCTTTGCCCTCTACTCTCTTGATTACCATAGCTTCAAGTTTATGGCAAATATACAAATTTTTACGGACAGAGAATCTAAGGAGAGTGTTTTAAAATTGCTAAGTATGGTTGCCTATGGTGGCAGACACTTGGTTACAAAATAATGTTGATGAACTCATTAAATTCCATCTCAAAAGTAATTATATTATTTTCCATTTTGTTCCTGTTGGATAGTTATTCTGAGTATTATTCTCTGATGTGATTCCATTTTCCTTTTTAGATCACTGTTGTAGTGAGTTCTTTTTAACCTCAAACATACATGCTTTCCTCTTGATAAAAATTATGGCAACCTTTCAAATCTCAGAAGTGTTTAGCTTTAAGCTTTCTCAGGTAGAAGGAAAATATTAGGGAAAAATTCTTATCAATAAAATCTATTAGTAGTAGCAAATTCTGAAATACTGGCTCTCAACTTTTTGTCCAGTGTGTATTAATGATAAACAGTTTAATTTTGAGGTGTATATGCAAGCCTTAAAGTATGATTCATTTCCGTCCTGCTTTTCAACATTTTCTTTTCACATAATTTTTGTCCCAGGTGGGGCTTCATTTTTTTTAACATATTGTCTAAACCTAGAAACTAGCTGTGCATAAAAATTTCCTTTCTCTTAGGATTAGTCATAAACCAACAATGGACTGTTAAGATAGCCTGTCTGGGGCATATAAAACAAAAACTGTTTCCTGAGGTGAGAAAATTACTGTGTATGAATCAAATAAAATAATACACTTTGTTCTACATTGTAAGGGATTTGATATGTCTCTTAATTCCATACAAGATAAATGCATAAGCTAGAAGCCCTCTGTCTGTGGCCATGTCCACAATTTAAAGCAAATAATAAATAGGCCACCTGCATAACCTTTGTTCGATTATGATTTTAATTTTGGTACTAGTTTTGGAAGATATTTTGAGTGAATAGAGGGTTTCCATAATGACATATTTTGGTTTGAAACTTCAGGCTAAAACCAGTTCTTTTGAAATATAGCTCAGGCTCTCTTGGAGTATGTTTTAGTGTCTTTCCTGCCCAGTACCTGCAGAGTTAGTTTGCTAAACTGTGATGTGAGAGCTCTAAGATTGATTTTTTTGCCTGCAATTATTTGTGCCTGTATTGCCTGTTTCTCAGGAAAATAAGTATCTGGCCATTGATTATTAAAAGGTGGATAGTGCCCAGCTCACCTTTTGATGCTGTTCTCTTTTTTTATTGTTTAATATATGAACATTAGAGCCTGACTGAAATCTAGTTGAGCGCTCCTATAGTAATAGTAAGGTATTGATTTTGTGTTACTCACTCTCTACCTGGTTTCATAATTGTGTAAGTATTCTGCAAAAATTAGAACAATTTAGGAAAGGCTGGTAAATGAGGTGTGTCTTTTCTATCTTTTCTTCCTTTCATTTTCATTCTCTTTCTTTCTGCCAGAGTCTTTTCATTCTATTCCCAGTCCTCTTCCCATTTATATTTTCTTTCTCTTGTTCATTCTGTCCCCAAATTCCCTCCTTGCATTATAGTACTCTTCATTTTCTGACATCCCATTAATCTTCCAGTCTTTATGGCTTACTTTCCCACCTCCGCAAGCACACCCACAGGATGCTTAGAAATTTTACAGCATACCCAGTTGTCAAAAAACTAAACCTGCAAGTCCCAGACCCGTAATACTATGCTGGGAATGCTCATTAACTCCCACACTGTTTGGAAAAAGAAATCTGTATAGTTAGTATAAGGTCTGCAAGCCATAATACATGCCTAATATTCCTTTGCTTTCCACTAAACCTGGGAACTCCTCATTTGAGCTGGGGAAGAAAATAGGATCTGGCTTTTTTTGCTTTAACTGTGGTTTTGATCTTGTTGGAACCCTAGAAAAAAATGGCATGAACGTGCAGCTATAGGAGTGTGACCTCTGAAACACTGGGTTTGGCAAACACATTGTTTGCCAGCAGATCAGAAAACCTTTTGCCATAGGTGATTGTGCAGCAAATGCATCCTCAGCTCAGCAGCTGCACCATGGCCAAAGCCAAAGTGGGCTTTACAGTGGGAAGTCTGGTGGTCTCAGATGCTTCTGTCCAGTCTGACTCCCAGCATTTCTGTCAAGACCACATTCTTTACTGCTGGCAGAAGTGACTAAGAAAAATGACAAAAGACTGCATCTTGAATGTGTGTATGATCAACTGATTGCCCCCTCCACTAATATCGTGTGAATGCTAATTTAAAAAGCAGTATTCAGTGTATGGATGACAGTGCTTAGTTTCCAAAGGCAATAATTTGAGGCTTTTCTCTTGCTAAATAGCACCCATGCCAGTGTTTTGTGTTGCTAAGTGGAATTATCATCCGATTCAATCTTTATCAGAGGTCTCTTAAATAGTTGACCTAGACAGTTTTTGGACAGTTTTCTGCTTGCTTTTTTTTTTTTTTTTTTTTTTGCAAGCTTGGGAAATAATCACTGCATTGCTTTATTTCTTAATTCTGCTGTGAGAAAAATGAAGTTATTGTCAGCATTAGAAATAGAAATGTAGAAATAGAAGTTTTTCAGTGGTCAGTAGTAAGGGCTTGACCAGCTTGCTTCTTATCCTTTGTTAGTACTTTTTTAAAGCCTGTATCACATTTAATTAACTATTTGGGGCTTAGCTGACAGTGGTATAACAAGCACTGCATGTTAAAGCAGTATTGCTAACTACACCATAGCTGAGTACAGGTGTGCTGTAATTAACCCCAGAATTCCTGGATCAGTCACTGATAACCCACCTCAGGTTAGATACTGCCAGCAGCAGAGCTTCCAGTTCCTTTCTTTCCATTCATATTCAGAAGATAGCACCAAAAGGATCTAAGCAAAGCATTGCTCAGAGATCAGAGGAAATCAGTCCTGTCCTTTACCCTCCTTCTCTGTTACGCAGTAAGGATGCCAGTAATTTAAACAAAATGAATTAGCAGACTGAACTTAAAAGATGAACTCACCCACTTAAAATGATGTCTTCTCATGGATGAAACATCTCAATAGTACAGTTAAGATAATTGTTATTTTTTAATATCTTCTTTCTTCAGAATCCTACTCAGGTGGGAACTGCTCTTCAGGTTTTCCATAATCTTGGGACTTTGAAGGATACCATTGCTAATGTGGTGGATGGATACTGCACAGCACTGGAAGAGAACATAAAAAATGCTTTGGATATCAAAGTGTTGACCCAACCATCTCAAACAGTCACAAGAGGTGCGATACTTGTTTCACAGAGAATGAAAATTGATTCTTTTTTGTAGGAGTACAGTATGTTATGAAATGGAAGAAACTCTCACATCTAAGCCCATTCTAGAAATGTTTCCCTGCTTGCTTTAGCCAGTAGAGAAACATGTACTTTTAAAACATTTAATTTGGCAAAATCCGGGTCTGTCTGATATTTGGCTCGGAGGTTTTCCATTATTCCTCCCTTCCGCTCCTTCCTAACTCGCCCAGAAAATTGTCCTCATTAGGTTACAACTTTGCTGCATTTTCTTAGCTGTTTCTCATGGAAAGATGACTCCAAATTCTGCTTTCTTTGTATTGGGGGGAGAATTACGTGTTGAAATTGTTTGTAATCAATGGAATAAGCCTGCAACTACATTGTTATGCTTTTGTCAGGTGAAAATTGTTTCAAAGCAGACTATTCAATATGAAGAAATGATGCACTATTAAGCATAACTCATATATCAAAAAATACTGAGGAATTGGGTGAGCAGGCAAATTTGAAGTTGGTGCTACGAACATTTTTTTTTTACAGTCGTGCAAAAAGGTGGGGTCCAGAACCATAATCAGCTGCATAATACAGAAATGCATCCTCTCAAGTGAAGTGATTGTTTAGAAGCTACATGACTTTCAGCTGGAATATCACTTTTTTTAGCAGTTTGTCTATGTATATGAGCTGGTAATAGCTGTATTTTTCTCAGCTACTCTCTCTGCCATTTCACATTACTCTTTCATCCTGCAAAACTGCTCATTGACATTACTGTGGTGTTTCTGTGGAGGTCTGAATTGGCAGAGCATGTAACAGTTAAGAGAATGAAGTATCTCCACTGAACGTCAGAGTTTAGTCAGCTTCTCAGTTGAGATGAGAGGCCATTCACAAAGCTCTGTTCTGAAGATATTTTAGGCTGCTTTGGCTTAAAAAAAATGTATCAGTCAAAGTGCATAGATATCTATGTTTCCAATATTTTAATTTCATTTGTGGAAGCTGAAATGTGCTGTTGTGTATGTTTAAAAACCGTTTAGGTGGCCCTGGTAGAGCTGCTATGCCAACACCTGGGAACACAGCAGCTTTTCGAGCAGCCCTCTGGACAAACATGGAGAAACTCATGGATCAGATCTGTGCTGCTTGTGGACAGGTACCCTGCACCTAATTCCTGTTTGTCTCATCATGCAATTTTGGATGTAAGAATTTAGATGTCACTTCCACTCTCAATAAATTTTCTCTTACAGGTGCAGCATTTGCAGAAAGTATTGGCGAAGAAAAGAGATCCTGTGTCACATGTCTGCTTCATAGAGGAGATAGTTAAGGTAAAGTTTTAATTTAGTTGAGTATACTTTAGTAAATCTCTTAAGAAAAATGTGATGAGAGAATGAGTTTGTTTCTAGTTTTACAGTTCCATAATTTTTTAATTAAATTGATGAGGAAGTGTTGAAACTCAAAATAACATTGAAGGATATATTTGTGGTCTGTGGGTTATATCTGTAGGATATAAACATGTTCATTTTATTGTAATTTCTTTTGTTTTCTTTAAAAGGGAGCTGATAAGGCACCACTGTATGGATCGTCTATCCATAATACCATGTGATTTGAGTAATTAATTAAATCTGTTAGTTTGCATAGGAGAATGTGTCTTCATCTATCATTTTCAGCCATCTGTTTCTCACTTCTTTACAATTTCTCCCTTGAAAAATAATCATGGCTGTTCTTTTGAGTACCTATTATTTTCCATTCATTTGCATTGTTTTTTATTCATATTTGGAATAATTTGATTAATGGTCTCCTTCAATGGTAGGAACAGGATTACTGAAACTGTCTCATCTACCTTAGTAGAAGAGAGTGAAAACAAAAGATGTGTTCCTGTTGACATTTCTTTCCAAGTGTGTAACTGGATTTTTAATTTACATGGACTTAATATTTGAAATAATTTGGGGAAGCTCTTCATATGCAAACATGGTCTTCTCAACAGTGAAAGCAAATAAGGTTAAATACTGCCTTTATCTGTCCCTTAAGCCCTTCTCCAGAAGATGTTGCACAGTGCATCACTTTCTATGAGGCACTTCAAGCTTCTCTTTCTGTGCTAAAACAACAAACAAAAAAAGCAAACCACAACAGCAAAAAAACAGCCCAACCAAAAAAAATCCACAACCCCCCACAAAAAGTTTATAAACTTTTTGCATATTTTCCTAATAAAAAAGGTTTAATCTGGCAAAAAATATCTATTACTGCCTGGGTGGATCAGCCCTTCAGTGGATCAGCATGTTTAAGGAGAAATATAGAAACCTGGAGACAGACCAGAAACGCTGAAAAGAAGAGTTTGGATGGAAAGGGAGCTTAGGTAAATGATCTGTTGGTATTCATGAGTGGCTCCCACCCTGCGCCCATGCTTCTCACTTTCACTCTTCCCTCTTGTAATGCATCACTTGAAAAGGAGTTTTTCAACAACTGAAAAGGGAGTTTTTCCAGTTTTTGAGGCTGATAATAGAGGGAAGCCAAAAGAAATATTTTATCCTCCTGGAGACTAAATGAACAGCGAGAATGAATTTCAATGGAAGCAGGATAAGGAAAAGCTTATTAGAAAATAAAAAACTTACTGGGTTGTCTTATGCTAAGTATGTTCCATGATTTCTCTGATCACCCTTCTTTCCCTTAAAGTTCACTACTTCAGGATTGCATCTAAGTGAAAAGTTTTATTTCCCAAATAAAATCCATCTGTTTATCTTTCTGCAGTTATCACACTTCCAATTACTTTGCTCTTCCATGGGTGTTTTGGTGTAGTATAGTGCCAGGCTGGACATTGTCATTCCCAGCTAAGGAGGAGTGGTACATGCTTATCTGATGTTCTGCTAGCAGAACTCTCTCAGCATGACACAGTACTGCTGATGGCACAGATGTTTTACTTACCTCTTGCCTGAAATGGTTCAGTATAGCACCATGTTTTTCTTGGACATTGTCACAGTTAGACCATTTGTTCTGGTGTCTCTTGAAAAAGGAGTGCAGATGGGTGAGGTCACATCAAAGAGTAGAGCTGTTGTTCAGACAGAACCAGACACATGCTGCGTGCTGCTGAAATTCAGGAGTGCAAGTACAGATGGCTGTATGGGAGAATGTGAATTGTTTTAGATATAAATAAGAAATTGGTTTTTTGCCATTTACTAATGAAGATTCCATTTCGTATTGAACTGAAATGTGCTTTCCTCAACAAGTGTTCTGGAGAGGGAGAGAAGTTGGATTTTCTTTATTGTATTAAATTTCATTAATAAACTGAGCAAATGAACAAAACAAACCAAAGGTACTAACCTTGTACCCATTTGCTAGAGCAGCATGCCCACTCCAGAAGATAAGAAAACGAATCATCCACTCTACAGTCTGTGCACTAATTACTGTTACTGATGTCAACATTATTATTATAGTCATCTTCTGCAGCAGCTGCAGTACCACTTTGCCTGTCCATCTGCTTCCTTGTTTTGATTACTGCAGTGCAAGTATCATCCTAGGAAGCATAAGAGAGGAGGAGATCCAGCCTTTTTAAAGCACAAGTCCTTTAATAGCAAGGAAGCTACTTGCCTTTTTTTTTTAGTCATCATTCTCTTTTTCCATTGGGGATTTTTTGTGTCCTTCTCTTCACAGATAGCACAGCCTGCAGTTTTTCTAATTTTGTATTATGATCTCAAATATGTGCTTTCCGGCTTTCTAATTACCTGTTACCATAATAATATTTAGTAGTGTTGTATCATGTTGTATCCAAAAATGTAGTTTTAAAAGCACTAGCTAATTAATTAAAGGATACACAAAAAGTCTCTGTTTAAAAAAAAAAAAAAAAAACTGAAGAAGAAACTGAGGTACAGAACTCAGAAATTTTTAAATACTGCAGTTCAGCAAAAGGGCAATGACAACACCTGCATCTCTTCTACCCTGGGGTTCCTCCTAAAAATTGGTTTCCTTCCAATTTTTACCAGTATTAGATGTGGCCAAGAGTTAAGTAACAGTGTCAGGCTTACATGAGGATTATGGAAGAATCTGGACATTAAATTTACAGTGCACATTTTTTCACTCCTTCCCTTTGCAGATCTAGATTTTGGTATTTTTCCCTTGTCGCAGTATGAAATTGAGGCAATTCTGAAAAGAAAGCATGCACTCATAGTACCTTCTGAAAACTGCTTCATTTCATACTAGTGATGAACTCTCTATTCATTATTAATGTTGACATATTTAAATTACAGATTTCATTTTTTAACAAAACTATTAACTGTTTAAAGGAGAAATACAATTGAATGCACATTTTGTGGGTTTTATGTAAGACAAAAATGGCCTTTAATGACTAGATTTTAGTTGAAGAGGGCTAAAAGAATTCAGAACTCACAGAGTTCTGATTTCTAGTTTTCGGGAAAATGAATAGAGCTTTCATTGTATACATTTTTAAAAGATAGGGTCAATGCTGTCATAATGTTACAGGTAAAAGTTAAAATTGCAAATAAGATTTAAATAATGTAAATTTGATGTTTTTGTTCACCTTATGATTGGTTATTTATATCACCTTTTTTGATTGCTTAATTCACCTTCAGCGAGCTAATGGGTTACTTCAGTTTATTCTGCTTTATTGCTTCTCTCTTTCAGTGTGTAATGACTAATCCTTCCTCAGCTGTTGTAATGCCTAAACTACAATTGACTTCAGTGTAAATCACAGCCAAACATATCCTTCTGTGACAGTCACCTTCCTAATTAAAGATAAGAGTCCCTCTTAGCCCCTTGCAAAAGAGTTGAAAATGATCTTTGATCCTTATCTATTTTGGGTCCTTCACTCCTACATAGGCATCAAGAAAGGTTCTGCAAAAAGAAAAGCAGCCTGAAAAGCAGCAAATAATTTTTAAGGGGGGGTTGGGGTGGTCAGTAGAAAGGATGAGTGGGGTCTTTCCACTGGGCAGAAAGGTCCAGGCAGCCCTGCCCTTGCTCGCCTTTGGGTGTCCTGTTTGCAACCAAGGCACATCACAAGCCCTGTCGTTTACGTAAGCCTCCGGTAACAAAGTGAGCTGAGAGTTGTAGGGAGTGTTATTATGTACTTTGTGGAGGGCTCTCATCATTGCTTCTCTTGATGAATGTTTGGTGAGCAAGCAGGCTTTTTTCCTGAGTTGTCAACACTGGCAGTATGAGGTGTTAACGATATAGAAAGAAATGTCCTCAGCATTACATAAGATAAAGAAAATAAATGGAAAATATAGATGTTTATTGACAGAGTGTACTTGTATTTCACCTTCTTATTTCCGCTCCCCATCTAAACTTGTTAAAAAATGTTGCGGCTTTGAAATTATTCACATCTACCATCACATATTCACATTCTGTTAGCGCAATTTTAAAAAAATCCCAAGTGGAAAATTTTGAAAAATAGTCTAATTATTGTCTTATGTGAATTCAGAAAATAGTATGGTTTTCACCAGTTAGTACAAGTATATGATTTATTTTTCAGTATTTTTTGTAGAAACAGAATTTGATTACTTGCACATCATTTCTACTATGATTTCTGTTTGTTATTTAGGCAATAATGAGGTACTTTGTGAAGATCTAAACGCAGGTGGATGAGCAGGTTTTTGATTCCCAAAATATCTAAGACGCTTTTTGTTTCAGATCTAGAAATTGCCCTGCTGGATTTGCTTGCAGGATTTTTGAGGACTCTTAAAGAGCCAAGAAGATCATACCAGTTAAAAGTCCCAATTCTCATTTCGAATGGATCTGTGTGCCCAGACAACCATCCTAAAAGTAATTTGATTCTAATTCACATGGGAGGGTGAGAGCCTGTGCAATGGTTTTCTAATGACACTATGATTTCCATAGAACTTAATTCCCTTTCTCTGACAGAAATGTGCAGCTGTGAAGAAAAGGGGTGGTGTGGAGATTGCATGGGTTAGTAGGCAATAATGACCTTTGTTCTTTTTCACTTCTCACTTGGTGATGTTTGTGCAAATTGCAGGTCAGTGAGGGACTGTGCAGCTACAAAAGGCATGCCAGGGGAAACACTGGACTGCCACAACATGGTTCCCTCCACATCCTTCTGCTTGGCACCAGCCTCACACCCATGAGGCTTTTATTGCTCTGCCTCGGGTCAGCATTACACCTAGGGTTAGGCTTATGCTTGGGGTTAGCGTTCAGAAAACCACAAAGCCCTGAGCTCCAAGCACTCTGCAATTTCAAAAGGCATTCCAAGGGGATGCAAATTATTAAATCAGTTGGTTTTCAGTCAGCTTGCCATTGGAAAAGAAATATGTTTACCAGAAGTGCTGCTTTTTATCATCATTCTTGTCAATCTTACTTGAGCAGGTCCAACCTGCATGGACATGGTAATGAACCTGTTACCATCCTTTCATCCTTGGAGGGGATATAGTGTAGTCAAGGTGAAAGCATAGTTTGAATTGAAGCCTTACATACTAAATCACTTCTTTGGATAGAAGAAAGCTGTCAAATCCCTGGAGTAGTTACTGGCTTTTGAATACTAAGTTCATTTATTTCCAGTTGATGCCTATCTTGCAGGAATATGGAAGGATTAATTAATGTTTTAAGTAGTTTTGAAGATATAGGGCACTGTTTAATATCTAGGTGTTTTTGTTCCTTACAAATTAGTTTTTCTGAGGAATCATGCATTCCAATAGTCTATGAAATGCAGGGGTTTTATTTTCTGGTCAATATGGTTTTTGAGAAATAAAGCAAAGCTGCTTTTGTTTCTTTTGTCACTTCCACAAAGAGACCTTTTTAAAATGTTGCATTACTGCTGGAAGTCTAGAAACTATTACACCTTGGATATAACCTGATCAACCCAGTGTAATGAAATTCTGTGCCCTGCAGTAAAACAAAAAAATCAAGGTCATTTTTAAAATCACAGTGTCATTATTGACATCTCTGAAGCTGTAATGTATAATATAAGCAACATTAGAAATTTAAATTCACTCTTATTTTAAGAAATTTAATCCTGACTAGTTTAAGGATAGATACAGAAAGGGTTATTGGAAACACACTCAGAATTTTTATTTTCTTTACTGATTAATTGCATTACTGAGGATGATGGCTTTTTGTTCAAAGTCTAACAGTTAACATTGGGCAATCATGTTGCTATAGAAATAGTGCAAATAGATTTCCTTATTTCTGTCCCGTAAGATCTTGCTGTACAAAATTGTTAAATCATTTGCATTGTGGCTTTGTTGGTGGAAAAAATATTTAGACTGTCCTTTAAACATCTCTGTTTTTAGAGCAGCATTCACAAGTCCCGTATTTCTCCATGGCGGAGCGTTTGATTACAGATAGAAAACACTGTATGTATTAGTATGCAAAGCCTGATTTCAGGAGCCTGCAGCAACTAGCTGCATGATAATATTCTCTATATTGTTTTACATTTCAAAGAGGCTTCACAATAAAGATGTTTTTCACATTCTACTCAAAAGTATCAAAATTTCTACAGGGAAAAATAAGTTGGAAGTGGTTGTCGTGAAGTAAGAGCCAGTTTAGAATCAGTGGGTCAGATTTATTATTTGAATGTTAAAATAGCTATTTTAGACACACACAAATATGATAATTCACAGATGGGAAATTATACTCATTAAGTTCTAAATTTACAGTGTGGAGGAAATAGAGACATTTGTAAAAATAAATATATGTCCTCTCAGCATCTTCTTACATTCTTGTCTAATACTGAAGAAGGAGGGGGTATATTCATTCTCGTTCCTTGAATTTAGATTTAATGTCAGATACTAAATAGTTGTTATAATAAGAACAGAGCGAAAGAGATTTAATTTCATTTTAATAATAGCAAAGTTAATTAGTAGTTTGATATGGGTTTTTTAAGTGAGGTAAGCTGTTTTTATGTTTGAGGAGACTTGAAATCAATTTTCCAGGCTTTAGCATTAATATTATTGTATAGTACCAATGAATGCAGATATTCTAATATCTTTCCTTTGATGATACTGGTAGTCAGCCCACTATTGTTCAGTGGTTTATTAACTTACTAGTAGCTGTTAGTGAAAATGTGCTGTATTATCTTAACTGGAAAGCTAGTCATTTTTATATGAGTGAGAAAAGGTTTAGCACATGAATTGTGTCAGTCTGTAGTTTCTTCTATAATCTTGTGAGCAAGGAACATCAAATCTAAATTTCAAATCTCTGCAGTTAATGCATCAGTCTGAGTGATAGTCTTGCTTAACACTATTAACAAGGCTGCTTAGGTGCTGTAATACCATGCACTAAAGATAAAAGGACTACTGGAAAAAACAAATTAATAGACAAGTATAAATCCCTCCCCCCCATTCATTCCATACCAGTAAAAGAGTACTGATCTAAATCCTTTCCTTACCAGCAGTCATTGGTGACTGAGTCTGCAGGCTCTCACATTTGCACTGTGTTCTGAAACTCAGCTTTTTATCAATGTGGGATTAATCATGAATGGCCCAGCAGAGTGGCCAGGCCCAGAAAGTGGTGATCAGTGGTGCATAGTCTAGCAGGTGATCAGTAGTGTAGCCCCACAGTTTGGGCTGGACATTGGGAAAAAGTTCTTCTCAAGAAGAATGATTGGCCATTGGAATGGGCTGCCCAGGGAGGTGGTGGAGTCAGCATCCCTGGAGGTGTTTAAAAAACAAAAGACTGGATGTGGCACTCAGTGCCATGGTTTAGTTGACAAGGTTGTTCTAAGTCGTAGGGTGGACTTGGTGATCTCAAAGGTGTTATAGGAAAGCTGCACAGTGTTACTGTTTGTGCTGAGTATTGACAATAATGACTTCATAATAATAGTTGAAATGAAATAGTTGCACAAAGTGAAAATATTTTTAGTGGATTGCTAGTTATGGCTCTGATTCAGCAAAGCACTTAAGCACATTTTTAATTTCACATAAATAAGATATACCATGGAAGTCAAACTAACTGTCTATTATTTTAATAAGGATAAACTTTGTTCCATTCACATACACAATAAAGTGAGCCCCACTGTTGAGAAAATACATCACCATTTGTGGTCTAGCCTGCTGGACATATTTTGTCTGATTTATGGGTATAATTTTCATGATCAAGTAATTCCTCTGTGAATAGTATGTGCGCCTATGTAACAAATTTTTAAACAGTGTGAAAAAGGGAATAATTACAGTGGCTGGGCCAGAGTGCAGTCTGATTGTTGTGGTTTTCTGTTTTA
Organism: Oenanthe melanoleuca; assembly: GCF_029582105.1. NCBI lineage: Eukaryota > Metazoa > Chordata > Aves > Passeriformes > Muscicapidae > Oenanthe > Oenanthe melanoleuca. The sequence goes on from NC_079334.1 coordinate 56,437,646, forward strand.
CTCTGCACAGATGCAAGTGGGTTACCTAGAAATAATATATTTTAAAGCAGCTAAGTGCTAATAGTCCATACATCTTTCCATTCCCCTGGTGTGGCCAGCTGTCCAGCAGGTCTGAATAACAGAGGGTTGCCCTAGTGTATGTTACTGAGTAGTTGTTCTGTTCATTTCTGAAAATAAAGAATTAACAAGAGGACAGATCTAAACTGTCTTGCACTGCCCAAGGAATTGCATAGATACTACTAAATCATGTAAGTGCCTTCTCAGCTGTTCAGTTTTGGGGAATAAAGTGGTCGCTGGTCACAGGAACAACAGCAACAGTATTTTTAATTTAGAGTTTGGGTTGGTAGGTATTAGTTTATGTAAGTGTGCTTTAGACATTGGAGCATTTTCACAACAGATCTTTATTAGAAAGTAGCCAGTTTCATGGCTGATCTTACTTCCCCACCATTTTGTACTGGTACAAAGTATGATTTATGTGCAGATTTTCTGTGCTGTGAGATCAAAATAAAGCTGCGAACAGACAGTACATTAATTCAAAAATGCTGCATTAAATGGATCTGGTTTGGGAGAAAGTTCTGTTTTGCCATTATAGTCTTACAATTGCTTGCAATTAATGTTCATAGATTTAATTTGGTTATATTTCACGGTGGGGAAAATATGTATATGTCAACCTGAATCTTGCCTGTCGTGAGTTTTAGATACCATCAATTACAGTTAAGGCTCTTTTGCTGAAGGAAAAACATATCGCATGACAAAAGGAAATAGTGTTTTATTTTATGCTAAAGTGCAATAATTTACTTCTGGGAGACTTTCAATTATGTATGGATGTTTTATGTAGGCTTTCTATGTGCACAATATGCACCTGGAACAGCTTTGTGCCCAGTAATAAAACCTCTTAGCTTCCAGAGGTTTGTGTGCTCTCTGTGTTGTTAAACACATACACTGGGTGGGGGACAGTATTGACAGAATGGTGACCTTTTTCCAGTGTGGTTGGTTATGGCATAGGAAGCTGTTGGAAAATGATTGCTACAGAGCTGAAAAGATAATCGGATGCAGTTCATTACTCATCTTGTCAGCTGCTCCTGCTACAAGGGATTGTATCACAAGATGTTAATCTGCTTGTGACTAGATTTCAAAGCAAGCACTTTTATTTTGGAGGGGGTGTAAATAATTTAACATCTTTCAATTCTATTTCATTTTCAGAAGCAAGAGAAATGGAAAATTCCTGATTTAAAGTCTCAGAATATTAATTGATAGAAATATTAGTACATCCTTGTGGGTTATTTTACAAATACATGATGATGTGCTGCAAAAAGCTATCTAATTGCAGAAATTGTTCTTTTTAAACTAATTATGAGGTAATGTATTCCTTGAATAGTAGAGGTTAATCTGCTGGCACATTTCAGTGTGTTCTGCAAGACAAGTATTAGACAGAAGACAGATTTGGGCCAAAAAGAGCCCTATCTACACATCAAATCGCTAATGTGAATGTACCAATGCTCCCATACATTGTCTGCCACTGAGGATATTTGGCGTAGGTGTGGAGGAGGACTATATTCATTATTTACAGATGGGAAGACGACAAGAAGGTAATTTTAGCTGGTTGATTTTAGTTTTCTGAAAGTAAAAGGCTCAAAAGAGCAGTTCCTGTCTGATGCTGTGGTTTGCCTGCTCACAATGCTGTATGTGAAGCACAGGGGAAGGCTTATAAACTTTCCATTACATTAAGATGAGCCAGTAGATTTGCTGTGTTCATTTCAAGCAAGCAGAGCTGCCTTTTCCTCCTCAAACTTCATCTTGCCTCTCTTTTTAAGTCCTTGAAGAAGTTGTCCAGTACAAGGGACATTCCTTTAATTTCCTGCTGGAGAAAAACACTCCTTTTGCTACCCTTTAGGTATAATTTTTTAGTATTGATTATTGTCAGATGGAATTGCATGTTACATTTTAAGCAGTGAAATTATAATTCTCATAAATCTAACAAATCTAATCCTTATTAGAATACATTACTTAAAAAAACAAGCAGTGAGAGACTTAAATGTACTTTCAAAAGTAATATATTGAATTAATGTGTAAGCAAAAGAAATTACAGATTTAAACAAAATTAATTGTTTCTGGATGCTCATGGTTGCATATGGCACTTTTTTACTCCCTCAGGAGAATCTAATGCTAATGCCTTGCTGTATTCCAGTTTTGGTAGCTACAGTCCACCCACTTAAATACCCCCTGGTGTATGTGTAGGCAACAGTATTCTCTAGTTCCTGCCACAATCTCTTACATGGTCTTCTCTGTGCTATTAATCAGCAGCTATATTTCCCCTCCAGAGAGACTGCATCTCAGCACTGGACAAACTGAAATCTCATGTCATGTGTTATAGAAGCAACCAGCACTCTGTAGATAGTGGTTTTAGTTAGTTGAAAACCAGGGCATTTATTTTTACCCCTAAACATTTTTGACTGAATAGTCAGTCAGTAGGAAATGTTACTTGACTTTTTCATGAAGCTTTCCCTTCCGTCTCTCCTCACACATAATACAGTTGGTTAGCTGAGCCATGAAAGCCTTCTTCACTACAAAATTCTGATGCAGTTGTTGTACACCATTCCCCCAGGAGCAGAGGTTAATTGATTTGACTGTGGCTACCTATGCAAATGTGTTCATGTATATGTGTATATAGAGATACATAGAAAAGTTACTTATTTCCACAACAACATAAAATGTCTTCCCATGTTACCATTACTTGTCACCATGTTGACTCTGACAATTAAGATAGAAATGTTGATGTGGAGGGGTACATGTTTATTTGTTTTCTGGATCTTTTAATCACTGTGTTTTCTGCTGAGACAGTGATAGAGATGTAGATGGCAATTACACTAATGAAAAAAAGAGTTGTTTGAAAGTGCTCTCTAAGTGTTTTTCCACCTCCATTAGATCATTTAGAATTTGAATTGAGTTACCATGCTCAATAGACAACCATTGTTTCAGGCTGGGATAGAGAATATGAAAACCAATTAATTTATTCTTGAGGTGAAAGGCCATTTGTTTTATAGTAGTTTTCACAATCTAAATTTGACACTGTGAAATAAAGAATTAAGTAATTTCACATTTATGCTCTAGCAATATATTTACTGAAGAAAGTCTTATGCAGTGAACCTTCTTAATAATGTTCTAATATTCTAATTTTACTTTTCCCATTTATGAAAGTCAAGCACAATTTTACAGAAAATAACAAACCTAGCTATAAAGTAAATTACTTCAGTTTCTAAATCCATCATTGTCCTCAAGCAGTCAAAAATGAGATTCTGTAATCCCAGTTTATTTTACCATTCTGTGTTAATTATCACACATTTTATGAATCCAACAGCATAAAAGATATTCTCTCTCAATTCTTAACACATGACCCAGAAACTTTATCCTTCTTTATCTTTAGAGAAAAGGAGTAGAGCTGGATGAATTTCCCATCTAATTGAGTTTGAGAGTTTGTGATGATAATCCTATTTTTTATCATTACTTTTAGATGTATCAGTGTACCTTTGACTGATTTTCAGGTTTTATATTAATTCTTTAAGACGATTTTTTTTTAAACTGAAACTTGAGCTTGAACTTGCAGTCTCTCAATGAACAGATCTTCAAGAGGGATGCAGTGGTACTTGTTAATGAATGACATTGGAAAGACATTCATTGCTTTGCCCATTATTGCCACTGCTATTGAAAAAAGACCATTTTTTCCCATTTATCATCTAAGTACTAGTAATTAATTTTGGAGTAGTGAGACTTTAAATGTAATAGATTATCTCCACCTTTTTGTGCTACTGCTGGGCAGTGCAGAAGTTAAACTGACATTTTTTTTCTTTTCTGTTTATCATTCCTGTAGTGGTTGGTCAAACTGGTTAATACAGAAGTAGGGTCAAGGGATGGCATGTACACCATGCAAAGAAGAAAACAGTTCTGTTCACAGCAGGTTTTCTCTTCCCATGAGAACACTGAACAGTCTTCCAAGTAACTTAACAAGCAGGCAGGACAGGATACCCATCCTCATCTCCTGGAATTTTTTTCCTACCTCAAACAGACAGGGATCAAAAATCATGCTTTAATGCTTGACCCTAAGTGCCCGGTGTTGGGGGCAGTAGGGAAGCAGCCTGCCCCTGCACATTTCCACTTCTGACTGCAAGCCCTGCTGGCACCAGGCAGTGAAGAGTCAGCTGTGAGGTATTTTTGTGTGTTTTATGGTTTTGGGGACCAGAGCTGTTCTGTGTGCAGCATGCAATGAGTTTGGTCCCTGGTTGGAGTTTGCCAGTGTGTGGTATTGGCAGTAGGATAATTGCTGTGCTGTAGCTAGCACAAGAACTCCCATGGAATGGGAAGGTCACTGCAGTGCAGAGAGATTTTCTAACACATCTCCTGAGGTGTGCTGCTTCAGGCTGCACTCACCCCTACAGAGCTGGGAGCATTTCTCTCAGACTTGGAGGAAAATATTTAATTTGAGACAAGACGGAAACTTTTATTTTTGTTCTCTCCAATACTTTTTGTAGCTTTAAACCTGAGGGAAACTTCTCTGATTTCACTTTGTTTTTATTCTCAGTTATGAGGAGCAGCTTTGACCAGAAGCATTTACATTCCTTGAGATTCTTTGAAAAGACTATGTTTTGAAACTTGTATTCCTTTTGTCCCTTGCTCTCAGGATGGCCAGTCTGATATCTTGTACAAATTTTGGACTGTAGTAACCCAGACACTTTCCTCTCAGTTTCAGTCAGCAACAGACTGTAAGTATTCAGTATAAATGATTTGTAACATGTTCTGTAATTATTTTGAATCTTGCTTTTCTGTAAGCCCTTTGCTTGGTATCTCCTCTACGAGAACTACAGCAGTGGTTCACTCAGCATAAGGTCTGTGTGTTTAAAACTTCTGAGTTTGTAACCAGACAGAATCCTCCTAAACTATGGTTGAATTTTCAGAAAAAAATATTTCCTGTTTCATTAAATAGTTGTTATCTAATAACAAAAGGTGTTTTTCTAACTGTGAGTGGAGGTAAAAATGTTTGGAATGGTACATTATACTTCCTAAAGCAAGTGGGTTTGCCAAATTCAAAATTAGTCATTTGATTTTAAAGATAAATTTTTAGTCTTTTCTTGTTAAACACTGATTGGTCAAAAAATCAGATTTCAGCCATTTTTTGGATGCTGTTATAAACAGGATTTTAATTATCTCAAAATTGTCTTATATAAATACAGATAAACAGCTGGTGTTCTGACTATACACAATTTTCTCTACATGTGTAGTATGTAAATGACTAATACAATCAAGGAATATTAAATATAAATCATGTTAGCATAAGATAGTTTTATTACCAGAACATGCTAATGCAGCAGCAGTTGGATCATAGGTGAGTTTGGTACTTTCATAAATATATCTTTCACATTTGCTTAGAGTGTTTAAAGTTAGTCTTTTGCACATAGAGGTGAAGTGAATAAGATGTGCATTTATCTTTGTGATCTCAGCTATTGCACTGGCCCTTCAAAATTTGGTCCTTCCAGGCTTTATAGCAGCAGTATAATTTTGAGGAGCTAGCTGGTGGATTCATGTTCAGTGGTTGCTAAGTAACTAGATGATCCCAAAAGAAAATGTATGCATCTTATGTTAAAATGTATTAATTTTACTGTTGTTTGCCTTACTCATTGCTTTAAGAGCAGTTTGTACATACCCTGAGCCTCCTGTGCTCAAACTGAACACGTGCTGCCTGTTCTCAACACTTGTGTTTAAGATTGTAAAATTCTGTCATCAGTTAATGGGAACAACCAACACTGCAGAACTGAGGGAACTCTTTGTCAGCTGTACTTTTTCTAACAGCTATTCAAAACTATTTTATTACTTACAGTTTTTAAAAACCTGTTTTATATAAACATTCACAAGGGGGTTTCGATGTCAATGATATTTTTATTTTGCTACAGCTGAGTTTTGGGGAGGCAGATTTTTTTCATTTAAGCAAGGCATCTACATGAAAATGTTCATTTTTAACATAAATTTCTGGTGACTGAATCCACTGACATCAGTCAGATTCTGTATCATGTAAATCAGAGGAAGACAAAATATCAGAAAAATAGTATAAAAATAGGAATTTTTGGCAGTGTAAAAGGTTTGATATTAGATCATGATCTGCTTTTTTGAGGTTGGGACTGTCTTTGTAAACATAACTTCATGACCTAAAAAGATCTGTTTGGTAATAAATGTGAATCCTCCAGTATTCAAAATTATATATATGAGTGGAAAACACAGGCTGGGTGAAATGGGGCAGATGTCTGAAACTTGAAAAACCTACAAATGAGTGGAACAGTGTTAATCTCCCAATGTAATGGGAAATCTATAGAGTATGAGTGATGTTAGATCAAGATTAACAGTTGCTAAAGCAGTTGTACATTTGTTTCATTTCCTGTTACTTGTGGCAAGCCTTTCAAGGCTGAAAATAATGCTGCATTTTCTGCTGGCTTTGTCATTCTTTGACAGGTTTAGAATTGCATATTAAGTACCTTGTTTTAAGAAGTGTGCATAAAAGCATATGCTTCCCTCATCGCATTTCTGAAGTCTTTGGTTCATAGGAGTTATCTTTGTCTGTTTAGAATTGTTATCTTCAAAGTTGCACAGCCCCACATTTATCCTCCATCAAGATATTGTTTGCAAATCTCTATATTTAGAGAGTTCCAATTACACTTTGGCCTTAAATGAATGATAACAATAATTAAGTTTGATACCAAACATATATTTTACAAAATAAAGTAAGTTGTTCAAAACCAGTCTTCCAACTGTGGGTTTTGTATTGGTGCTTTACATCCTTTGTCAAGTGCATTTAATATTATAGTTATTTCACTTTGAAATTAATTATAAATATTACATTATTAATATTAATCTTAGGATAACATGTAACATTGATATAAATTCAAGGATAGAGGTTGTTTATAGGAATAAAAAAAATAGTTTGAACTTAGCATTGTGTGTTTCTTACTGCTTTATTTTGCAGCCTCTACATTTTTGAAACAAGCATTTGAAGGAGAATACCCTAAATTACTGAGGCTTTATAATGACTTGTGGAAGCGCCTCCAACAATATAGTCAAAATATTCAGAGAAATTTTAACACAAGTGGAACTACTGATCTTTTTGCTGAACTTCAGCAAATGGAAGAAGATGCACAGGACATATTCATGCAAAAAAGTGAAGATTACGAGTATGTATTGTGAACTGTAAAATTATAAAATATAAATTTTGCACTATGTAAAGAAAATAGATTTTTTTTTTAAATTTACTGTTATTCAAATTGTCAGTGCAGGAGAATTTTAAAGGCATTTTTTTCCACTGGCAATTATTGTTCTAACACTATTTCAGAGCTGTAGGCTTTCCATTAAGCTATATATCTAACAGTGATGGGTTGTATTGTCTTTCACAAAAAAAAAGTCTCAGACTTTTAAACAAGTTCTTTTTGTCTCTTTGGGTGAAAAAAATAGGAAAATGGTAAAAATTCAGTTTTGTATGCATTGTGATTACAGCAGTAGCTTTCTCCTAATGACACTGCAATCACTTGAGTGTGACAAATGCTCAGTTGTTATGATTCACAGTTTTTAGTTTATACATCATAGAGTAAACATGATCTAAGTGATATCAGAAAGATCAAACTGAAACAGGCTTATCAAGCCTATTAGGACTTACAGACTTATGTAAGATAAAATTAATATTTTATATGAGAGTTGTATTGACTTAAATATGTTCTTGAGCAGTCAGTGGGAGACTTATCAGAAGAATGTTTTTCATATGCATATATTTAAAAAGCAGAAAGGAAAAACAGGTTCAGTATTGCAAAGTTTGTAGGTCTGGAAAGATTTAATTCTATTGTGTATTTTAATTTAAAATGTAGTAACTTTTTCTTATATACAAAGTCCAGAAAAGGCCTTGAAAGATTCACTGCAACAGTATGAAGCTGCCTATTTGTCAAAATCCTTATCTCGACTGTTTGACCCCATCAATCTTGTCTTTCCTCCTGGAGGTCGGAATCCTCCCTCTTCAGATGAGCTTGACAGCATCATTAAAACTATAGCCAGGTATGCACATGTGAGATGTTTTAAATGTAATATTCAATGTGTACTCTTTCATAAGTTACAGTTTTAGAAAGGAGACTTCCTTAGCTGTAAAAGGTTGATTAGTCTTTAATTATAAAGTAGATTTGTGCAAAAATCAAGTCAGAATTTAGGATGGGATGGGATGGGATGGGATGGGATGGGATGGGATGGGATGGGATGGGATGGGATGGGATGGGATGGGATGGGATGGGATGGGATGGGATGGGATAAAATAGAGTAACACACAGTAGAACAGAATATTTCAGTTGGAAGGGACCTGCAATGATAAATCCAGTCCAGCTGTGTGAACACTTCAGAATGGCCAAAAGTTAAACATGTTCAGGGCATTGTCCACGTGCCTCTTAAATACTGATAGGCTTGGGGCATCAACCACCTCTCTAAGAAGCCCATTCTAGGGTTTTACCACCCTCTTGTTAAGGAAATGGTTCCTTAATGCTGAGTTGGAGCCTTGCCTCATGCAGCTTTGAACCATTCCCACACCTCCTCTCAGTGGGTTGTTGGGAGGAGTGCTCAACACCTCCCTCTCCACCTCCCCTCTTAGGAAGCTCTAGAGGTCAATGAGGCTGCCCCTCCTTTTCTCCAAACTAGACAAAGGCAAATCTTTTGCTCCCCCTCATAGGACATTCCTTCCAGTCCTTTCACCAGATCTGTTGCCCTCCTCTGGCCACATTCAGATAACACCACATTCGTCCTAAATTGTGGGACTTTGAGCTAGGCATGGTGTTCAAGGTGAGGCTGCACCAGTGGTGAATACAGCAAGATAGGCACCTCTTTATTTAATTATTTATAATACATTATATTTTTTATTATTTATTTTATTGATTTTTGGAATAAATGATATTTTAATATGTTTTAATGCTTAAGCTTATAAAAGATCAGGAAGATAAACTTTACATATACTGTAAATGTCTGGAATGTTAGTTATCCTGACTGTGTCAAAGGGAAGTGGTAGTTGCTTGGCTGGAAGTGATAATACCTGGTGTAAATGCTTTGTTAGAGTAAAACAGCAAGATGATAGGTAAAGATGGCTATTCTAGGTAGAATTTGTAGAATGAGATACCTAAATTACCAATGATGCTTTTTCCCTCATAAGGTTTTGGTAATGGCTACTCTGTTTAATAAACTCTGAAAAAAGATGGGCAGTATTCACAGTATGTGTGTGTGTGTATAAAATGTTAAATATTGACATAGTGCTTGTGACTAGGAGTTACATATACTCAGAACACGTCTGTTGGTGTGATGACTGATACAAGTTTGCTCCTTGCAAAAGAGAAAGGAAAACAACATGAAAATCACAAAATTTTGTCTGAGTTTTCCAGAGTGACCTTTAGCTAATAATTTTTGGGGCCCTAGAGAGTTGTCAGAGAAGAATATTCAAAGTTGGGGTGCCTAATGATTCTCCAGCTCTTGAGAGAGGTTCAACTTGTCATTAGCAACATGACAGTTCTTGTGCTTGCCTGTCTTCAGCAGAGCAGTTTTGAATGCAGCCCAGCCGATGGAGATCTGAGGATGTTCATGAACAAAAAATACTGGAAGAGATTTAGAAGTCTTTTCCTTTTTCGTTTGTTCCCTGTCATTCCTTGGGGGCCTCTTTTACTATAAAGGATTGCCTAAAACACAGCTTATTAGTTGTGTCAAGCTAAAGCATCCCCTGGGTATTTCTGCACAGCTCATGCTATTCCAGAGTTGAATGACTGTGTATTCACCTGTAATGTTTGAAGGCTGCTGCCAAAGCTTGAATGTAGTTAATTGCTGTCAATATTTTTGAATGGCTTACTAATAGTGATTTCATACTGAGGTGTCATTCCTAAACCTTGCTCATTTTTACTAGAATAGGAACACTGCACATAAAATTCCCAAATGACTTGTTAAATTGTAAACTGAATTACTGTGCGTGGAAAGACTTGCTTGTATGTGTTACTCTCTAAATTGACGTGCCACGTAACTGTGTATTCATAGTTAATTCTTTATCAATTCAATACAGTATTCAATACAGCACTGTTTAGTTTTTAATTAAGATTTGTAATCTTTGTTTGCAGTGAGTTAAATGTGGCTGCTGTTGATCCAGACCTCAGTTTAGCTGTGGCCAAAAATGTGGCAAGGACCATTCAGCTTTACGGTGTGAAATCAGAGCAGCTTGTAAGTAATTTTGAATTTCTAAAAACTAATATTTTTTCATGTACAGTGTTCTGGCTTTTGTAGATTTAGAACATAACAGTTAAGCAAACTAGATAGACAAAACCTTCCAATTAGCTTTCCATTGTATTTATGAACATTATCAGTTAAATTCTGCCTTCGGACAAACTTAGTCTTAGATAGCAGTAAAATTTATCTGTATAACTCCAAATTGAATTTGCCATATTAATTTTTAAAGCCTCAAAATTGTAGCTGTCATTAAACAAAATCAAGACTGTTAAATTCAGTTCTTTATTAACCAACACTTGATACTATATCAGTTACATGATACAGCATCTTTATGGTATTAAAATTTAGACTATTCAAATACAATTTTTCACTACTTGCAAGAAATTTTGGTTGTTTTTTCCCATATATTTATTATTTGACATATATTTAACAGACCTTTGATTTATTTGCATTTGTCATATATTTCCAATCATTTATCATGCAGTGGTATCTAGTGTTAACCTCAGTAGAAGAAAGATCACCAAATCCTTATTCTTTCAGTAGGAGACTTCAAAAAGCCTGTGGATAGTACAGTGAATGTTGCCATCATACCAAAAAAAAATTCAGATGAACACTTTTCTCTGAAGGACTGTTGCTGCAATTATAATAGTTTTCTTATGAAGAAATGAAAATAAATTTGTGCAATATGCAGACCCACCAGAAATGATTAACTACTTGTATTTGTAAACAAGATTTTCACTTAATAAACAACATTAATTCTGACAGCAGACTCAGATTGCAGTAACATTCATTTACTATATGTTTTATTTAAAGAAAGATGCTTGCTAATATATTTTTGTACCAATTGGCTACAAAACATTGCAATAATTTAGTTAGTATGGTTCTGTTTACCTTTTACACTTATGCTGTCTTGGAATAGCTTTGAAAAAATTGAAATTCAGTAGCATCTTTTGTTTACCTTGTCTGTTGGATGAATTGTCTTGGAAGTTTGCAGACTTGGTAAATGGAAAAGGAACGTAGGTTAAGCAGTCATGAAGGCCATAAAGAATATTTTAAATTTTAAAATAAAAACAAATGTTAGTATTATTTTGTTAGGTATTTAAAGAATAGTACTTAAGTTGGGTCTGCTTTTAAAGATACAAAATCATGGCTTCATATTTTCAGAATAAAATTTGCTTATAACAGAAATTAGGATTTTTTAGTAGAGTCATCCTAGGTAAAAAAATATCTTGTTGTATATATGTCATGGAGTGATGGAGTGTAGTGTCAAGTAGTGGCATTCAGCTGGAAAAAAAAAAGACCTTTCAGCTGTAATTGTGAAATGATCAGGGTTGTGCTCATCATCTCTGATAGAGTCTGCCAGTGGATTCTTTGGAAGTGAGCATTGTTTTGTGATCAGACTGCTGGGAAATTCTTAAGAAACCCTGAAAAAACCAAGATGCCTAGAAATAAGCTGATAAGTATAAGATTTGTGGCTTTCTGTTAGCTAAACTTAAAGTAAAAAACTTTAGGAGGAAAGAGGGAGTGTGAGCCCTTGAACTTCTTGAATTTGACAACTGAAACTGCAAACTTGAAACACTGAAAAGCTAAGTGATGGGATTAGCCAAGCTGGCAGGATGAGCATCTATGTCCTTGAAGCACATACCTACAAATTGTAAAATAGTATTAGGAGTATTGCACAGCTACCCTTTTTTTAAATTTCTTTCTTTCCTTGCTGATGCATGTTACAAATTTAAAAACCAGAAGTGCTCAGCACTGTTGCCAAGATGTAAGTGTCAGAGTCATCTTTGAAGTTCTGAAATATCATTCCTAGCCTCCAGCTGCCTCTCCAGCAGGGCATGGCTCTCCCACTTATCCTGCACCATGCTTGCCAGCCCTCTGGATATAATGTGGAACAATTTAGCCTTTTTTTTGGTGCCTATTTTTGGGCAGACAGGCAGATTGAGCCTGAAATGTGCACCACGTGTAGAATAGGAGCTATGTCAGACAGCACTGTTTCATTATGTTTTAGTGGTTTAGCCAAGAATGCAATCTTAATTCAATCTTGCAATCCAGACTCCAACAATAGCTTGAAGTCAACAATAGTCCTCCTTTCCAAAGCTGAGAAGGGGACCATGGAACATTTCCGCTCAGATGCTTCATGTCTGATAGCTATAGTAGAGCAGTGCTAGAGATGGAAATTTAATTTCCTGGAGGAATTTGAAATTGAGTTCTCTTCCAAATTAAAAGTAAACAAAACCATCTCAGAATTCTCAGTGAAGGAAGATGGGGGCAGGAGACTTTCAAAAGTAATTAATTTTATTTTTAATGCTGTAATATTGCAAGTAGATTTGAAAGGTGAAAAACTGAAATATGCAATTCTGAAAAGGTTGAGACATTCTGCTGTTGATGTCAGGGTTTTTATTTATTCAGTTTCACAAAACAGATTTCATCGCTGTTTCTCCAGGTATCCTTAAATAGACAATTAACAAGAAAAATGTTACTCAAGGTTCAAAGATGTTGCCTTTGAATGAAAGCAGCATCTATCAGTCTGTACTTACAGTCCTAAAGAAAAAACTACTAAGAAAAAAAAAATGGTGTTTTCCTGTAAATCCAGAACTTTTGTTTGTGTTAATTGTGGCATTGTACCCTTTTCAGCTTTCCCCACATCAAGAACCTGCTGCACCTGAGACCTGTTCTTTTGTTAATTGGTTCAGGGAATATAATAGTCTCTGGAAGCAGCAGTACATTTTGCTGTTTGGGTGAATCTTTAGTCAATTCCTTTCTGATGCTTGATGTGGTTGGTGTATGCCATGCAGCGTTCAGAAATTATTGTCCTAATTTCACTCAGTGTAATTGCAGATATTCTCACTATACAGAGTTTGAAGGGATAATTAGACATTGCACTAGATTTAAAAAATATTTCTGTTAATTTAAGAGTATTAGCTTTCATCTTCACCACCCATCCTGTGTCTTTGATGCTGAGAAAGGATGCTTGGTACATCTTCTCTGTGCCGTTATAATTTTGTTTCTTTTTCTTCACGTGTTCCTTGAAACAGATAGGCCAGACATCTTCATAATGTCAGACACCACTAGACTTCTGTTTAGTCACTATTTCCACATTCTTCTCATTCCAGATCGGAAAACAAATCTGATCATTGTGTTTGGGATAAGAACAAAATTTTCCTCTTCTGCATTTGCGCCTTGTAATCCAGTGCATAGATTTTAACTAAAGGTCTGTTTACTGAACCAGATTTTTTTCACTGGTCACTTTTTCTTGCAAGTGAGGTAGCCGAGATGAAAATGAACCCTAACTTTTCTACTCTGTTCAGCTCCAGGGGAGCAATCCATTCCCATTTGCAAATACCTTTAATCATCTATCTTGATTGACACATACAATGTGTTGTGCTCTTCTTTAACTGGCCACATCAGGAAAATTAGCTCTTTCATCAAATACTTACAATAATACAGTGAAGGGAAGAGATTTGTGAGAGGGCAATAAGTTGCATTTCCTGAAAACAAAAAAACAAAGTTGAGTAATTTGAAGTGTTTATGAGAATCTGTGCTTCTTAACAAAAGATAGAAGCTCATAAACCTTCTTCCTAGAGATATTTTTGCCCATTTGTTTAAATGATAGTTGAGTAGTGTAAAAGAGAACTTAAAAATCACCAACATCTTTATTAAATGCCTTTGACATGTCAGCAGTAATTATGTGACAGGATCCTCTAGAGCAGCAGTCTTAAGATTTTTGTGTATAAATCAGTATAAACTTTCTGAGTGTGCAACTTCATTAAATGTATACTTGTTTATTTATAACTTTAATACATGTACTCTTGAAGTTCTGATATTTTTGTCATGCACCTCATTTTGTCTTGCCTAATTCTCGTGGTGCATGTTCCCCACTTCAAAGACCACTGCTCTAGAGTAATGCTTTGCAATAATCTTCTGTAATAGAGCAGACTTGGTCTCTTAATTTTTGGAAAAGATGCCTCATTGATTGCTGTCTTTTGAATTCATGTTTGGTTTTGTTAATATGCTACTTTATATCATATTTTTCATTTATTTATAGAAAAATTAAGAAGATGGTAGTCTAGTGATTGAAAGTGAAACAAAACTGTGTTTCCCTAGTTGACTACCTGTAATTTTGTCATTTACTGAGCTGAATTTTGAATGTACTTGAAACGTTGTGGTTTCTCTTATAATTAAAAATCTCTATATTGCAACGTTGCAATCACTATATTTTTGTTTGCTGTTGATAGAGAAGTCATGAAACATTGAGGGTTAAAAGCTCTGGAAGTTTACAAGATACGTAGTTTTGCCAACAAGCAGAAAAATAAGTTGCAAGATCCATGTTCCATATAAACTGAAGATAAAAGAGCATCTTTGGTCCTCTAGTCTATTCCCTTCCCAGCACGGGGCTATTTGAAATCATATTTGTTGTTGGGGCTTTTGTTGCATTCTTTCTGGTTTTAGAGTGGTGATTTCAGTTACCTGAATGTAAGTACTGCATGTTCTCTTACTTTGGTGCTGTTTCTATTCAGCTTGTCATGTGGGTGGATTGAAATACACTAACACACCCACCAAGTGCACATAGATGAAATGTGTTGTGCTGTGAACATGAAAATGCAGTTGTTTAGAGAAGGTGTGATTCTCCTACATTGTGAACCTGGAGACCTCTACCAGTTTACTCCATAGAGTTACAGTCATCCTGTCAGACTGTCTTTATTAATTTTGGTCAGAGTCCCAGAGCAATCCTTCCTGCCTTGTCTGATGGAAGCTGTGTCTTGCTGACTCCTCCCACCACAGTGCATCACTAGAGACATCATCAGAGACAAAGTTGTCCTTTGGCCAATAAACAAGCAAAGAGTCATTTGCAGAGGCAGGATTGTAAAAATGAGGTTGCCCACTTGCTTTTCAGAGCAGGTGGGGGCGATTATGCTGGCAAATTTCTGTCTTAAAAACATTTCTATATGAGGATGTGGTGTGCTTACATGATTTGGGCAGACACAAACTCACTCTCCTGTGTTGCCAGATGGCAGAGCACATTTTAGCTCCACTCCAGTCCATGCTGACCAGTTCAGCTGTGACACCTTGCTGAGCACAATACTCACTCAGCCTGGAGCACAGGCAGAGAAAGTTCATATCTGCTTGAAGTACAGACAGAGCAAGAACCTGCATGGCCATACTAAACTAACCAGATTTTTTTAATAAGGTTAGGGTAGAAAAGGCTAAAATAAGTGGGAGCTGTGCTTGACTATTATTGGAGTGTTTCGTAAATATGGAATATTGTATTTTATGGAGTACTAAGTTTATCTAAGAAAAGGGATCTTTCCAGCAGACAGGAGGCTGCAGGCAGGTGATATAAGGGAGATCTTTCCCACTGTCAAACTTGTAAGCAGTCATGGAGAGGAAGCCCTCAAAAGGTGAAGATGGAGAGTGGGTGTAATGACGGTGGAAGGAAGTAGAGAATTTGAATAATTTTTTTATTCCCTTAACTCAGTGTGGTTGAACTGATGCCTTATATCTCACAAAAGCTGGTGAATGAGACTGAGGTCTGAAATACAGGTTGAGGAGAGCTGCTAACCTTTTCCCTCAGCTACTAAACTGTCCTTTATAGCTCATGGTAGAGGCTTGGCTTCTCATCAGATTTTAGTCTGGGCAATGGTTGTGGTGTTTGTGATTATCATGTTTGTTTGCTACTTGGAAATGTTTAAGCACTGTGCAGAGAGCACAGTCCTTTCTGGCATTCTGAAGAATTTTTCCCTGATATTCTTAAGAAAGCATAAGAATACTTGGTGTATTTTATGTATTTCAAAGTTAAAATGCTAGAAACCCAGTAATAGAAGCAAATGTTGAGATTAAAGAGAATACATAAGTGTCTTATAAATTAGAATCACTGCACCAAGGTACAAATCGTTGTCACATATCCTCAAAGGCAGGACATTGAATCACCTATTGGTGACCTCTACTACTGGGCATGCCACGAGACAAAATGAGAAATGATTTGTTATTCTGATCCCAAAAGTAGTGGATTACCGCACACTTTAGACATAAGAACATTTGCGTGGATTTTTCTGGATGAATGATGTTTTAAATTCTGGATTGTTTTGAGGGAGAAGTCAGCATCAGCTGATGATCTGTGATATAGAGTAGGCAGCCTCTTTCTCACTGTCCTGGATCTCAGTAGTATATTGAGATTTATTTATATTTACTTAAGTAAATATTTGAGTTATGTAACATTATTCATGGTTCTAGAATGTGCATCAGTTGCAGAGCACTGGAGCAGTAATATGAGCAGTAATGTGTTGGCACAAAAGGTTTATTGAGAAGTAACTGGGAAGCTCTGATTTAGCCTCATGTTGTTTTTGAGTACAATGGTGAAACTGGATTTCAGATGTTGTGAAACAATTCTGAATATTTAAATGGCTTAATGTTTAAATGTAAAGTGACTCTTAACATAAAAATTATCTGATTAAAATTAATATACATTATTTCTAAACTGAGGGTTTACTGAGATCTGTTTTCCAGTTAATTGGTACTAGATTGTGTAAGTAGGACAGTGTTATTGTGAAGTATTATTATGTGTCACAATGATTCGAAGCATGTGCTTGATGACAGATGTTTTTTTAGTGCATTATAATTTAAGAAAGTAAATACCAAAAAAAGCAGAAGTAGAAAAGTATAACAATTAATTGTGTCAACCCCTTCTTCAAAGGCAAATACTATATACATGCATATCACAATCACTGACTGCTTGTCCTCAGATGGTGTGGGTTTGCTTTTTAAAGAGAGTATGGGTGTTGTAAACAAGTAACTGTCCTCAGAACAGTAAATGTGAGTAAGTACATGAGCTTGGTCTCATCTGTGTGAAGGCAAGTTTGTATCATCGAGGCTTGTTCCCATTAGTGTTGGCCTCACTTCAAGGATCAGCACGCCGTGTTTGTTTTTGCTGCAGAAGGGCTGTATTGAACTATTGAATTGCTCCACACTGTCACCCTGGTGTTTATGTCAATGTCTGCCTCTCTCTTGGGAGCACAAGGTCGGTAAGGGTTTGTGACTGACACTCAGGACTGAATCTGCCATCCCAGCTGTGAACATCTCCCTGATCTGGGAGGGGAACAGTGATGCACTGGGGAGTGGAAGGTTCCTGCAAGCACCCCTGGGCACTGTGGCCATGGGGCCAGGCTGGGGAGGGCTCCCCTTCCCCAAAGCAGTGCCTGGCTGCCAGAGCCCTCCTGGCAAGAGTGTCGGCAGGATTGCCTCTCCTGAGCTGCAGCTGGAGGCTGGGGAAGGTACCTGTTGGTCCAGGCCAAGAACTTGCTAAGGAGTGTCCTACCAGCTTAGTGGCACAGACAATCACGTGCCAGATCCAGGAACCTTTCCTGGCACCCTTTAATTTACAGCTATGGGTGTAGCCAATATGTGACTGAAACTGAACAAGAGAGAGATGCTAAATCTGTTCAAGAGGAAGCATAAAGTGCTGACAGATTGGAGTAGTTTTTTTCTTGCATCTGGAATTCATACTTACTTCTGCTGTAAATAAATCTCTAAGGCAAAAGTTAGGAGATGTAATTTCTTCTATAGTAATACTGCTTTTGGTCTTAAGATTTTCTTAGATTGCCAGAGCTTCAAAATACATGCTTTCCAAAACATGTTTTTCTATCTACAATGCTTGTCAGCTGTACTTGACTTATTTTCGTATAGCATTTGGTGTTTCTACCAGAGTTTTAGACCTTGAAAAGAGTACAGTTGTCCATGGCATTGTGGCTAATTGGCAACTTAAAATAGTGCTGGATGGGTGCAAGAAAACTCTTGGATATTAACTCTTCGGTGTTCAGCCCTTCTTCAAAGTAGCCAAGTATTTTTTGGAGCCAACTTGGATGACACCTTTTTGCGTGCTGGTGCAACCAAGCCCTTCTGTAATTTAATATTCTATTTTTAGTGAATGTAATGGATGGAGATACAGGCTGAAGACTGTCTATCTATCTGTCATGTTCAGATATTTTTAGAGCACTGATCTTTGTAATGCTGATCAGCACCAAATGTATTACATAAGATTAGCATCAAAATATATACAATGGAAAGTCAGCTCTGCTGCAGTTGTTCTTAAATTATTTTTAGTATTGCCCACAAAACTTGTATAGCTCAGTGCATTGCCCTGCCATTGTGCTCAGTCTCTATAGGAAGCATTTTAAAAGAGAATTTTATCTTTTCTCAGACCTTTTCAGTCACAGGTCTCCTTTCTGAGGCTTCAAGTAATAGTCAGTGATGCATATTATGAAGATTTTAATAAATGCCCAATTCCCACCAGGACTGAAACTGAGACAAATTGTCTCTTATTGCCCTTCATTCCAATTTATATTTGAACTTGTAATTTGCAGATGCAAGATTCCAAATTTTGATTTACTTACATTCCTAGCTAGTGTTGTGTTCTTTATTGGTGCTCAGGTGGCTTCATCTTTAGCAGTTACCCATAATGATATTTTCAATGTTCAAATTTTAGTGGATACTCAGAACTAATACTTTCCCATGACATATATCTGGTTTACTAGATAACCATTTAGAAGGGATTGGAGTAGCTTACTTGGGAGATTTTTTGAGTTTAGAGGCAGACTGTAATAAAACAGACCATATTCTTCTAATACTACTCTAGAAAAAGTATTTTTGTGTTTCAAGTTTTCTGAAAAAAGTTGATCCTTTCCTTTGAGTGTTTTTAAAAACTAGTTTGTAATTATTGAGGTTTAAAATAGATCTCAACTTTCTGCATATCCATCCCATCATCATAAGTATTTGTAGTAGAAGAATCTTGATTTTTTTTTCAAAATTTCTTTCTTAGTGGGTTTATGGTGCATCTGTTATATTGTAGTCAACAGAAAAAAAGTTTGCTGTTTGTTTTTGGTGAGGCAGTTTTGAAGGTGTAACGTGGTCATGCCATGACTTCACAGATCTTCCAGGATCTCTCTTCCTGAGAATGCAATTAAATGTGCTCTCATCTTGGTTTATATTACTATGTTAAAAACAATCTCTACTTTATTAACGCTTGTCCTTGGTGGCTTGTAAACATTGTTGCAATAAAGAGAATGAGGAAAGAAAAGGCTAGAATGCCACTGGAATAAAAACCCAACATTCAGCTTAAAACAGCGAGCTGCGAAAGAGACAGTCTTTACGGGGAATTTTTGTAATGTCATTTGTACAAGAGAAAATGCCTGTCATTCTTGATCAGGGCGATGAAGATTTAAATAAGCTGTTTTCAGGGGTTATTTAGAGGATAAGCAATATAAATGGCATATTTTTGTCCAGAGTTTAAAAGGCTGAGTGTATTATAACTGATCCAGGGACTGTATTGGAACCTCTTGGCTTGATCAGTGAAATTATGAAAAGTAGACATGCAAAGGAGGGTAGGATTTAAAAGTTAACATATTGCAATGAGAAAACACTTAGATGAGAAGGACTGATTCTTAGTTTTCTCTGAGTTTTCATGGAAGTAGGATTTTTTTTCTGAACCTTTCAGTCTATCCTTAGTGGTTGACTAGGAAAAGGCAGAGAGGGGCTGGACTAAACAAGTTCTCTATTGACTTTGCCCCAGTCTGTCTAGTGGCGAGACAAATATCCATAACATGTTGCAAGAAAGAAAAATGCTCATACAAGATGGCTGTAATTCTGGTTTATTTTAGGGAAATGAAAAGAATAAAGACCTCATTTATGGAGGAAAGCATTTATTGAGTTATCATTAGTCACGTATATTTCAAGGAGAAATGCATCTTACACTACCCAAAAACATTTTTGGCCCAGTTAATTTACACAAATTCCTCAAATGAAATATGCTGGAGTAGCAAGAAAATGGATGTGAGCTGCATCTCTGTTAGGATGTTTACTGATGTTTATTGATATAACTATGTGGTTTGGGGTAGCTGTGTTGGTTTTTTTCCCACCCATCCTCTATGTGACATAGTTAAATTCATCTAGCTGAATAATTCAATCAAGTGGTGGAGAGCAGGGTGGAGGGGGAGAGAGAAAAGATTTCCTGGAAGCAAATTCTTCCAGTGAAGGGATAAAAATGCACTGGAATTCTGGCATCAGATTTAAACCCCAGCAAATTTATGAGGCCTGTGATGATTTTGAATTGAAAAGCATGATGAATCCTTATTGTAATGACATAAAGTGAGTTTCTGATTGCCTTTTTTATTATGTGATCTTATAAGAATTAATCCATGTCTCTTATTAGATGGTGTTATATTGAATTGTAAGCTTTCATTTGCGGGTGAATCACTATTCAGGACATATTCCAACAATGAGATTTGTCTGACAGTTCCAGGGAAATGTATTTCGTCCTCCTGTCTAAATGTCGAATATTGTGAACTTCGGAGGGAAGTATGAAATCTAATAAGCTCACAAATCCTCAGGAACAGTAGTGAAATGGCACCTCAGGAAAGGTTTATGTAAATAATGGGTCAGTAACAATGGTGTAAGTAATGTGAAAGATTATATTTTCCCCACTCCTTTTTTGAGATACATGAATTAATTGTATTATGCCAGTACCTTGAAGACATGGTATTACTGTCAATGAAAAACTTGTATCCATGCTATTTAAATGAGAGAACCCAAAAATATTAATTCAATGTTTGGCACATTAAAAGAATTCATTAATAGGTGTTTAAATAGAATATGTGGGAGGCTATTATATAATAAAATAATTTCAGAATAATTGCTATTTCACTGTACAGTATTAAAAGCTAAAGATGGCAGTAGGTCTAATTTAAAAATAATCAAAAGTCAAGTAAGGTTTTGTAATTTATTTTTTGATGGAAAAATGAGAAGAGCTTCATTGAAACAGTCATTAAGAAGTACTTACATTGGTCAGAGAATACTTAGAAATATCTATCTGATAAATCACTTTTAAAAACATTTAAACCTTTAAAAATGGAATTAAAAAGCTGGAGGAGAGGGTTACATTAAATAACTTCATGAAGGATTTTCTTTTTTCTCATGTTGTCTTTTGCTTGTTAGATCGTGACTCACATAACAAATGTGTGATTTTAATTTTTTTTTTTTTTTAAGATATACTGGCTAAACTCCAGAAAAAATCATCCAGACATAAAAGTCTGATTTTGGAAGTACTGTGTACTTCATTTTATTTTGCCAGGAAATTGGTTAAAAGACTTCTTTAGGTCTAGTATGTTATTTTGCTAACATGTAGAAAAAGAACGTGATTTCACAATCCTTACAAGTATTTTGTAACAGTAAGCTCTGAGTTATTTCTTAGCAAATTAAATTCTGTGATTCAGAAAAATACTTGATTAAATGTTGATATATACATGGTAAAGGATTTGGAATTTTTCAATTTTGGAACAGCTCTATGAGAGTTGGACCATGAAAAGTTCAATTATAAACTTGTGAGGGGGGTAATAGTCTAATCTCAGTTAATGCTGGTCTTGATACTACTAAGGGTAGATTGCAATTAAATAAGTTGATTGTATTTTTTATGTGTAGGTGAATATCACCCTATCATGTTAAACCTCTCATGTGTCTTGGGGATGGATGTCTCTGCTCTTCACCTCTGCAGGGGCATTCTCAGTAGCTGGTTGAAACCAGCAGCTAATGGGATTACATATAAGATATGATTAATCATTCAGTCATTAATTTGGCAAGCATGAAAAACACAATAAACTGCTACAGTCAGAGGTATCAGGATCAACACACATTGTCCTTGAAATCCTCCTCAGACTTGAGCTGGCTGGGTAATAGAAGGGGCATAATTTTCTGTAGTTGAGAAATTATTCCATGTGTTTCAGGTTTAGGATTCTCTGATATTCCTTAAAGGAACTGGTTTTATAAGAGCTTTCTGATATCACAGTTGTTTTAAACCAGCTCATTATTTAAGCACTATGAACCATTACTCACTTTTGATTACTTGTACAGTGCTTTTCTTCTCAGATGATTCAAAGACTTGGAGATAAATCCTGTCTTTTCTGCTACAGAAAGACCATTTGCTGTTTTTCTTCCATTTCTCTAGCTTTTGAAAATATTAAGGAAGAAAAACCAAAACAAAGCAGAAATACCCTTGAGGAAATGGTTCAATGATTGCTGCTTCTTCTAACATGAATAGTATGAGCATGATGTTCAGTATTTTTTCCTGGTCAAAGGTGTAACAGTCCCTTCAAATTTTTCTTTCCAAAGTAATGATTATATTTTCTCCAAAATTTTTAATTTCTTCACCATAGACCTCCTTTTCTATATTTCTAGAATATTAAATTTTCATTTTTCTGAGGAAGCTAAAAAAAAAAATATTCTGGAAGCTCCAAGAATGTCCTGAAGGTGCAATATGCATGTTATTATGTACATTTTAAATTATTGCCTGAACTCACAGCTTGTTCCTTTCCTCATGTCTTGAAATATTTCTTCTTTGCAAAATTAGAAGGCACTCCAAGAAGATAAATTCTTACTTATTATTCTTTTTTTTTTAAGCAGAGCATTCATATTAATTGATCTTCATCAGTCAAGGATCTTATTCACTGACACATTCATTCAAATCCTACACTTCAAACCCCTAAATTATGTCTCTTCTTTTTGCAAATTATCCTCTGTGTAGCTAATATATTAAATGGAATAGCTAACAGAGTTTAGATTCTTCTGTATTTTTTCTCCTAAATGGTGCTTTTTTACAAAAACTAGCTACTACTAAGCCTTTGTGATTTTCAGATGGAAAGAGCTTATAAAAGGTTCATTCTGCACTATGGAAAACATTAAACCTAATAGTAAATCATCCAAATTATTTGTCGTTTATGGGAGAAATCCTAGGGCCAAGCCCTATTGACTCAGAAATTCTCAAAATGGATTCTGTGCTTTATAATAAGTTGTTATGATCAGGCAGGAGGCCAAGTGCCAGATGGATTGATTGCCTTCTGCCAGAGGTATGGCAACATCAGCTACATCTATTAGGAGTGCATTTATTGTTGGAAATCTCAGCTTGACAACTGGAGTTCAGTTTGTGCTATCAAAACAATCTTTAGTCTCGTGATCCTGGAGTTAGGCTGAATGATTTGTTGAGAAGCACTACTTCAGTCTTATTTTGGGATCTCCTCCATACTCCTAAATTATGATGTTTCCTGCTCTAAAAAAAATGGGTTTACTGAGGCTGTTTCAGAGAAATCAAATAAATGGAGTTTTCCAAAACTGTCAATAAGGATGCACAGGAGATCTTAGTTGCTAAGTGTGAAACAGGAGTTTTTCACAAGATACATAGTCTATGAAGGGAAGAGTAGTAAACCAGCTCACAAATCAGTGTCTCTTCTGAGCTTCCACCTGTTGAAAGAGAGGAGCGTTAGTCACTTTGAAGCACTAAAAACAATTACAGGAAAACATGTATCAATAGTCTGAGCTTTCCTATAAGAAAAAGACAAACTCAGTTAGCATTTTATTTATAACCCAAGGGAGAACTGATGATTTGATTCATGGCCTAATCTAAATTCTGCATTCATTGCTTCATGGTGAAAACAAGAATTTAATCCCAAAGCAATCTTATCGCTGCACGTCTCAACGTGTGAGATCAAATCCATGCTGTCAAATTTCATGTTTGTTCTCAGGCATCAAACACAGAAATGTGTCAAATCCAGAACACTTAATCTGGTTATTGCCAAGACATACTTTCAAAGCAGGTCTATGCAAAGGGGTACAAATACATTTATAGGGTAAGAATGCATCTGACATGATTACTAGGGGTCTTTGCTACTGCTTTAAATTCCTTTTATAGCTTGTGAAGGGAAATAGGTGCCTACGAGGTGCAAATACTCTCTTCCCAAAGCAAGGGTTTTAAAATAACCTAGGTGAATCACTCAGTTGAAGTTTTTACTTCTCTGCATGTGGTCAGGTGAATCATTCCTGAGGTTTTCTGCACTGGACAACTTACTGACCCAAGATGAGGCACCTGCACTCTCTGGAGGTGAAGCAGTGTAACTGTGCAGGTGTACTGAGGGATACAAACTAAAGGAAACTGTTTTTCAGAAGGACTTCTGAATTCAGTGAGAGCATAGTGCCAGTCATGGCTTACAGCTTCTTGACCATGTCAGGCTGAAGTAAGTCAGATGACCTTAAGTCACCTTGTTCCTCTTCATGACATCTTTTTTGTGTATTGGCTTCTACAAGTGTCCTTTATGGTTCTGTAGGCTACCTAATATCAATCTACTGTTTAGGTCTCAGATTCAGTTGAATTAGATTTAAACCCCACCCAAATTCTTCCATGTTGCTTCCCCACAGCTAGTCAGGTGCTGCATTGAACCTGCACAATTCAACTTCCTACTTTAGAGAAAACACTCATATATATGTCAGAAAGGCACTGTCTCCCAGTGTTTCTTCTCATTTCAGTTTAACAGCTGCCCTTTCTGCTTTTAAATGGTGCATGGGACAGAATTTCACATTCACATTTTTTAGGGCACCATGAGACACAGGCTTTGTCCCAGTGCCTGGGTGCATGATACAACAGTCCTGGCTAATATTTCCTGGTAGGACACCTCTCTGCCTCGCTCTTCCTCAGGAGCATCCCATGTTGGCAGTGTGCTTGTGGCTCCTGTTGGCAAAGAGAGCTCACACTGATGTGTCACCCATTGTAGGATTGATGTTTCCTGGGGAATGGGTGCCTGTGCTACTGCCCATGAAATTACTGTAAGTAGTAGACAGGCTTGAGGTAAAAGCAGAAACAGTTTAGCCAACTGAAGTGAAGAGTAAGAAATCGATTGCTGTACTTAAGGCAGATACAGAAATGTGGAACAATTACAGTCCTTGTTGTTGCTGCTCATTCAGGTCTAGCTTCAACATCGTTTCTTTTCCTTTGTTTTCAGCTAGCAGGCTTAAACCAGACTAACTCCCAGGGTGACTGACAGCTCCCTGGAGATGAGATCTGGCCTTCAGCTGCACTTGGTCTTTTATTTGTTTCCCAAAATAGATTCTGATTTGGGATGTAGTCACCACTTCTGTCCCCCCTGTTTCTGATGAGCATAATTCACCCTTCCTGGCCTTCTGCATTTCAGGATATATCTGACTGATTAAAAAAGCATCTGATTTTTTCTCCAGTGCCTTCATCAAAAAGAAGGCCTGTCTTTCAGACAGCTTGAGCAGACGTGCACAGGCTTCACACTTATTTGGCTTAACCTATTTACACAATGCAATCCCCAGTGGCCAGATAACAGAGGAAGACTTACATTACCACTGGGTTTAAATGCATAACCTGTGTCTAGCACAGAGCTTTGAAAGTATTTTCTATGTAAAAGAGAGTGATACATGCGAATCATTGATAAAACTCGGTATGTTGGAAAAGAAACTGAGGGGGTGGTTTATGTCCATAATAAAAGGAGGGCCAGGGAGACACAATACTGACATTTTTTCCTAAGTGCATGCATGATTGTATAATGGATATAAGGGGTGTCAAGAATTCAGTCTGAGGCATTAGAATACTAGAGTAATGATAAACTGTCTGAAATCTGGACTCTTGCCTGTGACACAGCATGTGTACATTACCAAACTGGACAGAGTGCAGAACTTTCTTGCCTTGAGCAAAGTCAGAGAATTCATTGTGGTGACAGCAAGAGAGACTTCTGTAAATGGTAGGACACATCTGCCCATGTAGGTGCCAGGAGGAGAAGGGGCCCTAGAGAGCCCTGGCCTGCCCAGTTCCAACTGCTAGTTACAAGAGTCAAGTTTTTCAGGCCTCTTTGCTTTAGACCAGTGATTTTAGGATGTACAAGGGATCAGCACATCTAACTGTCAAAGTTCAAGTGGATTAGTTAAAGGAAATTTAATATGGTAAGCAGTTTTACAAAGTTTAGTTGTTTTTAAGGTATTTTCAGATTTTGCCTGTGAAGCTGTTGTGCACTATTGCTGACTGCAGGAATTCCTTTTTCATTGCAGAAGGGTTATGTTTGTACTCATTAATGGTTTTACTTAGCAGTTAAGCTTTTTCACCAGCAGGAGAGATGGAGTCCAATGTCTAAGAAATTGTGAAACCTTTACAACTGAGGAACTGAAATTTGAGTAACTGGAATGAAAAATTTTACTGGTTTAATAGTAACTTTTATGTTAAATAGTTGTAAATGTGCAAAAATTTAAATTAGTCTGTACAGTACTTAAAAAAGCGTGAAGAAGAAGATTATTTTGAGTCTGGGAGGGTGGTCAGCAGAGTGGACAGGGTCTTTCTTGGCACAACTGTTTTGTTATTAATCTGTGAAGCTGTAAATGTGAGAAGCAGAATTGTAAAAATCAGTCAGATCTGTCAAATAGAAGTATCTAGAAGGAAATAGAGATGTTGTGGCTTTCATGGCTGTTCTCATCAGGGAGGCAGGAAAATGCTGACATGGCAATATATTTGTCAACCAGTTTAAAGATACATTTTGATGTCAAATAATTGAAGTTACATTGGAAAAGATATTTCCTTCTACAAAGGTCTTGAAAACCTATTTACCCTGAAATAATCCCTAAATTTGAAGAAAGATAAATGAACGGATATTGTCAGCATAGTGCTGTGAATAAATCAGAGTTCCTGGGTACTTGCAAAAACCTTTCTAGAACTTCATCATCAGCAATGCTGGAAAATGCTAGATAACTGTGCTTGTATGCTGTCTGTGTTTATGCTGTGTAGAAGCTATGGGAAGTACAGGAATTGTCTTTCAGTAGCAAAGATTCACTGCTTCTCATAAGTTAAAATGTTCATGTTATGTTTGTTTCTTATGTTCTTAAACAATTGTTACTGTACACGCAGTTTTAGTTTAGGAGCTTTCTGTAGGACCTACAACTGTGTTTAGGTCCATGAATGCCTCTTTACCATTTGCTCAGTTAGCTGAATATATTTTTACTGAGAGACTTGTGGAGGTATGGCATCTTCAGGGATTTCCTGGAGGATAATTCTGTATCCTGAAACATAGATAACTAGTTAGGTAATTATATTTCAGTAAAGCCTTTTATTAATAGGTATTTTGCTTTAATGTTTAGATGTACTTCTAGAATTCATGTTGCTATTTGTCAATTCTTTGTATTTCTCTGGCTTTGAGTGCACAAGAAAAATTTGTTTGTTTACCAATTGCAGTTTATTATATTTTAAATTACAAATACATGCTGTGGTATCCTGTTCCATAGTTAATGGCTATTTATGTATCATCCTGGAACTTCGATTTCTGTCATAATAATAAAAAATGCATGCTTTGTGCAGTTTAAATATGAAGAAATATTTCTCTGACTGTTGCTGAAATATCATAGATAAAACTCTTTAATGACAGGTCTAGCACTTTTGGTCCTTGCAGTTCTATTTTTCTGTTGACTTATAAGCCTCTAATGTATACAAAGCTCTAAGCCATCTATTTGGAAAAGCAGAACTTCTAAGGAGAGGCTTAAATGGTTGTCAGAAGGACAGGCTGAGGGCATACAGAAAAATGTTCACTGCTCATAGAGAAAAGCTGCTTTAAAAAGTTTATTTGGCTCCCTCAGGTAGGTGATTTCATCTGACTCAGATTACAAAGTTGAAGTTTTGCTTGGACTAGGTATCTCCAGGAGATCTGGGTCTCAGTGCTGTGGTTTGGGAGCTGAGACAGTCTCACAAGGTTCCTGTTGCTGTTGTTCAGTCTGTTTAATCTGAAGATAGAAATTCTGTGAATCAAGACAAGAGTTAATTGGAAGAACATTGGGTAGTGGGGGCCTGTGGCTTTCTCCTCTGGTTGAAGTTTAGTTTGGGGAGATGCACCATTTAAAGAGTTGGTACCAACAATTTCTGTGACCATTGCAGCTGTCTACTCAAGGAGATGCCAGCCAGGTGATCGGGCCACTGACAGAGGGCCAGAGGAGGAACGTGGCTGTGGTTAATTCTCTGTACAAACTGCACCAGGCAGTTCTGAAGGTAGGCTTCTTCTGGCATTTCTCTTCTTGCCATAATGTTACCTTCTTGCTCTATCCTGTGCTTAGTGGCTGAGACCTCTTAACAAATACAGCCCAGTTCTGTGTTAAGGGCTGCACCTGGCTATGCATTTGTACAGCTCTTTGAGACTGGGCTGGCCCTTTAAGAACCACAATATGACAAATTGTCAATATTAGAAGAATAAAGATATGTTTATAGGGAATAATCACATCTGACAGCCTTTACTTTGTGAGCATGAACAACTGAACTCTGTTTTTTCTTATCTGTCTTTGTACTTATCAGCCTGATATCCCCCTTGCTGCATCTACTTCAGCCCAAGCTTATATTTTTCAGAGGACCTTCAGTGCTTTCCCACAATTGTGGCTAAACTGAAAAGGGGAAGGAAAGGGTGAAATCAAGAAAAGAAATACCTCAAATATCTCCATACATTATTACTGTGACTAAAGTCTGGCCTGGAAATTTTTTGGGACAAAGCACAGTTATGAATAATTCCAATTTACTGGTTTAGTGATGCCAGTTATTACACAGTTTTTGTAAACTAAACCAAACAGATTATTGGTAGTTGCAGTTAATAGTATTTAAATCCTAGCCTGATTAGAAAAAAAAGATAATGAGTAGTCCTGACTCCGGATATGTTAAAAGAATTTTTAAAAATACTAAAAAGCCTATAAAATTTCCTTGGATTTTGCAAACAGATGGTAGATCAACTTTTAAGTCTGCTTTCTCTGATGTACTTAGTAATGAACCTCATGTGTCTTAGTGTTGGAGGGAGATCTGATATGATTCAGTCTTTGAGTTCAGTACTTATCTGGCTTAAAAATACTATTGTATAGCACATTCAGGACTGTAAGGAAATGGGTAGAATAGTCCTTCATTCCTTGACTCTCAACTTTAATACTCTTTTAGCTGTACATAAACAACTATTTAACATATAGTGCTATAACAGCCATAATACTGAGAAAGAACAACCATTCCTTCAAATATTTGCCACAGAGCTGCTTGGATAGTTCTCCATGAATTCTATACATAGCAGTGGGAGAAGACACCAGTTATTTTTATTCTGATTCTGTTAGCCCTTCAGCTAAATTTCAGCTTAACTCCATTGAGTCATTTCTTTGCCAAGGCAGATTTCATAGGAAATCTGAGAGTGAAGGACTGATACTGATGCATTGAAAATTCTGTCTGTACAAAGCATACTTGATAGTTATCTGTAGCTATGTAAACACTCATTACTAAAGATAACTCAGTATGATGCTGAATATTATGGATTCTAATAATTTGTTGAACGCTGATTGTTAACAATTACTTTATATTTTTTAGGTTATTACCAGTCAGAGCTCATTTCCAGCAGCTGCTGAGCAAACAGTCACAACTGCCTTAAAGGTAATTGAATGTCCATATGCTTCAGGGATAGAGCTGAGCTTGGCTTTGTTACCCTTAAAACGGCCACGTATTTCCCATGTATTATTTTACATCAATATATTTATTAACAGGTGTACAAATATTCTGACATTTCTAATTTATTGTATCTGCAACTACATATGTGTTACCTGTGCCAAATCACTGCTTGAGTCGTGCTTGTATTCAGAATATTCTCATAACGGTCAGAACATAGATGTCATCTGACTGTGAAAATAAATGTCTTTCTCTGCAGCATTCACACAGCAATAGCTGGATCCTTCATCACCCCCTTCCTCCCCTGACAGATACATCAAATTATAATTTTTATGTGACCTGGTACTTTCCTGGAGGGGGATGTGGATGGTGGTGCAGCCTCTGTGGATGACAGCTCTCCACGTCCGTCCTGCTGGGCACTGACCTGGGAGGGTTGTGTGCAGGGGAATGCAGGGCAGCTTGTGTCTGGGGAATGTGCAGCTGAGCCAAGTGTGCACCAAAACATGTACATGTACAAACCAGGAGTGCCGAATTGCTGTGCACCTTTTTGAAGGCAGGCTTTTATACAGAAGCAGCAAGCAGTTTTATTTCTGTACTTTACTGGTAAAATCAGTTAAAGAGAAATGTTATTTTAGGTTTGGTTCTCTCATTTAGCATTTTCTAATGCAGAATAATAAAAAGCTCTGATAAAATGAGCTGTTTCCTAAAGTATTTTTGAGGTATCAAAATGCAAATGCTTCCAGTTTTTTTTTCCTTACTTCTGCCTTTTCCTTATTCTATTTTAGGCAGTCCATGATCTAATGGGTAGCGCTGTTCAGCCGCTACTGAACTCTGTAGGAGATTCAGTGGAAGCTATTATCATCACCATGCACCAGGAAGATTTTTCTGGGTAATTAGAAATATCATTTAAATTTACCATTGCTCTAGTAAGATGTCTTGCATGTGTGTAATAGATTGTTATTGCCACAATGTCCTTGAAGCAAGAGTGCTTGTTTGTTGAGGGGAAGGCAATGCTTTATGGTTAATGAACACAGGAAGCAAAATTACACCTATCTGTTGAAACAAATTAATCAGGTAGCATCTGTCTTCTTCCCCTCCCCCTTTTTTATTCATATCTGTTGAGTAAAATTCAGTGCAAATAGAAAAAGAAAGCTGACAAGAGGCCATTTTTGTGCTTAAAAAAGCCCTTTTGCTTTCAAAATGTGTTTTTTTTGGACAGACTTCAGAACTGTCAGTATTCCTGTTTCTCAAAGCATATAGCCTCTGATGTAGTAGATAAAATTAACTTTTAAAAAAATTTAAATATCAGGTTCAGTGTGTTATGTTATTTTCCCGTAGCATTTTCATTAAAATTTCCAGGATTCTTTATGTGCTAAGATCTTGAGTCTGATGTATAATGGAGAATCCCTTCCTAAATTTTATTTTGGTTGTCCTATCTGTTCTGATATTGCTTGTGTCATCATCAATTGTCCTGTTTTCTGTCTTGAAAATTCACTGAAAATAGTATATTTTCAGAGATGTTTTGAATTTTCTTTTTGACTTTTTTTTTAAACAGTATTTTACCTTTACCTTCTTTTTGCACCAGTAACACAATACCTCTCTAGATGGGTAAACAGTTTCCAGCCAAAGGCTAAGTTTTGTTAGATAGCCTGTGTTTTCTTCTAAGTTTGGAAGAGCTCTTTCACCTGACTGTCAGTCAGAGAAAGAGAAAGAGGATTGGTTTGTGTCCAGGGGCTTGTGTGCTGCCTCTGTGATACTGACTTTGTAATCCTGGGTTTGGAGGAATCTAGGATACTAATTCTACACAAAGAACAGGTTTGGAATTGCCAGGCTAAACTAGTAACCCTGTGACATATATTTGTATTTTATGATCCACTATTAGAGTTTCAAGTCAACACCTGGGACATCCAAATTTAGGATCTAGGTTTCAGGTGTAGGCTCCAAATTGAAGGAGGCTCTGGAAGTTGGGTAGGAGTGGGGTATTTCTCCCTATCTTGTTATTTCTTGTTTGATCTTTTAATTCTTCATGGGTATGGCTGATAAAGAGGCATCTTTTGACTATAGTTTCAGAGAGAGCTACATGCTCCATATTCTGAGTAGAAATGAGACTCTACAATTTATGCCATGACTTGGTGAGGTGAGAAAAAAATTTAAAAGAATCCAGTAGGTTTTGGTTGTGTTTTAAAGATGAATTTAGCTGCCCCTATTTCTTTTTCTTCTCTTTTTTTTTTTTTTTTTTTTTTTTTTTTTTCAGATCATTATCCGGCTCAGGAAAACCAGATGTCCCTTGTTCTCTCTACATGAAAGAGCTTCAGGGATTTATAGCAAGAGTCATGAGTGACTACTTCAGACATTTTGAGTGTTTTGACTTTGTCTTTGATAACACTGAAGCCATGGCTCAGAGAGCCATTGAACTTTTCCTTCGCCATGCCAGCCTAATAAGGCCCCTCGGTGAAGGTGGGAAGATGCGCCTGGCAGCGGATTTTGCACAGGTACCTCAGTACTTACTGATTCCTGCTCTTCAGTGTCATTTCACTGATTTCACTGAAAAGTGGCAATGCTTTTGTCCCCATCAAAGTGTAAGCAGGCAGTTGTAGAGATTGGTGTACACCAGTTATAAGCATCCTCTCTGATAAGATACTGGATCCTGAGAAATGCATCCTCTAGGTAGTTGAAGATCCCTGCTCACTGTGAGGCACATTCAGTGAGGTCTGACAGCTTCCTGTCCAGCTGACTGTTGCATTTAAATTCAGCTGCAGCTTGGCATGTTGTCCCACTTGGCCGATCTCTTTGGCATGTCCATCATTTGCCAGCATTCATTCACTTCATTCTTTCTCTCTCTTCTAATGGAATATGGTGTGTCACTTCCTTAATCACTCTATATATCACAGTGCCCACTGTGGTTAATGGCTAACTCAGCTGCTTTGCAGTGAAGGAGACAAGCTAAAGAAATATCAATATCCTGGGGAACAGCTGCCCTATTGGAAACAGGAGGGCAGTTGTCTTGTGGGATTCTCTTCATGACCCAATTGACTGACCTGCCTCTCAGCTTTACCTAACTCCTGTGCAGGACTAAACCACAAAAGAAACCACCAGATTCATACCCACTACATGTCTGTGTTATCTACTATTTTAAAATTTAATTTGTCAGCAGTACCACTGTATGGTTAACATGCCAAAGAATCAGGCATCCACAGATCAACCTGAGGCTGCCATTTATTATTATCCAAGTGGAAAAGGGAATTAGCACCAGCTGCCTGCATACTGAGTGCTGCTTTTAGCTGGTAGGTAACTGAGGTAGGAGAGGAAGGCAGGAAGGGAGGAATTGCTGCCACCTCCATTCCTTCTTGTGGCATCTTTGTATCATTTGCCTGTGAATTGCATACTCCTGAGTAAAATTCTTTTATTCATTACTCATAAAATAGCAGATCAACCCTTAACCACAGAAATGAAGGGGAAGTTTTCAATTGCTTTCAGCGAGGAGGTTCCATTCCCTTCTCTATTCTTAAGACAATAGCATAAAATTGGAAGCAAAAAAAGGACACTTGACTCTTCCTGTGGAAGGAATAGAGATAATTCTTGTAATTTATACTAATTTTAACTAAAGTAAGTCATATAAATTTGGAAAATATTTTCACCAGATTGTACAGTAAAAGCATCTGATCTAAGCACCTTTATATAATTTAAAAATATAACTTGTTTATAATTTTTAAGCACTGATTTTTCCCGTTCTGACATGGGCTGCCTTTGAAGTGAAAAATGAAAGTATATTTTCATAGAATGTAGAGGAATTTCTGTGGTCTTCCCCACTGTGCTGAGTATAACTCCTGAATGGACAACTGTGTAAAGATAAATACTGTGATTTCTTTTGTACCACAGAATTAGGAAAAAAAAAAGGGTTTGAATTCATTTCTGTGTCCTGCCTTCAACTGTTGTTGCATGTGGGGGCTTGTGTTTTTCTTTTCTTCACACTGCACCGTATTCTTGGCTTGTTTAAAATTGGGCTTAAGACAAGAAATCCCTGTCCAACCAGCTGCATGGAGCCACCTCAGTGCTCACTCTGTGCCTTTGAGCATCTCTGCACAGAAGCATAGAAGAAAAATGATTGAAACATTTGTAAGTGGACACTGCTTTATATCCATGTTTTCTGGGATGTGTGTGCTCCTCCCAAAAACCTGGTGGATTTTGTGCACGTGCCCATGATGCCAGCTCCTGGGAGCCTGGCAGGAAGGTGGTTGTTGCTCTGACCCAGCCAGGAGTCCTGGTGTAAATGCAGCTTTAATCCTAAGGAGGACTAGGAGAGGGTGCTGCTGCTTTTGGCTGAGGAGGGCAGGGACCAGGTATTTAGCTGGGCTGCTGGCTTGATGAGAAGGATAAATTTTCCCAAATGGCCATAAGTGCTGTGTGCAGGGGCTTTTTTCAGTCCCAGAAAGGCACTGCATTGTTGGGCTAAAGCCAAACCCAAAGGAAACAACCTGCCTGGAAAGATACTGTGTGTAGGAGTAGGTTTGTTTATAAACTGTTTTTACTTGTGCTCTATCTTGTAGAGTAATTCTGAATTTTCTCTGTGCAAAAAAGGGTTACATGTTTCCTGCTCAGAGCTGACTTTTGAGATCTAAAACCCCTTCTGGTAATTTGGGGTTGCTTGCAAGCAAAACACCTGGGCAGAAATCTGTTCAGAAGCTTTGATTAATTTGAGTTCTTATTATAAACACACATGCAATGAATCAAATAACCTCAGATTGCATCAGATTTTGGATATTGTGCTTCTTCACATTCTCTCAGGGCACTCACACAGACCTGCTTTATACTCAGCAAGAATAGCTTTGGCTGAGAGTCTGATTTGAAAATTTTTGCACTGAAAACGTGTTTTACTGATGAGTTGCCTCAAAACAACAGGTGTCCACACAGAAGGGAGAAAACATTTCAAGTTCTCTTCATTCAGAACTGGGTTTGCTGAGGTGCATAACAGCCAATTTTCTGGAGTGAGGCTCAGCTACTCATACATTAGGAATTACTGGTGTTAAATTCTCTGTCTTACCCCGTTTGCAGTGTCAGTATCACATTTGACTGTTCTGTGCATTACATATTTCTCAGCACTGAGACTGGGTGTGTGCTACTGTGGCAGCTGGAAACACAGCTATGATAGGCTTGAAACATGCCTGAATATCATTAATGTGATTTCATGTAAATCAGTGCTTACAGGAACATTGCAAGCCCTAGGAAATGTGCACAGCACTGCAAGGTTTTTATCGAGTGCAGGGCCACAGGTCCTTGGGAGTCTCATTTGAAACATTTCCAGTCTAGGGGCTGAGTTCAGCTCTGTCTTTTCATGCTCTCAGTTTTTATGCAAGCAGTTGTACAAGATTATTTTTCAAGTCACCTCTGTATACTCCTGAAGCAGCTTGTTTTATTTGGTTTTTGTATTTTCAAGGTGCCCATAATTCAATATTCACATATTTAATACCACATTTCCCTTTTTAATTCAGTACTTGTCAGACTGAAAAAAAATTTACTCCTGGAGGCAAGAAGCCAGCAAGCCCTGCTGGTTTTCAGCACTTCTGTTTCTGTGGAGTGCAGGTTCTTTTCCAGAGGACCTTTTGACTTGCTTGGTATTCAGAGTTGTTACAGCACTTAGGCACACTTTGTGGCTTGTAGTTCAGGCCTTCCTAAAACCCAATGGAAGTGCTGGACAATGCAGCAAAGAATGAACTATTTTTATTGGTCCTGTTTGAGTTGATACTGTTCTCTGTATGCTTTCCTGTATTTCTTATCTAGGCATGATTTATGGTTGGGATTTTTGGCATTGTTCAGTACTGTGTTCAGAGTTTTGATAGGGTACAGTTAATACTGCCACCAATTCTTCAAGTCTTTCTCAGAAAATGACTGCCAAATATTTGGGTTTTATTTAATTTTCCTAGAAAAAATTATTATGGTAGAAGTTTACAATGCAAAATTCTAGAGTAGAAGAAAGAGCTGTTTCTATTTACTGGCTAGCCTGTGGTCAGAATCTGATTTCTTGATTCAATATGTGACATTTAGAAAAATGTAAAAATATTAGGCATTTGGATTTCTTTAAATGTAGACAGGTTTGCTCATTTGATCAAACATGATGATACAAGTGTAAAAGTGCTTTTTATTATTTTTCCTAAAAAATTTACTTTCTAGTTTCTTACAGATAAATGAGAGCAGCAGGGTGCTGTGATCACAGTTGCAGTCATAAAGACAGAAACTACTAAAGCTAAAATACATTTAATGTTTACTGCTAATTATCTTCCTGGAAAGAGGGAATTATTTGCTGATGTGTGTTATTGTAGAGGTGTTACAGCTGAAGGATTTAAACATCAACCATTTTGGCATTGCTGCACTGGGGAGAAATCAAATTGCACATCCCTTCAAGGTCAGCTTCTTTCATATAATAATTCAGCTCTTCTGCTCCCTTGCTTGTTAAAGCATTCTGTCCTGGTGAATGGCTAGAAAAAAGCATTCTGAGGTAACATTTAAAAACTTGGGATTCATCTTGGCCAGGAGGAAATGTAATTGCTAAAAATTTAATGTTAAGATTTTCCAGCTGAAAAAACAGCTGTTTAAGTAATGAGAGATCTCAAAAATACCACAATAGGCCCTAAACAATAACTTCACTATGGGGTTTTTTAAACCACTCTTCAATATAAGTGCATTATCTGTATCTAGACTACATATTAACTTCACCCTTGGGTTGCTGAACATAATCCAATTAGAGAAGCCAGGCATATGATGTATTTTTTTCAATATGGCCAGCCAGTGAATAGTTCAACAGATAATTGACCACCTAGCCATGGGCTATGGCAAAGTCATATGAGAAGAAAAGATAATATTGCCTTTTTGGGCTTAGAGAGCATGAACCATTGGGAAGAAGCATATGTTGGGCAGGAGCCTGCCACTGTGTCCTGCGAAGCATAGCAAGCTAACATGAATAAATCATGGAAAAGCAATGAGTTTTGAGCAAAGCTAGAAGAAGCAAGTCATTAGGCCTTCTTCTGTTCTATCTGCTGCTTGCTTTTTGGCAAGCACATTCATCTCCTAGTGCTCCCCTTGGATTCTGTGTTAATGATTATATCACATGAAGCCTCTGTGGTTGCAAATTACTGCTTGAACACCGGATTTATCACTGAATTTAACCTGGATGTTTGAATTTTCAAATTTGCAGTTTGGAAGGGAAATTTGGAAAAGAAACAAATAATACTACTTACCCTTTTATATGTAAAGTCCACAGGACGTGTCTGAGTGAAAGGCCTTGCACATGATACAAATACTGGCTGCCAACAGCCAAAACCATCCCCTGGTGTAAGAGCTCACTGACAGGCTTTGAAACTCTAGCTGTGTATCACAGCAAAGGCTGCTGCAGTTTAAACTTGCTGTGTGAATCAACAGTTGATGCCATTTCAGGTGATGACAGGTAACACAACCAAGAAGTGATGCACGCTCAATTCTCTGCCCAATTCCAGCACCTTAAAAACAGCAGCTGTTCCAGCTGAATGGTTCCTCCCCAGCACTTGCTCCTGGGCTGGCACAATGCTCAGCAGAGACAATAAACCCCTCTCAGTGGCCTCAGAAATGACTGTGACAGCAGAAGGATGCTGTAGCATCCCGCTGTGTCGCTGGGCTCAGATAAACACCTAAAATTCAAGCAAAGAAAACAGTCTTAGTTATTGTGTGAATTTTTATTGGAGAGAGATTGTGTTATAACACAAGGACTAGTATTGTAAATTTTAAAAAGAAGAGTTTCTGTGGTTTATGTACATTTTTACCACATTAGTTTTCGCTCATTCCCACTCTTCATGAGTCAATGTGAGATAGTATAGTATGCTGCAAAGCTTAAAAACAATATTTTTCTTTGGCAGCTATTACTTCACGAATCCACCATCTGCTGCCATTAAATCTATCTAGTTCTAGCAATACTAATAATTTCCTACAGTGAATAAAGGTTGAAGATGAAGTAATAGAATTTTCCAAAGTAATTTTTCTTCTTCAGTACTTAAGACTAAAAATTTTAATTTATGAAAACTGCAAAGTATATTCAAGAGAATTCATTTAAATTTGTTTTAATAAGGAATTGGTTAACTGTAGAAAGTTTCACTTAACGTCTCATTGCTTCATATTATGTTCCAGGATTGAAACAATCTTTTAAAACTTATTAAGCAAAATTATATTTTGCTATGCTGTTATTTCATCCCCCTCATGAGTACCGTTTGATCCACGCAGCTCTGTTTCTACAAGTCAGACTGGCAGTTTGTTGCCTGTTATCAAAGTCTCTAAAGAACCTAAAGGAATTATCTTCTCCCTGGTCCCTCCCAGCTACAAGCCCACAGCTCCCTCCAGAGCTGGGACACCAGATCCTGCAGGATATCAGTGGTTTCCTGCTGCCCCCAGCCAATACTGATGCCTGAAACAAAGCTCTGGAGAAATCAGTCGTGCTCCCATTTGTTTTTCAGGATCTGTAGGGTTCTTGTATCATGATGCAGCAAGGCACACTTAGTTAGCTCCTCTTTTTGGCTGCTTGCTCCTGATGCTGTCTGGCAGACCAGCCTCTTGGCTCCCACCTGTGCCCCTGGGGAGCCTGGGGGAACAGCATGCTGAACTTGTTGTTCAGCTTTATTGCAGCTTGGAGCTGGAGCACTTCCCTGCAGCAGTTCCCTGCAGAGCCTGCCTTTCCTGGGAGCATGCCCTCACTCCTTTGTGCCAGCAGATTCAGCACAGCACAGCAGCTCCTGGCTCCTGAGTCACAGGGACAGTGACCTCCCACCCGTGTGCAGGAGAGCTGACCTCATGCTCAGGGTGTAGAGAGGGGCTATTTCATAAACTAAAGATTTGGGGACTAAGAAAGGGCAGCAGGCAAGAGGAAGCCAGCCTCTTACTCAGGTCTGGAGCTTTATTTCCTTATTTCCATGTCCTAGAATTTTATTCACTTTTTCCTCCTGTGAGTGAAATCTATATAAAATGCAGATTCCAAGTGGCTTGAAAGTGCCCAGTGTGGGCAAGTACTCGAGGTCCCTGGGCTCGAGCAGTGGCTGTGCACTGCCCATAGGAAAGCTCTGTGGGGCATTCCCCATTGCCTTCCAGAGCTACCCACCTCTCCTGCTCTGCAGGGGAAGCCAAGATGGTTTCCCAGCTTTGCCTGAGTGTTGTGTAGGGGCTTACTCCTACAAACATGATTCACCTGGCTATTTTAGGTGTCCACCTTGGGGAAAGATGCATCCCACCCCCCAAGAGTGGCTCTTTCTCTCCACTGCCTTTGAAGAGAACCTGTAGATGTTGAGAAGCAGGTGAGATGACTCCTATCCTGCCACCTGCTTTTAAAGAGGAATGCCTGAAGTATAAGGCCTTAATTTGCATTTTTCACTAATTAAGTTCCTGTGGTCTAGATGAGCTATGGCATCATAGTCCACTGCACCATGTTTCTTGTTTATGCTGGAATCCCAGCACACTTAGGTGCTCTTGGTGAAGCTGGTGGCTCAGCAGCCATCTCTGTCTGAGGAGATGCTGTAGCTGGAAAGAACAATATAGTAGTATTAAAGACTTCACTGTAAATAGTGTCATATCACAAACACTTTGAAACTTGTTCAGCAATATTACTTACAAGGGAAACTCATTGTATGGTGGGTTTTGATCTTGTTTCTTATTTTAGCTGTCATCCTTTGAAACTTAGTTTAATTGTGCATTATGTGTAAATCAAAGTCTGAATAGTCTTTCAGGCTGGGGATTTTAAAAAACGGAGACTAAAGCTTGATCCCTCATTTGACTGACACTTCAGGAATGCAAAAAAGAAAGACTTAATCCATGTCTGAGTAAAATTACCTGTGAGGTTTTTTTAAGTGGTGGTTTTTGTTACTGATGTGCACATTAACTGAAATTTTGCTGTGTAATATTCATGTTCAGTCTGGGATCCAGAAGGGAAATTGTTCTTTCTCACTTCTCTGTCCTCACTGTTAATGAAGAGCCTGTGACAGAATTTAGATGTAAAAACCCAAGTGGAGCATGGCTCTTCTTAAAAAAACACAACTCCCATGCTTCAACAACAAAAAGTGTTTCAAACTTGTTTGTTTTTAAAGATGGCTGCTCTAACTCAGAAACCCAACAGTGTGAAAATAAGTATGGAAGTAATGCTCTTACTCTTTTGACCCTGATTCCCTATGACCCTTTGGCAGTAGATCACACCTGCCTTCTATCTAATGTGTATTGGTTTTGTGCCCCAAAATTTGGGGCCTGCTGTTCAGGAAGGAATCATTTTAACCTTGTCCTTCACCAAAGGAAAGTGCGCCCAGCTGAAATGTGTCTGCAGTTTTACTGCTTTAGCAGTGATTTGTGGAGACCTGCCTAGATTTGCTTTCTTCCCAGGCTACGGTCAGATTTTTGGGATATTGATGTATGTTCTTCATTAGGAAACTCATCACCAACAAAATAAACCTACTGCAGGAAACAAAGCTTTAGTCTCAGAAAGCTCATGAGGCCCCTTCTGTTGTTGTGCACAGATTGTCTCTATCATTTGTCACGAAGTGCTTATTGTGTTGCCAAGAATAAGGCAGAAGTCTTGGCTTGGGCAACGTAGTATGGAAGGAACAGACAGCTTCTTGTCTTAATTCAGCAGCCAGAGAGAAGTGACTGACTTAGTCTGCAAGTTTGGATTATTGCTCAAAGACAGGCTACTTCAAATACCAGGTGTTATGTTTTGGGAGAATCTAACTCAGATTGAACTGTTTGCTTTTGTAGATGGAGTTAGCAGTAGCACCGCTGTGCCGGCGAGTCTCTGACTTAGGAAAATCCTACAGACAGCTGAGGTCATTCAGGTGAGCTGCAGTCACAGTATGACTAAACTGTATTTCAAAACTGATTTTTACCTCCTGTTAGTTCTGATTGAACTGAGAGTTTTTTTGGCAACACCCACCCGCAAATTAGAAATAGATTAAAGTTCTTTTAAATTTTATGCAGAGTATAACTATGATTTAATAACCTTTGTCATGCAAATGTTGGCCAAATTGTACTTTTTGGTGTTGCTTTCAGTACATCTTCTGTATGACAGCAAGTTCTATAGTTACCTTAAATGTTTTCACTGAAATACAAAATTTACAGTCTTATATTGTTCAATTACAATAGGCAGCTACTGTAAATTTTTGCAAACTGGACCTGTGTTGGAAACCCAAGATGCAGATTAGTGGCAAAAAACTCGATGGTTCTATCCTAACACAATATTGCCACCACATAGAGACACCTTTCTAATGCATAGAATAAGCTTTTACTTCATTTTTTGAGTATATTGTTACATTTTTCCAGACCACTGCTGTTCCAGACCAGTGAGCATATTGCCAGTAGCCCAGCTCTGGGAGAGGTTATTCCATTCAGCAGTATTCTTCAGTTCTTATTTACAAGAGCACCACCAGAGCTAAAATCACCCTTCCAGGTAATAAGATCAACATCTTTTATTTTCAGATGTCCTAAGGTAAAATGAGCATTGTAGTCTGCCCTAGCTGTTTTAGTTAAAAATTATTCACGTGCATATTTTATATAATTTTTTGGTTTTGTTTTTATTGTGGCAAAGGTGTAATGGTAATTGGTTTACAAAATTAATTGATTGATTGATTAATAGTAGGGATATGATAACCTGATATTAAATACACTCTCAATTCTTTACTATTCTGTCAGCTCATAGTAGAAGTTGCAGATCTTTTCCCAGACTGCAAATTGCCTTCTCTTGTAAGATGCAGGAAATCTAGATAAAACCCTGTCAGAAATGGGCCAACAGCTGATGTAGGAGATTACCTCTGTGTTCCCAAATAACATACTGGGCTATTCCTGTTAATTGTCTGATTCCTTAACTCATTCTGCATCGCTGTGGTATTGAGAGCCTCGTGTGGCTTGCATTTATGTTATCTTTGATTCTGAAATTGGTGTGTCTGTTTCCTTTTTTGCATTTTGTGTAATTGGTGTTTGTGTTTCTCTGTACCAGAGAGCTGAGTGGTCCATTGCCCGCTACTCCCAGTGGCTCGATGATCATCCATCTGAAAAAGACAGGCTTGCTCTCATACGGTAAAAATCATGCTTCTTTCTTCTCTACATTTATGATAATGGAGCAGTAACTTATCTGCACACTAGGACCCTTGAAAAGTAAGAAAAATATGCCTCAGGAGATGTATCATAAATGCCATTACCCTCTCTCCACTCATGGGATGAGTTGCAAAGTGGCAGAAATAGAGACTGAACTCTCCCCTCCACCCCCCTGTACTCAAACTCTCCAGTGCCTTTGGAAGGAGCACATAATCATCTTGTAAAGGAAGTAAACCATGTACAATGATAATTTAAATTAATAATGAGTTATTGCAAAACTGCCTCTCTCTCTTAACACCTGGAAAGTCAAGGCTGCAGCTGTCCTGTCATCTGTATCAGGAAAGAAAAGCTCTGAAAGCTTAACCAATATAAATATAGGTAAAAATCTAAAACTGGAGCACCCTTGTTATGCATTTGGAATGTTATTTTTCAGGAAATCAGCCCATGATCTTTAGAAAGTAACAATTACATCAGATTTTTAAAATTTTGCTAGGGTAGATGACCTCATAGCTAATACTATTTTGCATCTTAAGATGTTAGGAAAAGTTATGAAAAGTCTTGTTTTTCAAATCAAGTAAAGTTTTGAAGTATTAGAGCAGATTTACATGAGCATGACAAAACCAGCCTGGGGATCTTCAGGATTCAAGATTCAGATGATCATTTGGCTCCTAAAGCCCTAAAATTTCGAGCCATCTTCTCAGTGACCTGGGAAAGGCTGTCACACACAGCTGCACTGGGCTCCATCTGGCCTGGGAGCCAGCTCTGCCCTTGAACTACATGCGTGGATGGTGCCAGCTTTTGCTGGAGTGATAAAAGCTGACTTTTACATTCCAGCCAACAGTGATTGTGCCTCAGAAAGTCAACTGTTTTCTGTCCACACTTCTAAAGCAGCCAAGAGGAGTTTGCTATAAATATTTACACTTCCTGAAGCTGATAGCACCACACAGTCCCATGTAGTGATCAGGCCAGTTAAAGAGATACTAGTTGATCACCACTAGATGTTACTAGGATTTATTTCTCAAATATTAAAATACAAACTGTGTCTCTTCATATGTGTATTTTTTGAAAATTATACTTGTGATTAGTCTAGTTTGTCTACAAAACTAGCTTTTCTTGACTCTCAATCCATGACACTGAATTACAGGGGCATAGGTGATAAGTATAGGGCTGACAGAGCTGCATATGTAATCAGCTGTGAATATTTTAATTGCAATTTCTGTGCTGATAGTACTAGCAACACTGGCAGTGTTGAATCTCAGATATAGCAGCGAAAGCCAAGAATGCAAATCATTTGAGAACTGGTGGGATTTTGTTCCCTTCAATTTGTTTTCCCAAGTTTAAAATGCCATCCTTAAACTGCAACACATTTTTGTCTTTGTCTGCAATTAAATTTCATCCAGACTGATTCAGTTAATGGGCTTGCTGGTGGTCATGTTTGGACACTGATAAATTGTTCTAACCGTGGAAGAATTAAGGAACAACCCTTGGGATGAAGATTTTGGGCTGAGACAGTGTCATGCGTTAGACCAAGTAGCAAATCTGGAATACTTAAGTTTTCCTTTCAATCCTTCCACTGAATCCTTTATTCATTTTGCATGGCTGGTTATCTGTATGTAAGGCAGGCAAGCAGACATCAGTCACTAGTGTGACATGAATCACTCATATTTTCTTTAATGCTCTGTTGGAAGATTTCTGAGCCTGCTCTTTGTGTGTCTCATATGAACCTAAGTTGAACTGCAGGCATCTTGTTCTTCTATCAGTCACCCTCTTCAGGCTTTTTCCACCTGTAGTCATTCAGCTGTGTGAGCTGAACTTTGGGTGTCTGGAGCCTTCAGA
Source organism: Oenanthe melanoleuca (assembly GCF_029582105.1). Taxonomy (NCBI): domain Eukaryota; kingdom Metazoa; phylum Chordata; class Aves; order Passeriformes; family Muscicapidae; genus Oenanthe; species Oenanthe melanoleuca. Next base: position 56,481,093 of record NC_079334.1, read on the forward strand.
TCCCTGCACTGGCCTACATCAAGATATTATCTTTTTGTTTGCTGCAACCTTGCAAATGGTAATTTTCTGCAACTTCCTTTGTAACAACTGTGCAATTACTCTAGGGACCTACTGCCTAGATATTAATTTCCTTGTGTTACCAGGATCCTTCTAGCTTCATATTAAAGCTAATTGGAGTGCTTCTTCCGCTCTGTAGGTCTTAAATGCTTTGCTTGCAACGTGGTGTGAATGGTATGAATTAGTCTCATTCTGAGCATTTTTGTGCATTTCTTTCTCTTGTATTCAGCACAAGGGGTGGTATTTACCTGGCCAGAGGTATATTTGCCAGACTCCCTTTATAGTCAACAGAGAGAAACAGGCGCTGCTGGGGCTGATTCATCTCATCCTGAAGCAGGTACCTAAAATAGGTCAGTTGCTTTGTGTCCTGAAAGCTCCCATTTTCTCTGTTCTGTGAATGGAGTGTGGCCTGGGACACAGGAGGTCTCTCAGGCAGCCAGCTGCTCTGCAGACATTTAAAGTTAGGTGAGATGACCCTGCTGCAGGTGTCCTCCCTGAGCAGGGATTGTGTTGAAAAGAGCACTTCTTTAAGTGGCCAGGGCAATTATTTCCTTTCTCTTTTTAAATTAGGCTTGAAAACTGAACTTTTCTTCTATAAAAGAAACCCTATTAGATATGTCAGGATTTGAGCCAGCCTGAAGGACAGTTCATCCATTCAAGGGCCAAATTCTTACCTTTTCCATTAGAATGTGTGTTAATTCCTCTTATTTAAACTCACCCTTGCTGAAACAGAGTTGAAAGCTGGGTCCAGCAAAGGGTTAATTTCCATAATGAGCTGCTGTCCTGAGCTGGGGAGTTGCTCTGAGCGCTCATCTGCCCGGGGCAGGGACAAATGGCACCTGGGGAGCACCGTGAAAGCCCCATCTGTGCCTTGGGTACAGCGTGGCTGGGCACAGACCCGGCAGCTTTGCCAGGAGCAGCGGGGCCGCGCTGGGTCAGAGGCTGCAGCACTCTGGTCACTCACAAACCCAGGGTGGTCACTCACAAACCCTGCTGGCCATTCACAAACTCTGCTGGCCATTCACAAACCCGGGGTGGCACTCAGGCATCTCTGTCAGCCCTTTGATCTCTTCATTATGCAGTCTGCAATAACCAGAGGTGTCCCCTGCTCCTCTCTTGTCCTACAGGTGATGCTGTTGGAGGTTTTACTGTTCAGTTTTACAGTAATTTTTAAAGCACTGGATTAAATAGACATGGTATCACATAGATGTGCTCTTACACAGCAGATTTTCCATTTTCTGCTTTGCCCTAAAGTTGCAGTGCAAACAGACTTTTACCAAAATACTAAAGAGAAGTCTGGCCCCATTGTCCTCCAGCTGCCCTGTGATTGATTGGGACAGGAATGCACAGGGTGCAGTCCCACTGCTGAGCAGAAATATGCTCCCTGCCTCTTCTGAAGCTTACAGTGTAAATCCAATTCCATCTGACCAAAGGCAGAGCCCAGGAGGGCAGCACTAGGATTCACAATTCCATATAAAATTAATTAATTCTAGTAATTGTAAGTGGTACACCTTAAGATCCGTTAAGAACACAACCCAAATAATACTTTTATTTTTCCCCTTTTAACTCTAGATATAAATCTTCATGGGTTGAAATAACATTTTAAAGAAGAACTATCAGGGTCTTATATAATCAGCTTGTCCTGATTTCCAGGAAAGCTCATGGTTTTGCTCATGCAAGTGAAGTAATTTAATAAGTGCTTTAAAATCCTTTTCCTTATGTGGGAGGGCTTCTTAAACTTAGGGATTTTTTTTTCCTTTACTTCTTATGGCATTTTTAATGAAGCATTAATGTATGCAGAACATTCCACCAACCCTCTTTCCATAGCTCTCTTTTACAAACAATATTTGTAATGTATACCATAGCTTGTCTTTTAAAATAGAAACAGATTGCTGAACAGGTTTTATGTCCTTTATTAGACTAGAAGATGCTGAATTTAGGGCATTATTTAGTCTAATCCCTTCAAGAGTATGTTTTGTATATTATATAAACAGGGTTTCTTCCATCTTGAACAATAATATAAGTGTATTACATCTTTTTGTATGACAACAGCTGTGATTTCCTCTGTGCTGGAGACTTGATGATACTGCTTTCACCCATAGCGCTGTTTATTTTTCCACAACTACTTTGGTGCTGGTGTTTTTACAGTGTCCTCAACAGGAGTGAGCCTGCCTTTTTAAAGATAAGATTTTAGTGGTAACTTCCTGCATTTGAATTGATTCCTGTACTGCCAGCATAGTTTACAAAAGCTCATTTGAGCTAGGACTGCTAAAGTTTACCAAATTGTCATGGAAAATTCTGCATTTCAAGTATTAACAAAGCCCCTGAACTTATTTATCTCCCCAAATTAGAGTCAGGTAGGCTTCCCAGCAGCTGCTGTGATGTTGCAAATTGCCTGGCTCAGGCAGCCTGCACTGGCTGCATGCAGCAGCAATCATCTTGCTTTGCCACAAGCACCTTCCTGCACTGTCCATATTCCTGTGTGCTGCAGTCCCAAATCCCATCCTGAAGACTTATTGATTGTCTTCAGTAAAACAAAATTCCTATCCCAAATGAACTTCTGGAACCAAGTCTATTCTATGACCATTGGTACTTTTAGTTACCTCTTCCAGCCCATTCCTCCCTCTCAGTCTGGAGCAGCCTCACCATTATCCTCTGGACTCCAAACAACCTTTCTCCCTGGATTCAAGGTTTGTGCCATTTTACTACCTGGACCTTTCCTTACCAGGAATGGACAGATTTCCTGGCCTGCCACTGTGGTGTCATTCCCACAGGCAGCAATGCAAAGGAGTTTCAGGAGCTTGACCATGATTCCCTTGGTAGGGTGTAGAGTTCCAGGTGACTGTGGCTGCCTCTTTGCTACCATCCTTTAGCAGCTGCAGCAGCTTTTCATCCTCCCCTCAGCTGCTTTCCTGCACCTGCCTGTGTTGGGAGCAGGCTCACAGCTTGCCCTGGGTGGGCACAGGGAGCAGAGAGTTCTCCAGGCCAGTTTGCTTTACCAGAAACACTGTTCTTTCAGGGTTATGAATGGCTTTTTAAAACATTCAGCTTCAAAGTGTTTAAATACTTCTACTGGAGATGCAGGTGTGGGACACAGGAAAACTGTGAATGCAGTTGGAGTATTCAGAAAGCTTTTGTTTTCATTGTTTAGTGTAAAGCTGTACAAAGTCTCTTCTAGAAAAATGCCTGAGAATTCACCTTACAGTATTGATATTACTGGTTGTCTTTGCAGTGGGTAAGAGTTCTGATGCTCTCAGATTGGTCATATTTGTGAAGTTTGACTCCATCTCTTTGAAACAATGCAAGCAAAGCCACAGTAAAAGAGCAAGTGAAGCAGAAGGGACCTGCAAAACTCCTATTAGCTGCCTCTGCTGGAGTTGGTTTTGTGAGTTAAATCAGATTCTTTTGGGGCAAGAAGAGGGGAAGAAAAGAAGGAAAAAAGATAAAAGCTGCTAGAAGGTGTGACAGTAGGACTGTAATACTGCTGCATGGCACTTAGCATAGCCTAAATCTCATTCTGTCTTGTTTGATCTGATGGGAATAGCAGTCTGGCAAAGGATTATCAAGGGCTCACATTGAGTGGTTTTGGGTGCTGCTTTTAGGGTAAAGCTTCTCCCTTTCATCTATCTGGTTATCTCTGTAATCTTTTTCAAGGGCTTTTTCAAAGCAAGGAGAAAAGTCAGTTAAGGGATAGCAGTGTTACCATCTGGATAATGATGCCAACCCACAACTTCACCAAGAGGTGTTAGAGCTTTCTAAGTTAAGCAGGTCAATATGGTTTTTTTCTATTTTCAGCATTTGATGACTTCAAAAAACTATTTGAGCCCAACAAACTTTGAGAAGTGTATAGAAAGGAAAAGACAAGGGATACGTTGAGTGGAAGGGGAGATATTTAGCAAGATGAATGACAGTTACAGTCTCAGGAGAACTCACAGGAGTTTCTCAACTGTCTTTTTAATACAAGAGACAAGTCTTTGTAGCAGCTAATAAACATTTAACATGTCTGACAATTAACTGCTGACCAAAGCCCTTGAGTGCTGACCTGAATAGAAATGTGAGACATTTCTGACTCTTCTGAAGCATGTCCACTCATCAGGATGGGATCCTTGATGTCATCCTTGAGCCTTCCCTGCCTGCATCTCCCACCTGCTCAGTCTGCTCATCCCATGCTGGCTCCTCATTGCTACAAGAGGCCAGTTTATCTAAAAAGCACAATTTCCTGCTGCCCTGTTCCTCCAGTCCCACATTTTCTCTTTAAATCTTGGGATTTAAAATAAACCTGTGGATGTGCCTAATCTCTCTGCAGGTCATGATGCTGATGGCTTTTGCTGGGAATGAAATGAGCTGCACCCAAAGAGCTTTGTGGCTGCAGCAAGCAGTGTTTTAGTTGCTTCTTTCCCTGTAGACCTGTGCTGCTCCCCAGGGACCATTGGGAAGGAGCAGGCTCAAGGTTTTCAGGGAGCTGACCAGGTGCAAAAAATCAGTTTTACTTTGCTAGATAACATAAATATTCTTCCCCTGTCTTTCTGCCTTTAACAAGGGATTGCTTCTCTGTTGCAATTTATTGCTGTGCAAAAAATTCAAAGTGATTCCTTACAGTATATTTGTACCTGGTGTGGACCCCTCAGCAGTAGCTCATGAGTAAGTTGTTATCAAAATTGAAGACCTCTCAAGTGCACCAATGGCAGCATGAGGAACTGTTTCTGTGCTCAGTAACTTTATTTTTCTGAAGTACCTCAACTCCCCAGTAATCCAGTCCATCCTTCTTTTGTGGTCCTCCCAGTCCATCCTTCTTTTGTCTCCCCCCAGACAATATGCCCCGGGCTTCAGCAAAGAGGGACTGTGAAGTCTGGATGCTGTGGTGGGAATCAGTGCTGTGCTGTTTCGTTCCCATCCTGTGCTCAGAAGTGAAGCTGCCTCAGGTTCTTTGGTTGCACGCTTCACTCTCTCCCTGTCAAACTCCATTAGTGGGGAAGGCACACGGGGACAGGCAGCTCCCCTGGTGCGCCCTGGCAGCCAGGCTGAGGGGTCAGTGCTGGGGATGGCAAGTGCTGGCAGGAGCAGGAGCAGCCCCAGGACCAGTTCGTGGGGCCAGGCTGCCATTGCTGTCCCTGCCTGCTCAGAACCCAAAGCTCAGCCTCATCTCTCCAGCGAACTGAGCACAGCTGGCCTCAGGAGCATCTTCCACTTGCTGATAAATCAACTTCACTGGAAATTCCCAGCGATGCTCTGACACAGATGGGTTCAAGTCATTGAGGAAGGACCAAGCCCTTGCTGATGTAGCAGCAGCTTTACTCACAGGCACCCAAGTGCATTGAGACCCTGCATGTTCCTTACCTCTCCTCTGTTTTGTCATGTTTGGTGGGCTCATCTGAGGCTTCCCAGAGCTGCAGCATCACACAGGGATCTTAGCTGTTCGTCTCTTACCATGTTATACCAGGAGAAGCCTCTGTGTGTGAAACATGGGCTGAAAATCACTCTTCAGTACTCTTGTTTTCCTTAAGCCTTGCCTGATTCTCTGCCTACTGCTGCCAGCTGCCAGCAGGCATGTACCAGGGAGCAGCACTGCCTTTGAATCCATGAACTCTTTGTGCAGGAACGCAGGGCTCCGCCAAAGGCTTGTTTGTTGGAAGGAGCAGCAAACAGAAGTACAGCTCTGCCTCCACAGCCCCCATCCTACAGCAGTGGGTGTGTATTTATAGGCACGACTTTACATTTGCTCTGTGTTACCTTCTCCCTTGACCCCTGTGCCCCCCACCCCTTCACCAGATGTGCACAGCCACCATCTGCCTCCTCCCAGTGGGACTGGGAGTGTTCCTGCCATGTTACTAAAAGTCAGCAGGCTCCCTCCCTGGCAGAGCAGCTGTCCTGGTGCATCCTGCACTCCCAGAAAGGAACACATGAGACAAAACTCAGAGCCACTCCCTGCTCAGTGACTGCATTCATGGCAGGACCCCACTGCCCTGTGGGCTGGTGCCTGCACCGTGCTGGAAGGGCTGTGGTACAGGCTGTATTAAAAAAGGAACCGCCACATACCAGGAGCTGTATTAGTCTCCACTTGAAATGGGGTCTGTTGTTTGTGCATTTTCTTAATGTCAGAGTTTTGCTGTAAATAGCACAAATATAAGCGAATTTTAGAAGGAAACTCCAAGATGATTGTATCAGTTACATGAAGAAATGGAAGCAGAAAAGGAAAAGAAAATTAAATTCAAAGCTATATTTAAGTGTGGCAACACTAGCTTGGCTTACTTAATGAATTAGTAAGTTGGAATCTCAACAGACAAGCACTTAGAGTGTTTGTTTTACAAATATGCTGTCACTCAACAGTACTGTGTACTAGAATGTTGGCTGAAAGGTGACCCTGTGTTGTAAAGCATCACCACAGTTGCCCCTTTTAGCTTTGCAATGTTTTATTTGTGCAGTTCACAGATGATGACTCTGTGTGTGACATTCTGTGACAATGTTAAGAGCCAGGCCATGCCTTGCCCAAGCCCTGCCTGGGGCTATGGCATTTCCCGAGGACAGAGGTGGGAGTTGAAAAGGCTGTGCCAGGAATCACCTGAGGCCATGGCGAGTGTTCACCAGTGCCCCACCTTGCATGCTGGAAGTTGCACTCTCAGCGTCTGCAGCATCTGGAGATTATTCTCTCTCTTTCTAAAGGTTACCAGTGCAGCACAGAGCCTGAGTCTGTGCGTCAGAGCTGTCATTCCAAGCCATCTGCAAAATGCTGCTGCTTATTTAAATGTTAACTTGTTTGCTCCTCAAGCATGCAAGAAAGAAGATAAAGATCATGGAACAATTATATAGAGCTTTGCAAGGCCTTCCTTGCTCACTTCCTTCCACAGACAAGTAGGACCATCTGAGCAAAATTTTGCAGAGGGAAGAAGGCAATTAATTTCTGTTGCAGATCCTGAATTTACAGTACTTAATTGCTTTAGCTACTTTTTTTTTTTTTTTTTTTTTCCAGTGGTGCACTGGAAGCTTATGTTCAGTCAGTGAGAACAAGAGAGGGAAAGGAGTTTGCACCAGTCTATCCCATAATGGTTCAGCTGCTGCAGAAAGCCATGTCAGCCCTTCAGTGAAGACACCTGGACAATGCTCTCACACCAGGGAATGGACGGTAACACAGCTGGGGGCTTTGGTGCCACAAACATATTCACTGTTTATGTAAATTATCCCCAGGTACATCATCTTTACAATGAAACGTTTACCTACTTCACGTTTGAAACTTCTGTCTTCTTGCTTTATGTTCATGTTGCAGGAACTTACTTATACAGAAATATAAGGAAATTGTACAACTTTAATGTGCTGTAAGTCTACATCTAATTGAAACATTCTTAAGCATTCCTTTTGAATTTAGAAAAGTATAAAATTAGAACTCAAATATTACAGTGTAATTGCTGAATATCTCAAATAAGGAGGCAGCTTTTTTCCTAAAGTAGAGTTTTAAACAGTTGAATGCATTTTAGCTGTATTCAGAAAATTGTACTTTTGAAACGTTTGAATCATCAGTTTCCATCTAAAAATCACTAATTTTAACACAAGGAAAAATATTTATAACTAACCTAAATGCTTCTCTATTGCACTGCTATTTGCTTAGAAATAATTTATATTGATTTCAAGTCTTTTTGCCTAAACTGTAATAAAGAACATTAGCTATCCAATCCTGAAAATAGTATTTGAAGTTCTTTACTAGCTTCCTAATGGCAAAGCATTAAGATATATTTTGGATGGGTTCGTGTAAAGACTACCATGCAGAACATGCTGACTGCTGCAGGGCTGACTTCATGATTAGTCTTCTTCATTTTATAAAATACACAACACCAAATTTTAATGAATTTATTTGAAGTAATATACAAGAATATAATGTGCAAAAATCTTAGGGGCAACATCATGTAGACGTGTCATAAACTGAAATTTACAGTTGTGATTCTTAAAAAAAAAAAACAACGCACCGCTGTTTAGTACAGGAAAAGCCATGATTGTAAATGTTCACAGCAGAAGCAATTGTAATCCTAATGCAGCTGCTCTAATTTTAGACAGTTGGAAGAGAAAAAAAAGTAAAGTGCAAGTGTTGCACATATAGTTAAGTGCAAAGTTTGCCCCCACCATAAAAGATGTCTTATGGCAAAATAAAATATTGTAGAATATGTGGCAAAGACAAAACACAGAGTTATAACTATGATGGTGATGATATCAACAGCACCACTTTTCTTGAGATAATGCTATTTATTTGTTTCATCCTGTCCTGGGCCATTGCTTCCACCACAAAATGACAGCTCTCACTAGTGCAAGCTGATGCAAAAATATCTCCCTTGTGGGTACAAGTTTTCTAAGTGGCATCCCAAGCAGCAGCTCCCTTGCTACATCACACCACACCCCTCATTCCCACACCTTCTGGTAACTTGCTGGGGAAGCTGGAAGCTGATAATACACTTTGCCATTTCAGAAAATCCCAGGCCCCAGAATTGCAATTAATAATACAGTTGTGCAATACATATTAATCAGCAATAAGAATCAATGTATATAAACAGCTGTTACATATTTTAAAATTCCCCTTTTTGTACATTTTCTTTTAAAAATAAACATTTATACATATCTCCTTCACCTCTTTCTAAAGTACTTTAGCACCACAGGATATCCATTTTCAAGCCTATATTACCTGATACATAATGAAGTTTGGAAGAAAAATAAGGCAATTTGGTTTAAAATGCTGATAGTTTTTAGCTTACTTAATGTTCTATTGTAAAAAGCAAATCTGCACTCAGATCATTTCCATGATGGTGCCAATATTTTATGGTCACACATAGTCACAACAAATTGTAAGACCTTGATCTTGCATCTTCTCGCCATCAAGCAACAGCCATTTTGTAAATACAGAGTTAACAGGAAAATTCTGGCTTAATGCTGCTGTGAGCCCTGAGAAAAGAGAAGAGGAAACCAGGTTAGCGATCACCAAGAACAGGGCACAACACTTGTTTTCAAAGACACAGGTATTTCTAATTGTTGGTCTGTTATTCAGAAGAAAACAAAAAGGCCAAACTAGACTGTTTTGTCCCCTGATCATGAAAAGACCATCACAACTTCTCTGTCACAGCCTGTAGCCTACTGTCATTAATGAATAAGGTTACCAGACTGCTAACAGTTCAGTTCACTAAACCAGAACAATTATAAAGGGTATTTTACTGAGGGAATGTCCTGTTCTCTTGGTCTGAAGACTGTAGGGACAAGGAAAATCCTACTAACAAGGCAGGGCAAAAAAGCCTTACTGAGGCAAACCCATCACTACTCAGCTACACACAAACATGCCTCTGAGTTGCCTGAGGCTCACAGGTGAGCCTGTGATCTCACCATCCAAAGCTCAAAACTGCAGTAGTGAAAGAGCAGAATAAATAAATAATATTATTTTAACTAAACCCACAAGGAAATGTAACAGAAGCTGTCACTGTTGATTAAAATAGAATGCAGTGAACAGAAAAACAGCTTGTTCCTAGCAGCTGGGATTTGGTGGAACCTTCTGCAACAAGGGACTGGAAACTCCACAAAGTATGTGCAGCAGAAAGAAGCAACTCAGTGTTGGAGCATTTCTTATTCAGTCTTAAGGCAACACTTACATATGCTCTTGAGAAAGAAGCCTCATTTACACATCAAAGGAAAAGGGTAACTTGAGGATGAAATCTTACACCACATGGATGGATGGTTTCACCAACCACCTAGACGAAGTCCACACCACCCTTCAAGCTCCTACCCAGCCATAAAATGAAAGAACTTGGCAAGCACTCTGTGCACTTCAGTGGATCTTTCCTTCCAATCTACTCTTCTAGTTGAACAGGCAGAATCTCCTGTGTTTGATGTTTGCCTTACATGATGTTTCAGCTTTAAAGCCCTTCTCTTTCTTAATACATCCACACCGACTAATACATTGCTGCAGACTCTTAGATTGATGGCTTTCTACAAAGTGGAAAACAATTTCTTTTCCTACAGAAGTAGTATTATCTACTGTATTTATTTTACAACTAAACAGAGTAATAAATGAAAGGGATTCATGGGGAAAAATATTTTGCTCCTTCAATATTTTCATATATGCTGATATAAATTATCAGTAAGAAAACTAGAAAAATGTAAAGAAAAAGCTTTCATGGAAGATAAAAAAAGTTTAGGTACAATCTTATGAACTCACTTCAAAGCGACAGACTACGTGCCCTTCCTTTGCATTTCACAAGCACACTAACTTTCAGTACAACAGAATCCACAGAACTCTCATAAAATATTCAGACAGACCCTCTCCTGATCTGTCTCCTGCCAAACTGCCAAAAACAGGTTACAGAACACAGGCGAGTAAATGAAGATTTCGGTTACTAAGAAAGTATCTTCTGAACAAAACACACTGTAGCCACACATCTGAACCATAATGAAAAAGACTGCTTCACAAACATACAGAATTTGTTCGTTTTCTTTTCCAACAGTCAGGATTTAAACGCTTCTGCTCCTCTGCCAAGGCCTTGGCTTCTAGTGTGTACATCCTTCTTTCCTCATTTTTCATTTTCTTCCACCTGTCGCCAAGTATCACACTTATGGCTCTGCAAGATAAATGTTTACAGTACAGTCAGGACACTTCTAAGAAATACCGGGATTTTTTCTGTTTTTATTCTGAGCACTTTAAAAAAGATGTGAGTTAAATGTGGAATTAACACACAAGGAAGAAATCAGCTGTATTTTAAATTTTTTAATAATCATATTTGTGGTAATCTTCTCATAGTTCTTTTAATAGTTAAACAGCTGAGACATCTGTGTTAGCTGAGCATGGGTCAATGCACATTTTAACATTTCAAAGAGTGCACATACAGCAACTGGCATAAACCGGCAAAATAGAGATGTTACAAAAACCACCACCAAATGGTAACTCACATTTGTTTTGCTCTACTTTCATACCAGAAGATCATATGACAGATTTGCTGAAAATATGTTCTCTAATAATTAGAGCAATGAACTGAATATGACCTCAGCCAAATATTTGATTAACTGCAAGTTCCCATGTCTATTTAATCAATATGTGTAGCTTCCTCCACCTTTAATCCATTCTGGGTGGAACATACTGATAAGCTCCCATTCCTGTGCAAATGGAACCATTTGTTCTTACACATCTATCACCATTTCCAGAAGCTGAATTAATTCCTCTTGTTACAAACTCTAGGTCTTTTGACAACATTTCCCTGTACTATCCTGCCATATTGCTTAACTGCACTCCCAAATGTTGGATCAATATCCCATTAAAGCTTTAACTCTGCCTTTCAGCTGAATGAAAATCTCTAAACAACAGCTCTTTTATCAACAACTGTTAAACCTACCCAAGTGCTTTGTACACTTTGGCTTCAGATTACAGCAATGAGAGTTCTGTGACTGGCTCTAAGAAAAAGGTGGACGCAACTAAGTCCTTTCCTTTCTCCTGTTAATAAAGTTCCTTGCTGGCAGTGAAGATATTCAAACAGAATCAAGACAATTAGAGTCTCATCCACTACTTCCATAACGTGGCACACAGCAGCTCTGAAGGCTGTTCTGCACCACAGCAAAAAAAGGATTTGACTCCTGCAAGGCCGTGTGGTGCTGTTTAGGTTTCCCTGAGCTGCAGTTCACTCAGGGAACACATCCCAAAGTGCCCAGACAGCCCTTGAGCCTGCACTGCCATGTGCTCTGGTGACTTCTTGGAGCAAACTCCTCCAGGGGACACCACATCCCATCGTCATTGAATCCATTTATTTGCACAGCCTCTTTGGCAATGTAATTTCTGTTTTTCTATCCAAACTGAGAAACCGTACCTTTTGTCTGTCATCAGAGGCAAATATATCCAGTTTAATTAGTAGATTTTTCATCTTTTGACAGTATCCAGAGGCATATCACCAGAAACCTGTCTGCTCTGGGTCACCAGCTTGTACTGGATCACTCACAGCCTCAGGAAAGAACACAGTGACCCACAGAGAGCAGGTCTGCTGTAAAAGCCATTGCCTTTCTAAATAAAAATGCACCATGAAATCTTTTAAACAAAAATATGATTTCCCTTATCTCCAGAAGGCCCACTACTCAAAGTACTTCAGACCACACAACCAAGTTCAACTCCAGTTACAGTGTTACAGTGAAGAGTATCTAGAAAATAAACAAGTGCAGCCCTAACCAGTTTTTCAAACATGATCTTGCAGTCCATTTAAGTATCATGTGACTCTCGATGTTGTGCTTCAAATGTTTACAAGCTCACTATCTTGCTGATATGCCTTGAGCTGCTTTGTCTCAGAAAAGACTGTTTAACTCAGATCACCTTAAATTCTTTACTTTCATACTCCTGTAAGGAATTAAGAGCAGCATATGTAAGAACTCCACTGTACAGAAGTGGCTACTATGTTATAAGATCTACACAGTAATCTGAAAATGACATAAACTTAAATTTAAAAAACATGAGAGTTCCTCCCAGCATCTAAATTTATGAATGCCTCAGCAACACAGTGACAGTAGCTGAATGCCTGTATCAATTATCACTAATGCTACTTCTGCCATCCTGTGTTTTATGCCATGGAACTGCACCCAAATGCTCTGCCTTCCAAGCAGGACAGTGAGCAGTGCATTTTGAACCATACCTGTAACTATGTCATCTCTTTCCTTCAAAGTAAACCTGCTCACTGTCCTGCTTGCTCACTGAAATATTCAATTCATTTTCATATCCATGCAGCCACAGCTACAGTTCACTGCATCCATGTAAAATCAGCATTTTCAACTAAATATATAACCATCATAAACTTTACTGGCTGACTTCTGTTCCATTTCTCATTGATAGTTGCAATGAGTGTGAAGGCAGCAGATCTGCTTCACTGAACTTACTATAAACATTACACAACATCATTGTCAGGACACACAAGACTGGCTGGGATTTTTCTGGCAGGATTTTATATTTCATCATCAGTTACAGCCTCCTTATTAGAAAATTATAAAACAGTTAGACCCCTTTCAAAGCCCTGCCAACTTTAATTTTTACCAGATTTAGTTCTAGAATATTTATGTCACAATGCTATTTTTACAGTAAGTTTTTATAAAATTACATACAGTAAAAAACCTGATTGTAAGATCAGTCCATGTTTGTGTGTTTTGGTTTCTATTTACATATGCACAATTACACCAAATATTACTTAAAAGTTATGTAATGGAAATCTTAATAAAAAATGTTCAGAAGCAAATGTGCTAGAGATTAAGAACAAAAGAGCAAACTAACAAAAACCTGTCCCCCAAACACAGTCATACAACTCTTCCTGCAAGTTTCAACAGATTGTTGAATGTCTTTAGGCCAAGCAAAATTTGGCAATGTGCTGTCTGGATTATGATCCTTGAGATATCCTAACTTATCAGTACTCCACTCTTCAACAGGATATACAGACTAGAAATAAATGCTTGTAACTTCATGATCAATTTGCAATAATATGTCAAGACTTAATTAGAAGCATCAGAAACTCCCTTTTTTCCATTAGAGCACGCAAGCAGAGCACCTCATCACAGTAAACAACAATGGTTCTGTATTTGTGCCTCTGCCAATGCACACATATACATGTATCAGTTGCTTTACCCCAATGTTTTCTCAGAAGGTAAGTTTGCCAAAAATGGTTTGTATCAAGTTCACTGAGTACTGTAAATGTTCACAGTCCACCCATAAACCATCCTTTACGTTAACATCTTTCAAAACTTCTTCTTAAAACTGTACACACATTTTATTTCAAATGCAAAATTTAGGCTATTTAAAAGTGGGACACAGATATTCTTCTAACTCACCAGTAATAGCAAAACCATAGTTTGTATCATTACCTGTTGTCTTTCCCTGGATACATCTGAGTATATTCAACTCTGTATTTTTTGGCAAAAAGCATGAAGGCATTCATTGGTCTTTTGCACTTGTTTGGAGAAGTGGCACTCACAGTACTTGCAGTCCCTGAGCTGTGGCTTTTGCCAGCTTTGCTGTACAAAGGATTGGAGGAAAGATGTGACGATGCAGCAGAGGCACAGTTTTTACTACTGCAATCTGATCTCTCGGCATCTTGATTGTTTGATCCCCCACAGGACAGCGAAGCGCGACGCTGGCGAGCCATGCTGCTGAGCACATACACCGCAGAGGAGTCCATCGGGGTAAAGTCATAACTACAGGCAAAAGACAGATCATAAAGCCATCGAGTAATTTTCATGTAAAATCCCCAAATATCTGCTCAATCTTCAATTTTACTACATATCTAGTATTTTGCCCTCTTTAATGTGGCCTAATGATTTATGCTTGATGTGGACATCAGTGTGGAAAAAAAAAAAAAAGCTACAACACTCTGGCAGGTAAGTTAGTATCTTCTTCAATATGATGAGGACTGCAGCTTTACTCATTTTCCTGTGTACTTTTCTTAGCTATGTATCAGTTAACGATACAATGTCTTCAAACTTTATCATCTTTTTAAACACGTTTTTTTCTTTCTGCTTCTGTCCTTACCATAAATGAAACCTGATCAGTACAAAAAGAAATGCAATGAGTTCACTTACAAATATATACTAATGGCAAATATAAAACCACTACATTGAAATAAATTATATTATATTCACTTCCATACAAATAACTTCTCTAGGCAGTTGAATAAACACTTTTACACACAGACCTTCCAGTGAGGTTAAAACCCTGCACAGAGCCCCTTGATGTTGTACTGTTTGATGCTGTGCTGACAAACGCTTGCCCTCTAGTGACAAAACCGCGACATTCCTCCTCAAGGTATTGGAACTTGTTTCCATAAAATTCAGACCTCCAAATACGACAAAATCTTGCAATTTTCAGCTGTCCAACAACTACAATTAACCTCTAATCACTAAAGAAGTCGTTTAACTCCACAGACTATCTGTTACCATCTCCAGGTGGGAAAAACACTCTTGGGAAGGGGCTACTCAGTCATGAATCTAAACCATTGAGTTACCACCATGAGAGAAACACATAACATGTGTTTGCTAAGGCTCCTCTTACCTGCTGCTCAGTGTGGCTACAGCTGTATGATTTATGGCCAAAATAAGCATTTTGAAAAGCTTTTTTGTGAACACCAAGTAAAACTACTAACAAGGAAACACTGCATGTGGCTGTCCAGCCCCTCTGCAAGGGTAGCTCCTCCTCCCATGGGACAGAACCATGCAGAGTGGAGCCCTACGAGTGGCCTCCACCATTCCTCAGGAAAGTACAGAGCAGCAAAGAAGGGATAATGCTGACCATCTTGCAGGCTATCACGAGATAAGGAGAAAAGACCTCTCTGTTCTATAACAGACCAGCACCCTTCCTATTCCTAATCTCCTTTCCATAACACAGAAACAAAATTTTGTTTTTAATTCTTCTGTCCTGTTATCACAGCTGCAGCTTCTGCATGCTCCTTTCCCAGTCATTCTCTTCTGCCCAGAAAGACAAGGAATTTGAAGTACAAGGCAATATTCAGCTGGCAAATTATTAAGGAGCCAGAAATCCAGATTTTTCAGTGAGATGTAGCTACTATGATTCTAATAGCTCTCTACACATGCAGTTCAGGATAGAGTTAAGAAAAACACCCAGACAGCAAATGAGTGCAGCCAAGCAATCTGAACTCGCTCCATGCCAGACTGAACTCATACAAGAGCTCCCAGGGCTTGAACTGCAAAGAGCATCTTAAATTCCCTTTTTTCTGTTGTAAAAAACTGAAGTGCAGCTGGATTAAAAACAGATGCTAAAAAGGCACTAACATCATAGGAAAAGATGGATTTTACTAAAACTCAAAATCTCAAAATAGTATCAAAAAATCTTTACTATCTTATACTCTTAAAGTAATTTATGTTGAACAGGAACCTCTGAAGGTTATCTGGTTGAAGTTCTAGCTCAGGCAAAAGTGAATCAAACTCTGACGTTAGGTAATTTTGATTTAATATAAAAGAATGCCAAAAACCAAAATACACAAAAATAATAAGAATTATGAACATATTGTATTATAAAGCCATTGCACATGCATTTATCACTAAGAAACTACTCAGATAATTCAGATGTACTGTTGCATTTGAAGCATGAGATAACAGCTGGCAGACATACTATTGTCAGAAAATTGCACTGGGTTTTTCAAACATAATCCACTTTACCTGGAGAATTTATAAAAACAATATATATATATTTACTGCTTTATCTAATCTGCATTAAACTATCATAAAAAGAGGCTAAAAAGTTATTTCACTCCAAGGCACTACTTTGCAGTTTAGCAGAGCACGTAATTACACAGCTTTCATAGTACTGAGTATTCATTTATCCCTATAATTTATTTTGTATTACCAAAACTATTCTATCTTTCCTCTATATAATGCTTCAAATTCTTCCAGACTTAAGGTGCCTACTCATTAAATACAAGAACCACTGAGGCCACTTTATCCAAAAATTACCTTTTAAATGTATCAAAAACACCTGAATCATCAAAGTTAATGGCATCAGGGTGTCCAGGAGGTAGACACAGATCTCCAAGATGCATTTCACAGCATGGAATGCCATGCTGTACCACAGTCAAGCTTGGATAAAAAGATGACCAACCTGAAGTGGTAAAGAGTTAAATTAGACAAACGGCCAGACAATCTCTCTAGTTCTTCATTGGAGCAATCCTATATCTTGAAATTACATTATTTTATTAAAATGTTCTGATGTAGTTTATTTCACTCAAAATAAAAATCAGAAACTCTTACTCGGGGAATTCTTACTGCAAGCAGTTTATTTTTATCTTAAATAAAATCTCACTCTAGCAAAAAAGGAATCAAAACCTGGAGACTTACCATCAGAAGATATCTTTTAGCAAGATAAAAGCCTCCCTTATTTGCAGTTTTCCTGTCTCCCCCCACCCCAGTTTTTCTGCTTTCCAGAGCTCCACTGATATATTCAATGAAATCTTTCCTTAAGAGATAGGCAGTCTTCCTGGAGCTTTTTGGCTTTACAGCGTTGGGGGTTTTTTCGGTTCATATTCCGGATTTCTTTACAAAGTAAATTGTTTCTACACCACGACTTTTATCACTTTCTTGAACAGTATAGGATGCCAACAAAATCTGCAATCACTTTCTGAGAATATTTGAATATGCAACCAAGTGTACTTGAGGTATTTCATACCTTTATTTTTAACATAAAATGGATGATCGAGTCTGCATTCTACGGTAAGCAAGCCATCCTCCACTGTGCCAGGATCAAAAGTCAGCTTCAGCACTGACTCACCACAGGAAATGCTTTCTTCATGAGAAATCAACTTCAAGCCATTGGAACCATAGTCCTGTTAACACACATACAGTTCAAAAAATTTTCCCCAAGAAAAGCATATACCTGTGTATACTCTAGGTGTATACTCATCATCATACATTATATTAAAAAACAACAGTATTTTAATTTGTGTTTCTATATTGCTAGAAATTAATAAAGACACCATAACATTCAAAATATACATAAATTAAGGCAGTTCAAGTGCTTTTCTGTGATATATACAAACAGCACAGTGATCAGCTCTAAACAACATAAACGTTAATCTATTTTCCTGAGACAGTAATTAAAGGCACAGGGGTAACATAAGATAAGAAACTAAGTAATTGCTACAGGTATTGCAGTGAATTTATCAGAACTAACAGCTACCTTGTAAGGACTGACTGGGAGATTTTCCTCTTTTCCACAGCTTTCAGATTTTGCAAACTCTTCAACATCCTGCCATTCTTTATTGCGTCCTTTATGAAAGCACAAACGAGAGCCTAACAGATATTTTCAAGGAAAACAGAACGTTAGTGTTAGGTTAAAAAGTCTGTGTTATAAGAGAAAAGACAAGATAAAACAAATACTTATTTCATGACACGTTATTTTACCTTTTAGAAAACAATGCCAGACAGTTGAGGGCCAGGAATGGCACCATCCTAAATCATCATCATCTGAAAGTGATGACATGCAGAAAATGCCAGATTCTGATTCACTATTTGCCTATTTAAAAAAAAAAAAAAAAAAAAAAAAAGTTGGTATTTTACTGCAGAGTATTTTAGGGCTGGTCTTACATGTCTTAAGACAGTCACTGATTTAAGGCATTATTTTGCCTTAAATACTCACAGGAATGTGACATGAAGACAAAGATTAAAGGAATGCAGTAAATGTGAATGGATTGCTTTCATCTCCTTTTCTGAGATGCATGCTGACATTTTTGCGTTTCATTCTCTGAGATTCATTTCATCCCTACAGATTATCTTATGCTCATGTGTGAGCATTTTACACCTCATCATTCCTTGGTCATCTACAGAATCATTTAAAGCACATTACTCTATGGTCCAGTTACTGTAAAACTGTAGGCTCAAGGCAGTTGTAGATAAATCACTGGAGAAAATTCACTGTTGTTACCAGACAAATTTCAGATACAAATAATATATGGGAAAAGGAGACACAGGACTGACAATTTTTGTGCATCTCAAAGGAGAGGGATCCATATTTCCTTTTGAGGCATCAAACAAGATAACATTTTTTTAAAGCTTGCTGTAGAGGGAATCACAATAGAAGCAGAGCTTTCTTGAAAAGTGATCTCGTCACAAAAACGATGAAGTAGCACTACAAGCCTACCCTGTGGTAAAAAGAAAAGTAACAGAAAATCTAGCTTAAATAGCAACAGTATTAATACTAAACAGATATTTTTAACTGGTTTTCCTGGTCAAAACACTTAACCCATTACTCATACATGTTTATTTTAAAATGTTTCAGAACAACTCACCCTTTCATGTCTGACTGGTGTTTCATCCACATCATTCTTGGAGAAGTTAGGATCATTGTTTGAAGATCCTGGTGGAGGACGTGCATAGGAATGTAAACTTTTGCTTGTTGCTATTATGCGAACAGGAGATGATCTACAACAGAAACACATATTTTAAAATATCTCAGATTCAGACAACATGAGACTTTGCTGCCACTACTCTAAAATGCTTTTATTGCAAATATTTCCATTTGCATGAGCCGAACACCAAACAAACCTCCCACACACCAGTACTCCAATGGGATAATTAAAGGGCGCAAGCTCAGGCAAGAGAACACTCAGTGTAACTCCTGCACAGGTTCTATACAGCACCCAAATGACAGCAGTACTTCCACTGTGCCATCTCCTTAGCACAGTGCTGAAGTTTTTACAAATATCTTGAAGCAAATACCCTGCTCTTAAGAGAATTTAAAGACATCTGCTCATTTAAATGATTAAATCGCAATTGCATTACTATTAACAGTATTGCATTGAGTTTTCTGATTATAAACCAAGAAAAGCTGTACAATTAAAAGTGAAGCCCAGAAATTTCCAAGATCCCACACTTGCTGCTCACAACCTTAGACCGTACAGATCACAAACCTGAGATAGTTATCACTAAAATACACATTGCATTAGATTTCCAACTAGCTATTAAAAAAAAAAAAAAATTAAAATCTGAAGTCTGTGCACTAGAAAGCTTTAAGAATTTAATATAAGAAATTCCTCTTAGTTTTTATTTGCTGCTTCACATGAGGTAAATGTCCATAATTTCTGAGACTGCTGTTGATATTCAGTGTCTTTATGTCATTCACGGCTGGAAACTAAGCAGCTTTTGCACCAGGCTCTGAGATGAGTTCTGTGCATATTTTCACAGAACAAATAAACAGACCAAAAGACAGAGCTCCAGTTCAAAGTCAGAGGGTGTAAAGAGCGAAGGAAATACTTTGGAGACAGGATTATAAATCAGTATAGTTCAAAACTGAAATGAGTGTCAGTACCTGTTATAAAAAGCACACTGCATCAAAGGACTCTGAGGACTTGTAGCTATATTTGCCAATTCTGTCAACCAGTTCACTCCATTCTCACAAGAATAAGAATTTTCTGGATTGCTGTTTGAGGTATGTTGGCTCCATGAAGGCCTTGAACATTCCTGATGTGAAACATCAGCACCAAGCTGAAAAAGTGCAGGTGGGGTAGAATCTGTCTGCACAGCCTGTAATTCAGGAAGATCATCTACAAGCAAATGCACAAATTACCACAATTATACGCAATTATTTGGTGTCCACTCAATTTGTCTACTCTAATCTTGCAAATTTGGTGAAAAAAAAGGAACCACAATAAAAAATTTTATTTTCTCATATCACATTTAGTAACATTTCACATACCCTATTCATAAAAATGGCCACAGAAATAGTAACATCTCTAGTCAATTATACACTCACACAAGAAATTTTTAAAAAAATTAGGTAACTAGATAAAAATGTAGTTCTGATTTTAAAGTTTTTACTAGATTGACCAGTTTACACAGAACTATACTGCAGTATTATTCAAAACTAACTGCTTCACTAAAATACTAAAACATTCCACAAAAGACAACTAAATTAATCTGTCCTTGAAAGTATGACACTAAAAAATTCAACATCAGACCATGTTCAATGTAAAAGGTTTCCACCAGGGAACAACATTTATATAACTCCAATTAAATAAATCATGAAAGCTGGATATACAGGCTGGTAAGCTGAATTCCTATCAATAATATACACAATATACAATTTCCTATCCCATACAGAGTAACAGAAAAGACCCCAGCTTGTTGAGAGAAGTCTGTGCTATGTGCTGTCATGTATCTTAAGCATCATTATTCTTAATTACTCCATAACTTCAATTAAATGTGTTAATATTTCACAGATTATATTGATACTTTTAAAGTATATGCTGTTTTTCTCCAATATGTAAGAACTGAAGTAATGTTCCTCTATCCAAGAATCTTTATTTGCAGCAGATCTAAAGCAATATGATTTCCCTTTAGGAGGAGCTCTTGAGCTTTCTGTTTATTTTTCTTGTGCCAAAAAACCCCTGCTCCTCTGGGAATTAGAAGCTGAAATTTGTGGCTCTGAGTTCAAGAAAACATTTGAGTGAACAGGCCAGTGTGTCAGAACTGGAAATGGGTTAAAGGGAAAACTGACTGCAAAGACCTTCAGATGTCACAATTCCCTGCCCTCCTCAAGTTAAAAATCAGCAATTTCATTCAGTCAGCTTCCAATAATTTCAGTATAGGAAATCTAACAAACTTAAGAATTCATTTTCCTCTGAAAAAATCATGCTATTTACCAAGTTCCATGTGCTCATCACAGGATGCATATCCAGGAGAAGAGGGCAGGTTTTCATTACACTTCAGCAACTCCAGTGACTCGTTCATCCCTGAAGTTCTCTTGTCCACTACCAGAAGGAGTTTCTGAACTGCATTAGGCATTTGATTTGTCTTCACTTCCCACACCATGTTAGGATGCTCCAAAGTATCTGACTTTAGAAAGACACAGGTTAGAAATTTGTATATGTGTGAAATGTTTTAAGTTGCATCTGATATACACTACTTCATTACCAGGGCCCTAAATCCTCATTAGTCTGTTGAGTATCACAGCATATTTTAGGGGTGTCTAGACATGATCTTGCACAATCCTTACAGAAAACAGCTAACTGAATTCAAGAGGCTGCCTGGGGCCCTGGTCAATTGAGTTTCTAGTATCTTGAAGGATGGAGACTCCCTGGCACTTCCCCTGTTCCAGTAACCATTCTTGCTGTAAAGAAGCTGTTCCTTATGCAGGTTTGAACATCTGACAGCCTGTGCCTGCTGCCTTCAAGAGTCTGGAGTTACCTCCTCAACCACCACTCAAGCAAAGATAAACAACATTCACTTGGTACCCTAAGCCGCTCAGCCCATCACAAAAGGCAGTTAGATGGGTCAGACAAGATTTGATTTTGGCTAATCTGTCCTGGCTATTCCCAGACAACTTCTTGCCTTACAAAGAATAAGCTGACATGGCTGTCAGGAGACTTTGCCCCATAAAAATACCTGAAGGCTAAGGCTGACCAGCCTGTAGTTTCCCCACATCCTCCTTGAAGCCTGGTGTGACATTTTTTTATTTCCAGTTATTGGGAGCCATCCTGCCACCAAATCCACTGCTTTTTAGATACCATCCTCACAATATGTCCCCACTTACTGCAAGGGGCTTGGAACTAGATGACCTTGAAGGTCCCTTCAAACTCAAAACATTCTGTCACCCATGACTAGCACTGGCCTGGAGGGATCCAATCTGGTCCCACAGGCCTGCCCCTCACTTGCTCCACTTCTACCACAAAGAAGTCTCTTGCTCTCTCAGAGGCAAGTTGCTACACCCAGGGACTTGAGGAACCTGGAAACAGACCTGAAAATGAAGATCAAAGCAAAAATGCTGTCCTCAGCCTTGGGAGATCAGGTCTCCTCTGCCATTTAGCATGAGGCCCACACTTTCCCTGGTTGGCCTTTCAGCACTGGTGTCTCTGCAGGTGCCTTTTCCACTGCCCTTCCATTCTCTGGCCTCCAGGATAAGTCTCAAACACTCTGGACTCCTAACATCCTTAGCTGTGTCACAAATGGAAAAATAAAGAAGACTGTACTGGAAGATTTCAGTTCAGTTTCATTTCCCCAAATCCTAGTAATGTAATGTTTATACAAGATCCACTATTTTAAATCATCTTCAGCAGAGAACTGTGTCCTTATTTTACTCAACCACTGTCTATAAAAGCTGCAAACTGTAAACAATGTTATCCAATATTTAGTAATTTGGTTGTCTACTTTTTTTTTTCTCAGAAGAGGATGAATTAAAGCTACCATAACATGATTACCTTGTACGTTAATGAAGTGTCCTTGAAAATCATGAGTCTCTCATGAAAGAGCAGAAAACAAGTAAGAAAACCTGAAAAATCTACGATATGCATGGTCCACTACTACATCAGAGAAATACCAACAATAGCTGAAAAAAATAGAGTAATTTTGTATCACAGAATGACTGGGTTGGAAGGGACGTCTGGAGGTCATCTAGTCCAGCCCTCTCCACTGCTAAAGTAGATTCACCTACAGCAGGTTGCACAGGATCATGTCCAGGAGGATTTTGACTGGAAAATTTCTACCCTTCTGATCTCCAAATCTTTCAAATATATGCAAAACTTATATAAATTTGCATGCTAAACATAAAAAGATGCTTGATTCTACTCAAATGGCACTACTACAAAGCGACATCAGCTTATTCTGATTTTAAGGTGGGGAAGAAAGGTCACAGAAACGAGAATATACAACTCAAACTATCAGTGACATTATTTTCACCTTCAAAAAACACCTTTAACACAATTTATATCCCTGTCACCCATAAGGGACAGTAAAATTATAGAACACCACAAGAGCAGATAGCTCAGTTATTTCTGAACAGAAAAACCAGACCTCAGTAGTACAGGTCAGGACCTTGAAGATTATCTCCAACTAATCAACTCTGAAGAGCCACTCCTTGTTTTTCTGGCTTATCTACGTCCTTCCTTTCCCTCCTTCTGCTCTGTTTGGGTTTTCTTCCTCTATTTTTTCCTCTCTTCCCATTTTCCTTCAAAAATGAAGAAGGAAACTTATTTCTAGAATGTTACCTTCTCCTTCCTTCCTGCCAGGTGCCTGGTATCCCAACACTCTGAAGGTCAGAGATAAGGTACGGATACAAAATGCTAGTCTGACAAGAAAGACACTTATTTGAGAAATGAATTATTCCTCCAAGTCACAAGAATATCTCTAAACCAAAAGCCCAAAAATCATCTAACAAATGAATTGCAAAGAAATTGAAAGAGAATTACAAAGAAAAACAAACAAAGCATGCCCAACTTTACTTTTCAATTTTTTATATTCTATTTGATTAAAGCCTGCCTTGGACATCACATCCTTCTCTTCTCAGCCTTTCAGTGGTTTGAACATGAAGGGGACTGGTCATTAATTAGCTTGTAAAGATTTTTTAAATTCAACTTTTGTTGAAAATTTATTGTGTCAGATGTTGTCTAGAACCAGGCTTCACAGGACTGTAATTACTGCCACTGTCTTTGGAGGCTAAATGAAATTATTATTTTGTGCTTTAAAGTAAGTTGTCATGCTAAAACCAATGGCACCACTAACAAAGACTTTATTAATTGGACCATGACTATTTCTGAGGGACAAAAGTAAATTTGGAAGAAAAGTAAACAAAGACTGTGGCTGAGAAAGGGTTCAGCAGGAACTGGGCAGCATCCACCCAAACCGCACTGCGCAGGAATGCCTGGGTGGAAGTGCTTCCCGTGGCTTTTTTCCTTCTGCTATTTGCCTTTCTTGCCCCAACCTACTGACTAAGTTTCAGGCTAGATCTACGCCTGAGCAATAAATTGGACGGAGTTTTAATTTGGAGAATAGCTTCTCCAAGCAAAACACAACATACTGGCAAGACTGGATCTCCACCAGGGACTTTTCCTGGCGCAGCTGCTTTGATCAGGAATCCTCGCTGCACATCCCCGGCCGTGCCAGAGCGCGCAGCCCAGGCAGAGCGTGATTCACCTTGTTTTCGAAGCCCGGGCGGCCCGTTCGGTGGCGCAGGGCGGGTCGCGCTCCCCCGCCGCCCGGCCCCGCCGCGAGTCCATGGGGACGGTGCTGGAGGGCGGCTCGGGGCCGGCGGAGCCCCGGGACGAGCCCTGGCGGAGCCCCGGGCTGAGCCCCCCGCGGGCTCCCCTCACAAACACCCCGGGGCTCCCCCCGCCCGTCACGTGACCTTGTTTACACCCGCGGCCGCACGGCGCAGGCGCGCTCGGCCCCATTCATTCGAACTGCGTAACACCGGTCCGGGGGGGCCCCCCGCGCCCCGGCCCCGCTCCCCCGCGGGGCTCACCGCACCCACGCACACACCGAACGCTCCCCGTGCCGCACAGCTGCTGCTGCCTCAGCGGGCACGGCGCCCTCGCCCTGACAGACCGGCGCGGGCAGCCGCTCCCCAGGGAAAACAAGGCGGGGGGCACCTCGTTTATTCCGCTTGTTTTCGTGGTTTGAAGGGGCCCGAAGAGGGCCGGCACACCCTGTGAGTTCCAACCCAGCGCTACGGGAGGCTGGTGGTTCCGCGAGGCTAGTTAGGGAAAGCGCACAGTAAACAATGTCCGAGGTTGCTGTCGCCGTCAAAAGACTTGACCCAGCGACCTCCTCAGCATGACCGGCAGCCGCTACCACTGCTCTCCGACCTTCTGGACCCCTCCCGTCCCGCGCCAAAGCCTGGCAGCCCCCGAGAGCGGCAGCTCGAAACTTTGTAGCACTTACCGAACCCGTCGCCATTACCGAGCTCCCCTCGGCTGCCCCCCCGCCCCGTCCTTTGGGCGGGTCCCGCCCCCTACAGGAGCTGCTCGGGCGCTGAGTGGCCAGAGGCGACGTTGCTCAATTCGCGGCCGCATCCTATTGGCTGGCTGGCCTGCCTGTCAGGACTCCTCCGGAGGGCTGGCATGTTTTGACTCTCCTGCACAGCGGATTGCACCGCACCGCACATCAATCACCCTCATGCAGCGCTCCGATTGGCCCAAGCCTCCGCCAGCTCTCCCAGACGCATTCTGGGAGCTGTAGTCGCCAGCGGCGCCCGTGCCTGCCCACGGCTCCGCGATAAGACGACAGCCCCCAGGATGCCCCGCGCGGGCCGGGCGATAGTAAACAAGCGGCGCGGGACACGTGTACCCGGCCCGGCGCTGCCGCCCGCGCCCCCCGCCGCCCCCGGCCCGGCCCGGCCCGGCTCCCCCGGCAGCGCCCTGCCGAGCGGGCCCGCCCCGGCCGCGGCACGGCGGCGGGCGGAGGGCAAAGAGGCTGCCAAAGGTCAGGGAGTGAGTCAGCAGCTGCGCTCGGCCTCCGCTCCGGCCGCGTCACTCGCCTCTCTTTCATTGGGAAGGCACTGGTGGCAGCTTAGGCCCGAAATACAAGTCAGGGCGGGGAGGAGAAAATAAATTAAATCCATGCAGGTTTATCAGTCTAGTAATGTTTCCCGGACAGTCCCATAGATTTATTGCCAAAATAACAGTGTGGTTTGGTTGAACATTACTTTTAAGACATTTTCCCACTTACCAGTAACTCCAGAAGACCAGAGAGACAAGACTGCTCTGGAGACCACATCTTAATCACAAAGTATATTCATTAATATACATGATGTGATACAAAGCAAGCACACACATAATTCAGAAAAAGACACTTTAGAAACTGATGGACAGTTGTAGTATTTTGCAACTGTTGGGATTTTTCCCAACAAATGCAATTCTTTCTTATCCTATTGTCAACATCATTCCAGAAACGAGAATGTGTCTTAAATCCTGTCTCAGAACCTTTGCTGTAATTTGGTAGCTGCGACAGTTCTGCTTTTCAGGCATGCTGACATAGCTGTGCATGAAAATAAGAGAAAAAAACAAAACCAAAAAACAAGTTAACACAAGTTAAACAGAAATGGTTCCCTGTTTGGTTAGTGGCCACTAGAGGGAATGCTGGATTGTTGTTCCCACAAGCGTGCAAAGCCTACAAAGGTAACACAATTAAAAAGTAAAAAAGGAGATTATACCCTAATTGTACTTGGCATCACAACGCAGTCTGCAGATGTCGTTGGCACATCTGTTTGATGCCTTTTCCACGAAATACTAGTTTGCCTGTTAGCAAAGTCATTGCCATCTGTAGGCACTGTTTGAAGACAGATGTTACTCTGAAATACACCCAGTATCTTCTGCAGTGTCAACTGGAGACTATTTTTTTCTGTAAGCAAGCTTAGCTTTAAAAGGAAGTAGAAAAGCCAATCCCATGGAATTTAACTCAAAATCTTCTGTGCTTAATGACAAAAAAAAACATGTGCTTAGTGACTTTTACAGGTTATTTGCCCAATTTGAAAATAGTATTTAAATAAGTACCTTGAAAATAATCTTAAAAGTAATAGTGAAATTCAAATATTAAGTGACTAGACAGCTTATTATAATATCAGCTGTCTACCCCACATCCCACAAGCTCATATTTTCCCTATATTTACAATTCAGGCTTTTTCTAAATAACTGATACATCTTTATATAATAAAGCTTTCATGGCATCCCCTCTCTAAAATGCATTCTTTTAATGAATAGAAAACTGGTAAACTAGGAACCATCTTTTTTACACCACTCCACAGTAAAATTAATTTTAAGGCTGTTTTTCTTTCCCTTCTCTTTTGATCTCTTTTACACATCTAAACAGCCTTTAGGCTCTTTGGAGAGACATCTAAGCTTCTTGGGCTTTTAATGAGTTTCTGTGCAGACCCTGCACCGCCAGATCGAGGTGGGGCAGAAGACCTGGGCATGCAGATGTCTCCACTCTGCAAACTGTCTTCTGTGCCTGAGGTACAGCCCTTGCAAGGGAAAACTCACAACGTGCTCTTCTGAAAGCTCCCTCTGTGTGGAAGATAGAAATGGCAGAAGCTGAATCAAGGAGCTACAGAAGGTACAAAACTCTGTCTCAAGTCCCATCTTTTTTCAGAAGTCTGTTGGCCTAAATGATATGAACCTTCTTATGGAGCACACTTCCACCCTGCTACGTGCTTTTTGGACCCAAACCAAAACAGCTTCACTGCTATTTACTGTGAAGATTCACTGTTCTTTACTTCATGCATGAAGTAAACATGAAGTCCGGTCCTCTGAGATCCACTGGCCCAGATTCCAGACACAGGTCTAGACAAGTAAATATCATTGCTGAATTAGAGCCTCAATATCACACTGGAATCCATGACATACCCAGAAAGCACTAAAATATGAATCCTACCTAGGACTGAGATTAAAATCTGGTAAAGATGAATGTCTGAACTGTTTTGAAATGCTAAAAAGAGACATAACAACTTTCTTATTTTCAAATCTACCTTTCCTTTGCATACATTGTTAGCATTTACTCAATGAGGATGTAGGGGAAAATAAGTAAAGGGACAGGTAGCCTATGCAGAAGATGACAGCAAGACACACAAAACTAGCAAAGCTTACTCACTAACCCCACTGGCTCAAGGCAAGTATGTATTATCTAAATTTCAGAATTAGGATTATGTCAATGCCACGCTCCTTGCTCTGGATGCCTGGTCTCTAATTAAATCATTACTCCCCCTCCACACACCCTACCTCACCTAACTCCATGCCCAAATGAATGGGTGCTCAGAGAATGAATCAATACTGTGTAACACAGGCACCCTTGGAAGCTTTGCTGATTCAGTTGCTTCTGCTGTTGTAAGAGGTAGAAATAAGGTGGGGGATTGGGAAGTGTTAGTCTTGAGTTATTGTCACATTACAGGTGGCTACCAAGAAGCACAGAACAAACAGCAGAGACTACAATTATAAAATATTGATTAATTTGCATCTTGGCTGTTTACCTCTTAAAATTGCCAGGCACAAAGTTAAGAAGCCACAAAGCAGATTTTTAAAATCAGTAATAGTTCAGTCAAAGTTGTATTAGTAAAATATTTGTTAAATAACGGGTTTCTGCCTATCTCCACTTTTAATTCCTCCTGTTCAAAGTCAGTCTCTCCTTATAACACGGCTGTTACTGCTGACTCTCTGAAATACAGCATATCATTACTTTAATCCTGCTACAGGAGCTTTCACACCAGCATGTAGACATCCACCCTCAGTAATTAACTAAATAATCCCCCAGACACCAGAAGAACCCTGCTCACCAGAGCTTCTACTCCTACCCTACATGGCAGCCTCTGTTGCAGCCATCCTGCCTCTCAATCAAGTCTTCTCCTCACAATGACTTGTGCATGTCCTAAAGCTGTTTGTACTCATTCCCTCTTCCAGTGGCCATTCATGCCTAGATGCAATGGTGGCTGGCTCTGTCCTTGTTCCTAACAACATCCCACCTCCACACTTCACATCCTCACAGAAGATGCTCTTGGGAATGAAGAGCAAAGGAAAAGAAAACTTGTTGTTCCCAGGAAAGAAGTTTTCTCTTGAGTGCTAGAAGAGAAATTTCACTTGCCTCCTGCAGTGACTCAAATTCAGGAGAAATAGAATAAATAACAGGGCAGAGATTATTTTTTTCCCTTCCAAGACAGGAATTAATGAGAAATTTATTTCATGTCACTATGGCACAGACTCCAGTTTCGGCTAAACTTTTTTTACTTATAAAGATAGAGCAAGACTAAAATTGCAATAATATTAGGGAAAAAATAAAGGCTTCACATATCACAAAACAAAATAAAAGAGTGATTAAATAAAAACTCCTCCATCCCAGCTCAAAGCTTGGAGAAAAAGAAGTCAAGAAGAGATTACAGAAAAACTGTAGGCTTCCTGTAGGCTAGTTGGTAAATTAAAACGCCAGTGTGCATTTCTGGGCACTGAAGTACAATCATCTGTACTGTACATGATTAATTTTAGAATAACCCTTGTACAGTTTTTGCACAAGCCAATAGTTAATAATTTTCAGATACAGTTTGGGAACCACCATAGACCAAGGACTATTCTCAGTTGGCCATCTGTACATGGCCACCCCATATGGAAGGCTGAAAAAAAACCTTCCTAGACAGCTTATAAATGAGCCCAGAGAAATACTGGAGAACAGTATGAATGTTGGTCATTCAGTTCTAGCAAGTAGTCTGAGGCTCATACAATTTCCTATGATAAATACAGCCATACAGATGGAGCCAAAACACAATGGTAGTCTAGCTAAGGTTGCTTAAGATAGGCACACAACCTGACCCCACAAAGGACAAAGCAACAAAGAATAGAGAGCTTCTTGGTAGCTTGGATGGATTTTTCTAGATAAGAAATTTATCAGAACTGAGTTTCCAGCATCTTCAGAGATGTGAGGGAGCAGGTCCCAAAGGCTCACTTCGCTGCCAGGAAATCAGTCATCCACAGAGACCTGCACAGAGCATTATCCTCTCCCAAAACTTCATAGCTGCTCAGCTGGAATAATCCAATACCTTCAAAAAAGACACGACAGAGTACTCATATCATGAATTATGCTATTTTTAGGCCATCCTAATTTAATTTATCTCAGTAAGAAAAGGCTGAGTCACCAGATACCATCACAATGACCTACTAGAACCTACTGTCAGAGTTTTTATATGGGCTTGATTAGGCAACTTCATTTATGTAATACTTTGGTCTTTGTCTTTTCCCTGTTCTGCCATACACACAGAGGCCTCTACCAGTTCTCTGGAAGGAACACAACCCTACCTAGTATTCACAAAGCCAAGGCAGTGCCAGAACTGCACTACAGATCTTTTTGATTTGCCATCAGAGAAGAGGCAGGGGTGGGGCAAAGGGAGTGAGGAAGGGAGAGTGGTTGCCCAGCCAGTCACTCCTCTTGTCTTATATCCCCCTACTGCCACTGGCTCTTCACCTGGCTACCAGGAGAAAGATCATTTCGAGGGAGAGAAATGTATGAAGGGAGAGAAATTGTATGAAAGAAGAGAAAATACTAAAATCTAATTTTCTTTGGGCTTTTCATGCCCTACCAAGATTATTCAGCTTCGTTTCAGTTCATGAAGTGAGTGTCCAGCCAGATAAGCATCTTCCTGAGCCAAAAAGTAGATTAAGAACTTGGAAACAGCCTTGGTATATATCCAAAGGAAATGCAACTCTCAGAATGATTTGAAAATGATCCTAAATTTTGTAAGACAGTCAACAGCACAGATCTGTACAGACTCAGCATACAAAGAGGGAATTCCTCCCTGGAATAGTTGAGAACTACAGACACAGGAAAATATCTTAGAAACTCAAAAAACCTCAAAAAAACCCACACCTATAATCATCACATGTATGATTGGATAAAAAGAGCTTTGAACTAACATATAAACTTTAGCAAGAACATGTTAGAATATCCATGCTATCAGATGTAGTAAGCATCTGCAAAAAAGAAGACTAAGAATTGCCAGTGGAGGATGGCCAGAAGATACTGATTTTGCACATCTGGGAACTCTTGATATAGAATAAACAATAATGTTTGTCATGACAAGTGTGCCATGGACTACAAATGGCACAATTATGACATAACTGTTGCAGAGTCACCTTACAGAAAGCTTAAAGCACCAAACATTTCAAGCAGAACAAAACCAAACCACCAGAACAAAAAAATCCCCTAAACCCACCACTCTAGCAAGGAGTCTTCCCTGAATAGAAAAGACAACATGAGGGAAGAAGATGGAGTGACAGTGGTTTAGGCTGCAAATGGTTTCACAATACTCTTCAGAGGTTTGCCTCAAGACTTCCACAGTTGGTCACTTCTGGACCTTAAACAGGAAATCCAGAAGGGAATGATTTCAGAATGATTTCAGGCAAATTTGAATTGAATCACATGAAGCACGTCATTTGACATTTAGAAAGTGATGGCATCAGCAGTAGGATCAAGGAAATCATGCTTGCCTCAGGGTTTGTGTCTTGTGATCACCTTCAGGGCTGCAGATTGTTTTCCCCATGGGCAAGGCATTTTTATAAAAACCATTTGCTGTCATGTGGATTCTTTTCTGGGTACTAAAACATATGAACCCATGAATGCCTCTCATACAGGATTTCTTTCAGGATTTTCTCTCTTCACAAAGGGCAATATTTTCAACAAACTCAATAAATATCTTTAATAAGAGAAGCATCAGGTAACTTAAGGATGGACACAATCTAATAAGGTAAACCTGACATCGTGTTGTTTAAAATCTTTAGAATTGTCTTTGATTGTCTCCAATTTTTATTGAAAGGTGTATAAAAAAAATCAGTAACTTGATATGATTTCATTCTTAGGATTAACAATCACATTTATGACATGAAGCCTGGGATGTTTGAAGTGTATGTATGAAGAGATCCAGGAGAAATCCCAAGGCTGATAGATAAAGGATATAATGATTTGGATGAAACTTAAAAAGTGATAACATGTTACTGTTGGTTAAGCTCCCTTGAATTTACCAACAAATAAAATTCCAGAAAACATCCAGTGCCCAAGAATAAAACTGCTGTGACATGAAGCTGTATTTTGGGAATCAGAAAACCCAGAGTCCCTGATTATCCTAAATTTGTTACTCCACAGCTTTTTCCCAGCTATAAACTACGAGCAAATAATCAAATAAAGTAATTGTGACAATTACTGCATCAACATGTGTGTTCTGAGTAGACAGAGAATCCACATAATGTCATTCATGAAAATCAGTGTTAACAATTATGATTTTTTTAATAAAGGAACATAAATAAGTCACTTAATAGAATTAAAAGACAACAACAATATCAATAAACATAGATTTTTATATATAAAAGTGTTGTTTATTGTAAGGAAACTTTAAATATAACCAACAATATTGAAAATATCATGACTGGCATTTATGGCCTTGATTGTAGTTTACTGCCATACAAGTAATTTCTAGCATTTTTCTTAATCACATCAAGCCAGTGCAAAATATAGGTAGCTTTTAGAGATTAAGCATACAGAATGACAAGAGTGTAGATTTTGGTTACCTGATATTTCCTTCTAGTATAACAGGCTTCTCTTTTTCCCATAAATCAAAAGTACAAAGGCAAGTTATCATATGTGCAATTATTCATACCAGGTTTCTAGGTAAAAAAAATTTACATTTGTATATTTTGTTCGGATTGCATTTTGTTAGGAATCTGATTTATAATTTATACCATACTATATGATATAAATTATATATTGTGACCATATTATATAATCATAATTTCATATACAGGTATGATTATATTAATTGTCAGAACATGTATTTACTGTAGCATAATGATTACATCAACATACACAAATATATGGCATTAGAAAAGTCATTATCTAAGAAGGAAAGATGTTGTAATTCAGGTGTTTGAATTAGGGCACAAGCAGCCTTCCTACAACTCTTGCAGTGTCATTTTGGCAGAGCTGCCCATGGCCAGAACGAGCACTGGCTGCCCATGAATATCAACAGGCAGGTCAGTAAGCAGGACTGAAACTGGACTGTGCCTGAAATTTCCAGTCACAGACCCCTGTAAGCAATGAGCCCTGTGCTCATAATTAAGATGATATTCTCTCTCCTCAGTCTCAGAAGTTATCCCATGCTGTTATGGCTGAACACATTATTTCATTATGACCTACAGGTTTCTGAAAGCAAGACATGTTAGCTTTAACAATGACAGATGTGTGCAAAGCTTTGGAAGTACTGATCTTTCAAATTAAAAAATATTTTTGCACTTCCTGTTAAGGATTTTCAAGGACAAGCTTAGTTTAGCATGGCTTTTGATATCAATCACTTCAGTAATTGACTCTGATTTTTGATAGCTAAGATTAGACTGCAGGAAGAGAGATATACAGAGATCATTTCACTTGAAAGAGATTTAACAATAAAAATGGTGAGATCTAAAAAAAAATTAACTAGAGAACAAGCATAAATAGAGAAGACAAAATGCATAAATATAAAACAAGGGAGAAGGAAAACAATATAGGTTATGTATGATTAGGTGGAACATGACAATGACCCATGCCTCTGCTTTGAAAGCATTAAGGTTAATTTGTCAGCTGTCCTCACTCATGTACAGAATTCATGTAATTAATAAAAAATGCAGTTTATTGCAAAAATATACAAGTCCTCTAAATTGCATAAGATATTACAATGTCGTGCTGAAACATGACATATTAAACAAAGAGGACTTTAAAACGAATTACAAAATATTAAAAACCAGATTTGGGTCATGAGCGTTACACAAAACGCATTGTCATGCTTTATCTTTATGATTAATCTTGTGATTCACTACATCTGTGATAAATGCAACATAAAATCATGACAACTGTAATAGTCAAAAAGTAATATCTACTGTATATCTTCTGTATTAATACATATAAACACTTTGTGTGCACTAATACTTTCAACATATCACATTCAAACTAACAGTCTTTCCAGAAAAGATGTAACCTTTTTGAAGACAGAAGCTGGTTTAACAAGTTCATCACATGGGGTTTTTAAAAAAATCTATTCTTTAAGGAAATGCCATGTTAAAGGACTTGATTTCCAAAGGTGCTGTGCTACTACAGGCCGACCTTATATCAGATGGAACCATCAGTTCTGAGCACTTTTAAAAATCAAGCCCTCCATTTATTGAATTGCTATTTTCTTTACTAGTCTTTCCACTGTCAAAATTTATAAAAAAAAAAGAACAACAAAACAAACAAAAACCACCCAACCAAAAGCAAACCAAACCAAAAAACCCCAATCCCATTCTTAAAATCACAGAAAATGCTTGGCATCTATAGGAAGAGAGACAATTTCTCAGTGGACTAACCACTACTGTGCTATATTCTCATAACAGATCTTGTTGCTCCAATGTTCAGTTCATGCAGTGGTGTCAGCAATGTCCATGTTTGTTCCAAACAGAGCAACTAGCTGTTCTTCATAGTTTGCAATGTTCCTTTTCAGAATTTCCATACAAGGTCCCAAAAGCCTTTCAAATGCCTGCACATCCATAACTAAGATAAAAAGGGAAAGAAAGAGAAATAATATGATATGCTCATAAATAACAGACATTAATTCTAGTATTTATGATATTCCACTGTAAGATTTTAAATGACAACAGGTACTACTGAGGCATATACATTATTCACACAGGAGGGAGCCACTTACCTTAGCAAAACCAAGATCAACCAACACACTGCTGTCTTGAAACTTCATAAATAAACTTGAACTTTTTCTGTTCCTTATTATGAAAATATAGTAAAATATATGTAACCCAAGAGCTTGTGAAGAAGTCTGAAGGGGCCTGGACTCCTCCACAAAATAATGTTTTAAGACCATGAGATTTCAAAAAGCCACAAACTTAAGTGATGTTGTTGGCTGTATTTGGGCTCTAACAGCTTTCCTTGCTCTTTTTACTTACTTCCATCCAAAGTGAAAATGGTAATTTTCCCAGCAAATGTGCAAAAAGTTGAAGACAGTGATTCACACAAAATGTTCATGCACAGCCAATCGGAATATTTTCTTTATCTGATCACATAATATGAACCTCTACAGCTCTAGCCAATAGGCCAGGGAGGAAACTTCTTATACTTCCAACATGCTGGCCAGTAATCTTTTGTCTCCTGAGAAATGTTAAAGATCTCTGCTGTTTGGGAAGTGCCAGAGATCTTTGCTATTCAACCATAATGGAAAATAACACTCGTCCTCACCACTGCCTCTTATTCTTTCCCATCTGTTATACCTTTGATCTCTATTGCCTGATCATCTCTGTGTTTTGAGTTAGGAATTTTTAAAAATAGAGAAACTTTTTGGTTACTGGCTTGGTCATCAAATTATTATGCAGGAATGCCAAATCTATCTTTTTCAGTTTACAGTTTTCCCATAATTAGGAGCTAAACACCATTAAAAGCAATGGATGTGGAGGGCTGTCCATGAGCACAACTCCTACAGTCTTCACTCTTCCCGTGCCTGAGACTACAGTGTAATGGGATGACTAAATTAACAGCTAGTGAAGACAAAAGAATTTGTTAAAAGCTTAAGTCATGGGGATAAAAAGGCACAGGATTTTTAACAGAATTATTTCCTGGGTGAGTCAGTCTTCTGAGAAAAGAAACACCTCACAGAGGTGTTTCTGCAGTGTTAGACATTTATCTGATAGCTGTAAGCAGTTTGCAGCAATACTCTTTATGGTCCTAAAACAGTTTTTACTTCCATACAATCTGAGAAATTTTGGAGAAATTGTGTGTAATAGTATTTATCAATTGTAAGTAATTTTTGCAGATAACACAAGTAGTAATGCACAATAATAGGTGATTACTGAAACAGCCTTAAATCTTATATTCTGGAGAAAGACAGAGTCACAATAAAAACAACCAAATAGATTATGTATAATTTTATATTAGATATAAAACAGTATTTACTAATACCTAAACATTTGACAGTGCCAAGAGCAAATGCAGAAGCAGCTCGGGGTTTGTTAGTTACAAGAGCAAGTTCTCCAAAATACTGTCCTCTTGAGCATCGAGCTATTTCTACTGCTCCATTCTCTTCTAGATCTTGTTTACCCTGAAATATCATAAAAAAGTAAAAAAAGAAAGAGAAAGAAAGAATATTAGAGAAGAGATTTGCCAAACTCAGGATTTCATAAGCAAAGTTAGTGACAATGGTATAAAAAAAGAGGTTGTTGTTTTGGGGATGTTTACCTTCCTTGTCATTATAATCCTTACTTCTCCAGATTCCACAATAAAGAAAGAATCAGCCAAGTCACCCTGCTCAAGAAAAAAATAAAGTGAGTAAAATTTCCCTTTTAGTTTCATGATAATATCAAAATATTTGCAACCAGTGCCTTGAAGCTCCTCTTTTTGATACCTGTTGCAAAAGAAACCACTTTTAATTTGAAAACTGTGTTCTAGACACATAACAATCAAAACATCTATTCAGAACTGACAGCAAGGCCTCTTCTTGAAAAGACAAAGCTGACTGTGCCTTACACAAAAAGCAGAGAAAAACATTGTTGGGGAAGATTTTTAGGATCTTTACTACCATTTATCTCCTTCTGTGTTCCTCCCAGATTATTTCCCTTAGCAAGTTTCCAGTATAAAAATACTCCAGGGGCTATGTGATATCCACTAATTATCCTGGGGCAAGACAATCCCAGTTGCCTATCCTGAAGAGTTCACTTCTGTCTTCTTGAAACGTTGACCATATTTTAACAAGCCAAGGTGAGTGTTCAGTGCTCCTCCTTGGAAGCACACTTACAAAGTTGGAATTTCTAAGTATACTAAAAAAGTTGATTCTTTTATTTATACCAACAAAGAGGGTTGCTCTAGAAAGTATCATAAGTGAAAAATGAGCTTTTGAAACAAAATAACCACCTCTTACATTTAGGGTAAATTGATTTTATGTGAGAAAGAAAAATAGGGTTTAAAAGTATGCATTGTCTATAAATAACATTTTTACTGTTATCTATTATGAAAGAAAAACTAAAACTAGGAAGAAACTGTACCTGAGCAATGATTTGTTCTCCATCTTTGTACACTTTGGTACCAATCACA
This sequence comes from Oenanthe melanoleuca, assembly GCF_029582105.1. Taxonomy (NCBI): domain Eukaryota; kingdom Metazoa; phylum Chordata; class Aves; order Passeriformes; family Muscicapidae; genus Oenanthe; species Oenanthe melanoleuca. Next base: position 56,517,963 of record NC_079334.1, read on the forward strand.
TCAACCACTTTTAAACGCTCAGATACCTTCATTTAAAAAAAGAAAATGTAAGAAATATTTGGTTAACATTTTGATAATATATGTTTAGAAAGCTCTTTCATATTTCTTTCTGTGAATCTTTTCACAGAATAATGTGTCTTTTTTTTCCTGTTTTGATTACCATTAAAAAAGAGCTGCTGAATAGTGTTTCAGAGGGTATATTACAGTTTTAACAGCTATTCTGATAAGCTTCCATTTTTGTTACAGTTCTTCAAAAATTATGTTCAGAAAAGCATGCAAGTAAAAATATATGTAAAAAAGTAGCTGATAAATGAAAGTATTTTTAAATTCCCCAAAACACTGTTTAATTTTGTTGGCTAATACCTAGTAAAACTAAGCTTTGGGAAACTGAAAAATGTTAAATTATTATTAAAAGTTAATTTATGTTTTAAAGTACAATATGGCAAATAATAATTTATTCTAAATTTTTTGAAAAAAATAAAGTGTAATTTTTCTCTGAAACAAAAGTATGCAAACTTCTTTTGTGGAGACACATTGAATGCCAAATTTAAAGTCTTCAACAGCAGAATCTTATCAGGTATCTCTGATACAGCCATTAAAATAATGCAATAGAAATCTTACTTCTAAAGATTTAAGGAATGGCAATGACTCAATGAAACTTTCATACATTCTTCTCTTTTTGGCATTATTTTTTACAATGATTCTCCGGAATGTTACCCTATCCTGTAAACACAAAGAGAAAAAAAGAGTTTATTAACTGAAAATATGTTCTAGAAAATACTTTAGAACTGGCTGTGTATGATCAAATTACCCAATTTTAGTCACCCAGTGTAGCTGTCAACCAAGCTGGCTGGTCTCTCCCTGCTGTCACTTGAGAAAGATTCCTCTAGAGGTCAACCAGGAGCTCCTGAAGCTAACCTGAAAATAGCTATGGAAATCCCTGCAGGGTACATCCTGAGTTCACCTACACAGGGTAGAGTTTACAGCACTGAACACTGAGTGGGTAATTTAGGATATTTAAGAAATCCACAATATTCAAAAATTTCATTTAAAAAGTTTATTCATTACCCTGGGGTCCCATACAATTTGATATGGACTGAAAGAGGCTTTTAGGGTTTTGTAAAAACCAAAATAAATGAGTCTGGGTCATAGGTCACAGTCCATTTTCTGCTGTTTCAGCAGAACAAGACTAACTGCTGCCCTGAACTCCAACTGGACATTCCTTAGGATTTGGCCATGAAAATGAACCAGACAGATGAAAAACTACACATATGGTGTTTTCTTCTCTTTACTGTGTGTGGCTGTGCCCTGGTGCCAGGCAGAGGGAAAATTCACTGTAAGCCTTCAGTGCCACAGGGGGACTTACTGGCCAGCACAACCCCATTTAATTTAGCCATTCTTAGTGTCCTAAACAATCCCAAAAGTCACATGGATTAAGCTGGTGAAAAACCACATTTTATTTCAGTCCTGGGATCAGTCATTAGATCAATATGTATGTCCTGAAGACAATGGCCATCTTAGCTTACTTTGGGGTAAACTAAGTTACTCTTGACAAAGATCCAGGTAGTATAACACTAGTAAATAAAGTCATATTGGAATTTTACTCTGGAAACAAAGGCATTTCCCATCAAGGCATGGAGGAAAAAATTAACATGCAATTATCAGTGGTTTTCAATTTGGGAAATTGCAATTAAAATAAAATAAAACTTTTTTTTTTTTTTTAATCTGTGTTTTACTAAACCTCAGATTTTCATCTGTGGATTCTGGAAAAAGCATTGTGTTGGGATTTCTTAGGATTTCTAGAATTAAACTTTCTGAAATGATAATTTTATTTTTTAAATGCTGATATTGCATGCCAGTGAAAGCTATATAAAATTTTATATTTTTTAAAAATAGCTGAAAAGAAGTACTGTACTTACCAAACCCCAGATGGAACCAGGAGAGGTAGCTATAATTGTAGCTGCTCTGGGTGTATTGTACATTAAGGCCAACTCACCAAAACATCCTCGGTTATCATAGGTTCCAACACACCTTCCAACACCATCACATTTTACATAAATATCATATGTACCTCTGTTAATGAAATATATAAATACAGTGAGTAGAATCCAGACCTGGCCTCTGCTAAGCAGCCTCTCACTATATTTTTTATACCATGAATTCCAAAGATAAAGCATTTGAAATACACATTTGCTTGCTTAAATGGTATTAAATGCCTTGTAAAAACATCTCAATGACCTCTATAAATAATAAAAGTGGTCCCTCTTTAAAAGGAAGGATAGGGTTATTAGTTTTTACATTAACTCAGTTTAAAGACAGAATGGATGTACAGTGATCTATTTATCACAAGAACTTATTAAAAATTAAGAACTTAGAATCTGTTTTGTAATTTCATTTTAACCACACTGAATACAAATGTCAAGTCTTTGCAAAAATTGCTGTGATAGGATCACTGAATTAATTATACAAGTTATTTAATATTTTATATATTTTAAGGTAGTAATTTCTAATGAAACAACAAGATGCAGGAAACAGAAGAAATGTATCTGAAAAGCCACATAAGATCAGGAAATACATATATATGTGTGTGTGTGTGTGTGTGTGTGTGTGTGTATTTTTTCTAATATACTGTGCATTTCTTCTCTCCATTGTTAGTTTAATAACTTTTTTTTTTTTTTGGGAATGCAGTAAAATCTGATGTCTTGTAAAACATGAAGTTGCCAAGTCCATTGAGGCATCATTTTCCTCTGTACTGAATATTTTTATGATGTGCATTGATAAATCATGTGAATGTAATGCAAAAATCTGTGCAGTTATTTCATTGATAAGGGACACAGAGGTGATACCCAGCACCTAAAAACCACAAGGCTGACAGAATATTGTAAAATCCCTGCAGCCTTTTGGACAAACTCATAAGGCTGAAAAATGTTTTCTTTCCAGCACAGAATTGGGACACACTTTTATGATCATCTGATTTAATATTTCAGTTAGAGGGGACTTAAAACAATCATTTTGTTCACCTACCTGACCACTTCAGGGCTGCCCAGAAATGAAGGAATTTTACCAAAAGAATTGTCCCCATGCCCCTTAAACACTGACAGGCTTGGGGCATCAACCTCTAGGAAGCCTTTTCCAGTGTTTAACCACTCATTTGGTAAAGAAATGCTTCCAAATGTCAAATCTGAACCTCTCCTGGCACAGCTTTGAAGTATTCCCATGAGTCCTGTCACTGAATACCATGGGCAAAGCTGTAAGGTAAGTGTTAAACACAAGTTCACAGGACACAGACTTTTCTCAATGCACTTTGGCACAGCACTTGTGCTGCACACAGCAATTCACCTGTCAATGACGTAGAAGTTGTCACCATCATCCCCTTGATCAATTACATGTTCCCCTCCTTCAACCATCTTTTCAAACATTGCATCTAACACCTGAGACATCTGTTCCTGTTGAAAAGAACACAAAGACAAGAAATTATCATCTGCTTCTAAAATTCTGCTCTTTGAATTAACTAACTGGCCAGCTTCCAAAATGCAGATAGAAAATATTCATGCTACAGAAATGTGTGGATCAATAATAGAAAGGCAGTTCTGTTTAGTATTCAGTGTTAGCTTTTCCTTTTCCAGTGTTCAGAGCATAGATTCCCACTTGTCACTGCAAATGATAAAATAAATCTTCTTTGCAACATAAATTGCTCATGACCATGCAAAGACAGAATTTCACCCTTCACACCTGAGTGAAGTTAGACCCTTGAAAAATAAAGCTCCTGTATTCATTATTCTAAATGATGCATTTACCTGATTCTGTCTTTAGAAATTCCTTACAGAAATTAGTTTCAAAATTATTGTGAAGTATTTTGAAAGTCTAAGTTATACAATGCCTGCAAGATGTTGGGCCAGATGTAACCATAAAGGTCTGCAGTGTTTTGGCTGTAAGTAAATGCTGGATTCTTTGGGAAGTAGGAATTTACACATGGCTACAGAACTACTTTGTTGAGAGAGAAATGTTAACAGACTAACAAAATGTGATAATTTGAATTACGACTATCTAATAACAAAAAAAAAATTGTTAGTTTGTCTTATTTGATGTAAATTTGATTATTCACATCTAAAAAAATCCAAATACAGGTCACTGTGGATTAAGAATTCTAAAAAGATAACTTAAAAATTAAAATTTTATTTTTGGTTTATCCTGCAATATGCTGAAAAAGGCTGTAGATACACATTTTGCAGTGGTTCAATTCACAGCATTTCCAGCCACTGAAAGATGGATGGCATTTGCCTTTCCAAAGAACACCAGTCTACTCCTTTAAAGTCTGCAGCCCAGGGACAGAGATAGCCATACAAGATAGCTCAGAATCATTCTCTAGAGATTTCCCTTTCTTTCTTCTGAGGTAGAGATCTACTGTAACTCCCAGTTACACACAATTTTTAGACAGATAAATTAGTTGCAATGAATTCCTTCCTTATGCTGCTGAATTTTTTACTTACTGAAAGCTTTTAAAAATACCAGCAGTACCATGTTATCCAAGCCTTTTTGAAAAATGGAAGTTAAATACAAATTTTCCTTCACAGAGTTGGCTGTGTGTGGGCACAAAGAACAACAGAATGGCAGTACCCATCCTTAGTACAGTTGATCATGGTAAAGTACAGGAAGACATCATGCAGCCCTCCTAGGCCAGCAAAGAATCATTTAACTGTGTCTCTACTTAGTACCTTTATTAGAATAGACAGGTATGTATTTGAAAAAAAGATTAATCATTTCAGGTATCACTGAGAATGTGTTACAGCTCGTTTCAGAAATGAGAAGTGTGAGTGGGATTCATTGGAAGAGACTGAAAATTATGTACAGGAGTTGCCTTTCAGTCCTCTTTATGTAAACAAAAAAAAATTCCTACAGAATCTGCAAAACTGACCTGACATCAGCTTGTCTGAGGCACTTGGAGCAGCACCTTCCCTTCCTCTGGCTTTACATCTGAATTGGCAAAGTGGCTTCCCAACCAACAGCCCTTGTCTGCCTTTTGAAAGCAAGTGAGAACCTACAGAATGCTCCCCACAGGAGGCTAGCGCCATGTTATCATCTAAGTGCAAGCAATGCAAGAAAAAGGTACTATATGTCCATCAAACCCCAGAACTTAAAATACTTCCAAGATACTTTGGGGGAAAAAAAAAAAAAATCAAAAATATGGTTATTTCCTCTAATGGAGGAATAATACATATAATAAAAATCTTTTTTCAGTGCACTTAATCTTGGATTTCTGGTTAAAACATTTTTCCAGTTATAACTATGAATCAAGCTCACCAAACCACAACTTTTCCAGTATGTAAATCTACAATTTTTTAATGCAACAGAGTAGAAGTCACAAATCCAAATCCCTTTTAAAAATGTTTAAAATACTTTAAGATATTTAATACATCTGAGAGCAGTCTATTAATTGCTGAAGCATTTTAAATTTATTTTAACTTCATAAATAAACTGCAACTAATTTAAAGATAAGTGGTCCCTTTTCTAAAATTTTCCACTTTAAATTAAGACAAAGCAGACTGCAATAACCAAACCAGGAATATGGTTTTTGCTTTTACAATGCAAATTACATAACTTGCTTGCCCAGTTTGCTCTAAGTGAATCCTCTGGAATCTCTGACAGAATGAGGTTCAATTTACTGGCACGCTCTGTCGTTATTTTGAAAAGATAAAGATAGGTAATTTTAGAATTAAAAAGCAGATCTGTTTCATAAACAGAATTTATTCTAGTATTTTGTAAAGTGCTGCAGTCTAAATGCTTTTCTTCCTTAAAGCACTTCTACATTCAAAAATACATGTAAAATGAAAACAGGATGGGGGGGCTAATTGGGACTGACTAGCCTGTAGTTCCCTGGGTCTTTTTAATTTCCTTTTTTAAAAATGGGGGTTATGTTTCCCCTTTTCAAATCACTGGACAGCCATGATTTCTGAAATAAGATGGGTTCCCTCAAGACCCAGGGATGTAACTTGTCAGGTCCCGTGGATTTATGCTCTTTCACTTTCCATAGACATTCCTGAACCCAGATGGGGTCACTGTACAATGGCTCTTCATTCTGCCCATCCCTGCTTTCACCTTCTGCAACTTGGGCAGTGTGGCTGCAGCACTTGCTGGTGAAAACTGAGGCAAAAAAGTTGTAGAGTACCTGAGCCATGTCCTGGGTAACCATGTCTCCTGTACCCTTCCTGAGAGGACCCACATTTTTCCTAGTCTGTTTTTCATCACTGCCATACCTAAAGAAGCTTTTTCTGTTACCCTGGATGCTGTGTTGTCCCTCTTACAGACGTTGGGAGTGGCTGAAGTGCCCCATGAGGATGAGGAACTGCTCCAATCTGTCTGCAGAGGATCTCATGCTCAGTTTTCCTGGTTGGGCAGCTGTAGCTGTCCCTGCCCTCTCTTTAATCCTGACCCAAAGGCTCCCTGCCAGCTCCTCATCCATCCCCAGTGCACTCCAGCTGGTCACTGACACAGAGGACAATACCACCTACTTGTCTCCTCTTCCTGTCCTTCCTAAAGATCCTGTGTGTTTCCATCTCAGTGGGGTCATAGGAATTGTCCCACCATGCTCCTGTCATGCCAATAAGACCTGCATTATTAAGGTGTGTCCAAGCCTGTTGCATTGACATTCCATATGGGAAATGCACAGAATTTTGTGCATGTTTAGGATTGCTTACAAAAGACCTGATGAGATTTAGAAGAAAAAAGCCCCAGACAGGAATGATAACTGATTTACCAAGGACACCCCCCTGACACACTGTGTGATTCCATCCCTCTTGCCAGATCAAGTGAAAAACTACAATTAAACTCTTACAACTCTCCTCTTACAGACTTTGTACCACAAAGTACTGTCCTCCAAATGCATGTTGCTTTGTTTGATAATTGTATGTTAACCTCAATTTCTCTTAAGTCAACAAAACAAACACATGGCAATCACATCTCAACAAAATTTCTTGACAAAAATTAGAAAATGGATATTAAGTATAATTAAAATGAGATTTTATTTGGTATACATCTCACACAGATTAAAAATCTAGTCACTTGTATGTCCTTGCAAGACAGCTTTTAGTCAAGAGAGCTGGTGGACCATGGCATGTCCTTTCCAGATAAAAAAAGGATCTTTTAACTGTCAAACTAGCAAATGCTTTGCTACTGCTGTGCCAGGTATGCCTCTCCTTAATATCAGTTTATAAATCTACTGTGAGCTATTTTGTTAAAGGAAAAAGGATGAAGTTCTGCTTTCCAAACTCAAACACTGGGGTTTCCAAGGAGCATCAATGTTTAAACAGCTGATATAAATGTTTGTTGTTTGATAAAATGCTACCTGAATCAATGAAGGCACATAGATAAAATGCAAAGTAGGAAGTGATCATCACTGGCAGTCATGACAATGACAAATGTACAAAGTAACTTCTGAAATTTTTCCTTCCTGACTTTTAGGAAATGTATAGAGATAGAAGGCATAGCAACATTTTAAAAATTAAAATGTGGCATCTAACAGCAGACTGAGACAATCCTAATCTGGCATTTGTCAGGAGCTGGTAAAATCCAGCTATCATGATGTCTCTAAAGTAAGGGATGCTATGTTGGGATTATATATGCTTGGGAATCCCACAAAAGGATGAGTGTGCTGCTGGAGAGCTCCCCAGTAGACAGAAAATCTCAGTTAATTTCCTTTATAGATCCAAGCCATTCCTGCACAGTACAGAAGAATTCCTTGCACTTTAGCAAAATACTTTAACCTTTTTCCACAGTCACATGCTAAATTAGTACTTTGCCTCTCAAATATCATGCACATGCCCATCAGCCAGGCTCAGGAACACATTTCATACTTTGTAACTACCCCAGGTGTCACAGCTACAATTCTTTTCAATACCTCCAGGGATGGTGACCCAAACATTTTCCTGAGCAGTCTCTTCCAATGCTTGGCAACATTTTCAGTGAAGAAATTTTTCCTAATATCCAATCTGAACCTCCCTTGGGTCAATTTGTGGCCATTTCCTCTGGTCCTGTTACCTGGGAGAAGAGACTGACCACAACCTGTGACCTGGCCACAACCTCCTGCCAGGCAGCTGTAGAGTGACAAGGTCCCCCCTGAGCCTCCTTTTCTCCAAGCTGAACAATCCCAGATCTCCCAGCTGCTCCTCAAAGGACTTGTGCTCCAGACCCTTCCCCAGCTCTGCTGCCCTTCCCTGGAAGGGCACCTCAATGTCATCACCTTTGTGTCATCTGAGAGGGCAGAGTATTAATATGTTCAGTCATTTTGGGCTCTGTTATATATATTATACACACATTTTATAGATGCATTAATGTATACTTATGTATGTATGGGGGAGTAGGGTGTATATTTCCAGTAATTGCTCCAAAATCTGTAGTTCTAATGCTTCACCAAAATTCTTAAGAACCTAAGAACAGCATGAGAATCTTCTGTTAGTGGTTTCAAGGAATGATTAGGCCTTAAGTATAAGTTCATAGAACAGTTACATTATGTTCTCTTTCATCTTCCTTCAAGTTAATCAATTCTAATTGATTAATCAATATTTGTGCTCTCTTATAGTAATTCTCCAGGTACATAAGTGGCAAAATGCCCAGAAATTGCTCTTGCATATTTGTGAACAACATGTATAATTTATTACTTTTTAGACAAGGGTCAAGACCTATTTTATATATTCTGTACAAGCATTAGCAGGGCAAAGCTCTCCAAAATTAAACTCCTCTGAAACGGAATAGATGATCTAACACTGCTTGTGAATTTTTGCCAAAGAAAGGATTTTTTTTTTAAGACTTTAAGTGCAAGGGCACAGCTCAGCTTTGATGGTACCAGCCCCTTGAGCCAGCCCCTTGCTCTGATAAAAGGTTCATCAGTTTTTTAACTGCTGCCCTGTGGGCTATAATTTCCAAACTAAATAGCCTCTTGTTAATCAACCCAGCACATTTTCCTCATAAGAGACAAAACCAAGAGAACAACTCTGAATTGTATTGTAAAAAGGAAGTGCAGAAGGCTTCCTTGGCCAGTAGATGAGCTGCTGCTGCTATTTTTCCTGGTGATGAAACAGTTGTTAGGCTGAGCAGAGAGGAATGTCAGTGATAGCAACTTCAGGCTTATCCTCTGTAAGGGTTGAAGACATTTGGTCATCATCTGGTTTTCTCCTTGCTGGCTCACACAAAGTGAAAGTGGAAGGAAAGAGAGCAGTTCAGAGCCCACTGTAGTGACCTCCAGCCCCTGGAGCACGAAGGAGGATGTCTGGTAACACTTTGGTAATGCTTTGTGTGTGCAGGCAGAGTAACCAGCCTGGAACATCATGGCAATCCTGTAAAACAGTAATATTACAGTTTCTGGCAATGGGGAAGCAGGCAACTGAGAACAATAAACAATGCTGTAAGAGGAAGAGGTTTTCCTGGGAAGAAGAACAGGAAGAGATGTGTTAGAAGAGGAATGAGTTCATCTAATATAGCATGGGAACATCTGATTGGCCTGTCTCCTGATTCTTTCCTGATCTGGTCCTCTGAAAAGTAACCAAGTACCTCTGCAAAACCTCTTTCCTTCATCTTGTTGCAAATGCATGTTTCAATTCATATTCTTCTTTTGAAGTAATTTTTCCAAAACTGTAACACTCCAGGTAAAACTGATATTGAAAGACAGCAATTAGATGACAAATGATTTAGTCCCCAGAAAGGGAAAAAATTGCTGAAGTGTCAATTCTTTAAAAGTATTTTTTATTTACGGGAGCTAACTAAGGAATACATTGATGAACTCACATTCACTGACCCGTCACATCCTCATCAATCTACAAAGTTAAAGAAAGTTTCCATAAAATTCAAGTAACTTCACAGACTTTAGACTATGAGAGTTGGCCTTTAAAACACAAGAATGTTGCTTAGGAAAATGTATGAGAACTGGTGTTTTTTTAACATTATTATATTTTTAATCACAGACAATATATGAAATATTGATATTTATAAATACATATGTGCAAATTTACCTGATAGTCAAAACCTACTATAGTTAAACAAAGGCTCAAGACAGTGTTGTGTATAGCAAGCCCTAAGTTGTTTCAAAGTCTGAAGGTTATCTTTTTCTCCTCTCTTTTAGCCTTACATTCAAGTGGTTCTGCTGGGTTTTAACTTTATGTGATGACTCTGGTCATTTCAAATGGCCTCTTTAATTAAAATGCTGAGCAGAGAACTACAAATCACTTCCAACTACTGCAACTTCTCCTTCAGCTTTAGTGATAGCCTTATCTTGTCCTTCCATTCAAATTAAAATACAGTGTGTGAGGGTGGGATAAAGTGTTAAAAAAAGGTGGACTTCACTGAGCATCATGTACTGAATGAAGACATGTTATTCTGTATTTGAAAATGGTATTTGACACCCTCTAAAAGGCCATGGTGGGGGGGAGCCCATTAAGCCCTTTACATTTCCTGTTCCCCTCTGACCTTTGAAATGGTGACTTTCATACAAAGAACTTCAGCAGAAAAAAGCTGAAGTTCAATACAGGGAAAAGAACAACCAAAAAACACAACAGTGGGAGCAGGAGATGCTATCAATACAAAGCTTGACTTTTGTTCCAGACACTTGAGCTTTAGCAGCAGAAGATACCATCTCTCTTCAAAATGAATAAGGTTTTTGCTAATACACTCTTTAAACTGCAGCATCTATCATGGAGAGGCAGAGGTGAGGAAGAGAGCTGGCACAGGAATATTTAATTACTGCAACTACAGTGACAGAGCCCTTGAGTCCCTGCTCAGAAGCAGAACAAGAAGGAGGAGTGGGAGAAGTTCCCCAGGGACTACAGATCCTGGCTCCACAGAAGGAACAAGCCAGACTTAAGAAGGCTACATTTTAATAGCTTTGCTCTCTTCAGAGCTCAGTAGTTTTCCAGTATCTTTTATGAATAAAAATATTGTAATGAAAAACTCCTTTACCAAAATTATCTTATTCAACTTTTCAGAATGCTGCCTGTAAGTGGAGGAAGGGTTCTTAATCCACTGGACAACCTGAGCAAAAGGGGGTGAACAAGACTTGGGAGATCCCAGAGTGCATTTAAAGGCTTTGGATTGCAAACCTTTACAAAGGGAGAACTCAGCTGAGAAATCTTCTGCTAAAGACCTGGAACAGATTGTGGGAACTATCAGCAATTACAAGTAACTAAACTGAAAGAAGAAATTTAAAAAATAATTCGAAACATCAGTATCAAGACAGCAAGCACAGTCCTGAGAAGAGCTTCAGAGGAACAGAGGAAATAATCCCTCAGTATTCCTTGGAAGAATTCATCCTTGGAAAAAGTCCATCAAGTGCCCACACTGGAGCAGTTTAATGCTCTGTGTCTACACAACACTGCAATATATCCAGCAAACCCTATCCTGCAGACCAAGTGGCTGATGACTGTTGAGACAGAAGATCTAACTCTCAGTGTAATGCAAAGCAGATCCCATCCAGAGGAGTGATACTGTGAGCACTATTAACATCACAGCATAATAATCCATTGTCTTGCAGGGCTCTTAAGAGAGAAATGCTCAGAGCTTAACCAAGAGGGGTCTGCCAAAATGCCATTGGCAGGCTAATGTAATGATGGTCCAGCCAAGTGGAAGCCAGGACACACAAACAATAAGGAAAATATATAATAAAACAATTTCATATCCAGAGCAGATGCCCACAAATGGCTTTGATTCCCTGAAGCTATTTGGAAAAATAATTCAGGAGCAGAAGGGTAAATGTGTGCATGGCTTTAGCTTGAACAAGTACAGTGGAGCAGCTGATTAACTACCTATTAAACAGGCAGCATGAGGGAGTTAGGAAACCTTCTGTGTCAGGATCCCTACTGTCCCAATGCTCGTGTATTGGCATCCACATTGAGACTTGATGCCCTTCCACAACAATAACTCCAGGCTTTTGCTAAGCTGGGGCTTTGTGGCTCACTGCTCCTCAGGGCTTCTAAGGGAACAGTACCCAGGGTCAGGGTTCAGTTTCTGTGCAGACAAAAGCAGGAGCTGGAAATCTGCAGCACAAATTAATGTGCATTCTCTGTAATAGCAACTGACTTCCAAACAGAGCTGCAGGCTGGTCCTTCCATTAGCTCCCTCTTGAATCACATTTTAAACTTTCTGTTCTCAAACTTAAAAATCTGCATAATTGTTTCTCTTTCCCTCATGCTCCCTCCCTTGACAGCACTGAATTAAATCTCTTGAGAAAGCACTTGGGATGCTGTGCGTCATCCCAACCTCAGTATGAGTGATACATTCACCTTTTCCCTAAAACAATCCTCTGTGCTTTCTTGGTAGCATTATCACCTTTGTTTGATCCAGATCATTCACTCAGTGCATTTAGGCTTCCATAGAAGCTCATAGTTGTTTTTATATGAAACAGAAAGAAATTATTTGAGTGGAAGAAAATTACCTGAAGCTTTTTTATGGTAGCTGCATTAAGGGAAATAATAATGTAAACATATCACTGGTACCTTTCTCTTTCCCTCTGTTTCATAATTCACTTTTTCAATTACATCCATAGCTAAACTGAAGGCTTTGGTGGTAATTTTCTGTTTTGATTTTGCACTCAGCACCTTTTGATGTTAAAAAGTAACTAATAGAGAAAACATAAACATTCCAGTTAACTGATGTGTTTATAGACTTCAGTGTACAGGAAGATGTAAAATTAGAAAATACAATAATGAATACAATTAATGCTTCCATTTTTATTAATGTACAGATTCATATTAATGTATTTCAATATGGTGGTAAACAAAAGACTCTATACATGACCTATCATTTTATAAAAATGGCATATTTGGAATGTATTAAATGGTCAAGAAAGCATACCTAAAATCTTACAAAAGTAAAATCTGTAGATTTCTGTTCCAAAGCTCAAAAGAAGTAATTCTTAGCACATGCTAAATGCTGTTCATCACCCAGAATTTCTTACCGGGTCTAGGTTCTTAAAAAGAAGGATGTCCTTGCACGCCTCCTGCAGTCTGTTTCTTTGATCATCTGTTTTGGGGTGAATAATCTGAGGGATACAATACAAAAGCTCTTAGAGTGATTATCATATAGTAGCACTAGCTGAAGGACTGAGCTAATTCAGCTAAGCATTTTACACAATATTTTGGCCATGGTTTATAACTCTCTTATTTCAAAACCTTCAGGATTTGAATGAACAAGCAATGATAAAATTGTATCACCATAGCATTAGCAAATGAAACACTGCTATATTTAAGCTCACAAGATATTTACACCTGTGGAATCCAGTTCATTTCTGCAAGCCATTCTGGACACCTTTACCTACACTATTGCTACATAAATATTACCACTCTCTAATCATATTTGGGGTCTGCATGTTTTATAAAAAGTACCACTGTTACATTCAGCCATTTGCCCTGACTACTTTCTAAAGAATATTTAGTGAAATAGTATCTGTGTTAAATTTATATCAGAAATTTCCCAGAGTAAACAACAGACTTGACACTATCTGAGTGAGCTGGAGATTTACTAAATTACCAGCATCTGGTTCATCTGAGTATCAATCAAGTTGTTCAACTCATATGCTTCAAAAGATATCCTATGTATAGCTGTAATACTATAGGGTAAGCTTTTTAACAGTGTTACAAGCCAGAATATTAGGTAGAAGAAAAACAATTAAAATTCTCTTGAAACTCATGCTATTTCATCTTAAAAACTAACTAGTGACAAATAAAATAAATAAATACAGTTCATTATTTGTCACATTGTACCTTGAAAAATCTTAGCAATTTTACAATTTTCTTCTGCCTTTTGAAAAAGGAAACTACCACAAGATTATAAGGACACCAAGTATGAGTTTTTAGAAGCAGGTGCTCTTTGGGTATATACAATTGCACAAAAATGTTTCCTCAACCATGTACCACAGGTTTGGTAATTAGGAACAATACATCAAGTCCTTATATGGGTGACTCTTACAGAGAATTTTTAAATGTTCCTTCAACACAAAACCCCAAGAGATTATTAAAGTATATTATAATAATGTTTTTGGAAAGGAATGGTAAAGCTGGTTACATTTTTGCTCCTAAATTTAATGCCTGAGAATTGAAAAAGTGTTTGATTCTAAGCATGACGTACCCTAGATTCTGCATCGTCCTCTTCCTCATCAGGATTGTAAGCTTCTGCACACACTGAAATATAAAAGAAAAAATTAAGATCTTAATTCAAATTACAGCAGTGCTTCACAAGATTTACAGAACAGAAAATACATTGTGTGGCACAGCAATAACACAGCAATGTAACACATTCATACTGCTGAGGGCATCAAGAGCAACTCCAAACAGCAGATGAAATAAAGCTACACTTGTATCATTTTTGGATATGCTTGCCCTGTTTTGAAGGACTGCTAATACACTTACCAATCTCTCATCTAACTTGTTTTGAGTATCTCATCTCATGGTCAGGATTTTTTTCTATGTCTAAATTAATTCTTTCTTTTATAATTTAAGCTATCCAAACAGGATGCAGAGATCAGATCATACCTTTCATCTGTGTAGGTTCAAGGTGGTTTAGGGTGTGTTTCTTCAGATGGTTGGTTGGTTGGCTCAAGGTGCTCTGTTGGGGCTTCTCACATACTTGAAAACTTTTTGTTCCTACCTACCCTTTACTTTCAAGGGTAAATAATTCTGGTTCTTCATTTTTCTTCCTTACAAGTCCTGTTTTTCAGCTCTCTGACTATCTTTATTGCCATTCCCTGAACTCCCTCTAATTAACTATATCTTTATTGAAATGTGATGCCCAAAACTGGTCCCAGTATTTGAACTGAGCAGAGTACTGAGTATAACAGATTAATTACTCCATACATTTTACAGGCCATATGTCTTTTTCATCCATCCATGCTTTCTTTACAACACCTTGACTATGTCTATTCATATAATATTTATGACATATAAAATTTTCAAAACCCACTGCTTAACCATCTATCCTGTGCCAGTCTATGGCTATTCTGCCCTAGTGCCATACCCTTTCACCTGCCAAATATTACTTTATTTTCAAAGCCATTTCAAGATCATTTTCAATTCTAATCCTGTTCTCTGGCATCCTTCCAATTAATTCTCAACTTTGTGACAATTGCAAATTTAAGAAGCATATTCTCTAAAACATAATCCAGATTATTGCTGAAAAAACATATTAATGTCTAAAATAAACTCTTTTGGAATACCCATGAGTGAAACAGCAATAGCTACTTGGGGTTTACCTTATCCAACCAGTTGTGCAACTATATCCCATGCAACCTACATATAAATACTGCTTGATGCTCCCTAGCTTGTTTACTGGGGACTCTTCTAAGACAGCATTCAGAAGTTTCTTAAAATGAAAATGTAGGGCATCTGCTCCTTTTCTTTTATGCACAAATTTTAATCTCTTTTTACAGGGTATTAGATAGTTCCAACAAATCCATGCTGATTGCTGTTTGTTACTTTCCTCTAAGAATTTACAAATAAATTCTGCTCTAGGAACAAAAATTATCTGCAAATCTGTGACAGGGCTCTTCCATCCATAGCTCCTGCCTCCTTTTAAGGATGTGTTTTTCTATTTTTCTGGATTTTTTTTCACACTCCTTTTTCTTCTTCAGATTCCCAATGGCAACTGCTAACAGGGCTGAGACTAATTTAGAAAATTCTTTCAGTTTCCAAATATAGCAAATCTGAGGCACAGCTAACCTGGGAACACCTAACACATTAGGTGCTGTCTGATTTGTCCTTTCTCTGTTCTAGCTGTTTTCCATATACTCAAAATAACACTAGTGAAGACCAATGTGCTTCTGTTAATCAGTAGAGCAACACTTTCCTGTAACATGCTCTTACCAAAAATATACTTCCAGAACCATTTCTGTTACTCCTCATGTACTTACTGTACACAATCTTTTTTTGTCCATTTTTTTGGTCTTGGCTTCTTTGATGTGTTTTTTGGATTTTTTTTTCTCTGCATCTTTGCTATTCTTTTGTATTTGTTCTAAATAATCTAGTTTTAATTTTGTACATTATTCCTTCTTGTGCTTGACAAAAAGCTTATATTTTAGACAGATTTATTTTACTATGCTTTTTGTCCTTCTCTTGTGCTGTCTCAATTTGCGTTTTTTCTCTTTATAATTTTTCTTTAGGGAACAAACAATTCTTCAACTTCTTTTCTCCATACTCATTTACAAAAAGGTTATGCCCACTGTGCTCTCACATCCCCTTGAAACCTGTTGTTCTAATTCTTTTACCTCTTTCCCTTCCTGAAATCTTCAAGTCCTGTCATTGTGGGGTAATTCTCACTCAACCTGCCTTTTCTCTCCCAAATCTTTAACAGTTTCTCCCTTAGAGTTAGTATGAAATATAATAGCTCCCCTTTAGATTACTTTTCCCACTGTCTCAAAATTTTGTCCTAAGTACATTGCAAAGCACATTGGTATTCTCCTTCATTGACCTCCAGCATGTGACTGTTTATTAAAATAATTCATTTTCACCATTGCCTATACCCTGACAACAAAAATCCACCTCCCTGAACTGCTTGGTGGTCTGTGCAATGCCTGCATAACAATGGAGCCCATGAGCTTTTTCCTGTTGTTATTATTACTCATGGAGCATCTATATGTCCAACTCCCTCTAGAGCTGGGTCACAGGAGAAATATCTGAACCAAAATAAACAACAGCCTCTTCTTCCTCCCTGTCCTTCCACCATGTCTCTGCTGTGCCAGTTCAGTCACAGTGCTGCTACTGGACTAAGATCTGGTGTCCTCTTGTTTATTTCCCATACTTCCTATGTTATTATACAAACAACTTATGAACTAGTAACCAGGTAGACCCATCAACCTCTTCATTACCACATCCAATTAAAAAAGATTTCATGGTAAAGTGTATCTTTGCACATATTAAGCACAGTCCCAAAGGAAGTCTTGGTCCCCACTGTATCAGGCACTCAACTAAAATGTCAATTTTATAAAACTTGGCATCTTCAAAAACCTAAAGAAATTTGACACAAGTCCCTCTGGAACTGAGTGAGATTCCTATCCAGTTTACTGGAAACTGGATTTGGTCCCAAATAATTACAAATGTCCACAAAAGGAAGTCTGCAATCTCTTGAACAACTATAATATTTTAACTCTACATAAACAAAATGTTCCTAATGACTGTTTAATGGTACTACAGTTACTACAGTCTTGTCAGAAATAAACTTCAGGGGATTTATTTAAAGAGCAGCAATAATAACATACCAAGTAAGCACCATATAACCCATCATAATGTAAATCACTATTTTGTTTCAGCTGTGCCCTAGTGCACGTATCTGTAGGTGGGAGCCAACAATCTGTGTTACAGTACAGTGTAACTGCTGGGCATATGGGGAGTACTTCAACCTGAGGTACAGGTACATCCTGTCCTTACCTCTATGTCAAAAGAGTTACAACAAATCAGGAATTTAATGTAATAACCTGGATACTGTTATGACAGCACTGACTAGGCTAGTCTCAGAGAGCCTAGCTGATAATAGTTTTCCAGAACACACAAAATAAACTGTTTTTTTTCTCATCCATGCCCATCCTGAATCACTTTATCAGTCCTTTTCATGTAGCAGGATCAGTCCAGAGAGTATGCTCTTGAGCTATTTATTCTGGGTGAGCTTGTGTCTCTGCACAACATCACTTTTCTCTGCCAGAAACACATTTCAGTCAGTAGCTACTTTCAGCATGTTCCTTCATTAAATATTTCTTGTTTATCAGTGGTTATGGACAATATATTTAAGAATTGCAATTTCTCCCAACTAGTGCCCATAGACCAAATTCTAAAAGGATTTTTTCTTATCATCTATGATGAGAAACTTACTCTTCTGGTTACAAATCTGTACTTATTTTGCCTTCATTTGGGTCACAAAGAAAAAACCATTGCTGTGAATCTGCTGTTTTAAATATGGAGTTTCCTATTCTTTATTGCTTATTTCAGTAACATGTTCATTTCTAAGTGCATACCACTAGATGTCTCATGGAAAACCTGATACATTTTATTTTGGTTCTGAAAAAAACATTACTGTGGTTCACTGAATTTTATTGCATGAACACTGGGATTTGGCACACGAGAATCCCACCATCTAAAACTGAGATGCCTTTTACACAGACATCCATCACTTGCACAAGTCATCTGGATTCCAGCTACAGGCAATGGAAACAGGCACTTTTACAAAGTGATTTTTCTGACCTGTATTACATACCCAGACTAAAATGAGATTAATTAAAAGGTGGTTTATTGTTTGAGGCAAATCTTATCCTTTTTGAGATGAGTCCTAGTAGTTACAACAAGCTGCAAGACTGGTTTCCCCCACTTCTCCATTTAGTATGTATTTCCTGGAAAACAAAGGAATTCATCATCTGATGATGATGACAGGCTGCTCATGCAATAGCAGCACACCTTCTGTATTTGTTGTGTGTACTCCAAGGAGACAGTCTGTGGTCCCCATCTCTTTTGCCTAAGGCACCATGACCATGACTAATGACTGGCACCACAGACATTAATTATTCTGAATGACTGCACAGTGCTGGTGTGCAATAATCTGAAATAGTCATGGTGTTCAATATTTTATTTTTTTTACCTCTCTAGCTCATTCCACATCCCAACAGGACTCAGTACATGCTATTTTGCCATGCTCAGATGCTCTGTTTTGCTATGTGCCACTGCTAAATGCAATATTCACATCATGGCTCAAAAAGCAGTCCTACTACTATTCTTAGGCACATATTTCAATCCATACATGATTATGGCATTAAAAAATAGTGATACAAACTATTGCTAAGCTCAACTAAGTGAAACTATTTTTTTGTTACAGTTTTTCCAGCTGAGAGTTATGTTTCACATATAGTTCCCCAAGATGGACACAAACACCTACAAACCCAAATACAACACAAAGTACTTGTAGGAAAAATGAACCATAAAAAGACAGTGCATTTTGAAAATACACATGCACTGAAATCTGTGCACTACTCTAGATGGATTGCTTTGTCAGCAAGACAGATGTAAATTTGATAATTTCTAATTCATCACTCCAAGTAAAGTCAATTTTCTAGTTTTCACCTGGTAAATATATTCAAAATCAGTGGAACATGAATTCAGCCATGAATGAATTCTGAAATGAAAATTAACATACAGTTGGCAATTGTAAAATCAGAAAACATGTTAGTCATGCTTTCTCATTCCTTTGACAGGTCAGGAAATAAATCTATCAATAAAGAAATCAATGAAAATCCAGATATAATCACTGGATAATATATTTTACTCAAAACATGGCAGGAAAACCAATCAATATAAGTGTACCCTTCCCAAACTACAGAACCCCCAAGTCATAAATTGTATTAGAAAGAATTTTTCAAGAGAAGAAGAGTTGTGAAAATATTTTTTCATCTCACTCAAATCAAGACTACAGTTTTGCCAGCATGACTATCAGGCTGCAGCATGAAAACAGACCATCTCCAGCTGCTGAAGCTACACCAGCATGTCACAGATCCCTGTAAACATCCCACCTATGGCAGCTATGCCCATTCCCTCATATAGCAAAATCATCACTTCCCCAGTTTAACTGTATGACAGTTGCTAAGGTGACCTAATGTCAGTGTGAGATTTTTCATGTTTTGTCAGGATTTACTTCTCTTGAATGAGAAATATGGTACTTTGAAATGTGGTACAGAGACTCCTTGGAGAGCAGGTGGTAGTTCTAAACTAGACTAGACAAATACTACTGGACCTCCAAAGTTTCAGACATAAATCTATTTTCTGACATCTCACCAGTTCCTACCACTACAGGAAGAATTAGAAAGACAGCCCTGCACCCCAAAACTCCAATTCAATAAGTAGTTTTTATTCAAACAAAAGGAACCCTTTGGGTGTAGTGGCAGTGAGAAATAACCAGTCATGGTCTCAGACACTTAAAATTATCAAGTACCATATTATTTCTGTCTTCCTGGTTTTGACTGGAAAGATCTTCCACATGGAATACACACTTGAAGAGCTGTAAGTAAACATAAGAAATGAAAAACAGCCCAGAGAAAGGTTGCTCAACTCTCATCTGAGTGTAAACTGAAATGAGAGAGAAAATTTATCTGATTTCCATGCATGATGTAAGGCAATACTGACTGCTGCTGAGACCCACTGTTTGTGCCAAACCCTGGCACTATTTCAAGAAGTTTAGATTACTTTGAATATAAATAATTTGGAACAAAGTGTGATTGCTGGGGCTATCACTTCCCATGTTACTGTAAAAAAGAAGTCTGTGAAGTGCCTACTCCTGAGGGGGTCACTAAACTGAAATTTATCCAGGCATAATTAGGTGAATATACTGAATGCCTGATACCTTGCAATTCTGTGTTATTACTCTTTCAGACATAGAACATTTACATTAGAGATAGTATCCAAACTGAAATAAAAGTGTGCATACTCAGAAAAAGCAGTCTGGCAATCAGAGAGATGCATGTTGTAGAGATTTCCTCATATGCAACAAAGCAAAAATAAAGAAATTTCCTCTCCAATCCACACGACTTAGGGGGTGATGACTTTAGAGCAGTCAACTACCTAGCACAAATATCTAAGTACTCAGAATGTCAGCACAAAAATCTGAAGCTGGATGAAATCCAGGCAGCTTGTTTCTTCTTAATTATCAAGAAGGTGGTCTTCAGTTCATTAGGCAGGAACTGACTGAATCAGAGTCTTGGGAGCACTGCCAAGCCAGTCTGTTTGAGGATCAGCTGCTCATGAAGGACAGTTACCTCCCCTTGCTGTCAGTGCTGCAATTCTCCAAACTCCTTCAGAGTCACAGTCACCCACCAAATACCAGGGTTGTGCTCAGCTACACAGCTCAGTGGCAAACCTTTCATTTTGCCAGAGCTGGAAGACCTTGCTCAGCCTACACTACATGCCTGCAAGAAATCAGAGTCACACAATCAACTTTTCTACAGCACTTGCTCTTGGCCATCTGCTACCAGTGCTATTTCTAATGTGCTGAACTACAAGCTATTTCCTCAAGCATTTCTGAAAAACATGAAGTATCTAATATAATGTAGCATCTTGAGTGAAGTCCATGCCAATAGTGAGTCATAAAACCTCCCAAGGATTCTCTTTAAAAGTCCACATGAGGTTTATTCATATTTCAAAAATTCTAGCAACGAAGCAGAAGTTTCACCAAGATTCTACTGATCACTATGAATGCCCATTTGAAGAGACATGATAACCTTCCAAAAGACATTTTTTTGGATAACTTTATCCCAGTTGAATTATTCATGTGTGGACACCTTTGCACAGGTAAAATATTATCTAGTATGTAAAAGTGATAATTGTGATGTGTTAGAGCATAGTACCTTCCTCTGCTTAAAAGCACTCTGGATCACAGCTCATTTGACCATTGCTGGGTCAAAGATGCACACTACTCCCTGAAGTCAGAGGGCTTTGGATCTCTAAGCAGGCTCCTTCACAGAAACTATCTATTCAAACTTCAGCACAAGGAGCTGAAATAATTCCCTTTTTAAAAATAGGGCACCAAAAAGGAGCTTTAACAGAATTTCCCTAAGGACTTCCAAGTACTTAGTCCTCTTTCTGGTTTCAGTTCTTTCAATAATTGTGCAATTTATGATGATGGAGCTACAAAAATCAAACAACCCCAGCCAAGCTTCCGGCTCATGGTAGGGGACAGTCCTGCTTGGTGTCTCAGTTTGCTTGGTTTCATCTGTCTGGCTGGTTAAACCCAGCACAAACACACATAAGTGTCCAGAACACTGCAGGTAGTTATTAAACAATAAAAATCATCATAGAAGTAGGAAGAGTTTGCCAATATATAGCATGCACTGTAGTACTTACTCCATAAGCTTTCTCATATAGCATAGGGAGTAGCACAACATACAGCAACATACTGTACTCTGATGTTGACTTGTGTAACCTTCTGTTCCCATTCTTATACAAGTCCAGCAGTTCAGAGTGCTACAGTGTGTTATTTGGGATATATATAAAATATGCATAAATAGTCAACAAAGTCTGAGCAGACACAGAGTTCTTTGCATACATTTCAACTTTATTTTGCTAATACTACAGAACAGAAACAGAACTGCATTCAGCTCTTCCTGCCATATTTAGTACTTCATATCAAACTGTACAGTGATATGATCACATAGTACCTCAATCACAGATATTTTTTCTTACTGAGGAGTCAGCATTAGGATGATATCAGACTAAATTATTTTCCCACTAGAGAAAAGCCATCTCTTACATACAATGTGAGCAAATATAAATTGCAGCAGTTAAAAAAACACATTCTGAACAATGCAACCTAATCTTTGCCCATTTAAAGAGGGTTAAAAACAAAAACTGTCTGGGACAGTGGTAGTGCCTCTCAGATAATGTATTTAAGAAGGGATAAGGGAGTGCAAAATTCAGTCTCAAACAGGCTTCACAGAAAACCCTGCAGCCATATGGGATTCAAACAGCAAGCTGAGAATAGGCACCTAAAAAAGAGGTGGGATAATGCTTTTGAAAGAATGGTTGCTATAGCAAAGTTGCCTTTGGTTTTCACCCTATGGGACCAAGGGGAGAAAGCATAAACCCACCTTTCCCATTTTCCAGAAGTGCCCTACATTCTACATTCTACATTCTACAGTACTCTGTAATGAGACACTCCTCATTCCCCCTGGGCCCAGGCTGCTAGGTGAAATGAAATGGGAGAATAAGCTAACAGAGCTTGTCTCCTGGAATTTTAGCATCCTTATTTTAGGTTATGTTGGCTTTGGGTGAATAGGTAAGTCATGCTCACATAATCCTCTATAAGAAATATGACAAACCAAACTTACTAAACAGATTCCAGATATAACAGGAAGACAGTAGACAAAAAACATTAGGGAAAATATTTTTGCCAAGTTTTAGAATGGTTGATTTTGAACATCTGTTTTCTTAACAATTCCAAAAAATAAATTCAAGACTTTTTGCTGACAGGATTCTTTTCAAAAAGCCAAAGGAAGTTTAGAAGACAAATCAAAACTATGAAATAGTATATGTGCTGTTTTAATTTTTAGTAGTCAAAATATAAAGTCCTATAATGAAATAATACTGGTAGCTATACACCAAGGTAAAAAAGCAAGTCCCACATAGCAATCAATACATGCTCACCTGAATCTGTAATGGTGCAGACAGCCATAACAAGCCAAAAGATGGGCTACAAATATTGTCATTCCAAGAACAGGGACAATAATTACCCTGAAAACACAGATTACCACACTTATATTTTAATAATAGAAGTTGTCTGTAACTGCATGGCCATTCAGAACAAGAAAAAAGGCATTGAGGTGTCACAGAACTAATCTTTTTCTAAGAGGGAAAAAAACCCCAAGCCTCCACTCATTCGGCTAATGACCTGTCACTAATTGAAACTAATATTTCTCAAAGTCCTTAGTCAATGGAAAATGCAGACAGTGCACTCTGAGTACTTAAAAAAAGGGCATTTTTTTATTTTCAGCTTTCTAAACACTCTCCACCCCTCCAATACACACACATTTGGCACCACTATGAATTAAATGCTACTGTATTCAAAAGACTAAATGGGTAAACACACAAACACATCTATCTTTTTCCTGCATATTGTGAAACCAGCATTATTTCTTCTATTTATGAATCTTGCAGAATTCCACAGTGCTGTTTCAGTCCTTTTTATTTTATACTGTTATAAGAGGATACAGGATGCCTGGATGAGGTCTCATCAGCACACATAGGATGCTCCAAGGTGATACTCTTTTATGCTGGGCACCACCACTTAACTCCATTTTCTCAGTATTTACTTAAAACCACTCTGCACTTGAAGAAAATATGAACCCCAGGAAACTAACATTTGTGTGCAGGAGGAGTTCACTGATGAACACTTGACAATACAACCTCAGACAGCATCAGACTGACAAGACAGTTGGTCTGGACTTCCCAGTCTATTCCATACTTAAATGATTGATGACAAAAGCATCCTTCTCCACCTGCAGCTGATCAAGAAAGACTGAGCTCTTTCCCATAAAGAAGAAAATTGCATGAATGGCCTCCTGACTTCTGCAACAAATTTTTAATAATTATATCACACTATTTGCAAAAAGCTGAGCACATCTCCACAAATACTTTGCTGCTGTATTCCAGTGCCTGTTCCAGTATTCTCCATTTTCTGCAGACTTCCCTGTCTTACACAAACCTCAACTCCTAGTCTCTTGCCTTAATACACAGGATCTCCACTGGGACCAGCTCTTGAATTCCCCTACACAACCACAACTTCACATCATTTCAGCAGAAAATTAAACTGTAAGGCAACAGGAAAAAGCTCATGAGTGCAAATACAGCAAATTTCTCAGCAATTGAATCCATATCAGAAAACCTCTAAAAAAAGTGCATTTGCCACTTTGAAAACTAAACATAAAATATGTGTTTCTAACTCTGTTTCCTCTTGAAACTTGCTGTGCATGCAAAAGAGATCCATACTTTCAGGAAAACTATATAAACATGAAATTATTCATACTGAATGGAAGGGAGGAAATATCTTGATTTCTATTTTCACTTAATGAGAGAAGAGATAATACCATATTTCCCCTTTGTAAGCTACAATTCATTTAAATTTGAGAGGGCAAAATACTGAAGATCCTAACCTGCACCAAACACTTCACATTTACTGAAACCAATATTCTAAGGAATCCTGTATCCCAGGTAAACACTTTTCACAAAAGCTCCTAGAATTACAGCAGAAATTAAAGAGTTAACATCTCACTTTGCCAGGTGCTAGAATTCAGGCTTTTAGTTCTTTTCTCCCAGGAAATTAAGTACCTACAGCTGCTTTTCAGAATCAGCTCTGTTAATTATTAAAGAATAAATGAACTCTTAGTGTAAGACAGTGTCATCTAGCTTCTTCAGCCAAAACAATTATTTGTAACAGAATGTTCTTTTAGAGATCAAACTTAGAGGGAATAATGAAGGCCATAGAGAAAGATGAAGGAACCCCAAGGAAATTGTATTCTTTTATAAACACCCCCCGTGTAAGCAGCTAAAGAACTTCTTGATTTAATTTGTATACAGTTCCCTCAAGACTTCCAGAAATTTCTGGTTTAATGATGAAATAATCATTCAGTGTAAAAGTTACCAAGATAACAGCACAGCTAGGAGATAACAAAAATATTCTGGTTCAGTGAACCACACTGAGTTGAATGAATCAGACTGGAGAGGTACCCATTGCTGCTGTGCTAAATAAAGCTATTCTAATTATAAAGAAATAGAAAACAATAAAAAGCAATAAAAATTGAAAGCTACAAGCGTTGCAAATAAACAGTGCCACGCTTGGAATACTGTGACAAATGAATTTGAAGGTACTACACTTAGTGTAAACACTTATAAATCAGCGTGGGTTTTTTACACTCTCAGGGGCCTTTCAGTGGCCTGTAAAACAAAGGGAAAGTTATTTACAACTAGCTGAAGCTCTCCAAGTTACACAGTACACACAAGCCAGTGTATAGATCATTCAAGTCTGGTGAACATTTTCCATCTTAGACATGCACAAAGAGAAATCAATAATATGAAGAAACTGAAAAGTCTGGATAATAATGGGATATCCAGATGAATGATCATCAAAATATGGAAAAGCTTCAGGAACTGCACAGAGCCAGATGCATAAAAGATAAAAATGCTATTGGTTATAGCTCTGAGCACACTATTGGTGTTCATATCCCAAAGCCCCCACTATTAGAGGGACCAGAGTTCATTACTGTTTTATGGTAAAAAAACTTCTTCAATGTAGCTCATTTGAAAGTATTTTCACAGAAACAGTTAGATTGGAAAAGACCTCTGAGATCATCAAGTCCAACCTCTGACTGGCCACCACCTTGTCAACTGGACCATGGCAGCAAGTTCCTTGTTCACTCTTTTCTTGAACACTTAAAGGGATGGTGACTCCACCACCTCCCTGAGCAGGCCATTCCAGTGTTTAATAACCCATTCTGTTAAGAAATTCCTCCAAACAAAATCTTCAAAGGCACAGCCTGAGGCTTTGCCCTCTTTTGTGGTTGCCAGCTGCCTGGGAGAAGAGGCTGATCCCATTCTGCCACAGCCTCCTGTCAGGCACTTGTAGAACCAATAAGGGCCCCCTGAGCCTCCTTTTCTCCAGGCTGATCACCCCCAGCTCCCCCAGCTGCTCCTTCCTCACAAGATTTGTGCTCCAGACCCTTCCCCAGCTCCATTGCCCTTCTCTGGACCCATTCCAGCACCTGGAGTGGAGAGGGGCCCAAAACTGAAAGCTGACATATCTTGAAATCTTGGTGTAGATTTGGTAAGCTGGTTATACAAAGTGTCAGCACAGAAACTTCATCCATAACACAAGACTTGGAGCTCCATGTGTTCCACTGGTCTTGTTTCCACTGGTCTTGTCTTAATCATGACAATTCTGGAAAAAGACACTTTCTTGAGGAGTTATCTTAGGAACCCCATCAGTTTTGTCCCAGAGGTGCACAGAGTGGTGCTTGCCCCTGGCAGTGACCAAGAGAGTCATGAAACCTTAGCCACCAAGGCCTCAGCTGGTTCAGGTGTCTTTCTCCACTTCACTGCTGCTCAACAAGGGCACCTGATCCTTCCCCTTGCTGAATTACAGAGAACAACAAAGAGAGCATTCATCAGGAATGCATCACTTCCTAAGCAATAAAACCGCTCTAATATGGATCAAAGATGGAATTTAAACTTCTCAAGTCTCACAGCAATAGACATAAATTATAGAGACATTACTACTTTAAACAAAAATAACAAGATCCACCATGCAGAAAAAAATCTGCCTAAGCAGAAAGTGGTTCATCTCTGCAGTGGCTGCAGGATCCAACACCTCTCTGAGCTTGTTGCAGTTTGTGCTGTCACCCACTCCATCCTCCAAGGATGAGGGAGGGTCAGGTATAGTCCCTAAAGGTGTGCCAAGGAGAAATAATGTGTGATCTGCAGTAAGGAGGAGGATGTACAGAGACACTGTCAACAGACACGTAGAGTATCACCCACAGAAAAACACAGTAATTTACTGATGGTAGCAAAACTATCTAAAATAGACATGAATTCCTAATGTAACACACCTAGTAAGAAATAGGCTTTTCATATTTTCCTTTATTCTTTTTCAATAATAATTCAAAATAAAGTGTTTCTCATTATGCTGTCACCTAAGAAAAGGCTCAGTGTAAGAAGGAAGATAAAAAAGTTCAGTGAACTGCTGGTGAAAATTTTAGGATCTTTCTCATCACATAAATCCATTCATAACTTCTCAGCAAAATACGTTCACCTTTGAAAATTAAATTTTTCTAAAAATCAGTCAAAGCTTCATTTAAAAAAGTATAAATATTGCCACAGGTTTCAGTGGGCACAGCAGAAGGCCATCAGCATATTTTTAATTCCTGATGAAGTTAAATGTTTTTAACATAATATACCCACAAGGGTGAAGCATGGTAATGACTACGTGACTCTGTCATTAGAGACAAGAATTAGAGACACCACATAAAAGCACTGTACAGAGAGCATGGGTAGCCTGTGGGACACAGAGAAGGACAGATATACCAGAGATAAAGGCTTTGCTCCCTCATGCTGGTGCATCTATCCCCCCTCTGTTCTATCTGTTAGAAGGTAAAGAGATAGAACAGACAGTTCCCAATACATGTCTGTGTCTGTACTGACTAAAGGATCAATGACTCAACTGGAAAACAGAATAGTAAGTTTTACTGGACACAATCCTCCCCAAAAAAAGGACAACATGAAGTCATGCCACTCCCAGTTCATTTTGTGCAGAACAAAAAATAAAAACGTAGGTTAAAACCCTCCAAAAGTTGTGATGCTAAACATTTGGTTGTTAGAAAAGGTGTACACCACATCCCTGATGGCTGGTAACAAATCGCTTCCATTAATCCAGCCAGCCCAGGGTTACATTATTCCTTTCCATTAAGCCACTTATGTATGCTCTGCCCACCTCTATCAATGTGCAATTTCACAGCCCAGTCATTAAAGTGTGTGGAATTTACCTCAGGAAGGAAGGACAGTGGTAGTTTTAACTCTGTAGTCATGAAACCAACACCAAGAAGAAAAATAGAGAAGTTCCATTAAAAAGAAGTATTCATTAAAAATGGCAGCATTGGGAAGCAAATACAGAGTTCCTGCTGGCACCACTCGTATGATAAATACACCAAGAAACCCAGTTGTTGGAAGTGATTGCCACCAGTCTATAAATAGAGACAATTCCAGTTGCTCATATAAAGAATGCCTTTGCAAATGATCCCTCAGTCATGTTGTGTTTTCATTTAAGAGCCCTGCATGAGAAGTGTGAAATGAACAGAAATCCCCCTGAAATTTGCTTCCTCTCTTGCACAATACAACCACTTGCTACTTCCTCAACCTCCACCCAGCTGAGCACCTCCTTTCTCATTCAAATTGATGGGACATATTTAGTGCTTGTAAAAAATAAGGCCTAGTCCTGAATACAAAGGTCTAAAACTTCATGATGGAAAAGGTAACTCATGATTGGTCAATTATAACTTTTGGTGTACTGGGGTTTTTTCTACTTAATAGTTCAACCTTAATGTAAAGCTTTTAATGATAAATTTTAAAGCTATTTTGTGGCATATACAGCTCTTAAACTAAAAGTCATCCAACACTGAAACAGATTTTGCTTCAGCTTTGAAAATGTCACAGATATTGAAAAAATTCCTCCAGCTCCTAATGAGAATAATATTATGGTCAGAGGTGAAGCACAAAATAGTACATCCTAAGAATTATTTGCCAGAAATAAAAGGATATGCCAGAATTATGGGTATTATTGGCATTTTTCAGTAATCAAAATTATTTAAGTCCAGTTACCTAAAGAATCATAGAATCATCAAGGCTGGAAAAGACCTCTAAGATCAAATTTAACCATTGACCTAATACCACATCCACTAAACATATCACAGTGTCCCACACTGATTCATTCTTTAAAGGGATAGGGACTCCATCACTTCCCTGGGCGCCTGTTCCAATGCTGCACCACCCTTTAGGTGAAAACATTTTTCCCAATATCCAATGTATAACTCCCCTAGTGCAACTGAAGGTCATTTCCCCTCGCCACTTGTTACCTGGGGGAAGACACTGACCCCACCTGGCCACAGCCTCCTTTCAGGCAGCTGTAGAGCCAATAAGGTCACTCCTGAACCTCCTTTTCTCCAGGCTGAACATCCCCAGCTCCCTCAGCTGCTCCTCCCTCACAGGACTTGTGCTCCAGACCCTTCCCCAGCTGGGTTGCCCTTCTCTGGACTCACTCTAGCACCTCCATGTCTTTGTTGTAGTGAGGGACCCAAAACTGCACAGTGGTGTGCCCTTGCTAGAGCAAATTACAGGAGAAAAGAGTTTTTAACAGAATAAAATCATTCTGTACTTGACAAACTTTACTTTTTTTTTTTTTTTTGTTTTGTTTTGGTGAAAAGCAAAGTTGGCACAATCTTGAAAATTTTGCAATTCGAACCAAGCATTTCAAACAAGTGTCAGTGCACTATATAACAATTTCAATTGGTTTTCCCCCCAACTTGATCACCAAAATAAAAAATAAAAATTAAAAAATAATTTGGGAAATCATCACCACAAAAAACTGACAAAGAAAGCCAGTTGGCACCCCTGAGACTTTGTCTGCATAAGTTCTACTCAGAAAGAAAACATGTAAGAAATTCTACTTAGAAAGCTAGAATACATAGATGAATGGCAGTATGTGACAAAATGGCTTATGGCTTTTAGGCAAGTATAGCAAATACTTTTACTTAGTGGGTTACATCTATTGTCAAATATTTTTTCCAAATTAATACCTTTTTTAACAAAGTCATGAACATCATGTTCCACTTAAAGCATCTCTCTACACCAACAGTTACAAACTCTATTTTTCTAGATTCACCTAATTTAAAAAGCTGGAAAACAAACCATAATTAAGTGCTTTATATGCAAATTTCTCAGGACAGCTTTTTGTTCTATGTCTGGGGACAATATTCCATTGTTGTGGGGGCCAGAACATCTACAGGAATTAAATCATTCCTGTTACATTAAACTTTAAATCAACAGTTCCTTGACCATTCCACAGTCAAGTTTGTGCAGAAGGTTTTAAGCAGCTGGGCTCAGAGTCAGGTGTAAGGATACCACGAGCTGCACGATCACATCAGTGTTAGCACAGCGATATACACAGCTAAGGTTTGTGCCAGACTGCAGCAAACCAGCCTCTAATAGCAGGCTGTCTTTGTCTCCTTTATGCAGCACAGCTTTTATATCATCACATGCTTTAATCTTCCTCCCCTTTCAGGGCAGGTTTTCTGCAGATGGGCATGTGCACAGTGCAGGCAGTGAGGAGCCTCACACCCAACGAGCGCTGTGCTGGGCACTCGGAGGTAGGCGTACCACAAAGGATTGAAATCCCACCCAATTGTTCTTTTTGACTGCATCAGGCACAGGCTTCCTACTCCTCTCTTCCAGGCCCCTGCTAACCCAGTGTATCAGCTATTGTCACACTGTGTTGCTCCTGCCTCTGCTTTGTGACAGCTGCGTGACCACAATTCTCCAAGAGCATTTTAATGTTTTTCACATGTGGACTGTGTTTCTTGAACTGACCCATAAGAATTTTCCCTTCCTCATTCTTGCAACAGACCAGTTTCCTGGATGGCATATTAAAGAAGCCAACTCTGTTGGTCTAATAAGCCCCATACATATTAGGATGAGCTATGGGGCACTCCATACTTGTTCTTCCTACTCAGTTTGACTTGCACAGATAAGAAATTCAATTAACAAAATGTACAGTCTTCACCAACATGCAGTAACATATTCATGTTGTTGGGCACTACTGAACCACAATGACAATTTAGATTCTCTGCTGTAATTACTCACGAACAAACTGATCCCAGGAGCACACCTCAAGCAGATCTTTTAGATTAGGATCTCATCTTTTTCAGTGTAATTATGCCACACAGTAGGCGTAAGTACTTCTCTTTTTTTCTCTTAGCTATTTTGCATTTGAAGCATTCCTTCACACTAACCATGAAAAAATGTGATTGATTGTCTGTGATATGTCTAAAAATCTTACAGAACAGTAGGTAAGCGTTATATAGGGAGACATTTCTGCTATGTTCTTTATAAATACATACACACACACATACATTTTTGTCTGCTGTTGGCTGATTCTTTGACTTCATCTATTTTAGCCTAAACCCCAAACTCGTGATGGCTGCCATTCCCCAGGAACTTATTCCCAAATGGATAACATAAATGGGGCAGTTTTTAAAAATAAAGAATAAGAATTAGACTAATGCTTATCTTCTCAGTAAGGAAAATGCCTGAAAAAATTAAATTCTGCCCTGCACGGCTATCTTTGATATTAGTATATTACTATGATGATATATTGCTATAAACAATATAGTATTATGGTGGGATAGAGAGAAAAAAAATTGAACAAAAGTGTCAGCTGTGGACCAAGTAGAATAGGTGTGAAATTAGTCTCCAAATCCATGTTGGCATAAAAAATTTGTCTCTTCCTGTTGCTCTCTGGCAAGAATATGAGAGACTAGAAAGTAATTATTATTTAGGACCTTCCCTTCCATTGTTCCAAGTCTCCAGCTCAGAGAACACAGTTTTGGTACAGTACTGCTCCAATCAGAAGGTGTATTTCCAAAACTCAGATTGTGATAGCAGGAGAGAAAAAGGCTGATAAGTAGGCATTGAATTTGTGCCCTAAAAGATGCACTCATCTCTTACTAGACTGCATGCAAAACAATGTCAAGGATATAAATTCCCAATTTTGTTGCAGTATGTAGCTGATGTTGAGAGTGAAAGATGGTTTCAAAGACTGACTGAAGCTTTGAGTTTAGGCTGGTGGGGGTTCCTCTTCTGTCACTGGTTATTTGAAAGTGAATCTCCACATTTTCATTATTTTCTTGCATATCTAGAGGGGAAAGAGTTAGTGCTTCCATGCAATGTCAGGTTTAACACGAAAACTAAACAAGGTTTTAACATTTCCATTTAATATTTCCTCCGACAAGTTCATCTTTCTTTCTTTTCTCATGGAGTTCTGTTTCCTATTCTATGTAATAAATACATACAATGTTCCTCATGAATGAATTGTGGCATTGTAGCAAAGAAAAATTGTAGCAATTTTTCATTCTGGCATGTTCATTATAATTCTTCACAATAATTGTGAAGACACTAGAAATCAGTCTTTTTCACTTTCACACAGAATTGTTATTAGAACAAGAAAGGAATTATTAACTTCAACCTCTTAAGAATGCATTCACATTAATACAAAAAGTACTGTTATTCCATTTTGAACAACTTGCTATGTAAAACATGCCTTGTCTTACTCATCTTTCATCCCTCAGAAGAAATCTTCTAGAGCATGAAGGTCAAACCACATGAAGTCACAGATGGAATGGAATTGTTTTGGAAAACTGGTAAGCAGATACAACAGCCCACAGATTCATGCTCTATCAGTTACACCTCCCTAACCTTTCACAAGTGTGGAAGAACAATAGAGCACAGTAACCAAAGAGAAGCTCACCATAGGCACAGATACTGAAATATTTTAGAGAAAAAAAGATCAGAACTACTAAACAATGACTATTAGTACACACCTGCTCCAAATTTATTTTAAAATCCCTCCTCTTTCTTTCATGGATATCTTTTCATTAAAAAAAAAATAACCATTACTGTATTTGTTTCAAAATCATGAGTTATGAGCATCCTGATAAAAGCATTGGAAGATTATTAACTTCTCTGATCATGTGTTTTTGGGATCTCTGAGATTATCAATAAAGAATTCAAACTTGGAAGTAGGTTAAAACAGAAAACACAGTATGACTGTCGAGATTTGAGAATTTACTGCTCTGACTGAGACTCTCCAAACCATGCTGCTGTCAGTCATTTCTCCTCCCCCTGCAGTGGGCAGGATATTAGGATATCAAAGGTAAAGATCATGAGTTGAGATTAGAGCAATTTACTGGAAAGAGGAAAAAGATAAGAACAGTAACAGCAACAATATTAATAACAAAAGTGCACAAAAAAGAGGGAGTGAATCACAAAAAAATATGCTCAGCATGGAGCTCAACTTGACCACAGTTGCCCTGACCATTCCCTCCATCTCAGAACCGACTTATCCAACCATTGCCTCCAGCTCAGAACCAGCATTATCCAACTGCTCTCTCCAGCTCAGAACCAGCATTATCCAACCTCTCCCTCCAGCTCAGAGCCAGCATTATCCAACCTCTCCCTCCAGCTCAGAACCAGCATTATCCAACCACTCCTTCCAGCTCAGAACCAGCATTATCCAACCTCTCCCTCCAGCTCAGAACCAGCATTATCCAACTGCTCCCTCCAGCTCAGAACCAGCATTATCCAACCTCTCCCTCCAGCTCAGAACCAGCATTATCCAACCTCTCCCTCCAGCTCAGAACCAGCATTATCCAACCTCTCCCTCCAGCTCAGAACCAGCATTATCCAACCTCTCCCTCCAGCTCAGAACCAGCATTATCCAACCACTCCTTCCAGCTCAGAACCAGCATTATCCAACCTCTCCCTCCAGCTCAGAACCAGCATTATCCAACCTCTCCCTCCAGCTCAGAACCAGCATTATCCAACCTCTCCCTCCAGCTCAGAACCAGCATTATCCAACCTCTCCCTCCAGCTCAGAACCAGCATTATCCAACCTCTCCCTCCAGCTCAGAACCAGCATTATCCAACCACTCCTTCCAGCTCAGAACCAGCATTATCCAACCTCTCCCTCCAGCTCAGAACCAGCATTATCCAACCTCTCCCTCCAGCTCAGAACCAGCATTATCCAACCTCTCCCTCCAGCTCAGAACCAGCATTATCCAACCTCTCCCTCCAGCTCAGAACCAGCATTATCCAACCACTCCTTCCAGCTCAGAACCAGCATTATCCAACCTCTCTCTCCAGCTCAGAACCAGCATTATCCAACCTCTCCCTCCAGCTCAGAACCAGCATTATCCAACCTCTCCCTCCAGAATGGCACCACCACACAGCTCCCTCCACCACACTCACTCTCCTGGACAAGGCTCCAGCCCAGTCCTTGGCACAGTCCCAAACAGCACCATTCACAAACAGTGGTATGGATGAGGCCATGCTGCTGGCTGTTGGCAGGGCTTGATGTATAAACACCTTCCCATACCCATCTTATACAAAAATGAGTTTAAAGGTACTGGTCAACCAGTCTAATGATTTGAAACCTTGCTAGGATGTCTGAGCTCTTCCTCAAACAGGCTGGGCAACAGTCCATAAAGATAAATTTCATTCACATTTCAACACCAATCTCTGGTTTATGTTCCATATGTTTGAAACAAGGCCAGCCCAAATA
Source organism: Oenanthe melanoleuca (assembly GCF_029582105.1). Taxonomy (NCBI): domain Eukaryota; kingdom Metazoa; phylum Chordata; class Aves; order Passeriformes; family Muscicapidae; genus Oenanthe; species Oenanthe melanoleuca. The sequence goes on from NC_079334.1 coordinate 56,552,334, forward strand.
GCTGAAAAAACTACAATGATTAGTTTTATCAATACAATACCACATGCAGGTTGCTTTCCAAAGGTAATACTAAGGAGGAAAAACTACAATTTCCCATAAAGGGGGATACAAAACACAACTCTCCTATTTTCTAAAGAAACAATTGCTATCCAGATTTACCGACTTGTGCAATTTAAAAATTATTACTCTCTACATTTTAGTCGTTTTACAAATGCAGTCAAGAAATACGTGATTGTAAAGACATCTAAAAAAGCATGGAAATACAGATGAAATTTCAATAAATCATCTGAACCATCAACCTAAAGCATCTATGCACTGCTGCAGTATGAATTACACCTCTATTCCTTCAAGAAAAGGTGTTACCTTTCTTTAAAATTTCTGAGATAACACAACATTCTTATGCAATTTAGTCTATTGCTTTACTAATTATTTAGTCCAAGAATTTTCCCAAGGCATAGCCTAAGTATTTGCATGTGTAAAAATTAGGCAAATCACTGTTTATTTTCTTCATTCCCCCCCACCTCCTTGGGACAAACATTGAGAGCCCTCTCTATAGCAACCTATCACAGAGCACAAGGCTTGTGTACTTATTCCCACCACCTCCCTCTTTCCATTTTCTTGCCTTTTTTCCTCCCTTCCTTCACCAACCTCAAACTTTGCCTTATAGTATGCATTTACAAAATCCCTTCTTCTTTTAATTAAGCCTTTAGTGTTATGACAAAAACAGCATAAACATAGCTGTATCTAAAACCTGGCATGGCATTAATTTGCAAGAGTTTGCCTATTTCTGTAACTCAGTTCCATCAATGGGCATTGAAAAATTCAAATTCAACCTCTGCTGATCACAAGAAAATACTTTGCTACAAACTGCTAGAATCTATGCTTCAGATTTTGGAGTTTTAAAATTGAAATAAATGAAAGCTGAATATGAACCACTTAAAATCTTCCTGAAGTAATGCAGATAGTCCAGATTTTGTTTTCCTTTGAACAAGAATACTGCTGTCCAACTATACACTGTAGTGTGGAAGAGTCTTTGTATACATGCAATAAAACTGAGAGAGGAAAAATTTTCATGGGCAGAATCTGTCGCTAGAACAGCCCAAACAACTGAACCCAGAAGGAGGCAGAAGAGCTTCTGAGCACAGATATTCTTCAGATCCACATAAAAAGCAACAAATCTCAAGGAAACAACAGGACAGGAACAAATACAGGAGAGCCAGCATGTCCTGGGGGCATCAGGCACAGCACTGCCAGCCAGGAAAGGGAGGGGATTGTCCTGCTCTGCTCTGGGGCAGCCTCACCTCCAGTACTGGGGGCAACACAATAAACATCTAAAGCTAATACAGAATGCCCAAAGGAGGCTATGAAGATGGTGAAGGGTCTGAAGGAGAAAGCCAAGGAGTGGATGGGGTCATTTGACTTATTCAGCCTGAAGAAGACTTGGGGGGACTTCACAGCCACTGATCTCTTCATTTGGGTGACCAGTAACAGGACCCAAAGGAATGGAATGTAACTGTGCCTGGGAGGTTTAGGTTGGACATTAGGAAATCTTCCTTCACTCAGAGGGTGGTTGGGCAATGGAACAGGTTCCCCAGGGGAATGGTACCAGCACCAAGCGTGATGGAGTTCAAAAAGCATTTGGACAATGCTCTCGGGCACATGGTGTGACCCTTGGGGTGACCTGTGCTGGGACAGGAGTTGTACTTTCCTGTCAACTCAGGATATTCTACAACAGGACCAGACTGAAGCACAGCATTCTCCCTGATCAGTGGCTCTAAGGCACCTACAGCTCAGTGCACCACACCCTTATTGTTATTCAGCAAAGGATTTGAGTGTTACAGTGATGGTAACTGTAAGAAGGACCCTGACAAGGCACAATATAGATACACTCTCAAATTCTGACAGCATTTTTTCTTTTGGTTTTCCTCAGCACGACAATGGCAGCCTTAGTGCTTAACTGAGTTTTAGTATTAGATCTAAATTAGATACTGTCAGCTATGTCCTTGATTATTTCAGAAACGTGACATACTGAACATTTCAAATTTTGGGTTAACTACACGTGTGTAATAAAGGTGAATCCAACATCACTTCAATTCAGTTTGTGGGTTATTCATCATTCAGAAGTAGAACCAGTAATTCTTCTCGAAAAACCAGAATTACTGGTTCATCAATTAAGTTCCTCTTTCTTCTGTCACTTGAATGCTTCTACAACACTGCATCCTACCTGAGAATTTCAAGGGGGACTTTACAGTTACTTAATTCCATACCATTATTTTTGGTACAACCCCAGCTTCTGCCTTACTCTATAAAAGAAAATAGCACTTCATTTCAGTATGCTGCCTTTCTCCAACGATTTTTAATATGCTACAGGAAAGTGGGTGCCAATCTTTTTAAGAAAAACTCAATATAGTTGAGTTGATTGAAAATCACAAGTGAAATATTGTTCCTAAGGACATTTTCTATTCTTGGCTAGCAATGTCAATTTGCTCTTCCTAAATACTAGTTTATATTAAACTATTTAATTTGATATCACCTATGCTCTTCCATAATTTCAGAAAGCAATTAGCCATTCCTTCATTCCTTATAGGGCTCCTGTAGTCTAAATGCAGTAAAATTCACCATGTTTCTTAAGTATATTGTCATGCTTCCTGTAGGAATTATTAAATTGAAAAGTAGCAGTGATATATATATATATATAAATGCTACTCTGGGCATGACTAATCCAGTCCACACAATGGTTCAGGATACAAAATAAAAGTTTCAGTCTGTAGTAACTTTCTTCCTAATGGCAACTTATACAAAGAAGAATAATAAATAGTTCTGGCAAATTTGCTCCCAGATTTTCCCCTGTATGAGGCTGCACAGAACCCCCCCCCATCCTATCTGAAGGACAAAAGGGTGCCCTTCATGCTCCCCTTTTTTCCACATCCAAGTCTCTTGATCACCTCAACAGTTGTTTTCCTTTCTCTTTCCTTTCTTTCTCTTCTTCTCTTTCTTGTGGCATCTTAGTGCCACCAGATTTGAAAACAAAAATTAAGGATTAACTACTTGCAGCTGTCTCATTGTTCATTCTAGCTCTATAAAGTATTTTTAATCCCCTCTTCTTACTAAACTCCTCTTTTTAAGAGTGTGATATCTATTGTTCTTTGTGCATAGCCTAGAACAATGGGGTGCATTATTAACTAGCCCATGAGTAGCTGTCACCAGCACTATAAGTGTATTTTATGCATAGAGACCACATTGCATATATACACATACATAGGAATAAACACACATCAGAGATACATAATTAGGTAGCTCAATTTTAAGAACTGGAATTACAGAATAGCTAATTTATTCTAGCTTACTTCTGCCTTTTTCCTCTACATACCAATGAAGTTCATTAATACATTCTCAGCATGTTAACGGAATAGCTGTTAAATAATAAATGCAGTACTGTATTATTTTCAGTAGGTGCTTCAGCAATTAAACTCTGGGTGCCTAATTCCTAGCTCAGTTAGGAAAAATAACTATACCTCATGCAACCAAGTAAAATACTAGGCATTGCCCAAAGAATCATCAAAATACCCATTGTAGAGAAATATTGTTCTCTGTGAGGAAATGTTGGAAACCCAATGCAAATCAATGCACCAGAACCTCATGTTTTTCTGTTTTATTTAAATCAATCCACCCTCAGGCTAGGTCTGTGCAAGAAAAGTACAGAGAACCTATGGGCAGAGTCATGACAAAAAGGGACCCTCAAGTCTCCCTCTCCCAGAATCAGTCTGCAGTATCATCAGATGCAACATGAAACCACATTTAACAGCCAACCCTCTGAATATTCACCACTAGCTTGCAGAAATATTCACCAGAAGAAAATCTTCAAAAGCACTCAAGAATCAACAATATTGCACATCTCAAATTTTAAAATAACTCTTAGCCAAACAGCTTAAAATTAAGAGAAACTCATATTGGAGGAAACAACCCCTACATTTCATTTGCTCTGTCCACATAATACATGGGGCATTTCCTAAACATGAGAATCAGCTTTGACTACAAAAGGCAGTAAAGCTACCAAGCAAAAAAAAAAAACCCAAACTCAACAACTACTATCTAGCTTTTCCCCTTGCAAGGCATCTTGATTGCCTTAATCTACAAAGACAGCTGTTCAATTTTAAAAAGGGTATTTAAAAATATGGTTAGGACTGCAAATATCCCTGTGAAATGTTTATCTTATCAGCATAGTCAGTACTTCTCCAACAGTCATCTATCAATTAAGAAGAAAAGTAAGAACTATCACCTTTCACACGCTTTCTTGTTTGAAAAATAGTTATTTTAACTATTAAAGCCACCACTAACTTAATAAAATAGTACACCTAGTGAGCTGCAGCATTATTTTGTTCTAGCTTGAAATATATTCACACAATTTACATCTGATTTACTACACCACCTGACTCATTATTCTGGATAAGATAACTATTTTATCTCTCCACAACAAGGCCAAAATACATGAAATATTAATTCCCCACAGAAATTATTTCCCCAATAATTGCACAAAAATTTCAGACTTATAAGATGTTTTTAGTTTTCTTTTAAAACTAAATGTTAATTTAATATTAAAGAAACATTAAGAATAACTGATTGGGTGCTTTTGTGTGCAAGTATTAGCTTTTCAAACAGTTAAACTCTCTGAATGCAAAAGCTTATCACAGATGGCATTCATTAATGTCAGCTATCAATCAGTCACAGTAGAACTCTCCTCAAAACATGAAATGTGATTTGCACAGAGCCCTGCTCACTGTTACTGAGCACTGGTTAATGAATCATTCCTTTCAAGCTATAATACGTCATCAAGTATTATCATTAATTAAAGCATTAGAATATTTGGAATTAATTACATTTTCTTACTTTGAGCTAGATATGTGCAGGTGGTCAGGCACTGGTACAGGTTGCCCAGACCAGCTGTGGATGCCCCTGGATCCCTGGAAGTGTCCAAGGCCAGGCTGGACAGGGCTCTGAGCACCCTGGGATCGTGGGGGGTGTCCCTGCCCATGGCAGGGGCTGGAACTGGGTGATCTTCAAGGTCCCTTCCAACCCAAACCATTGTTGATTCTATGATAAGCTGTGCACCAATCCTGCAAACCTCCTTTTTTCTCTACAGTTCTTCAGTAATCCTGAGGATTTTCACTAGGCTTTTTACATTGACAAGGGACTGCCTGACTGAGGTTTTAACTAGAAGTCTGGACAGACTTACTGCATATGAAGTACATTTATTGAAAATGACCTGAAGTTGAAAACAAAGAGCATTTTATACTCAGATGTTAAACATGGCATAATGAAATGACCAGGAATAGCTCACATTTCCTGCTCTCCTGACTCTTATCAGTCAGCCATGAGTCTCATTACATTGCATGGTGATTTTAATGCCACATTTTCAGATTCACAGTATTTCAAACAAATAAGATCCAAATTCTGGGCCCCACAATTCAAAAATCAAGCCTAAAGGACATGACACAGTAGATAACTAGGAAAGGCCAAGAATATTAACTTTTAATGATACAAAATTTGGAGGGATCTGTTGCTTGTAATATAAATAAGGAGTCCTCTGAGCCAGCAAGAACCAAGTTGAAGAATACACAAACCAGCACCAGGCAAGGCAGGTGCACACCCAACACAACAACACAGCACCATGGAAATGATGCTTCCAGACCCCATCTGCCAGCTCTGCACTGCACAACACCACACCATGCACACAAACCAGCCTGGGTTTGGAAAACTCCAAGATTTCCAACACAGTTGTACATTTCCTCATGCATAGCTGATCACGAAATTGCATTTCAGGTTGCCTGTGAAGTAAGCAAGGTAACCCTGCTTGCATTCAGATTACATTCAGTTCTTGCTTTCAGCCTTCAGGTCTGCTAGAACTGAAATTATTTTCTTTAAAGGGGGATAGGGGGTGAAGCTTAGGTTTTTAATAAATTCCACAGCAACAAGAATGGGTCATGCAAGTTCCATGACCTGAAACCTTGGCCACATTTTTCAGTAAAGCAGGTAACAAATTAGAGGTTAGCCCAATCCTTAAAGAACTTTGACTAATGTCATATTAGGTTTTACATGACAGTCACTGTCAGCAATAATGTTTCAGCTACTATGTAGACAAATGGAACTTCATTCAGCTTACCTGATGCACGTCTGGTGAATCTGTTTACTGCTGGAGCTGAAAGAAAAGACAACATTTTGATTATTTTTGTAACAGTCTAACTTGCTTTAAACATAACCGTTTTATACTTCATTTGAAGTGTGAAAACTACAAACACCAGATAAGCATTATTTTTGTATCTTTATCAGAACCCATTTATATACATTTTAACTTTTAAGTAGCTTTGCAGGCGATGGTACATAGTAACTAAAAAGCTTTCCAGAACATTTTCAGCTTTCTAAGAGTTACTCACTGCTGTTCATGACTGCATGTGAAACATTTAGATCTGCATCTCCATTATTTATTGAGTGCACAGAAATTGGCATCATGCAAACAATAATGCAATCAGGGATTTTAAAAGTATGTAAAAAATTACTTCATTTTTACAAAAATATACCTATTGAAAATCTGGCACTAAAAATGCTCCTATAGAGAAAAAACTAATTTGTAATCCCATTAAAAGACTAACTTTTGCTTGGACTAACCTTTAAAACTCCTTGGGTAAGTCAATAACAATGCCAACCCCCACCAAAACCCCAGTGCAAATGTTTTATAGTGCCATCCTGGCACATCTCCAACTGCATGCTGCAAACATTTGTAATCAGACTCCTGTCTTGTTTCCAACTGGGAGAGACTGCAAACTACAACTTAAAACACATGGCTTTGCCTCTATTTCTAGGTTTACCAGCTTCTTCAAGAGTTACTACAGATAAAATAGATAAATAGTTTTATGTTTTGCCTTCCAAATACAACCTTCAGCCTTCTAATTAGTAAAAACCACTGGTCTTGAACTCTGCTTTCATGTGATGTATTAACTGCTGGAATAAACAGCAAGAAGAAAATCTGAACGACCTAATTTCAAAAGTGGGCAGCAGCCACATTAAAAATGTATGCCCTTACAGTGCCTATTAATATTCGACCTTAAAAACTGCTCTTCATGTTTACACAGAACTGAAAAATGAAAAATATTAACCTTTTTTCTTTTATCCCACTAAATTTTACATGGGAGTTATGCATCATGTCTTGAACACCTAAGCCAAGAGAAAAGAATTGCTGAGAAAACAGAAGAGGCAGTAACAACAGCGTGAGATGCAAACGGACTTCTTATTCTTTTGGGGACTAAAAACCAGAGAAAAGCTACAATTTCTGAACCACAGTCACAGATGGTTTGTGCAAGCACATACAGGAGTGACAGGTCCAAGTGGCAAAAAAATACACTGGGAAACCCAGCTACAGAGGTTTGGAGTGCTAGTTATGAGGAAGGAAATCTCTGGTTAATAAGCTGTTACAAACCCCCAACATATATACAGATGAGCACAAGAGTAACATAACCAGCAAAGTTATTTTGAAATATGGATTCTAATTCCCCCAAACAATTTTTCTTTAAATAAAAACACAAAAAATGTAGACACATTTTTATCAAAACAGCATATTTTATGCAACTGCTGTTTTGTAATGCAGGGGCTGTCTCATTCCTCAAAACTGTTTATTTTGTCACTACTGTTTTGGGCCAAATTCACTTCAGGGCATCAGTCATGACTGTCACCATCTGATGGCTGAGTTGTTTCCTCAAGCAAGTAAATTTGCAGCAGGTCTCAGCAGATGTGCTCATATGAAAAAAAAAATGGAATCTGACATATTTCTAACAGGAAAGCATAAAATAATATTTTGCTCCCGTTCAGATGCTTTCCCAAACTCTTTGTGGGGGTTTTGGCTGTCAGTTCTGTATATAATCTGTAGATATGAAAATTTAACTTCTGTACACAGCTACCTCAGCACATTTAAAAAAGAAAAAAATGGAACATGTAGCACAAAACTAACATAATTTGAAACAAGTTACTGAGATTGTCAAAGAAAAAAGTTATTTTTCAGCTACATAATTCTAAATTCACTCTTTTATTTGGCTACAAGAGGTTTAGTTTATTGTGCAGCAGATTTTACAAATTATTTACTGTTAGAAAAAAAAGTAGCAAGAATGTCAGAATCTTGATCAGTAATTATTTTTGAGCTTATGTGAATAATCAGGGTTTCAGCAGCAACCAGACAAAGCCTTCCTGCCCAGACTGGGATTTCATGGAGGTCATCCAAATGTGTTACTGGGAGATTTAAAAGCAGAACCCACAGTTCTTTGTTATGGAACAAGTTGAACTACTCTCTATTTTTCTGGTAGCAATCACAACATACTTCTGCTGTCCAGAAAGGTGGAAGCATTAGCATACAAGAAGGTCCCAGATAATAATCAGCCCTACAGGAATTTAGCTGTTTAGGTGTTCTCACTACAAAGTAGATGAGTGGTCAACCAGGTCATTACAATGTCTGGCAGGATAAATACAGTAAGGTGAGCAAAAGAAAGTCTAAGATGCATTTTGCCTGAAGAATAAATAAATACTAAATTATCTTTCAAACATGTCAGGAGAGGAAAGTCTTGGCTCAGAAACAAATGGACAAATCAATAGCAGAAATATTCAATGAGGGATATTAAATGCTCCTCCTGGAGCCACACAGCATCAAGAGCAGCAGAGATATTCCCAGGGAAGAACTACTTATTCTGTGATTGCCACCTTCCCTGGATATCTATTTTTAGCCACCATCCTTCTTGAGATCTGAGTTAGGCTGACTCTTAGGTTTGAACTGAGATGACCATGTCCTGATTCACACAGCTCAAGTGGAAGTGGTACCCAGAGAGACAGGGATGCCAAGAGACAATTGAATGATGAGAGCAGCTTTGAAATCCCACTCACAGGACACAGGAATATCGTGCTTGTACTCTGTACCTAACACAATTTATTGTAACCTGTACAATAAACCCACAGGTTCAAGCCCCAAGCTGCATACACACAGAAGTGGTGCTTAGGCACTGTGATTATTGTGATTCCCAGCCTGCTGCTGCTCCAGCTGCTTCCCAACACTGCTCCGTGTCTCAGGCAGGTTCTCAGGAGTCCCAGTGCCTGCCTGCAGCTGCTCTGTGCTCTCAGGCTGCCCAGGACTGCTCCCTACAGTGTGAAACAGGCAGCCCTGTGGCTGGGTTACCCATCCCCAGGAACATTCAGATGCTGACACACACCAGCTCACAGCTCCAGCTTTCCAGCAGGGGTAACCGTGGGAAGGGAATGGGCGTGAGGCAACACCTATGTGGCAATTGAAGTTAACTCTACAGCAAAAATACACTTAATCCTAAAGGTTACAGTTACATTGTGCTGAGGGCTGGTTGCTCAAAATGATTCAATTCAAACAACTTGCTAGAAAAAATATCACAGTAACAGAGTGCCACACATTCCCACTAACCTGTGTAAAATATGGAAGGAACAAAATTCATGGATTGCAAAACCCCACCATTGCAAAAGTCAAGGATTTTTCCCAATGAAAGGCATAAACAGACATAAAGATAAGTTCAGAACATATTGAGTGACATTTTATATTTTTTAGTATCAGGAGTGTTGCATCACAACAAATAATGTACAGCTGTGCATAGTCTTGTTTAAAAGCATGGTGTCACTCCAACATTGAATGTAACTCTTCATGTTCTACTTTGTTTCAACCAAAATCTATTACAAATGTCACAAGGGGTGGGGTGGGTGTGCAATAGAGGCATTACAGAGGTCTGTATCCTGATGAAGTTTTCATTAAATTACCTTTTGAAAGTGCAAAAACTGACATGACATATTCCAGTAGTTCGATTCTTAGCACTACATAAGAGAGAATTCCACAATTTGTCACTTGTTAGCAACTGAAATTCATGCTTGAAAATCCTTGCTCAGAGAACTGTATGGAAGTCCAGCTTCTAAAATATTTTGGCAATACAGATCAAGCATATAATAAACATAAAAAAATTGATAAATTATTAAGAGCAGCATAACTTTGTAAGTAGAGGAGGAAATGGGAGTCTGTGGGGTGGTTTGTAGAGTAGCAAGACTAAGATGATAATGTGAAGAAAGGATCCCCGCCTGGGCATCCTCTAGATGGTTAACCTGTTCTGATAGCCTAAGCTGTCTCTTTTTGCAGCTCACAATTTAAATGTTTTTGCTTCAGAAGCTGCCAGAGTTTCCTGTGCCATTAATGTCATCTGGAATAAGAAGCTAAGCACATCACAGACATCAGACATGCAGCCTTCCTAAGAAATTAGGAACTGTAAGCCTGGGATTCAAGACATCTGGCAACCAGACCTGTAAACTGGTGCTTCCTGCAGGTCTGCAAAGCACAGCAGACACATGCCCAGGTGTGCTGCAGAGTGCATGGAGCCCCTCGTGTGCCCAAGCCAGGGTGAGCACACCCCACTCCCTGCTGCTGCTCTGGGGGACAGAGGCCAACAGGAGACTGCTCACCCTCCTGCCACACTGACAGCCTTGCTCCTTTAGAGAAAAACACACAAGTGACAAGGGCTGGCAGGGGATTAGTGATTCATCTTCACTGTTAGTAAAAATTAAAACACTTTCCACAAGCCTCGCTTTCAAATAGCCACTGCAATTTCTTCATATGGCAAAGGACTAAATCTCCTTTAAAAAATAACAAATAAATAAAAAACCCCTCAAAATTTAAATTAAGCTAATATATGTTTAAAACCTTCCAATTTAGCAGCCCACAGCCCCCCAAAACCCATCCTTATTTTCAAAGCAGGAATTCTGCTAATGCAGCTTAATGGATAGCCAAAGAGAAGCATCCACACTACACTGTGTCCTCCTTGTGTGGAAAGTGCAAATGCTCCAGGTGAACTTAGGAAGCAAATATCATATACAAATCATACAATTTTTTTCTGTCCTATTGAGGGCAAAACTCAGTTAAAACTCTGAAGGACCTCGCTGAGGTTAGTAGGTCAAACCTAGTCCAAATTTGAACAATAGACTGAGAATCTACTCTCAACACACTGTCTGGTTTTATTCCATTTAACTCTAGTGTTCTCAGTAGAGTTATTCCTGATTTACCTATTGTCTTTTCATCATATATCTCAAAATCCCAGGCTAAATTTTCACTGATGAGGATCATGGGCAGTATATGTTCCACCTCTTTAGTTCCAAGCTTACATATTTCTCAAAGGTCTCAACTTTCAAAAAATTTTGAATTATGCTTATTGCAATCATATTCCTATATTTCTCTAATCAATATTAACTTTTCTTCTTTCACAAACAGATTATTAATTAGAATGACATAATGAGAACAAGACCAAAATCAAATCTGAATGAATGCCTCTCTAAAATATGTGCTTTAGTCAGATCCATGTTTTTATGTCCCAAATGGAGGAAATAGAGTTAACTCCCCATTACAATGACAGGCTGGGACACCACAGATAGTAACAGTAATTTGGAGCCCCTCTAATTTCCCTCCATCACAGAAAACTCACTTTAGTTCAGGATTAATCCAGGTAGAATGATTATTTCAGAGGCTGAGACCAACACTAGAAAATACAGTTATTTATGTTAATGTACCATCACACTGATAAGACCTCACAAAATCTCAAGGAAAGCATGACAAACTCATTGACAGTTTGAAGAAATGACTCTGACAAAGAAGGGAATTGCCAGGTCTATGGAGAATGGTTCTTGTCTTTTCTCTTTGAAAGGCTATGACAACTGTGAGGAATAAGAAAAAGGGATGAGCCCAGTAAATACACAGCTATTATTTGGAAGACAAACAGTCCTGGCAATACAGTGGTTAGAGCATAACTTTCAAAATATTTGTATTTCAATTTCTAGAAATTTTAACAGCAATGATAATATTTTAGTGATGAAATACATGAGGTATGTTTTATAATTTCCCTCACCAAATACACCCGTCTCAGAAGATGACTTTTTTATTAAAAATAAAATTGAAGAACAGCAGCACATAGGCTTGGCCTTTTCACAAAAAGAAAAGGTAAATGATAGCCACAGGTGCTTCCTTATGTACCAGCCAGCCGAAGAACCTGACAGCTTAGACAGCAACACTGCCACCAAGTTTCCCAATAAACAAATTTTAACATCTCAAGAATACCTGAAGCCCACTTCAAAACTCTGATTAACCTCGGTGAAGAATACCCACAGCTCCTAAAAGGGTAGGATCTGCACACAGAGGGATCTGGCTCCATCCAAAGAAAGGTGTAATCCTGGAAGGCACTGCAAGCACACACTTGGAGGAAGGAAGGGCTCCCTAAGGAGCTGAGACTGCTCTGTAGCAGGGGAGACAGAGTGCACATGGGCACATGCATTCAGGTACAGAGCAGAATGCAGCCAGCCAGGCATGAAGGCAACACAGGCTTTCAGTGAACCCTGTGGACTGACTGAGAAGCCAAAGATGAGGGAGAAACAACACCATAGTGGTAGGTAGTGGTAGCTACTGAGAGAAAAAGAGAGGGAGAATAATTTGGCTGTTGCAAGAAAAGTAGATGTTGGCAAGAAAAACATTGCTTCATCTCCTGGGATGCCCTAAAATTTATTTCTTTTTTAATTAAAAATGACATCTATAGATTTTAAAACCATCCGTACCAAAATAAATATATACATAATTATTGCTGTCTTTGCAGACATCAATACATCTATAAAAGGATTAAAATATACAGAAACCAGAATATCTCCTTATCTCCCTTTTTTTAATATGCAAAATAACCTAAATTTACATGAGGTTGTAGTCCTAAAATCCAGTTGGCTTTCTGGGCTGCCGGCACATACTGTGGGGTCATGTTGAGTTTCTCATCCACCAACAATCCCAAGTTTTTCTTCTCAGGGTTGTTTTCAATCAATTCTGCACCCACCGTATTCGTGCTGCAGCTGAGACTGTGCTTCAGAGTGCAGCAGCTGCCCCAGCCGTGCTGAGCTGCAGGAGGTTCTACCCCAGAGCCAGCCCTGCAGCCTGCCCAGCTCCTCGGGGCTGTCCCCGCAGCGCGGCGGCCCCGACGTGACAAACCCAGGCTGTGACAAACCCGGGCTGTGACAATCCCCGGGCTGTGACAAACCCGGGCTGTGACAAACCCAGGCTGTGACAAACCCGGGCTGTGACAAACCCCGGGCTGTGACAAACCCCGCTGTGACAAACCCCGGGCTGTGACAAACCCGGGCTGTGACAAACCCGGGCTGTGACAATCCCCGGGCTGTGACAATCCCCGGGCTGTGACAAACCCCGCTGTGACAAACCCGGCTGTGACAAACCCCGGGCTGTGACAAACCCGGCTGTGACAAACCCGGCTGTGACAAACCCCGCTGTGACAAACCCCGGGCTGTGACAAACCCCGGGCTGTGACAAACCCGGGCTGTGACAATCCCCGGGCTGTGACAATCCCCGGGCTGTGACAAACCCGGGCTGTGACAAACCCCGGGCTGCGACAAACCCGGGCTGTGACAAACCCCGGGCTGTGACAAACCCCGGGCTGTGACAAACCCGGCTGTGACAAACCCCGGGCTGTGACAAACCCGGGCTGTGACAATCCCCGGGCTGTGACAAACCCGGCTGTGACAAACCCCGGGCTGTGACAAACCCGGGCTGTGACAATCCCCGGGCTGTGACAATCCCCGGGCTGCGACAAACCCGGGCTCTGACAAACCCCGGGCTGTGACAATCCCCGGGCTGTGACAATCCCCGGGCTGTGACAAACCCGGGCTGTGACAATCCCCGGGCTGTGACAAACCCCGGGCTGTGACAATCCCCGGGCTGTGACAAACCCGGGCTGTGACAATCCCCGGGCTGTGACAATCCCGGGCTGTTACAAACCCGGGCTGTGACAAACCTCGGGCTGTGACAATCCCCAGGCTGTGACAATCCCGGGCTGTTACAAACCCAGGCTGTGACAAACCTCGGGCTGTGACAAACCCGGGCTGTGACAATCCCCGGGCTGTGACAATCCCCGGGCTGTGACAAACCTGGGCTGTGACAATCCCCGGGCTGTGACAATCCCGGGCTGTTACAAACCCAGGCTGTGACAAACCTCGGGCTGTGACAAACCCGGGCTGTGACAATCCCCGGGCTGTGACAATCCCCGGGCTGTGACAAACCTCGGGCTGTGACAAACCTCGGGCTGTGACAATCCCCAGGCTGTGACAAACCCGGGCTGTGACAAACCTCGGGCTGTGCTCGGAGCTGTCCTGACCCAGGTGGGGAACAGCCCAGCCTGAGGAGCCCCAGCCCTCACTGTTCTCCTCTTGGACCTTCAGCTGCTGCTCACAGCTCCGAGTGCATCCATCCAGCCATTATTATCCACCCATTCATTATCCAGATTAGTCAAGTCCATGCCTCTCCAGTCTAGAGACAAGGATGTGATACAGGACAGTGCCAAATGCTTTGTACAAACCAAGCCAGATGACATCAGTTCCTCTTTCCATATCCACCACTGCCATAACCCAGTTGTAGAAGGCCACCAAGTTTGTCTGGAATGATTTGCCCTTAGTGAAGCCATGTGGCTGTCACCAATCATCTCCTTACTTTCCTTGTACCTTTGCACAGTTTGCAGGAGGATCTGCTCCATGATCTTGCCAGGCACTGAAGTGCAGCTGGCTAGCCTGTAGTTCCCCAGATCTTCCTTCTATCTTCCCTTTTAGAAAAGGGGCTTATGTTTTCCCTTTTCCAGCCAGTGGAAACTTCATCAACTGCCCTGGCTTCTCAAATGTGATGGATAGTGGCCCAGCCACTTCCTTGGAGTCCATGGATGCATCTCATCAGGTCCCACTAACTTGTGCACATTCAGGTTCCTCAGAATGTATTGAACTTGGCCTCCTACAGCAGGTGGTTCTTCATTCTCCCAGTCCCTTCTGGGACTTGAAGTCTTCTGCAGCTTGGGTGCTGTGGCTGGAGCATTTGCCAGCAAAGATTGAAGTAAATATATTATGTACCTTGTCCTTCTTCACATACAGATAATCAGGTCTCCCATTTCCTTCTGGAGAAGTCTCCCATTTTCCCTGGTCTTTCTTTTATTGTAAACATATCTGTAGAAGATTTCCTTGTTGCCCTTGACATCCCTGACCAGACTTAATTCTT
The DNA here is from genome assembly GCF_029582105.1 of Oenanthe melanoleuca. Lineage (NCBI taxonomy): Eukaryota > Metazoa > Chordata > Aves > Passeriformes > Muscicapidae > Oenanthe > Oenanthe melanoleuca. Next base: position 56,567,446 of record NC_079334.1, read on the forward strand.
TCAGAGCTTTAGCTTTCCTAACTTGACTCCTGGCTGCTCACACAACCTCTCTGTATTCTTTTCAGGCTACCTGTCCTTGCTTCCACCTGCTGTAGGCTTCTTTTTTGTGTCTGAGTTTGTTCAGAAGCTCTTTGTACATCCATAGATACCTCCTAGCATTTTTACCCCATTTCCTCTTTGTTAGGATGCATCACTCCTCAGCTTGGAGGAGATAATTCTTGAATATTAACCACCTTTCTCAGGCTTCTCTTCCTTCCAGGACTTTCTCCCATGTGCACCCTAATCACCACCCTGAGGATCTCAAACTCCACCACTCCATGGTCACTGCAGCCCAGGCTGCCCTGGAGATTCACATTCCCCACCACATCCTACTTGTGGGTGAAAATAAAGTCCAGCAAAGATCCTCTCCTTGCTGGCTCCCCTCTCTTGGAGAAGTTAACCAATGCATTCCAGGGATCTCCTGGATTGTTTCTGCTCTCTTGTGTTGTCCTTCCAACAGATACTGGGATGGATGAAGCCCCCCAGGGACACCAGGACTGCTGAATGTGAGAACCCCCAGAGAGGATCCCTGTGTTTCCTGGCCTGGCAGCTGTGCAGATCCCCCACAATGTCACCTCTCCCTGCCTCCCTTTAACCCTGACCCAGGCCCTGGGCTGGCTGCTCTTCCCCCAGACTTTGCTCCATGCACTGCAGCTGTCACAGAGGGTGACATCTCCCCTCATCCCTCCTGCCTGTCCTTCCCCAAGAGCCACGTCCTTCCATTCCAACCCTGCTGTCACAGCAGCCATCCCAGGACAGAGATCACAGCCCTGCAGGGTGTGCAGGTCTGTGCCTGCTCCTGCTCATCCCCCGTGCACAGGGGCAGGGAAGGGTCCCCACTGAAACCAACTCTGGCTGCAGTTACTCTGCAAGCTGTTTATTTAACCTGTCAGAACCTTGAACCTGATGTAAATAAGTCTCTTCTACTTATATCAGTTAAAGAGATTTCAGCTCTTATGAATAATTGAAGCTGTACAAGCACTGAAAATAAAAAACTTAAAAGCCTGCCTGATATGTTAGACCAATGACCAACACAGTGGAATGGGCTGTCACAGCTCATTATTGGGAATCAAACACTGATCTTTCTCCATCCAAGCAGCTTGACTAAGATTTTAGGCTTTTTTTTTCTGCCTTTCTTTTTTTTTTTAATTTTTACATCTGTTCTTTCAGATTAATGTCCCATATTAAAGCAACAAAGTGAAGATATTGATGAGTTTTTCTGTCTTAAATATGCATCCTGTTACTTAGCATGTTTGCCCTTAGAAATTCATCCTGGTTATTGCTTGTGACTTGGTCATTATCTGATTAAAAGTAATCAGTGATCTAGATAAGAAGAAAATAATACATAATTTAGAGCAATATTTCTAATCTTCTGTAATACCACAGGGTAAAAAGGTTAATTTGTGTTAGAATTTGTCTATGTACAAGCTGAAGATGTGTACATGTGTGGAAATCCTGGTTTGGAGCACTTGCTGTCCTCAACCCCAGATTACTAAGGATATATAATGCAAAGTAGTGGTGTGTATGAAAGAAGTCTACCCACCAGAGACAACACCTCTAAAAGAAAAACTGAGCCTAAAAATACCAATGGAATAAATGCAAGAGGGAGTTCAGCCTTCCTAGGCCATGTCCTGGGCTACAAAGACCCAATCCTTCCACAGACCCAGGACCTGCAGCCCTGCTTCAGCTGGTCACCACCTACAGATTCTGTTTTGTACAATTTGCTGTCTATTTCTGCCCTAGCAGAGTGGGTTGGGTTTTTTTTGTTTGTTAAGTTTTTTTTAACATGATCACTACACCCAATATCACTTGCAGTAACATCCTTATTTGCTAATTTATTACCATCTCCAAGGGATATTCTGCTATAACCAGAGCATAGCTTACAATTGCTACCAAACAATCCAACACAGAAGTCTCTAAAACTCTAAATGGCTTCCTTTCACTTGAAATTCCACAAGCTATTTTAAGAATATTGTGATTATTTGCTTTCTAACACTGCTGCATAGGCATTTAGATGCATTTCATGTTCTTTTCTGCTTTCTAATTTTGCTGCTTGGAGCATATATACTAATGTATGCATGTTCCCAATCAGAACACAAGGAAAACTGGTCATTCTGCCAAAGCTCTGCCAGCAATGCCCAAATCAGCTGGGATCCTGTAAATGATCAAATTGACAAAACTGCTTCAGGTTCACCATCTCATAAAATAAAATATCTGTACCTGTCCTCGAAACAATATTTCTGTCAAACTGAAAACTGGAGTACTGAACATTTTAGATGAATGACTTGTTATTCTGATTTCCTTCCCTTAGCCATCACATAACAGTACTTTAGGTCCTTTGGGGGGGAGGGGAGGTGGTTTTGCTTGATTGCTTTATTTTTTACAAAACTTTGGCCTATGTCTTTTGGCTTTTGACAGTACCTACAAGATATATTTATTACAAAGGAATAACATTGCAATCTCACTGATGGAAGTGGGCTGGAGAAGATGTCAGTATTCTTCTCTGAAGGAGTGCACCTTTGTGCAGAGTTTATAATTATCTTATCTATTTTATATCATTTGACAATGGTGAATATAACTGCTTTCTCCCATACACATTCATACTACCCATGTTTAATCTAAAGCCTCAAAGCTTTTGAGACTCAGGTTTTCCTACTATTTTTCATGTTTTTGTCACTTTGCTATTAGGTTATTACAACAAATCCTACATGAGCAAACACCATTAAAACTTTCCAAAGCAAAGATTTTATACAAAGACTCTGCTTGGTTCCTAGGACTGCCTTGGCAGAAATGTGTGGCACAAAATACCTTGATGAAGAAGTATATGAATATGTATAATTTGCAATCTGCATTGCCTGCTTATTCACTTCCTGGTGAAATCTAAGATTTTAGATTTGATGCATATTTTAAGAACATTACTTATTTAAAGGGGGTTTCTCTTGCATACATGACAATTCATTCTTAGCTATTCAGATCTAAAATAGACAATTTTGTTAGATTTCAGATAATAAGGTAAAACACATTTTCCACACTTGGTTTTAGAGACAAGCTGAGAGATATATCTCATCAGAAAGCACAGTGACTGTAAAGAAACGTTTTTTTAGAAGGCCAAACCCCAAGTGTTATTGTTTGAATATAATGGGAAGAATGGTTGTTTCAGAAAAAAAGAATTTAAAAAACCTAACCAAACAAAATAAATACAATAAATCTACCTAGAAAAGCCATGGCCAAAAAGAGAAGATCTTAAGAAATATTCTGTCCTCACTCCTACCACATAAAAGAAGTTTGTGGGTGATACTGATGGCAGGATAGTGCTTCCTTGAACCCAGCATGCTGACTAACAAAACACCTAATAGTCCACAGGCAGAGCCTACCACCCATTTCCTACTCAGATGTTCCACTGGTTAAACTACAAATAATACAACTCCCACATTAGACAAACTGTCCAATGTCTGGCAGCCAATAAAACCAGTTAGTGAAATAACAAAATGAAGAAGTCCCAGTATCCTCACACCAGCAAGGAACACATCTACTGAAGTCACTTAATTTGGGGCTGACACCTTCCCCAAGCTCAGGTCTGACTGTGGCTTCTGAGAACAGGTTTGGGATACTTCTGGATTTTGGTTTTCTGTTTCTAGTTAATGCCTGTACTCTGAGGCTACAGACCTGGGCAATACTAGCAATAAAAGCCTGGGCTACAAAAAACTAGTGTAGAGATCTGAGAGTTTGAGTCAAAGGTAGAAGAGAGGTGAGAGAAAAGACAAAATCCAAAATATTTCACTGTTCCCTCCCCATATATGTGCTGTGCTAAATTACTGCAAGCAGCTCTTGGGGATTACAGTGAAGCTGCTGGCCAAAGCACCCTTTGTGATTTGGCCTTTCCAGTTCTCAGGGCTGAGTGAACAAAGCACAGCTGGTGCTGCAGCAGCACTCACTCCAACACAGCCCTTGGACACCAAGCAAGAGCAGTGCCTGCTCTTGTCTACTCCTGCACACATGTGGGACAACATGAGTGCAAGGAGAAGCTGAGATACAGATCCAACTTGAATAATACAACAATACCACCCTTTCCAACAGTCAGAACCACTATCCTCATCCACCAAATCACTGATGATGCCCTAATTATAGAGACCCCAGGTGTGATTCAGGTTGACCTTAATGAATGTCTATATGAGCCATGGAAGAGCATAGAGAAATCCACCAAAGAATCCCTGGTGCCAGTGATACCTAAGTGAGTCCAAAAAGCTTCACAGGCTTAGTCTTGAGTTAGCTGCATGCTGGCCTGTAGACATTGCTTCAGCAGCAATACAACCAGGTGCTGCTGAAGACATGTGAGATCTCCCAGAGCAACTGAAGGACTGCAAATAACAACAGAAATCCATCGGCAATAAGCTACTGTAACTTGCAATAAAACAAATTATTGTTCTCTCTATTGATAAAGAATGACACAGAGGAGCACCACATCATGCTGTCAGCAATGAACTGAGGATCTTACAAATGGCACCTCCAAAACTGAACAGCTGGCAGATGTTCTCCCCTGAACTGGGCAGGTAAAGAATGGTGGCAATTAGGGAAAATGTCACTGTGCAAGTGACCAGGCAGGACTCAGACCCATTGCCTTGTGATGGCTAGCAACTGATCAAAGGGCAAACAGAGGGCCTCATCTCCATGATCACACCATCCTGATCCTGAAATTCCCCCTCAAATGGCCAGTTTCAGTTTTGTACATGGTACCCTGTTGTCACTCCTCCTCACAAATATATGCACACAGAACATGCTGTAACTCACAGCACAATGTGTTGCACAGCCCAGTTTCTGTCTCATACTCAGTCATGATACATGATCAAACACAGACCCAAGCTGCTGTGTGTGACTGTCCCAGTGCCAAGAGGCAAACAGCAATTAATATAGTACATATACAGTATAATGCCTTCATTTAGCATCTTTTTCCAGGCCTACACTCACACTTGTTTTTCCCTTCCACAGTAACAACTCAGAACATCCTCAGAACATTCCAGGATTATACCACAATTTAGTGAGGAGATTTCTGTGCCCCACAGGTGTAAATTGTGTATAATAATGCTAAATATTGCCACTTGAACCCTTTTAGGTATCTAGTCTTCATTCTCAAACTGCTTCCTACTTGTGCATCCATTATGGAACAAATAATTCATTTTTTCAAGAGAATGGAGAGGTCAAAGAGATCCCACAGCTGAACAGACCTTATGGACAGATTAACAGGACATGTCTTTTCTGTCCTGAACAAACCAACTCATGCAAGTGAGCTAAGGAGTGTCAAAAGAAGCTGCAGACACCAAATTATTTCAGTACCTTCTGTTGTGTCAATGTGAAGCAGAGATTGCTGGCAGTACCTGAACAACATTCCCTGAGAAAAGGGGTAGTCAAAGTACAGGTACAAAGATCTACCTTCTATAATTTCTTGATACTGCAGTAGCATTAAAAGCACTCCACAATGTAAAACTAAATCCCATTATGTCTTTCAGCTCCATTACTTGTGGATCACATTCAGAAATGACTAGTAATGGCAACCAGTGCATTTTTCAGTACTTCTCCATTTTGCTCAATAATTTGGGCAGCACTTGAAAAGTTGTATCTGTTGTAAGTAAACTTTGGCATCACAGTCAGTTTCACACCCATTTTGTTCTTTCCCTGGCTAGGGATGCTTGAGAACACTGTCCTGACTTCCTTCAGTAACAATCTGTGAGATTCCTACCAGTGTCCAACTTTCCATGACTCTTGATAGGAAAACTCTCCAACAGGCTGATTAGTCATCAGGCAACAAAATAATTCTTGGCATAAAATAATGGTCTTCCAACAGAGGGCTTTAAAAAGAAACAAACAAAAAACAAACCAAAACCAAACCAAACCTACTATGCTTCCACTTCAGATTCCATAGCAAAATCACATGGGATAATGACACCATTACCTGAAATACAGCTAAAACCAACCACAGCAAATATCATGAGTCATGAGCCAAAGACTCCTTCCCTGCACACCCATCCAAGAAGTCCAACATACATTTTCACATTGTCTATTTACACTTCCCTACCTGGGAACATGATTCAAGATTTGGGTACTGAACAAGGACTATACAGAGCAGATGCAGATCATCTGGAATCTTGCTCAGACTCTGCTTTGGGAAATGGCAGAAATGCTTCAATCTGTGTCTGACAAAGTGCTACTTGTCCTGACAGTCTTCCCCCAACCTACACTGCCTTTCAAGAAATTCTATTTCTTTTAGAGCAGGTAAAGAAGAAAGTGTCCAGACCACATTTAAAAAGGAAAACAAAAAACTAAGGGATGAGCCTGCCTGCCTGGGTACATGGCAGACTAACAACCCACACCTCTGAAAAAAAATGTCCTACTTTCCAGTGCTATTCCAAGGGCAAGCACTAAAAATTCTTCTCCTGAAGCCAAGACAAGGTGCAAACAAGCATGCTAAAAAGCAGACTGGCCTAGTGATCTGGATATTCAAGTGTCCACAAAGATAGGCTAGAGTTTCTTCTTACTGGAAGATGCATGCTGTACATTAAACCCTTAGTAGAAAAAAAACTCAATCTATTTTTGTAAATTAAATTGGAATTTCCTAACATTTTCTTCTTGCTTTCTCAAAAAAAAAAAAGAAATAAAAAAAGCCCCTAAACCCACACAGATTGCTTTAGGAAGTTTCTGAAATTAAAGGACACTCAATACACCAGGATAAGTATTGCTTTTCACTCACACTCCCTGCATATACATTAATTTACTACAAGAGAAGTTGAGGAGACTAAAATTATTTTTGGCAAGGAAAAAATGGATGAACACTTTTTGTCCTAATAGTACATTTTTAAAAAGCCCCATAAAGTTACAAAAATGGACCACTATTTTTTTTTAAGGAAAGACAGTGACTTAAGACTAAAAACTTATTCACCTTTTATAGGCTGAGTCGATGCACGACCTCTATGATAAATGTGACCTGAAGAGCACATGGCTGAATGTAGGATTCTGTAATAGTTACATGGCAGGAGCCCATACTAACAGCCACAAGCACCTTTTGTATAAACAATTAGGTAAGTGACAGTATGAGTTAGGAATATCAAGTAATGTAATCTCAGGTTTTTTGCACTTTTAAGGGCAATTTTGTAGCCTAAACAAACCATAGAGGTCTCCTCTGTTTAGAAGGGATTTGCTGGTTGCTCAGGTATTCCTGAGTAATTTTCTATATTTGGCTAGAAAAAAATGATGCATCAGATGAAAATTTCTTAAATTCTAGCATCAGTTGGGCCCTGGACTCTAAGACCTGGAAATTTTTTCCATTATTGTAGGCAAACAATGATACATGAGCCCTTCACAATCCTTCAAATACATCCTGCTACAGGATCCCAGCAAGTTGGGAATTGTAAATATTCCATTTCTCCAAGTTACAGGCATTAGTGCAAAATACTCAAAGGCACACAGCAAGTCTGTGACACACATGAAGGTTTAACCTAATTTTTCTTAACTCTCAGAGACCTATTTTTAATTTGTGAATCATTCTTCTTCCTTAAAGGATAGTTATCAAGGGATGAGATTAGAATAGACCAAAACTTAGCCTTCAGTCCAAATTCCATTGTCTTGTGGATTTTATCCAGAGCCATAGAGTATTAAAACAATTTTTTCCCCCACAATTTTTAAGTATCTCTTATGACTGGTAGGATATGGGAAGTTATCTTCAGTTACCATACTACACCGTATATAATAATTTTAAAATGTTTTTATCACTAATTTGATGGACTACAGGAGCTTCATCAGGCCAGTCCACTAAAGACAGTATTTTCTAAAGCATATAGTTTCATAGACACAATAGGTATTCCTGTATCATGACCTTAAAACTTCTGTATTATAGATTACCATCATCCAGTTTTACAGACATGCCAGAAATTCTGATAAACACGCCTCTTTCATTTGTTTCACACCTCCAGTTCAAAGCTCTCCCTCTTGCTTTTAAAACAAGAAGTTACTTAGAAATCAAACCACTTCCATAAAATATGTTGGATCTGACCATAGAAAACAGTCAAATAAAAGTAATACGTATTATTTTGGATGTCAAAACTACTGATCATCAAAAGTACTTTTTTAAAACTGAGAACTATGATTAAAATTTCTTCTGATATAAACAAGAAAAGAGTGACAGTTTTGTATCCAGTGCCAAGTTTCACTTCACATTCTCACTGGAATTTGTGTAACTTTCCAACTACAGACTACAAGACTTCAATTTTCTTTCCACACCCTTAAGCACAAACAGTTATATGCATCTGATCCTCACTCTAGTAACACAGAACTCCATGTCAAACAACAACTACACAGGAAGAAGTTATCCTCAGAAAACATTGCAACTGTTCAATCTCTAAAACACAATTTGTGCAAGAAAGGCACGAGGCCAGTTTTAGGGGGGAAAAAATTATACCTAAAATACTGCATTAAAGGCTCTCACTAAAAGAAAAGCTAAGTTCATCCCTTCACCTGAAAAAAAAAAAAAAAAATAGTTCTATAGCTCTATAAACTGTTTTTGTCCTGGAACGCAGAGCACAAGTTGAACAATGTCAGTTCCTAGCCAGAAGTAAATATAAAGCAGTGTTTCTGGAATAAAAGTGTACATCTCTTCTGGAATAAAAGAGCATCTTATTGGCTTGGTCTACATTTTTAAAGCAGCACATGTGTTTATATTCTAACCTCTGTACATTTCCCAAATGAAAGCAAAATAAAAACAACTAAGTATTTTCAGCAATAACCAGGCTCCTGTTACTTTCTGAGCATCAGTCACAGCCAGGTAACTGCTCCAAGTGTCACAGCAATTACATTTCTATTCTTAATATTTAGAAAGAAAGAGTGTGGTTCCAGAAAACCTCACCTGTCAATTTTAAAATGGTTTCAGCAGAAGCCATTTAAACACTGGAAACAAGCAAGGGCAATTTCATTTTGCAAGTGACACACAAATTCCTTAACAAAAGAAAAAAACTGAACATGCTCTACAATCTTCTTTCAGCTGAGCACTATAGAGCATCTTCAGGAATCCAATGCTTCCTGAATCAGACTCAGCATTGCAAGGGTACAGTACACACTGTGTGCCATAAATCCACTGCCTCTTTCAGGCCATCAAGCTGGATCATTTCCACCCCAGTTGAACTGAACCCATACCAACCAACCAGTGCTGGAACAAATTCACACTATGATTTAAAGAAACAAAGAAGGCATGTGCCTATTTGAATGTTCAGAGCTGTGTAGTCAGATTTACTACTTTTTCACAAGCAACTGTATAATAACTTCAGCAAATTAAACATCAAAACTTTAAGAAAAATAAAGGAAAGAAACTCACTGAAAAGGACATTGCAATAGATGTCAAAGGTGAGACATCAGATGGCAACATACTGACCACAACCACAAATCACAACTGCTTTCTTAGAAGCTAAACACTTCTTAGCAAGCACAGAAAACTCCAGGCTCATAATAAGAACAAAAATGGCTTTGCTTAATGGTTAAATTTCCCCATGGCAGTGGAATGATGCCCTGCTTGTGCCCATACCAGTAGGGTCTCTAGCAGTGCCTGTTGGGACAGATCCCTCCTGAGGGGCGGGTCCCAAAAAAGGGACCTTGGTCCTGTCACCAAGAAGAGGCAATAAATGGCCTGCTTTATTAGGGAGTCAGAAAAGAGGACAAACACCTACACATTTGGATGGAAAGCACAGCTTTCTCTGACAAGCTTGAGCTATTCTTCAATTGGATTTCCCAAGATCCCAAGTCTTCCCAGTCTCCCTATACCTCCCAAACCCTGTGTCTGTGATTAATGAAATAATTTGAAGGATGGACTTGAAGAAAGTATGACATTGTTCCTCTTCTTCTTGCATTTTTTTTGAGGCCAGAAACTGAAGCAATTACAGATGAACCATGTTCATATGACAGTATATTCCAGATAGACAGCAAGCTAGGGTGCTTGTGACTCCATTTTATTCCTGATATTAAGAAGGCAAAACCAGAAGAACAAATTACTTCTTTTTGCAAGGTGGATAATGGAAATTAATCTACATCTACTCCCACCTCAACTGCCAGCAGCAGCTACATTTCAATAGAAGGGAAAAACTGACAGATTAGCATGGAAGACATGCAGAAAAATACTGCAGATAAATTTTTAACAAGAATTGAAGTTAGTAGTATCTAAGAATAAATAACCATCTATCCTCTTTCAAACCAGTTTTTTATATGTCCATTAGGCATTTAACAATATTTCCTGTAGGCTGAAGCAACAGGAAGGAAAGTAGGCTGTTAACTTTGCATTTAAATTACCTCAGAGATGCTTAAATATTGTAGTGGTGAAGGCTAGATCAAAGTTTCTCACATTTAAACTACCTATTAAAAACCAGCAGAGAGAGTTAAATTATCAGCTAAAAGATGGGTTTTAGAGAAAGATGCCTGAATGTTGTTCAAAGTTATTGAACAAAATGGCTGGAAGAAAAAGCACTGTGCACTCAGAACTGAAAAATAAAAACCCCAAAAATAGAACGAAAGATAAAATGATGACTGGGTCTAGTACTAAAGAGACTCATGAAGAAACAGATCGATAAAACTACCAGATCCTAACTTCTCAATTTCAGTAGAAATTAGGCATAACTGGGGACAAAAATTAAACCTCTCCCTCTAATGCTTAATATCATCAATTATTAAGAATATACAATTTTCAAAACTCGTTCATGATGAAAAAATGGGTTTATTGCAATGGTAGAAAACATTTGTTTGAAGCCTTAATAAAATTTTGATAGATGTCCATAGCACATATTGTAATTGTTTCTGACTGCAAGCAATGAGTATCATAAACATTGTTTTGGAAGAGAACAAGAAATCTCAGGACAATTTCAGCCCTCTATTAGACAAACTTTTTGTCATATTAACCATTATTAAAACAGGAGGAATACTTAAACATATTTACTTGCTTTTAGACATTCATTTCCAAGATATTAAATAACAAAAATTCTTGATCAACACTTATTTCAAGGACTTGTGTTATTAGTCTGCATTTTTTAGCAAAAGCAATTACTGGCTCAAAGATGGAGTTCTTCAGCATCAATGAAAAGTGTGACAGACTCAGAGAGAGGATCTAAAAGGAAATTATTTCAGTGGTAAAAATAATGGGAAACAAATTAGAAGAACCAGATCAGTACAGTGACAATATATATTCATATGCAAGGTCATCCAAAAAGGCCACAGCAAAGCTGGACAGCTTGAGTTCAAGATAACCCACATCCTGCAACACTCACAAATCCCTTATAACTCATAGCATTGAATTTTTTCACACTAATATTACAAACTAGCCTTAAAATGAGAATGAGATAAAACACCAAGAATTTAAGCTGTGTGCTTAGGCAGGCAAGTCTGAATGCTTGTGCTTGTTTCCAGCTTGTATTCATCCCAACACCAAGAATTCAGTTTATCTTTTATTTATAGTATATACTGAGGCTTTGCAAGGAATGTTTTCTTTCCAGTGTTGGGCAAGAATTTCTTTTCTTCCTATCTGGTATGCTTTACAATGGAAATGTCTGCTAAAAAGGTATAATATGAAAACACTACCACTGTTTATAAAAACATGTTTGACATCTGCATCACAGGGATTCAGGAGGGATTCATGCTGTCATAAAAATTTTTATACAAGCAGGATGGTACCTGGAATGACTGAGCAAGGAAGATCATGTTACTTCTCCTTTCAAAATCTATTTTATACAGCAATTTTCTAGACCTTCCTGAATGGAGATTCAGGAAGTCGTCACAATATTTACTAATTGTCCCTTTTAGCCCAGCTTTACAGAAACCACTCCAGTCATATAACTGAAACTGTATGTGTAAGATAGCTATTCTCATTATCAGCCCTTACCTGCTTCAAGCCCTCAGCTTGCCCTGATGATTTTTTCTTAATCTCATTAAGCAATTTAAGAGTCAAACACATAAGTGAAAAACACTTTCTGCTGTTACAGCATGCTTTTTACAACTCTACCTTCCATTATTCACAGCGTTATAGAACAGTAAGGCAAGGCAGATTAAATTAAAATTTGGATTTTCAAAAAAAAATGTTGTATTCTTTATAATTTCCTTATTTTATCTGCGCTCCACAAATTACTTTTCTGAGCAGCAAGGCTAAAAGGATGCTGTTTATGGAAAGGCTGGCAAACTTCCATAAGGCTGTTGTACACTTCATTCTGAGGATCTCTTGTACCTACAATCTGCATTTTACTCCTATGCACTTCAGGCACCCTTGCTTGTCTGCACCCCTCTTCATTCCAGACCTCCCACATTTTTGTATGACATGATATCACTGGAAATGCTGAATGAGGCACTGGACATTTGATTATCATCATCTTTTTGATGTAACCCTAAAACTCTGTCTTCTAGATTACTTGCTGCATCAATTTAAATCTGGATTCGTGTATTACACTGCCTAGAAACTGCAAATAGAAATTCTGTGTGAGTGCTTCTGCTATTTTTATCACAAAGTGCACAAAAAATTAAAACAGAGCTCCTCGAATTTTTAAATGAAAAACCAAATTGTCAAATATGATGCTTTTCTACAAGGAAAAGTGTAATAATGCTAGTCAGCTAGAAAAGTAAAAAATGAAGAGAAAACAAAGCACACTCAAAGCCAAATTTCACCTTCTTCAACAAAGACTTGTTTAGTACTATGAGTGAAAACTGATCTACAGACCAAAAACTGCATTCAATAAAGAAAAAGATGAAATAAACCCCCAAGTTTGTAATTGCTTGTCATGATCAAAACATCCTTTTAAGTTCCATGCAGCAAATGGGTTATGCTTCCTACCCAGCATGTGGAAGGGTCAGCCTAAAAGGGTTCCCTGAAAGGATAAGGGGTTTCAGTACAAAATCCCTATATAAAGCTATCTAGACTTACCAGTATCATCATCCAATGTCCCAAAGAAAAAGGAAAAAAAAGCTAATATCTCCTTTAGAATTCTTACAAGAATACTTACAAACAATACCATAATTGATGGATGTTTATAGCAATATCTACTTATAGACAAGTTTATTTCTTTTGACAGGTTTATCTAGCATGTAGTAATTCATGTATACATGAAGTTCATATTTTATGCATCCACATATATAAAACAACCAACAATATCAAACAGTATGTGATAAATGTATCATCCCTAGTAAAATCATCTCTTCTTCTTCTAATTTATGTATGCCAAGACCTATTCCAGCAGAAGAGAACATTGAGCCATTTTAAATGGCCTTTTTTCTCAAACACTTCTCCCTCCTTCATTCACTTTTGAAAATTGCTCACCTTTTTAAAGCACAGAATTTCTGTATAATTACACTCACTTGAAGCTCCTAATAGGAGTTCAAACCTGGGGTGGGTAAAAGTCACCAGCATGACTATAAGGCATTTCCATTAAAATAATAGTTGGTGAAATAACCACTGTGACTTGCATTAAGCATTAAAAGTAGGGACATTTCACCATGTCTGTAATGTGCTGTCCAATATTTCATTTCTCCATCAGCACCATCTTGGCTCTCTCAGCCATGAAGATGGCAGCTGACCCATGTGCCTGTTGACTTTCCTCATGATCACCACTACTATTATTTTTTAAAACAGAAAATGGCTAAAACCAATCTGAATCCTCCATAAAAAGCTTGAGTTGAAACTTTCATTAAAATGCAAGCATTACAAGGCTACAGACATGATAATATAAGAGATGACCATGGCAAAATATTTAACAGATGTTTCAGCATCAGATGACCAGATTCACATCCATGCAATGCATTGACCACTGAATCTAGTTAAGTTCACATTTATGCTCTTCTGAAATATATTTATAAGCCAAAGAGAATTTCAATAGAAAATTCAGGACATAAATTTGGGACAGCAGGGCTCTAGCTAGGTAGAAAAAAAGAGTGGAGAATTTGTTGTACTCTCTCACATGTGCTGTCTGTTCTTTTATCTTTCTCCCCCTACTTCAGTTCTGTATCTCCTCCTTCCTCTTGTTTCCACCTTTGCATTTTCCTTACCACACACTGACTCCTTTTCTTCCTCCATGTCCTGCCTTCCACCTTGCCTTCTTGTTTCTTTCATCACTGTCCCAACAAATGAAATTTCCCAATCTAGAGGTCATCTTTGATATTTGAAGACCAGAAGTGCAGCAGCAGCCTGTACCTTGATTAATCTGTACCTTGTGACCTAAATGTGTGATTTCCACACCATATGTTCCAGATTTACAGGAGCAGCTAAGGCCAATAAGTCTGCAGAGATTTGACTGTTTAGGTACATTTCACACAGACTGAGGGAACTGGACAGAACTAGAGAATATAATGCAATACTTTTGCATAACAGACTTGGGATAAATCATGGGATATACATGTATTAAACCAAGCTTAACTTCCTGACAGATGCAGGAAGCACCTCTGGGCAGGTTACAAGCACTAGGTCATTATAGTGTGGGAGTACATTCTAAAAGCACACCCTCTCAATGTCAAGAGATGAATCTTTATTCTCTTCACCAAGCAGGGAAATAAATAGGGTTTTTTCCCATTCACTTAAATGCATAAACAGGAGTAAACACAGGGAACATAAAAGATAAGGTTCCTTTGGGAAACTGAAGTCAGCAAGTGAAGCAATATTCCTAGAGAGTTCCTGAGGAAGCAAGTTTTCCTTTGAAACAGACATGATACAAGCAAGAAACTGAGTGTTGCTGTGCAAATGTTAGTACTGACATTGCTTATAGCTTATAATTCATAATGCTATCACTACAAACCCATGCCAGCAAAATTTTATGTCTTCCTATACATTCTGAATTAATGCTCTTCACTTTTTCCAAGCTGAACAGTCAGCCAAAATCATCTCTATGTCGTTTCTTTACCAAAAAAGAAGATGAAGACAAATTCAAATATTTTTGGTACAGTTCAACTACTTTTCTGTCCATAGATCTTTGGAATTTTCTCCTGCTTCTCTACAATACACTTTAACAAAATGTTAGCCAGCAGAGACACCTCCACTCATGCATGCTTAATTTTGAGCAGGGATGCACAAACACTTTTAAGTGGAGGCTGCTATCATTTCAACTAAATTATTAATATAAACATTTTTTTTTTTTTTTTTTTTAAATAAGTTGTGCCAAAAACAATGGTTGTGTCAAAAGTATTCCTTTCATCTACAATCACAAATAGATACATGTCTGAGAGGGAACCATAGTCCTTACTACAAAAGCTACTAAATGGTACATATTACAGCTTCACATTCCTACTTGCTTATAATTTTGTCAGACTGTTTTTTTGATGACAAATCTCTCAACCTAAGGAATTAAGGAATAAAGAAACAAACAAGCAAACCACAAACAACTGCCAACTTGCTCCGGTTTACTCTCTAGAGTAACTGTTAGCAGAAAGAAAATATTTGAGTTTGTTCCTGTCAAAAACACTGAAAACCATTATTTCAAAAATCTGCATTATTTTGAAGATTTACAGGAAGGATAGAAAGCTCTGTGGTTTTGTACACAAGTAGAGAAGAGCAGGCAGTAGCCAAGCCCTGACCAAGGCCCACTGGACCAGCAAGGCACCAAATTGATGCAGCTGGAATTCTTTTCCCTCACAGAATCCATCTTCCCAAACACCCACCCTGAACTCTTAATTTACACATGTTATTCTGTGAATGACAGCAGCCATAGTCTAGAAAATTGCAAGGAGATGTGGCCCAAAGCCTTGCCAAGGAGTGTTCCCTGCTCTCAAGGGGCTGGTCTGTGGCTGGAAATTTCTCTCCTAAATTGCATCCAGTAAGGCTGCTCCAGGTGGGTCTGATCAGATTTGTCCTTCTAACCATATAAATAATGCTTTATTTCTTTCTGTATTTCAAAGGAATGATGGTAGAAATCATTAAAACGTAATTTCTAAGGTTGGCTAAGTACATATCAGATGGTGGTGATTTCAGCCATTACACATCATACTGCAGATTTTAGTTTGAATATACACATTTATAAGAAATTCACATGCTTTTCTATGTAGCTCCAGATTTAAGGATATCCTACAACAATTTGTGTGCATTTTTATTGCTCCCCTGTCCTAACTGACCCTTTCCACTGCTCTAATCTACTCTTTATCCACACATGACACAAATGTAGTTGTGTGCAAAGTTTTTCTGGTTTCTATAATTTACCTATTATTTCAAAATTTCTGTGAACAGTACATCTGCAAAGCACTTCAGACTGAATAAATCAACTAAAATAAGGACATGCCTTTAAAATTGGTATTGTAAGGTAGAATACATATGTTTTACCTAAACTGTGATCTCATATTATTTAGGCACAATCAGTGGGTTAAACTGAGATACAGGCTTGCATTTTCTAGCTCAAGTTTTCAAAGAAGGAACTCAAAGCAACCAACACACCAACAGAAGCACACGGGGGAGGAGAGGGACAGCTGTAGTACTTTCCTGTTAAAATACACCACTATCTGAGAAAGACACCAAAACAAACTGAAGTAAAACAAAACAAAAGAAAAATCAAGTAAACAGAGGATATGTGGTGCCAAATGATACATACAGCACTGCAATTTTTGAGTTTAAAGAACAGCAACATTACCTCAAAAAACTCCTCTACAAATTCATATTAAGGCTAGATGAAATACAAATTTTTATCTAGGGCAAGTATTTTAAAATAACTGTTACAAATTACATGGGTTGTTGCCCATCAAAATAAGTTGCAAATCAACATGTAAGTGGTAACATCAAAAGAAAAGTATAGTCACTGTTAGAAGAACAAATAATTTACTGAGCATATTCAAATTTTGCAGATACAGTATAATAAATCTTAATATGTGCTTCAGACCTGCTAAAAGTTAGACAAATTTTCTAAAATAGGGCTCATTTTTATGTCTATTTCCTATCCAATTTAGTGACTGCAACTAGTGTTAGTAGGAATTAGTATTGTAACTGATTAATGCTAACACACCCATGTAGACAATTAAATTCTTTTTAAAAATAAAAACAATTAGAAAAAATCAACTAGAAAACCCGAAAAATATTCCCAAATTAAACTGTGTGTTCCAAAGGGGATAAACTAAATGCTCTGAACATAATGAATGTCATTTCTGAGGTCACCTTAACTCCAGGTGCCAATTCAAAACTGTAACACCAATACAACAAAGTTCTCCCTCCAGACAAGGTATCTGCTTTTATCTTTATGTGATTTCTGCAGCTGAGGTAATGGACAAAGCAGAGACCTGAACAGAGTTTAATTCAAGGTTCACATATAACTCTTAATCCCAAGTACAGGGTTTATTTCTTTTTAACACAGCTTATGCCTCAGCTCATCTTTTCTGAAACAGGATAATGCTCATATACCTTCCAAAATACATTTCAAGGACAAAACTAATACTGACAAAGAGTTCAGCCACAGTGCTTGTAGGTATTTATAAACATTTGGTAGGGAAAAAAAACAGTTTTGGAGCATTTACAGTGAGAGCTCAACAATGCTCTGATTGAATTAATGAAGTAATACTGTCAGTTTGACGTTTCAAATGTATGGCTTTAGCAAAGGAAAGATACCCCCACCAGGTCTGACCTCCTTCAGAGAGGTTTTCATTTTACATTTGCTTATCAACTTTACAAATTTATTGTCCTCTCCGAAAGATGCCAACAGGACACATCTGCTATACAGAAGAAATTTAATCATTCATAAAGCCAAAAGAAAAAAAATAAATAAAACTTTCCCCCAAACTTCAGTTCTTAAGAATTGCTACTTCTTGAAAAAGAAAGCAAAAGCATAGAAAAAATATTTAAATTGGTATTTAAACTCATTAAACAAATATTTGAGTACAAGTCTTTATGCCTCCAGTTATTAACAAAAGGCTGAGTGGATGCATTGTTATGTTACCTTACAAGAATATATTCAGGGCAGACATAAAATTTGAATTTAAAATTAACACTCCTGCACAATGCACACATACACAAACACACTATAAGTAATCATTTACCATTAGTTACTTCTTATTAACCTTCACATGCCTTCACAAATATTTTCATTTTTTGTTTCTTTTAATTAAAAATTATTTATACTGACAGAATTTACAAACCATAATACAATTAAACGTTCAAAATATATTAGGCTTAAAAATGTGGCATTTTAAAGAGTTCTTGTCAAACAAGTAAATCAATTCATCAAACTAAGAGATTCTAGCATGTCCCTTAATGAGAATATTGACAATAATGGCTTTCCCTCTTCACAATCACAACAAAAAGGCTGTCAAAAGAATCTTGATTACTGGTATTCAACAGAAAAGCTTAGAAAGCTTCTCAGAGCATCCTGTAAAGTTACAGGTATGTAACACATACATACTAATAAATAAAACTACTTTTCTGCACTTCCCTCCATACAACATTCCAGTTCTCCAGTTACCAATGAGATTGTTTGGTGATAGAATAATTAATGTTTGAAAAACCATATCTAGTGTTAGCGAATTAAGATAATAATTTTTTTCTTTCACATTATGACCATTTCAGTTTTCAAAGACAGCAAATTTTCAAATTTCTACAAATCTCACATAATCAGCATGAGAGTTTAAAATTGCCACATCAATCTGCAGAACCTGATTGACAGATTCAATTTCTCATTAAATACATGTGGGTATAGCTGCAAGGAACAGATTAAAAGAATGGCGACTTTTTTATGGGGTAACTGGAAGGATTTTGAAAACTTACCCACTTCTTAAACGCCTGCTTGTTTATCTACATTGCCTCATGAAACGCACACAACGCATCATTTCGAAATCCACACTGAAATTCAACCAGCAAACAACTGCCTTCTGTTCTCTGCTAAGTAAATCTACCTCCAGCACGACTCAGAGGGATAGCTGCTTTGATGATCTGATGAGATACACTTCCAGCTATCCTCAGAAAAAATAAGATAAAGATCCTTGGATGGTTTCCTCTTCTCCATCTAACCGTATTGACTGACCCTCCGGTCAGCCTGCTCATGACACAAAGCACTGTGCACCCGTCAGAGACAGCTCCTACCCATCCCATAACCCACAGCAGCAGATGGATTGACACAGTCGCTAAATAAAGCCTGTCAGCCACACAAAGATAAGGTGTCATCAGCTGCGTGTAGATCGGTGTTACCTTCAAACACAAAGATACCGCAAATGTTCTTTGCTGTCACAGCAACACTTGTTCCACAAGCCCTTCTAAATGCAGAAAAATTCACTCTGCCTTTCAGGAAGAAATTATGTTTTAAATTGTGCTCTACTCTTTAAAGCACCTACAAGTACATGTATGTAAAATGCTTAACCTAGTGCCTGAATACAGTACAATGCCCGTGAGAGGTGTTTTCAAGGTAGACATACCCTTGCACTAAGTACAGAATGCAGATTTGTTTTTACAAAGCGGAAACATAAAAATGGATCTTTGCCGGACTATTACAGGCTCATATGCTACAAGCGATGCAGCTGGTGATACCTGTATGCCAAACAGCGCGGAACAGCAGGGGAAAGCCCGGGAGGCTGAAGTTTGCGGCGGGATACGGGAAACCTCCCGCTGTTTGGCGTCAGCGCGGGCGGTCGGTGCTCGCCGTGCCAACGCTGCCCGTGTCCGGCACCGCGACCCCTGCGCTCCTCCCCGCGGGGAACCCGGGCCGGGCCCCCATCCCTGCCGGCCAGGACCCCCATCCCCGCCGGGACCTCCATCCCTGCCGGCCAGGATCTCCATCCCTGTTGCCAGGACCTCCATCCCCGCGGGCTGGGATCTCCATCCCTGCTGCCAGGACTACCATCACCGCCAGCCAGGATCTCCATCCCCGCCGGCCGGGATCTCCATCCCCCCAGCTGGGATCTCCAATCCCGCGGGCCGGGATCTCCATCCCCCCAGCTGGGATCTCCATCCCCACAGCCGGGATCTCCATCTCCACAGCCGGGATCTCCATCCGTGCTGCCAAGACCCCCATCCCTGCCAGCCAGGAACGCATTCCTGCGGCCGGGACCCCCATCCCCGCTGCCAAGCACCCCCATCCCCGCCGGCCGCGGAGCCCCCCCCGCGCCCCCACGCCCGGGCCCGGCGAGGCGGGGGAGCCTTACCCGGGAACTGCTGCGGCGGCGGCGGCGGCGGCGGCTGCTCGTCCTCGCCGCTCTCGGAGTCGGTCTGCATGGGCTCCTCGGCGAAGTTGACCCCGCGGGCGTCGGGGGGGCCCCGGCGCGGCGGCTGGGTGCCCCTGTCATGGCCGGTACCCGCTCTGCGGCCGCTCGGCTCCTTCTCCGCCGCCGCCTTGGCCGTCGCCGCCTCCTCCTTGAGGCGCCCGAAGTACTGGAGGGCGAACTCCAGCAGGTCCCCGGGCTGGCTCCGCAGCACCTCTACCGTGAAGCCCTGCAGCAGCTCCGTCAGCCCCGCCGGGATGGAGATGCTCATGCCGGGGCCGGCCGGGGGGGCGCAGCCCGGCCAGGAAGGGGGAGGGAGAGGGGAAGGGGAGAGGAGAAGGAGGAGAAGGAGGAGAAGGAGAAGGAGGAGGAGGAGGAGGAGAGGGGGGGAGAGCCCGGGGCCGGGGGTCGGCGGCCCGGGGGACGAGGCGCGCCCGGCGGATCGCCCGTGGGCAGCGGGAAGGGGCGGGCGCGGCGCAGGTGGGAGCGGGCGGGGGGCGGGCCCGCGGGGGGCAGCGGCTCTGGCAGCCTCGGCGGCGGCGCCTCCTCCCCCCGCGCCGGGGGAACCTCCGCACATGTGACCCGGGAAACCATGACAACCTCCCGCCGGGGACTGCGGCCGCCGCGCCCCGCCCGCGCCGCGCGGAGGGGACGGCGGGCAGGGCAGGGCAGGGCAGGGCACGGCACGGCACGGCATGGCATGGCACGGCATGGCATGGCATCGCATCGCATCGCATCGCTGCCCCCGCACGGCCCCGCCACCCCCGGGCTCCCGGGGACCCGAGCCTTGAGCGCCTTCTCCCTGCGGGGGCGTCCAGGCGTCCGCGCTGGCGACAGCGGGGATTCCCGACGAGCGGACATGTCCCCGCTCAGAGAAGCACCGCAGTGCTTGTAGCATTTCATAGCTGATTGCTGCTATGCTTTTTCACGGTCATGCACCGCCTTAAAGCTCTTCTCCACATCATTCACACGCATAGAAGTGCTGTCGATTTATATTCATCCATATAATTTAGGATGGGAGGGGTGATGTGCTAGCAAGAACATCCTGTTTTTCAGCTGGCTGTGAAGGTCCACGAAAAATTTAGCAGGAGAAAGAAACTATTGTTCAAAAATGGGGGAAGAAGTTCGATTTAAACACTGCTGAGTGCCAGCGCTCAGCATAGACACTCTCCCAAGCCATGCTGCAGAGACTACTTAGCACAGTGGTAAGTGGGTGCTGCTTGTCATCGCCAGGAAGCTCAAACGTTTTAAGTAGAGTAAGTAGCAATTATGGGTGCCATGTTTTCAGTGCTTCACTAAATGCTTCTTGAAAGTGTGGTCCGTGGAATGCATGAAAACGGCATCTCCCCAGTTTGTTATCACCTCTGAACACTGGCCAATGTTTTGAAGTTCCAGAAAAATCTGTTGGAGTCTTATTTTTATGCATCAAGAACATTTACTGCTAAAACGTCTAAGGCTGCGACAACAAGGCTGTTTGATAATTGATTTCATTAAACATTCAGCATTATTCAAATGGCCTTGCAATGGCCATCATAAGCCCTTAGAGTAAGATAAGCAGTCAAATGTGAGTTTGTAGTAGCAAGATACTGGAAGACCTGACCTCAAAAAAATAATGTGACAGCAAAACACAGCAATCTCTGTGACACTTTTCACACAGATACAGATCTCAAAGCCAGTCTTAAATTGAATTAATTTCCAAATGGAATCCAGTTCTGATTGTGTATGTATTTTTAAATGCAGGTTGGTTCACAAATTGGATCTTCAAAGTGTTACAGACCAGGTAAATTAGTGAAGTGAGTAAACCATGCCTGCATGGGCAATATTGCTGCCCTGCAGCAGGCAGGAGACACCTCTGCTCGTGGAGCTGTGGAATACCTTCAAGCAACATCTTGTGGCTTCATTTTACTCTGCAGACCATTATAAAGTACTTATTTCAAGTTAAATTCACTGTTGTTTAGCACTGTCTTGCTTGAGGAACCTCTTCAAAGTCAAGCAAAATCATCTGGGGGCAGACCACGACATCTCTCTGGACTGCAGAAGATTGCTCTGCCATCAGGCTCTAGGAACTGCTGCAGTGTCCAGGGGGCTCCCAGCCCTGCCATGCCCAGTGCTGGCATGCCCTGGCCACAGCTGCCTGCTGGAAGCACTGCTGGTGCAGCATGTAGCCACAAACACTAAAGTGGCTGAGAATCAAGTGCAGCAGGAGAGCTGGCACCTCTACATCATGGGCAAGTGCATAGCTTGGTCACTCTGGAGGGTGGGTTAGCTAGAAATTCCTGATTGGCTTATCCACAAGTTTGGGAGCTTAAAAACCTTCTCACACCACTGAGAGGATTGATCTGTTTGTGATCAGACTGAGACATACCTAAGCTTTGAGGAAGCCCCCAGGAAGGGGAGTTTAGTAATTAGTGCCTTCCAGGCACTAGGTGTTCTGTGAGCATATATATATTCCATTTAATGGAGTCTTCCAGGATTAGAAGAGGTGTCATCCATGAGGTTTTCTCTTAGCCAGACAAGGCAGTCTTTTTTTCTAGGAATTTACCAGCAGCATAGTGTTTTGCCATCTAATCAAAGGCTCCCCTAGTTTGTCAGAGACTCCCATCCTCCCAGACTTAAAACGAGATCACTTCTCTGAGGACATCCTCAAGAATCAGCCTTTGATGTTTGTATGCAAAACCGGGATAATTTGAATAAGAAATTCCTAAGCGGCAGAACTCTAAAGAATGCTTCTTTCTAAAAAAAATGTTTCAAAAAGCCCAAAACGTTTGTGTGTAGTGAAACTTGAGTTTAGTGTATCTCAAAGGATGGCAGCAAACTTTGTAGTTCAAGTTTGTGTCATCTGGTTTCCTTAGATGCCTTCTGTTCCAAAGACCTTGTATTGATATTTAAATTGCTTTTAAATCCTCATGAGGAGGACAGCTGTCGAAAATATGTGTTATGTCTAGCAGAGTGAACAGTTAGAGTATTGATTCACACCTCTCCAATGAGTTTTATTAGCTGCTACTAATTTTTGCATGCCATTCTAGTTCAGCTGTAAATATCTTCTTTAAAAGAAAGAGAATATACAACCTACAGAAATCCTTCTGTACTGAAAAAGTATTAGGTAGTATATTTCCCTCACAAACGCCAAGGAAACAACATAAAGACTTTGTTATCTCCTTTCCTCCTAGCCAACAGATGCACTTTTCATAACACACTGCTTGCCTGCTTTGCATGTTGTTCTTGCACCTTCATCTGGTTTGCAGCAGTGAAAAACTAGATTAGAGCTAACAGGTGAGAAATAGCAAGCACTGTATCTCCCACAGGACAATCCAGACAGCATGCTTCAGACAGTGGTTGGGAACACTTTGTCAGAGCTCAGAGAATGAGATGTTTTCTGATCATGTGGAGGACAATGAATGGAGTGCAGGACAGGGGAGTGTCAGACTTTCAAGCTTTGTCTTTACCAGGGTCAATGCAAATTTAGTAAATTTAGTAAACTTGACCTAACAAAGTCCATCCAACATCCAACTATAAGACTGCTAGCTTTTTCTTTTTCTGCTAGCTTTCAATATTTTGCCTGACAGGAATATTTTTCTCCAGTCCTTCCAAAGGCATGCTCTTGAACCAGCATCTCCCTATGGACCCAGCTAAGCCTGCAGTGCAGTAGGTGGAGTACAGAGGGGCAGAAATGTGCACTTAACAGCAAGGGTGTCAGCCAGGGTAAAGCCCTTTTTCCCTTGGGGAAAGTAACTTTAGCAAGCACACTAGTGGAGTACAGACTTAAATCCTGCCCTTTGTTACCTCGTGTCAGGCAAGAGGTCTATTATTGCTGTGTCCTTGGACTGGCTGCACAGCTAGCCCAGAAAGAAGAGATCCTGATTTCATCATCTTTAATAGTTCCCACAGTGGTTGTCCATGGAAAAAGTTCATATTGTCCTGGAGAAACACAGGGCAAAGCCTGGCCCTCTGCCTAGTGCAGCATTGTAGGAAGAGTCACGTTTGTGTTTGGGAGATGTTACTCCTTATATTTCCTGTGTTCAAAAGATCATTGATTTGTGTTATCTTAAATCTTTTGTCCAGGCTTTTGAAATTTTAAGTAAAGATACACTTTGCATACTGCACAACTCAAAAGCTGCTGCTCAGAAGGCATCTTCCAATCCCAACATGTTTTATATTTACTTCAAAATTTCTTCAGCTATATGATAATGTTTTTTCTTGCTGACTCTTGACTGAGTGATAGCTGGTTTGTAAGTTTAGAACAACCACAGTTCATAAGAATAATCATGTAGCAATTTCTGATCTTCTGAAATACCTTTCAAATGTTACATATATTGACTTTCTTTTTTTCCTTCTCAGGTCCTTCTGGCTTACTAGACAAATCTTGTTCACAGATATTTTTTTAACTGTTTTTAATGGCAATTACTCAGCCATGAATTTTCCAGCAAAAACAAAACTTACAGTTGTGTAGATCCATAGTTTCATGCTTCTCTGTTCTCATTAGAATGATATGCCACCATTATCATATTGCAAAAATCCATTAGCAAACCCAGATATATTTATCAGAAAAATGTTCAATTCTGTAGACAATACAAGAAACTAGTGCCTGTAATGCATGAATCAAGTTCAAACACATTCTTCATGATTCTTCCTTCAATTGAATTTCCTCCATCTCATACCCTTTATCCTGCCTGTACTTACTGTTCTGTAGATTCAACCTACTTAATTCCTCCTCTGCCTACTGTAAATCTAGAATGGCAAGAACCAAGCAGCCATTTACATACTCAGGTAAAATTGTTATTTATACCAATGAGGGTTTTCCCTGAGCAAACAGAAAGGCCGAGTTCAAAACTTGGATGGAAGGAATCCACCTGAAGAACTAGAATAGCAGCAAAGCAGTGTAAATGAAACAGCCCCTGCCACTTCCAGTACCAATTCACAATCAGTTTAACTAGATATACAGTTTGAGGAGTTTCCTCACACAATATGGCACCTGCTAACCCAGGAGCAAGTGTTCATTTCCTCTCCCTTGTATCACCTTTTAGGCACTTGTGGTGCTATGTAGTCAGTGAAATTAAATGCCTGATTAGAGCTGAGATGAATCATCATGCTGTCAGGGAGAAGAGAGCAGAAGTTGTGGCTCGGGAGGAAAAGTATCAGATTATCAGCAATTCAAATTCTAGTTGGCTTACATTGGTCCTGAATCCAAGTGTTCCATCCACCTCACCTACTGAGATAATATGTTCAAAAGAAATGCAGCATATCATATTCTAACCACAAGTCCCTTGCTCTTTCACTCACCCTAGTCCTTTTCAACCCCAAACTGTATTTTTCAGTATGAGCTTTGTGACTTATTACAAGCTCTGTTTACAAGTGTTGCTATTCAGTAAATGAACAGCTGTTGATTTCCATTGAAATCTGTTGTTTGTCATTCTTGATATTCAGAAACTACAGGATACTGTCTCTTAGAAAAGTGCTCATTTTTATGTGCCTCAATTTGGGCTCTCATAATCACCTGTAATTTCAGAAAAATGTGACTAGAGTTTCTAAAGTCAATACAGTGAGTGCTGAATTTGTCATTAAAAGTAAACCTTCTCATTTTAAAAGCAATGAAATAAAATGACAGTGTAGATGTAGTAGATTCCATCTATTTTGAGGATCTTATTTCGTTAGATGCCATACACTTTTTATAAAAATGGCATTATACACTGTCAAGACAACCTGTTTAATGGCTAACAGAGTTATCTCTCCAAATAGTTAAAAACAGAAAATCATCATCAGATAGAGAAGCTCTCCAGGAATTGACAATAGGCTACTTCTGCTCAACACCTTCTGCAATCACATGGGAGCAAGTATAAATGTTGCTGATACAACTTCTAGATGACACACAATCCAGTTGAATAGTGATGTCACTGAACTCAGGAAGCAAAAAGAAAATTTGAAGGAAAGAGTAATTTAAAGAAAATCTTACTCTACAAGCTCCTTATTAAGTCATTGACTTCAGAAGAAAGAGTGCAAGATGTTTCTACAGAATGGAAGGACTTTATCTTGGAAGGCAGTGCTTCTAGAAGAGTTTGGTGATCAGAATGGTAAAACAACTTTACTCCAATTTCTGGTGTAATTCTGTAGACAAAGGGGATAATGAGATTTTGTTTCAAGAGGGAGATCAAAAATAGGACTGGGAGATCTTCCCTCTTTAAAGCACTCCTGAGACCAGTAACAAAAAGGAACAGATTTAGTGTTCATATATTCGAAAGAATATGGAGAAATGGAGACATGCAGAAAAGAGACACAGAAGTTATTCATAAGCTGAAGGAAATGTCTTGAGGTGAAAAGACTGGGAGAATTCTCAACCTTTATCTAATCACTTGTTACCATGCTCAATAGAAAAGGCTTATATGATAGAAGTGGTGAAGGATATCAGTCTGTATACTCTAGTAGCACCTCTATGCAGAAGAATAGCATCATTCTTGCTTATCAGAGAGACTCAATATCTTCTCTTGGAAAATCAAACTCTTTCATGTCACTAGAGGAACACACAAATATCCCCAAAGATGCAGTAATTCTTAGATCTTCTGAAATATTAAGCACTAGTGAAAAAAATCATAATACATATATACTTTTAAAAACCTACAGTCACTGCCGTGGATGCTTGGGTTTTATTTTAATGAAAAGGAGTGATAGTGAATGGAGAGTTTTGCTTCGTTTTCCTTGAGGGAGCTGTGCAATCCAATAATTTTTGGAAAATTAACTTTCTCCCTGCAAATCTTCTTCTATTAGTCCTGAGCTTAGATCTGAAATCTTCAGATCATCTACTTTGTGGCAAAAACTGGGAGAAAATTAGTAGAAATAGCTGTTGGATGGAGAGCAACACTACAATTCCATGCCTTGCATTTCTCATTAACTGTCAGTGTTCCTAAAAAAAAGTTCTTAAGAGAACTAACTTCAGTTTCTTGGGAGCTAGTATCCTGAAAGAGGGAGTCAGAGCTGTGAAGTCTGTAGCTCTAAGTGATATCTTCTGGGGAAGAGGCAACTTTTTCAGTGAACATTAACTGTTGGGCTTTTGGTTTGGGTTATTTTTTGGTTTTGTGTGTTTGGATTTTATTGTGTGGGGTTGTTCCAGTTTGTCTGTTTTGTTGTTTTGGTTTGGTTTGCTTTCTTCCCTGATTGATTTAATTGTTAGTCATTATATTCTTGAGGAAATTATTAGTTATTCTTGGCAAGAAGAATAAAGCATCAGCAGTATTGGTTAAAGAGGGCATCAGCTGAAATATTTTCTTTGGTTTGAACCCTAATGTAGTGGTAATGCTCCTGCAGAATTTGTCCTGGTGAAAACAGAAAATAGCACTAATGAGTAAAACCACCACTATGACCCTAACATGTTTCTCAGTTTGGGTGTTTCTGTATACCTACACACAGCTGGGCTTGGGTAGGTACTGCTGGACTGTATGGCAGACACTTTAGTATCCCAAAGGCATCAGCCAAGATGGATTCAGGTATTGCCTAATCTGTAAGGGAAGATGTGCCTGTAGTTGGAAGGGCTACATTTGAGAGAAGAACCTTTATTCCAACTAGCAGACCTTAAAGGACAAAGGTGAATGTGTCAGAGCTGTTCACTGGAGTGTCAAACTCCAGTTTGTCTCAGGATAGTTTGTTTATACAAACTTCTGGATGTGCATTTGATTAAAAAATAATCAAAATGTAATCAAAACTTGACAGATTCTGGAAGAGAAACATTGTATTTTTATCTCTATATAAGTGTATGTGTGTGCCTGTATAAATAAACACATGCATTTTTCTCTATATGACTTTACTGTTTCTGTTTTGGAAGAATCTAAAGCCCCATAATACTAATCTGTCTATGAATGCACTGTAAGTATCTTAACTCAGTTGACTTGCAGTGAATTAAGACTGGCTATTTAGTGTAGACTTATGGATCATCGAAGAAAGTATGTGATTATTTTTCATACTTTTATAAGAAGCAGAAATATTTACATTTGTAAAGTAAAATTCATAATTTCACCACACTTTCAATATTCCAGCTTTAGCCCCAGGAGTGGAACATAAACTGTGCCAGACGTGCATTCCCATGAGTTTTTATTGTTGTTTTAGACACAATCTATTTTTATTCAGTTCTATGGGA
Source organism: Oenanthe melanoleuca (assembly GCF_029582105.1). Classification (NCBI taxonomy): domain Eukaryota; kingdom Metazoa; phylum Chordata; class Aves; order Passeriformes; family Muscicapidae; genus Oenanthe; species Oenanthe melanoleuca. Next base: position 56,595,758 of record NC_079334.1, read on the forward strand.
AATGCACACACTTTGTGCATTTGCCAGAATGTAATTTCCCAATGCCCCTTATTATTTCAAAGTATGCTTTTGTTGGAGTCAAGTGCTTTTGCAACAGAGCTTTTTCATGTTTTGTCATGCAAGTACTCCTTGCTCATACTGAGCCCATTTGGCGAGGACAGTGGTTACATGTGTGGAGCTGGAAGAGCAGCCACATAAACCAGCAGAAGCCTCCCACACTGGCCTAACAGCTGGTTCTCCTTCCTATTTTGGGGGTCTTCCATTCTTCATGTTCACTCCACCTGAGGACAGCCTGCAGGGGGCTGGGGGCAGAATCCATTCTTTGTTCAGATTCTGCTGGTGTATCAGAGCCCAGTGGTTGTTGGGGGAATGGTGATGGTTGCTGAAATCCCTCTCCTTGGGCCCACCTGGCAGGACAATTTGGAAGCTGCCCAAATCCACAGCAGGTTAATCCTGAGGGAGCATCTAGGAGCTGGGGCTAGCCAGAATGCATCCAGCTTCAGACTGATTTACAGCACAACCATCGCCTAAGGAGCAACAGAGAGGTTCAAGCTGATGATGTGCAAGAAAACAGATTTGGCTGTGGAACCTGCCCCAAAAGGACAACTTACCTCCACAAGGACATGGTCCTTAGTCAATATGTCTACTAAAATTTACATGGTGCTTTCCAGGTCAGCATAATTTTCTATCCTAACATCATTTTCACTTGATAGAGTTTTTTCTCTCATTTACTCATTTTTGTGTTAAAATCACTTGACAATGTCCTTACATCCCTACAAACCATTAGATCATTGCTATAAGACAGAGTCCAGGACTCTCATGTTCAGACACAGTTGTAGGATGGTCCTTTATAAAGTGTCACAGACACTTCTGCATGTAAATAGGGCACCACTGAAGAAAACCTCTCCAAAACTCCCTTGCAGTGCTGCTTAAAAGACATTTTAATACATACCTCACCCCTGACTCATCTGCAACACAACACCACAGACCCTGCACCATAATATTTGCTTAAATTATACATTCTTATCTCACACCATTCTCCAATATAGACTTCAAACAAACAGGAAAAGGAAGAAATGTGGCCTTGAGGCCAGATATTGAGGTCAGTAGTCCTTCCTACTTCTGCTATATCTGCCTCAATTTATACCTGATAGCTCAAATGTGAGTTTTTCCTGGAGGTTTGGCCTGAGTGCTTGCAGAGAGGGCTGGTAACCCCTTGTAACACATAGAGCAAGGACCCAGGATCAGGGTGTTTTCCTTGCCCTGTGGATTTCTCCATCATCCTCCTGCCATCTAGATGATGGCACAGCTTTGTCCCACTGGGACTTGGACAAGAAGCAGACGGGTTTGGTAGCAGCTGGCACATGGATACCGAGATGCAGGAAGGGGAGAAGGTTCTCCACGCGTCTCAGCTCATGGCTACATCTTGAAGCTGTGGTCCATTGCTGTGACAAGGGGTCAGGGAGAAAGGCTGAAGATTTTATACATTAGCAAGTCTCCTCCAATGTTTCCATTGCCTAGGCATTTTAATTGGCAATGGCCACAGGCAAAAAGTAGCCTTCTCAAGGTCTGACAACCTCACAGCCTTCCAGAGCCTGTAACTCATGAAGGAGAGACAAATATTTTGAAATTGGGCGCCTTTGGGGAGCCAAATTTCCATGAAGTGGAAGAGCCTCTCAAACTGGCAGTGTCAAAAGAAGCCTCCCAGCCTGGATGCTTCCACAGACTTCATTGTGAAAAAAGCATTTTTCCCTGAAAGGCCATGGACTCCCACCAAGGACAGGGACACTGCTGCCCTTCAAATCAGCCTTCAAAATAACTGTTTTCCAAGATCATCTACCAAATCAATTGACAACAAGAATCTACGTGAATCTACATTAGGCATAAACTGCAGAATGCTTCCTTCCTCCCAAAGCAAAAACAAAAGGAAAAATAAGTCAGTACAATCAAAAGCTGCAAGGGCTGTAGGCTTCTTCCTGGTAACATGTCAGATACTTCTGAGTTTTGGTTTCTCAGAATAAGACAAGTCTTTTTTTCTCACAATTTGTGTAGACTGTAATGAGCAATTGGCTAAGGCATCCTAGGACCCCTGGGCTCAGGTGGGTCTCTGCAGACAGGACAGCTTACAAAGTCCATATGGATCTGCATACTTCTCAAAATCAACCTTCTCATTTTCCTGAGCTCCCTTCTCATGAGCATGTGTGTTTAAAATCCCCATTTCTCTGGTAGCCCCACTGTAAACATTCTAAATATTCCTAAAATGGGCCACTAGGGTAGAAACACTACCAGAACTTCAAAACAGCAAATCTGCCCTTTCCACAGAAAAGAAAGGGAAGTGTAGTTGTCCCTGAACTATCACTCTGAAGGGTAAGAGCCACTCATGAAGCATCCCTTTGGATATCTGTAGTATTCTTTGATATTATTTTTCTGAAGGTAATGATGAAGTAATGTAGCAGGAATGCAGACACAGAGACACAGAAGTGTGGGGATCTTAGAGTGAGAAAATTCCCCTCGACCAATAATTTTTTCTGACAAGACCAGTCATCTTTCAAAGTAAGTCCTCAGCTTTGTATCCTTCTCAAAATGTGTCTGGAAAGACTGCAATATGGATGCTTCATGGGCTCCCTGAACAGAAACAGAAGATGAAGATGCAGACAGCAGATAGCCTCTTTTACTTACATTACACAGCCAGATTGTCCTGTGGGAGCTGGCAGCAAGGTCCAGTTGATCTTATCCTTATTTTAAAATAGGATAATGATTATGGAGAGCACAGAGAGTTTCTCAGTGTGTGATCAGTGCCACACCACTTCCCTGGCCAGTTTCCAATGTGATACCACCAGGCTGAGATCTTTTACTTAATCCATAAAGTGCAAGCCTAGTTTTATGGTCATCTCCATGGATTCCACATGGATTAAGATACACAGAGAAGTCCAGCCATAACTGGAGCCGGGAAAGAACATGAGGTGGGGTTGCACTGGTCTCCTTGCCTGTCCTGGGAATGTCTAGATCAGGCACATCTGCAAATCTGGTGTGTGCTTACAGAAATGAGACAGGTCTTTGTGAATCTCCACCATTTCTTGTTCTTTCAACACAGATGCAGAGAGAAGGGAGCACCATAAGACACCAGAGGAAGGGCTGACTCCTTGCAGACCTTTTCTTTACCTGCACCTCTGTGTGTCACATATCTGGTGCCAGCAGCAGATGTTCCCTGCTTGACATTGGCCCAGCAGGACAGCAGGCCAGGAGGATAGGAACAGGGAGGGAGGTCAGAGGAGGGCTGCCCTGACACAGTGCTGGCTCTCCTGAGACAAAAAGACATCATATCCCAGTAGGGGCCATCCTGAAGAACTGCAACAAATCCTGTGCTGGGCTCTAATGTGCCCAGATGCAAAGCAAATTTGGGTTTCTTAGTAACTAATATATTTTGTGTTTAATAGCCAAAGGGCAATGAATTTTCTGCCATGGAGATTCTCTCAGTGAAAACTTGGAAGCCAACCTTCAGCCACTCCATGGCTCCCTTTGTGAGGGGAAGCTTTGGTACAGAGATGGACCCTCTCCTTTGTGCCATGGAAGCGGCACAACACCTCCAAATTACAGAGGGCAGTGTGGAGCAGTCTTGACTGTATTAGAGTAAAACTGATTTGCATTTATAGAAAACAGTAGGCTTTGATTATGCCTACATTTGACAAGCAGTGAAAACCTTCCATGTCCTGCCAGTGTTTCAGTGCATCATGTACAGATCCAGTACAGAGCTCACTGAGGGTGTTAGAGATCTGCTGACCACAGATGATACTGTAGATGAGGTCAGGTCCTGGATTCATATAATTTTCTCCTGTGAAGTGGTAAGTTAATGAGAGGTGAGAAAGAGGTAAGAACAATCTTTAAAATACAGAGAAAACCTAGAATTGTGGAGCAGCTGGAGCTGGCAGGGATCTCTGATGACTGTGTATTTCAGATCCGGCCTGTTGCCTGTCACCAGTTGCCTCTTGCCCCGTCCCTGTTCGCCACTGAACAGTCTGGCTCTGACTCCAGGATGAGCAGTCCCAGCTCTCTGAGCCTCTCCTTGTACACCAGATGTTACAAGCCCTTAACCAAAGCTAGTGGCCCTTGACTGGACTCAGAGTGGTGTGTGCATGACCAGCACAGCTGGGGAGCCTTTGTCCTGCCAAGGTCCTGCTGAATGGCAGCACAGCCATCTGCTGTGTCAGCCACTTCTCCCTGGCTTGCACCTGCTGCAAATCTGCTCCTCTGTCCCACCACCCAGGCCATCAGCACAGCTCCACCCTAACACAGGGTGACCCCTGGGGATGTCACTGGTGTCAGCAGCCAAGTTAAGGGAACAGGCAAGAATGTTGTGCCTAGAAGAGTTTAATTTCTGCTAATCAATATACAAAGATGTCAGAAAAGTTCTTCTAAAGGTTTATGTAAGGATGTACTTCATTGGAGACAGGCTAATAAGTATTAGAATTTATTTTGAAATGTTTATTGTTTTAAAATATCTACTACTCAGTAAAGCACGAAACATTATTTTATTTTTAATATGTGCAGCATTTTAAGACTTGGACTTTTAAAGCATGCAGATATTTTAAAATAACTCCATTGTGTAAACAGATCCTTGCTTAATAGTGCAATGTCTTGTAAACATTCTAAATAATTTAATTGATGGCTTTTATTTTCTTTCTGTGTCTCAACCATTGGCATTCCTCAGTTTAGATGTCAACATTTTTATGCCTGGAAGCTGGAGAATAAAAATAGTTACACTCTAAAAAACGGGCAGTGCTGAGGGTGAAAGGTCCTGATCTTGCAAGTTCTTGCTCACATGGAAACTCGATGGCACTACTTGGGTGAGGAGAAATTACTCACCCAGCAGAAATTACAAAATGAGGCTGTGCTCTGCTACTAAAATGGTAATAACTCTAACATGGAAAGGATTATTCACTCTCTGATGAAACAGAAGGAACCTGACTGTACAAATCTTTGAGTTTTAAAGAACCAACTTGGGCTGAAACCCACTGGAAATCTGTTTTGAAAACAGATGAGAACCTCCTGCTAAGCTGTTACACTGCAGTGATGTTTCAACAACTGGGATTTTTTTAGGGTTTTTGTATTGAACGTTGAGGAGCTACAGAGATTTCAGGCCTATTTGGAAGCCAGCTATGTATTCATGTCAATATTAATAATGCCTTGGGCTAGACAGAAAGCTTGAAAACTATTTGTTTACATAAATAAAAACCAGTGCATTTTTGGAGTTACTTCATTCTATGGCCTTAAAAAGAGTGTCCTTGGCACAGTAAGATGACCTTATCCCTAGAAAAATAGTGCTATATGTCAGAAATGTCTTTATTTCCTGACACAGCAGGACAGAAAAGCCACTTTTATTCTGAGGAATCCAGCTTGTTCATATAAAACCTAAGGACAATGACCACATCACGACATCACAATACTGATTGTCTGACCCTTGAGATAAGGGTGAGTGTCTCATGGCTGTTTCCCAAACAAAGAGCACTCAGTTAACAACCAGGGTACACAAACACATCAAGAAGGTTTTAAAGTGGAACATTGCTCAAGCTCAAGAGTAGTTAAAGAACATTTAATAGGCCACAGAACTCTATCTCTTCTTTCACTGCAACAAGTAAAGGGGAAAAAAATTCCCCAAATCTGTAGATGTTCTATTCTGTAGCTCGTTTCTACCTGGACCACAACCTTCTTTGATTCTGATCACCTCTATGCTGGTCTTCAACTGAAATTTGACAGAAATGGCAGCAGCCCACTTCCAGGATTCAGGGACAGTCCAGTTGGTGTGACCAGACCCTGCATGAGGTCTCTGCCACACCTGGACAGTTTCAAAGCCATTTGCAGCAAAAGGCATTTCCCACAGTGGAAGGTTCATGATTCTTGATTCTTCAAACATCTCAGCTAATGTAACTTAAGCTAGTAGCTCTCAGCCTGCAAACAGGAATCTAAGTTTTCAGTTGCTGGTCCCTTTGCCCTTTGCTCCTTTAAAGACATTTCTAATTTTCTCTCTGAGACATGATGATCCCATGATTAATTAACCAACTTCCAAACTTGCTTCTTCACTGCTGTTTGTGGCAGACACTCCTCAGCTGTAAGTTGGAAATTTAAAAACATCTCCAGTGCAAAGCTTTTGCTTAGCACATCTTGGTGGCTCTCCCATGGAGAAGGTAATGGGCAATACATTTGCCTTTCTGTTGTTTCAGTGCACTTTATTCTCCTTCTTATCCACATTTTCAACTGGAAAAAAATCATGATTCTTTGAACAGGTCTAGTATAGCTTCTTCCATGGGAAGCTCTGGAGAGAGTCTTCCACTCTGGGTATGGGTAGGTCTACTTTTAATTAATGCTGATTTCCTTCCTTACTTTTGTTTGTTGCATTTGGAAGAACAGAGCAATTACCTTCTCCAGATCTCAGTGTTTTCTCTGTTCTTGGTCCTTATCTTGTAAGCAGTTCTGTGCCTATGGACCTTTGTGCTTGGCCAGCTTTCACTGTTGGATGAAAGTCTAACATTTTATTGCTTGGAAGTATTTTTATAAATAATCCCTTTCCAGTGTAAGTCTGGAACTGATTAGTTTCTTTCTGGGGGAAAGATCAGAGGTCTCAAAGAAATGGAAATGTCATGTTTCTGTGTCAATTTAAAGACTGTTCTTGGACCTTGTTGGTATCTAAGCTACTAAAAACTGAAATGGTCTGGCTGACTTTATGAGAATATAATCCATCAGAAGAGATCCACAAATAAGTTGGTTTTTTTTTTCTTTTTTCTCTGGCTTAGTTATTTTCTGATCAAAGTATTACATTAAATATATCTCCCAGCATTGTTGATTTGCAGGCCTGTTCTTCAAAGGATAAGCCAATTTCCTCTCAAATGCAGTTGATTTCTCTCTGACTCTTTCTGACAGTTGTGACAATCTGTTTGTCACAGAGCTATTTGTACATACCAACTTATATATTAAAAGTAGCCAAAGGTGGAGCAATCTCATAGGTGGGTTTGGAATCTTAAAACATTGTGAGAAGATTCATCAGATTACTCTCTGCTTTTGTGGGGTTTTTTAATGATGGCATTGCTTTTTAACTTTGCACTTCAGTGAGTTGTCTTACAACAGCGACTCCTACCTGGGAAAAATACTGCCCTGGAATGTCCCAGTTCTCCATGCTACAGTGCCCAGTATGACTCTGGCAGTGTGGGAACACATCAGGCCAAGGCCAGTAGTGGGCTGTTTGCCATTCTTGGGTGAATTGTTTCTGGCTCAGTACCATATGCCTGAGGGTGGCATGTGTCTTCTCAGGAAGGACAAACTACTCTCCTTCATGTTTGGCAAGCTCCTGCTGGCATGCCAAAGAGGCCTATATTTAGTACTGGTACTGTTTAGCCAACAAGCTGGGAAAATAGTCATGATGATGTGAGTAGAGATGTACCAAGGCTGTTTTCCAAGAGCTGAAGAAGACATGGTTGAAGTGAGTTTTGAATTTCCAGCTTTGAATCTTGCTGCTCCTATTTTCTCTGGGTACAGTACATCCTGCTTCCAAGCCCAGTTGGTGGTGTTGCAGCTTGAACTGAGCTCATTTACTCCGACTTGGCATTGGTGGAATTCCTACAAAGCTGGCTTTTCTGACATACAGCTTGGTACCCAAAATCCTGTTCTCCTTGTTCTGTTGAATCCTGGCTGTAGCTGTCACTGTTCCTGCTCCCCTGGTGGCCCTTGCTGTCCTGGCTGCCTAAAGGACACGTGGTCCAGGGGTGCTGAGAGCAGAGATCCAGAGGGCAGCAGCTGCTCCCAACAGAACCCTCTTTGCCTCTCATCTGCACTGGGCACAATTCAAAAACTCATGGGAACAAAGGCAATATGAGCCCTGATGCTCATTGCCAGAATTTCACCTCTTCTGTTCCTTTCCCTTGGGAAACAGCAATATCAGGAACCTCCCAAAGAACTGGAACAACACCACGGGTTACCTTATTTCTTATTATTCTCATTTCCACCTCAAATTTGCCACAGGGACATTCACTGTTCAGCAAGAGCATCTGAAGATCCTTTTCCTGGAAGGCCATGCCTATGAGAAGGTTTCAGTTGTCTACTGCTTCTATTAAGTTGAAGTTACATTTTCAACTGGTAATTTACTCTATACTTAGGCTTTGCATACATATCAGTGCTAGAAAGAGAGTAAAAGAAATTACCTCTTTAGGAAAAAAAGGCAAATATCCCAATGTAAACATGATTTCATTGCTTTTATTTAGGCTGTGTAGAGGAATGGAAATTTATAGGGGATAAGCTAAACTAAATAGGCTTTTTATTAACAAAATGTTTCAAATACATGCTCTGCTCACAACTCAGCTCAAAACACATGAAAAAAAGATTAAGGAGGACCCTAATTCTCTAATTTCATATCTCTTCCTTTAAAAATTCACATGACTATTTACTTGTGTCTTGACACACATTCTCATAAGCAAAGGAATTTTGGAGTTAGTCTTAAAAATATTCTCAAAATGTACCTTAATCCTTTGCTTGGGCATTTAAATCTTCTTTTCCATCTAAAGCAAGTGCTACTTTTGGCTGTTGTAGCTATAGTCAAAACATGGAAAATCATCTGTGCTTGGGTTGACTGTGTAGGAATTTTCTCTTCTATAGGCTAAGCAGGAGGTAATACTAATACTGTACACGTTTTCTCTTCATTTGCAGTTTATTGCACAATGAAGAGTACAGTGTTATCCTCTTTCCCTGTGTATCCCTTCTGTGTGCATAAACATTAGGTTGTTCTCCTGATTTAATTACTATGAGGACACATAATCTCCTTAGCAGTCTTATCACAATACTGACCATTCTTGTGGAAGTTTTAAGTGATTTGACACCTCTTATCACAGTACCATTTCTAGCTTATCTTCCAGTGAACAAATGTTGATTAATAATTCTTGGCATTACAAACAAATCACAGCTTTCGCTTATTTTCAGTAGTTCGATAAACTAGGGGAAGGTCTTGACAACCCTAATTTGTTGTATTTAGAAGATGATTGACTATTTTTATATATTTCTCAGCTTTCCATTCATTGGGCCAAGAAAAATCTGGAGAGCAGACTGTGCATGACTGGGACATCCACCCTGTACAGACCTGTTAAATCCCTCAGATGCTTGTTGTTGGCTATCACTCTAATAAATTCAGTGCAGGTCCCTTAAGTAGCAAACACTGCCATGTGGTAACTCACAGCTATGAACTTCTTCAGTCATAAACTCCCTCTAGTCTATTTACCTACCAGGGAGGTATTTGTTTGCATCTTCCAATGGAGCCCTTTCTCCATGAATAAAGTAACATTGAGACAAGTGCAAGACACAAACTATTTGTTGGAGGGCAATACACACTCCTCCTCTTAGGTTGGTATGAGGCTTTGTAAACCATAGATTTTAGGAAAAACTACATGGTAAATTAACAAGAAACATATAACTCCTGGTAATTTGTAGAGTCTAACTGGCATACACAGACATGAAAATGCACTGAAGATTGATATTTCTTCACTGTACACCTCTCCCCTCCCAGCCTGCAAGCTTTGTGGGGCTCTGTCACAGCCTGATTTGCTGTATATCAGCTCTCAGGCTGTTTGATTGAGTTTGAGAAATTCCCGTAGTAATCAGCTGTCACAGGTGATGGTTTCCTCTGAGTTTAGAAAGAGCAGCACAGCTCCTGCTGTGCTCTGCTGGGTGTGCAGGGCACTGCTGCCAAGCTCCTTGGGTTCTGGTTCTGTGGTTTTGAACAAAGGAAGCAGACTCTGGCTATTTCTGACCACTCTTGCTGGGGAGGTGCACAGCCCACTCTCCCTATGTGCACCTTCTGAGAGGTCTCCCAAGTATCTCTGCACAATTGAGGGTGTTGGCTGTAATGACCAGGTGCTGTTTCTGCCTTCCACAGCTCTTTGGTAGCCAAGAATACTTTGTTGCTCCACAAATTAACCAGAATTACAAAATCCTCTTTAGGGACTGATTGTTCTAACAGATTCAATATCTCATTGATCTCATTTTATCTTCTAGTAGGCACTGAGCAGTTTGGGGGAATTAACAGTTTCTCCAAATATTGTGGGTTTTTTCAGCTCTTTATCATGGTATTTTTTTCCTATGGGATTCTGTGGTCTCATGCCATACTTTTATGTCTTTTAAATCACTCCCTTTGTGGATTTGTGACATTTCTGACATCTACAAATATTTCTTTTCCCTATTTGAATGGGAATGTTGCTACATGGGTGTTTGTTCCCTCATTTACACTCATGGAGCTTCCCCCTCTAAGACTGCCAGCAAGCTGTCCACTTCTAATGGTGTTTAAATTGTGTTTCAAGGGTTGTGGTGTCCTTTTTCAGAGGACCTGTGAACTATGTGACATCTGCTGTATTCAACAAATTCTGGCAAGCTGTTACAAGCTATACTGTGGTTTCCAAGCCTTTTTAACAAAATGGTACATTTAGATTTTGAGGTCCAAGGAACAGCAACAAGAGAAGAGAAATGAGGAATTAGGGTGAAGATCCTGAGCAGCAGCTGGAGCAGCAGCAGCAAAGTCATTCATACTATGGCTTTACCGACCAATTAAAAAAAAAGAGTAAACTTAATGTTTAATAAACTATTTATTCTCACAGAATAGTCCTGATAACACCATTACTTACGTGACATGAATCTTATGAAAGGGCCTTTCAATAACACACTCTGTCTGCTGAGGTTTAAACCCTGCAGAGCACACAGTTCATCCTGGCACTAAAACCCTGACTCTACACACATTTTTCTATGAGCTGCTGCCACTGCTGAGTCCCTGTTCTCCTGGGAGCTGCATGCAGTGGCCACCTCTTCCCCACAAAGCCGATATCAATCTCCACAGGATTTCCAAGTCTCTGATCTTGTTAGAGGACACTCTTTACCCAGATTTTGGTGTGCTGTTGCAATGACAGAATCCCAAAGACTGTGCTCTGAAATATTAATGTGTAGCTAGCATCTCCCTATAATTGCCTGCCTTTGCATGAACCTTGAATTGAAAGGTCCTTGCCTGGAGTATTTTGGTTTCAGACTACTTAAAAGTTACTGAGATCTCTGGGTATTCTTCTCTCCAGGAAGGTGTCAGGGTCCACACCACATGCGGAGTCCTGATAGGTTCTTTTAGGGATCTCAAACCGCAAAAGACACAACAGGGGACAAAACCAGTTTACTTTTGCAAAAGATGCACTTTTATTTAGTGCTAACAAAATGCGATAGAGGGACAGAGAGAGAGAGAGAAAGAGAGACAGAGAGAGAGAAAAGGGGTTATAGCTACCAGACGGGCAGACGATCCTTGTGGAACCAGCCAATAGATGTCTGTTGCCGTCCGGGGAGATCTCGGGGGTCTTTAGTTTGAGGGTGTCTATTACACTCTTTTCAAGGTGTCGGGCGACCGGCCAAACAGGTGAGAACTTTCATGGACGCTTTGGGTTCCGTGGGGGGAACAAACCCACAACAAGCCCAAGCGAGTCCTTGTCGATGAAACAAACACAGGGCACTCCATCTCTGACCAGTTCATTGTTCTCGCACCTGTGGGAGCCTTGACGACTAAACACAGTTCAGTGCACCGTGACTATCCATAAACCAGTCTCCTGAGAAACCAGTCCTGGTCCGATGGGCACCACCTGCGGACAATCGCTTGGCGTTCCTCCCATCCCTGGCCAGCGCCTTTAAACTGCAGTTTGAGGGGTCTTCTTAGGCCTCAGGCGAGGGTCGTTGGGCAGAGCAAACGAGAGGCTTTTAGATGGACTCTTACAGAAGGCAGAACTAGTTTTACAAGATTTGGAAAATACATCATATTCTGTTGAAAGGAAACAGGTTCATAAAACAGAGATGCTGTCATGAACGTCATCAAAATAAAGAATAACTTTGGCTGGAGAGAAAGTATTTCCTGAGGAGACCTGTTTATTTCACCAAGATTTTTCATGCACCTATTTGACAGCTGAGCAGAGGATCTGCCATCCTGCATAGAGACAGAGTCTGTCCAGGCCAGTATCCTGTCCCTGACAGGGACCAGCTCCTAATACTTCAGAGAAAAATGCATTTCCATCATGACAGGAAATAACTTCCTCGTGTGATGAGTTTACTGACAGTCCCAGACACTTGCTGGTTGATTTGGGGAAGAAGCACTAGACTATTTTTTTTTTCTTTTCCTTCTTCTTCTTTTCTTTTTTTTAATCCCAGGTTGCTTAACAGTAAACACTTTGAGCAAAATTTGGTTCTGGCTTTATCTTGAATTGCTAATGAACTCTTTATCGCAAACTGCATTGTGGCAGCGTATTTCTTAGGTTATTAAACAGTCATGGCCCTCTTAGCCTTTTGTAGGAAAATTAGTTTTGATAAAGATATATTCAAAGGCAAAGGAGCATCTGGTACAAACTCTGAGCTGCAGTCTTAATACTGCTTTGTACTATGGGTCATTAACATTTCTATTTTCTTTCAGGGATCTTTTCTGGGTATTCCTCATTACATTAGATTTGACTTTTCTTGTGTATCTACTCATTGTTTATCTTACAATGTATTATTGTGTTACAGTGTATTATTTACCCTATTTTTTCTTCATGCACTTAATAAATGGACCAGTGGTAAACTGACCATAGGCACTAGACCAAAGACAGCTTTGAGAGCGTGACCAGCACAGGCACACAGTGACTCCTAATGCTGAACACTGAGTGACTGCATCCAGGTGTGGGATGTGCTCACACTTACAAGATACAGCACTTCTGCCATGCACAGGAATCTTTTGTTAGCTAAAATTAACTGGCACGTGTTCCTGGAAGTGCTGCTGCTGTTTCCAAAGTGACAGCTTCTTCTTTTGCACTGCCAGGAGAATACTTGAGAAAAGGCCCACACTGCCTACCTACCTTCCCCAACCTGTGGAGGGCTCTTGCCATGTCAAGTGCTGCTGGGCACCCTCTGAAACAACAAATCCCCATGCCAGGGGTTGGAAGGAATTTATCCTGACCAGTGTCCACTTGTTTATTATCAACAGAAAGGTCATCAACCTCTCTTTTGTTGGGTATGAGACCCAGTGATGCCCAAAAAACCAGGAGAAGCCATGGCCTTGTGCCTGTCTCCTTGTATCAGCAGACTAGAACATGTCACCAGTGCCCCTTTTCTCTAAAGACATAGTGATGTGCACACCTCATATGGGTGTAACCATGGTGTTTGTATCTTCGGCCAGTCCTTGTAATTAACTGTGTAACTGCAGACAAACAGTTCGTCTTTCTCTTTTCTCCAGCATGAATCTTACTTTCTGTCAGTGTGTCACAACATTTCAAATCTATTAGTACCTTTTTGGGCCAATTCTAGCTTCCAAATGCCAAGTGGGGTGAGTACAGCAGGAATCTCTCTCTGTTGACCTCTGTCTACAAGAATTCATTATTTCTGCTCTGTTGTCTTTAACATATATTATGTAAGTTGCAATAAGAAGAATCATGAAAGCATATGAGTGTTTTTCAGAAACTTCAGTGTTGCTGGGATGCTCAAAGAGCCCATCGGACCCTGTAGATGGTACCCCAGATTTTAATTTTAGTACTTTTTTATTTTCAAGACTACTTTACACAAACTACATTTTAAAGCCATTAGTGCAGAGTCTGAAATCTATATAAACCTTGGTAGTGAGGAAAAAGGTTTATAATAAAAAGACAAGAATCATAATTTCCACTGATATTTTTCTAAAGTCATTGGTCACATTTTAGAAAAAAAATCTGCTAAACATGTTAAGTCTCAATACTCTGCTAATGATAGATTAAGCACTTCTAACAAGTGCAATCAGTGCATTCAATGAAGATCTAAATATAATCATATTGTACACCTGAGCTGTATTTGAACTTCTCTTCCTGTCCTGCAATATAATTAGGACGGAACCTTGGGGACGCACTCACTAACCAACATCCCACTGACCTCACTGAGGACAAAGCAGATGTCAAGTCACAGCTGAGTCTGAGGCACTGACTAAGAATAGATTCAAATTTCCATTGTTAGGTGCAGTCTTAATGCGAATACCAAGAAAATACGTCAGATCTCAAAGACAAAGTAGCCCTTAAAATAATTTTCAAAATGTAATCTTAAGGCTAATAGGAAACTATGATAATTGATACCTACACAGAAAATGTAGTAATTTTCTTTTTCTGCATGCTGTTTTAGAGCTCCTGAAAAAGGTTAGTGGTTAGTGACTAATTTACATTTCCTGGTTTATAAGCCTTAAAAACCAGTTATTCAGTTATTCTGAAAGGTCAGTGAGTTTATGCACTGGGAGACTCAGGAAATTGTGGTTCAGCCTCCTGCTCCAGCAGTGGTATCTGTGCTAAAGCTCCAGCTCTCCAGGCCTTGGGAATGCCAAGAACTGCAGAAGGGGACAGCTGTGCTCTGTCTGGAATGTGCAGATGTGTTCTTGTGCCACCTCCTTACCTGAAGAGCAGCTCCTCTCCCCAGTGAGGCTGCACTGCCTCAAACCACATCTCTCATTGCTCCTCCTTGTGCCAGGGCTTGCCACAAAACAAGGTCAGTGGTGGGTGGAGGTTTCCAGAGGAACACAAAATCCAGCTGATACTCAGCCCCATAATTGTGCAGCCATTTATAAGGAGATGTTGGTGTCCACAGCTTGCTCTGTAGGTAAAGTGGAGATTTGGCAGCTGCTTTTGATCTCCCACAAGTCAGGCTGGCCCAGGAGACACAAGGCAGCCTAGCAGAGCTCAGGCAGCCCAATCATAGGCTGCAAGGGCAAGGAAAGCCATGGAAAGTCTGGGAATTTGCTCAGCATTGAGGCGTTTCAGGTGTCTGCAACACAATTCAACATGGCACATTATAAACTGCTGATAAAAATCATCAGTCTAAGTGTAGTGCAGGACTAAACTACTTCCCTCTCTGTGCAGATCCCATGTAGACCTTTTCCTGCAAATGGAGGCTGCTTCAAGAGTGCCATTTCCCCTGAAATTGTGATCAGCTTTATTTCCCCATGCTAGCACTAGATCTATTTATTTTTTAAAACTAGGAACTTACTAAAATCTTTCAGATTCTTCTTCATAGAACAGACCAGGAATGAATAAAGTGCTCTTCGAAAGCAGCAATATTCTATTCACATTTTACAATTACAATAATTGCAATTCCAATACTTTAGACTATTAAAATGTAAGATATCTGACATCATACAGAGTTACTAATATGGAACTAAAACAATTCCTCTGAGTGGGACTTTGAATATAATTTCTTACTGAGATCGGGTAGTCTTTAAGAAATTGGAAAAAGAATATTTACATGTATTTTGGGCTAAGCTGCTTGCTCATGAATAATAATCAAATGAATAGAACATATCAATTTATTTCAGATCTATAAAATACAAATCTAAAAATATCATTTTACAGACAATATTCACCATTTAGTTTATATTTTAGTAGGATCTAAAGCCTATCTTGCACAGAATAATAATGTAACAGAATAACAAAATAGTCTACATTTTAACCTTAGAGATTTCCTTAACTGGAGTCTACCATTTACATCAAAAATACTTGTGCACGTAACCAATTAAACATCTACATTTCAAGAATAGATTGGCTACATCTCATAACTGAGACACCAATTACAGTACATTTATTAAAAATCCTTCAAAAATGCACTCAGTAGTAACAGTAGTTAAAATCATAACAGTTCTGTGAAATGATCAAAGCAAATGATAACAGAATTTTAAAATTCAGTTAATCATTTATATGTAATGTAAAACCCATGTAACACTACAATGAAGGAAGAAATTACATGGGCACAAGTGCAAAAAAGCAATATTGTAAGCCATCTTCTTTCTTTGGTAAAAATCAATTAGCAAGAAGTATACAATAATAATTCAAGTCAAAGATGAATTCAGGCTATATGGTTTTTTCCTTTCCTACCATAGGCAGACTTGATTTGCAGGCAATCTACAGCAGAGAGTCAAAATTCTACTTAACATTGTCCATTTTTTCCTCTTTTAAGTTTAAATATTGAAATTAAAGATAAAGTGGGGTTTTTTTCTTCCATAAATAGCTTTTCAGTAGTATTGCTTCTTCAGGAATTTAAAAATAAATAGCAAAATATACAGAACTTCAAAGATTACATTTAATTCCTTCTAGGTATATCCTGAAAATATATCACCAAGGAATAAATAACTTTGGGTTTCTCAGGTATTTGGTAAAATGTCAATTATCTCTTACATAAGGAGTTTTCTCTGAGGGATAAGGAAGTACCACTGCTTTTTCTACAAAGCTTTTCCTATACAGGTGGAATTTTAATAACTTTACACTAAGAATATAATCTGTAATATAACATGGACTCTCCCCACTGAAAAGTACAGTAAAAAATCTTTCAAAATTAAACCTTGAGAATGTCATGTTCAAATCTAAGGAACTTCCAGAACTATGAAGTTCTCCTGGCAGTCAAGATTGGTTTTCTGTGTCAGGAGGTTATAGTAACAGTAAAGCAATTTCCTCCAATGGCAGGACCAAAGCTCTTTTCTACTGACAACATATTAAAAATCCAGAAAGAACAAACATTGAGGAAGGGTCAAAAGAGTAGGATGTGGACAAAAAACACTTGTGTGTAAACCATCCTGAGAAAGATTAAGATTGTCTACAGAGATTTCACTATAACCACAGATTTTATAGAAATTCTTCTGGTTTTGAAGGACTTGACCCTCACAAACAATTAAGGTAAGGTCATAGGAGGTTTGTAGGTTATCATCTTACTCAACCTCCTCCTTATATTTATCTGAAATTATTGCTAAAGAAAGAAAAAATAATCCAAGCCACATCAGCAAAGCAACTACTTAAATGAATCCAGCAACTTGAAGTGTCATTAGAAATTAAAAAAAAAAATCTTATCTGCAGGTAGATCTTCTGGAGGGGCAGAGAAATGTCCTGCCTTTTTACAAGATCCATTTAAGCTGCCAGAAGAGTAAAGGCAATTTTGACTGCTCATTGATTCAGAATTCATAAATAACATGTAGGTTCACTAACCTCATATTCACACCCATAGTTAATTTACATAAAAAATTAAGCAGAATGTTTTTCTACTCCTTGTTTGATTCCAAGCACAAGATGCAAAAACCAGTTAAACTGCACCGTCCAGCCCTTATCTCTGCAAACCTCTATCTGATCAAGAAAATGCTTTTTGGCATCTTCTTCGCTTTTCCCTACTGTCAGTGCATCCCTGATATATTCAATATCTTCTTTGCTGGTTAATTGGGGCATTCCAGTCATTAGCATCATGGAGAACAGGATGATCAGCAGGTTTGTGTGGTGTCGGAGAGCTAAATAAGCCTTCACACATACGTCCTGTGAGAGAGAAGAGGTTTTTGTTAACTGAGGAGATGAACTGAGAGGGATGGTGTAGGAACTTCACAGGACTCTCATTAACCAATGCCATTCAATCACACCACTATGTCAGAGACAGGAGAGCCAACAGAGCCGTTCAACTGAGTTGAAACGTGACACAAATTTCTGCACCTGCTGCTCAGTGTAACTTCATTCACCACAGCTTGGGGCAACAAGAACTGTTTGGGTGTACAACTAGCAGCTCTTAATACTGCATTAATTACTAAAGCATAAAGTCTTAGCCTCACCAAAATTTCAAAAGAATTTGGCTACCATATAAGCGCCTTGTGTGGCTGTTAAAAGAGACAGCAATAATTCACTGTCTTCCTTTCCCATTTAAAGACTGTGGCTGGCAAGTGATACTGAACAAAGCAGCACCTCCAGGGGATTGTTCTGCATTTTCTATAGATGTCTATTAACTTCACAATGGTGACGGATTATTTAACAGGGAAGATTTTCAGGCTTGGTGTTCTAAGGAATTTTGCTAGCTGACAGCTCTAGTCTTCAGGCACTCTGCCTGCTGGAGAATTTCTATCACTATGTAGTGTCATTCTGGATTCCATAGGCGTTTTTTATAGCCTTTTCATTTCCATGTATAAATAATCTGTGCTTTACAGCAGAACTTTTAGAAAAATGGCATTTCTGCAGCTTGGAAAAATATGCACGCTTTAAAAATAATATTTCCTCCTAACCGACTAACATATAAACTGAAATTATTCATTATAATTCAGTTTATTCAATTATATTTCAGTTATATTAAATTTATAACTCATTTACTAACAGAAATAAGAACAATGCAATGAAGACATCAATCAACTAGCAATTAGGTCTGCAATGCAGCAATGTAAAAATATGAAAAATATTTCCAAGAAGGTTGTTATTATTCAAACCACAGCTGAAGCAATGCTAATTTTTACCCAATTAAATATTCAATTTAACCTTTCAACAACTGTATATTAAGTTTTTGAATAATACTTGGGAAATCCAAATATTTTAATGTCAACTTCCAACAAATCCCATCAGCCCTCTAAAACACAGGACATTTTTTACAAGATACATGTTTTTTTTCTTCCTCTGAAATAGGAAGAAGTGCATAAATAATCTTAACATCTATCACTGTTTATATCAGCAACACCAGGACACCCAACTAGACAGGTTAGAAAAATACTAAGGAAGAAAGATGATGTATTGAAGTTGTGTCTGTACAATTTCTTTTTTTAGTATTGCCTGGGAAGTTAAACCTTTTACTCTGTTCCCAAATAAATTCTGCCCTGAAATAAGGTCATACTTATGAACTCCAGTGTTAGTTTAGTTCTAGCACAGCAAAGGATTAAATGCAATGGTCAAAGCATGATTTACAATAGGAAACACTATCACCTTATCACAGAGAATAGTTTCTCTCCATTATAGCAGGATTAAAAAAAAAAAAATTACTTTTGTATTATCAATTTCAAGCAGAGAAATCTTGTCACAAAAGTTAGTCTGTGTTTTGTTACCCTTGAAAGAGATGAAAGGTCTTTATAGCTATATCAAAGAAGGTTTTACATTTCTGTATGGATGATGTATCTCACTGCTTTGGGTGTCTGAGACAGAAAAACAATTATTCAGTCAAGAAAAACCTGGTCTCACTGCACCTCAAAGGCAGTCCTTCCAGGAACACAAAAGATTTTAAAAATCTGCATCTGCCTGTTCCAGTTATTTATTCAGGCAGGAACTGAATGTGGCTTTGCATTAGTATCTTTCAAGAAAAGGAATTTTTGAACTTTTGAAAGAGGCAGTGAGAACCAAAAATAACCCAGATGATAGGTATGTGTCAAGGTATGTACATGTTCACTGTGGGATTAAGAAGAAAGCCCCTAACTCATCAAAAGCCATAGGCAAAATGAGAGAAGTGAGGAAAAACCAAAATTCTATTGCCTAATAGGGAAAAAAAAAAATCATTTTGAAAGCCTGAAACTGTCCTAATTATTATTATCCTAAAATGCAGGCATTTTTACAATATAAAGTGTCCAAATTCTGTTACATAGGCCATCCCTTCCCTTCACAATATACTGTAAGTAAATACTTCCCAATGATGAATTGTGTATCCTCCACTTTCTGTCACCTTTGACAATCAAATACATGAGATTTTGTAAAGAAATGGTATGGAAAAATTTGATTAGCACTGAAAATACAGATCTCTGTATGATCAAGTCAGCAAAGTAATGAAAAAATAATTAAGTAAATTAAATCTAATGAATAAAAATGAGTTAATTTAATGCACAAACTATCAAAAGACAAATTGACAATTTTAGGCAAATCAGTAATAAGTACGTGGACAAAGTTCAAGGACCCTCAAAATCTAAGATGAGGCTTACTCAAAGGTTTCTGCAAGAAAGTGAGAAAGTTGTATGTACATAGAAGTAAGAATATTGATGGATTTCAGCCCAAGGCTGGAAAGGAAATGACACAGCAAGAGAAATCTGAGCAGTAGTAGGGCAGCTGAAAAATTCATAGATGGAACAAAAAAATACTTGTCTTCTCAGGTTAAGTTATGCTTAAATGCATGTTTGTGATGAGGAAAAAGCCCATCAAATATTGCTTCCTTCTAAGCATTTCTGTAACGTCATTAATAACCTCTGGCCTCTAATTTTCATTAAACCATTATAAAAAATGCAAACAAAGAGGAAAACAAAATTAGATTAAGAACTAACAGAAAGGAACTTCATTGCTAGTTCAGAAAAGTTCAAGCCACTGACAGCCTCAGAAGTCCACTAATAATGAACTATACTCTTCTGCAGTGAACTTTGGTCAAAGTTATTTGCCATTTTAACCTTCTCCAGCATCTGCAATGTGAGTTCTGGCTAACACATCTGCATGGACTACGTCCAGTGGATAACAAAGAAATAAAATTTTATAAGAGTAGGTTTTTAGTTATTAAAAACACCAAATACTGTAAAAAACAAAGGAGTCTTCTGAAGTACAAACTGTTTTAATGTAGTCAAGTATAAAATGATGAGAGATGCTCTTAAAAATTAATGAAGGATAAATGCTCAGACTTTTCCATTAATACATGAATGAGTCAGCAGGCAGATTGAATGAATCCCTCAGTATTAGGAAACACAATGAAACAAGTCAATTGAAAAATTAAACTATAATTTTGGTTTTTTTAAAACTCTGGCCATGTAATTAAAACATACATTTTTCACACAAAATATGTGATGCAAGTCTTGCTCTGTGTTACTCTTTTATTTGTATAGCAGTATTTAAACTTTCTTTTAACTGGCCTTTGAGACAGAAAAGACTTTTAATATACTACTGCAATAGTGGTACATAAACAGTATATATTGCAGCAGAACTATACATGAACTTACATTTTTTGGTCAGTTTATTGTTGTCTGATCCTAAATCATGTCACTTAAAATGCCCAGGTCTCTTATGACCATCGCAGCTTACAACAGTAAAAGCACATCAATCACCTTTTGTCTGGCTAAGGACACTAGTGGAAATGACATTGGTGCTATCACAGCATTCCTAAACCATCTTCATTAGTGGGATGGTAGCAGTACTTAGAAATTAGTACCAGAGTAACTAAAAGCTTATTTAGTCAAACTCAGGACTCCATTATGGAGGCATGATGTATTGAAGAGAAGCTATGACCAAACTTACTTCTAATTGATTTTTGTATTTGGGCTGCTGAAGTAAAGGTCAGATACTCTCTAAAGAGCTGGATGATCCATATATATGGAAACAACTTTACCTCATTGCAGACGTCTTTCAATTCTCCATTAGCACACTTTCAGACTTTTAACTATTTCCTGCTTCCAGAACAGAGGTCTTTTTTGAAATTACATACCCCAGACTGGTGTTTCAGTCCCATATGACCTACAGCTGCAGCAACAGCATCACTGCTGTACCCAGCACAGATCACAGGCTTCCTTGAGAGCATGGATTCAGCATTCCCTTCCCAGGGCAAACACCACCCCAACATCTTTTGATCTACAAGTTCCCTTCAAAGCATCTCCACTGTGATAAACACAGTCCTTGCAAATAAGAAGATTCAAAGATTGGACATGTTTTTTAATTTTTTTTCAGAAGTTTGGGCACTTTAACCAAAGATGGTTGGTTCTTCTTTGTGTGGGTCCTCTCCACACATGCCCTCTGCCTTTGGGTTGTCTCTGGTGGACAGTGTGGTTTGTCCTAACATTAGAATACCATAAGGAGGGAATTGCAAGAGGATCCAAGTGGATCCCCATCCCTGGCAGGGAGGCCTGCAGGATGTGTCCAGCCTGAAGATGGAGAACACTAATTTTTGGATGAGTGAGTAAAAGCACTGAGATGTGGTCGCAAAAGGAGACAAAATGCTGAAGTAACTGCACTGGGGACCCACCTGGTGTTATTATCTTAGGATAATTCCCATTGCTCATCACAGACCATCACAAGGGAGATGGGTGTGGGTGTATGTGTTGGACACAGATTTGCTATACAACAGTGCATATGTTCAAAGGGACTTAGTCACCATCCACCAGGAAGAACCTCAATTAGGCGCTCAGGTTAGAAAACCAGACTCCATACTGGGACTGGTTCACCCACAAGGAATCCAGAACATGAAAGTTAGGCTTTGGTTTTGACTCACTCAACAGAAGAATTTTTCATTTGATATTATAAGGAATCTGCTTTCTAAATCAGACATTTTACTCAAAGTCTCTAAAAATGACCACAGGAATAATAACACCTCAGACATATATGTACTTCTGACCAACCACAATCATTTCATTAAACATAGGAACTGCATACTGAACTCCTTCTTTGACCAGGTCCTACACTAGCTCAAATAATCACAACTGGTTTGAAAGAGCTCAATTTCAAATAGAAGTAACAGAACAGATTTTTAACACCATTAGTTTCTTTCAGAGTTAAATCTATCCATCCACTTCACAAACCAGCATCTAAGAGAGCTTTGGTTCACTACAGACTTTTACTCAGATGTAGCAGTCCAAGCCCCAGAACTCGAGGGGAGAATCAGGAGGGAATAACACTGGCAAAGCCAGCTGACAAATGCCTCATACCTGCTCATACTCCACAGAGGCTCTGAGTTTCTTCTAATGGCACAAACATGGAAGGCCTCTGCAAAGTACTTTCAAACAAGACAAGAAACAAAGAAAGAACTGCTTATCTGGTCTACTGCTAACAAGCTTTTCAATGTGCCTTTGTGAATGTTTGAATTTTAGTTCCCATAATTGTTCAGATAATTTTTTCTCTTAGTTGGGCCTAAAATATCCTGGAATTGTATTATGATTCAGTACATTTTATTAAGATAATACCCAGGAGCCCAGATCTTTGAAAACCAAGACACTTAATGTTCATTTCAGAGGTTAAAAAAACATTGCTTAATTGATTTGCAGCTAGATATCCATAGTTAGATACCTGAAATTTATGGAAATGGAGACTTGTCTTCTTTCCGGAAGTTCCCATGACATACAGAAAATCTGGAGTCAGCACAAAAGGAACTCTCTCCTTATTAATTCCAAGAAAGCTTTTATAATTCCCAAGAATATGGCCAAAGTCAATATGGAAAAGGTTACCTTCATAAAGAGAAGAAGTCACATTTAGACAAGTACAATAATCTGCTAAGAACACTTACATGTTTTCACAGTACTTCCAACCCCTTTTTTTTTGGTATATATGATCTCTCTTAAGGTCAGCAGAAAAGACTATTTTCTTTCTTTTTTTTGAAAACACACAATTTTGTCCTCTTAGCAAAATTACTTCTTATTCAGCTATGGCAATTGTTAAAAGTCTGGCAGAACTGCTGTATTATCTAAACATACACACACAGCTTTTCAAAAATCAGCCAAGGAAAGCCTGTGCCGCATACCTGTAACATCAGAGCATCACTACACGGAAAAGGCTCAAGGGTTATGTTTCAAATACCCATGGGATTCTGGCACTATCCATCTCCTTGGCAAATGTCATTGACTAGAACGTGCTTTCTCCTCACAGACCTCCACTGGTGATTTCTAAACCACTCTTTGTGTTCAAAGTCTGCATTGTCACCCTTTGGATAGCTTTGAGGGAATAGTAGGGCATCAGTTCCCACAAAAGTGATGAAAACCTCTCCTTTTAAGAGTCATTACATCTACAGGACTGGAGGTTGCTGCTACTCTCTTAATCACTTTATTACTTTCACTGGCAGCCAGGACACAAGAGTATAGTTTCTTAAAACCAGAGATTTGTAGCAGTGGTATATTCATAAAAAAAGATAAAACATCGAATTATGTAAGATGATACTTCACAGTGATCTGTAGGTGGAACATCCTTAGATGTTCCATATTTTAAGCCAGCTTTCAAGTTCCCCCAGCCTACCAAATCTGACCTCTCAGACTGAGATCCTTCTGGCTCCTGAGGCTCAAGACAGATCCTGTTAAAGACTCTGAGGGCAAACCTACTCATGACCACAAAGGAACAACAATTCTTTCTCTGTTTCCCTGTCTACTGACTGTGCTTCATGTTCTGCCAGTGGGAACTCACACCACATTATATTATATACAGTGTTGAAATCAAAACATTTCTTTATCATTTTTCCTCAAGGGCTTCTGTTGAACTTTTTTTACTGTAGTCTTCAATTAGCTAACTTCTGTCTTCAGGGTACTTTCTCTCTCTAGCCTTCAACTGATAAAATTTTAATATAATCAATATCAAATATCCAGCCTTCTATCTATTTTCCATCTCTTATCAGAGACTAATTATGAAGTGAGAGGATTATGAAACAAAAAATGAATTCCTTAGACTAAATAAAACTCCTCTGTATGTACTGACTGTTCTGGGCTTCTTTCCATAGGTAAGTAGAATTAAGGATGAAACAATGTGCAGCTACGGAAGTGACTTTCAAAGTTTATAATACAAAAAAACTGTGAGTTTCTTCAGGAGGGTATAACCATCCCACAGATTTTAGTTGGAAAACAAATACACTCCATGTACACTTATTTCCTAAAATTTTTTACAACAGTACACAAAGCAATTACATTCATAAGAAGTGAAAATAGTCCAGCAATATCTGAATTTTCAATTCTGACAGAATTCAGTTCCACTGAACATTGTCATAACCACATCCACACATCAGATAGGTGAACAGCTGTCTCCTTGAAAAAGATTTTTTTGAGTTCAGACCTTAGATGTAGACAGTGAAAAAATTTTGATTTACATTTCTAATGACTTTGTTTTAAACTGCTCCTTGGAAAATATCTCCAACCTGCATGAAGGCAAATAGGGCTGAAAATACATTTCAATGTTACAGGAGGATTGACCTTGTAAGCACCACTGACAGAATTGGTTTGTGTCTCTTCATTCATTGTTAAATGCATTATTTATTAAAATGAAACATAAATCTAGTGAAGTATAGACAGTCCGCACATCTATGAAATTCTCAAAACAACAACCCACCTGTTTCTGTAATCATGATGTTGTCATTGTGCCTGTCTCCTATTCCAAGTACAAAGGTTGCCACACAGTATCCAGCACAAGAATAAACAAATCTTTCCACAGCTTCCTGAAACTGAAAATAAATCTTAGGGATGTTAAATGCTTCAATGCTAGGCACTAAATGCAATAATTCTCAAAGTTATGTACCCTTCTGTTGAAGTGCATCTATCAGCAGTTAGGCAAACTGTCTTATAAAATGCACCACTGCACAGCAGAGATCAAGATCACAGCCCTGCACTGCTCTCCCTGTGCTGGCTCTGCCCATCAGCACAGAAAAGCAGCATAGGGCAGCCCACACACTCTGAGGAAAAAAATGTGGCAGAAAGCTATAGTAAATCAGTGGATGTACACAAGCAAAGGAGTTGTGAGCACCCAAACCTGCACCTAAATCCTCTAAAATCACGTTGCTTTTCAGTGCTCTTAGATGTCCTCTCAACCTGCTCCTCATGTATTACTTCTAACTTCCATTGATAAAGGAGTGATTTCAGAAGCATCTTGTCCCTCAGGAGTTTGGCTGCCAGCTGGATGCTAAAGGCTCATTTACAGACACCTGCAGCTGAGTGCAGGGAAAATGAATGGATTTTTCAAACTCCTGTGAGTAACAAACACAAACCAGTGGGCACAGCCCATATGGGCTCTATGCTCCTAAATTAGTAGGGTGCAATTAAAGATCCTACCTAAAAATTCAAAGAACTCACCTTCTCTTCAATCATGCATCTTTCCTTGAGCCACTGGTTTAGTATTTCATCCTTAAATGCACCAGTGTTCCCAACTGTACTCTGTTGAATTTTGGCAATTGTTGTAGCATCTTTCACAATTTCAATCATTCCTAAAGAAAATAACAAAAAGGTTAGAAGAAGTAATTAATTTTTTATCAAAGCACATTAAAAATACTCAAAATTAAACTGTGTTTAAAAATCAACTGCAGATCTTCATAAATTGTGAGCAGAAATTTATTTGACAAGGAGCAATGGTTTCTGGTCATTCCCAGCTGAAACCAACCAGAGTTCATAAAGAGCCTGTCATCAAATCTCCTCCCCTTTAAAATGGATGTATCACATGATGAGTGGGGACCCACTGTGTAAAGGCTTTTCCCAAGGAGAGGAAATATTCCTGTCCTAATCCCAATTCACATTTTCCCCAGCTTCTCTCCAACTTCACAAATGCAAGGAGCTGAAGAAAAGCTTTCATTTTGCTGCAGTCTAGGGATGGAAGCATTGCCAGGGCTGTGGCAGAGGAATAGAGCTGGCCCTCCTGCAGTAAATCCAATTTAAGCTTAAGTGTGCATATACACAGAAATCACAGATATACCAGTGCACAGCAAGGCACAGCAGTGGTATTGCAGGTGGAAGGCTCTGGTTATCAGGGCCATGGGGCCTATCCCTAAACTGAACAGACCCTTGCCAAGGCACACCGCAGCAATACGGTGCAGAAACAGGCCCTTGTCCTGTTCGTGCCAGCACATCATGTGAGGAGTGGAAGATAGAGGGAAATGCAGAAACAGAGGCTGCAACACAACTCTGCCCTGTAACCAAACTAGCAAATGCAGTCCAGACTGGGCATGACTGTATGGGAGAAAATCAGATTTTAATTGGATTTATTTGGTAATTGGAAATATCTTATTTTCTTTCTCTGGTTCAAGTTCAATAGAGTCTTCTAGCTTCAGCTCCAGTTCAGAGATAAGCAAGCAAACAAAAAATACCCCTTTCTCTCCAAAGCAATTCAAAGCACTTTCTGAGTTGGTTTCAATTTAACTCTCTCTGAAACAGATCAATTTCTTTCTATTTTCAATCCCATCCTTTCGCAATTACTGAACTACATGCAAATTTTTGTGCAACAGATTAACAACACATCAGTCTCTTCCTGCCCTCTCTGCATGGCTGAATTCATGGCTGAATACTCCCTAGAGGTATGTTCTTCTGTCTTACAGTGGCCTGGATATGTTTGCCATAACACTACTGAGGAAGTACGACCTCCAAAACCCACCACCAAGACCAACAAATTAAAAAGCTTTGCATTTTGGTTTGTGCTTGTCATGCTGCTCTTTTTCTCCTGGGTGTGAGCTCCAGCTCCCATTCCAGCTGTTTCCCTGCCTAAGCTGACAAATCTCCCTCTACCGGCCAACAGCTCCTTGATGGTGGGGGAGCTGAGCTGGCCCAGGAGGTGCAGAGGATAGCAGTTCTCAGCTGGGCTGCATTCAGCTGGGAGGGAGTGCAGCAGGAAATGCACCATGCAATGTATCTCTGTGGTACCAAGGCAGGTATCTCTTCTAAGAGCCAGCTTGAACTTCTTAATTTCAGCAGTCATGCTGCACAGTAAGTAGTGATAATTGCCTCACAAAACCAGGAACATATGGACACTTCAAAGGGAGAGAGAGCAGGGTATCACCTTTCACCAGTGATAGAGAAAGTTCATCCTACAGAGGTCTGCTTGGCAGTAGCAGTGAAGAGGACAAATGCTTCCAAAATTGCAAACTGCACTGGATGCAATATCTTTAACAGAATGAGAATGCTCTATGCAGTCAGCTCCAGATGTAAGACACCTATTTCCTTGTGCTCAGTGTACTGTCCTTGTGTCAACTAACAGAAACTACCCAAGTTCCATGGAAGTATGAAGAGGCAGGGAAGAAGCAGCCTGGAAGAAGACCACATGTGAATACTGTGAAAGACCATTTGCATGCCACTGCTATTTGGTTCTGTTCCAAACAAGCATAAGCTCTACATCAAAGCGTGCCACATTGGCATTACTAATTTAGGCTGCAGGTATTCTCAGCAAGACAAGCAGGAGTGTTAATATGATCAACCATACCCCTACTGTGGTGCTAAAAGGATGCTAAATTCTTGCATCTCTCCCATGCCTATAGGAAAATCAAAAGTAATTTCCTTGAGATGGAAGAATGGGGAATCAATTAAGAATTCATGAAAGAATAACAAATCTGTTACTCAAGTACAAAAGTACTAGAATCACTGGCAGAATTCCTCCTCCTTCCTTCATTTTTTCAATTGTCTTGAGATAACTTTAAACAAAATTAAATCAGATCCTAAACAGCTCTCTAAAAATTAGGTTTAACACCTCCAAAGGAGAGAAAAACCCCTGACTTTCCTTATATTTACAGTTACTTAGCATTTGGATGTACAGTTTTCTATTTCCTTTATTATTAAAATTCTATCAATAAATACAATTCAATTTTAAAACATTTCTATTAGAAGAAAATTATCTCTCTTATGTCATGCTACCAGGTATTTTATCAGTGAGTCGGGTTTCCTGCATTACTGAGATATCCTGAAATCAAAAGGATGTTAAAAATTTTATGTAGCAATGGATTTTAGAGAGGAAGTACATTTAAAAAGTATATTAAAGAGTCATAAAGAGTCTTATTTTTATTGGGATTTGTTACTTGATTTCTTTTACCACAAGTTCTGAAAAACTTATCATCCCTGTTGCAGAAACCAATGCCCTGTGAGAAACATTGCCTGAGTATCCTGTTAAGTAAAGTTGTTGCTTCTAAGTGGTACAGGGTATGAAGCTTTAGGTCAGGAAAAAAATACAAATTTTTTGCTGTTTATTTTATTCCTATCAATACATTAAAATACATCTTGAATAAGTCACTCACTTTCCCTGCTGTTTTGTACTAAATATTGTTATTAAAGAGAAACTTGCAGCACAAGCCAAGCCATTGCACAGGAATCACAGCCAGTAAAGCTGGTACTGCAGCTCAAGGAAGGGCAGAAGCCACTGCCAAGATTCAACTGAAGGCTGCTCACAGAAAGTGTAATAAATGCTATTTACCTCAGGACTACAGTACATGTTAGAACAGCTCTCCCATACACAGCCTCTGTAAATACGGTATTTTGATTTCTAATACAGCAAGTGTGACCACATACCTATTTTGTTCCCTGTAGAAATGCAACCATATGGCAACAAACAGAGGTCCAAGGATTCTGCTTCCCAAATAGATTCCATAATTCGAAGAATCTAGTAAAAACAAATGTATGTGCCAAGTTATTTCAAATTATTTGAACATTGTGGATTACTCATCCAAATAACACTACCCAGACTTCTAAGATGGGGCTAAACTTACTTTGTTGTTTAAGAGATAAATACAGAAAGTGTGCAGCCATTCAAGACGATCAGTTATAGAACCAGGGTTTATATTTCTTCATCTGTTCTGTGACCAGGAAATCTCTATTCTTCTATAAAGTATTAATATATTGTATGATTTCTACATAAGGTGAGATTGAATGCGCTAACTAGAGTAATGCTAGCTACTGATTTTTCATTTGTTAACTTCAACCATTGCATAAATAAATGATAAAAACACTTCATCAGAGAAACAGATCATCTTGCCAGTAAGATTCTGTCTCTAGAACACCAAAATATGAAATATGTGTGGCATATGGCAAGAAAAGCCAGGGTAACAGTATGCACTGTGTCTGATGGGGATGAAGCCCCTTTTCTTCAGAGCAGCTTGTACTGTGCTGTGGTTTAGGGGGTGACCAAAGCAGTGCTATGGCATTCACTGATGTCCCAGTGTCCCAGCTGAACAGTGTCTGCTGAGTGCCAAGGCTGCCTGTTTCTCACCCTGCATCGCTATGACTAGATTGGAGTACACAAGAGACTGGGAGGGGACACAACCAGGCAGATGATTTAAACCAACCAAAGAAATACTCCACACTGAACAATGTCATGCTCAGCAATAGAACGGGAGGAAGGGGTTATATAGGTTAACCATCTTCTGTGCAGGCACTGGCTGGGAACTGGTCCACTCATGGCATGTGGTGAGTGACTGCCTTAGCACCACTTGTTTTATTTTCTTCCTTTGTTCTTCCACTCCTCCTTTCTTATTAAACCACCTTTAGCTCAACTCACAAATTTTCTTGCTCTTACTCTTCCTTTCCTCTTTTCCCATCCCACCAGGGTTAATCCATAACACAGTAACATGAAAAACTGCAGTACAATAAAGATGATCCAGTGTTGATATCAGCCTTGCCATACAGAGTTTTAAATACAAAAGACAACCTTGCATTTCATACGAACAGTAAAGACAAGGTATACACACTTTGAAAAAGTAATATTATTTCAAAATATTCATGTTAATCTTTACGAGCTTTAGCTATTATACCTGTAAAATTAGCATGTCCTGACGGAGGTCATCTCCATGTTTGAAGATGATGCCTATGGTTTCATTTGACAGAGCCGTTGGATCTGCACATTTAAATTCAAGCCAGAGGGGCTTCTTCTTAGATGCCATTACTTTACATTTTTCTATCTGTAAAAGACATGTTTAATGTTTGCTAGCCATTGTATGCCAACATCAACCCAAGAAACCTTTTTAATAGCAGCTACAGAATAGTTTACTACTTCCACTCAGCTATACCACAAGCAACACACTGAAAGCACACGTAATATGTTCAATGGCCACACAAAGCCTCCCTGAACCTGCACAACTTTTAACCACTGTTCATGATAAAGAAAAAAATGTATCTTGACTCTCCAAAACTGGATTTAACTTGCAAATCAGCTTCAGAGATATTTAAAATAGGAACAGAGATTCTGACAAAACTGAAAAATACAGTCCTTCACAACAGCACTTTGACAGGTGCTTTGCAAAACCAGAACATAATCATTGTCTGATGCAATTTACCACATCATCCACCCTTCTGACTTCTAGCAACATTCCAGATTGCTTGATTCAATTCCCCTAGTAAATTGTTCAAATTCATGGGGAAAATGGCATTTTTGAAACTAATTTAATATAATCATTCATAAGATAAAATAGATTCCCTAATTAGTTTTATTACACTTTCAATACAGATAAATTCAGTACTGAAACTGCAGTATTTCAAATGATTTCTGCAGTTATTATGGCTAATACAACTTTAGCATGTCTTACTTTCTATTCTGGAATTCCTGATTCATTGTTGAACATTACTATAATAAAGCCATCTAAAATTAAAAAAAAAAGCAAGTGCACATCAGTGTTTGAGAGCAGATAGAATTCACAATATAGGAGTATTTTTAGTATATTCATACCTCATCTACTGAAATTCTGACCCTGTAGTCTAAAACAAAATAGTTCTTACCATCCTTACTTTCAAAAAGTAAAAGTTTTTTAATTTATTAGAAACTCTGATTTTGTTTCTAATATTTGGTTTATACTTGTAAAATTTTAGGTTTTGAAGATTATGGACAAATAGCACTTGTTAGAATGAGTATGAAATGAAAGCTCAGTTTGTTTTACCACATATTTTTATTTATGTAGTTTGGAAAAAGCTAACCCATCAATTTTTGGATGTAGCTACCTTCCTTTGTAAGTTTATTGTTTCATTCATCCAGGAAGGTCGTGGTAGGACTGAATACTTCCTAAGTGAAGAAAAACTAGAAAATCTAGAGAAATCTTTTATTTTAAGATCTGCTTTCTGTCAAGCTGTTGATGATTTCTGTATTAAAAAAAAAAAAAAAAAAGATGACTAAAGAGAAGATAAAAAATACAAAGAAGGAAATAGTACTTAAGAAGTCAAATTATTTCCAAAGAAATGTCTGAACTGGCTTCTGCGCTGACAGTGCTTCAGCCATGCTCACCTGAGAGGTGTTTAATTCTCTCAGCCTGAAGACAGACTAGCTTATAGCCTGTCTCCCAAGGCACAGGTTTATTTAACAGAAACATACCCATATCTAGACAATGCCTGAACATTTGGCAATTCCTTAAATTGAATGATTTGTCTGTCCTTAGCTAGGAGAAAATTAAGGGGTTCTTTCCTGGTAGGATCCTTGCTGCACATCAAGTGAGTCCAAGGATCTTGACTGTGCTTCTTTACCCTGACCTCACACTGCATTTTATATGCATGACCCAATTTCCTCTCACTACACATCTGCTGATCTATGAATCTTTTTTTAACTCTGAGTCAACATACACAATTGCAATCTCACCACAAAACTGAAGGCAGCAATATAGAAAAACCCAAGTGTTTCTTAATGTATTTCTAACAAAATCATAATGTATTTTCTAACAAAACAAACATAGAGATACTGAAAAATCAGAAATAGCTGAGGTAGACATTTTTGTCAGTATGATGAAGGTCTGGACCCAAACCTTAGTGACAGATATGAATGAGGGTAAGACAGAGAAAGTAACTGGAAGAATGGAAACTGAATATCCCAAATCCCCTGAATCAGATAGAAGTTTTATACTGTTATCTAATAAAAAAAAAAAAAAAAAAAAAAAAAAAAAAAAAAAAAAGTCAGCCACCTGGTTAAATTTTGTATTTAACTAATGGAAAAAGTATTATTGCCATTAAATTATTAGAATTTCATGGGTTGTTGCAATTTTTGTAGCACATGATAACATGTCATTACATTTAGAAAAGTAATAATAGCTCTGGGAACAAAAACCTACAGAGTGCATGCAATGTCATTGTATCCACACAGAAATAAGACCTTTTGACATATCAGCAAAACTTTTTACCGAGTGGCACATACTTGCAAATAAATTTCATTTTAAAAAATTATTTGTAGAAAGTCAGAATATGCTTACCACTAGTGCTCCTGCTCTTAGCCCAGGATCATATGGAACTCTGAAACTTTCTGGAAGTTTGCTGCCCTGTAATTTTTCAAGCTTTTGTCTCAGCTGTGCAATAACTGCAATTACAAGAAAGAAAACACAATGAAATCAAACACTGGAAAGAAAAAAGGTTTAAGGTAATCAAACTTGTTGAACATTATACTATGGCTAAAAAGTTCTGTTTAGCTGACATTTTTAATTGCTTTTCTCCTGGATCTCCTGATTCAAGGAATGGAGGAAAACTCTTTAACTTGCACTATTGATGGTCAGGGCTGTTTCAGATACCTAAAGATAAAGTCCTCAAACACCTCAGAAGTCAAGTGCCTTCTCTGCAGTATTAGAAACACTGCACAGTAAGAGTTTAAATTAAAATGCCAGCTTTCATTTAAAAAACAAAACACAGTAGAACACACCAAAAAGTATTTTCCCTCCTAACTGACAAGAAATGCAGACAGATTAATGGATTTTGAATTCCTGGAGTCAATTACTCTGTAACCATAAGGAAACAAACTACAGAGACACTGAATTTCCTATCCTCCTAAAACTAGTTTCATAGTGCAGCCTTCTCAATCTCACATTTCTGTAAGAGGAAAATTTGCTGTATATTTATATGACCAAGAATTTTAATGTTCATACCTAAATACAATCTTTTAATTAAGAAAACCTCAAGCTTCTGAATCTTCAACTCAGAATAGTACAGATTATACAATGCATTTTGTTCACCTCAGCTAGTGAGTGTCAGCAGCATAAGCAATACACTGGCTATTACTCTGCATTAGGGCAAAGACTGAACACTGTCCTAAAAGAAACAGGTTTCCAGTGTGCCAACACCCTCATCATAACAAAATGCCTTGCCTTCCATAGTCAGAATCTGTCCCCCTTTAGCTTAAAACTATTAACCCTTGTCCTATCATTACAGGCCCTACTAAAAAGTTTGTCCCCCATCTTTTTAAGAAACTCCCTGTAAGCACCAGAAAGTTGATGTTAGGTCTCCTGAGCCTTCTCAAGGCTGAACAGCACTCTCAGCCTGTCCACACAGGAGAGGCTCCAGCCCTGTCATTGTTTTTGTGACTCCTCTGGACTCACTCCAGCAGATCCATGTCTTTACTGTTCTGAGTGACTCATTGTACTGTGGATGCAGTACTCCACATGGAGTGTCACAGGGGCTGTGTAGAGGGGCAGACTCATCTCCCTTGACCTGCTGCCTATGCTATTTTTGATGCAGTTCAGGACACTTTGATTTTTTGGTCTCCTAGTGCACATTAGAGAAAAAATCTGGACAGTTCAAACGCTGTTATCAAATTAAGAAAGTCAAGCCAAAAGAATTGGCTGACAACTCACAGAACACAAATATTACATCTGTCCTAGAGAGTTTTAGAAAAGAACTACTAGTGGTGCCTGATAACTACATGGTATCTCTTCTGGTGAAAAATAAATCTGACAGTGATATACAGGAGCTAACACATGGACTTCAAAATTAGACACTTTTCAAATAAACATTTCAAAAATCTCAAACCCAAACAAACAATAACACAAAAACAAACCAACCAACCAAAAAAAGCCCAAAACCCTAACAACTCCTCCCTGCTTCCCAAAAGCACCTAATTTGTAGAAACCTGGATAATGAAACAGGTTTCTACTATGTAACTTTAGGTTTCCTAGACAAATACCTGGGAAAGTTACTTTTTACAACTTACTCTTACAGTTTACTGTTAGTTCAGTAAGTGTCCTCATTGTAATGTAATTTGAAAACTGTAAGCAAACCAACTGAAGCAACAAAAGATGAGGAATAGCTGACGGTAAAATACAAGTAAAGGCATTGCTAAAACAATTTTCAAGTTGATCTGGCTCAAGAACATGGTGCTATGCATTTTAAGCAATGAAACAGCTACATAGACACATTATAGGGAGACAAATCATATAACTCAGAGGGTGATGAAAGCAGATAATCCCATGCAAGATGTAATATTATGATCTTAGGAATTTATTTATTTAATACTACTTGCTATCTTCAAATACAAGCAAAGAGATTACAGTGAAAAGGGAAAGAAACAGTTTGACAGCATCTTTGCTACTGGAATAGTATGGACCTAGCAGGAAGGAATTTATTCTTTACAGAAAATCCACAAACACTGGAGAAACATATATACAGGAATAAAATGAGACTGCATGACAGAATTAAATAGGACAAAACTTTCAGACTGAAAATAGGAACAACTATGAACTTAGAAATGTCAGGACAAAAAAGAAGCAATAACCTATGGAATAAATTTTAGGATATGCATTTTTTAAAATATAAGATGTAGAGGGTGCCTGTAGAAAAAATTATGTCCTCAATAATCTGAGAATAAATTGTATTAGATATAGCATTATTAGGACACTCCACAATTTCAGGAAGCCTTATTCAGTGAAAATGTCAATTATATAAGCCATCTTTCAGTGTTCTGCTGTACATTACATCCAAAGATTCTTAAACCTCAAAACCTGGTGGGTGTTAATATGATTGCTTTCTCTTGAAGCTTTTCTTCTTTGCCCACATATCCTTCAAAGATAATGTATTATGGAATCCACTGCTCTTACAGACATGTACATCTGCAAAGTTGTACAGTTCTTTCCAAAATACCAGATTCTGACTAAATAAATTTAGGTTATAGAATATTTTAAGAAAAATTCAGGAACTTGTGTAGAAACAGTGTTTTATATGGCGTTTCAGTAAGTACCTTAACTCACACTGTGGTAACATAACATATATATTGAAGAATAAATGCATATTTCATTTAAATATCTTTTGAAACACAACCACAGTCACTTCTGCATAGCCAGAGTGGAAAAGCTTTCCAATCCAAGGACTTCCTGGTCTGGAGCATACCAGACTGAACATGCAGGAAGAGATGGTCTCTTTATAGTTTTTAGAATTTTAATATTGTCATATGTCTGCTCACACTTGCTCCCAACACCAAGCAAGTAACAGGAATGAGGATAAACAAGCTTTTAAGAAAGTTGGGAGGGAGGGGAAAAAAGGCAGGCAAAACCTAGAGGTAAAGAGGCAGTATAACCCTACTGTGACTTCTGAAGCAGTGCTTGCAAGAACTGGAAATAATACAACATCTGTCTCACAGGACTCTTCAAACACATGCCCTGTATATTCACTCCTGATCCACCAGCTACTTCCATGGCACAGCAGAGGCTGCACTGGACTCCTCCCTGATCTTCCCACCAAAAATCTTCTAGTGGGAGTTTAGAGGAAGGCTGTATTTCTTAGCAAGTGTTATTTTTGATCTCCAGTTGATATTTGTATCTTTCTTCAGCACTGGCATTCAGCTAATGTACAAGAATTTATTTGCTTCCTAGTTTCCAGAGCTTTCACAGCACGAGGTTCAAGAAGATAAACCAAAGCTTGGGTATCTAGAACATTGATATTCCTCCCCTTTTGGGGTGAAATGAGCAAACAAATCTATTACTGGTTCAATCATTACTAAATTACGCTCACATTTTAAAGGACGCAAAAATTATGCCCTTTGACAGCAATTTATCCACAGATTTTCTTAATGGATAGTAAAATTTGTTGCCTAGTTTTTCATACCCAAAGACAAAAAACAATATTAACAATAAAGAAACACCTGTTAGCAAATACCTTGAGAAGTAACATCATACTTTTCTGCAGAAACTGATTTAATCTCCATTGTGACTTTATGCAGCAATTCAATTACTTGCACCTGCTTCATGAAATCGTGCAGCATTGCTTTTCCACAGCCCCTAAGGTAGGCTTCGAGGATGACTGCAAACCTCTGCTGGTAGTGCATGGACTGGGCAATTTCGCTTCTTAAGAACCAAAACAAGAAGTGACCAATTCTTTTGTTCTACAGGTAAAGAAAAACACTACAAATTAGCATTAATTTCTTGACAAAGGATTTTAATAATGCCAGTAACTTCAGCATCAGTTGACTGTATTTTGAAGTACTTACTCTCAAACCACGTTTCAGCAAAAATCTGGCTAATGCGCTGTCATGATATGGCTCAAACTTCACAGCCTGTGTAATACAAACATAGAAGACATGTTAACACATTTAAGATCCCACTGCTTACACTTAACCAATGACATTTAGAGAACACACTGCTGCAGGAGCAAAAAAACATGAAGCAAAGCAGGTCTTTTTGAGGCTTCTCTGTCAAATTCAAGAAGTACATTTTGTTTGCAACAGGTTCTTTTCAGGTTTACTATTAATGTGACAACACAAGGTGTGGAATTCCTAACCAGAGTCCAACCTGAGCATATGCAAAAAGCAACGTCATTCTTGGCAAAACCCAGCAAGATCAGAAACCAGTCTGCAATATGACTGATACTGAGAATGCTTGAAATCATTATTGTCAGATGGAATGTATTTGCAATAGCTCTTTAATAAAACATTTCAATAATAAAATATTAGTTTGGGTGAACATCCACTACTTCCAGACTAGGGCACCAAGATTCAGTGCTGGTCTCCCCAGAAAAAACAGGATACGGGAGCAGATTTCAGAGCTCTTATCTGGCCTTATTTCATAAATGAATGACAGAATAAAAGCTCTGATACACATCCTACAATAATGAAGTACAATTAAGAGGAAGACTTCACCAGAGCCTTTTTTTTTTTACTGACTGTGAAAACAGATGTATTTTTTCTCTTTCAAAAGCTGTTCCCCTCTATCCAAGCCCGCAGACATTTCCAAGCTACTGCCAAAAATGCGGGTGGGAGAGGAAAAGTCAACAACTATTTTCAAGTGCCAGCATTGGATTTTTTTTTCCTGTAATTCTCTCCTCCATCCCAATAACCAAGTGAATAGGTCTACCAGAAAACCATCACACTTCCAGATTCTGGGTAGCACCAGGGAACTTCTCCACTTCAACTCATTTTTCCAGCAGCTTCTTTCATGCTGCTTGAGGAATTCAAGCTTATAGAAGGTTTGTATTCAGATTAATGATGTAAAAAAGTATGCACTTATATCCCATGGCAACAAAAGAGCAATAAGAAGCATACAATCTATGAATCAGAATCACAAAATCCCTGTCATGGACTGAGGGCATTGGTGAATGGCTTCAGGTTCTGGAATTATGAGTGCCAGGAAGCAGCCTGTAGGGAGATT
This sequence comes from Oenanthe melanoleuca, assembly GCF_029582105.1. Lineage (NCBI taxonomy): Eukaryota > Metazoa > Chordata > Aves > Passeriformes > Muscicapidae > Oenanthe > Oenanthe melanoleuca. Next base: position 56,633,258 of record NC_079334.1, read on the forward strand.
AAGGGAAAACAAAGGGATGCGCAGAGAGCTGGGTGCATGCAGTATGCTCAGCTTTCAGAGGCAACAAAGTATGCAAACCTCTAGCAATAGTTATTCAACAGAATACAATGGCTCTTTCAAGATCACTGCAGTCTGCAGCTTGCAAAGAAGCAACCAAGCCATCAGCAAAGGTCTGCTAAATTTATCAAACAAATCATAGTTTTATAAACTCTTACAAGTACTGTGGCACACATTTGCATTTTTATTATTAAAATATCAACACAATTTCTGAAATGTATATGATCCTGTGGGTTTAATCAAAAGAAAAAAAAAAAATCAAGTCAACCTTCCTGAATGAAGCAACTTAAAAAAATGTCACAAGGACACGTTCTTTCTAGCTGCTGGCTAAGAGACAGACAAGAAAGCAAAGCACCAGACAGACAAAAAAACCAAGCACCAGACTTGCCCTTCTCCTGTATCATAATTCTGCTAGAACTGTTTTGATTGTCTCTGCAGTACTGCTTTATATCCCCAAACAACATCTTATTTATGAAAGACAATGACTATTCACAAATATAATAATATATAGATCCTTTTACTTTGTATATGAGATTATGAGGCATGAAGATTTTTTAATAAAAATTCATTTTCACTGCAGTAAGGTGCCCAAAAGCAATAATTATGACATAAATTCAAATGGATTTTCTTACAGTTCCAAGAAAGCCGATTATAAACCTCATTCTGATATATACTATGCTTAATGTTCACATAACCTTGAAAAACAAGTTAAAACTGAAATACAGCCAAAGAACCGGCCATTACTTCAAAATCGAACCTCCTTATTGAACTTGCAGATATATTTTAACATAAAACAATATTAAAAAATTTATTATGACTATCTTTATTGAGCTGATGTTTTAGATAATTATTTTTAAAAGACCAGCCCTTTTTTCTTCACAAAGTCGAATATCAGCTTTTGCACAGCAACAATAAAAGCTGGCCATTAAAAAATGTCTGCTGTCACTTCACCAGGTCCCTGTGTGTACGTTTTCCTTGTCAATTCAGCAGAAGGCCTTTACTCACTGCCACATACATGCAGTACAGCCATTGGTGTTTATCTTACAAAGAATGTTGTTGCACTTTTATCTCTTCTATCCGTGCTTTACCAACTGTACAGAGAAGAACAGATATTATAGGAAGCTCAATATGTTGATTTATGGTGTGGCTCCTTCTATTTGAAATAAACCTGTCAGGAAATAAAACGTTTGATTTCTAACTCTACAGAGGATAAAATGGGAATATCCTGTGCAGAGTGAAATAAGCCATAAAGCTTTCATAAAGGTGTGCATTTGAAAATGACAACCATTTGCAGAAGAGATGTGTCCACTGGAGCAGAGGAATGGCTGACATCCATTCTCTGAAAAATGTAGATTTTAAATGCACTGTCATACCAAAACTTTGCTGCAGAATGCTGACCACTTATGTTCCATAGTTAGCTAAGAAATAAAGACAAGGAAAGCAGCAGAAAGGTAAAGGTTGAAATCTCGCATGTTTTCAATTTTTAAGGATGGTAAGCTCATTATTTCTTACATCTCTTACTAAAAATGACAGTGAAGTTAAGGCACTATGATTTTATGGCACAATATTTTATTTAACTGTTAGAAAGGTTTATTCTTTTTAAAACTCATCAGATTTGTAATTCCTAGAAACAAATAATTTCAAAAAAAATGGAAACAACTCCAGTATTTCCCCTATTTTCTCAGGCATTTTGATAACAACCAATCATCACCTCAAACTCCTAATTTAGATATGGAAAAAAAAGTGAATAAAATTGCTGAGCCACATGTAGACAGCAAAAGCTCCCAAGCCAAGCATATATATAGCAGGAGCTACGTGGGAGGCCCAATGAGGTAACCGTAGCGAC